>NC_045720.1:12843868-14043868 GCF_009834535.1 Camelus ferus
GAGGTGATCTTTTCTGTCCATAGAATTCTCTTTTTAGGAAACAGGTCTGGGTCCTCAACAAAGCAGCTCTCCATCACTGAGCTCTCTGTAGCAGCTTAGCACGAATTGGCGCCTAGTCCCCCTAGTGTCAATTCGACAGTTCTAGGCTCAGGAACCCAAATTTGAGAGCTGGGCTGTAAAACTCTAACACCACAGGAGGGTGGAGATAAGCCAGTTTAGCAGAGTGTCCTGGGCTCTTGGCTCTACCTCTTCCCACCTCCCTTTTTCTGGGATAAGTGCCCCATGCTGAGTGGTTCCATGCACAGACTCTGGATGAACCCAGTTCACCCTGGGTTCGAATCCCACTTACTAGCAGCGTGACCTTGGTCAAGTTACCTACGGCGCTTTACCTGTCTGTAAAATGGGGATGATAATAACACCCAGCCACCTGGGAGTCTGGTGAGGCTTAGATGAGTTTGTGTGTGCAGAGCACGCATCCCAGGGCCCAGCACGTCCTCAGCTCCGTACGACCGACCCACTTCCTGTGGCCTGAAACACCGCCCCCCAGCACTTCTAGTGATCGCATGCAGTTCTGTTTTGTGGCTGTGTCTAGTGTTCAGCCTGCCCCCTAGAAAGAGATTTCATTTTCAGTCTTTACTGTAGTCAACAACATTTCAACGACTACCCTCACTGGTAAGGAATTGCTCTCAGCCTTGATTGTTTCCTCCAGTAAAATTTCTAGGAGTAGAATTGCTGGGTCAAAGCAGGGGCTTGTTTTTAAGGCATTTGTTGATTGATGCTGCCAAATTTTCCTCCAGAAAAGTACTAGTTTACACTCCTACCAGCTGTGAATGAGTGTGCCAATTTCCCTGCAAGGCCAGGTTATTAACTTTTAATCAAATGAAGGCCCAGGAAAAATAGGAGATATTTCCCTGGGGATAAAATGTTCCTGGTCCTCGCTTACAGGCAATCAAAGCTTAAGAATCTGAAGTGAGCCCAGAAGGCAAGTGGCTCGTGTGAAAACAGCGCCCTCTACTGGTTCCCCCTGGTGGAGCAGCGCGAGCTGCCAGAGATGGGGAGGTTCAGGTGGTCACTCACTAACTTCTGGCAGGTGCTGGGAGCTACAGGGCAACATCTTATACTTCTGGTCATTTAGAACATCAGCTTCGAGTGACCTTGAGTTCCTGCTCAGGTTCTTTGTACAGCAGGGCTTCTCAATTAGGGGAGATTTTGCTCCCTAGGGAACCCTTGGGACTGTCTGGAGACATTTTTCTGTCACAGATATGGGGTCTGCTACTGGCTTTTGGTAGGTTGAGGCCGGGATGCTGCTAGCCATCCTGCAATGCACAGGACAGCCCCCTAACAAAGAATCACCCTGCCCTGATGTGTCAGTGATGTTAAGATTGAGAAACCCTGTTTTAGGGGAATGGAAGAATTGCTCCAAAGGCTTGTTTTTGGACCAAAATAAACATATGGAAATATTAAACCTATATCACTATTAATACTAAATTTGGGGGGTTCTGAAAACCTGCTGGGTTTGCAGGATAAAATGGAAGATAGGTTGGAACTGAAGCAGCACAGTGGCATTTCTCAAAGAGAAAGCAGAGCAGAATATACAGCCCCAAGTAATGTCACGCGTACTCATCAGGGAGGGAATTTTTTTCCTGTCACCTTGACTTGGTTAAACCAACCATAAATTCCTGCAGCTTTTCCCTTGAAAGCCTTGTCTCTTAAAAAATAGTGCTTTATTTGACACTTTTTCCTCTGATTTCATGAGCCCCAGTGTTTTCATACCATTTATAATTGTGCTTTCCAGTGGTCGGTGCAGTTACAGTTGGCTTCCCCTCCTCCACATGGGCCCAAGTAGATGCTGATTTAAGCGTTGTTTCTAAGAAGGGGAAGGAAGGGAACTCCAGAAATAATCTTAGAAAACGGTGTGCCTGAGGGGAAATGTGTGGCGAGAATTTCGGGAAAACCAAGCTGTATTTCAGTTTACTTCGACATTTGCTGAATTTGAGGACTTCACTGGTGTTACCCAAACCCGTCAAAAAATATTCTTTCATTTTGCTTTAGCCTTGCTCTTCTCTAAATTACTTCTGTGCTAGAAGATGAGTCTTAAAACAATTAGCTGGAATGGTTTTATTTGCTGCTCCAAATAATGTTAATATGAGTATTATTTTGCCAGGAGTGCGGAAAAAAGAACTACAGCTTTTCGATAAATATCAGATACTATTTTAATCATCTTCACACCCATTGAGTGGGTTTATGTAAACTCAATTTCTGGGTCACAATCAGCATCAAAGAAAAAAAAAAAACCCAGACAGAATAGAAAATATTAGAGGATATCATATAGAATGAAGATAGCTTTGGTTTTGTTGATGACATCAAAATATGTAGCCATGTATGTGTACATTTACATCCACGTGCATGTGCATGGTGAGAAGTCTGAACCACAGTGGCATGGGTTTTATAACATGGTGAAATCTGGCTGTTTTTTAAATGCTTTCATTCTCTCTTTAGGGATCTCAGTGATGCCTACTTGTCTCCTATCCCTCAAGTTTGCCTCTGTTGCTTTTGCAGGTGGTACCAGGGAGATTGGCTCTGCCCTAACCAGGATGTGCATGAGGCATCGGAGCATAGAAGCCAAGCTGAGGCAGTTTTCCAGGTGAGGACCCTGTTTCTCCTGGGTCTCAAATGTCCTTTGCTGATTTCAGGTTAAGGAAGTGGTGGTACCTAGCATAACTCACCTCAAGCAGCACTGGTTTCCCCACAACATTTAAATCCCTACAGCCAGTCTCTCATCACCACCCATCACTCTGCTCACTCACTGAACAGATATTCAGTTGGGCATCTGCTGTGTGCCAGGTACTGGTCTGCGCATTGGGGATACAGTGCAGAACCAGACGGCCTGGGTCCCTGCCCTGGTGGAACCTGCACCCCCCACTTCAGGATCTTCTCTGTGTATCTCTCCCCACCCTCCAGGGTGAGGAGTGGGGCGTCCTGCTGAGACCTCTGGGCCCCTACCCACTGCAGGAACCCCCATGGAGGAGGAGCTGCCCTCCTGGAGAGGGAGGCGTGTGCTGCTATCCTGTTACTCGGGACCCGTGTGCTTCCCCCAGGCCCACAGTGGTAGCTCATAGAACCTTCCAAGCTACCGGCCTCTTGTCTGATTCACGGGTGTCCAGAATGGGTAGAAATGGCAGTGGCTGGCACAGGGATTTGGAGTCACCAGGGTCCAGATGCGAATGGACGTTCTTCCAAACAGATCAGCATCGTCCAGCAGTCCTGCCCCATTCTGCTCTGAGAGTTGCAAGTTGTGTGAGGGGCTGCCAAGGTGGCATCCCTTTGACCTTCTGGGCCGGGCCACCATGGGAGGCCGTGGGATGCAGCGGGAAGCACCTAGTCTGGGAGACAGTGGCTCCTGGGTCTGAACCCTGGGCTGGCCGCTGACATGCTATAATCTTGGGCTGGGATCTCAGCCTCTGTCCCGTGGGTGTAAGACTCTCTGAAGGGTTCTTCTGAAAATGCATGCATTATCCATAGAGCAGAAAGCACCTGCTGGAGCAGGTGATGAAATCCAGCTTCCTTTTCTCCTCACCCCTGGAAGGGGGCTTCCCAAGATAGCACACACCACGCCTCTTCTCACATGTCACCTTGGTTTATTCCCAGGCCAGTCCAGCGACACTTCATTCCATTTTAGTGATTCAGTAGCCGCTGTTTGCTGAGCACCTGCTATGTGCCTGGCGCTGTCTTAGGTGTGCGGGACATAGCTCTGAATAGGAGCACATCCTGCACTCACGGAGCTTACGCTCTAGACACTGTATAAATCTGATAGGATGTCAGGGGGTGATAAATGACTCGAGGAGAAACACATGGAGGTGGGGAGTGGGTGTGGCTGTTGGACACAGGCTGGTTAGGGAGCATCTCTGTTCAGAAGGAAGATTAGGACACAGACCTGGAGGGAGTGAGGGTGTGAGGTGCACTGACAGCTGGAGGGGGCACATGCAGGGGTGGGAACTGCTGGTAGATCCTAGGAAGAAAAGGGGGAGGTCATACCCAGAACTTGGGGATTTTCAGAGGCTCAGGATCAAAAAGCAGTTTGAGAACACCTTTTTTGTAGTTCTCACCGATTCAAGTCAAGCAGTTGATGGGCATTTTCTGATTTTTCGAAACCTCTGTAATGTAGGACCAGGCCAGCTTTCCCTCCATGGCACCCTCGGTCCCCTGACTGGCATGATTCTCCTCCGTGGGGAGCTAACTTTCTGCTTACCTGACTGCAGCCTGTTTGGGAGATTGCATGAAATAAAGGGATGTATCTGGAGACCCCTTACCCCTCTGATCCTCCTCTAGGCTGTCCACAGTTCGTCTCTGTTCACAACTCCTTTCCCTGAATGCACGTCACAATCATGTGGGTCTTAAAGAAAAAAAAAAAAAAAAGTAATGCTGGGCCCACCCTCCAGGTTTCTATCAGGTATGGGGTGGGGCCCAGGTGTCTTTGCCTTTTGAAAGCTCTCCGAGTGGCTCCTCTGTGCAGCCAGAGGGGCGACCCCACTGGTCTGCAACCTTGCTGGTTAATACGAGTGTTGGACTGTAAACAGGGGTGATGAGAAGAGAGGTCAGGCCAGCCAGTCGTGGGTCCAGCTTCTTACCAGGCACTGAAAAGTGTACTGAGAACACAGCTATTAGGAAATTAGGGGATTTGGATGTGAACTTGGCCCTAGTGTGCTGCCTTGTCTGGCTCCAGGTAATTGTGATTCAGGTATGTTTTGACAACTGAGTTTAAACCGTGACAACAGAATATGTCTGCTTAATTTCTCCTTTTCTTTCTCTTTCGGTACAAGTGCTTTAATCGACTGTCTGATAAACCCACTTCAAGAGCAGATGGAAGAGTGGAAGAAAGGGGCCAACCAGCTGGATAAAGACCACGCCAAAGGTATGGGGCACCTGACGCACGTTAGTCTCCGACGGCATGCTGCTGGCTCTGCCTGTCCCTCTGCTGGGTTGATTGGTGTCACCCTAAGGACCTGCTCTTTCCCCACTTTTCCTGTGGGCATTTCAGTGTTGGAGGCTGAGTTTTGGATATGAAGCATTACTTAGGGGATAGCCTCATCGCTTTGGGGTATTTATTGTGATCCGCTGAATTAAAAGCGATTGGTAATGGCAGGCTTAAACGCCAGAGACTCACCCTTTAGGCATTCAGCACATTTAGAAACCTGACTTCTTTTTTTTGTCTGTTTTGTTTCGTTTCGGGGTTTTTTTTCTTTTAATTGAGGTATAGTCAGCTTATAACATTATGTCAGTTTCTGGTGTACAGCATAGTATTTCAGTCATACATATACATACATAGATTTGTTGAAAACCAGACTTTTAATGATATAAACTAACCTGGGGTCTCCTGTCCAGAACTGGCCATTCTCTTTTTATATCCCTTCAACCAATGTGTCCCAGAACCTCATGCACCAGGTCTGGGGACAGAGTGGTCCAGACAGATATCACCTCTGTGGGTCTTCTGGAGCCAAAGGGTGGGGTCCTGGTGGAGTGGAAGGGGCAGGAGACCTTGCTCTGAGCATCATGCGACCTGAAGTCAGTGTGCTGGAGGGAAAGCGTGTGGGTAGATCTGAGGGGATGTAACTGGAAAGAGTTGACTACCAGTTGATTCTAAGTGCATATAAAAGAGATCTGATAGGCTTGGAGGTGGGGGGAAGGGAAAGGTTGGGGATGGCTTTGTGGGAATTGGTCAAGTTGGCCATTAATTGAATATGAGGGCAGCCACGGAGAGAAGTGTCAGGCGACTGTCATTTCAGATGTCCATGCCTGGGTGACAGAGATGCCAGCCCCAAAAATGGGAAAGTCCGGGGGTGGGGTGGGCTGCTGGGGGAAGAGGGAGTGGTTACTGGGGGATGTGGTACAAGGGGCTGCCCCTCCTCCATGTCCACAGTGTCTGGCCTTGGGATTAATGGGAAAGTGGGAGCAGTTCAGTCTTGCCTAGTTTTTTCCCACGTGGTCTGGTTTCCCCTGCTGTCCGAGGTGCTCTTTTCTGAATTGTAACATCTAGCCACTATCTTGCCATATGGGTTCTTCTTTGAGTGAAGCACTGGGGATTTGGGCCTTAGGAAAGAAGATAATATTGTAAACATTTTCTGATACTTGAGCTGGGAAATTGTGAATTTTTCATTTTTATTTTAATATTCCCAATGCTGTCTTTCCTCAGAGCTGGTATGAATGAATACTGCAGGGAGGGACCTTAGTGCATTTTGTTGGCTTTCGTGTTCTTAGCCCCTTTGCTGTAAAATGTTGTCATGAGATTTTTATCGTATTATATTCCAGTAAAGCTATGTATTGCGTGTCATAGTTCATGCTTTTGGTGATGAAAGCAATGACTGTTCCTAAAATATTTTCTGTTGAGCAAAGTGGTAAAATTGTTCAATATTCTGCTTTCTCTTAGAATATAAAAAAGCTCGCCAAGAGATAAAAAAGAAGTCCTCAGATACACTGAAACTACAGAAGAAAGCTAAAAAAGGTAACTACAAATTCTGTCGTTAGGGTGCTTCTTAGGGAAAATGACCACATGCTTGGTTTGTCTTTGAAGCAAAGTCTTCAGTCCAGCTTCCTTACATATGATAGTCCTGTGAACAGAAAGGAGCTCATGAAATCTCTCTGAATTCAAATTCCCAAGTGCAGAATATCTATTAATTTGAGACCCTTAAAAAGTTGTACTTGACTCATTCCCTTCCCCACCCCATCTCCAAAATTTGACAGTTCCAACGCCTAATGTGCGTTGTAATGAACCCTGTAAGTTTCTTGGAAGCCTTGGGATAATGCATAGAAGCCTTTATGCAAGTGTTCTATAGTAATTATTGCAGAAATGATGTCATTTTCTCCTCCATCTTTCACAGCCTATAATCTCCGAAACCCTTTATTAAGCCTTGTGAGGACGTTAGAAATGGTTGCAGTGGGAGCTGGGAGTCATTGCTGTACAAGGAGATTTTTCATGGGGTTCATGAGGGTGGGAGCTGGATAAGGAAGACGAGATTGCTGGTGCAAGATGACCTCCCTGACACAGCTGAACATCACTGACAAACCAGTTCGTTGTCAGATCTGTGACCTAGCTCTGCTTTCCCAACTTGGACTGGAAGTTTGAAGAGAAAAATCTAGCCACATCCACTCTGCAAACATTAGTAACATTTTACTAAGACCTAACAAGATGCAGGGACTCTCTTGAACTTGAGAAGGTGACATTTCCCTCCAGACTATTCTTGATAGCAAGATTTTGAATTTGCTGCGTCACAACTGATAAAATGGGGTTTTCCCCCATCAGGATGCTCTGTGGGTGGGTGGTGTTTAGTGTCTGTTTGAGACAACAGCTCTTTTAGGTAGTAATTCCCAGATCCAAACTTCCTCTTTCCTAAACAAGCAGTTCTCATTTGGAATGAAAAGAAAATGCTCTTGGAAAGTTGGGATAGTTTGGTGGAAGAGGCGTGGGGACAGGACAAAGTTTTTAAGCTTTGGCATTTCTAAAAAATGCGCCCCTGTCTCCTAGTTCTTATAACAACCATGAGGCCATTTCAAGATCAGGGCAGCAGAATCTTCACCCATGATCAGTTTTTCTGTTAGTACTGGCCCCAGCTGTTTCTTTTGGATGTGCTTTTCTGGTCTTGGTGCTTCTGAAATTTACATTCTGTCTAACTAAAGCACCTGGGGGCTAGCGTTTGATGAGTAATAGGGTTTGTGGCCAGTCACATTTTAATGAGTCTAGTGGTAAATGTAGATAAAACTGCCACCATATTCTACTGAATCTAAGGTCCCATGGAAGAACAGGGTGGTAAAGATTTGGAGCTGAACTCCACCTAATTGACAACATGACAGCTTTGAGATAGGAGAAATTAATTGGTTTGGAGAGAGGTTCCAGGTCAGATCTGTGGCTTGGAAAAGGTTTGGGAGTTTGGTGAAAAGGATAAGCTAAGAAAAAGAAGCTGTTTTCCCTTTTCTCTTCCAGAGCTCTCTTTCCGGAGGCCGTAAGTCCTTGGCTGCGGTGATAATCCTTTTCTCTGAATTCTGCGTGGAGACTGAGACAGTCTTGGTCTATCACTCAAAACCAGTGGCATTGTCCAATTAGCAGAATTTGGACCTACAGGGGATGCCGGATAGGTTGAGTGCAGTGCAACACAAAAGGAAGTTTCTGGCAAGTAGACTTGCCCAGCACTGCTTAGGCTGCCTAGGGAGAATACCGAGTTTACCATCAAGGTGCTGGACAGAAAGACCCAGGATACATCGGGTGCCAGCCTGAAAAATGTGGGAGATGTGTCTGGTCCTGGGACTCAGGAATAATTGACATTTACTAGTGAGGTTTCCTGGTGCATTTGGGCCTGAAGGCTGAGAGAGTGGAGGCTGTGATCAGGGGTCTTTCCAGCCCCAACCACATACGTGATGGTCTTGGGCACCATATCCTTTCCAGACAAGGCAGCCGTGACGGTGTTCTTATGTCTACAAGCCAAGTCAGATCAGCTTAGAATGTTCCAAATGATTTTCTAGTTACTCCAGCGTACAATCTGAAATAGTTTTTTATTTCTTTCCTTTATAAATTTTTTTTTCCAAAAATATATAAGTGCAGTTTTTGGACTAAGTTCTCACATCTGTGTATTTTTGGGGTGAATGGCGCTTTCTGTTTCTAGGAGGTACTAGAATTGTCATTCTGAGTGAATGTTTGTTATGAAATGCTGTCCTAGAAAATGCACGGCCTGAGAATCACTACAGGTTAAGGGCTGGAAGAAATCTGCTTATTCAGGGCTTCCAGTTATTTTGGGGTCTGGTTAGCTAACATTTCCCTTTCTGCTAAAACACATCTCTCCATCTGTTTCCATCTCCTTCAAGTGGTGGCTTCCTAGACTCTCGGCTTATAAAGTGTTGGCTGTTCTTCTGAAATTTATACCATGTGTTAGGAAGGACAAATGCTTTGGATCCTTTTTTTTTTAATTTGTCCTGGTAGAACTAAATCTGATTTATACAGCCCAATAATCACTGCCTTTTAGGTATGTTTTTAGGAGATTGTCAGACAGCTTTCTGCCACACCTTTTTCCAAAACTGTGATCTTTGATCTAAAAATTCTTCTGACTCTCCTTTTCAAAATTTCAGAGCCTTTGTGCATTTAAGGATGGTTTTAGCACTGCCCTGGACATGAGCAGACACATACGGGATGTGATTTTTGTGTGAGACCAGTTTACCTTTACTTTCACTCTGCAGCTATGACACCATTTGCCACATTCTGATTTGACTTTTTTTTTTTTTTAAGATACTATAGAGCGATAACTTGTGCTCTAAAGGTATTTAATGAAATATTACCGTCAAAAACCTTTTAATGGTTTTTTGGGTTTGGATCGACTTTATCTCAAAATCATTTTAAAACAACTTGATATATGCTCCATCTATGGGTGAGTGTACCTATTTTTGTGGAAGGCAGGCTAATTGAACATTTACCAGGCATAAACACTAGGCAGGGAGTTGGGAGCAGAAGGGACAGTTCCCGCCCTTCGAGAAGTTCCAGGCTAGTGCCCAGAGTCAGCACATGGGGCAGAGCCAGCCTTGCTGACAGATGAGGGGGACAAGGCAAAGGCAGCAGGAAGATGAGGCAGTGGTGTGGAGCTGACTCAGAAGCGCCGAGCTCTGAGAGGCATCTCTTGAGCCTTCATCAGGCCCAGCTGCTTGATGTCAGCTCATGGCCTTCGAGATCCTAGAATTAGCTGTGACCTAGTGTTGGTGGGAGTAAGAGAAGGTTGGAGTTGGGAAACATTTTATGCTGTTTGCCCACTGTTGCCACCTTACTGTCCAAAGTCAGCAGCCTTATTTCTCATTTCACTAACTCATACCATTATTAATTTAAATTGAAAAATTAATTATGGTAAAGCCTTCTGTTTCCATCTGTAACTACTGAAAGTTTATCAGAGACTTTGAGAGAGGGAGCTGAAACATTTTTACTATGTTAACCCTTGAGCCTGACTTTGAAATAGTTGAATGTGTCATTTTTCAGCAGAGGCTGCAAAGCTAGTGTTACAAACCTAACTAACAGAGTCCCATGTTAGCGTATTATTTGCTATTATACAGAAACTTTAAGTTCTTTCTTTATTTTTTAAATTTTCATTTCACCCCAGCTTGAACTTCGGATCCTGGTTTCCCTAGTTACTGTTCAAGTTACAATAAATTACACTTGAAAGTTTTTCTTGTTAAAGCATCTTAATTGGCTCCCTTATGGGAATATATCCTTCATCTCTCTTTTTAAGAAGAAACCTTGCTGCATTCTCTGGGGATGATGATTAGGAACTAGGAAGAGTTCTGTTTAGAGGGGAAGGAGAGACTATTAGCAAGTCAGAGAAGGGAACCTGGTGGATGCGGGTTGAATCGTCCTAATATAAAATTCGGTGGCAAGCCATGGACTGTTTTAACACATGAAAGAAAGGGAAGACTGCTGCTCGAATACCAGTTTGACTCTATTATTTTCCTTTTTGTGTCAATTGTGTATCCTGCACTTTCTCACCGTGTGCCCCCCCTGCCAGTGGACGCCCTCGGTAAGTCTGTCATCCTGAATCTCTGGTGGCTGGTCACGGTGTGGTCCTTGCTGTGGGCTTTCCGTGGTTGTCCAGATCTATGCTGGTTGCCCCAGTTTTCCTACCCGTTCAGAACAATCAACTGTGCCTACCTAATCTTCCATAACTTTAAGAAAATCGTGTGTGCGTGTGTTTCAATCAATCATTTTCTTTCTTTGAAGTTTGGCCCTTGCACAGGTTAGCTCAACATTCTGCAAGCCTTTGCATCCTCATAATTCGGTATTAGACTTGTGGAAAAAGAAATACAGAGTGACTTAAAACCTCCTTTCCACAGGAAATAAATATATTTATATGTACATATATATCTAAGGAGATATGTGTGTATTTGTATCACAAACAAAACATATAGAGCAACACTAATTAAGTCCTCAAAATAATTCCCAAATCAGATTGGGTTGTATTCAGCTTGCCAAATATCTTTAACTTTGTCCCCTCCCAAGACCATAGAGTTTTTTCAAAACCAATCATTTGTTTTTGAAAAAATCAAAAGTATTTCTTATTGCAGCGGAGTTTGTGAAGTGTTTCATTTCAAAGGTATCAGATCTTCGAATTCAATAATCAGAATGATTCTTCTTGACTGAATGTTGACCCTGATTCTGTGGGTAATAACGCTACTAAAACTTCAAGTCGCTTTTAGAGTCTCGTGGCTGTCCCTCTGTCTCCGAAAGGTCCGTCTGTGAGCTGTCTGTGTGGGTTATCTTGCTTGAGTGTGCTTGAGTGTCCTCTGAGCCCTTTCACTGAACAGCCCCAAAGAGGTTTTTGCTTTGGATTCTGTCATCTACAGTGAACCCAAACCACACAGGTCTCCTCTGAGCTGTGGGGCCAGGATGACCTGCTGTGGCGGGGAAAACAGCTCTGCCTCCTTCCTGTCATGGTGACATTGGGGTAGTGTTCCCCACTGTTTAGAAGCGATAATCCTTTCCAGTCCTCAATGTTGTGGTTATGAAACAGCTTGAACAGTTTTTAGTATACCTTTGGAAGGAAGGTAAGACACAGCCACTCTTGCTTATTGTGATAAAATTCGTGTGACATAAAATGCACCATTTAAACCATTTTAAAGTGTACATTTCAGTGGCGTTTAGTGCATTCCCAATGTTGTGCCACCATCACTGCTGTCTAATTTCAGAATGTTCTTATCACCCCAAAAAGATATCCCCTGCCTTTTAAACAGTCATGTCTCATTCTCCCTCCCCCAGCCCCTGACAACCATTCATCTGCTTTCTGTCTCTGTGGATTTGCCTATTCTGGACATTTCTTATAAAGGGAATGTATAATATGTAGCCTTTTGAGGACACCTTTGCTGGAAAGCTTGGTGTGAGTCCATCTGTGAAATCAAGGGGGCATGCTATTTGTTTTAAATGATGGGCAGTTAGGATTAGGATGAGTAAAGAAACCTTTTGGGTTCCTGACTTAAATTCTGCTCATCTGAGTCAGGAAAAATTTCCACATCCCCTCTAGTTCCCTCTCTTGCAAAGGCTGGTTCACAGGACTAAGCCACTAGTGGCATATAATCATAGCAGTGAACCGGGGCATAAAGACATAAGAAAGATGTATGGCTTGAAGCCCTCAGAAATTTTATTTTACAAGTTGTAAATCATTTTTGAACCTGGACACCTGTATTTTAGCAAAGTTTCATGGCAGTTAAAATATCCTGATTTTACAAAAAAAGAAAAGAAATACACACACACACATGCACACTTTCCTTCGGTCTATCAGAAGTATTTACCTTGAATCCCAGGTCCCTGCATAAGCTGTCACTAGGGGCCTCCACAGGGAAGAAATTTATAAGTCAATAAAATGTATTGAGCCAGCGATACGTTGCTCCCTCGAGGAACTGGGACCCTAGTGGAAGGAAACCAATTACAGTCGTCCCTTGCTGTCCGAGGGGGATTGTCTCCAGGGGGATGGATGCTCAAGTCCCATAGTCAGCCCTTCACATCCACTAATTCAACCAAGGATCGTAAACACAGTACATGAGCGACACATAGTTGGTTGAATCCGCAAATATGGAACCTGTGGATTCAGAAGCCAACTCCATATTTATTGAAAAAAACTCATGTCTAAGTAGACCCATGTTCAAACCCACGTTGTTCAAGGGTCAGCTGTAGTTTAATCTGGTGTGCTCAGCACCAGGATGAGTACGAGCAAAATGTGTAGCCATGGGGCAAATGCAAGGGACCCATTTATGCCTGGGGTGGGCAGGGGGTGAGGGAGATGAAGTGGGATCAGCTGGTGAGAATGGGGCGAGGGCTGCTTAAGGTAGAGAGGACAGGGTGCGCCAGGACGTGGCCGTCCCCATTTAGACGGGAGCACGGGGACGCAGTGAAGGGCGACCATGCTGCAGAGGGCAGTGCGTGCGATACCCTGAGTCAGCTTCATGGGGGCAGCCAGTCCCTCCACTGTTGGACCAGGAGCCACAGTGACCCCCGCTGCTCAGCCTCAGCTACCTGCTTCCAGATGGTTCTATCACTCTGCCCCATTTCTGATCAGACTTCAAACTGGACTAAACTCCGCCCATCGCCCTTCCTATGTGCGGAGGAAGCAAGAAGCCTGTGTGACGCTGAATCCTTTCTGCTGGCGCCTCTGGCGGCACCAGGTGAACGCCTGCATTTCCTCGCCCCGTTCTCCTGTGCGCACGAGCTGGTGGAAACCACTCTCAGGTTGCCCCGGACACTGCAGTCAATGGGTGAATTGTGCTCCCTCCCTCAGTGGTAAAAGCTGAGCGTGTCTCGACTCCGTCCAGCTACCCTGTTTCTGAGGAGGAGGAGCACTGGGAGTGGCCCTCTTCCCCAGAGGGAATTCCCACCTACGGATCTCAAGCCCCAGGCATCTGTTAGCGGGTCACCTGGCTGTCTTGCCGGGCACGATGCAGAGGCTTCCTTACTCTGTTCCTACTGCTGAGTTTGGGAGGCGGAGAAGCAGACCTCTCAGAAGGCAGTGTGGCCAGCTCAAAGAGACTCTCTTGCGGGTTAACCCCATCTGCCATGCACGTGCCTCCAGGAATGATCAGGAACTATCATCCCCCAGGACCTTCTGGGCCACTGGAGTCAGTGTGGAGCTGCAGATGGCCCTCCTCGTATTGCTAGTGATCCGGGTTGCAAGGCCCAGCCCTGAAAGGCGGCAGCCGCACCAGGAAAACTCTGGATATTTTCTCCAACAACCTCCCCCTGATGCGTGTCAGCTCTCTGCAAAGTGACAACCAGAATATCGGTCCTTCCTGAAATCTGATGTCGGGAGTAGAAGGAGCCGGCCCATGGTTCCAGGCTGCTTTCCCCAGGGCCACACTCACCTCCAGTGAGCATCCCCAGAAGAGGAGGGATTGCCACTCCAGTGCAGTTGGGACATGTATACTTTGGACCCAAACCCGTGATTGTTTTCTGTTGGAATTAAAGCTCGAAAAGTTCTTTCTGAAGTTGGGGTGGCTGTACATGTGGACAGGTGACCGTTAGATCTAGGAGGTTGTTCTAGCCTTGCAATCTTTCTGGGTATTTAGCTGCTACTGCACATAACACCACGGGGAAGATTGTGGAATCACTGCTTTATTCCAGGCTTGGGAAAGGTGTTGTAGGCACACATGCATTGAGTTATGCAGGGAATAACTGAACGGGTACAGCCTTATTTAATGGGAAAACCTATGTGAAATGGACAGGGAGGGACTTCTTAATTGATCAGTGTTAGAGAGCCACAGCCTGACATACGTTCTGGCCCTGGAAATGCCAGGTAGAGCAGTCAGCAGAGTCAGAAGGGGGTGGCCAGCGGATGACGCAGCTGACGACCCTGGCAGCCTGCACCCACTGCTAGCATGCTGATGGGGAGAAACATAACGAAGGGGCATCCCGACTCCTGCCATCTTAGTAGGAGCAGCAGTGGTCAAACTTTACTTTTTAGATCCCGTGTGGCATTCAGGAAGCTGTCCCTGAGTGCAGTCAGTAGAGATGTTGGAACAGAACCCAGGAAGCCCCTGCAAGGGGCTGTTACACTTGAGATGAAAGCCAGGGGAGGTGGTCCTCAGAGGCCAGGGGATTCATGAGTCATATTTCACAACTGAGAATTCTAGGTGAAAACAGAGCAAACAGCTTCACTGGAGGCCTGGAGCTGCGGGCTCCCTTCCTTCACAGAGCTGGTCTCTGGAAAAGCGTCACCCCACACAGCTCATCAGGTGCCTGGCTTGTGACTCTGGCTGCACACGGCTGATGCGGGAGCTGAGACAAATGCCCTGAGATGTCTCTGCGCACGATGAGCCTGTTGTCAAGGTGTCACCTGGCTCCACCATGGCTGTATTTAGAAGTGGCAGGAAGATGTATTTACAGTGAACGGACGGGGGTGGGGGCACAAGAGGAACCCAGTGATTTTCTCAGCGTTAATTTTGACCAAAGACGAAAAGGACAACGTGCTGAAATACCAGTTCCTTGCACTTCCCTTGAGAATGCTAAACGGGCAGTACGGTGTGGGGCTGGGTGGCTGGGCAGGGCGGTATTCTGGCCTCTCTTGAGTTGCAAGCTATTCACAGTTTTCACAGGACTAACTGGCTCACATCTGGTGCCTCTCTCATCCATAAATTCCTCTTGACTACTGCGGAGGAGCCCTGTGAAGCAGGCACGTCTTCACTTCTTCAGGAAGTAGGTATAAAATTCCTCCTCTGGGCTGGATCCCCTTGGCAGCCATGGAAGCGAAAGTCCTCCAGTCCTCCAGGAGGGTGAAGACATTTCTGTTCTAACATCAGTTCCCTGACACTAGTCTGGTGTCCTATAGTTCACACCCATTTGGATGCTAACAACCCGGAGTTAGTGTAGACCCCACAGGCTAAGGACTCAGACCAAAGACCTCCTCCACTAGAGTCACACCAGCCACAAGTGGGGTCCCCAGGCCACCCACCCTTCTGCCTGGCCAAGCTCAAGTTTGTTATAAAGGACAAATGAACATCCTGTGCAGAGTTACATGGGATGGGGGTGGGGACCGAGCTTCCGTGCTCTTGCTGGGCACATGGATAGATTCACCAACCAGGAAGCTCCCTGAGGCTCGCTGCTCCAGAGTTTTTATTGAGTTTGATCATTAGGTAGGCATAACTGTCCCCTGCCGAGGCTCCCAGAGTTAGACAACTTCAGAGATGCTGTGTAACTGCCGAGGGCGCCTGACCCTCCCCAAGTGCTCGCCACATGCTGGGCATCGTGCTGAGTGGCTTCCTGTGAACGATTCATTTGGTTTCACAGCGACCGTGTGAGCTCAGTCCTGTTTTTTATGTTTGATAGTTGAATAGAAGCTGAGGCACAGCCTGTTGAAAGAATAACAGAAATTTGATTTCATTTGGAAATGTTTAAGTCCGGAAGCTTCCAGTCTTATCTGATCAGATCTCTTTTAATTTCAGGTGGTTTTTGCTTTGGGGAATCAATCAAAAAGTGCTGCAGGATATTAAGAGTAGGAGGAGATTAATGTAGGGATAATGAGGAGAGCTGCCTTTAGGTGGAAAAGGGGGGAATTTTTCATTCCTAATTCTAATCTCCAGCAGCACCTTGCATGTCCGTTTCTGTAATTGTATCCCATATTTCAGTATTTATATCTCATATTTCATTGATCTGGGTGCCATCAATTATAAAATGCATTGTTAGTTTCTGGACTGTGAAAAAAGAAAAAAAATGCTGGTTAAACTATGGCACCCCACTGATTGTAAGACACATCTTAATTTGTAAGGTGTAAAAATGTGAAAAAGCGGGCGTCATCAAATGAAATACAGTATTTGCGTGTGTGTCAGACGGAAGTCATTTTGTGGGGTTCAAATGGCTTCTCCATATGTCTGTCTGGGGGAAAAGAGATGACTTTGGATGTTTTCCTGACAGTGGGCTTGGCCCAGGGTGTCCTGGGTTGGTTCTTTCCTGTTGGAAAGCCCTTTGCCTTAGAGTGGCATCTGGCTTGGTTCAGCCATGAGGCTCAGGTGTGGACTGCAGTGTGCGTAGGAAGAGGCTGGAAGGTTCAGATAATTCTAATCACATTTGACTGGCTTTTTGATTGGACTGTTCCTACAAAGTTTAGCCTTGTTCCCAGGGTTTATGTTTGCTGTGAGCTCAAAGCTACAAAGAATGTGGGCTTCTGAATGAGAGAGACGGAAGGTTGGACCATTCCTTTATCAGGGACCCGGGACCTCCTTCAGTCTCAGTTTCCCCTTCAGTCAAAGAGGGTATTCATTCCTGCCTTGAATGTTTATGTGACGATTAAGGAAAGAAAATTAAAATGTAAATTTTGGGGAAATATGGGATCTTTGTTTCATTCCAGAAAGTGTTGTGAATGCTCCCTACTTACTTAAAAAAAAAATCAAATTCTTTCTCCTTTAGGGATGCTGCTTTGTCCCTTGACATGGTGCCCATTAATTGTGCTTTGCCCCAGGAGCATTTTTTGTAAAGAGGAAAACCATCTAGTTTCCCCTGTTGGGGGAGTAAGGGGCTGCTGGCTGTTGTTCAGCAGAGTTCTCCAGCATGAATACAACCAAGACCTGGAAACCAGCAGGGGAAAAAGAAAACAGTCTCAAGACTGAGATGACTTAGATTTTACAGGAAAGGTCCCAAGCAATGCTTTGCTCAGAAATTTTGTCTGGAAGGCCCGTTTAAGGCAGCCCCCTCCCTTCTTTTGGCTGATGGGCAGTTCTGGAATTTGCTCATTTTTCCAGTGTTAGGCCATTTAAGGGCAAGATGGTTGAGCCAGTGAGCTAAGTCAGTTCAAGTTGTTGTATCAGTGCCTTATTCGTTTGCAAATATTTGAGTAGCTGCCTTCCAGGCAGGTATGCTGAGGGAGAAGATACAATACTGAGCAAAAATATCTGTGGTTTCTGTCCTCGTGGGGCTTCCTGATCAGTAGGAGAGACTGCTGTCAGTCAAAGAACTGGAGAAATAAAGATGAAATTAGAACTGAGAGGGAGTGTCATGAAGTGATATGTGTGAGGAACTTCTGAGAGTCAAGTAAGAGAATCCTAGTCTGATGAGAGAGCTCAGGAGGGCATTTGTGAAGGACCTGCAGGATGAACAGGTGCTTGAAAGGCGGGGAGGTGGGAAAGTGGATATGTAGGTGGAGTGGAGCTGGACCCTGGAGAAGGACCTGGGGAATGGAGGGAGGAAGGAGGGAAGGAGGACAGAGAGTGGTCCCAGAAGCCGGGGCTGCTAGTGGACAGGCTGACCCACATGTGCCGTGCAGGACAGGCCATGTTAAGGACATAGGGCTTTTCTTGAAAGCAGTCGGAGCTGTTGAAAAGTGGTAAGATTTGCATTTTGAAAGTAATTCGGGACTGGTCTGGGCGAGCTGGTCCAAATGCAGTCGGAGTGATTTACCTGGGGCTGATGGAGCTGTCCGGGTGAGAGATCAGGATGGCATGGTGTGGGTGGCAGTAGCAGAGGTGAAACAGGAGTCAGTCAAGTCCATGTGGGAGCTGGAATGGCTGGGACCTGTGCTGGAGTCTTCAGCAGTGGCTCCCCTAACATTGATGATGGGACGGAAATGAACAGGCTTTTGTCTATTTAATCAGTGCCAACACAACTCTGACTTTGTGGGCCTAGAACGATGACTATATCTTAAAACCAGTACATCCAACTGAGACGTGGAATAATTTCTTCTACAGTTTTTTTTTTTTGTAAATATAATTATATGTTGTGTTAGTGAATTTAAGGAATAAACATTGTGTTTTTAGGTATGATATATCCCAAATGGAAATGTACACACTATGACTATAATTGTAGCAGTCTTTACAGATTATACTTATTTTAGAACACTACAATTTGAAAGTCCTTTAATTAGAACATAATACATATTTAAAATAACTTGACTAATCATAGAATAATTTAAATTTATGCTTACCAGAGTAGGTAACACTTAGTTCTAGTCACTTTCCTATGTCAGTATATTTTTAAAAATCAATGTTATTAATTACAGGTAGACATGTGCCTTACAACTTGGGAAAGGAAGTAAAGATACCCCGTTTTCCCAAATTCTTATAATTATAGGCTGGTATTAAGAGAAATTGCTGCTATAATCAAACCTTCCTCCCCTGAAGTTAAGAACATTCCAACTTGGTCTGCAGCCTTCAGTGTTTCCTTAGCTGGAGCATCCTAGGAGACACTGAGAGGCCTACAAGAAGGCCTCTGGACCAGCTGGGATCATGTGGCCTCACTGCACAGGGCCTGGAGTTGGCCAGGCCATTTTGCAGGTTGCAGGGAAACAGGGAGTTCCATTACCAGAGGGCCGGTGTCATGTGCACATTCAGTGTATGTGGATTTAGCTGCACAAGCCAGCATTTTAAAATAGAGAGACTCCCAATCTCATGGGGCTGATGGTGCCCCCGCTCACCCTGTCTCCACAAGGCCGTGTCCATGGGTGGTAGGTTTCCCCAAGAGGAGTCTCCCCTCCCCACCAGCAAGTCCCCTAGGGAGAATGAGAGGATGCTTTGACAAGTCTCCTGTTCACTAAAGTCTCAGGAAACCTGTGGCTCAGGGGCCAGGTTCATGGGTGAGGGTGGCCCCACTGCCATCCTGGTGGAAGAAAGGGCAGCAATAATTGGGGAAACTAGAGGAGCTGGTAGGATCACCCCCAGGGCTTGCAGGGGGTCGATGGTGACTAAGGGGAAGAATGGCTGAGTGGGTCACCTTGAAAATGCACTGAAACTTCTCACAGCAAATTCTCATATCATCTTATTGTTGGATAAAATACCCCCCAACATGGAGCCAAATACCACCCGTCCCTGCACCCATCAGAACAGTGTGCTCACCTGACTGGTGCCGACTCCGCGTGAAGAGGAGTTCTGCACTTGAATGCCATCCAAGGCGTTTTCCAGGGTGACCTTTGCCCATGATTTTCTGCTGTTGTGCTCATTTGGAACTTAATCCTGCCAAAAATCCTATGACCTTTTCTAGTTGGACGTTCTTGAAGCCTGACTGTCTCTTGCTCCAGCTGAAGTTTCTCATCTGCTTGTGAGAGAAAATATGGGATATCTTCCTGTATTCAAGGCAATGTTCCCTGACCCTTTACTTCTTCCAACCAAATGACACATTGCATTTAATGTTCTCTACCTCATTCTTTAGAGGGGTAAGGCCCCCTCCCAGGAGGCAAGCGGAATCCGTTCACCCAGCTTGAGGCACTGGGGCCCGAGGAGGAGTCCCGCGTCAGAGGGATCCAGGGGGTGTGGGCTCTGTCCTGACCCCGCTTTCCCTAAACGGCCCTGGACAACTCCCTTGCCTTCTCTAGGCCTCCACCTGTGCTGAACCAGGAGCGGGTTGGCTTGGATAACCCCTAGCGCCCCCTGCATCTCTAACATTGTGTTTAAAATGATTAAACATTTATTGAGTGCTTGTTGTATACACAGATGGCATTATACTAGGGTGTGGGCTGGGCGAGTCCATGCCTCTGTCCTGAAAGGAGTAGAAATTCTTCCTCTGGTTCAGGTGGTAGGTGAGCATGGGGGAGGGGCAAGCATGGAGGCTCATGAGCCGTTCTCCCCGGCAGTCACCTGCTTGTCCCCACCTGCAGATCAGATTTACAGCGTCATACTCTCTGACACAGTGCCTGTTTGCCCAGGTTTATCTTCTGACGCTGCCAACTTACTCTATAAAAGGCCAGATTGTAAATATTCTCTAGAGATGGGTGCCTTTGCACAACTGGGGTCCGTGGAGGGGGCCAGGTGGCTCCCGAGCATGGGCCTGGCTCGGTGCCCACACCCTCTTCAGTCCTCCTCCAGCAGAGACCTGATTGCAGGTCTTTTTGTAGCTGTGCTTGGTGTACAGGAAGGGCACACAGGACTCTCCACTGGGGAATTAAACTAACTGTCAGGGAGTCCCAGGGGTCCCCCAGAGCCAGGAAAGCTGATGCTCGCCACCTTTGTATTCCGGGACAGAAACTCCTGTTCAGACAGAGGCTCTTTCATTGAGGATGACCCAACAAAGGCAGCTTGTGCCCATTTTTGGAAGCAGCCACAGGCCCTCATTTTGTTCATCCCGTAGCTCCTTCAGAATGTTCCAGAAGGCAAGTCATGAGGAGTCACCCCCCAGGAAATTTTCCTTGTCACGAGTAAGCCAGGATAAATGGTCCCCTTGGGCATTGGACATTGAAAATGGCTGGTCCTAGAAAAGCAGCTTCTTGAAATCCTTCCTGGGTGTAAATAAATACTTTTTTAAAGTCCTAGAAAACTGTGGTTTTCACTCCAGCAAGGACCCGGAGGAGGAGGGCAGTGGCCCCAGGAGCTGGTGTTTCAGCAAGCCGCACTTGGGGCTTTGTTTGGTTTGCAGGGCGAGGTGACATCCAGCCCCAGTTGGACAGCGCGCTCCAAGACGTCAATGACAAGTACCTCTTACTGGAAGAAACGGAGAAGCAGGCGGTCCGGAAGGCTCTGATTGAAGAACGCGGCCGGTTCTGCACCTTCATCTCTATGCTGCGGCCCGTGATTGTGAGTTGGTGGAAAGTTCCAGAAGGCTTAAACTGCCAGTTTGGAGAAGACCCTCCTTCTTTATTTATCCACCGCTCACGGAAGCACTGAGAAGCTGCGGGGGGTGTCAGGAATTGTAGTGGTGGAGTCATTTCTATGGACCAAGACTTGTCTGCAAGTTGCTGGTGGCCACATGGCCCATTGTGTTCTTAGCACCCATGGGTCCATTTACTTTTTCTTCCCAAGAAACACCCTGCAGAGTGTGGTCCCAGGCCAGCAGCATCACCTGGGAACTCTACTAAATGCATAATTCTAGGGGTGGCGACCCAGGCATCTGGGTTTTAAACAAGTCTTCCAGCTGATTCTGAAGGCTGAAGGCCAAAGAGTGACTGTGAAATTAATAGGAGAAAAGCCTCAATGTATCAACACAGGCTTATCATTTTAAGTCAGTCGTCTGCATGCCTCGAGAACTTTTGTAGTAGGTTTTTCTTGAAGCCTAAAGAATTGTACCAGCTCCCTTACCTCCGCCCCAGCAGGCCTGCCAGCCCCCCCAGACACTTTGACGGAGCCCCACGTGTTTGCTGTGGCTCATTCACCCGTGTCTGGGGTGCACCAGTCTCTTCACAATTGTGGCTGATTTTTTTTTTCCTCTCCATCCCCCCAAAGAAAGGGCTGGCAGTGGCTTCAAGCCCAGATGTACCGATCCCTGGGTGCCTTTTCTGGAAAGTTGAAAGAGTTAGGTAGTGTCCCTCACAAAAAGAGTTTGGGTCAAAATGATAAAGTGAATCACTCATGATGACATGTTGTGAATTACTTTCAGGAAGAAGAAATTTCAATGCTGGGGGAAATCACTCATCTCCAGACCATATCAGAGGATCTGAAAAGCCTGACCATGGACCCTCACAAACTGCCCTCCTCAAGTGAACAGGTAGGAGTTGTGAGTTCAGCACCCGGGAGAGCAAACCAAAGAGAGAAAGGTTCAAGGTCCTGAGGGTTCCTTGTGGCAGCGTCTCATGTAAAATGATATCTGTGTTTCACACTGCGACACAAAGTCAGCATCTTCACAGGTCATTATAAAGCACCTACTGTGTGCTAGGCACTGCTCTAAGCTCTACATAGACTCGCTCCACTAATCTTCGCTGTTGTCCCCATTTTACAGAGGAGGACCTTGAGGCACTGAGAGATAATGTCACTTAACTAGGTCTACCTAGCTAGTTACTGGTAGAACTGAGATTTAAACCAAGCTGTCAATTTCCAGAGGCCATGCTCTTAACCACTTGATCCGCCTCCCCTCCAGAAATAAACTCTCAGTGCATCATGACAGTGGGGTGTCTTGGTCATCGTTAACCATCCTCACTGAATTTCTCCCATTCTCAGTAAGTAATGCATGAGGATTTCTCTTATCTGATGAAACAGGTGACTTTTTAAAGGTTGATTCATTTGGTTCACGTGACATTAACTCTATATCCAGTGGGAAGAGACATATCTGGGGCAACAGCTGATAAATCACGTGCTGGCTTTGGCCCTTTGTATAAACTTCTTATCTCCTCAGGAGCCAACTCAGAAGACAAATTTGAAAGCCTGTATTTTCCATCCTGTGGAACTTTTTTTTAACCTTTTTTTATTGAGTTATAGTCATTTTACAATGTTGTGTCAAATTCCAGTGTAGAGCACAATTTTTCAGTTATACATGACCATACATACATTCATTGTCATTTTTTTTCTCTGTGAGCTACCATAAGATCTTGTATATATTTCCCTGTGCTATACAGTATAATCTAGTTTATCTATTCTACAATTTTGAAATCCCAGTCTATCCCTTCCTACTCCCTGCCCCCTTGGCAACCACAAGTTTGTATTCTATGTCTATGAGTCTATTTCTGTTTTGTATTTATGCTTTGTTTGTTTATTTGTTTTTTTAGATTCCACATATGAGCAATCTCATACTGGTATTTTTCTTTCTCTTTCTGGCTTACTTCACTTAGAATGACATTCTCCAGGAGCATCCATGTTGCTGCAAATGGTGTTGTGTTGTCGGTTTTTACGGCTGAGTAGTATTCCATTGTATAAATATACCACATCTTCTACATCTTCTTTATCCAGTCATCTGTTGATGGACATTTAGGCTGTTTCCATGTCTTGGCTATTGTAAATAGTGCTGCTATGAAAATTGGGGTGCAGGTGTCATTTTAAAGTAGGGTTCCTTCTGTATATATGCCCAGGAGCAGGATTCCTGGGTCATACAGTAAGTCTATTACTAGTCTTTTGAGGAATCTCCATCCTGTTTTCCACAGTGGCTGCACCAAACTGCATTCCCACCAGCAGTGTAGGAGGGTTCCCTTTTCTCCACAGCCTCTCCAGCATTTGTCATTTGTGGACTTTTGAATGATGGCCATTCTGACTGGTGTGAGGTGATACCTCATCGTAGTTTTGATTTGCATTTCTCTGATAATTAGTGATATTGAGCATTTTTTTCATGTGCCTATTAACCATTTGTATTTCTTCCTTGGAGAATTGCTTGTTTAGTCTTCTGCCCATTTTTGGATTGGGTTGTTTGTTTTTTTCTTATTAAGTCGTAGGAGCTGCTTATATATTCTGGAGATCAAGCCTTTGTCGGTTTCATTTGCAAAAATTTTCTCCCATTCCGTAGGTTGTTGTTTTGTTTTACTTATGGTTTCCTTTGCTGTGCAGAAGCTTGTAAGTTTAATTAGGTCCCATTTGTTTATTTTTGCTTTTATTTCTATTGCTTGGATAGACTGCCCTAGGAGAGCATTTTTGAGATGTGTCAGATAATGTTTTGCCTGTATTTTCTTCTAGGAGGTTTATTGTATCTTGTCTTATGTTTAAGTCTTTGATCCATTTTGAGTTTATTTTTGTGTATGGTGTAAGGGAGTGTTCTAGCTTCACTTGATTTACATGCTGCTGTCCAGTTTTCCCAACACCATTTGCTGAAGAGACTGTCTTTATTCCATTGTACGTTCTTGCCTCCTTTGTCGAAGATTAGTTGACCAAAAGTTTATGGGTTCATTTCTGGGCTCTATTCTGTTCCATTGGTCCATAAGTCTGTTTTTGTACCAATACCATGCTGTCTTGATTACTGTAGCTCTATAGTATCATCTGAAGTCTGGGAGAGTTATTCCTCCAGCCTCTTTCTTTTTCTTCAGTAATGCTTTGCCAATTCTAGGTCTTTTGTGGTTTCATATAAATTTTATTATGATTTGTTCTAGTTCTGTGAAATATGTCCTGAGTAATTTGTTAGGGATTGCATTAAATCTGTAGATTGCCTTGGGCAGTGTGACCATTTTAACAACATTGATTCTTCCAATCCAGGAGCATGGGATATCTTTCCATCTTTTTAAGCCTTCTTAAATTGCCTTAATCAGTGTTTAATAGTTTTCCGTATATACTGTGGAACTGCTTTTATTAGACTAGGGCACGCAGGCATTCACGTGGGAAGGAGACATTTATTAAGCACCTGCTGTATGAATGAGAGACAGCCCATACACTCAGAGAACTCTTTGTCAAGTAAGGGAGACAAATGCAGAAGGAAGGGTGAAAGAATGAGTTTGCTCCTGATTCTCAGGTTTTAATGGTCAAATAGGGCACAAGTTACCATTGAATATCACGTGGCCAAGATGCAGGGTCAGCACATCCTGAGAGCGTTATTGTCTGTGTGATGCAAAAGACAGATCCTATAAACTCAAACCTTGGGTGTAAATGGCTCTTGTAAATTGTCCATGGGTAACTGTTAACCTTCCTCTTTTTTTTTGACTGATATTTTGTGGTTCCCCCTTCTCCCTCCCCTATTACTTATACCTTTTTTTTGTCTCAGAAAAAGGATTATGACATTGATGGATTGGTAGTATGATTCATTAATTAAAAAAAAAAATCTACTTGGAGGGGAGGGAATAGCTCAGTGGTCGAGCGTACTTAGCATGCACGAGGTCCTTTTTTGAATCCCCAGTACCTCCATTAAAAAAAAAATAAGTGAATAAACCTAATCCCCCCCACGAAAGAGTAAAAAAAAAATTTTTTTAAGATAAGGATAAAAACAGAAAAAAAATTTAAGAAGAAACTCTTAATATTTGTTTCTTTGATGCCTACTCCTCAGTGATGGTGGAATTTTGATGTTAGGATATGTGTTAAGATTTGACAGATAACGTCTCGCGTCTCAGCACCTCACTCACCCACCTGGCTCTGTCCCCTCAGGTGATTTTGGACTTGAAAGGTTCCGATTACAGTTGGTCGTACCAGACACCACCCTCTTCCCCGAGCACCACCATGTCCCGAAAATCAAGTGTCTGCAGGTAAGTAAAGCTGCACCGCGCGGCTGCTTGTGGGACAAGATGCTTTTCTTTCTTCTGATGTGAGCAGTGGAGCCAGTGCTGAGCTCCGAACAGGAAACGGCGTCATGATCAGGTGAAAGGGTCCTGTCTTGGTCTTGGTCTCCCTCTTTGGTCTCTGGAATCGTTTTGGGTCAGAAGGAAAATTCCATCAGGCCTTAGACTACGGAAACGGATTTCTCTCTCAGCTGTGTGTTGTATGGACTTTCCCATTTTATGAATTTGCATTGGATTTTCCTGTTAAGCAGAGTGAAAAGCAGAGTGAAAACCACAGGGGCTAAAATGGGGCAAACAGAGGTGCGTTTTTGTGCAGATTCATCACACCGTTGCCAGAACAAGTGACGGGAGGAACAGTGGCTCCTGTCCTCCTGTCCCCCCAAATTGTTGTCTTGGTTTCATAAAATGCGTAGAATTCTTCAACTGCTCCCACCACTGCCACCACCACCATCTCTGCTCTGTTAAGTCCTAGTGTTACCTACAGCCTCACAGTGAGAATTCACTGGAGTACGTCTGCCATCAGCAAGACAATTTTCTGTTACAAGATCATTCTTGGCTTGCTGGCTGCAAAGTTTATTCTTCTCTTCTCGAAAGGTGGAAACATCCTTCTGTGCCACGTCTTTCTTGGTACACTCCACCCACTCATCTTTTTCTTTGCCTTTTCAAAGCCAAATGAATTCCCGCTTCCTGTGAATTAGCATTGAGAGTGGAGAGCAGGGTGGATCTGCCGGATCTGCATACGATAATGTCTCTGTACACCCACGTGTGTGTTTTGTTTCATATTTGAGCTTGTACAGTGTACATGGAGCAGGAAATTCAGACTTACGAGGCTACATCCTGATGTTCTGAAACCTGAAAATGTTGGTTGGTTTCTTGTCATCTTTTGTGGGCTCTGTGTGTATGACACATCTACTGCGGGTTTTGTTTTGTTTTTAATTGAGGGTTTTTTTTTAACCAAGAAAACTTTATCTCATTAGTGTAAGACAAAGATGCTTGTCTATCTTTCCTTTCTTAGAATTTTAGTTTCAATAGAAGATCATGTTGCACAAACAACGTCAGCCTTGAGCTTGCTGCAGCCGAGTTGCAGTGAGCTTTGCTGTCAGTCTCCAAATGCCCTCTTCTGGCCGACTTGGGGGAAAAACAAAAATTATGATAATCATCCCCAGCAGGAATGATTTCCTCCAGTACACTCCCTTGTATCTGTCGGAACATTCGCACCAAGTAATTCTAGTGCAGAGCAGACACGCAGCCCTCGACTACCTTATTACCTGCCAGAGTCTGCAAAATTTGGCAAGACTCTTTTACAGGGATAAGAGGAGAAACCACAAACTTTCTAATCCCAGGCTGGGTTGTTTATTTCACGCCTTCTGATGCTTCTGTAGCTGCACTTTGTAGGTCCGCTCTGCCTGTTTGGACCATGCAACTCTGTTCAGTTTTCTGGGTTTCGAAATCTGAGTGATTAGACGGGATGGAGGACATACTTCTTACGGCTGGAAACGGAACACAGACAGAACACTGGTGGGCGTGTGTCATTTTCTGACATCCTGTTTACTGTTCCATCTCGGAAGCAAACAGCTTAGATGGATGTTCTTTAGTCATTGAAAGCTGCCCGCCTCTTGCCAGGTGTCCTCTTATGTCAGCCCACAGACATTTTAACAGAGACACCTGTGATCAGAGTCAAGCCATTCATTAAAGCACCAACTTTGTTAATAAAATGTAAAACACATGGACACAAACACAGTCGATTTGCTGATATTCTGTACAGGGGTCTTAAACTAGGCTCACTTTGGATGAAATCACCTTGAGGAGTCTCTTAATGCAAAGTGATGGTTGGCCAGAGTGAACTTGGACTCCTGGACCCAGGTGGTCCACCTAAGGGAGACACTTGTGTGTTCCAACCAGGTCAGGCTGCAGCCTTCGTGGTTTTTGCTTCAGGGTCATTGTTTTTGCTAGCAGATGAGCCCTGTCTCTTCATGCCACAGACATCGGGTCCCCTGGCTTTAGTGGTAGATGACACAGCCGAGTTGGGCCACACTTGACTCTAGAATCACAGGTCTCCATCCTGGGATGCCTCATTGCACATTCAGAGCGCTGGGTCCTGGCAGCTGGTTTCCCCCTTGCTCATGGGAAAGATCCTTTTGTTAACTAGCTTAATGATTCAGTGTTTTGAAAACCCGGCTTACTGTGTATGCTGCTGCTTGGTGCAGGGAGCTGACTGCGTGATGTTCTCCCCTGTCTGCCCGTGTTGTCCGGTCCCTCCTCCCCCTGCCGCCCCCGCAGCAGCTTGAACAGCGTCAACAGCAGCGACTCGCGGTCCAGCGGCTCCCACGGCTCCCACTCGCACTCGCCCAGCTCCCACTACCGCTACCGCAGCTCCAACCTGGCCCAGCAGGCGCCCGTGCGGCTGTCCAGCGTGTCCTCCCACGACTCAGGATTCATATCCCAGGACGCCTTCCAGTCCAAGTCGCCGTCCCCCATGCCGCCAGAGGCCCCCAACCAGGTAAGGGTGCGCTTGGCTCCAGGAACAGCCATCACACCTGAGGCCCAGACCACCTTTGACGGCTGGAACCAGAGAGGGACCTTGGCCTGGACAGACCTGTCTTCTGACCTCTGGTTTAATTTCTCATTTTCAAATGTGTTGTTCCCAAAGGGAGAGACACTGTAAGGTGGAGTTGAAGCTTATGATTATTATGCCGGTGATGGTTGAGTCACCGCATTGATTTGGGGAGTTTTCACACGTACGTAGACAGACTCAAAGAGGCTTGGCCACTCTCTGGCATCCCTGCCAGTGCCCGGCTGAGCATGATGCTGAATTTGATGGGCATTTGTGCAAGGTGACTGAGATTCTGTCACTGAACAGCCTCGGAGCCCTTCCTTGGCACACTTTGCTTTCTTTGATCAGTTTGTGTTGAGAATGAGAGAACATCTTCAGTGCCCATGCAGATAATTCTGTTGGCACCTTGCTTCTGGGAGACAGGTGTCTCTTTGACCACAGTTGGGTTAGATGGTGCTTGATGCCCAGCTCAATGGATCCAGCTGTAGCAGAAGACAGGAGCTGGGCAGGGCATCGAAACACCCATCACCTGTTCTCCTCTGTCCTTTTTTCGTGCCAGTGGGTCGGCCTCTAGATCAGTAAGCAGCACGACACACACTGGGAAACGTGAACATCTAAGGTGCCCCACGGTGCCATCTGCTGGGGAGTGTGGTAGCTTCCAGCCCATTGTGTACATTTTGAGGCTGGCCACAGCCTTTGGCCAAGGTCCTTGGCTTCAGAAGGTCACGTGCTTGTCTTGTTCATCCAAGTATCCAATTTGCCTAACAGTCACTGAATATCTCCTGTGTGCCCATCCTAGGAGCTCCTGCCAATGACCACGCAGAGGGTTGCCATCCCTGTCTTGTTGTGCAAACGGAGGCTCAGAGATGTAAGCAACTCACCTGAGTTGCACAGTTATGTGAGCTACAGGTTGGGGATGGTTTCTGGCAATGGGTCCAGCGCCCTTTCTGCATCACCCCAGCCACAAGGTGCCCCTGGCAGAATGTTTTGGGGATCACTCCACGTAGAGGAAGCACCTGAGGTGTTTTGGGAGCCTGGACCAGAAGGTCACTCACCTAACGTGTCTGACTTTGATGAACCCAGAGCCGCTCAGCCTGGGGCTCCCTGTGGCATTTTTCAGCCATCCCCAGGGACCGTGGCCTCTGTCTTCCTGGGATAGAGACGCTCAGAGCCAGGAGCTGCAGCTTTAAGTTCTGATATGCTTGTCCCAGCTGGGGTTCTTTGGCCAGGTCTCTAAGGTGTCACCCACCCATCCCCTGTCCACCCCCTCCTCCGTCCCCACCATGTGCAGCACTAAACAGCACCTGCATGCAGGAAGAAGAGCAGGAATCTGCAATTCCTCAAAGGCTTTTCTAATGCGCAGCGCAACTCTGTGTGTGTTTTTAATCAACTGACAAATTAACAAAGTATTGTACGTTGACATACCCTTTCTAAAAAAGAGGCCGTGTGCTTCTGCCTTGCTGTGCATGTGGATCAGTCTGAATGAAGGAGTATTTCTGCCTCCGGTAATGTTGAGGGAAGCAGAGGGCAGCTTTTTGGGATTTACTTCAGTCTGAAAGCCAGTGCCCAAGATATGCTTTACTAGCAGTTCTAGGGTAGCTTTAATAAACTCAGGGATGCTGCAAGATTTAATTGAGAATTCTATTTTTTTAAAAAGGCATTATGGCTGCTTCTAAGATAGAGAGGAAATTTAAGGAAACTACAAATCACCCAAACCAGAGGATATAATCTGGAAATAGTATGTTACCTTTATTTGGGTGGGAGGAAGGGAGCATATCCGTAAGGGGCAAGATGCCTTCATCTCTTCACTTGGGTACGTGGTGTGAATGAAGGCCACGTGGCAGGATGTGTTCCTAATTCTCCCATTTTCCTCCACTCTGCCCTTTTTTTTCCAAATTGTGCCGCATGCCCCCAGGAGTGGTGGGACCCTGTCTGTCACGAGGCTTCTGCCCTAAAGCCGTTCACTGCATCAAGGCATGGGACTCTTTAGAAGAAATGAGCAGAGGTCAAAAAAAAAAAAAAAAAAGAATCTGCAGTCATAGGGTGATTTACTGGTTCT
Organism: Camelus ferus; assembly: GCF_009834535.1. NCBI lineage: Eukaryota > Metazoa > Chordata > Mammalia > Artiodactyla > Camelidae > Camelus > Camelus ferus. The sequence continues at coordinate 12,873,792 of NC_045720.1, forward strand.
TTTTTCAAATTGAACATAGTTGAACAGTTGGTCAGGCACTGCATTCATAGACACACGTATGCATAAGATCTCATTTAATCTTCATCTGATACATATTATTGATCCCTATTCTAAAGGGGAAAAAAACCTGAGGTTTAGAGAGATTAAGCCCATGGTTCCCTGACTGGGAAGTGACAGGAAAAAAAAAAAACTTCAGTCCAAACCTTTCAGACTTCAGATCCTGGACCAGACACCGAGTTAGGGGAGCGGCCAGGACGTCCACTGGGCGGCCTGTCCTTGCTTTGGCTCCGCGGAGCCGCATGCATCATGGCGTGCTTTCTTGGCTCCTTCCTTTTGTGGGGCGGGAAAGCTAAAAATCTGTCCTTTTATAGGAACCTTTCTTTGGTGGGTAAAAGGGATGGACAGAAACATGGATCTGGCCTCCTTAACGGTGATTACAGGAACACCTCCAGGAAAATAATAGAGAAGCTCAGACTTACACAAACGGGGTTGAGATTGTAGTTAGCAGTGAAAAAACTTAAAGCAAATTCCCAGGTGGGCCCAAAGCACTAGCCCGGGGGACCCACTTACACGGAAGAGATGGTCACTGTCACCCATCCGTTCAGCACTTTTAAGCAACTGCCATGTGCCAGGACAGGACCAGAACGTCGAGACGGAGTGGGGAACTAGCTGGCATTCTCTGCCTCAGCTGAAGGTTAGGAGACTGAGCTAGGAGCAGGTGCCCTGGCTGACATCGGGAGACTGGCAGGGACTGGAGGTTTGCTAAAATCAGCCTGAAGAGATGTTTTCCCAACCCAGACCTCCTTTCTCTAATGTCCCATGTCTCGGCAGGATGCTTCCAGGTCCCTCCCTACAATGGCCACCGGAAAGATTGCCCTAACCACGGGCCTTCACTGCCCCAGACCCCTAAATCACTCCCCAGGCAGAGAAACCTAAAAAATGTGTTTTGTGAAGATGCAGCTTTGTGGCTGAAATCCACCCCCTAGCAATCCAGGGGTTGGACGTGACGGTGGGGAAGCCCAGGAATTGGAGCCATTCTAGGCTGACAGGGAGCAGAACCCCAGCTGGGGGTCAGTCCTCCACTATCAGTAGCACCTGGGCACTGACAGATATAAAAGGCAGGGCATCCTTCAGGAGAACACAGGGAGCTCCAGCACCTCCACCAGCCTCTGCTGTGCTTGGCCATGCCACACACACTCACACGCACGCGCGCGCGTGCGCCCGCCTTCTGGGGGGCCTACAGGATGGTGCGTTGGAGCTCCGGGTTCTCACACCTCCTTTCCAGAGCATGGCAGCCTCTGTGTGGGTGCAGCTTTGGGGAAAAATAACCATAATCCTCTGCTTCTCTCATCCTTCCCTCTTCTGTGTACCTGTCTGTCTCTCCCTCTCTCTGTGCGTGCCCTTCCCCATCCTGCCCCTACTTTTTTTTTTTTTTTTTTTTTTATTACCGTTCTTTTTTGGTGGCGTATGGTCCCTCCCCTGCAGCAGAACTCGTCCAGCTCGGCCTCCTCCGAAGCCTCGGAAACCTGCCAGTCGGTGAGCGAGTGCAGCTCGCCCACCTCAGTCAGCTCAGGCTCCACCATGGGCGCCTGGGCGTCCACGGAGAAGGTGACTGGCTGGGGTCCCAGCCTCTCCCCCGTCCCCTGCCTGCTGCTCCCCATACAGCCGCAGGAACCCAGAAACTCACGGTCTCCACCAAAAGCAGCCCCTCTTGGGGACAGATGGAGGGACAGGGATGAGGGCTTTTTCCATTACGGGTACCTGGCTCCTGAGCAGTGACCTTGCAGTTGTCCAGAGGGAGAGGAAGGGGTTTGGGGAACTCAGAGGTGTGAAAGCTTCTTCCCAGAACATAGATGGTCATCCATCTCTAGTTGGTCATCCATCTCCCCCACCTTGCCCTCCCCTGCACCCCGCCTGCCATGGCCTCCTTGTCACCATGCCATTGGATGTGACATTTCACTGTGTCAGGGGCTTTGTGCTTTCCCGCCTTTTAGTTTGCAACCTCCCCCTTCTCATCCCGATTTGGAATCTGCTTCTTAACAGTGTGATGATTTTGGAAACTTGGAATGAACAGCTTCAGCTGACGCTTTTGAATTTCCAAATTTGCCTAAAGAGATGAGCAAATCACCATCACTGTGAAATTATTAGTGAAATAATCAAAACCCATTGAGAATGCTGCACATTAAGGATGCTGATTTCCAGACCCTTCTAAAACGTAGACAGAACATTTCCTCAATCGAATACTTAACTTGGTGTCAATAAACGTGCGTTCTTTGCCCCGGGGCTCTTCTCTCTCACATCGTGGGTCATCCATGAGCAGCAGAGCCCCGGTGTTTGTTTTGTTTATAAATATTCAGGTCTTCCCCATCCCTTGAATGTCAATGCCATCTTGTATCCCCCCACTCATCCTGTTATATTAATTTTTTTTCCTTTTTTCCTTCCCTTTTTTTTTTGTTTCCAGTTGTCTAACGGGTTTTCTCACTGTAGTTTATCAAGTGAGTCCCATGTGGGGCCCGTAGGGGCGAGCCTTTTCCCTCATTGCCTGCCCGCCTCCCGCCTGCTCCCTCGGGTCACCTCTGTCCACCTTCCAGACTACGCTCATTATTACACCACTGGGCCCGGCATGCTCCCGTCATCTCAGATCCCTAGCTGGAAGGTTTGTGTCTCCCTCCCTCCCCTTGCCCTCTCTCCCCCCTTCATCGCCTCTGTGCTCACTCCTCTCCTGCCCCACGGTTCTCACCCTCTCACCCCCTTCCATCCTTTCACACTCTGCCTTCTTCCCCAGAGCACCTCCTCCCTAAGGAAGTTCCCACTGGGGAGAACCAGGAACCAGCAGGCAGCTCCAAGATTGGGTTTCCACAGGGAGCTGAGATGGGAGGGGCTCCTTTTCCCTAGACTTTCCCCTGAGTCCCTTCCTGGGCCGTGGTAACAGAACCATACCCCAGAATATGTTGGGTTTATTATATCTTAAAAGTCCATGCAGACTTTATTTTTAGTCTCAAATGTTTATATTAAAACATGTTTGATTTAATACAAAAAAAATTTTTTATATCATTTCCTAGCAAGTCCAATTGATGCCGGGAGGATATTCTATTTTGAGAGGAAGGTCCCAAGTTTGAATAGGTGGCCTGCAGTTTGAGCAGGTCTTGACTTCATCCCTCACAAGTGTGGTGCGGATCCCTCAGATTCCTCAGTCTTTCTTCTGACCCAGGGGCCTTCCCCTCCTTTGTGAGGACCTCAGAGGGCACATTCTATAGTGCCTTTTGTGGTTGTTTCCCTGAGGTGAGGTTCAGCTGCAGGGAGTGACTGAGGTTCCTTTAGTGCCCCCTCCACTCAAGAGATGTCATTTGGGCCCCCAGGCGGGGCAGGGTGTCGGGTGGAGGGGGTCCTCAGACGTCAGAAGGGAGGGCTGTCCCTTCCTTCAGGGCTCTCCACTGGCTGGTGCCTTCAGACACCTCAGGCCATTGGTCAGCAGGTTGGTGGCTGTTAACTAAGAGTCTCCCACAGGCTACCTGCCCTGTTGTTGAGGGATTTCCGTCTTGGGGCAGATATGAGGAAAAGGGAGCTACCCAGGGGGCCCCCTTCTTCTAGAGTCAGGTGAGGGCACAGAAAGGCCCGCTGGCCTGTCCCAGCCTGGGCCCCCCTCGAGGGGCCTGGCTGCCTTCTGTGGGTGGGCAGCGGTCTGGAGGTTCCTGGCCTCCAGGTGGAGGCAGGGGCCTGGCGCCTGACTGCCCTTGTTCCACTCAGGACTGGGCCAAGCCAGGACCTTACGATCAGCCTCTGGTGAACACCCTTCAGCGCCGCAAAGAGAAGCGAGAGCCAGACCCCAGCGGGGGAGGCCCCGGTGCTGCGGGGGGCGCGCCTGCCGCTGCTGACGAGGCTCAGAGACCGCGGAGCATGACCGTGTCGGCCGCCACCAGGGTGACGCTCTTGTTCTCTGCAGCTGGTCGGGCCCCTCCGGGCCTGGCGGGGGCCACGTGCTGGCTGGCATCTGGAGGGACCCGAGCCCCTTACGCCCACTCCCTGCTCTGCAGCATTTAGGAGGCCCCCAGGGAAGGCCTTGTGTGGGAATCAGACTCGTAGAACTTTCTAGAGTCTGGGGAGGACCCAAGCAAGCTGACAGTCCCCAGGCCCACAGACAGTGGTGGTCACGGGAGCAGAATAGGAGTCCCATCATGTGCGGAAAGGCTTTGGGGATATTGGATGGGGGACTCACTGCCCTGGTGGCTTGTCTGTCTCTTTCCTCCCGCCTGCAGCCTGGTGAGGAGATGGAGGCCTGTGAGGAACTGGCACTGGCCCTGTCGCGGGGTCTCCAGCTTGACACCCAGAGGAGCAGCCGGGACTCGCTTCAGTGCTCCAGCGGCTACAGCACCCAGACCACCACCCCCTGCTGCTCTGAGGACACCATCCCCTCCCAAGGTAGGAGGCAGCCTGGGCTCTCCGGCCGGGCTTCCTGAGCGGCTCCAGGTGAGGAAAGGCGGTGGCCCTCCCTGCGGGGAGGAGACAGATGTGCGGAGTCCATCCGGCCATAACAGAGCATCTTGGAATGCTCTGGAGGGCTTGTCTGTAGTTACCCGTAGCTGTCATCCAAGGAGGTGGCCGGACTTTCACAACTTCGCTTGTTTTTCACCATCAGGGTACAGGGCAGTTCCCAATTTGTACACAGACAGGTGCTGTTAATGATAATGGCATCATTTGTGTTTTGGCACTTTTTGCTAAGCACTTTATTTTCCCATTTAATCTTCACAATCACTTGTGTAACAAGTATATTTATCCCTGTTTTACATACATGGAGGTGAGGTTCACTCAACTGATAAGCAGAGCTAGAGTTTGAATCTTAGGGTTCCAGCCAAATTCTCTGTGAACCTGCCTCCCTCATTCCCCTCCCCAACACGCACGCACGCACGCACTCCAGCAAGATGGCAGTCCGACCACCTGGAAAGATCTGTGAGAGTTGGCCAAGCCTGTTGGCAGTCCGTCAGTCCAAGACAGTGGGTCTCAATGGAGGGCAGTTTGGCTTCCCAGGGTACATCTGGCCACATCTGGAGACATTTTTAGGTGTCACAACTGGAGGGGATGCTACTGGCATCTAGCAGATGGCCGGGATCTGCTGCACAGCACAGCCCGCACCCCTCCAGCACAGACTTCCCTGGTCCAGATATCAGCAGTGCTGTGTTCAGAGACAGGCTCTAACATGTTTAGTCCATGCTTTCCCCTCCCACGTGACCCCATTTTCTGAGAGGAACTGAGCACACCTCACTGATGGAACCTGTCTTTGTGCCTTGTTTGGGGGGATGCGTTGCCAGTAGCTCCGTTGTTTTTCTAGCCCTCGTCTAACAAGGCGATCGTGAGGGAGGCAGTAGGTCAGTGATGGTTCTGAGATTTGTTTCTCGTGCCGTATTTCAGGTGGGAGGGTTTGTAGACGTTATTTCCTCTTTCCGCCTCTTTTACTCCTCCTGGAGACGCTCGGAGGTGTCCTGGCAGTTTTGCGTTCACTGCTCAGCAGTATCTGAGTGCGGGCCTGCTCTGCCCAGCACTGCTCTGGGTGCTCAGGGTTCCCTCGGTGAACAAGACAACGACCCCGTCAGGGACTTCATAGATGGTGAGGGTACCTAAGGATGGCCCAGGTATCCCAGGGAGGCTTGGGGTGAGACGGCAGTGAAGTACCTGGCCTCTCTCTGGCGCCTTTTGTCCTCCCAACACAAAAGAATCAAAAAGCACAGCCTCTGCCTTGGCGATTTCTGATCAAATCCTATAATCAGTTTCAGATTACGATTATTTCTCTGTAAGTGGTGACCAGGAGGCAGATCAGCAGGAGTTTGACAAATCCTCCACCATTCCGAGAAACAGTGACATCAGCCAGTCCTACCGACGGATGTTCCAAGCCAAGCGCCCAGCCTCAACTGCTGGCCTCCCCACCACCCTCGGACCTGCTATGGTCACCCCAGGGGTTGCAACCATCCGACGGACCCCTTCCACCAAGCCTTCTGTGCGCCGGGGGACCATTGGAGCCGGTCCCATCCCCATCAAGACCCCTGTGATCCCTGTCAAGACCCCGACCGTCCCAGACCTCCCTGGGGTGTTGCCAGCCCCTCCAGATGGGCCCGAGGAGCGGGGTGAGCACAGCCCCGAGTCGCCATCTGTGGGTGAGGGCCCCCAGGGTGTCACCAGCATGCCCTCCTCCATGTGGAGTGGCCAAGCCTCCGTCAACCCTCCTCTTCCAGGCCCAAAGCCAAGCATCCCCGAGGAGCACAGACAGGCGATTCCAGAAAGCGAGGCCGAAGACCAGGAAAGGGATCCCCCAAGTGCCACTGCCTCTCCAGGCCAGATCCCAGAGAGTGACCCTGCAGACCTGAGCCCGAGGGATGCTCCGCAAGGAGAAGACATGCTGAACGCCATCCGAAGGGGCGTGAAACTGAAGAAGACCACGACAAACGACCGCTCAGCCCCGCGCCTCTCTTAGGCTCACCAGAAATGCTGCCAGTGGGGAATGAACTGTTTAATTAATAAAACCTAATTTGTCTTGATCCATTCCAATCTATAATCAAACAAAAGATTTTGTAGGCAACTCAGAATATAGCTCTTTTGAAAGTACTCAACACCTTTAGATAAGAATTAAAAGCAACATATGTAACTGACATAACCTTGATCTTTTAATTTGTAAATATTGACAGTTTTCTTTCTGCACATTTTAATCTTAGTTTCCCTTTTGATTTTTCTGAAGGTGCCAAATTCCATTTAACTTTTTTACAAGTCTTTGTAAAATTTTAAATGCATAAAGGGGGGAGGTCGGGGCAAGGGAACCACGAAGTAGTTAATTTCAGAAAAAAAGGATAACTATAAACTTAGCTTTTTCTTTTCTTTTTTTTTTTTTTCCTGCAAGCTTTTGTAGATGCGTTGTAGTAGTCTGGCTTAGAAGCAAATTCAAGTTATTTTAATGTACAAACAAAATGGATACAGGGGTAAAAATCCTCATTCAAATCTACTATGTTCTGGATGAGAAAAGCAGGAATCAGTTGATGAGCAATATTCGGAGTGAAGTAAATCTGGAAACGGTAGACTGTGTTGGGATTGGGGGGAGGGTCGTGGGAGGGGCACACTGTCAACATAGCCGATCCTGTTACATTTAAGAGTAGCCTCGTAGGTTGAATTTCTAGTAGCTTCATGGTAAATGCATCCGAATAAGCCATACTGGATTGCAGTGTTTGTTTCTGTAGGGTGTTTAAGGACTTCCTTCCTCCCACGATTCCTCTTGACTGCACACAGCACCCACCTCCAGTCCCGTGCATGCTGCTGCCACCGGTAGACATAGAATCCCCCACTTCAGTTACTCGTCTGTTATACCCACTTTCATGGAATCCAGATACATCCAAAAGGGTAAGGCAGTTTTAAAAATGTGAAAACATTTAAAATGATAGCAGGGAATTCTTAGACATAGCAAATGCCTTTTACGTAACTGTGCCCAGCAGGCTGGGCACGTTGAAAAGCCCAAATATTTTGAAAAAACTCAAGCGGATTTAACAAGGGTAACCAGCTGGGAGTCTAGCAACTTGCCAATGTGTTTACCAATCTGGGGGCTTGTTTTTCTTACCTTCTTTTAAATAAATGGCAGTTAACTGGCTTCATTTTAAACATCAAAGAGAGGAGGATTTACTTGTCACTGGGAATCTGACCACTATACTGTCCCTTTTTTTGTATCCTAGGTAATGTTTTCTGGAATGGATTTATGTCTTTTCTTTAAGTGAAAGTTAAATTTGTTATAACACCCATCCCCTAAAGCCAACAGAGATTTGTAGATTTAAAGGGATCATGTACGGGGAATGTGGTGGTGTTTTTAAAAAAGATAGCCAGCTCCTTAGGAGTCAGGTGAGTTGAAATTGCTCATTTGAGACTGAACCTCTCAAGGAGTAGGTGGGTCCCACAAATCCTGCACATCTCTGTTGGTTCTTATTCAATTACATAATCTTATGCTTTAATACATAACTGCATTGGATGTGAAAGAAACGTACCTGTATAGTCATTGTTCTATATATTAACATTTAACACTGCTGTGATTGCTCAAGAACATTTTATGTTATGGCTTTAAAGCAAAGGCATGGTTATTAGAAACTATTTAAGCTTTTTTCTTTGAAAAACAAGCTCCTTTTACAGAATATAAGCAACAGTAGTGCCTGTGGTTTAGCCCACCAATCTTGATGACTAAAAGTAGCTGATGCATTGTGCATATGATGCTTGAGATGGTTTTTGCAGAAGCAGAAATCACTGCAAGGTAATTACAATAGATAAAAGTGGTATTTTAAACCTTTGAAATAAATGGATGTAACTGTACCCTTGGTACAGCTTTTCACTTGTTTAGTTTTTAAACGTTAGTATAATCTGAATAAATTTAATATAAAAAGTTGCCAAATTCAATGTAGAAAGAATGTGACAAAACACCTTGGGTAGTTCTGTTTGTGTTTTTGCATATTGTAAAAGCAGTGTCACAGCTAAAAATAAAGAAATTGTTTCTAAAGGTAAATTGTTGTGGTTTAGTTGCTAGTTTGTACTGAGAGTTGACCTCTCCCTGTGCAGTTTTTTGTTCTAAACTTGTATAAATAACAGTTGTGTAACGTGTCTCCCTTCTATCTTGTAACAGTTGCTTCAGCCTACATTATAAATAAAGAACCACTAGAAAAAAAAAAAAGCCCTGCATTTCAAGTCTTATTAAAATTCAGGTGGAGGTCTTGGTCAAATGTTGGAAGATGTACCGAAACTCAGATTGAGCTAAGAAAACTAACAAAACATGGTTTTTGTGATGGTTATGCACCCTAAGAACATTAGTTGCCTAAACTAACAGCTACAATGAGTTATTAAGAACTAAAACTAGCTGGGTTTAGCTGAGTTTTAAAAATGGCTTTACCTTAAAAAAAAAAGAAAAAGAAAAGAAAGAAACTTCGAACATTTAGAATTCTGCTACTCTTTCCTTTGAGTCTGCAGACAATCCAAGACAAGGCAGAGGAACCTAAGCTGGAAAACTAACTCCACAATAAGTGTCACATGGTACTTCAAAAAAAAAAAAAAAAAAAAAGACTCCCAAAAATTAGTGCAAAAGAGAAAACTCAAAAGGAAAACTGACAAAAGATGGAGGAAGCAAAGACAATTCAGAGAATGTCTCAATGGCCAATGAACATAAGACATCCAATTTTATCATAAATCAGGAAAATATAAATTAAAACCACAAGATATTATCTTATTTCTAGCAGATTGGAAAAAAATCTACAAGCCCAACCATATCAAGTATTGGTAAGAGTGTGAAGCAAATAGCAACTTTCATATTTGGCTGGTAGAAGTGTAAGTCAACACACCAACTCAACAATGTGCTCTATGGCTGAGTAATTTTGATTCTAGGTATATTGTCCTAAAGAAACTCTTGCACATATGCAAGAATATATATATATATACACAAGAATGTTCCCTGACAGTATTTTTTATAATAGGGAAAGATTATAAACCACCACAGGGCCAAGAACAGGAGAAAAGATCAATGTACTATGGAACAGCCAAATATTCCACATGTAATAATTGTATGGCAACTTAAACGAATGAATACTACATATATTAACATGAATGAATAAAACCAATGAGTTACAAAGCAAAAAAAACAAAAACAAAAACACAAAATAAGTGTCACAAGAAAGCGTCATCCAAATAGGATGTTTTAACCCAACCATCAAACCTCACTCAAGAAAACACAATCAACTCCATACTTACTTGCTGAATGTGTGCTTCTGAAAGTGGTCCTTTAATCAAAGCTAAAATTCCACTAGTGGAACTTCTGGAAATCTGAAAAGGTATCTTATATCCTCCATATTGGCATACCTTCTCGGCTGCTTATGCCTCCCAGCTACTATAGTTTATTTAAGCCTTCAACTCAAGTTTGTTCAACTAAATCTTCAGAGGAGACCTTCTATCTGGTTCTGCTGCATGGTTTTCCCTTGATGGCACATGTTACCAATATGATTTAATGGGGGCAGAAAAGGACATATCTGACTGACTACGTTTCACATACTATTCTACGTCTATAAGCACAACTGGTAAGAAAATGACAGTGGCCCAGTCACTTGGCACCTTGTCACTCCCCAGAAGAACACAGCAGTCGCACCATATTGAGTTATTTTATTAGGGCAAGTGTGTGTATGTTCTGTAACTTATTTCACTTGCGAGCGTGACTGGTGAGGCGTCTTCCTCTTTCCCTACATGGGTCGCTCCCGGGGCCTGGTCACAATATGCCACCACAGTGGGGGCAAATCACCTTCCTTTCGGGCTGGGGGCAAAGCTTCAGTTCTGGGGCCACCACGTGGGGCTTCCTCCTGCAGCTGCTTAACCTAGAAGCGGGTAAGGAAGGAACAATTAAAAAGGAGTTGAACTAACTGTCCAATCTCTGCTGCAGAGAAGTGTCAGCTTTGTTTTTACTGTGTCATGTTGCACACTGATCCTCACTACTGAAAAGTGCTGTGTACATACCTGCATTGTTTTTATACCTACATTTTTAACTCAGACATAAAAGCTGTTCTCCTTAAAGGTTTTCCCATTCTTAAAACGGCAAAGCTGAGAACAAAACCCTCCCACTCCACCTCTTACTCATTAAGCAGAACCCTGACAATTACCATTCCAGTCCCCCTTGCTTTGGTCCCCCACCTGTTCACTCCCCATCCAGAAACATTTTTGTGTCTCAGCTAAGTGCTCTCCAAAAGCACCATTAAGAAACCTCAATTTGAATATATTAGGGGTGTTAATTTACAAGTCCCTCGAACAGCAACCAGGACAAGAAATAACATGAAATCACAGGTACAAATGTGCTCAGTTCTGCCCCCTGTTGCCCAGCTATGCTGTTCCAGCCAACTCCAAGACCACCCCTGTCCTAACAGAGGAGACCTAAGACTCCCAACTTCCAGATGAATGATTTTTTCGAAGCTTCCTCCAGAAAAACCACTTCTGGGTTGTGGTTAACCGGAGCCTCTATCTAGCACATGAGCTGTTTAAGAATGTCAAAGAGGCGGAACAGGTAGAGGAGGAAGGATTTTGTGGGGAGGAGGTTACCATAGTGACCAACTGCAGAATGCACCTGCTGCTCTCCATGAACAAATACACCTCAGGTTTCCAAATGCTAAGACATTTCTTAGCAGCCAGTGTCCCTCTTCTAGCTCGTTTGCTTAAATGCCCCCTTGAAAGTAATTCTTGAAACTCAGACACTGCTTCTTCACAGATCCTCCTACCCAACATACCCTGCTCCCTGCACTGGCCTCCTGTCTGCTTCCCTTCTTTATCCAGCCAGACCCCATCACGACAGTCACTCCCTTCTGAATAACTTCAAGTCCCTCGTCACTCTCGACGGTGGATAAATCGCACTGTTTATCTTCAAGCCTGCACCCATAGAGTTTGGTATTGCTAAAGAGAAAAAAATAGCGGAACAATCTAGTGTCACAACACGTTAATTATTTCCAACTTCAAATGTGCCTTTACCCTACATGGCAATCTAACTACTATCATCCAGCAAACTCATCCTCTCCCCACAATGATCACACCTTCTCCACATTCTCGAAACATGCTGTGCCCACTTCTGGGCTTTTCCTCTCATTTCACTTAAAAAAGAGAAGCCATCACATAGAAGTCTGTCATTTCCCATCATCAAAACTTCGAGCCCAAATGTATTTACAGACAGCTTCTGTCTGATGAGAACTGAGGAAGAATCCCTGCCCCTTTTAAGGCCTCCACACATGCTCAGGATCCCATCCCTCTTCTTAAAAACTTTCCTTCCATACCTTCATCTCTTCAACATTATCAGTTTCTCCCTTGCCCCAAATCTTCTAATCAGCATATACGCATCATTATCTTAAAATAATCTCTTAGCCTCCAGTTACTGCCCCATTTCTCCATTCTCCTCAGCAAATCTTCTCAAGAGTCACCCCACCCTCCTGTTGTCTCTTCAGCACTCTTTCCGTATGATTAGAAAAGGCTCTAGTCAAGGCCACTAATGCCCTTCCTGTAGCTGAAACCTCTGGATGTTATCTCCAGGTCACTCTATTCCGCCAAGTCAAAGATGACTCGGCCCCAGTTACTCTGGAGACACTTTCTCTTGGACTCAGCCGTCACACCTTCCTGACCTCCCCTCTCCCGGGCTGGATGCCTCTCAGGCTCCTTGTCCTCACCTCTAAAAGCAGGAGCTCCCAAGACTTTTCTCTCTACTCTAAGGATCTCATACATTTCTGTGGCTTCTCCCCCACTCTTTATCCAGTTCCTTCATTAGGGGGAGGGCACCCAGAAGAGGCCATCCACTCCCCATTCCATGGCTTTTAAAACAACTGGTAACTCAAATTTCTATTTCAAGTTCAAATCTCTCCTTTGGGCTCCAGATTCCTACATCCAAGGTCACCCTCTGACACCTGCACTTGATGTCTTGCAGGATTCTCAGATTTAATATTCTTAAATTTAACACTGACACTTAATTGTCCCTCTGACTTCTGTTTTTTCCCCCTCTTCCCTATCTCAATAAACACCACCACCAAATTCCACATGTTGACACTTAAAACCTGGAAAGCATTCTTGATTCTTCCCTGTCCTTCACATACACGCACCCTCCCCCCACCCCGATCCAATCACTTTCCAATCACTTTTCACATCCCTCCAATTGAAACCCTGAATCTACTTTCTTCCACATCTACTGCATCCATCCTATTGCTGGCTGCTGTAATCTTTAAACTATTACAGTAACCCGAAACTGGTCTCTCCATTTCTCCCCTTGCCCTCTCTAATATATTCTTCACACTACAGCAAGACTGAGCATTTTAAAATATAAATCAGACATCATGGCTGAAACATACCCAAGGAGCTGGTGGAGAAGACTAAGGGATAGTAGGATATAGCAAAGTCAGGCAAAGGACTACAGACGGGAAGGAGAGAAGCTTATTCTAAGACGGTTGTACCCGTTACATTTAACACACTTGAAAACAAAAGTATTATCTGAGAGGCAAGGGGCCAGAGTAACTGTCAGAGCTGGAGTCTGGACCTCTGCACGTGCGGAACAAAACCTCAGCTCCTTCCGGTTGTTGACCACGTGGGCAAACTACATGGTAAGACGCAGGCAAGACTCACCTCTCGATCCCAGCTTTCTCTCCGCAGTTTCTTCCACTGCTCTCTCTTGGCAAAGTAATCAGGATACATTGCCTTCTCAGAAGGATGCCAGTCATCTAAGCACCACTCGGGAACCTGTCAGGAGAGGAAATCACAGCGTCATTCCACAGGACACATTTACATGCCACGGGGAGGGCCTGCTCAGGAGACAAGAAGAAGACATAATTCACGGTGCATTTTTATAACCATTTCAAGGATTGGATGGTTTCTGACCCTAAGCAACGAACAGCAGAGGACAGGCAGGAACCAAGATAAAGGAGAATGCCTTAGAGTGAAATAGCCTAGGGTGGAAAAACAGCTAGGTCAGTCCAAAGTGAACTGGTATCATTCCTCCCCTACCCAAGATCTCTAAATACCCAGAGTGGCTTTATGTTATTTGGAAATATCCCTTAGAATTCCTTAGAAATACTAAGCACCAATTAAAACGAGTTAACTTTAAAGTCTAAAAATAAGTTATCTACCAAGTCCTTTAGCACTCTGCTTTGCCAAAAACACCCTGGAGCTGAATTTGGAAAGAAAAGTTTTGATGGCAACTGGGAGAGAGAAAACTGACACCTGAAAAAACATATAACTATCTGAAAAGAAATCTAGCAGCTCCTAAAAGGGCAAGCGGTTTCCAGGAATGATGTTTGGGACTGGAGACACCTATGGTCCTCACCTACCTTGTAACACTCGTATCTCTCATAGGAGGTGCCCCCAGGAGACTCCGGGAAGATGTATGGCTGAGGATGCTGACTGTGCCAGAATTCTTCCTCTGCCTCCCTCAGCAGCTGGGTGGCCTTCACCATGTCCTTTTCATTCTTATGTTCATCAAACCGGGCTCTCATCAAACAAGCAAAATATCGGTATTTGTCCCTTAAATCAAAATGATTTTGGACTTTAGAAATATTACCTACTCAACTGGGCAGTATTACTGTCTGATGAGAGGTTGTACTTCCACTAACGCCTTTCGGGTGAGAACTGTGACTTCCCAGCACCTCCCGGACCCTGCCAATGGAGCAGCCACGTTATTATGCCGGCTTCCTTGGCAGCCCCCAAACACCAGCAGCAAAAATACTGTACTAAATACAACCTAAGCCCTTTCCCCTCCTCCCCTCCAACAAAGGAAAGATGACAGTTAGCAAAACAGAAGCTGCAGCCTCTGTAGGATCGTTCCACATTAATTCAATGACAACTTACTGAATTTCCTCCTGCTTTGTGCTAGGCCCTGTGCTACATTCTGAAGACACAAAGATGAAGAAGGCAGGTATTACATGGTGGGAACAGTGTTGCTCAAATCAGACAGACTTGGTTTTGAATTCTGACTCTGACACTAGTTGCATGACCTTAGGCAAGTGTCAGTCAGGTTCTAGAAGAAACTGTGGGCAGAGATCATTTAGGGGACTTTGACAATAATCCAGGCCACAGATGAGGGCTTGAAGCAGGCAACGGGGACAGATGGTGGTAAGAGAGAAACATTTATTTAGACTATAAAATTATGAGAGTGGGCTCTCAAGTCAGACTGCTTAGGACTGAATCTTAGCTCTGCAGTCACTAGCTGTGTAATCTACAGTAAATTACTACAGTGGTCTCTAAGCCATGGGTTCCTCCTCCATGAAAGTGTTAATAACAGTATCTCTATCTTACGGTTGTCCAAAAGATTTGATAAGCTGAAACATAAACACACTTCAGACAGTGCTTAGTACATCCTCAGTGCCCAACGTCAGCTACTAATATTATTACAAGGGAGAGAAAATTTACAAAAATCACTGTCCAGTTGTACATAGTGTACAAGTACACACATCACTGGCAGAGAAGTTGTGACTACTTGAAAATAATGCTAAGACTTAAAACTGACTGGCTGCATTACCAGTAGTGCCATTAGCTGATGCAGGGAATTTGGGAAGAGAATCAACATGAGGTAGTGAAAAGTTTCAGAGAACTGTAGGTAATCAAACAAATAGTTGGAAATACAGCTTTACAGACAAACGAGCGTAGATGGTAACTGAAGTCCCAGTGTTCGATGAGGCTGCCCAAAGTATACACTGCAATAACAGAGGGCCTAGGACAGATCCATGCAGAACAAATAGCACTATGAGGGCAAAGGGAAGGGAAAAAATCAGGCAAGTACTGAGAAAAGATGTCAGTGAGATTTAAAGAAACGCTGAGTTAGTGTTATCATAGTAACTACTTTTAACCTTTCCTAAAAAGCTATGAACTTTAATATTCTCAGATGTAGTTCAGCACTGCCTGAAGGAATTCTCGATGGCTTGACTTCCTTCATCTTTAAAAACTGATAATTCTCTATGTTATCTTTTTGTTTATACATCCATCTTCACCATTAATCTGTAAGTTGCTACAGCTGAAAAAGAAGCCTTATTAATTTTTATTTATTCATCAGCCAGCACAGAACCTGAACTGCAAATTCTGTCAGATGAATCAATAAGGAAAAATTAAGGAAGTAACTAACAATCTTACAACCCTCTAAACCTGGCCATCTTCCTGCCTAACAAAGAGAAATAGGTTGAAGACTTTACTGATAATACCAAATATGCAATCTGGGCTTCAAGGATTCCCTCCACAACTCTTCCAGATGTACTCAGTTTCCCACTGTTTAGAGGTTTTTCCCAGAAGCCCTTCTCCTGGGACTAGGTTTTAGGATTCTGCTAAGGGAGTTAGGAGGCCTTGCATTCACACAACTTGGGTTGTCACCCCATCGTGCATTCATTGCACCTATGTCATGAAAATCTATGTTTTAAGACTATATTCCAAGGCTAGTCACAGATGGACAGAGAGAGGGAAGGAGAAAATTATGAGTGAGGTTAAGGAATTATGTGGGATGTGATGGTAATGAAAAAGACTGGATGAAGCTAAAAAGAGGAAAGCTGATGGCAGGGGTGATGATGATGCTTTGGAGTTAAGACACCTGAGTTTTAATCCTGGCTCAGCCACTTAACAGCTACAGGGCTTTTAGCAAGTTACTCTCTAAGCCTCTATTTTCTCATCTATAAAATAAGGCTAAATAATCCCTAACTCCCAGAGTTGTGAGAACTGAAGAAAATATGCATATATTATTACTGCTAATATTAGGAACAAGAAGGTCATGAAGAAAACTATTATTTAGTGAGAGCTGGAGGCATGACAATCAGTTTTAGGCACTCTGCTTTATTTCCCTTAGTCGTCATTCAACCCTCTGCGCTGGTTCCTGCATCCGTTTTCCTGATCAGAAAACTGAGGCCGGGGTCAGATAAGCAACTCTTCAAGGTCTTGCAGGAGTGGGGAACCAAGCCTGCATTCGAACCCGGGTCTAGATGCGGGCTCTGCCGGGCGTGGGGCCGCCTTCCCACCCAGTCCCCGAAGTCCTTGAGCCGCCGGGTCCCCAGGGCCTCTTAGCCTCCGTGGGGGCCTCCGGGGTTCCCTCCCCACGCCCTGGGTCCCCCTCTCCCACCTGTGGATGCACCACGACTCCAGGTGGCGCAGCGCCCGCTTGTAAAGTCGCAGCACCTTCTGCTGGTGGGTCAGGTATGCCGCCGACGCCAAGAACGCCATGACGGCCCGCTCACCTTCAGCGGCCGCGGGGGCTCCCGGGAAACCGGAGGCAGGCTGCGAGGGGGCGGGACCTCCGGAAGGGCGGGGCGACCGGCGACCACTTCCGCTTCCGCTGGGGAGGAGTCGGAGCCGCAGTCATGAGTCGCTTCAAGTTCGTGGGTAAGAGTTTCCCCGCTTCTTGCGCCTTTTTTTCGACCTCCGGGCGTCGTTCAGGGGGCCCAGAACGTGAGCTCTTAGGCTCTTTGAGGGCTGACAGTGCACTCCGTGGAAGAGGGCGCGGGGAGGCCTCTGCGTACTGGTAATGTCCTGGATCTCAGTCTGGGTGCTGGCTTCACGAGTTTGCTTATTTGTGAAAATTCACGAGCTGCAGTTATGACTTATGCTCTTTCCAACATACGTGTTGTATTTAATAAAGAGAAAAGGGGAAACAAAACGACTAAAATACAAGAAGAGGTCAGTCACTATAGTCCCCTCCATCTCACGTGCATCTCCCGTCCCTTCCTGTCTCCGTGGTGGGGAGAACGGCTTCGAGGGACCTGTTCACTCACTAATTCGTGCGTTCATATCACAGCTTCTGAAAGCATCTGGTGGGCCAGGCACTGGCCTAGGAACACTGGGCACAAAGATCCGGTCCCTACTCTGTTGGCGTCGCAATCTGGTGGGAAACTGGAGGACCCAGATGGGGGAGAAACAGGTGATATTACTTGGCAAGTGCAACAATTCATTTAGCACCGGTAGAACGAGAGGGAGAATTCGATAGGAACTAACAGAGGAAGCATATTTAGTGCCAGGCACTTAAGAAAACCTGGGGGACGTCGTGACAGCTAGGATT
Organism: Camelus ferus; assembly: GCF_009834535.1. Taxonomy (NCBI): domain Eukaryota; kingdom Metazoa; phylum Chordata; class Mammalia; order Artiodactyla; family Camelidae; genus Camelus; species Camelus ferus. The sequence continues at coordinate 12,891,322 of NC_045720.1, forward strand.
GGAAGGGTAGCTTGGGACTTGAACATCTTGCTGAGTTTAATTTTTACCATGTATAGAGAGTAGAGCTTCACTGAAGGCTTTTGACGAGGAACATTCATTAAGTAAATCACTGAGTGCCAGTTACGTATTGGGAGCCTTGGCCTATGGGATAGAGCAGGGAATAAAGTTGGGCATGATCTTCGTCTTTGTGGCGTTTCCAGCTACTTGAAGGTGGAAAATAAGAATGATCACACCTCTGCTTTAGTAAGTTAATCCTGAGATTTCTTAGGTAGGTTTGGTGGGGGGTAGGGAGAAGCAGGGAAGCATTTCAGAGCTTGAACTAGGGCACTGGAAAAGGGAGAGAGAAATGGAAGAGTGGTATGTATGCAGCGTTTAGTAGCTGAGTGTTTATGGTAGGTAAGGGAGAGTGAACAGGTTACTCAGTGTTGGAATAAATACCTCAATATGAAATGGAAGCACAATTAGTTTGGCAGTGGGTGGGAGATGTGAGATCTATTTGTATTAGGTTAACTTTGAGAATCTTATGGAACATCCAGGTGGAGACATTTATTGGGCAATTGGAAATGTCTGGCCCTAATGAGAGAGGTTAGGATTATAAAATTTGATCTGAGAGTTATTTTAGGCAATATTTTTTCTAAAGACAATGATGTGGAGCTATAAAAAGACTCTAGTGGTGCAGTTTTCAGATTGGAGAGGTATGTACAGTCAAAGCAAATGCAAGGGAGACTGTTGAGTGCCACAAAAGAGGTTTTTACAAATGTTCTGGGAGAGCCTGGGCCTGGGGTGGGGTTGGAGGGTGGGTAGGCCCTCAAAGGTTGTAGACACTTTCAAGTGTGGTGAATCAGCCTCTTTGCTCCAATCTGTGATATAATTGATGGGGGAAATGGGAGAAGAGCCATGAAATGCTCCACAAAGAAAAGAGACTTTTTCTTTAAAAAGGTTTGTGTTTGTAATAAATTAGGTCCCTGCCTCAAGTCACGTCTCCTTAAATCCATCCTCTGTGTAGCCTCCAGAGTGGTCTGCATAAAAATCACATCAGCTACATTTTTCTCCTGCTGCAAATCTGTCAGTCCCCATCCTCAGGATACTTGAGGTGCCGTTATCATAGCATACAAAGCCCTTTTGTGGTCTGGTCCTGCCCACTTTTCCAGCCTCATCCTTTTTAAGCTTTGTAAACACTTGGAGGTGGCTGTTTCTTGCCTCTGACAGGGTTTTAGAGTGGCAGGTTGGGGCCATAATGTCCCCTATGTCCTCTAATGTTCTACCAACTACCATCTTGCCTGGTTGCTTTTACTTGTTCTGTAAGACTTCATAACTCTACCCTTTACCACATTATTTTATAATTAAATATTTATGCATCTGCCTTTCCTGCTAGACCATGCTCTTCTAAGGCAGACAGTTGGTGGTATTTTGTTTCCCAGGGGCTTCGTACAATAACTATTTAATGGAAGTATGAATGAGTAGGTGAAAGAATACGCATAGTTTTAGTACTAAGGTGGTAAGTAAATTGATAAAGGAATCTGAACCACATAAGCAGAAAAGACTTCTTAAAAGAAGATAGGTTTAACTGGAATAAATTTTTTTCTGTATGATCTTTACTTTCACTTTCCAGGTAACCAGTGTTTAAAAGTTAAAGTATATCCTTCCCTAAATAAAAAAAAAAAATTTATTTTTATTTTTTCATTAAAAAATGTTTTTGTTTTCTTTTTTGTTTGTTTTTTCTTTTTTCTTCCCCTAAATCTTTAATAAATTTATACAGAATCATAAAAATACACAAACATCAGATGTTTTTGTCTTTTTTATAACAAAAATGGGATCATACTATATATGCTTTGTTATGTGACTTACTGATAGTTAATATTTATTCCATGCCATTTAAAAAGTTCTGCCCGTGACCCACTACAAACATTTCTCTGCCTGTAATAGTCATGAGCAGTACTTTGTAAAAGACTATATTAGACCATGGACAGCTGGTCCAGGAACAAGCCTTTACATGGAACAGTTGCATGAAAAAATTAAACCAGTGTTACAAAAGCAGCCTTAGATTTTGATTTAGGACAACTGACTATCCCCAGGTTGTAATCCTTTTACATTTCCCCTTTCTCAAATTGCATAACCTGTGGCTGCCCCTTACAGCTACACCCAGTGTTTCTAATATGGGGAAGGAGGGCAGGAAGCAGAAGTGTGTATTTGTGTTTTATGGGAAACATTGCTCTTTCCTAGAGGACACTTCATTATTGTGTCTTAGGTTATAATCGAGACTAATTTCTGTGACATTGAGTATCTTGCCACAGGTGGTTATATCCACAGTCTGACTAGCAGTAAGAATCTGTGCTTACTCATTGCAGAGTGATAGAACTTGGGGTGTAGATTCCCTTTTCAGTGGAAGCTCCCTTTTCAGTGTTGGCCCATCCTTGCTCTGAAACTCACCCACCAAAGTTCACCTACGGGCATAACTTGGAGTATAACCCAGGGGTGGCAGCAGTGGTGTGTAAATCTTGATGCAGTTACAAAATTTCCTTGGCTGTCTTGTGTTTATCTCTGAAATAATATATTGCCCTTTTTAAGTTAAAAGATATCTTATCCTCTAAATCTTCCAGAGTGAAATTGATACTCGAGGGACTCTCAAGCTGTTACACATCCTCTGGAACACTGCTAGCTTGAGATGCACAGATTTAGATGATTCCCATTCTAGTAGCCTCTGCTCCTATTCCCAGCAAGTGAGCCGGTGAGAGAGCAGCTGACAGTAATTAGTAACATAACTACCTCTTGGGGCCAGCCAGCTGGGGTCTCTTAGGGTCTAGGATTTATCTGTAGTCATGTTCTTTTAACAGGATTCTGATCCTACCCTGTGTCCCTAGAAGCAGGCTGGTTGGGGCTGCTGGCCATCTCTTACCCATTCCATTTTGCTATGGACCCTATTTTCTATTCTTTGTCTTGGATTCCCTTGGGCAACCTGGTCATTCATTCATTCATTCTACAAATATTTACTGAATCTCTACTATGTGCTACCTGGTATGCTAAAATGCTAGGACTCGGTGGGTAGAAGCTCTGTCACAGTCTAGTGGTGGAGACAAACAGCTTTTTAAGTGGACTGGTGACTATTTACCACAGTGACAGAAGAGGGCACTGAAGAAAAGGAACATGGTTCTCTGGGCATTTGGTGAGGAACAAAACTTAGACTGGGAGGTCAGAAAAGGCTTCCTTGAGGAAGTGACACTTGGACTGAGCTCTGAAAGACTGAGTTAAGTAGGCAAAGAAAGGCAGGGGAAAGTTCCAAACAGAAGAGCCTCTGCAAACATCCTGTGGCAGAAGGGTGCATGGCACTTTTCAGGAACTGAAAGAAGACCAGTGGATCTGGAGTAGAGAGAAATGGGGAGGGGACTGAGGCAGGAGGGAAAACAGTATAGAATGAGCTAGAGATTTGCAAAGCTGAGATCATACTGTGTTAAGGATGTGAGTATCAAGGGTGACAGTTAAGAGTACCAATATCTGATTTATGAATGAAAAGAAACCTTGGGTCAGGTGGAGAACAGAATGGAAAGAGGCCAGAGTAGCATTCAGGTCAGAGTTGTTGCTTAGAGTGGATAATAGTGGAGAGGGAGGAGAGTGCACAGGCTCAAGAGGGTAAAAGATGAAATCCCCCTACTTGGTATATACAGATTGGGAGAGAAGGTGATACCATAGATTGTTTTAGTCCATTGGGACTTATAACAAAATATCACAAACTGGATAGCTTATTAACAACAGAAGAAACAACAGAAGATTATTTCTCACAGTTCTGGAGGCTGGGAAGTCCAAGATCAGGGTGGTAGCATGATTGTGTTCTGGTGGGGACCCTCTTCCTTGTTCACAGCTGGTGCCTTGTCCCTGTGTGCCCCATGGTGGGAAGGCTGAGGGATCTCTCTGGAGCCTCTTTTGTAAGGTGGTCTTGTCCAAAACAGTATCCAGTCCAGAGCCAGGCGTTTGAGTGTCCTTTACAATTTTTTAATCTAGCACAGAGGATGGCCAACTTTTCCTTAAAGTGTTACATAGTGTATACTTTTTAATTTTTCAGCCCATATGATCTCTATTGCCACTACTCAGCTCTGGCCTTGTCACTCAAAAGCAGCCGTAGATACTATGTAAACAAATGAGTTCAAATAAAACTTTTTGGACACTGAAACTTGAGTTTCTTAAAATTTTTACATGTCGTAAAAACTATTTTGATTCTTTTTTCAACTATTTAAAAATGTAGAACCATTCTTAGCTCAGAGCAAACAAAAATGGGCAGTGGCTCACAGGCCATAGCTTGCCAACCCCTTGATCTGGTGCATTTTTTCATGATACTGTCTTACAGAAGCAGCTTGGTTGGCTGTCCCCCAGAAGTCCTGTCTTCTGAATTTGTCTGATTGCCCTGTGGTGATGTTACATGCCGCTGAATGAATGAATCCCTCAATATTCCCTCCTGAGCAGAGGTAGTGATTTTCCACTTTGCTGTTTTAAATTTCTGTCATGACCTCTGTTTTTCAAGCTAGAAATTGATGTTTGTACAGGATTTAATTTTTTTTTTTAGTTTATTGCCAGTAGGCATACTTCTGACAGGAGTTTTTAAATTGCAAACTGTTACTGCCACTTCTTTGTGCTCCCACGCACAAAGCTGTAAAATAATTATTTACAGACTTAAGTGTATAGAGCTCCTACCATATGCTAACGGTTTTGCTAGGTTCTGACGATACAGCAATAAAGATGCAAAGCATTGCTTCCCTTGTGTTGCTTACAGTCTAGCTTATTACATCCCAAATTGTATTTGTAGCTTCCATATAGACTGTAAATTCCTGGAAGGCAGGGATCACCTTCCGCAAAGACACCGGAATGAAATGTCCAGAATACAGATCTTAGAAGCCATCAGTGCTTCTTGCTGCATCTGATACAAGCGTCTGTAACAGCTGAGTCTGCCCCTTTCTGGCCACTCCCTTACCTACATTCTCTCCATCTGCCAGAACGGCCTGTGGCTCTCCATGATCGCTATGCTGTTTCGAGCCTGGGATGCTTTGCTCCAGCTTCCTCTTATCCGCAATTTCCTGTCTTTACTGAGTAACAGTAATTCATCCTTTAAGATTCAGTTCGAGGATCCCTTCTTTTTGGAAGACTCTTCTGGGCTAACTTCCAGACTAAGTTGGGTGGTCCTCCTCTGTGTCCCCCAGTGCCAGTGTCTACGTGTGATTCTTAATTGTCTGTTAGTAAGTCTGCCTTCCCAGTTCTGCAGTGAGTTTCTTGAGAGCAGGACTTAGATCTTTCATTGTTTTTCTTTGTATCCCAGGTGTCTAGCACAGTGACTGACAAACAGTAGGCGCTTAGATTTTGTTTGAGTGAGTGAAGGTGTGAATGAAAAGGTTAGTAAAAGAACCTTTAATTTAAAGTAAAAGATTCAAATGGAGGCTCTTAATGATTAGAGATTTTATTTTTGCTTTCCATAGATATCGGTATCAACTTGACAGATCCTATGTTCAGAGGAATTTACAGAGGGGTTCAAAAGCACCAAGGTAAATGTTTCTTTATTAAAGTAAACAATTTTTTTTTTATGAAGACAGATTTTCTGCCTCAAGGGAGATCATAAAAAGCTTAATCCAAAAAAAAAAAAGCTTAATGTACTCTTACAATTGAAATATTAAAGGATTTATTATGCATCTTGAATAAAACTATAAACAAAATGAAACGCATATAAGCTGTATTGGTAAACCATGATCATGAACATTTATAAAACACCTACTAAAAGTGTTAACAAGCCCTTCTTATAAACTTCTGTAGAAATGTATAACTTTGCATATAGAACTTTAGATAACCATGTGCATAAAAGCCAAACAAACTCTTCCCTGTTATGGTCAAAAGAATAAAAATACAATGGATAAGTATTCATCTATTTTGCCTTATATGGATTTCTTTTTTTTAAGGTATTCCTGGGTCTGTTCTTATTATATGATAAACACTCATGAAATAGTATGGATTTGACTTTAATTTAGTAAATGTGATTGTTTCTATGTATTTTTCTTTCAATAAAGGATAATTAAATTATAGGAAAGTGAATTTTTATTTATCAGGTTTTCTTAATGTGGTGTTCATCTTACAGATGACTTACAGGATGTAATAGAGAGAGCTGTTCAGATTGGTGTTAAAAAGGTAACATTTCATTTTTGTCACCTTTATGATTTTTTTTTTAAGAAACTGAATTTTGCTTAAAATACTGTAGAATAGAAGAGAAGGGGCTAATGCCACTCAGCCTTCTTGAATATGTATTGTCAACATGTAATATTAGCAAGTTAATGAAATAAAATATCAAAATATTCTGTTCACAGTGATTTAAGTGACATAGACCTTGTGGGTGGTTCTTCCATTTGATGAGAAATGTAGTAAATGGCAAAATCTCCTTGAAAAAGTTTTTTAAAACCCATTTGAATTACCAGGCTTCTTAAGAGGCAACTTTTAATAAATTTTGTAACATAATTTAGCATTTGTTAGAAGTAGGCAATCATCAAAAAGACAATGTATCTGTCACCAAGTTTAGCTTTTACAGTGTATAACATTTCAAATAACTGAGAGGACACATTATTTTTATGGTAATAATTTGATTATCAGGAGAATTCCTACTACTTTTAGAGAGTTGTAAGCAAATGAATTTTAGTTGTGTCAAATTCTTTGAATAGGTAATTTCTTTTTAATTAGTATTTTTTTTTTAAAGCAAGCTAGCCCATACATGTACACAAGAAATAAGATTAAATTCCATAGTGTGGTTATCAGGACATTAGCAGCTACTGCTTCTAAGTTAAATAACCTCAGTTTTAAAAAGTGATAGTGTTGACTAAATGAGTTCTGCAGTCACCGACTCTAAAATTGTATTAGTTTTTATTCACAAGTAGTAAGAGGATAAAAGTTTACAACATTAACTTCTCATTATGTGGTAATTCTCTGCTTGGTAAATCACTTTATAAAATGCTTTTCTGCAAACTCGGAAATACCAAGCTCCTAAATTTTGTCAACTGAAAAAATTGCACAACCTAAAGTTGAGGATCATGTTTTATTCTGATGACTTGCTAAGGACTTAAGCCCAGGAGACAGCCTCACAGATGGTTCTGAGGGACTGCTCCAAAGAGATAAGGGAGGACGCAGGATATACAGGGATTTTTCAAAAAAAAAAAAAAAAAACAAAAAAAAAAAACCAGGTAGTGGAACATCAAAAGATTACTGCTAATTAAAGGAAAAAACCCCTAAACATCTCAAATTAATGAATTTAGCAGTTTTCTATGTATGGGAAGATGCAAGAGTCTGGGCTCATTGAAATCATTCCTTTGATATACACCTTAAGTATCTAAGGTCAGTATCCATTTTTCTCCACCAAAATGCCCTCTGAGTATACAGTCAGGGGCAGCCACAGGGGCTGATGGCTTGATGGCCACAACATCCTTTGTTTACTGATATGGCAGGAGACATTTTTTCCGTGTACAGTTTTCATGTGTCATCCATGTATAGTTTAATCTTAACATTTATAAGGACATACACACAGACTTAGGAATGACAGAACTGAAATGAAATTTACTTGGACATGGTTCCAAATTGAAATTTAATTCAGCACCTTGCTGTTATGTGGTAGTGAGTAAAACCACGGTTATGGCATCACAAACCTGGTTCCAGCCCCAGCTTCATTCTTCACAGCTTTGTAACCTAGGGTGCTTCATCTCTCTAGACTTCAGTTTTCTCATCCCTAAATCAAGGATGGTAATGCCTAATAAGTAGAGTTGTCATGAGGGTTAAATTAAATATAGAATGCAAAGCACTTGGTATTGAACCTGGCATAAAGTGAACAGCCTTTATTATGCTCACGGTGGAAGCTACCATCACCATCACTGTAAACTGGGAGAAGAAATTATGTCCCCTAGTCTTGTCCTTACTTTTTCATCTATTTGGAAAAGTTACAGGTAAAATTAAAGGTAGCCTTGATTAGAAACTATTTTACATAATCGAAATACTGGATTTGGGATCCTGATCTTAAACTAGGTAATGTTAGTAAACAACAGTTTTCCTGGTACTTTTGTTAGTGTCTTATATGCCATGTTTTACAAGCAGTTGAGGATTTCATTATGACTCTGTGTTCCCTAAATAGATACTTATTTTCCATCCTATTAGAAGTTTGTCACTATTTGAAAATGTCTGTTTATCATTTGCACCATCTCTTGTGTTTTGTATGTTGTCTCTTTAGGTGTGTACCTAGAATGAATTCTTCACTTTAGCTCAGTGAGCCTCTAGAAGTATGCTTTAAAAAATACACATCAGTGTGTTTAAATCACTTCTTCAGAAGACAGTGCGCCTAAGCAGCACTGCCTCGGCAGTTGTCATCAGCACGGCTCTTGAGTGACATTTTCCTTTTAGCAGATGAGCAGAGGTGGTGTTCTGACTGTGGTGACTCTGATGGCCATCTCTGTAACGGTGCTTCTTTGCCAAGAGCTATGTGTTTCCTTGCAAAGAATTTATCCATATACATTAATCCCGTGATTTCCAAACTTTTGGTCTCAGAACCCCTCCATATTCTTTTATATTATTGAGGACTCCACAGAGCTTTCATGTGGGTTTTATCTATTGATATGTATTCCATTAGAAATTAAAACTGAGAAAAATTTAAAATACAGTTGATCTGTGAATAACACGGATTGGGACTCTGTGGGTTCACTTAGACACAGATTTTTTTCCAGTAGGAAATACTGCAGTACCATGTAATCTGAGGTTGGTTGAATCCGTGGATGCGGAACCCTAGATATGGACGGCCGACTATAAGTAATACGTGGATTTTCAGTGGCGCCCCTAACCTCCATGCTGTTCAAGGGTCAACTGTATCTATTCCTTAATTCATTTTAAAATAACAATAGACCATTATATAACATAGATAGCAGATTTTTAGGAAAAGTATTTTCTAAACCAAAAACATTCAGTGACATGAGTGGAATGTGTACTTTTTTTTTTTTTTATATCTCTTTAATGTCTGGCTTACTAGAAGACCTCTGAGGTTTCGTATCTGTTTCTGCAGTCAGTCTGTTGTGATGTCACACATCATGTAGCCTCTGGAATACCTCACTGCACACGCATGACGGGTGACAGTGAAAAAGGCAAATAGCATCTTAGTATTATGATAACAGCTTTGACCTCACATATCCCCTGGGAGTCCAGGACCACACTTGGAGAACTGTTACGTCAACGTTATTGGATCTCTATTTTTTTTTTTTTTTTGTCTTTTTGCGGGGGGAGGTAATTGGGTTTACTTATTTACTTTTGATGGAGGTTTGAACTGGGGATTTGAACCCAGGACCTTGTGCATGCTAAGCATGCACTCTACCACTGAGCTACACCCTCCTCCTACTTGAATCTCTAATTTAGATGAACAGAATTCTAAATTCAGAGATCTTTAGTTGTTTATTCTTTCCTAATGTGATCTCTGTCCTTAAGAAACTCATGGTCTAATAGGAAAGACAGACATGTGGATACATTTTAGTAGGAAAGTGTGACAAACTCCGTGTATTGTGTGTGTGTGTGCACGCACGCGCATGCACATGGAGCGGGTAGTCAAGATCCACTCTACACAGGAGGTGGTTTTACAGCTGAATTTTAAAGGATTGATGTGTGACAGTCAGAGAGTAAAGAGAAGCATTCTCCAAAAAAGCAGCAAGAAGGCACATTTGGGAAACTTTTTGTGACACCCTGTTAAAGTGGGCTTATTTTATTTCTTTCTGTTTCAGTTTATGATTACAGGTGGAAATCTACAAGACAGTAAAGATGCACTGCATTTGGCACAAACAAATGGTATCCTCATATTACTTTTACCAAAAAAAAAATAAGAATTAAGTTATTTTGAAGAAGTCTTTCTGAAAACTGCCTCAGGTACAAATACAATGGATCGTGACTGTAGAAACAACAAGAAAATAGAGTGATTTCAGTGGAACATGATTAAGATGAAAAAATTCAAAATGCCAACTGGCATATCAGATGCTTGATAAGACCCTCGTATTTAATAATGATTATTTTAAGATTTCAGTTAATGAGAATTAAGTTCACTAGGCATAGAATTTAACCTCAGATATTCCTAGTGTACAATTTTTGTGTATGTGTTGTCATGTGTTTAAGATTTGAGTTGCTCTTTTTAAACTTAATACTGTGAAAGATCATTTATTAAATATTTATTGTGCAGCCACCGTGCAAGACCCCAGGAATGCAAGTAATAATATAATATATAATCCCTCATATGCTTACATTATATTCATACATTTGCATTTATTTAAAATCCATAAAGTTATGGGGTTGAATCCTACAAGAATCCTAGTTACATAAAACACCTCCTTTATCTGGCATTCATTTACTTAACCTTTTTTTTTTTTATTTGTTATTGCCAGGGAGGGGTGGGGACCATGCTTCCTGTGTTAGTGAAGAATTAGGCATTCCATGTTATTTTTCAAAATACTGATTTACTCATTAAAAGCTGTTTTTTAATGGAAGTCTTTCTAAAATGCATACTTCTCTTCAGAATCCACTGACACTTTTTCTCAGTGATTAAAGTCATAAAAATAATCATCTTCCCAGAAGCTTTTGATGTATATAAGAATATTGTCCTCCGTACTTTTTATCCCCAAACAGATACGCTTTTAAAAGTTCTCAGATCTCCACTGTCGACCCTCTTCTACTTCTTTCCGTGTAGCTGCTGTGTCACTGCTTTAAAAGCTCTGCCTCCTTTTATTTGTGAGCATCTGTGTGGGAGCCCAGGAAGCCACCACGCCTCTCCCGTGGGCCAGGTGCAAGTGCCTTCAGCCACTCAGAAGCCCTTTTTGACTTCACATTTGTGCTCCATGCAATTAAAACTAGCAAAGTATGACCTCCAAATAAGTGAGCTTTATTTTTTATTAGAAAACCGAATCCTCCTTCCACCTCTGCTTTACCCTTTTTAAGGGGAAGGAATGTGTTTTAACTGTTCTATTAAATATATGAAACATGACAGTCATGTGAACAGTGAATATTAAAGGTAAAATTAGGTAATGACATTTCATCTTACAAGAAATTACTTCATTTTCCATTCAAAAGTCTCAGTAAATACTGAGGTTTGGAAAGAGTTGAATTAATTATTTTTACTAATACATTAAGGCAGTTTTCATATTCATGTCCTACTTTGTTAAAGTATTCCAAAAATTCTTATGTGATTAACCCAGTGCAATTCTGGTAATTTGAGTGGTTTATGTCTATTGTTAAAAAAAAAATTGGCCAGCTGAAATTATATGATATTCTATTATATTTGCATATTAAATATAAATATTTAATTTTTGATATTTTGAAAATAACCCTAAGGCATTATTTTGTGCTAGATATGTTTTTCAGTACAGTTGGGTGTCATCCTACAAGATGTGATGAATTTGAAAAGAATGACCCTGATCTGTACTTAATGGAGTTGCTAAATCTTGCTGAAAACAACAAGGGAAAAGTTGTAGCAATAGGGGAATGTGGACTTGGTAAGTGCCAACCTATCCCAGTAGAGTGACTTTGTTTGAAAATAATTGATTTGTTCTGTACAAGTCATGAGTAATTATTGATTCTTTTTTATCTTTTGAAGACTTTGACCGACTACAGTTTTGTTCGAAAGATACTCAGCTCAAGTAAGGAAATTTATTGTCTTTAGAAATTATTGTAAAAGAGTGATTTTTTTTAAGCAGCTTTTATCAGTTCAGAATGTAGTTGGATTAAGCATCAGGATATTTTGTTTTTCCCTCTGTATATCAGAAGGTAAGTGAAAGCATAAGGGATGAAAGTATCTAGTTCCCTAATTATTTAACCATCTAATTTGATTTTAGTAGTAGAAATAAGGATGAGTTTTACATGATAGGGACTTTTGATTTCGTTTTATTGTTTAATAGTAAGTGCATTCATACATGAACCATTCCAATAAAAGGAATGAAATTCAGTCGTGGGGCATATGGTTTAAGAGCAAGAATATTAAAGAGAGATTATAGGATCAGTCACCAAAGCTAAGCATATTTTACTCCTGCTGGGTACTGGATATTATCAGCTTGGAACCTTAGAATCCTTTCATAGGAGCCATGTTGAGAGTGGTGGCTTCTGAGAAAATGCCAAAGCTCACACGCCTCAGAACTTCCTAAACCCACTGCCTGGAGCTGTTACCTGGAGTGCCTGGTGGGTAGTGCTGAAGGCTGAAAAGAAAAATTAGGGCATAGGCTTAAGACATGAGCATTTTGTTGAATTTCAGAAACAATGTGTTAATTACTAGATGGTAATGAGCTTCTAAAGGAGACTAATTTAGTTATTCATCCACTCAGCAAGTAATTTATGGAGTAATATATGCCAGAAACTGCTGAGAGTAAGGGATAATAATACCTGCCCTGCAGCCATTTAAGAATAAATGGCCCTCCATCCTGCTTGTTTTCTTACACATGAAGGAGGCGTCTGAATCAAATTCTCTTAAGGTATCATCTAGCTTTCTCATAATATTTAATAATTAACCATTTTTGTCATAGGATTAAGCCAGTGACTTGACGGCCTGAGGGGGCTGTTAAAATTATACATGGCAGAAGTGTGCTTCCCTCTCCCTCCCATGCCCCCAGACGCAGCCCCGCATGCCTGGTCCAGTGGAAAGTGCCTGTAGTAAGGAGCACATTGGCCTGTGAGCCTGTCATGCCCTGGGCTTCCGGCTCCAGAATTCCTGGAGTGTGAGGGACCATGACCAGTTAACAGGATGGGTTACAGTAGTGTTCGATGGATGCTTTCCTTCAGGCCTCTCAGCTATCAAACCCTTTCAGAGCTGTTTAATTAGTGGCATATTGTTTGCTGTGTTTTTCAGGGATATTAACTTGATTACTGGCAGGATTACTAAATCTCTGTGTCTCTCCTGGATATCATGTAGGTCAGCTCACTTAACCTTAAACATTCACATATTCACATTTAAGTAGAAAAACAGTTGTCTGTCATAGTTCCTTTGGTTAAGCCCACAGATCATAATTCCTCCACTTTCTTATCTGTTTTTGGCCAAGATGAGCCTCGTGAGGCAAACAGATTGTGTGGTGTGACCATCAAGGGCAGTGGCAGCGTCCCCCGGGATTTCCTGCCCACATGACTTTTCAACCAGTTGAGTTAAAACTGGTTCTAAAATGCAACCTAAATACTTTAAACCTGGTGTGTGTATGTGTGTGTTAAATGAAAACGTTGATAGTTTCAGTTCTCTTTTACTGCTCTGATACCTCACCATCATCTTAAGATTAGAACTTAAAACTATATATATATATATAGCAGGATACAGTTTATGCTTCGACACACTCTTCACTTGAGTGGGAGGAATTTGTTTTGGGCATTTTTCTTGAGGCTTTAGAATGTTAATGCTGTGCAGGTCTTTTTTTTTTTTGTAAATTACATATCAGACAAAATTTCAAAATAAGCATTTGGGGATTTAGGGACCCTCAGAGATGAGATGGAAGCATTCCTTGCCATCAGCTAGCTGAGAGGACGATTAGCACTGTGGGTTAAGGTACACTGGTCGAACGCTTTGGGTCTTTTGGATTTGCCTCAATCCAGATTACTGGTAGACCTCTGAGATAGTGTGGGTTCAGTTCCAGACCACCACAATAAAGCGAGTATCATGATGAAGCAAGTCACATGAATGTTGTGGTTTCCCAGTGCAAATAAAAGTTATGTTTACACTAAAATGTAGTCTAATAAGTGTGCACTAGTATTATATCTAAAATACTTTATTGCTAAAAAAAAATGCTAACCATCATCTGAGCCTTCAGTGAGTCATAATCGTTTTGCTGGTGGAGGGTCTTGCCTCACTGAGGATGGCTGCTGACTAATCAGAGTGGTGTTTGCTGAAGGTTGGGGTGGTTGTGGCAGTTTCTTAAAATAAGACAACAATGACATTTGCTGCGTTGATTGACTCTTCTTTCACGAATGATTTCTCTGTGGGATTGCAGTGCCATTTGATAGCATTTTAGTAGAACTTCTTTCAAAATCGGAGTCAGTCCTCTCAAACCCTGCCACTGCTTTATCAACTAAGTTATATTATAGTATAAATCCATTGTTGTCCTTTCAACATCCTTCACAGCATCTTCACCAGAAGTAGATTCCATCTTAAGAAACCACTTTCTTTTTTCACCCATAAGAATCAACTCCTCATCCATCATAGTGTTATCATGAGGCTGCAGCAATTCAGTCACACCTTCAGGCTCCTCTTCTAATTCTAGTTCTCTTGCTGTTTCCATCACATCTTTAGTTGCCTCCTTCACTGGAGTTTTGAACCCATCACAGTCACCCATGAGGGTTGGAATCAACTTCTTCAAACTCCTGTTAATGTTGATCTTTTGACCGCATCTCATGAATCACAAACGTTCTTAGTGGCATCTAGAATGGTGAATCCTCTCCAGAAGGTTTTCAGTTTACTTTGCCCAGATCCATCAGAGGAATCACTATCTATGGCAGCTTTAGTCTTACAAAATGTTTTTCTTAAATATTAAGACTTGAAAGTCAAAATTACTCCTTGATCCACTGACTCCAGAATGAATGTTGTGTTAGCAGGCATGAAGACAGTGTGAATCTCGTGCGTCGCCACCAGAGCTCTTGGGTGACCAGGTGGATTGTCAACGAGCAGTAACATTTTGAAAGGAATCTTTTTTCCTGAGCATTGACTCAACAATGGGCTTAAAATATTTAGGAAACCATGTTGTAAACAGATGTGCTGTCATCCAGGCTTTGTTGCTCATAGAGCACAGCAGAGTAGATTTAGCATAATTCTTAAGAGAACCTGGGATTTTTGGAGTGGTGAATGAGCATTAACTTAAAGTCACCAGCTGCATTAGCCCCTAACAAGAGGGTCAGCCTGTCCTTTGAAGCTTGAAGCCAGGCATTGACTTCTCTCTAGCTGTGAAAGTCTTCGATGGCATCTTCTTCTAACAGAAGGCTGTTTCATCTAAACAACACTAAAATCTGTTTAGTGTAGCCACCTTCACGAGTTAGATTAGCTCGATCTTCTGGATAACCTGCTGCAGCTTCTACCTCAGCACCTGCTGCTTCACCTTGTACTTTGTTGTTAAGGAGACAGCTTTCCTTCAACCTCATGAATCAACCTCTGCTCCACTTTTCTTCCTTAGGTTCCTCACTTCTCTCAGCCTTCATAGAATTACAGTTAATTAGGGTCTGCTCTTTGGCTTAAGGGAATGTTGTGGCTGGTTTGACCTTGTATCCAGACCACTCAGACTTTCTCCATATCAGCAGTAAGGATGCTTTCTTATTATTCGTGTGTTCACTGGAGTAGCACCTTTGATTTCCTTCAAGAACTTTTCCTTTGCATTCACAACTTGGCTAATTGGCTCAGGAGGCCTAGCTTTTGGCCTGTCTTGGCTTTAAATATGCCTTCCTCACTAAGCTTAAATGTTTCTGTCTTTTGATTTAAAGCGTGAGGCATGAGAGTCTTCCTTTAATGTAGAACAGTGAGAGGCCATTCATTGTTGTTGGCCTGATTTCAATACTGTTGTGTCTCAGGGAATGGGGAGACCCAAGGACAGGAAGAGAGGCCACGGAGCAGCCAGTAGGTGGAGCAGTCCCAACACACACAGTATTAAGTTCGCTGCCTCGTATGGGTGAGGTTTGTGGCGTCCCGAAATAGTTACTATAGTAACATCAGAGATCACTGATCACAGATCAGCCTAACAAACACAAGAAGTTTGAAATATTGTGAGAATTACCGAATGTGACATGGAGACACAAAGTGAGCAAATGCTGTTGGAAAAAATGATGCCAGTAGACACAGGGTTGCCATGAACTTTCAGTTTGTAAAAATCGCAGTATCTGAGAAGTGCAATAAAACAGGGTGTGCCTGCAATGATAGCTGCCACTCCAAAGCTGAATTTTTGAAGCTCTTGGCCTTAGTTATTGTTGACTCTAAAATGTAAGAAGCAGCCATACAAGCAGAAGCAAATTATAGGTTTGCTGAAATGAGCAAATCTAACTCAAGTGAAGAATGATTCTCATTTATGAATTTTTAAAAACCCTAAATAAAAGCAGAGAAGTCTCTTAATAGGTGCCACTTCCTGCCCTTTACCTTATGTTATTATTTCTAGTTACCACGGTGGGTTGTTTTTTCTTTGAAGACAATAATCACTTGATGCTAAGCACCAGTTGTCCTCAGTTTGTATTATTAGGAATGATTTTTTACCGCATGGTTTTCTTACGATGCCTAGCTACCGTGAGCACACCAACCTGTCTTTTCCCAGATAATATAAAATTCTGTAGGCACACTGCTTGGACACATGGTATTTTCATAAATTGTGCTTTTGCCTGCACTGTGATAGGAAGGCTTATTTCCAAGCTGATCGCTAAGATTCTGTAAATCTGTGGCTTGGTTTTATGGCTGTGTGTAGCCAGAAGCCAGATACAGAGTGAATGCTTATGTAATGACTGGAGCACACTTACATGCTGACATCTGAATTACTTTAGAGATTATAGAAATAGTTGACTAACAGTAATTACTAAAATAATTTTTTCTTCCATATTTTCATTTATATTTCATAACACTGTGAAGTTTCAGCATTATAACTAAAAATATTTTTGCTTATTCTAGTCTACCAGAATCTGTTTAAAAAATAAAAAAAAGCCCCTCAACATTGGGTAATAAAGCCATAGACCACCAACTTTAGGATGACTGTGTCTTTAAGAAGTACATATATACTTCTAATTTTAAAATGTAGCATTTTCAAGAGTTTTACAAAGAGGGTACTCTAGGAAAACAGCTATCTTGCACTTCAAGGAGATAAGATACAGGAAAACACAGCAAAAGAGATTTAAGTTAAACACAGAGAAATTGGTCCCCCAAATTAAGGGGCCTAGAAGAGGTGAACCTCTTAAGAAAATAGTAAGACACTTATTGTCTGTAACTCCTGGTTTCACTTAAACTACACGACCATTAAAGAGAACGGGAGAGAACACTGCTGAAATGAAAAGTCATACAGGATGCCCACCCTGTCGTGTTCTGTGGGTACTGTCACTACATGCTGGGGCCGGAAGAGGCTCCTCTGAAAGCCTCCTGTGTGTTGTTATCTTGGACAAGGTCTTACACCCCTCCCACGGCAGCTCTTGTCCTTTCCGGGGGATTTTTTTGAGGATCAGATGAGATAATGGTGAGGCACTTGAAAAACCTTTTTATAAAGTACTTTAAAATAGCCAGGACTACCATTTTATCATGTAAATTTCATTTTCCTGAAAAACAAGAGTATTTCAGTTTTTGTTTTCATTTATTTAATAACTTCTCGTGTTGAATATTTAAAGGAATCCTTTTTTGCTCTGTAGCAGTAACTTGCACATAGAACATAACAGCACATAGAAAACACTGAGTATAAAGCTTTGCCTGGCTTCTCATTGGAGTGAGTTGATTCCCTGTGGAGGTGCCCAGCCAGCTCTCGGGACAAGGGGCTAGCAGTGTCTTTTCTGCCACCAGCACATGCTGAAAGGAAGGGATCCCACGGGTGATAGGAGGGTGTCCATTTCATTTGGGATCTAGTAAGAAAGCTTGTTAAAAGTAGTTATTTGGGAGAACAGCCCCCATCACTGTAATCTTAAACCATATAGCTCTTTACTTCTAGCTGTCAGTAATAGTAAAGGGTACCTCATTTACCCAGCAGTTGTAATAGGAAAACTAACATTTCCAAAAATAATGTTGCAATCCCAGAAAATAAAGTATCCCTTTCAGGAAATTAAAAGCTTTTGGCTTGGCCTGGTATGTTTTAAATGTCTGAAGTAACTATTTCTGGTCTATGATTTTTAGAGAATATAAGTTCTTTAAAAAAAAATCATTTGACATAATTATTCTCATGCTAAAATTTTTGATGAGGAAAATTTTTTTTTGCATTATGCAGATATTTTGAAAAACAGTTTGAACTGTCAGAACAAGCAAAATTACCAATGTTTCTTCACTGTCGAAACTCACATGC
This sequence comes from Camelus ferus, assembly GCF_009834535.1. Classification (NCBI taxonomy): domain Eukaryota; kingdom Metazoa; phylum Chordata; class Mammalia; order Artiodactyla; family Camelidae; genus Camelus; species Camelus ferus. The sequence goes on from NC_045720.1 coordinate 12,909,312, forward strand.
TGAATTTTTGGGTGAGTTAAAGCTAAAGTCTCATTTAAAATTTAAACAGAAACAGACTCGCAAACATAGTAACCAGTCTTATGGTTACCAGGGGAAAGGGGGTGAGAAGGGATAAATTTGGGAGTTTGAGATTTGCAAATGATAACCACTATATATAAAAATAGATTAAAAACAAATTTCTTCTGTATAGCACAGGGAACTATATTCAATATCTTGTAAATAACCTTTAATGAAAAAGAATATGAAAATGAATATATGCATGACTGGGACATTGTGCTGTACACCAGAAAATGACACATTGTAACTGACTATTCGTCAATTAAAAAAAAAGAAAATAATAAAATAAAATTTAAGAATTTGCAGAAATCAACCTATTTGCTAAAAGTTGTTTCTGTTTTTAATTCACAGACATAATGAGAAGAAATAGAGATCGGTGTGTGGGTGGAGTGGTAAGTATAAAAGAGTTATTTTTAATAAATGATGCACAAAAGCACGTTGGTTATTAAGGTTCGCCACTAAAGTAATTCAGGTATCAGCAATACAGTTACTAAGGTTCCACTGTCTCTTATTTGAAGGACATATAAATTTACTGTTGAATCTGTGGGCAAGATGTGGTGCAAACATAAACCAAACTGTTTTAGTTACATTTACTTTTTCAGAGAAAGAACGAGTACAGAATTCTGTTCACAAGAAAACCCTGTGAATTTAGCCCTGCACATGGGAACAGTCTGCATAATCTTTTTCTCTGCCTCTTCCATCAGCCATTCTTTTATGCCCAATTTAAATTTTGAGCAAAATATAAACTAAATTTAATAGTATTTTAAAATAATTTAGCACTTATTTCAGGTTTGCCTTCTTAATTTCTTGTCAACTGTATTTACTGTTATCGCTCTGATTAGAGAGACATTCTCACTTCTGTAATTTGTTTCTGCTCTAAACACTTCTCTATGGTCATTTCAATCATTAGTCTTGAGACAGTTTCCATAAATATTATCTGCCTGCCACTTAGCTCAGGTATCCATAGCAGTGATTTTTCATCCTTTATGGATCCTGGACTCCTTTGAAAATCTGCCTCAGTGATGCTCAGATGTACATATTTTCACATGTAATTTTAGGAGAGACTCGCTGATCTCTAGTAAAAAAGCCGTTATCCAGGTGTATGAAATCCCACTGTTGTACTGTGCAAACAAAGGAAGAGGAGATGGCACAGAGCACCTACTGTATACCCATTTTGTGTTGCTTTGATAGTCTCAGTATAGATTCTCTTAAGTTTTTAGCCTCTGCTTCCTGGTTCGTCCTGCTAGGGATATGCATGCTTTCTGCATTGCTGTGGTGTTAGTGTCACTGGGCACGTTTTCATCTGTACCTTCCTGACCCTGTAGTTTCTCCTTTAGGAACTGTCCTTGGCAATTGAGAGAGACTTTCATTAATGCCCTTAGGATTATTGGTGGCACATACAACCTCAGGCGATACCACTCAGCCCATTTGTTTCATTTCTAAATAGAGTTTACCTGGATGACTTTGCAATACAGTTGACCCTTGAACAATTTGGGGGTTAGGGGCACTGACCCTCTGTGCAGTCAAAAATCCATGTATGACTTACAGTCAGCCCTCTTTATGCGCATTTCCTCTGTGATTCCGCATCTGCAGATTCAGCTAACCGTAGACCTGCAGTACTGCAGTGTTCACTGTTGAAAAAATCCACGTGTAAGTGGGCCTTCCCTGTTCAGGCCTGTGTTGTTCAAGGGTCAGCTGTAGTTTAAAAAAATTAACAGCAACAAATCCAACCTAAATGACTTTTATAAAAAAAAAAAAAGAGAGGGAGAGAGAGAGAGAGATTGCCAAATAAAGAATAACTGATTTCCTGAAATGGTTTATGAAGTCATATTTAAAATTATTTTGATATTGTTGGAAGCTATGTATTCTAATCAGCTGGAAATGCTGAGGGGAAGAACAAACCTTTTTGTGCAGCTGTGTAACAGTTTTCTTTATTTTTGAGAAACATGTTACCCACAGTGTATTCAGACTCTGGATGCTGTATTAACGTGGCATCACTTGTTAGCTGTGTTTAAAAGTGTCTTGTCACTTACTGTTTTGATTTCATAAATACATTCAAAGTGTGGGACAGTTATGCCTTAACCCCTTTATCTTTGAAGGAAAAAAAATACCATCTCAGTCCTTTTTGTCTGCTGAGCTAGTATTATTGACAGTATAACAATTCACTTTTTTTTAGCAATGTTCTTACAGTCTCTTTATAGATCTTCTTAAAACTTGTCTCAAGTCGTTTCTCTTCTAGAAAAAGTATCCTCTAACAAAAATCAAACATTTTGAAATATATTTTTGTAACATTAATAACATATTAATACATAGTTTTATAACATTTCTAACTTTTCCTCATGCTTTTGTGTAAGAATATGGCTCCCTACCCCAGTCCCCTTTCCCGGAGGTACAGCAGTAATGCTGTGCACAGACATCAGCGTAACCAGAGGGAAAGTCTAGGCAACCATCTCCTTCTTGCCTTACCACGCTGGAGATAATGACAGGTTATAATCAGAAATTTGATTTGAAAATAAAAATTGTAGGGGTCACATTTGAAACCCTGTGGTCCACAAAACTCTACTGCGTCTATATTCTTGCTTAGAAAGTTCTATTAATGTTATTTAGAGTTTTAAAGGAGTAATTATTATAATAAAATTATGCCTTCATGTCCTTAGGTGCATTCATTTGATGGTACCAAGGAAGCGGCAGCTGCTTTGATGGATTTGGGTCTCTATATAGGATTTAATGGTTGGTAGGTCCCATGTTATTTTTTGTTGTTGTTTTTTTTTTCAACTTTTATATTAAGCAGATTCCTTAAATTATTTTATAATGAATTGCTGATAAAGATTTGAATTTGTTTTTATTAAAAGTTGTATATTTTGCATTGATCTTTGCCTGTGAATTTTAGTAATTAACCCAAGAAATTAAACAATACGTTACTATTACAAGTTAAAGCTCCAAAGTTAGAAACTGCTCTCCTGGGTTTTAGTCATGGAAAACAATATTCCGTTGTATCAGCAGCTTGCTTTCTCTAGCAATGCAATTTGTTCTCAGGTCATTTTATCCCTTTAAAATGTGTTCACAGCACTATGTATACACACACACAAGTGATGTCTGACTAGGGGCAAAGGTCATAGTATGACATGATCGTCTTATGTATCTCTCTAGGCCAAGAAACTGAGGCTCAGAGAAGCTGAGAAACATATTAAGTCACTTAAAGTGTGAGAGCCTGTGTCCTCTTCCCATTCTGTGACCCTCCTGCTGTTTTACACACTCAAGCCTCATGCACCCAGTGCAATCAGCTAGCACAGCTGGGTCCCTGAGCTCATTTTCTTCCAGATGATTTGGTGAGCTTACACCAGTGTCTTCTCAGGCTGTCAATGTAGCGCATCAAATAAACGGCAGATAGTAAGATTTGCTTTCCCTCTTCAGTATTCCATTCCCTTAAAATCACTACTTTTCCGATTACACTATTTTTTTTCTAAACTCCCCTTTGGAAAATAGAATCATGAAATTAATTATTTGGTGGGTAGAGTTCAGACTTATTTAAGTGTCCTAGATGCTCCTTCTGTGTTTTAAATTAATAATTTAATTCACTTTTCCATTAAGTTGGAAAGAATGCATGCATTATGAAGTAGTACTAGGAGGCTTAGAAACAGTCTCCCAGCAGGCCCTCTTCCCAAGTCAGCTTTACCGAGGACAGCTGCTCTGCTGGTTATCACCATGTATCTAACATGCATATGCCGTTATTTCTTGACTCAATCCCTTTAATTGTCTATTTCCACTAAGGTATATGAGCATTTCAGTTCTTATATCCAGTACTACCCCCTCCCTTCATTATTTCCTTTGTAGCCCTCTCAATGTAGTTATTTCAGAATTTTTGGTTATATGCATATTGCATGTTTTCATTATTATGTCTATGTAAATATTGTTGACTGCTGAACCATGCATGTACCCCTCTTTTACTTTCCTGGAGTAACTTTTCTCATTTTTATTTACTTGGCTTTCTTCAAAACTTGAAGCCTTCAAAATCCTTTTTTCTATTTTTCCAAATGAAGAAAGTTATCTGATCGTCCAGGTAATTCCATGAGTTCCTGATCCTTCCATCTTTCTGCTACCATTGGATTAGAGTCTTCTGTAATGGGACTACTATTTTTAGATCCCATTTTGTTTTGATGGAACACATGTTTGAAAATGAATTAATTTTAGTCTTCTTTTTGAAAGTTTGCCTAGATGAAAAAAAGGGGGAAAAAACACTTTGACTCGATTTTTTTTTTCCAGGGGCATAAAATTCTAGATTAGAAATCATTTTCACTGAGAATTTGCAATATTCCACTTCTAGGTTCCAGCTCCTATCCTGTTTCCCAATACTTTACCTGTGACATAGCTTCCCGCCCCCCACCCCGTGGAATATTTCAGTTATCTCTGGTATTATCAAAATGTGCAAAGGTGTTTTGATGAGCTGTCATTCAGAATGTGTGCGTTCTCGACTGGCCCCTTCCAGCTTGAGGCTCATCTTTGTCCTGAGAAATCTTCTCATTTTTTTTTTTTTCTATTCTTTCTTTGGACTTCTCAGGCTGATACTCTGATCTCATTCTTTTATTCTACAATTTCTATCTAATTTTTTTCCTCCTTTCAAAAAAGTGCTTTATTTTTCAACTTTTTAAAATGAAACTTACTTAGCTTTTGTCTTCAGTCTCTGAAAGCTTTTTTTTTCCCCACCATAATCTTGCTTGGCAGATACAGCATCTTCCCATCTCTCTAAAGATATGAATTATATTTTTAAAAGTCAGTTTCTGTTTGCCATTTAATGCTTTTTTCCTCAGAGTTCCTTTTGTTTGTTTTGGTCTCTATCATGTAGAGGCTTTCTTCAAACGTCAGGCAGCATTTCAGTTCTTATACTCAGTACTGTCCCCCACCCCATCCCACCCCATCCCCACCGCTTCATTATTTTAAAAGTGAAGGAAAAGAATCTGGAAGCTCTGTGAGGAGATAGGCCATCAACTGCAGCCCAGACGGCATCCATGGCTGACTTACATCACAACACAACAGATATTATGTGCCTCTAGGTAGAAGGTCATACCACCACCTAGGAAAGTCTTGCCAGAAAAATAAAATCCAGCCTGAATCTGATCAAGACTCTAGATTGTGCTCTAGGGCTCCTTTAAGAAACAGGAGGACACAGAAACCTGTTAAACGGCAACACATGGATGAAATCAAGACTGGGAGACTCTACAGGACAAACAACTGGGCTTCTTCAGTGAATTTTAAGGGGGAAAAAGAGATGCAGGAGAACTTAATAGGTTAAGAGATTTAGAACACTAGCGACCAATTGTAGTATTTGTCCCTCATTTGGATCCTGGGTCAAACAAACTTAAAAAGATTATGTATGACATTGAGACAGTTTGAATACTGGATATATTATAATAAAAAGAGTTGGGTTTTCTTAGACATGATAATAGTTTTGTGGTAACATTTAAAAAAAATTCTTATGTTTAAATAAAGATGCATGCTGAAATGTTGAAGCCATATAACATTTGGAATTTCCTTCAAGATAATATGGGGGGGAGTGGTAAGTGGATGGGACAGGATCAGCCAAGAGTTGATAATTGAAGGGGCTAGGTAATACCATGGGAAGGGAATTCTATATTATTCTAGTTTTGTGTTTATTTGAAACTTTCCATAATGAAAAGTTGTAACATGCCCTGAAATTAGAAGTGCAACATAAGGACAGTATTAGTCATCTCATTATATAGCAAACCATCCCCAAACTCATTGATATAGTAAACATTTCTTTTCACACTCATGGGTCTTTGGGTCAGCTAGGGTTAATTGATAGAGTTGAGCTCTCTGCCTCGGGCTGTATGTTAGGTTCAGATCTGTGCCATGCTTTTTTTTTTCTGGGTGCCCAGGCTGAAGAGGGAACAGCTACTTAGTGCATGCTAATCTCAGTATCATCAGAGTGCCACCCAAATCACAGAAGTGCACTCCAGGCCTCTGGCCATGTCATCCCATTGGTCAAGCAAGTTCTGAGGCCATGGCCAGATTCAGGTTCCCCCTTCCTACTAAGAAATCATGGCAAGAGTGCAGATACATAATTCAATTAAAGGAGAAGAATTAGGACTAATAATTCAGTCTGTCTCAGGGTCTGAAAATGTTGATCTCCCAGAAACAGATGCATGAAAGAAACGGCCTAGCAGACCAATTCAGAAGTCCTAAAATGGACTAATAAGAGTCCAGAAAGAAGAGGAGAGAAAATGGAGGAAAAGCCCTATTTTCCCAGAATGTTTTCCGAGAGTTGGGGGTGGGGAAGAGTCTAAATTGCAAGGTTCCAACTGCTAAACTGGATGAAAAAAGTTTTACACCCAAACACATCATCAGGTCTCACAATGTTAAAAGTAATGGAAGATCCTGAGTTTCCAGATTTTGGGGGTGGGGGAGGTGGGGGTGGAATGAGAATCAAACAGACATCTCCTAATCAGCTTTCCCATTTCACACCGTGTTAAATACTCATAGTTCTAACAGTGATGGTGATTTTCATTCTTTGTGAAGATTCTGATTAGTGAAACATGAACTTTGAGCATCTGATACCTTCATACCAGTGAATCCCTGGGTATTTGACCCATAAAGAAATTGGCTATACCTTCATACTCAGCTTTATGAGCCCCTCTAAATTATGCAAGTTACCTGGAGAAACAAATTCTTTTTAAAAAATTGTTTTACATGTTTTACAGTAGACTATTACAAAAAGTTATTGGGCTGATAAGCACAGAAATGCACCCCTTAAAGCAGGATCTGGTTGAAATAGATCTTAATCTGGATTCTGTGAAGATAGAATGTGCAAATACTTTAAAATTTAAAGTGTACGCCATTGTAGCCAACCCAAGTTCTGCTTTAGGATTTTGAGTTAGTTTGTAAATCTGTTTTAGACAAGTTTATAATACAAAAAAGTTGTTATTCATTAAATGTACCTTTTTATTTTATACATTTTTTTTTAAGCTCACTGAAAACTGAAACTAATTTGGAAGTTTTGAAGTCCATACCTAGTGAAAAATTAATGATTGAGACTGGTAAGTTTGCTTTTAGAACTTTAATGTCCGTATTAAACCATATCCAAAAAGAGCTAGGGAAAGGTGAACAGATACTTTATTTTAAAAAGCATGCTCAACATCAACAATTAATACTTTTCAGAAAACCTTTGGGAATTGTAATGGAAAAATACTTACGCAAGCAACTTTTTCAATTTTAGAAGTTTGACTAAGCCTAAGCACTTAAAAATGGAGCGTCAGAACATGTGGTAACTACAGAGGTGTTTCATTAAACAAGGAGTCTTAACTAAGCATTGCACCTCAGGGTTTCAGAAACTATTCAGAATCTTTTTTTATACAGTGTCTTCTTTGTAATGGCTTAATTGTACAATACTGTAAAGTACAAACATTTAAATTGCTTTAAGAATTTTGGAAATTAATCAGCTGCCTCTTGAAATAAGACAGAAGCTAGAAATTTTATCTACACCCTGAACTCAAGGCTCTTCTTACACACATGGACCTTTTTTCAGTAAAGTCAAGACTGGGCCGTTCTGAAGAAATCAGGTTTATTTCCTTGGAGAGTCATGAAAACTAAATCATCTTGTTAAAAGTGCAATGATTATAAAATGTGTAAGCTATTATAATTCCTTATTAAAGAAGTAGGTAAGTAAATAATCCCAGTATTCAAAGCCATTGTTTTGTTTAGTAGAGGCAAATAGAAGTTTAACTCAAATGTTTTCATTTTACAGTTATTTCTTTTAGCTTTAGGTTTTTTGGGGGGTTTTTTGTTTGTTTGTTTTAAGCATACCATACACCAACAATATTCTTAGTGTGGAAAAAGGAATAAAACTGACTTATAAAGAAAGCATTTAAGAATTTGTACAATTCAAGATTTTCTCTTACGCTTTTCTTAGAACTGTTAGCTGAATCGTGGCTTGTATTTTAGAGCTGAAATACTAGTTTGATAGTAATCATTAAAAAACAGTAATTTAAAAAGGTAAACCTCTTTAAGAGACTTTTTCTTTGCTTAACTTTAGATGCACCTTGGTGTGGAGTCAAAAGTACACATGCTGGATCAAAATATATAAAAACTTCATTTCCTACCAAAAAGAAGTGGGAAAATGGGCACTGTTTGAAAGACAGAAATGAACCCTGCCATATAATGTAAGTACTTTGTTTTCATGGTCTTCAAAACATTAAAGCCAACCCCCAGATGCCATTTACAAAATGAACCGAAGGAACAGAAAGTTGGGTGAAATCCAAATGGAGGTATGAAAGGTCATTTTAATACAGTGATTTGGAGGAATTCATACCTAATTGCTCTAAGTAGCTCCTCTTTCCATATCCTCTCAATTCAAAGTCATTTTATTACAGCAGTTAAGAACTTCTTGTCATTTTGGTCATTTGTCATTTTGCAGGGAGGGAAAAGATCTTAAAGCTGTCCATATACAGAATCACCTTACCTGGCTAAAGTTCCTTCTTTTGCAGGTTTCCTGCTGATGGTTATAAAAACACAATCTTGGCAGACCTTTTTAATGGTATCTGTATTTTAAATGATTTGACAACCTGAATAAACCTAAGAAATAACACATTCCTTTAAGCCTCTTGTATAAAAGGACAAATGATAGAAAGGATTTCCTACTGCTTCTTGGCCTCTTGGCTAAGATCAACTATAGAAAGGATTTCCTTTTTCCAACCAAAAAAAGGGCAAAACTTTACAGAATTTTATTTCCTAGGGGGAAAAAATAGTAATTCAGCATCATTTTAAAAATTATAATATATAGTGCATGTGAAAAAGAGGGGCTGTTATCCATCTGTCAAGGAGCTGCAGAGCATATAATTTACAGGAAAAGTTTATTTTAATGGGAACATCATCCAACTTCTTGTGTTGCACAATTTAACTAGACTATATCAGTCTATTATGGCTTACCAATTCAGGCACCTGGACATATTTATCATACATTCATAAAAATTAATACTGGATTGTTGCTTTTAGATTGTAGTAATTCCTTTAATATGCACCATCAATTTTTAGTAGTTTTTAACACATAAGAGTATTAGGTAAGCAGATCTAAAATTTAGCAGCCAGAAAAGTGAAGAATTAGTCTATAAAAATACCCTGGAAGGATTTTCCTTTATTAACATGCTGTTAGCAAAGACTTTAAAACTGAATGTTTTAAAACCCGCAGGGTGAGGAATATATTTAAAGTATGGTTGGTAAAGAAACATGTCATTTTTATGAAGTGTAGGTACTTGAAACTCAGAAGACAATATTTCTAATTAATTCTTTGGAGATTTAAGAGGACACTAGAGACTAGAAACTGGTATTTTTCCAGCAGCCAGCTTAGAGGAAGTAGTTGCCAACAGTGCATCTAAATCAATTTTCTACACTGCCTTAATCTTAGGTAAAAGTACAGCTGTTCATTGTGGCCACACACTTGAAAAACAATTTTAAGGTGTTTCTAAATGCAGACTGTTAAGAACCAAGGAGGCTTTTTGAGTATCAACTGCAATCATGAATTCCAGTTCTGAGTAGGTAGAGCTTGGGAAAATCAACATCTGTAAACTGAAAAATTTTAAACCACATTTCAGAAATACACATGCCTCTAACACTAAGTACTGATTAGCAAGTTAATTCTTACTTACAAAGCCATTTTTTATAAGCTCCATCTGTTAACAGTTTTATGTTTTAATTATTTTGTGTAGAGATCTTTCTCGCCTTTTAAATTCCTTGAAATGCATTTTGAAGTTCTTGCCATGTATCAGAAAAAAGGTACAAGTTACTGAGACTACACAGAGGAAACAAGACCATCCCCACCTTCATCCCTCCACCTTATGAATAGGTGCACTGTGTCAGGCACTTTGGATAAGGCATTATACAAGGCAGACAAGGATCCTCCTGGAGCAGACAAGCAGACAGAAGTACCGTCCACGATGGCAGTACTGTTACAGGGGTAGGAACAGGAGACTGGGACCATAGGCCAGAGCAGCTGCCTGCCCTGACGGGAAGCAGCACTTAACTAAGGTGGCATTTCAGCTGTTTACCAAGTTGGTCTGGGAGTTAGGCCAGACCAAGACAGACACCTTGAGCGAAGGCAGACTGGGGAAGGGCTCAGCTGCGCCAGGGAACAATGACTTCAGTGTGGCAGAAAGTAGGATGCACCGTAACAGGGAAGGTACAGTGAGGCTGGAGTGCAAGGGCTCTTGTTTGCCGCCCTCAGTAGTTTAAATTTTATCAGAACCCAAAAGACTGTAATCAGGAAAGCTGTTAACTGGTATCAGTGTGGAGAAAGGACTGGAAGGGAGACTGGTGGGTGGCAAGACTCAATATTATGTATTAATTTCCAATTCCAAGTAGTTAATAGAGAAAAAAATTTGTTGTTTGCTAATAAAATTGCAAATTGGCCTTTAGTGTCACTTTAAAATGTTAATAGATTTGCTTTTCGCATATTTTGATTATCAGATAAAGAATTTGTGTAGTCAATTCACTTAATACATATAATTAAATAAGGCTTTCATTCCAGTTCATCTCTGTCCCTAATTCCTTTAGGTGTTCGTATTTAAACAGCCCATAAAGGGAATAAAAAGCTTAAGACAGGATATTTAAATGTTTAATCTTGACTTTGAACTAATTCATGTATAAAAATCTTTTGTCTACATACAGTATTGCCAGAAAACACTACTGATAATTATCATTATTCAGGGAAAGAAAATGGAGACAGACACCTTTCTGTCACAGGGAAAAAGTACAGGGAGAGAAATAGCCTCCCCCTCTCCCCGCTAACCATACATCGTTCCAAGTAAATAACTTCTAACTTCCTTTGCTGTCACTGCAGTGGTGATAATGCATTTCTTGCTGTCCTTTATGACTAGTTCTTTAAGCAGTGGCTTTCAAACTCTGCTATCCTCAGTACCACACTATGACTCAGTATACATGCGCATATATAAATAAAACCCAAGCAAAAATGGAATAGTACTTCCCTTACTAAGTGCAGTGTGCTTGAAGCACATCACGACCCACCAATGAATGTGTAATGGCCCACAGTTTAAATGGACTCTTCTTTTCCACTGGGGTAATTCCGTAATTGCGGTACACATAATATGGGCTACTTTTATAATTTATTTGAACCTGGTTCCTGGCTCTAGTTATATGTAAGACTGTCCCAGAAATTTGTCCCTAATTGCTCTATTATAAATATCCTAGCAGTTAAACTTTTAATTTTGCTGAAAACCTTAATACCTGTTGAGTATTACCTGTTTATGTTAAAGCTGCTAAAATAGTATCTTCCTTTACATGGAAAAAGAACAATACCTTTAAAACAGATTATGTACTTAGAAATTTAACCATCTGTTTTTGTTTTATTTTAGTCAAATACTGGAGATACTGTCAGCAGTAAGAGATGAAGATCCACTGGAACTAGCCAATACGCTATATAACAACACCATTAAAGTATTTTTTCCTGACATGTAATTGGTGTGTGTCTTCCACTTTTCCGTCATAAATGTAAAACTTAAAAGTTTCAATAAAAGAATTCTCTGGAAGTTGTCTAAAGAGGAATTATCACTGCACACCACTGATGGAGTCAGATCAGGATTTTTTAAAGTCACTTAGTGTCTTAGTTTAAAACAGCGAAAACCGCCAAGTATTTCATTTTGTAACTGATTCAAGAGTTTGAAAGGCCAGTTTTATGTCAATGCTGCAAACAAAGAATGGCTAACAAATATACTGATTTTTACATCAAAATTAAAACAGCACATTTGGGTTTATAAAGTTTAACTGATACAAGCTATTTCTCAACACTGACACAATCTCTGAATCATGACTTTCAAACCCAGGTCAACTACATTGGTACTCTCAAATTCCAAAAGAGTGTGTCAGTCACTTCTGGCAGCCTATTTTTTCCTCAGTTTTAAAACACTGCATAAAGCATTTACCCTCTGGTCCAAATTACTTGATTTCCTTGATTTAATGTGATCTGCATTTCCCTGATTGGCATTTTCATTCTCTCCCACCCATTTTAAAGAAAAACTAGGGTCCAGAGTTAGACACATTGTATACTTTCATTGAGGAATCTTTGGCACAGTTGACGCACCATATTATTACATCTATTAAAAAGCTATTTGTTCAAGTTTGTCATAAAAACGTGAAAACATTTTATTCTATGTACAATAATGTACACAAATTTAAATAGGTCACCAAAGAGACCAGAAGGAATCAAAGAGGTATATTTACAGTAGCACATCACAGTAAACGGAAAACCATTCACAGATTCAACACTGATACTGTTTTTGTGCTTGGTTACACACTTAAGTGAAGCATATTACTCCATTTTGGATGAACTGAATTTTAAACAAATACCTCAATGATTAGTAAATGCTATTTTAATCAGTATCATCGTTAATCAGTTCTTCAGCTGCTGTGCCTGTGTGCTGAATGACTCCGTTTCTCTCTCTCTGAGCATCATCGTCACAATCTGTACTGTCATCTTCATTCAATTCCCTGTCAGATTCAACAGCAGCTTCTCTTACAGCTTCCTCTGGATTTTCATTGGGTGGAATAAATCCATTGTTGTTAGATGTATTTGAATTATCCTTGATATCATCTTCAATGTACACTTTTTGATGGCACATTGGACAAGTATCTTGAATGTACAGCCATTTCCGAAGGCAAAGAGCATGGAAATAATGATTACATGGTGTGATACGAGCAGATGTTGTAAACTCATGATAGCAGATTGCACACACATCATCTATTTCTTGTAAGTGTCTCCCTTTTATTTCAGGAAGTGAATTAATTTTCTTAACAGCAGTTCTACGATTCATGAATGTCTTCCAGCCATTTTTTGCTTGTAAGTAGATGTTAAAATACGCATGTAAGCACATCATACAAGCCCGGATTTTACTTCCTGACTCAAACATCATAGTATAAGCCCCATTTCCAAACATTACTACTCCAAATATAAATTCAATAATATTGCCTGTTGAACGAACATAGTAGACATAATCATCAAGCTTTTCCCAGAGGACATTATAGTAGCCATCAATCATGAATAACGTATAAACAGTGAGAGAAACAATTACTTTTAAGCAGAGTTCCACACAAAAGGCGGTAACTGCAAACAACCATGTATTTAGTGCATAGTGATGCCAAAGAACATAACTGAGTAGAACAGGAAGAATAAACAGGCAAGCAGAGACAAAGAGCACAGGAAAATGTCTACGGAAAGATGACACATGAGAGGCACTGAGAGACATCAATACAGGGTCTGTCATTCCATGGATGAAATGCAGGACTGCAGTTAATAAAAGGCACATGTTTCTACTTAAGCGAACTAGTCTCTCTTCTGGTCTTAGCCCACTTAAACCAGTCTGAAGAGCCAAAATAAAAAATAAAACAGGTGCTACAAAGCCAAGCCGCCTGTCATCTTCTTCAGTTGATCCAATAAAGGCCAATATTCCAAGGCCCAAATAATGGGCTACTGAGGAAATTACAGCACTCATGCCCAGTACAGTAAGTGTAGAATCACATCCACTAATTATAAGATTGCAAATGAGGTCCCAGAAATCATCCCAAGAAATAAAGAAGGAGTCAGTTTCATTTGCCATCCTTAAAATGTACATTAATACTGTAGCCTGAGCTGTAATTCTTGTTAGCCAAAAGACTCGCAGTACAGCTGGGAAACGAATCCTCTTCCATGTGTCCTCCATTAATAACTGTAATCCATAAATTCGATACATGTGCCTCACTAAAAGATAAACATACCTTGTGGAATAATAAAACCACTTAAGTTTCACTGCCAAGACAAGCACTGTATTTAATGTGAGAATCAAGGAAGAAGTAAAAACTAAAGTCTCTCGGACGTGTAATGGTAGCTCTGTGATTAAGCCTATTACAGGAACCAAGAGATCCAAGATAATTAACTGTGAATAGACGGAATGAATCTGCAGTAGTGTGATGTACCCAATTCCAAACGTTAGCTGCAGAACGATGAGCGCCATCCACAGCGAGGGGCCTTTTCGAGGAAGCAGCTCAATTCCAAATGCTGATGTGTTGTAGGCACCATAGAAGTCAATGTGCAAAGCAGCATAATAATTTACCAACACTGAAGTTGCAGCTAACAGAAAGGCTGAGCTGTACATGTAAAACTTGAAAAGTGATCGCTGTGACAAGATCAGAACAATACTGGATACAAATATACCTAAAAAAAGAAAGAAAAGTCATCCAAATGAAACATTAAGTATCTTTTCCCACTAATACGATATTCACTCTTCCTTTATTTAGGCAAGATGAGTATTTTCAAAGTGATGAACACTAAGCCTTAAGACAATTTAGGCTCAAAGGCCAGTAAAGGTATCGTAAAGTCAAAGTTCAATAGGACAGACCAAACATTCAAAATCTTCTCCCTTATTTTCTAACTCCAAAGTAATTCTCGTAGTACTACATGTCCAGACACCAAATTACCAAATTACCTTCAAAATGAGTTTGCTGTGATACATTTTAACAAGTTTTAAACTTGAAAGAACATGTGCTTTAGAAATTTATAATTATTAAAAATACTTAAAATAATTCCATTACAAAAACGTTAAGAATTAAAAATTACCAAAATGGAAAACATTTGCTCCTATCAAATCTTAGATTTTTTTCCTTAAAAATGTTCTTTAGGAAACAGAGTTTTACATTTACCCTTCATTCCTCCTTTTACTCAAACTGTGAACTCCTGCTGCCTCTTATTTTTCCTGCTCCTTAAATTTGAGTACTCTCCTATGTGTCCAAAGTCACTTTTTTCCTCTACATACTTTCCTACAAATTTCAGACATGTCCTCCAAGTTTCCTTTTTCCTGTACTTTTGAATCTTTTTCTTCAAATAGTCCACCCTTTTTATTGTTCATAAAATTATGAAAGTAACATTCAGAAAACATTCATGTTTTAATCAGTCTCCCCCCACACTCCTAATAATCAGTATATAGTCCAATGTGCATCCAGTACCATCTTTGTGCTTTGACAAATTTTTAAGTGACATTACAATAAACATTATAACCCAAGGTTTCAACTATGGAAACAAAATCCAAATAGTCACTATTTCCACTTCTACATTACAATTGCAACACTCAAAATTTCGAAAACCTAACTCGCCTCAAACAGCTCTTCCTTGCGAGTTCCAATTTCAGTCAGAGGTGCCATTATTATTCTCTTAATGGTATCCCTACCCCACCCCCTCAAACACTGACAATTAGTCGCAAATTCTGCTAATACCTGTACCTCCCTTTTCTCAGTGACATGAACCTATTAGTCCATCTCCAAAAACTCATCTTGTCCAAATCCATCTACAAGCCATCCCCAAATTGCCTTTCTTGATGTCTCTGCTCAAAATACTGCAGCAACTCTGAAATGACCATCAATTAAAATCTACATTCCTAGTCTTAACATACCACTCCTCCCAGCACACACACCAACGCTTGCGTTTGGACTTCCTTCCCAAACACACCTCTTCTTCTCTGCCATGACTGCAGCTGTGTTTATACTGTTCTCTTTGCTGGGCAGGATGCCCCATCAACTCCCCAGCTCCCTGGCTGTTCAAATCCCACCCATCCTGCAGACCCACTTTCTCTGAAGGTGGCTGTTCCTTCAGCTTATCTACAGAACTTGGTCAAACACCTAATACTCATGCATGGCCTGATACTGTAGTTTGCAGTTATCTAAGGTAAGCAAGGATCCTACCTTTGACATCTATGGGTCCCAAAATATTTTGTAGAAAATGAATACAACTAGTATTCATCTGGCAAATAAACGTTTCTGTCTACTTCTACGTTATATTTTTAAAGGAAACCACAAAACCACTTGGAAACTGAAACCTATAAAAAGGTAAGACAAAGCTGAAAAATCAGATCTTGGAGTACAGAAAAAGTGACAAACTCCAAAATAAACATCCATCTATCCACCTGATTTCAGCATGTAATCAAGACAGACACTGTATATTACAACGGAGGCATTTCATAATCTACTGCATGTAAAAGCAAGAGCTAGTTCCTCTAAATGATGACTTTGCCCACAAACTTAAATTTTATCCTGTGCCAGTGTGTCAGGTCATCTGTGAAAAGGAGAACCAAAGGACACAATCACCTAGAAGATGCATCAATCTTTGCACAAGAACCACTGCTTCCCTGAGCAAGTGGGCCGCTAACCGCCTCCCAAAGAGCTGACAGCTGGGAACAGGCCCTTTCAATAGAAAATGGGCTTTTTTGGAGCAGGATTAGAAACCCTTTCCATGGAAGGTAACAAGAAATGGAATTTACTCAGCCACCATATGCCATATGTAATCTTACTTTCTCCACACAGAAAAACGAAAGTCAGCATTTTTTCCAGACACAAAACTGAAACTTAACTTCTAAAATGAGTCAAAACAAAATCAAAAGAACTTCAGTTCTATTTTATGCAACTTTTTAAAAGGGAGAAAGTCAAGTGGGGACTGTAAGTTATTTTAAACTTGCTATTCACAAAGTGGTAAATTAATCTCTACCTGTGAATAATCATGAACTGTGGTGTGCCATTAGTTATAATCAGATCTTTTTATTTTAATAGCTTTCTTCCCCCTGAAGCTTATTTTTACACACAGATTAAGGAATGATTTGGGTTTTTGAAATATTTCTGGAGAAAAAGTGTCATTTTACTTTGTGCAAATATACCAAAGGCAAAAAGAGAATGTGATAGAAAATGTGGTGAGACTACAGCCTCCAAGTCTGGATGTCTCCTAGCAAGTAACAATCCGATATCACTCTTTCTTGCTTAAAATTATTCTCCAAGACTTAATAATGACCACACATTTCAAGAATAGTATAAAACTGTTTTAATTCCTACCCAAAGTGTGCATGTACATAAGGTTCTTAAACTTTTCCTTTATATTCATACTCCTGTGAATGGAAATATAGAATCAGCTCTCATTTCACAGGGAAAAAGTCAGCTTTCCAAGTAACAGGTCTCTCAAGTAATATTCCTTCTCGTGGCCTTCAGGAAGTGTTGTCAATAATATCAAAGTTTCATTGCATTTTCACAACTTCAGACATAAAAATATTGATATTTAACCTGTAGCGCTAAGAAACTAAGCCCAGGGATAGAGTTTCTCTTTAGGGTTTAAGAGTGACCTGCATAAGTAGTTAAGGCTATATATAAATGCTACTTTATAAAGAAAAATCACCCTGGCACATTGGCGAATAGAATTAACTGAAATCACAACCCATGGATCCAATTCTCCAGTGATTAGAGAGTTTCACTTAAGTTCTCAAGGTAGGAAAAGAGGCAAGTATCAAAATCAATTCAGGAGCTTTGAAGATATATATGAACAAAATTCATGAGAGTTCAGGGCCTTTTCCACTTGGATTACCAAAAATGAGCAAACAAAATCAGACAAGCAAAAAAACAAAACAAAACCACCTTGCATGTTACACAGCAGTGTTTAACTCTTTCATGTGTAAAGTCCATTCATATCCTTAACCTTTTCTGGAAATGTGGGAATAAAAACTAGAAAGAAATAAGATATAAAACAACTCTTCAGGTACCTTAAATACCTTGAAAACATAATCTAAAGCAAGCTGTGGAAAAACATTTCGTGCCTGACAGAATAAAGACAGGAGAGCACAGAAATAAATGTTGTAACCGCCTTACTCCCAAGGGAGCCCTCAGCAATGAAATGCAGGACAAAGTAAATAAAATATCTTGAAATGATCAATCTGTAGGTGTACTTGATAGAAAAATTTTTTATGCTATCAAACTCTTTAGGTTAAAAAAAGGGTATTCTAAGTTTTTTATAATAAGATAAAACTAAAATTTTGCTTTCAAACTCAATTTTTAGTAAGTATGTTTTTATTAAAAATATGTGAACATGATTTTTTTAAAACTCCAACACTATAGGTATTAAATGAAGAGTAAATCAAGTTTTGCATAAACAAATACACATTTATAAATACATTCTTTTTTGCTTTTTACCCAAAGGGAGTCTCATCATAATAGTGGGTTTTTCTTAACCTTTTCCAAAAAATCTCATTTCTCATCAAAGAAGGTATGTTCTGATTTACTGACCATTCATGTTTCTTCCTCTGTGAACTGCCAGTTTATCTTTTGCCCCTTTATTTACAGAGCTGTTTTTCCTTGTTGAATTGTAGCCATTTAAAAAATATTCTGAATACAAAGTCTTTGTAGTAAACTGTGCTGTAAATATCTTCTCCAGGTGCATGGAGCTCTTTTCACTTTACTGTTGTTACCTTTTGACTAACAGAGGTTTTTAATTTTAATATCATTGAACATATCATTTACTATTTTACACATTTGCTTTTAAATATTTTTAAAGAACTTAAGGAAAATGTTCTATATTTTCTTCTAGAACTTTTAAAGTTCTACTTTTCATACTTAGGTACTAATCCACTTAGAACTATTTATATACTGATGTAAGGTAGGGGGTCCAGTATAATTTTTCTCCTCATGAATAACTAAAGGACTACTAATTGAATAGTCTAATTTACCTCAATTCCACCTCTGAAACACATCGTTTGTCTGTTTACATGGGTGGTCTGTTTCTGGGCTTTCTATTCTGTGCTATTTATTGGTCTATGTGTCCATCTCAGTAGTTCTCAACCAGGATCAGATTCTGCACACCTAAACCCAACCTCCCCATCATTTGGCAATTATTTAGAGACATTTTTGTCAGTCACAACTCAGGGAAGGGGAGAGCTACTCTATTTAATTGGAACAGGACAGGGATGCTACTAAAAATCCTACAATTTACAGAACAGCCCCACCCCCCAAAATCCAACAAAGAATTATCCCATCCAAAATGTCAATGGTTTCTCTCTCTGCAGAGAATCCCAAGGGTACCACTATGCAGTCAGAATTACTACTGCTTCACTTTGTTTTTTACACTTCACAGGTTTTCTGAGTTCTTTCTACATGACCAAAGATAACTATCTCATTCTTTTCAACAACTTTACTGCATGGCTGAACCCAATACAATGAACAGATCCCTTTTAATAGACATTTAGATTAACAACTTGTTTTTGTTTTGTTATTACCAACAATGCTGCAATGAATATTCTTGCCCATAGTTTTTGTACTTTATCTTTAGGCCAAATTCTCAAAACTGGAATTGTGAGTCAAAAATATATGATGAACTTCAGATGATACTGCCAAACGGCTTTCCAAAAAGTAACAGCCTACCAAAATTGTTTAACTTCACCTAGTTTCCCTTACCTTTGCCAAACCCATTTTAATTCAAACTCTGAACACTTCACCAATCTCATTTCCACTTCAATGAGTTATCATTATATGAATAATACTATTAAAACAAATGCCTATGCTTGCATTTTCTGCCTCGGATTTAGATTTGCTAATTCAGCATTATGCTGCCCTGGGTTGCATTTCATTTAGCATTTAACACCTCCTAAAAATAGTTTAATATTCTTAAATATTATATATATTATGATATGATTCATTTGAATCTCCAAAATTAGATGCTTTATATTCTGACCCGCTAAAATTCTTATTAGTTTGATATCAAATAAAAGTATACTAGTAACAGTTTTTTGGAGAAGCAGGAGTAAATTCTTCAGACACTATATATAAAATTGGATGCAGACTAAATTTCCATTTTTACAATTCCATTTAAAAGAAAAAGGTGAGACTGACAATTTTGTGATTTATATACAGCAGTAGAGAGGAGTCTACAACTACAAAAAACTAATCAGGTAGAACAACTGATTTCAACTATCCTTTGGTATCTTTTACACACAAACCTGTCATTTGCTATAACAAGTAAGATGCTTCATTGAATGGTCTTCAAATATTTAAAGACACTTGTTTTTATTCAGGGTAAATTTTTTTTTTTTACCACCAAAACCAGTTTTCAACAATTTTATTACTCTTACAAATGTGAAAAATGAGCATAATTACACTGGCATAAAATGAGGAGCAGTCAAGCGTTGAAAAACATTTTGTATTTCTCATAAAATCTGACACAGAGAATAGTTTGGGATCCAAATTGTCAAATAAATAGCACCAACATTTTGCTGATGACTTCCAAAAACCGAAATATCTGTAACACAGGATAGTCTTAATTGAAGTATTAAAAACAAATTAAAGGTGTCATGTTTACTAATAGCTAACAAATAGCCCTTACTAGGTCCCAGGTACTGTTGTAAGAGCTTACTACCCTAATTCATTTATTGCTCTTAACACCCTAGGAGAGAGATTCATCATATAGTCCATCTTTTAAAAGGTAAAGATAAGAAAAGGGAGGCACAGAACAGGTAAGTAACTTGCCCAATGTTACATTCTTCTTTAACCTGAGAAATACAAACGTCCATGATTTACTACAAAAATAAGCAGCATGGATAGTACAAGGAAAATACCAGACTGCTTTATTCAGTGTTCTTAAACTACAAATTACTTAGTTAAGGAAAATGCTCCTTTAAAGCTCCCTAGCCTGAAGCTCAACTCTGAGAGTACTGCACTGAAGTACGGGCTCTCAGAGGTTCTGTAGTGACAGGTCATTAAGAACATTCAAGGCACTGGCTACACTACTGGCAGAATGAGTATATGAATCCTCTCAAACACAGCTCATTTTTTCAGAGTGGGGGGTGCCTTCACCATGGCCTCCTCTCAAAGCAGAAGTGAAGAAAGCCCCTCCTCCCACCCTCAGGTCCCTGTTACATTTGGTTATTTAGTGCCCCAAACAGCACGTGCTTATCCCAAATTTGATAAAGTTCCCTAGAAGTCTGTTAGCTTCTACTCTCTAGCAAGGTATCTCTTGTCCTGTGAGCTTGAGGAATAGAAACGATCAGTTTTCTCCATTTCTCAGTCTTCCCATTCCAGGAACAGCACAGGTCTTGCCTGTAAGCATATCATCAATTAACGTGAACAGGTATGGGAAGGAGGGGCTGGCAGGCTATCAGGCTCAGCTGGGACCACCTTTCTATAAGATAAGTAACTGCCTGTTAATTTATGATCATGATGAGTGACTTCTAACTGGCAATTATAAAATGCCTTCCCAACAGGTCCTCATTCTTACTAATTTCACTGTAATATTATTTGACTAAGCTCACTTTAACCCACAAGTATCAGAACTAAACAAAATAAATTAAATATACAAATATATATATAACAAAATATATAAAATATATACAAAACATTAAAGCTAGCCAATACTTTTTTAATTGAGGTATAATTGGCATAAACATTATTCTGAGGTGTGCAACATAACGATTCACTATTTGTGTACACTGGAATGCACACCGCTCCATTTTTGCCACAAATAATGAGGGCATTACTTGTTGCAGCGGTAAGCAGGAATGGCTGGGATTAAGTAGCTGGTGGGTTACTGAAAAGCCTTGTGCTAAAGAACATCATGCTCACATCTGTTACTTTTAAGATCTACAATACGATCATTACTATACCATTCTGTATCTGGACTGCAGCTGTACTGAGGAGGAAAATGAACCACGCCTGATGTCAGGAGATTGTTAAGCCTAGGCGCTGGCAACCAATTACTTGCTGTGTATCAAAAGCAAAACACTTAACCTCTACGACCCTCAGTTTCCTCATTTATAAAAGGAGAATAACACCACCCACCCTCCTGTGAGGGATTTTTGAAGGTTAGGTTAGATAATACTAGTGAAAATGCACTGCAGAAGTCCAGCACCGAACAAATGTAAAGTGTTATTTACTGCTAAAAGCAAAACTCGACATTACCATTTTTTTTTCGAAGTAGGACTAAAGCAGCAACAGATGACTAATTCAGAAAGGCTTGGTAAGAATCTCACCATCAGCCCGTCTTCTGCTTCAAAAGCACTAACCCACTAAAAACCGATCAGAACTACCTCATCAACAAAATTTGCCAAGTTCCAGTAACTTAAAAAAATTCTTTTACGCATAAATGCTTCTCACTAGGGTAATGCAAGAAAAGATAATGAAGTATGTTTTTAGCACTCCAATCATATGCAACGAAGACCCTGATTTTCATACGTCGCACCACTTTCTAGCCACGTTTTTATAACCATCAATACCTTCTCTATTTATGGAAAATTTTAGGGCTTATAATCTTCATGAGGATTTTTGGTAATGGTTTCAACGCCTGATATTCGAAACCTTATCTCTTTCGTTCGGATGTCATTTAAATGACAGCATACGAGTACTCTGCATTTTGCAAAGGGGGAAACTGAGGCCCAGGCCTGGGCACAGGAGCCCAAGGTCACACACTGAGAGATCCGGACAAGAGTTGCTGTTTTTCCAAGGCTGTCGCATAGGACGCGGTAAGCCAGCACTCATTCCCCAAGAGAAACAGCAGACACGGAGCCGCAGGCTCACACACCAGTGCTTCCTCCCCGCCCTCACTCAGAGGCAAAAAGAATGAACAGGGGGCAGACTCGCTGGCAGGACCGCTCCGCTGTCAACTCTGAGACAAGTGTCATCTCCTCCCCCGCGCCTAGCCCGCAAGGACGCCTCGGTGGGGGTGGGTAGGGGGGAAGAAACTGGTTCCTAATACACACACACCACGGCCTGCACGCGGCCTCCAGCTCCCTGCGGCACGTCTCCGTCCACAGAGCCGTCCCCCGACGCTGGCTACCCCGTCCCTCTTACCAAGGAGCCGGAGGAAGATCTGGAGCCCGATGCAGAACCCGCTTTGGCTAGAATCGTAGTAGGAGTTGAAGATGGCGTCGATGATGTAGAGGCAGGGCACCCGGAGCGCCACTTCGAGCGCCGCCCAGACCTGCTGATGGGCCATCCGCACCTGCTGCTGCGGGGGCCCCACCGCCGCCATGAGCCGCTGCCACACCGGGGCTGGGCGGGCCGGGCAGGGCCGCGCGGGGCAGGGCCCGGGACCGCGGCCGGGGGCGGAGGCGAAGGCGGGCGGCTCCGCCCCCGCCCTTCCTCCTCTCGCGTCTCGCTCACGGCCCGCCCCGCCGCCCGCTCGCGTCTCTCGAGCTGGAGCAGGCGGCGGAGGCGGTGGCTGAGGCAGCAAGCGGCGGCTCCCGGGAGGCTTCTGGGTGTCGGTGTTTCCGGCAGGCTATGGTCTGGCTCCTCCTCCCTCTACCGCCTCCCCCGCCCGCGAAGCCACCATCTTGACCTCGCCCGCCTGCCTCTGCCGTTGCTGCTGTTGCCAGGCCGGGAGACTGCGCCCGCGGTCACGCGAGACCGTGGAGCCCGCGCGCTGACGCCCGCGTCATAATCTGGCGTTAGGAGCGCTTCCCATGCGGTCATCACGCTCGGCGTAGCAAACGTCCCTGAGCGTTGCCATGGTGTCCGCCCACCTCCGCGGTCCGATCCACCTCCGCGGCTTTGGCGCCACCCGGTGGCGCAGGCGCTCTTGGGCGGCCGCGCCCTTTGGCCTCAGGGTGGCCGCCTCACCAGGGGCGGTGTTGGCTTAGTGAGGAAGTCCCTACTTCCGGGGGCGGGAATTATTAGCTGCTTTTTTAGAGCCCATTAAACGTCCCATAAATGTGATTCAGAGCTGCTTGGGAGGAGGAAAGCCAAAGCGCGTCGCCCGCCAGACCTACCCCACCCAACCCGGAGGCCTGGTCGGGGAAGATACTGCCAGGGCGCCTGGGCTTCCTTTTGGAGGGAAGGCTGCGTACGTTTTTTGGAGCGGCTGGTTCGTGGCATTGGGCTGGGTGTGGTAGGCGCTACCGAGAAAAAGATCCTTCCCATCCCTTTGCGCATCACTCTTCCTGCGTCCTACCTGATTGGGCAGAAGTGCGGACACTCCTGGCCACATTTTACTAATGTCAAGGGCTCCTGTGACTTAAGGACCCAGAATTTTGGCCTCTGTCTGTGTTGCTTATCTTTGAGGTAAGCACGCCAGGCAGTCCTTTCTTTGTCACAGTAGAAGAGGCCGTACATCTTATGTTTGTGTAGGGGATCAGAACATGCCACCCCAAAATATGCCACTTTGACATAATTATTTTGAGCTGAAGACAGTTGAGAAACAGCAGGAATAAACAAAAAGTGCTTCATCTCAACACTTTCCCCCCTTCCCATTTGCCTAAAAATCCGGCATAAATTTCCATTTGTAAAGGTGTCTCCCCTACCAAGAGGACAACTCTTGGACTGGATCACCCCCCAAATAGTACTGAACGAATCCTTATCTTCCGTTAGTTTCCCCCATATATTTACTTTCCCAGTTTGCCACCCCTAAAAGCCTAAACCCCTTTTCCTTTGTCTTGTCATTTATCTACAAATTCATTGTTCCTTGTTAATATGCTATAGGAGCCCCAAACTGTAGCCACCTCTTGGAGTTAGTCATCACTAGTTTCTCCCAGACATATGTGCACCACATGAGCTAATAAGCTCTGTTTTTCTCTTGTTAATCTCTCTTTTGTCAGTTTAGTTCAGAGCCGGAGCCACAAAACCTAGGAAGGAAAAGACTTTTGTCCCTCCTCTACACTTTTTTGCCTATCCTATGTAATTAATATAATCTGGCTATCCTTATCTTTATGTTCCTTAACCAGCAAGAGTTTAAGTTAGGCCAGAGTCTGCACTGTAGACCAAGCCATTTTAGATTAAGGGCAATGAAATAGAACTTGGCTCACTTAGTCTCCTAGTCCAAACTGCACTCTGCAACCCAGTGTTTATCAGGGGTTCTATATGGGTGCTTATGGCTCTTTTTTGGGTCCTCCATCAGTGAGCCCTCTGGAGGGAGGAGAACTATAAAACTCCAACACCCCTTTCTCTGGGTGGAGGACTGTGTTGATTGAACCCACACCCAGACTCCTGACACTAGTCTCTGGTTTTAACCTTCTGTTGTTATCCCCCACTAATAATGACTGCCATCTATGTAGTGCTTACTGTGTACTAGGCTACTGTGTATTGTGCTAAGGGTTATACTTTACTGAAATCTTTGCATCAGCTTCACTTTGATAGATTTTATCTATTTCTAAGAGGAAACTGAGGCTTAGATAAGTTGTCAAGACCACAAAATTAGTAAGTAAATAAGAAAGTGGTGGGTGGCCAGCATGGCCATAGTGAAGGAGTGGGAAACAAACTGACCAGCTGACTTCCCTGATGCTAAAACTGTTTGCTGATTCATTCTTCACTGAGGAGAATTTTAACCCAGAGGCTGCACTCCCGGAAGGAGATAATAGGCTGATAATCTCAGAAGAATAGACAGATCCCCCAGAGTTCCTCGTGCAGATTCATTGAGGTTAAGAGGAATGTAGCACCCTGTAAAACGCCCTAATTGTTATTACCTGTTCTGTTCCATCCAGTTTTTCTATGAAACCTCAAGACCGCAACCCCAAGATGGGCCAGAGTCTTTAAGGCATTAGCCTGCTATGCTTCCTTTGCCTGGCAAAGCCATAAAGCTGCTCTTTTCTATCCTCCCAAAACACTACCTCCACGTCTCAATTCAGCTATCAGGGTACAAAGGCTGGTTTTTTGGCAACAACAGCTAGTAAGAGTTGCACCTAAGATTCAAACCCAGGGCTGCTTGAAGCTTAAAACCCCAGGCATCTTTGATTCCTTCCCCTTTTCACCAACAATCTGCAGTCAAATCTTACCCATTCTTTCTTGATGGTCTCTTATACCCCTCTCCTTTCTGTTGTCACTGTCACCATCCCAACCCAAGATTCTACTGTAGCTTCCCGATTTATAGCACCTTGGCCACCACTTTTTCTATTCCAGTCTGTTTACTTCTGTAGGGTTAATTTTCCTAAACAGCACATCTGGGGAGTAACCTTGTGGTTTTGACAAAATTCCCAAAGGAAAGCAAACTTGGTAAAATGAGAGAACTATGAAGACTTACATAGAGAACCTCAGAGATGTGAGTTAGCTACTCAACCTACCGGTATTCTGCCCCGATTGCAATTTAAAGCAAAATGAGGAATGCTAGTATGGAGAAAAGTTTCCACAGGGCTAATCTAAAACAGTGTGGAAGAGGAGACAGGAGGTGAGAACCATTACATTTTGACCACGCAAAATGAAGAATAAAATAGTTCATGGGTCCTCCAATTTTTATCTAAAAAGTTAAATGTTGTAAAAATTAAGTAAGATTTTTTTAAAGGAACAAATGGTTCAGTCTCATTAACAGTTTCTGTTCTTAATTTGATGCACAAATTTTATTAGTATAAGAATTTCTAATTAAAACTAAATCCCACCTTGGGCCCAGAATTTCAGGAGTGGTGGCACAGTCATTTTTATCTTACTCACACATGACTTCAAGCAAGTCTCTAAAATTTAAACCCCCTGGGTCTCTCTTTTCCCCATTTATAAAATGAAGGTCTGAAAAAGATCCTGGCAAGTACTTTAAAATATTACCTTAAAACCAAATTTATATTGAGGTCATTTTTAGAATGCTTTTAGGAATTTTTATATGAGAAGTTTTCAAAGGAATAGCTGCAATTCCCTGAATCTAATCTCTTTGGCTTCTACATTGATTTGAATATTGCACAACTCAGGTACATACTAAAGTCTACCCAGAGCAGTATGTGGAGTGTGTGTGTGTATTCATAAATAATCGGTGTTCAAAAATACAGTCTTTCATTTGGCTTTAATGGCTCAAAAACCTTTTAATAGTTGTAAAAAGCCTTTAGATGTGGATGTGTAAGGACTAGTTTGAATTCTCTACTGATATTTGCATCGGCCAACTCTGTTACATGCGACAGCAACTGATTCTGGGCTATCTTATGCAAAAAGGGAATTTATTAGAGGATTATCTGAATTATTCTTCAAGATTTCAAGTTCCAAGAGTGACTATGCAATTGGTCAAGCTTACTGACTCATGTATCTGTACCCTAGCTGTACCAGAGGGCAGTACAAGCAGCCTCCTTCGTGGAAGGAAGCAGGAGGAAACAAGCACTTCGAATTACCCACCTCACCCGTCCCCACCAATGTATTATGTATTTCCTTCAAGTGGAAGATGGGGATGCTGGTAGGAAGCACAGGGACTGGTAGTCTCCCCCCTGCCCGCCCCCCACCGCCAAGGCATTAACACATACTATTTCAGGCCTTGGAAATTACTTATCTCTGATCCTAAATTACTTCATAGTTTTTATCTCATTAAAGTAAATTTCAGGTATGCTCATCAAAATACAGCTATTTGAATTTTCTGGTTTTGTAAATGCCAAATGAATAGGAAGATTCTGTTGTTTAGTTAACAAAGGAAACAGAGAATATAGTGGCATTTGGAGTCAATGTGGCATACATATTGACTGACTTTGGCTCACTTATTCATTCAACAGACATTTATTGAGCACTTTCTATATGCTCGGCAGTACGTTTGCCCACTTCTGCTGCTTACTAATTCTCTGTCTCTAGACAAATTACTTAAACTCTCTAGTCTTCAGTATCCTCATCTGGGAAAAAGAAAAAAGCAAGTTAATAATGTCAGATTAAGATATAAAATACATTAAGATATACTATCCAGTTTAATCCCCTGTTAGGAACCAGCCCTCTAGACTCACAAAGTTGTGGGGATGGGAAGCACGTGGGTCAGTGGAGACAGTAAGTAGGTGTATTAATTTCCTATTGCTGCTATAACAAATTACCACAAATTTCATGGTTCAAAACAACACAAATTTATTCTCTTACATCATGGAAATCAATAATCTAAAATTGAGGTGTCAACAAGGCTGTGTTCCTCCTGAAGGCTTTGGAAGAGAATCCATTTCTTTGCCTTTTTCTATTTCTAGAGGCTGCCTACATTCCTTGGCTCATGGTCCCTTCCTTACATCACTCCAACCTCCTACTTCAGTCATCACATCTCCTGCTACTCGCTCCCACCTCCCTCTTATAAGGACCTCTGAGATTATATTGGGCCCACCTAGATCATCCATGATACCCTCCCCATCTGGAGATCCTTAACTTACTCTGACAAATCCCTTTTACCATGTAAGGTAATATATTCACAGATTCTGGGGATTAGGACATGGACATAATTGGGGCCCATTATTTAGCCCACCACAGACTTGCAGCGTTTTCTATCTATAGTGGACGTGGCACTATGTGATGTGTTTGATTTAGCATGTATACTGAGTCCTGGTGGACGGCATCCTATCTTCACAGGGTATCATCTCCAAGCTCTTGCTTCAGTTCGAAAGGTTTTTCCACCACTCCATTGGGCCAGCATTTCTGAGGTTCTGTAGTATGTGATAGGACTGGTGAATTCCAATGGTCACGTGCTCACTGAAACACCTCTTTTGCTGCAAAGTGGGTCCCCAGGTCAAAGGCAATATTATGCAGGATACATACCGATGGATCAAACACTTGTAAACCCTGTGATAAGTAGTCTGGCTAACATCTTGTGGGCAGGAAATGCAGACTCATACCTGGAGATGGGAAGATTCTAGTCAAGGTGAATCACTGTCCTTCCAGGATAGGAGTCCAGTGTAATCAACTTGATACCACGGAGCTGCTCAGTTTCCTTGAGGGATAATGTTGTATCAAGGGCTCAGTGTTGGACATGAAGGAGTGGCCACTTGGTGAGTGGAAGCCACGCTGTTGGCCTCTTGCTAACCCACACGCCTGCAACATGACTACATGACGAGCCCATTATGCCAGTCCTGGGAGAGCTGATGACTGTGGTCACTGAAGTTAACTGGCTGGGGCTCTTTGTTTACTTGATATTGAGCGCCTCTTCCATGGTGGATGTCCCTGGTAGGCACTGTTATGCAGCGCAAAGTTCTTTACTCAGTGCCCAATCCCACAGATTTCTCCCCTGCTTCTTCTCTAGGTTACCTTGTCCTTCATCTTCTAATCTTTCTCATTCCAGGCCCCTGACCATCTAGACAACCTATTTGCCACTTGCCAAAAAGCTATATTCTTACTTTAAGGCCACTTTCCTTTCCACACAAGGTGGACAACCAGGAAGACTGCCCCAAGTTCCGCCTGTTCGGAGAACTCCCGTCTTTTAACAGCACTCCCGACTCAGGCTGAAGGACAGCAGCAGTCTGTTGTGTTTCGAACCGATATTCCAGCAAAACCCATCAGTGAACTGAGCCTGGGCTTTTTGTCCTCCATCAGTTAGACATCAGAGCTGAGGGAGGGATCTTGGGGTGAGTTGTGAGTTTGACACATGCCTGTGCAACTGTTCATTTCCTCTGGCCCTGCTTGTCACCGATCCCAGATGTACCACTTCCGTCTTATGATGGACTGACTTGGTGGGTCTGACAAAACCTAGCTCATGATGAGCAACTCAGGCTAACGTCTCACGAGAGGCTCCGTTCTTACCAAGGCTCGTTGGCACGCAAGGAGCCATTTTTGAGTGACTTGCAGTCCTCCGCAGCGGCTGCCCTGGCCTTGCTGCAGAACCTAGATGTCTACCTTGGGATTCTCCTGCTGGACCTTGCATAGGCTCCTAGGGCCACTTCGCTTATCAAGACTGTCTTGCCCCGTAGAATCTCCTGGTCCGAACGGCCCACACGACAAGGTTAGTCACACTGCAGCCTGAACCTGCTACAGAGCCTTTAGAGCCAAATGAGAACCGGCAGCCTTCTGTCACCCAGTGTATGAGGCAGGGCAGCATTCCCGGTTCTGAATATCCCCCCCAAAGAAGCCTGGAGCTTGATGTGCTTCCTTGGTGGCCAAATAATACTGATAAAATGAATGCAGGAAAAAAAAGTCTTTATTATGAGGGCGGCATCTTGACATTCAAGCAGACCACTCCCTAAAAATTTCACTGATATAAAAGTTTGCTGGTTCTTATTTGTGATCATTTCCCATCCTTGGGAGTACAATGTGCTGGATACTTACTGTTTATCTGGCCCAAGTACTATGATGTCATGAACGTAACAGGTCAGGGCGGCGTTCTGTGGAATGTTCACATGGTCTAGACCTCTTCAGAGTATATTATGATGGAGACTGGGAGAGGGCTGTTGTCTGTCCTGTGTGAATGCAAACTACTTCTGATCCCACGCCGTCAGGACCCAGTTCCACGGACTCACACGGCTCCTGGTGGCACACAGAGGTTAGGTCCTGCGTCTCCTCTGGCAAATAAGCCCACCTGAAGGCGGTGAACGCAGACACACAACGTGAGGGGAAGGAGCTGCGGGACAGCTGCTTCAGGATGGTGCTGTGCAATGGCTGCTTTTTTCATAAAGTTCTGTTACTTTTATTTGAGTTTTGAAACTGTGAGTATGCATAGCTGTAATTAAAAAAAATTCAATTACTAAAAAGAAAAAAGGAGAGCGCAGAAGCTAGGACAGGCTATCTATCCATCTACATCTATCTACCTAACGTGTGTGTGCTATACCAAAATCCAGTTTAAGCCTCATATTCAATATTTCCTACTTACCTTTGATTCACCCTTGACCTTGAAAAACCCAAGGAGACAAATTTCTCAAAATTGCCTATTTTCTCACTATTTTTGGCCTTCTGAAATTGTGTGTGACTGTTGGTCAAGGAATCTTGTAGGTAATTATCACATTTAATCAGAAAGATGTCACTGTATTTATTGCTAATATTTTAATATTCATTTTATAATATGGGCAAGCATTCTAAACATACTTATAGCATCAAATTCTTATGTGCTTTCTATGTTGAAACATGTTAGCTGAAGTACTTATTATATAAGTACTTATATATATAAATATTTATTATTGCTAGAGTGAATCTTTTCAGTAATAATTATTGTGAAAACTAGTAATTTATGTACAAAACAATTATTATAAATCTTTAAATAGTTTTTAAAAAACTAGACAAAATGTATGAAACAACAGCCCTCAAGGCAGTAGACAGCAGCTATGAAGGGCAACGGTCCATGAGAGATGGAAAAGAAACAAGAGCCATACAATGGCTCCAACTCACTGCCTGGAGTTTTCCAGGCTATGGCGGGAGGTGGGAGTGGAGGCCAGCAGACTCCCTGAGGTGAGGAGATGGGACTGGGAGTCCTGGGAGCCCACGTAACTAGAGCTCACAGGGCAGGATGCCAGAAGGGAGAGAGCCACACACACACAGAGAACTCCAGGGATCTGCTGACCACTGCCCGCAAGTATTCAGCTAATGATCAGCACACATGACAGGAAACTACCAAGGGCCAAGAAAAGAACCATCCGAAAAGGTTATAGGAAACAATACTCAGAGCTCACACAGGGTGGCGAATAATTCCTGTGTCTACCAGCAAGAGTAGGAAATCTCGTAATTCACAAGGCATCGGTATGAGAGCTAAGAAAGGTCTTGCTTCAGTAGTGGAAAAAAATTAATCCTAGACTAAGTGCTGCTCTAACAAATGCTTTTTTAAAAGCAAGACTCAAGAGGATCAAACTGTTTCCAGAACAAAACACAAACATGTTTTGAGAAATATGAAAATAATTGTAATCATTTAAAATAATACTTTAGTTTGAAAATGACTAGTTTTATGGCAGCCAGTGTGGAGTGCCTGCGTCCTGAGGCTGTTCAGAATGACGTATATTGGGTTTCTTCTCACACATGTGCCCAGGGCTGGAGAAACTGAATTAAGAATACTTTTTCTATTTGTTTCTCATCACTTAAAATGTCTATGTGTGTATGTTTTAAATGTATACATTATACTCATATATTAAAACATGCATATAATTGTATTAAGATTATGGAATTAATGAATAGAGCAGCTCTCAATTGTGGGATTTTGATAAAATTATTATTATTATTGTTTTTAACCACACTTCTCCATCTGAAGTGGGTGCATTAACCAGTAACTAATACTGAGGATTGCCACGGAAGCCTTTAGAGCTTTTAGAAATTCCCAGATTGAGGTGACAAGGACTCCGGAGCCTCCTGACCCTTCAGTCTTTTTATCTTGGTTTCAGTAAAGTCTCTTCCTGAGCAGACCAAACCAGTGAGTGCTTGGAGAGAACTGTAATGTAAACGGATATCCTCAAGTGGAGAAAAGGCTTAAGGGACCCTTATTTTCTTCCATTCACACAAAACTCCTGCTCATCCTTTAACTCTCAGTGTAGGCATCACTGCTCCCACCATCCCAGTCACCCTCTCCACCTCCCACCACACAGATCCCCAAATGTGGGCAGCTGCCTCCCCACGTGTGCCTGTAAAAACCCATTTGTTTCTCTGTGTACACTTGGGACACAGACTGATGTTATTCCTGTGTCTGCATTACCAGATGGTGATTCCACTGTGGGCCAGGACTCAGCTTTACAGGGCCTGATGGAGAGAGTGCACAGCACATCCTAACTAACCAGTGAATGGCTTCCAAATAAAGACATTCCGCTGTAAGTACAGCAGATGTAGAGCAATCCTCACAGCCAAACTGGGAAATGGCAGTTCACCTTGTGCAGACGGACTGACAGAAGTGCTCGTGGTATAGCAGTCACTGTGAAGACAGTTAACTATGTTAACTCATCTAAACCCAACAACCCCCCTTCAGGGTGTGAACAATTGTTAACTTCAACTGTGCGCATGAGGAAATAAAATCCTGAGAGATGCATGACTTGTCTCAGGTCGCACAGCAAGTAAAGAAGCCAGGAGTTGAAAGAGTGGAACCTAAATTCCATGAAGGCAGAGCCCACGCCAATCTTCCTCCACCAGGAACACTCAGGGCCTGATACGTGTAACAGGTAGAATGAACTCATTCGGGTGCCCCTGACATTAGCTCCCTCTCCATAGTCTGTGGCAGGAAGGGAACTCCTCAGCCCCCAGAAACGTGGCTCCCTAATCATCTTCCTCAATGTTTCTCCCCCATCTTCTCTCCCCAGTTTGGCTCAAGCCCCAGCTTGTCATCTCTGGGTTAAGGAGAGGAAGCCATAGGCACATATGTGAGAAGAAATCCAATATGTGAAAGAGGAAATGAAGAAGGCACACACAGGGAGGCCATTCTGTGGGATGGGGATGGAAACTAATGGGCTCTCTCTGCAGGATCACACAATAGCCAACACATCGGAGAGCCTACGGTGCACAAAACACTGTACTTTTTAATCCTTACAACTATCATCACCAACACATCTCTCACTGCTTCTTTGGTTCCAAGCTGATTCAAAGGCGATGCTCCAAACACTTCCTGAGCATTCCAACTTTGGCACCTGTTGGTCTCTTCGACCAACATCTGCTTCTGCCCTGACTCCACTTAACAAAATCTCACCCAGTTGTTTTTTTTTTTTTCCATCTCTGCCGTGACATCTCTTTATTTTTCAACTTTTCTGTAGATTTTGCTTTTTTAATTTAAATTTTTGGATAATTGTAGATTCACATGCATCATAAGAAATAATATGAAGATCCATTCCATGTACACTTTAGCCCATTTCCCCTACTGGTAACAATATGCAAAACTGTAGTATAAATTTCACAACCAAGATATTGACACTGATACAATTCACGCAGTTTTTAAGAGCCAATTCAGACACTACCTCTTTGAAGATGTCCCCATTCAAGTCTCAGAACTCTTCTTCTCCACCTCTGCACTCATACCACGTGCTATCACTCACATGGCACTTACTGTATCCCAATTCTTTCACCATTTGTTATTTCTGCTGCTAGCTTGTGAGCTCCTCAGACAATATCTAATGTCTCTTCATATTTCCTGAGGCTCACGTATACTATATAATACTGTATTTGTACTTAATATTTGCAGAATAACACAACTAGCACCAACCCTGTCCTCCTTGCCCCCTGCTGCTAGAGAAGGACAAGCAGCCCAGCCCTACCCAGGCAGCCGAATGCCAGGGACAATCGCAATGCTGATAAAGCCACACTTTCCTCTACTTCCTTCATCAGGCAAACAAGCCCAGAGGGCTCCAAAGGGCACCAAAATGAAGCTCTGAAAAGTAGTTCTCAACCTACTGTCATCCCAAAGTGATTCCTTACAATTAGTCAAATCCAGCCATAAACGGTGATGGCAGACAGCCACAAAATAAGGTGAGGCCTGAAAAACCGCAGAATATCTCACTTTCCTTACAGCTTCTTGCATTGGTCCTGATGTTGTCAGCCAGGAAGGGAAGATGAAAAGCGAGTCTGAGGCCTGTATAAATCTAAGATTTTTAATTCAAACGTTAAAAAACAGTTCGTAATTGGCAGCTACTGCACAAGCTTAAGGCTGGAAATCTAGCTTCCTTATGACTTAAAGCAGTCATCCTAAACCCTTTTTCTACCACAATAAACCTAACATAAGACACTGCCCGCCTCCCCAGCGCTCATTTAGGAATGCTAAAGTAGGGGAATGGAGTTAATACACTGGAGTCATTTCTGTCCCCTTGCCTCCCTCATTTAGTCAGTCATAATAACAAAGAAGCACCACTTCAATGCCTTGATTTGGAATCCACTGCTTTGGCCCATCAATTTTATTTCTCAAGTCCATCCACCTCCCACTGCCACCACCCTGGTCCAAGCCACCATCATGCCTGAACAACCATAGAAGGCCTCCCTGCTTCAATCCTTGCTCTGCTCTGGGCAATTTTTCATACTGTAGCTGGAGTGGTTTTCGAAACAGCACTGTGTCTTCACTCTAACCAGTGCCCTGTGTACAGCAACTTATTAGGTAACAGTCATGTGAGACCATTCAAAGAAACCCTCATCTTGCAAACAGGAAAGTCTACGGCCAACAGTATATTGGAACCACACATGCAAGGTCAGACAGAACTGAGGTCAGAATTCAGAATTCATGATGGCACGGACGGGCTTCATTTCTATGAGCTCATAGCACTTCTTCCAGATAAGCAGCTCATTCTCCCTGTGTTAATGGGAGACAATAAAATGATATGTATTGGTTTAGAGCCTGCTTTCAGGACTACAAAATATTAAAACATGTTACCAGGAGACAAGAGGGGTGAGACCCCGGCCTGAGCTGATGCATTAAGGATCACTCACATGGAGATCCTCATGTCTCAGGAGCCACCCTCTCTAGCCAACTAGAGGACAAGGGCGGCAGTCCAGATCCAGGACTATGTGATCCACGTGGGGAGCATAGGATTTCACTGGCTGGATGTGCAGAATTTGTGTCTTCCACGGCTTCCCGTGCACCCGCTGAAGGAGAGTAGCAATGCGAGTCTCTGCAGACTCTGCCCACCTTTGCCACGCTGGTTTGGTGGCTGCTGACAGCATTTTTCTCCCAGAGTCACTGGTAGCTCCGTTTTCCAACTGGTTGGTGATAATAAGCTGAGGAGAAAGCCAGTGCTCCTTCTCCGTGTCACTGTTTCCAGGAGGCTGGAGAGTCTTCCCTGGGAAAGATTCCACATTTTGGTGAATATGCAGAATGCCTCCAGCATCCCGTCTTAGCACTTGGCAGGCAATGGGCCAGCCTTCTTCAGAGCTGGGAATCAGCCCGAGGTTCACCCTGTCCGCAACATTTGAGAGCTTCAGTTTTCTGTTATCCCCAAAGTGTATTTGGCACCGATCCACTACTCCATTGAGCTCAAGGTTATTTCTCAGAGCAACGACAGCATGGGGGTTCCACTCACAGGCATGGACGAAGGCAGCACCAGCATGAACTAGGAAAGGCAATGTGAAATAACCAATCCCTGCATAGAGATCCACCAGTACTTCTCCAGCACAGGGCAACGAAGCCACACGAAGCTTCTCAGTGATGTTTCCGAAGGAGAACATGCACTGGGTCACGTCAAACTTATACCGGATGCCAGTTATCCACATGCTCTACCCAGACACTGTCACCTAGCAGCAGACTCACTGCCGGAGTCCGAGCGCCATCCGGTGATACCCGCCCTCGTTTGGCCAAACGCTGGACGCCAAGTGCCAAGGCAACAGTCTCCCAGAGTTCTGGTTCCAGATTTCTCCACTGCTTGGCTTGGAAACAGTCCTCACTCAGCAACAAGAGATCACCGTGTCGTTGCCAAGATCGGGGCAGATCAGCCTCCAACTCAGCTGACCACGTCACTCCGCAGCCCTCTACCCAGCGCCTCACCTCAAGACACAGCCTTTGGGCAGGTGAAAAACCCCGGGCCTTCCTTGAAGGAACAGGATCCAGGAGCTGCGTTAGCACACAGGTGCTGCCTGGAGCCACACGATTCGTCAGCTCCCGCAGGTGCTGCTCAGGGAGGGCCTCTCCCAGCACCGGTAGCGCCACGGTGCCATCCGGCATCTTTTCCACACGGTGCTGTCTATCCAGGAGTTTCTGCTTCTCGAGATACTCCCTGTACCGCTGGGTAAACCGAGGCTCAGTTACAACTGCGACAACAGCCGCGGGCTTCCCGCCTTCCTTTTCCATGCTGCTGGCCCCACATTCTCCGACTCCCTCCGCTAGACTCCCAGTGCTCGGAGTCCACTCACCTAGGTCCACACATCCACGCTCAAACAGGAAGAGAGGCAAGCAAGCCGCCGGCCGGGGCCGGAAGTGATGTCAAACAGTCAGGCCGGAACTAAGTGACCCTGTCCCGCTGGTTGACGAATGGCGTCGCCGTGTGAAGCCGCTGCCGCCATCTTTGTTGTGGCCAACCATTACTTGCTCGAATCTAGGAGGAAGTTAATAACTAGAAGGACTTCTGTCGGCTTAAAAACTTCAAGTTAGTTGGTATCTTCCAGAATTCTGATGCACGCTCTTCAATGCTGCTCACAGATCCAAAGAAAGAAGTGAACCTGGAAAGATGGGCCAATTTGGAGAAAGGTTTCCCATATTGTCTTGCTGCGCTCAGGTCGGCATCAGCGGCCAGTATTGGTTGAGAGTGAAGAGTCAGATGTAGCCTCCTCATTCCTTTTCCTTGCAACGACAGTCATCACCACCTCACTGTCCTGTAGTATAGGACACAAATATTTGGAAGGCTGAAGGATCCGAGTTGGGGTAAATTATACCACATACAGCAGCTGCACCAAACTACATTCCCACCAACAGTGTAGGAGGGCTCGCTTTTCTCCACACCCTCTCCAAAATGTAGGAGGTCAGAGAACATATTTTGATATGATTTTAATCCTTTTACATTTATCAAGACTTGTTTCACAGCTTAGCATAATGGTCTATCCTGGAGAATGTTCCATGTGCTCTTGAGAAGAATGTGTACTCTTCTGTAGTTGGGTGGAGTGTTCCAAGGATCTGTCTGTTAGCTGACATCTTCGCAGTTCATGCTCAGGTAAAATAATGGTCCCTACAGTTAAATCACAGTCTCAATTCAGAAACTAGAATGCCTAGTATCAAGTACTAATCTAAACACATGGCCTTCTTTTTATTCCCTTGTACTCAACACACTCCCTCCGTTCATTGCAGCTTACTTTCATGACTGCTGTCACTGCCCAGAAAACTCCCTTCCTAACCTGGTTATACCAGAGATCTCAAGCCAATCAGAACATTCTCAGGAAAACCCTCTATGACCTCCTACCCATCTCCCCTCTAAGTCAAATCTCTATCAGCGACTCTCAGAAAACCATGCTCTTCTCTGATAGCCTTTTCCAGTAGTACTTTTTCATCTTTTAATTTGATGAATGGCTATCTTCCCCGAGTGTGTATGTTTCAAGGGGCAAGGAGCTGGATTTCCCCCTTCGTTATTATATTTCCTTATTGTATTTATGAGGGCCCACCACACATAGTACATCCTTATAAAGTATTTGGAGAATAAACACATGAGTGAGCAAATGAATGAACGAGGAAAGGAAAGAAGAAAGAGCTTCAGGGAAAAAAGAGAAACAAAACAGTTCATAGCCAGAGTTTTAGTTCCAAAATATTGCCACTAGATGGCAGCAATAACCAGCACCAAAGTAGTAGAAGCCTCTGAATTCTTGGGTTTTAGATAGTTTGGATTTTCAAGGCTCCTCAGGGGTCCTACCATGGCCAAGGTCTCCATGGGCCTTTTTTCATCAGTCTATATAAGAGCATCCTTTTTTGGGGTGGGGGGAGGTAACTAGGTTTATTTATTTTT
The DNA here is from genome assembly GCF_009834535.1 of Camelus ferus. Taxonomy (NCBI): domain Eukaryota; kingdom Metazoa; phylum Chordata; class Mammalia; order Artiodactyla; family Camelidae; genus Camelus; species Camelus ferus. The sequence continues at coordinate 12,947,138 of NC_045720.1, forward strand.
TAATGGAGGTAGTGGGGATTGAACCTCGTGCATGCTAAGCACGCACTCTACCACTGAGCTATACCCTCCCCTCTTAAACATCCCTTATTATCATGGCTAATCCAGATGTGCAAGTGTATCTGGCAGCAAGTAACAGAAACCCCAACAAACAACAGCTCAGCAGTGGGTGGGGAGGTGTACACATTTTAACATAAAAGTCCAGGGCTAGTGTAGGGAAATCTTCAGTAAACCAGGCTTCTTCTCAGCCTCAGCGTGACCCTTTCATCCTTGTGGTTTCAAGGTGGCCACTTGACTTCCAGGCTCTGTGAGCACACGGAGGTAGGAAGAACAGGACAGAGCAAAAAGAGACAAGGTTAAGTTGAGAATACATTTAGTTTGGGGTCAGTGGGATACACTTATGTGATCGCAGTCATTTCTGTGTGTAGTTAAGTACTAGCCAGCTGTTCTGGTTTGGGAGTAGTTTCCGGGAGCACTCCTATGGCCGGCTGCTGGCTCACTGGCATCTTGACACAACAGCGCAGAGCCAGCTGTCCCACGATGATGTGAACACGTTCTCTGGTGCTGGGCACTGGAAGGATGTGGGTTGTGGAGGAGAAACTAGGTTTCTAAAGTAAGATATCAGTAACTAGAGTGCAGAAAATCCTTTTAGTCTTCAGACAGGATACAATTTTAAATGGAGAAATCAGTTCTCAACAATGTCTGCTTAAAATGGAAGTTCTTTCCTGCCAGGAATATACTAAATAATGCAGCACATATAATCATAAATACACCATACATTAACACAACATTGTAAATTGACTATACTTCAGTTTTTTAAAAAAGGGGAAAAAAAGATCTATTCCAAGTGCAAAAAAGACCAATGGATTTTAATATCAATGGGATATAAAAAAATTCATTGATATGATTTCAGATTCAACATTGCAGGTAGCCTTTAAGAAACTACTACCTGTCAAGTTGATGTCAAGTCAAAGATTATTCACAGTTACCTGAAAAAAAGTATCAGAATGCTCCTCTTATAGGTGAAATAAGTTTTCTTCATACACTTAACTCCAACAGCATATTGCGACAGATTGCATGCAGCTGTCTTCCATTAAACCAGACATGAAAGAAATTTAGAAAACTGTAAAACACCAGCCTTCTTACTAAATTTTTTTAAAAAGTATACTTATTAAAAGTGTTAACATTAATTTTAAAAAATTGAAGAGTAAGGTATTTAGTGAAAAATCACAATCAGCACAAGTTCAACTCACTAAGATACACTCTTCTGATTTAAAAACACACAGCACTCGTGAAACTGCTGGAATGGCAGAGCGGAGCACAAAGCACAGAGCCAGCCTCTGTCTGAATCATTCCACCAGCCAGCCCCCAATCTCAGGAGCAGTCAAACTTTTCGGGTTTATTCCTCATTTTGGTAGAATAGAGTAGAAACATAAATAAAGAAATATCCCACAAGAAGAAACAGGACAGGAATGAGAAGGACAGGAATAAAAGGGCACCTGGCTCTCGGCTGTTGGCAGCACGGTCACGGTCAGTACCTGCAGACAAAGACACACACCTGATGGCTGGGTTCCACGTTAGCCCTCCTTTGAGCTTCCCAAAGAATCTCCTGTCACTCAACCCATTAGTCTTAAATAAGACTCATACGTCCGCTCTCTGACAGTGTGATTAACTCCTTTATCAAGAAATTATAAAAATAAGTGGCTGTTGGCTGAGAACTTTCCCAAACCTTACATTTCTTATGTAAACCAAAATAAGAAAAGAAAAACCCAGCATTACACTTCCCTATGCTAGCTACCTCAGCGCAGCACAGACCAGAATATTAAATAAGACAGGGCCAAAACACACTTTTCACATGAAAACATTTGAAACGGTGTCAGTGCAACATTATGTTTCTTCTGAATAAAATCCAAGACAGTAATTTGTTATTTGCTTTTCTTACTTTAATGATTACAAGGATGACAAAATTAAAAATCCCATTTTTTCCACTATTATGTAACTCCATAAAATGTATATTTTAATTAAAAATATGTGACAATGCACACATTTGAATTTATCAGAATCCTTGTGTTTCTAGGCCACAAAGCAATAGCAATAATAAAAACAGCAAGTATGTCTGTGGTGAAGTTGCTTCTTTTGTGCATTCCAACCAGGGGTAATAAAAGACAAATTTCAATCAACCATGGGAAGATTGAATTATATTTCTTTTCTCTCTGTAGAAAATGATAGTATGAAATTGTTGTCACATGTGGACGGGATCAAAGATCTGCAGCTAAATATGCGGAAAAGGGATTTTAGTTGCATTTGACACTTTAATAATAACAATGTTTGTTGTTATTTTTCAACATTTTGTCATGTTTGTGGTAGTTGCCAGTTTTTTCAAAGTTAGCAATAGGTTGGATTTTCTTTTCTTAATTCTAAATATTCACCTTTGTCCCTCATTTTATATTTGTAATTTTGTGTTTTCCATTTTTTTGAGATGTAATTGACACATTATATTAGTTTCAGGTGTACAACATAATGATTTGCTATCTGATTTAATGCTTATATATATTGTAAAATGATCACCCCCGTAAGCCTAGTTAACATCTGTCACTGTACATAGTTACAAATTTTTTTCTTGTGATGAAAACCTTTAAGATCTACTCTCTTAGCAACTTTCAAATGCAACCCAGCATTCTGAATGACAGTCACCATGCTGTACATTACCTCCCCAGGACTGACTTATTTATAACTGAAAGCCTGTCCTTTTTGACCCCTTAAGTAAGAGGACCACAGAGTTTTCAGTTTCAGGCCCCACAGAAGCTGGATCTGCTGCTGGCTGTGCTGGGAAGGCCGTGGAGGGGCGTGAGCAGGGCCCTCCCCTGCACCATCCCCTCCTCCTCGGCTCTGGGCCCACCAGGCAGCGGGCTGAGGTACGGGCAGGGCACGAGCGGCTGGCAGAGCCTTTTCTTGGGCCTCAACACTTACCCGTGACATCTGCAACAAGTAGGGGTTTATTTTCTCCTTTATTTTCTATAATTCAACTTAAAATTTCCAAACTCAAGTTCCCTTCCTCCCAACCAATAGAAGATTAAACTCATTCCTGGGCATCTTCCCACTGAGGACAGGGCCATGGTCTGGGAGACCCTTCTGCCACCTGGAATTTTGCCAAGATCCAATATTATGATGATGCCCAAGTAGGGGTAATGAGGGCTCTGGTCAGCTTCGATTTGCCGTCTGCATCTGTGTGGTCTCTTGGGCTCCCACCACACTTGGGTAGGCCAGGGGACTTTGGGGGAGCCTCCCTGTCTTCTCATTTGCTTGGACAAACCCAGAGGCCATTCTGGGGCGTGAGGCCTCTTCCCTCTTCACCCAGGAGCTATAGCACCCCTCACCTCTCTCACTTCCTCCATCCCAAAGTTGTCCTTTTTAAATTTTGCCCTCAGGCTTCTTGCTGATGAAAGAAATGTCCAGATATTGATGTATGGGGGAGTTATTCTGGCTCATGCATGGCTTAACTGGAACTTAAATATACCAACTGGAACAGCCCGTTTTGTGGCTTATTGAAGGTACATCGTACAAGTGCTTCAACCAGTAAAGGAAAGGGTGCATTGGCCAGAAGTAAGGAATGTTGGTTTTAAAGATAAAGATTAAATGCCTCCCTACCTGGGGCATCACTGCTGGTGCTCCTTTGATAATAAGGCTCCCTTTCCAGGTGCTAAGGCCATTCCGACCTGCTGTGTACGTGCTGATCTGTCCTTTTTGAAACCTGGAAGGAATGTACCTCTGTCACGATTGATGTTCTTGGTTCTGACAAGATATAAAACTGTGCTGAAAATCACACATCTTTGGAACAGTTCCCCGGAGCTCTCTGAGAGGATGTCTCCCAGGCTGTAGTCCTCAGTTTGGCTCAAATACCTTTTGCTATTTCTATTATAGATTGTTTATTATTTTCACCAACATTTCCAAGACTTTTAGTTTGTATCTGGGGTTCCTCCTTGAGCCTGGAGATTGGGCTTTGGGGAAAAAATTCAGGAAGAGGGACAGGCTATTTCTGCTCTCTCCTGTTACATCCCTTCTGAGGTGGCAAGCAGTGAGCCCCATAAATGTGAAGGGGGACAAAGGGAAAAGGGATGACAGGGGAAAACAAAGCCGACTAAATGAATCCTTCAAAATACAGTATAACGTATATTTATTCTAAGTGTTTTTGTCAGGACTTGTCCTGTGAAAACCTTACGTACTATTTCACATAATCCACACGACAGCTCTGTAAGTTGAGTTTTACGCCTTCAATGTGGATGGTGAAACTGAGGCCTGGAGGGACTTGGTAACTTGTGCAAGATGACATGACGCGCGTGTGGGTCTGAACGCAGCCTCAGCAGTCCTTGTGTGGCTGTGTCTAGGCGTGGCATTGGCATGGCAGGGTTATGGGCTGTCACTGTGAATCCCAGGACAAGTCTGGCATCCGGGAAAAACAGAGCTGGTGCCCAACTCTGCCAGCTAATAATTGTGGTATCCTGGACCCGCCACTTAAATTACCTGGGCCGCAATGTCTGCATCAGTAAATTAACACTGTAGAGCTAGATTCTCTGGACTCCAAATTCCTCACAAGAAAATTAACAACGCAGAGCTGGACAGCTTCAAATGCTCTTTCTAGTCCAGACATTCTGTGGCTCCAAACCATCTTTTAAGTTCCAGTCACCAAAGCAGTTTCTCTCAGAGTGCTCCTCAGTCCTGCTAACTGGTGTAGGTTGGGACAGGGTGGCCCGCTGGGAGACTCAGCCCATGAAAGCGGGCACTCAGAAGGAATCCAAGGACACAACCTGAAAGCACCAGGGATTTACCTTAGACTACCTCCTGAAGGGTCTGTGGAGTCAGACAGGAAGGGCGTCGGCAATGCTACAGCAGCAAAGCTCTGGACAAACCCACCAGTTGCAGGGCTGGGGGGTTCAAGGGCAGCAGCGTCTGGGACCTGCCCCTGGAGGAGAACACTCAGGCGTTTTGACGGCCAGCCTGGGGAACTCACTGGAAGGGGTGGTAAGGGGCAGCCCAGGACAGCGTGGCTGCACACAAGCACTCCACTCGGCAGCAGGACTTCTGATGGGAAGGCTTTTCATCTCTGCTTCTCACGTTAAAGGCAGCTGGAGCCAAGGAGAGACCAAGGAACCTAGCCCAGCACCTGCAGGGCAGGAAAAGGTGTACAGGCCACTGGTTTACCAGCAAATGACTGTTAAACAGGATTCCCCCATTATCTAACCCAAACCCTCCTCCTCCTCCTTTCACAGGGGCTGCATCAACAACATCTTAAATCCACACACATACGGTCAACTTATTTTCAACAAACATGCCAAGAATATGAAACAAGGGAAAAGACAGTCTCTTCAGTAAGTGGTGTTGGGGAAACTGGACAGCCACAGGCAAAAGAATAAAACTGGACCCTTACCTTACACCACATACAAAAACCTACTCAAAACAGTTTAAAGACTTAAATGTAAAACCTGAAACCATAAAACTCCTAGAAGAAAGCTCCTTGATATTGGTCTTGGTAATGATTTCTTTGGCTATGATATTATAAGCACAGGCAACAAAAGCAAAAATAAACAAGTGAGACTGTATCAAACAAAAGCTTCCGCACACCCAAGGAAACCACCCACCAAATGAAAAGGCATCCTCTGGAATGCGAGCTGCTATCTGATAAGGCGTTAATATCCAAAATGTATAAGGAACTCTTATATCTCAGTAGCAAAAACAAACAAACAAACAAAGCAAAAAAAAATCAAATGTCCCAATTGAAAATGGGCAAAAGAGCTGAAGAGACATTTTTACAAAGGAGACATCCAAATGGCCAATGGGTATACAAAAAGGTGCTCAACATCACAAGTCATCAGATAAATGCAAATCAAAACCACAATGAAATATCACTTCACACCTGTTAGGATGTCTATTATTTTAAAAGGGTTAACAACTACCAAAAAAAAAAAAAAAAAGGGTTAACACACACTGGCAAATGTGGAGAAAAGTAACCCTTGTACACTGTCGGTAGAAATGTAAATTGGTGCAGCCACTATAGGAAACAGTATTGAAGTTCTTCAAGAAACTAAAAATAAAATTACCATGTGATCCAGCAACCCCACTTGTGGGTATATATTCAAAGGAAATGAAATCACAAACTCAGATATCTGCACCCCCATGTTCACTGCAGCATTATTTACAATAGCCAAGATATAGAGACAAACTAACTGTACACTGATGGATGAATGGATAAAGACAATGCCACACACACACACACACACACACAAATATTATTCAGCCATAAAAAGGAAATTCTACTGTTTTCAACAACATGAATGAGGTTGGAGGGCATTATGCTAAGTGAAATAAGCCAGACAGAGAAAGACATATATTATATGATCTTACTTATGTGTGGAATCTAAATAAACAAACAAACTGATCTCATAGGAACGGAGAATAGAATGGTGGGAGCCAGAGGCTGGTCGGTGGGGGAAATATTGGTCAAGGGAAACAAACTTTCAGTTATCAGATGAGTAAGTTCTGAGGATCTAATGTACAGTATGGTGACTATAGTTAATAATACTGTATTGTATACTTGAAATTAGCTAACAGAGTAGATCTTAAGTATTCTTACCAAAAAAAAAAAAAAGCATATGTGTGTTAAGTTGATTGTGGGAATCCTTTCACAGTGTATACACATATCATATCATCCTGTTGCACACTTTAAACCTATTACAGTTTTATTCATTAATTGTTTTCAGACCTCAATAAACCCAGGGAAAGAAATCCTTAAACCCTCCATGCTTCTGTAATAGTTTAAACAATTAATGAAAACAATGGTTCAGCAAGGAACTGCTAAACGTCAACAGTTTAATGAAATCCCCCAAGGGGGCTCTCTCAGAGCCCCCATCTGCTTAACACATGCAAAGTGATACATTGTTCCTAACCTTTAATAAACAATTTATATAAACTGCTGAGCCCCAAAGGCATTCTAAATACAGTCTCTCCCTGGAGGAGGTGAACCGGACAGGAAACTAGTCAATTAGGTTCCAGTATTTACATACACAGACCTGGCAGAAAATTTAGCAGTTTCTGGATTTCACTTTACTTTCCTTATGAAAAATAGGTGTTTTCCTATTCCCCTTTTTTATTGTCTTTCATATTTCCAGGATGCTTCAATCATAACTGATAATGGTTACATGACCACTTCCAAATTTTTGTTTAGTTCTCCAGGTTAAACTTAAGGGATATTTGGTATACGTGCCTCTCTATAACTTGTATGGCTTTATGTAGCCTTCAATATTCCCATGTTAATTAAGTTACAATTCATGTGAACTGTTCAACATCTATCAGCAAATAATATTCATGCCACATCCTGATTAGTGTCCTTTAACAAACGTAGTAAGTTGAATAGTGCCCTCAACCACTCATTGGAATCTCAGGATATAACCCTATTTGGAATTAGAGCCTTAGCAGGTGTAATAGTTAAGATGAGGGCATCCTGAATTAGGGTGGGTGCTAAATCCAATGACTGCTGTCCTTATAAGAAGAGAAGAGGATGCACAAAGATACACACAGAGGAATGAAAGCCATGTGATGATGGAGTCAGAGACTGGCGTGACTTACAACTAGAAGCCAAGACACCCCAAGGATTACTCGGGCCCCAAGATGTTAGGAGGAGCCAAGGACAGATTCTTCCCTGGAGCCTTCAAAGGAAGCAGCACCCTGTTGACACCTTGATTTTGGACTTCTAGCCTCCAGAATATGAGAGAATAAATGTCTCTTGTTCTAAGCCACCGAGTTTGTGGTCATTTGTTATGACAATCCTAGGAAACCCATGCATACAATCTTCTGTAAAATAGAAACTGTCTTCAATATTGCTCATTAATTCATTTGTATATCTACTCATTTGTCATTTTTGGGTGCCAGTGTGTAGGGGGCACTGACTACAGATGAGTTTCTGTCCTAAATGTCATTAGAAGACCCACCCCGAGGGTCAAGGGTGTGAAGCTCCATGCGTGTGAAGCCTGTGCAGTTGCAGCACACAGCTGGGGGCTTAAAAGGGCCCTGTGCTTGGTTTAACACTCTGCTGTTGCTGTCTTGAAATTCCTAATAATTTTTTTAACAAGGGACCCCTCGTTTTTCATTTTGCATAGAGCTCCTCAAATTACATAGCCCGTCCTCTCTAGAATGGATATAGAATCACTGAAATTACAAAGAGGGTAGATAGGAGAACCCACAATCCGACAGGATGTTTCACTAAAGCAATGAGGTAGGATGAATCCCTTAAAGGAGTCTGTTCGCAGACAAAGGTCTTTAGAGCAGAGGGAACTCAGTGTGATTGAACAACTGAACGGACTTTGTGCTAGCACCTAAAGTACCACTAGGTGGCGCTCAGGGAGAGGATGACGGAGAGACGTGGGTCAGCTCCTGAATGGCTTGTGGGCGGGCAATGCAGGAATCGGACTTCTCCCAAAGGTGATAGGAACCATGGAAGATGTTGACCTCCCCAACCATGCTAGATCCAGGATTTCAGCTGAGCCATCCTGCGCTCAAAGATCCAGACCCCACAGACTTGAACATCTCACGTGGATACACCGGGAAAGGGTTCAGAGAGAATCCATCCTCTTCTGGTATTTACTGCTTTTGTTGTTTTTCTCCCTGAGTACTAACATATTACATGAATAACAATATGTGTTTAGTCTGTCAGGACTTTCTGGCCTAAAATAGGATGGTCCAGGAGGACTTTCCATGAAGCTCCCTGGACTTGGCCCCTTGGGGGTGTCCAGATAGGTCATCTCTAAAGCAAGGTTCATGCGACATGAGCGATTTTCAAAAACAGTAGACTTTGTGGTGGGCTGAACACTGGGTTCTCAAGTATGTCCAAGTCCTAATTCCCAGAACCTGGAAATATGTTACCTTATACTGTTACAGGGACTTTGCAGGTGTGATTAAGTTACGGATGGGGAGATTTTCCCGGATTATCTGGGTGGGCCCAAAGGAGTAACAAGGGTCCTTAGAAGACGAGATAAGTGGATCAAAGTGAATTGTAGGAGATGTGAAAACAGAAGCAAGAGGTTGGAATGATGTGAGGAAGGGGCCAGAATGTAGCTGGCTTCTAGAAGCTGGAAAAGACAAGGAAATGGATTCTCTGAAGTCTCCAGCCCCATCCTCATCTCGATCTTAGACTCTGACCTCTAGAACTGTAAGAGATCAAATTTGTGTTGTTGTAAGCAACTGAGTTTGTGGTAGTTGGTACAAGCAGCAATAGGAAACTAATGCAGATATTTAACAAATATTTTAACTCATTCTTTGTAAAGTTCTATCTTTGCTTATAATGTGCATAACATAGGAGTATGATACTATGTGCATACACAGTTTAAAAATAAGTGAATTAACATATATGGAGTCTTTAATGATAGATATATGCATATTTAAAAATCTTTAGACCTCTGGGATAAAGTAAGGGTAACAGAAGTCTAGATACAGTATAAATTAATAATTATATAAATTAATTATAATTAATATAAATTTTCAATGTGACTATACATGTACTCAATAATCAGAAAAGAAAGAGAATATTGCAAGACAGCTGGCAATATTTTCCATACCTCTGGTGGGTGCCTTAACATAGCTTAGAAAAGTAAAAGTTAAAAAAAAGAAAATTCTTTATTCTAGTCTGTTCACTTGGATAACAGGCTGAAGAGCATGTGCCTGGACCTATAATCCTATGATGCTGTCATTGTCCTAGCACAGGTCCCCAGACAATTATTTCTGTTAAAAATTAGCTTTATTACAATGAGGTGTCACCTCACACCAGTCATCATCAAAGTCTACAAATAATAAATGCTGGAGACAGAGCGGAGAAAAGGGAACACTCCTACACTGTTGGTTGGAATGTAAATTGGTATAGCCACTGTGGAGAACAGTATGGAGGTTCCTTAAAAGAACATATAATCCAGCAATCCCATTCCTGGGCATAAAACCAAAAAAGACGAAAACTCTAACTCAAAAGGATACATGCACCGCATTGTTCACAGCAGCAGAATTTACAATAGTGAAGACATGGAAGCAACCTTTATCCATTAATTGGCAGATGATGGATAAAGAAGATGTGGTATATACAGAAGTATTACTCAGCTATAAAAAAAGAATGAAATAATGGCATACGGAGCAACATGGATGGACCGAGAGATTATCATACTAAGTGAATTAAGTCAGACAGAGAAAGACAAATACCATATGATATCACTTATATGTGGAATCTAAGAAAATGATAGAAATGAACTTATTTACAAAACAGAAACAGACTCACAGACATAGAAAACAAACTTACGGTTACCAAAGGGGAAAGGAGGGAAAGGATAAATTAGTAGTTTGGGATTAGCAGATACAAACTATTACATATAAAACAGATAAGCAACAAGGACCTTAGCACAGGGGTATTTTATAGTAACCTATAATGGAAAAGAATCTGAAAAAGAATACATATGGACTAACTGAATCAATTTGCTGTACACCTAAAACTAGCACAACATTGTAAATAAAGTATACTTCAATTTAAAAAAAAACAGTTTTGATTCACCCAAGGATGTTCCAGTTGTTTTGAAATATTGTTGATACCAAACTCATTTCAAGGGAGGAGGATATAGCTCAAGGGGTAGAGTGTATGCTTAGTATGCATGAGGTCATGGGTTCAACCCCCAGTACCTCCTCTAAAAAGAAATAAGTAAGTAAAATTAATTACATCCCCCCAACAACAACAGGAAAACTTTTTTAAATGGGGAGGGTATAGCTCAAGTGGTAGAGTGCATGCTTAGCATGCACAAGGTCCAGGGTTCAATCCCCAGGACATCCATCAAATAAATAATTAAATAAATGAACCTAATTACACCCCCCCCCCCAAAAAAAGCTAAAAAAAAAAAAATCCAAACTCACTTCATAAGAGATCATTAAATAGGGTCAAGCATTAGTTTTGGGGGAATGTATCCTAGAAAAATCTGTTATATTTTCATCCAAGCACATTGCCTTGTTTGATTTTCAGGAGAATAATTATGCAAATAGTCATTTGTTTAGAAATTTTTCTGTAACTTTAAAAATAGTTTTTTGGCTTTTACCAAAAGTAGAGTAGACCGTTAGTTGTCCAGATCAGAAGTAAAAGATAATACCAATAACAGGAATAAATACATAAATAATGTTTAGTATAAGAAAGCATGGTTTTAATTACTGTGCATCTATTGACTCACTTAAACCTTAGAGCAACCCCATAAAAGTAACTGGGAGTGGTAAGCTGCACTACCATTTCTCCCAGTTTTATAGATGAGGAAATGAAGACTCAGGAAAGTTAGAGGAGGTACCCAAGATCACACGGCTGGAGGAGACAGCTGGAATTTGCACCCTGTTAGTCCAGTTCTGTAGCTATTAACTCTCAACCACTGCAGTACGCTGCACAGCCAATTAACAGAGGAGCCAAGGAAGATGTAAGCTACAGTCTGAAGTTTGAATTTCGGGTTCTACTTTAAAGTATGTTCAATTTAGAGATGATTTGTCCATTTGTGGCCTTACCTTCAGTAAATACAAATTTATGGGGTAAACAAATATAGATAAGCTGGCTGTCCTGCATGGCCTCTGGGCAGATGGAATAATTATTCAGGATTCCTGTCCTTCAAACTGGTTCCTTTATAACTGGTTTTGGTTCTAAATTTCCCCTGCATGGACTAATACAATCAATGTCATAACGGAAATATTGCTTTAGTGACTAGATATTTGGGCTTATCTTTTCATTGTCTTCAACATTAGTTATCATTTGCATTTAAAGTACCCTGTGGTGGTCCCTGATAACATTTTTTCTGTATAAGATTCAGCTAAAAACTGGCCTTGGGAAATAAATAAATGAAAAAAAAAGTGGATAGTTTTTATTAAATTATTTTTACACTGATGTCTTGGATTCAAAGAGCAGACTCCAAGGCATCATAATGACCCAAGGAAGGAGAGTCAGAAAAATACATGGGTTGCATAGGAAGTCATCTTTGTTTTGGGATGCCAATTTCAGAGGAAATATAAAGAACTCAGAGTGGTCATATTAGGGTGTGAAGTTGTTGCTGAAAGATCGGCCCCTGTCCCTGACGAGCCAAATAACTCAGAGACGAGGTCTTGGAGCTTAGAAGAAAAGAGGCAGCTTTATTTCTTTGCTGGGCAAAGAGGACTCACAGCAGGCTAATGCCTTCAAAACTGTGCACCCGCCTTAGGGTTGGGGCTCAGTGATTATATAGTGAACAAACTGGTGCGAAAAGGGGGGTATTAATTAACAAAAGTCTCTGATAAAGCTTCCTTCAGAATCTTGGCGTGTCTGTCCAGGGTCATGGGGCCGTCTGGTGGTTTGGAGGGTTATCAGCCCATGATCTCTATCTGATCAGATTCATCAGGCGCCAGGAGGAACTTTGGAGGGTCTGGTCATTCTCCCATGACTCCCTTACTGGGTTAATGACTCAAAATCCAAACATGACTGTAAATTTCAATTACTGGAGTAAGGCAAAACAAACAGGGAAATCAATAGCTCTAACTCTAACAGTGGGCCTGGGGCTGGGAGCAGTGTCCGGTCAGTCAGATTTGCTGACCGCTCTAAAAGCAAGCAGTAGGCATAAGGCCAAGAATTAGTTAGCCTAAGCAAGGCCATTTTATTATTTCTCCTTCAAAGTTACTGACCAAGGTTCTATTACTGAGTGCTTTACAGAAATGATCATAAATACCAAATCTGATCAATCAGAGTACATTTTCTTAAATGCATGTCTAGTCAATTTTTCTGCTTGGTGTCCTTTAATGACTACTCATTGTTTTTAAAATAAAGTTAAAATTCCTCGGCATTGTGTTTGAGGCTTTTTATGCAATGGGCCGTAACTGTCTCTTACGGGATATCTGGCCACTTTCCTGAGGCACAGTGCGCTCCAGCCGTGGGAAACGTCCTCATCTCGCTTCTTGCTTCCACTGGCAACACACACAGCCATGTTTACACCACCCTCCCAAATGTGGCTGCAACGCCAGCACCTGCTCTCAGGTGTCTGCCCTGGCTGAGTCCCCTTCGCCCTGGCTTAGCCCTGGCTCGGCTCAGCTCAGCTCGAGCCAAGTTCAGAGCTCGCTCCTTTATGGTCCATGATACAGCTTGTCTGTAACTCCCCCACAGCACCTACCTCATTGTAATCACTTGTTTTCTGCTCTGTCTTCCCCACCAGGCTGAACCCCTGGGACGCCATGATTTTGTTCTTTTCCTCTGAATCCTCTGCTCCTGGCAGACATGGGGAATCTCAGCCTACGGCTCAGTCAGCTCCTGTCAACTCCTCCTTTTTAGTCCTGAAAGTATGAAAGAATGGGTTCTGTATTTAAACATTCCTGTCACTGAAAACCAGAAACCACTGCTGTTGGTGCTATACTGCATAGATGGTTTAAGAGATTTCCAAAGTTAATTTATGTCTACATCTGAGTGTTATGAGTGTTACGTGCCTGACTCCTGCATAAGATAGAACTCCACTGCAATTATTTTATATTTGCTACACACACTTTAGATAAAATACTTTTCCTTTTGAGAATTCTAATACTATGTCTCAGTAAAGCCCAATTTTAAATTCACTAGGGAGCTTGCTGTTTTACAAAGGAAAGGAACAATAACATAAGTATCTTTCCTGGAAGAACAGACTATTATACGTTGGATTTGTTTTAGCAAGAGATTTGTCATCGTTAAAAATTAGAATTGGGGCTGTCTGTAAACAAGATACTCTCAGAAAGAAACAAATGAGAATTTTTTTTTTTTGCACTGATATTGACAATTAAAATCATTTATTTATTTAAACAAAGAAGGCATCCATTTATTACCTTTAGGGTGCTTCTTAGACAGAGAAATGGTGAACTGCACTTAGGAGAATGCACTAGGTCTGATAGTTCTTGGTGTGGGGCACCCCGGTCAATATTTTATAGAGCAACAATTCTCAGGAAGAAAACGCTCTCATTTCAGCTACTCAGTAGGACTTCATAATAAAGCCAAATGAGGACTGAGGTGACTGAATTTGCTAAAAGCAATATCTAGTTTTACCATCAGTTCTCTTTTCTCTGTGATGTCTCATAAGTTAGAAAACTCAGGGGTCATGTTGGTGGATCAAAATACGAAGCCTGAACAATCATTTGTGAGCCTTTATGCGCCCCTGGCGATGTGTGGCTTGACTTGCTGTCACTCCTCAGGTTTGTGATGCTCCTCGTCCCTTCTCCCCAGGTGTGACTGAATTTCCTATTTGCATCTGCCAAAGCAGTTTCCTCAGGAGGATCTCTGGATTACTGGCCTGGGAGTCACTTGGAATTAAAGATGCAGGTTCCTGGGCGCTACCACAAACCCACTGAATCCAAAACCCTGGCAGGGCAGGTATTCCCCATCCCCTCCAATACTGTTTTAACCAAATGGGTTTTTACTTTTCTCATAGCAAGAAGCCTACAGGTAGGTACACCGGGGTGGTAGGTATGGCAGCTTCATGATGCCTGCAGAGACCAGAGATCATTCTGGCTCTCTCATCTATCCTCATGACTGCTCCATCTGTAAACCCTGAGCTGCCCTGCAGGAAGGAGGAAAAGGAAAAGGCCTGGAGGAAGTCCAAAGGCCCACAGCACTGAGTCTGCCACGTCTGATATGCTCCCTTAGAAGTGCCACCACTGAATGCCACTTATTTCTCATGGATTCTCTTTCTCTTCGTGAGAAATCACATCTGCTGGTTTAACCAAAACTTACACATCATCTGATGTAGTACTCAATGTATGTAGAGCAAATGCTTAGGACAATTATATTTAAAAAAAAAAAAAGGAAGATAAAGAGACCTACATGGACTATGAACTTAAAAAATAATTGATAATTGCATCAGAAACATAAAATAATTAGGGATAAATCTAATGGAAAATGAATAGGATCTCTACACCTAAAACTACAAAACACTGATGAGGGAAAGTAAGGAAAACCTAGATAGGTAGAGAGACATTTATGAATTAGAAGGCACAATATTGTTGTCAGCTCTCAAATTTTCTTTAGGTTCTATGCAATCCCAGTCAAAATCCCAGTGGGCTTTTTGGTAGAAATGGACAGATTGATTCTAAAATTTATATGTAAATGCAAGGAACTTAGAATAGGCAAAGCAATCTTGGACATAGAGAACTTACTAAAAAGCTACAGTAACAAAGATAGCTTGAAATTGGCATAAGGGTAGAAAAAGGAACTATGAAAGTGAATGATGGGTCCAGAAACAAACAGGCAGACATGTAGCTATTGATTTTTTTGGATAAAGGCACCAAGGATATTCAGTGGGCAAAGGAGAACCTTTTCAATAAATAATGCTTCAACAACTGGATATTCATTCGGAAAAAAAAATAAAACCTGATCCTTACCACACATGATACAGAAAAAAATAATTCAATATGGATCATCCATTTAAACATAAAAGCTAAAACTATACAGTTTCTAGAAGAAAACATACAATCTGTGCAAATTGGTGTAGACAAAAATTTCTTTGCAAGAACACAAAAAGCACTAACCATAAAGGAAAAAAACAAATCCAATAAACTGGACTTGATGATAATTAAAAACTTCTGCTTATCAAAAAATAATGAAGAGACAAGTCACAGATGGGGAGAAAATATTCACAATGCTATATAAAGTTCTCCAGCAAATCAGTAACAAAAAGACAAAACATCCTAACGCCCCCAAAATTGGCAAAGATTTTGCTAATTTTTAGCAAAAAGTTTAGCTGAAATTTAGCAAAAAAATCAAAGACCCAACAAGACATATCACACACACAAAGAGTCAATAAACATACATAAAAGTGCTCAATATGATTTTCATCATGCAAAAACAAATTGAAACCATAATGAGACACCAATACACATCTCCTAGAATGGTGAAAATGAAAACTATGGACACCACCCAATGTTGGCAAGAATATGGAGCAAACGAAACCTTCATACATGGCTGGTGCAAATGTAGAATAGTACCACCCCTCTGGAAAACTGTTTAACATTTTCTTATCAAGTTAAACGAACTTCTGCCCTATGTCCCATAAAGCCATTTTTATGTGTTTACTTAAAAGAAATGAAAATATATGTCCACAAATAACCTAGTACAAGCGTGTTCATAACTGCCTTATTTATAATTTTCAAAATTTGGAAAACAATCCAAATGTCCATCAACGGGAGAATAGATAAATAAGTTGTGCTATATTTGTACAATGGCATACTGCTCAACAATAGAATGAACTACTGACACACAACAACATGGACACATATCAAAGAATGGTGTGTCAAGTGAAACAGCCAGGCAGGAAAATAGTATATATTCATGATTCCACTTATATGAAGTTCTGGAACAGGCAGATCTGATTTATGGTGCTAGAACCCAGAACGCTGATTGACTGGGGTAGGGGCAGAGCTTGACTATTAGGGAGCGTGAGGGAACTTCCCGGGGTGATAGAAATGTGTACTTCATAGGAACATGGGTAACTTGGGGTGATATGTCTTCATGAAATCTCATCCAACTTAGACTGACGCACAGTGCTTTTCACTGTATGTAAATTATATCTAAAAAACACCCTGAACCCTAAGGGCTCTGCCTTTAAGACAGAAAACTATGTTGATGGCCTGATGATCTGCCTTTTCTGTCAACTGAGCTGTCATAGAAGCCTATGATTCAGTCGCCGTGACCATTATCAAGGAAAAGCTGGCAGCCATTCTAAACATTATCTAGCAATGGCTAAAAATGGTTAAAGTGATGGATTTGCCATCAAGCGAATCTTAGAAATGGGAACACAGGTTGTCTGCAATGGTGGAAGGCCGTGTCATGAAGCTTGTATTTCAGGCAACGTCATCTTGTAAGGCTTGGTGAAAAGTCCTGGGTCACCGAGCTGTAAGATAATGAGTGATAAGACTTTCTTTACTGGGTCATCATTTCTCTACTTACACACCCAGCACGAGACATTGCCCTGTGCACTCCAGGACACCCTGTCTATCAGTGCTTTCTGTGCTGTGGCTGGAATGTGTTTTTAATACTCATGAATGTTTGGCAGACACCCACCATCCATTAGGTGTGGGTGGCTGCTATCAAAGAGGTCTGAGCCTCACCGCCGCATGCCCTGGTTAACTTGAGTGTTTACTTTAAATCCCCAGGTGCCAAAGTTTTCATTCTAATGCTGGGTACTTGTCAAACCATTAGATGTTTACTGACTGCAGAATGGAACTAATTCTTTCTTCACTGTGGAAACCTGTGATTAGCTTCCTTCTGTTGTTGGCTGCTGCCTCTTCTATGATTCTCCTCTGTTGGGGACCATATCTTAGATTTGCAATGCCCCAAACTCATTCCTGGATATAATGCCTGGCTACACAGGCCCACCTTATTCAGCCTGACTCCCAACTACTTTCCAGCAAAGCAGTGTGGAGTAGTGGAAAAATCCTAAAGTCTAGAGGTCAAGAGAGCTGAGTCCAGCCCCTAACTTCCAGTGTGGTTGGACATAGCATCTCCACCGTCACAGCAGGGGTTTGGACTCAAAGGGCTCCCTTCCAGTTTTTATTCCCTGATTTTGTTTTTTAAATGGGGCTTATTGGTTAGTTGGTCTTTTAATAAACTTTTTTTTTTTTTTTTGCAGGGGGAGGTAATTAGGTATTTATTTATTTGTTAATGGAAGTACTGGGGATTGAACCCAGGACCTCAAGCATGCTAAGCACGCACTCTACCACTAAGCTATACCCTCCCCACCTTATTCCCTGAGTTTTAATCAGACAGATATCACTCTTGTCCCCAATATTTGTCTAAACATTGACTCTACTGCATCTTTGCTTTGTAAAAGTATTGCTTCTCTTTTGTGGTGCAGGAAAGCTCTCTCCTCTGGCCCTTTGCAAGTTATTTTCTCCTCTTTAAGCACCTGTGCAGTGAGCAGGACCACATGCTGATCACTTATTCCATTTTTATCCTCATGGTGTCTGCGGTCTACATGATGTCAGAACAACATGTTTATGGAGCCCCTACTCTGCACACTGAGACAATGACTGCGAGATATGGACACATCCACAAAATAACACTTACCACCAGTCCAACTATGAGTTTATCCTTACTTCTCCATCCCCACGCCCCAGCAAGAGTAAGGGCTCCTGGAGGGAGTGCCTGTGCCTTTTATAGGCATTTCTTTGTAGCCTTGCCATTTTTTCAGGTTTCTCTCATTCCTTCAATCCCACTTGATTTCCTCTTTTTCTTCTCTTGCTTTCTCTCTCTCTCTTACACACACACACAACACACACACACACACACACACACACACACACACACACACACACACACAGATTACCCCATGGGAATTCTCTCCACCTCATTCCTCCTTCTCCTAGTCCTCTTCTCACCAGCCAGCTGTCCTGCTCACTGCTCCTACGTACTTTGACTCCTGATTGCTTGGGCAGCTGGTTGGTGAACTTTGTGCGGCCACTACCTGTTACCCAGGGCCTTGGACTGAGGGAGGATCCTGAGGTGCTAATGCTCATACTATCCCCCTTGCCATGTGGCTTTGGGGGGGGCAACTGTGACTGGGCTCTTGGGCTCCTAACTTGTTCGAGTCACAGAGCCCTTTGAGAATTGCCCTCTCCAGAGAAATGTGCATATATCTAGACTTTGCCTACAATTTCAGAGGAGTCAGACTCTAGGACTTCTTTCATAGATCCAACAGACTCCCCATGGGCCCCAGGTTATACATGCCTGATGTTCATGAAAACACATTATAAATGAAAACGACTAACTTTGGCAGAGGCTGTTATTAACATTATTTCCTGGGAGCCAGGTAAGTGCAAACTAAAGTCTCTTAGTCTCCTTTCCTGCCATCAGAATCCGCTCATAGGCATCCCCTCTGCCTTCATCTCTCTTCTCTTATCTCCCAGTCCAGTCTCAGCATCCTGCTTGGGGATTTAAACAGTGGCTATGAATCAAAGATTTGTTTTGAAGGGAAACCTAGCCTAGTGATAATCCTTAAGAATCTTGTCATATATTAAAATATATGTAATGATGCTCAAAATAAAGCAGCAATCTGGTAGCTTTATTTATTATGGGCTCAATTGGAGTTTATAGGCAAGCTTGGAAACAATATATTATATATTTAATATGACATTTTCTTATAAATATTACATACTTACAATAGTTATAAGTTTGTAATGCCATGATTATTAATATATTTATATTATAGTTTCTATTCATATTATAATTTCTAAAGAAACATACACCTACATTTCTATAGAAAACTATGTTAAGATAAGGGAAACCTTTGTAAAATAACCTGTTTGTAATTTGGGGTTTTCTTATCCTGCTTTAAAAATTTTGAAGACATGTCACTGAATTGCATATGTCCTAGATAATTTCTCCAAATTATCCAAAAATGGGAGGAATAAAAATTACACAATCTTCACCTTCAAGGAATTGATAGAGAAGTAGGAATTCGGTAGGTACTTCCTGATTTATCAGGCACTGACCTTTGAACACTGGATAGCCTGGCTACTTATTATGTCACACATTGCTGATATCAAATAGACTGCCCAAAGGGTAATGATTTCAAAGGAGCCTAATTAACAAGGGACTACTTCAAACACCAACAAAATATGGGGTTCATCAAGTACAATTTAATCATTAAGACAATAATGTCTCTCATGAATACTTTCTGGAAAAATACTTAATCACTTCATTCTTGTCTTAATCACCATCTCAATTATAAATTATATTTGAACTTATGTGCCAAAGGTTACTCAAAAGGAAGGAAGCAAAGTTATAAATAGAAACAACAAATTATGTACCCAAAGCTATTCAGAAAACACTAATCAAAATTGGAACTAGGCTCCCAAACGCACTGTCAGTATTTAAATATTTCAAGGTCAAAGTCAGATTAAGCAACTGGCATAGGTATTTTTAGCAGTAGCTACAATTAAGATTTAACAACACTGGTCAGGTCTGGAAAATGTGGTAACGTGATATGCTGATTATTATCTTGAAATTCATTAAGAAATTTATAATCATAAGGGTTTTGGGAGACAGGCAATGGAAAGAACATTTTCTTGGATTCCTACTATGAGCCTGGTGCTGGACAGTCTTTACAGAAATTGTCACATTTAATTCTCCCAACAACCCTGCAAGGTGGATTTTTAAATTCCCATTTTATAAATGAAGAAACAAGGGGTAGTAATTTGCTCTAGGTCATAGCAACTAATCAGTGGCAGAACTCAAACTTTTAAAAATGCATAAAATAAACTGCAGAGAAAATCACAAAGGAAGCCAGTTACAATGAACGATAGTAAAATGTTGTGTTAGTTTCCTATTGCTATGAAAAATGACAACAAACGTAATGACTTAAAGCAACATAAATTTATTATCTGACAGGTCCAGAGGTCAGAAATCTAGAACAAGCCTTGTGACACTAAAATCAAGGTGTCGACATTGCTGCGCTCCTTCTGGAGGTTCTAGGAGAGAATCTGTTTCCTTGCCTTTCTCAGCTTTTAGACGCTGCCCACGTTCTTTGGCTCATGACACCCAGCCAGCAATTGCATCACTCTGTTCCATGTTCATATCTCCCTGGCTCTGATTCTCCTCTCTCCCTTTTCCCGTGTTAGGGACCTCTGTGACCAGACTGGGCCCATGTGGCTAACCTAGGATAATCTAATCATGCCAGGACCCTGAATTTAATCACGCTGGAAAAGTTACTTTTGTCATGTACGGTAACATATTCACATACTGAGGATTAGGATGTGGACATCTTCGGGGAATCATTACTATGTCTACTAAAAAGCTATAACAACCAATTTGTGATATAGTGATATATGTGACTCTTTATGACTGTGTTAAATAACACGATCCATGTTGGGGCCAATAACTCCCATAATGTTGAAGTAATGTAGAGTATAAAAAATATTTTCAGGTATCTGCAAACATTTTAATGTGATATAAAGCATCTGCGATTACTACTGGGTGGTCAGTACTAATGATACTGTGGTTTGTTGCCTGCATCCATCATTGAAGACATTGCTAAATTTCAGCTAGAGGCTAGTGACAGTAAAGATGTAACTTTTTCCCATTCAAGTTTATGGACTTTCTGGATTTTATCCATGGACTTCCAGGAGGCAGGAGAACCTTTGCCCTGAACCAATAGGCAAAATTCATCAAGGGTCAGTTTGAGTCATTAGAATTTGTGTCTAGCTTAAGTTCAAGGACACGAATACTTTTTATGAATCAAAACAAGGCTAGAACTTCAAGGTAAGGGAGTCCCATTTATTCAACAAATCTTTACTGAGAACCATAAAGCAGTCTCTTGGCTCCAAATCTTTACTGAGAACCATAAAGCAGTCTCTTGGCTCCACTGTGACAGGAACATCAACATAGGTTCTTCTGTTCTCTGTGGGATAGAGCAGTCATGTGGAAACTTGGCTCTACCACTGCATGACCTTGGGTAGGTTATTTAATCTCCATATACCAATCTTCTCTTGGGAGGCATGAATGGATAGGACTAGGTGATCTTCATCTTCCTACCCAGCTTTAACAATCCATTCATGTACGTAGTATTTAATAGAAAACACTGTTCATTTTAATGTTTCTTGGAAGTTCTGATTGCAATTTATGAAGACAATTCTGCTCTTTGGCCTGAGATTTAGACTACTGTGAAGTTGATGGGGTTCCCTGGAACATTTGGCAAAAATTTCATCCACTCCTCCACTGAAGTTGAATACAGATGAGAAAGTGTAAAGCTGCCCAACTGAGTCATCCTCTTAACCTGCTGCTGAATTTACAGAAACTTTCTCCACTTTATGTTGGCCTATTTAATGTTGTGGCAAGAAGAAAAGGCAACAACCAAACAATTTTCAAAAACGAAATCCAAAAGCACTGGAGCCCAGGGAGGATAGGGTAGGGTGAAGGAAGGATTGCTGCCCAGAAACAATTTTCTGGAAGTCTATAGTCGATTTTTTTTTTTTTTTTTTAACAGAGGCAGGCAGTGTGAATCATGGGGGCCTAGTATCAGTATGGTACTAAATTCAGGGTTTTTTTTTCCTGCCTTGATTGACATGTCACCACTGAGAAGAGTAATTTTCTTGGACAAACACACCCCAGGCTGCAAACAAATAATTTACCTAGCTAATTCTTAGAATTTCAGCCATTGATAAATTATAGATTGCAAAAAAAGAGAATATTTACTGGAGAATAATTTCAGCAATTCAGTATGAATTGATTGCACTGAGCTAAGCCTTTTATTATTTATTGATAAAGTTTGCTATATTGGATATCCTGTGAATACCATTACTTTTAAGTGATATAATTGCAAGCTCCAATCCATTCACTTTAGTGGTATTAATTGCCTGAATTCTTCTTAGGTAGAGAGAGGAATCTCAGAGGAAAGAGGGCCAGCACTGCTGTTGAGTCTGAAGCCATTCTGAAATGGGATTCTTTTTATTGAACTTCCCTTGACAACCACTAACTTTGCTGCTGGGAACTTTTTAGACTCTTTTTTTGGTTCCTAGTGATCTGAAATGTCATGATGACAGGCTTTGGAATGGGTCTTTTTTCATCTAGCATTCTGAGCCCTCAATGAACTCTCTCGATCTGGGAACTAAATGACCTTCATTTGGGGGAGCATTCCTTCAGACATTTCTTTGACAATTTTCTCCCTTACATTTTCAAAACCGTTTTA
Source organism: Camelus ferus (assembly GCF_009834535.1). Lineage (NCBI taxonomy): Eukaryota > Metazoa > Chordata > Mammalia > Artiodactyla > Camelidae > Camelus > Camelus ferus. Next base: position 12,969,844 of record NC_045720.1, read on the forward strand.
TCTTCTTTAACTCTCTTGCACCTCCTGACCTGGTTCTATAATTCTTCTATTTTTGGCTCAATCATATGTCTACTTTTAGAGGTACGTGATGCCTCCAATTCTTGTACTTTTTTGAGGTTGTTACTCGAATGAACCTTCTAGGTTGTTCCATTCCAGCGTGGTTTTCACCTCCCTCTGATCCACTGGGTTAGTTACCACTCCTCTATCTGCTTCTCACCTTGTATTATTACAGTGTTGATGTCATCTACTCTCCTACTAACTCTGTGCTTGAGGAATTGTCTTTTTTCACCCACTGACATTCAACCCACCATTTCTAGTGAGTATTATCTTGTCCTTCAGATGCTCAATTTTGCCGCTGCTTTTGAAACCCCAGACTACTCATTCTAGAAACTTTATTATCCTTTGGCTTTTGTGGCCACCAAGTTGCTTTTTGCTTTCTTTCTGCCATATTACCTCTCCCCCTCTTCTTTCTTCTTCCACTGCTTATCCCTTAACTGCTGCTATTGTTTCCCAAATCTCTGTCCTTTTACATTTACACATTTTTTATAGACAATGTCATCCAATGCATGGGTTTAATGACTTCCTTAAGGCTCTTGACAACCAAATCTTTGCCTGTGGCTCCAGACCCACATAAAGCTCAGAAACGAGACAAAGAATAAGAGGATCCTGTTTCCCTATATTTTAACCCCAAGGGAAAACGAACACTCTAGGGCCAAAACAGGCTTCCTTTTAGATAAAGAAAATAGGAGTGAAGGAAGGCACTTAACTTTATAAAAGTAAGAAACAGAGTCAAGTAGGAGCTGCACTCATCATGCAAAATCTGCCATGAATTGGAGCAACTCTCCAGGACAGTGGTCGTCTTATGTTGGCTCACTACTCCCCACCTCCTCAATTTCATGAAACTTCCATTTCAGCACATATTGTGGATCTCACCATGCTGAGAGGAGAGAGCAGCACAGCTGACTGCAGGCAATCAAGTGCCCACATTTGGAGGTGAAAATGTCAGGTTTCCCATTCATTGGCCAAAGAAGTCACATGGCCTCACCTAACTTCAAGGGCACAAAGAAGAGCAATCCTCTCAGCCCCTGAGAACTGATTCTGTTGAAAACTAGTAACTGACAATAGTGAAAATATTCCATTTAAAACAGAAAATCTGGCCTTAAGCAAAAAAAAGAATTTTTAATTTCCAGTCCTAGGTCAGTAGCTAGTATGGGGGGGCAATATTATTTGAATTCAAATATGTGGTAGAAGATGATTTAATAAGCCTATTTAAAAAGAGGTTCAGAAGAGTCTGAATCGATGCCTTATTTTCCTTCAAAGACAAATAGAAACATTCAAAAATCCTTCCACTGACCCTCCTACTGGGCTCAAAGTTGGAGTAATTTTTCAAAAACAGTTCTTGTGGCATCTAAATATTTGGAAGCCTCACTGAAGTTTGAAGAGAAGTCATTTCATAGCCCTATTGTTTATATTTACCTTGGTCAACATTCTGGCCCAAAATCAAACAAAATGGGCAACTTGGAAGGGGGAAGAGTTACAACATATTGCCCAGAAGGAGTCAGTAAGGGTGTGTGCATGTGTGTATGTGTGTGTTTATATGAGTGGGTATTATGTGTGCACATGAACTTTTCATGTGAGGTGTGGGACAGGCACACTCTTGTTGCTTACAGGTACACTGTGGGCAGATAAATATGAACCTCTTGGAGTATGAAATTGACACAGGACTTCTGAGCTCCAATTGATAGCCCCTCTCATATTTTCCAGACTGCTCCCATGAGATACTATTTCTTGCCCTGTGATGGGCACTTTCCAACATGCAGATCAAATTGTTTAAAATGAAGTATCAAAATGAGGTGGTGATGAGCGGCAGTAATGATTGACTGGTGGAGAGGAATGCAAAGGATTCAAAAGACAGATTGTCTCTTTGGGATTAATTTTGGATTTTCCAAGTGTTCTTCATACCAAAAGTGTTCCGTAGTTCCTCTCTTTAGAGTAAAGCTTTCTTTACATATAAATTATATACACTTATTATAAACAAGCAACAGAGACAAGTGCAAAGGGGAAAGTTAAAAAAAATCATCCAATATTCCAAGAATAATGATGACCAGTATTATATCAGGTGAACATCGTTCTAATGATAGGAACAGAAGGAAGGACAATAAACACCATTGTCCTCTGGTTTTCCCCCTACTTTACTGACTCCTCTGCCTCTTCCAGTTCTCAGTGGTGAAGGGTCCCAGAGTCGATCCCAGGCTCTCCCCTAATCTCCATCTTTACTTTACCCACCAGAAACCTGGCCAGTTCTATAGCTTTAAATCATACCTGGATGCTGATGGCTCTCAAATTTGTAACTCCTGCCTTGTCCTTTGGAAATAAAACAGCTCCATTGCCAGGCACTGGAGAGTGAAGAAACGTTGAGAAAACAGAGATCTAGTTGGATTCTTTCTTTCAGTTCTGAAGTTACATGAACCTCTGATACTTCGAGATACATGTTTACTGCTAACACATTTTTTAATCTAAATGCCTGTCAATACTACCTTATCATTTTTTGAGCCCCTCTACATGTTAGGCATTGTGTCATGTGTTTTACATACATTAACTCATCTTATGCTTATGTAGGGTAGTATTTTAAGAAATAATAAGAAACCCCCAAACCACGACTTTGCATAATAGACAACTTGTCCAAATTGACACAGAGAGTAGGTGTTAGAGTTAGGATTTGAACTCAGGGGGATTCATGCGCTTTCTGGTCTGCTATACTGCCTACATTTGCATTTCAAAATAAATTTTAGTATCAAATTGACAAATTCATACACACACACACAGAGACACAGACTCAGCTGGGATTCTGCTTGGGACTGCCCTGAATTTATAGATTAATTTGGGGGAGAACTGACATCTACTATTGAATTTTCCAAATGTGAATTGGTATTTTCCTCCATCTATTTAAGTCTTCTTTAATTTTTCTAATAAGACTTTTCGTTGTGAAGCAGCAATTGATCACCACAACCCTGATGGGGCAGGGGAATTTCAGGGGTCAGAATTCTAAGACTCGATGGATGAGAAGTACAATAAAAGAATGGTAAAAATGTGGGCAGAAGAAATGATTAAAGGACCCACCAAGTAAAGCGACAATTTCAAGAATTTGAAAGTGGATGGCAGTGGCTGGGTGGATAATGTATCATAATATGTAGACAGCAAACTGCCCTGGGCCCTGCCAGCAACAGGGATGCCAGGATCTCTGGGGAGTACTTGCATGGTGCAACCTACTGTGGACTGTTGATTCAGCAGTAATTTTTCGTAAGGAGGAGACTGTGAATGTTAACTGAGGCATGACATTTGTCATCTTTAAAAGTGAAGGGCAGGCTAGGCTGAACCCAGGCCAAGATTGCCTTCCAGGCCCTCCTTCTCTCCCTCTTCCATTTCTGTAACCTTCTCCAACCTGTTGGCACTGCCTCTTCAGCACCCTCACATTTCCTCAGAACCTTCCCCTTGCCACTCACAGCTAGACCTGCCTTATCCTTATATTTCTCCATGGCTCCATATCTGACCCCCCAAGTGCTCCCCCTCCCCATCTCCTCCATTTATTCATATTTAGGGTATTAAAGGGTTCAGAGAAAGAGTGGATAGGGGATCCAGTTAGTGCACATTACATGTGCATTAAATGACAGATGGCTACATAGATATTTCTCAAATTTGGGTCCAAAGAAATAATCCTATGGATTTGAGAGGTCTATGGGAATTTGGATAATAATAGCTAATATTTCTTGATCACTTACATGTTCCAGGTGCTGCTTAAAATGCTTTACCTGTATTTAGTTTCACTATAACCCTCTAAAACAGATGCCCTTACCTCCATTTAACAGATGAGCAAACCTAGCAACACGCCCTTATCCCCATCAAAGAGATGAGCAGTCATGCAAAGGCTGAGTCATTAGCTCAAGGCTATATAGCTAGGAAATGGAAGAGTGGGGACTCAAACCTAGGCAGTCTGGCTCCAGAGCAAATGTTCTCAACCACTTTGCAATGCTGTCATCTGGGGCTTCGTTGGGACTGGACGGTCCAAGATGGCCTCATGCACGTGCCTGGTAGTTAGCCGGGGCTATTGGGTGTCACCTCCTCCTCCATGTGGCCTTTCCAGCATGATGCTCTAGATTTTTTTATACAGCAGCCAAATTCCAAGACAGCAAATGCTATGTGGAAAATTATTTTGATGCAATGGCAGCCTCCAAGTATACCACCAGACAGGTTGTACCATAGGTCATGGAACAGATAGGCTTACAGAACAAATTAAGATGCTTGAAACATACTATGTGGCAGCTTTAAAACATGTTCCCAAATTCTTTGACATTGCTCCCCTTGAGAGGTGGGGGTCCACATCCCCTTCTCTTTAATCTGGGCCGGCCTTAGTGGCTTGCTGGTAGCTAGTAGAATGCAGTGGAATTGATGCTGCATGACTTCTTAGGATAAGTCAGAAAAGGCCATGAACCTGGTTCTTTATAAACATTTGCTCTCAGGGAAGCCAGCTGCCATGTGAGAAGTCTGCCATGCTAGAGGGGTGTGTAAGGCACTCTGGTTCATAGCCCTAGCTGAGCTCCCACCTGGGCAACAGCCAGCATCAATTGTCAGGCACATGAGTGTACCACTGTGGATGTCCAGCCTAGATGAGGCTTCAAACAACAGCAGGTGCAAATGATACCTGATGAGAGACTCAAATAACTGCCCAAGCAAGTCCTTTCTGAATTTCTGGCACAAAATCAGGAGCAAAATAAACTAGCTACTCCAAGTTTGGTATAACGTGTTCACTCCAAGAGCAGCAATAGTAACCCAGTTTATCAACTAATTTAGAACACAGTGAGCAGCATGGGGAAAAGAGATAGATAAACAAGTTTAGAATAGGGTATAAGCAGGGTGCGGACCATGGTACCTAAATTTTGTTTCATGCAGTATTTTTATGTCCTAACCCTCTCTGCTGTACCAGTCCCACAGATGGCATGGTTTTAAGGACCAGAGTGGAGAGTGAGGGGTTTAGGCAGAGTGAAGGGGCCTGGAACCGACATATATCTGTTCTGTCACACATCTGAGTGATAAGAGGCATGTGTGTTGGGTTATAACTGTAGATGGCCATTAACTGACTGAGTAGCAAGGGATTTATCTACCTTTCTTGTGCAGAGACTATATGAGGCCATAATGGAGCTATAATGGGTGTCACTAGTAGGTGGCCAATTTAGGGATGATCTAGTTGTCAGTCTAGAGGTAGTATGATCCATGCCTTACTAATATTTAAAGTTCACTTGGTCTATCTCCTTTCTAAAGTAGCACTTTCATTTGTTCCATCCTTTTTATCTATGTTCAACACATATTCGTTTATTCTGTATAACATGTCTCATAAGCAAATTGTGTCTACATTTTATTTTATTATTATTATTATTATTATTTTTAGTTCACCTGATTTTACTTTCCACCTATTCCTAGAGCTCCAACTGGCTTCAAAAGGCAAATAATTACACCTTCAACTATACTGGTATGGCAATGTTATCTTCTTCCTTCTTCACTAACTTTTATGGCCCCAACTCTAGAATTAACTTACTGAGGCAAATTGTGTCTACATTTTAATTTCTCTTATTTGCTATAGCAGAACTGAATATTCATAAAGCATACAGCAAACACATTATAGCAAGCCCCAAGGAGCAAGCACTTATCAAAGCATGGTTGTGATGGCCCACTTACCGGCTAGAGCAAGTCACATGGCCAAGCCCACAGTCATGTGGGACAAGGGAGTAGATACCATAAGTGATCATTGGGATCACTACTCAGTCTAATACTAAAACATAGCTAGGAAGTGGTTGATCCAGTTATCAAATTTTCAGCAATGTTTCTGGAGCCCACACACAAAACTGGTGTCCTGGGGGCTGTTGGAAATTCTTACTGAAGGGCTTTTTCAAGCCTCTCTTCCCAGGCCCCACCCCAAGCCCAAGTCAGAATCTCCCGAGGGTAAGGGATATAGAGGGGAGAAGTGGTGGAAATCTTAAGAATTTGAGACTTTAAATAACTCTGCAGAAGATTCTAACACCCACCGGAGGTGTTGGGGGTTTCAAAGACAAAGTCTCTACACTTAAAGAACTTGCATTTCCACAGAGAACACTCTTAATGGGCATTTTACCAGAGGCATTGCCCTGAAATTAAAAAAAAATGTAAATGCTTTCCAAGTTTAAGTTAGAGCAGTGATTCTCAAACTTTTGTGCGCATCAGTATTAACTGGAGTGCTTGCACGCAGAGGACTGGGCCAACTCCCAGTTTCTAATTCAGGGAAGTCTCTGGTGGAGCACACTAATTTGCATGTCTAATAAGCTCTGCTGTCCAGGGACTACACTTTTGAGAATCACTGAGTTGGAGCAGTAGGAGTATTTAGTGATAACATACCCCCTTGACTCACATTTGTAATATTGCATTTACATTTTTTATAGCATATCTATTGCATACAAGGTCTAGGGCTTGGTGTAGCAGCAGATATGATAAGAACAGGATTTAGATCTTGATTACACTTGAGCAGATTTATTCTCTAAGTAGATCCGTTCTCTAAGAAGACAGGAAGCCTAAGTGTCATTACACAGGTTCAGATAAAGTGGAGATCATCTCCCTTAGGAAGAGATAAATGAAAGCTTGCAATAGGAGATCCTAAGACCTAGGCCTTGAATGGACACGTGGAAACAGTGGAGAATCGCAGAATTCTTTCCAACTTGGCATAGAGGGAAAAAAAAAAAAACCAAATCAACAAACCTTGATAAACACCTGGAAACGGTCTGTGACATTCTTGCCTCAGGTTCCAGCATAAACAATCTGCAAGCTGATTACATCAAAACAAAAAAGGTTGTTCTCAGTGCCAAGGTCTCAGTTTCAAGCTCTCCTTGGGAAGGGGTAGAATTGGAGTCGCCCTCCCTTTGGAGCTCCCAGAGTGGGTGCCTCAGAGACAAGAGTGGCCGAAAACTAGATGCGCGCTGACCTGGCAAAGGGCGCGGCTTGTGCGCTTCCATCCCCCAAAGCCTGAGCAGGGCGCTGTGGCCTTGCCCGTGCCGGGGAAGATGGGCCGCACTCTGGGGCATCGTTCAGAAGCAGCCTAGGAGTTACGCATGGAGCTAGGGTGGACCGGATGGCAGCTGCACTACCTCGCCGAGCGAGGGGCTCAAAGCTCTCTTCCTTTTTTCCCTCCGCTGGACTAAAACGTGGCGGAGGCTAGCGCAAGCGAGGCGCGCCCTCTCTCCCTCCACCTTCACAGACCGGAGACGGTGGAGACGCGCGTGCACGCTTCTTACCCGGGAGGGAGCGCGGCCCGCGAACTGCTCGCTGCGCCTGCGCGACCCCGCCCCACCCCGCCCCGCCCCTTTCCTTCGCTCCGCCCTGTTACCCCTTATACCGCCGCTAGGGGTAGCGGCTACGGCTGCGGCTTGACAGCGCGGCTGCTTTGAGGGCGCGGGAGCGGTACGGAGTGGGGACGAGGGCAGGCAAGAGGGTGGGAAAACCGGCGAGAGAGGAGGGCGGTGCCGGAGAAGGGCGGCGCGTGGCTGACTCATCCCTCTGGAAGATCAGACTGACAGACACAAACCCTTGCCGAAACCGCCCGCCCGCTCTGCTCCTCCTCGGCCGGGAGGCGCCCGCCCGCACCACCCGCCTGCCTTCTCCGTGAGCGCTCTCCCGGCCCGGCCGCCTCTGAGAAAGTTTTTGTCGTCGGGAGGGACCGGAGGCGCTGTGGGCCTTTGGGAAGGGAAGAGAGACGGAAGAAGAGGCTACAGTCGCGCGGGCCCGAGGAGTGCATGGTGCCCGGCGTCTCGGCTGCCTGTCAAGAGGACATCGGGGCGGGGTCGGGCTGAGCCCGGCTTCTTCTTCCCGCAGCCTCGCCAGAAATCTCCCTCCCGGGCTGCCGCGGGGGTCCCCGCTCCTTAGCCCGCCATGTCCCGGCTGCTGCCGCTGCTGAGGAGCCGGACCGCACGCAGCCTGAGGCCGGGCCCGACCGCCGCCGCGCCTCGGCCGCCGTCCTGGTGCTGCTGCGGGCGGGGGCTGCTGGCGCTCGCGGCCCCGGGCGGCCCCCGGGCGCTGGGCACCCACCCCAAGAAGGAGCCCATGGAGGCGCTGAACACGGCACAGGGCGCTCGCGACTTCATCTACAGCCTGCACTCCACCGAGAGGAGCTGCCTGCTCAAGGAGCTACACCGCTTCGAGTCCATTGCCATCGCTCAAGGTAAGGGGCGAGAGGGGGCGAGCCGGGGGTGTGGGCGGCGCCCTCCCCTCCCCCGCCTGCGCCCCGGGAACCCTCCCGCCCCTCGGCCAGGGACCCTCGCCGTGGCCCCACTCGCCGCCTGGCCCTGCGCCTGGGAAGTGCAAGGGGGGGGGGGAACTTTTCGCCTCCTGAGTGTCCCCGGAGCAGGTAGGACGCGCGCGGATCGTGCCAGGCAGCCGGGGCCACCGTTTGGTTGGTTGCTCCCCAGCCTCAGCAGCTGGAGCTTAGCCTCAATTCAGAGCCAATGCTGATTTGATTTTGTTTAGATTTGATGCTTGTCCCCTCCACTCCCTACCCCCCCCACCCCCACCGGGCCAGCCTTCCTGTCCCCAAGCCCTTGCTGCTTTCTTGTGAACTTGCAGCCATGCAAGTTCAAAGTGTTACATACCCAAGAGACAGGCGGAAACTTTTCTTGACTGGTTATCAAACGAAGATGAAAGGGGGTCCATGGGATGTTGCTTCATAAGGCAGAGATGCTCTCAGCTGCTTGTTTGTACACACCTCTAAATTGTATTCATTTAAGCAGCCAAATGAAACATTTTCCTGGGAAATGGGAAGAGTGGATCAAACCAGCAACTGCAGATAACATTATTGCAAGCCCGTCACAGGTTTGGTGGTGCCCAAGTTAAACTCCAGTTTTTGTGATTTCCCCAGAGAATGAAAGAATGCAGTAGATAAGAAGGTATTTTTTTTTCTGGAAATCTGTGGCTCTACAATAAAAAGCAGACTTCTGCGCAAAAATAATTTGCAGTGGTGAAAGCAAAGCTATTTTTAAGCTAAGCACGTTAAAAGAGGATATTTTTAAAACTAGTGCAGAATGTTGGTAGGCCAGAATATGAGTCCAAGTGAAAAAGCTAAAAAGTCAGAAAATTAAAAGGATGAAAGGAGCAAATGATCAAATCATTCAGTCTTAAAATATTTTTTGCCAGTTAAATACGGCGATACAGACGAAATAAATTGCTACTATTTTATATTACATTCTGATGTCTTTGAAAGTTTGTTTTCCCCCCCAAGTTTCCTCCTCGTCCTCTCCCTCAAGGTTGGTAGGTTCATAAACATTCCATAAATTCCTTAAGTTAAGAGCACATATATTTGGAACAAGACATTTTATTTGCCGGAGGCACTTGAAAGTGCTTCTTTGGTCTATGTACAGGAATGGAGGAAAGAATTATCTATCTCATATAAGTATGGTTTTTCTAAACTACTTCTTCAGAAACTTTTTATTAGTTGTGCCTCTTAACTGCTTCCCCCCCCCCCCCCAATTCAGGGAATTGTGGACCAATTTATAGAATTGGGTGATTCCACACATCCTCTACCCACAATGCTTTTACAGGAAAAGTGTAACATCGTGATCAATTCAGTTACTAAATATGTAATCATGATATTATATGAAGTCATAATCAAATACTAGCATATTTGTAAGCTTTGCGTGCAGTCAGTGTGTGGTTTTAAAATGTTCAATTCTGAAAATGTACTTCTTGGAAAACAGTGTAAAGACAGTCATGCAAGAAGCATTAATTTTAGGAATCTTTCTCCATGGGCATGACTACTTGAATATACATTTGGCCTTTTCTAAGTAATTTCTTGGAAATTCTGCATTAACATTGTTACAATACTGGAGGGCCTTGTTAATATGATTTTATGACAGTTCTTGAAAAGCTTGTCATGTGATACAAACGGATAAATTTTATGTCATATGTTTTTATTTTAGCACATGCTAGTATTTTTGTGGTAGGGATGGTACATTTTCAAAAGAAGACAATGTTTTAAAATTTAACATGGTTTTAAATAGTTTGGAAAGGACATATAAACTTCAGTCAATGGAGATCAGTCAGGATCAATTAAGCTTAATAATACATAAGTTGTATGAGAGAAGTTGGTAATTTAAGTTGTCTTTGTTCAAAATAAATAGGCAAAGATATGGGAAACTGTGGTAGTCAAATGCTTATCCTGTTTATAAGCTAAAAATCTTCAGAGTTTAAGTCAACTAAATTTTGCCAGTGTTGATGACTAAATTATTGCCCTTCGACTCAAATGACACTTACTGATGATGATGCTTTAATTTTTAGTACAGTCTTAGTGTTCCTCATTGTTTTCAGTATCAATACATATAGTTTCTGTGGAGGTAACTGGAATCATCACTAGTAAATTACCTCATTCTTTAACCATTTAAGGTAAAGAGGATTTATTATGTTGAGAAAGCATGCAGCTTATTCCATTTCTGAAATCAATTTTTTGCCCTAGACAAATGAAAACCTCCCATGTTTTTCTTTTATTGTTGCTTTTTAATATTTGACCCATGCACTAAACATGTGTACTCAGTGCACTTTTCTGATGAAATAAATTATGTTAAAAAAGCTGTTTTTTATAATAGGAAATCTTCGTGTTCTTGAAAAGTGTACTTTGTATAATCTAATGAAGTGTTTTGGATCTGGAAAATAAATCATCCATGTTTTGAAATGGAAGTGGAATCTACTGCTGAAATTTGGTATATTTGCCCTTATCTTTCATATGTGTTTATCAGTAGACATTTGATACAGTCTGTGACAAGATAAAGCTTTAGAAACAATTTGTAATAGATAAGGCAGACCTTGTGGGATGTTTTGTTATAGTTAAGTAAGATACCATGATTTTTAAATTACAAACCGATTTCCTCCCCAGTTTTAAAAAAGTTGATGTTGTGTTCTCAAATTATCTGCTCAACCTGCTCTCAGTTCTTCTAGAAACAGTCCATATTCTTCTGATGGTGTGTTGTTGGTTCATTGTTTTTACAAGTAGGACTGGCAAGCTGATATTATTACTGTTGCCTTCCAATTTTAGTCACAATTTTTAAAACAAATTTGTTTTCCAATTTTTGTAATTACTATTTCTATTTATACTTATTTGAAAAGACTTTTAAAAAACATCAATTTGGTTTTTAAAGGCTAGGCAGTGCTCATTGTATTAGTTATACATTGCTGTACAAGATTACCCCAAAACATAGTGGCTTAACATAAATATGTTTTGTGTCACAGTTTCTGAGGACCAGGAGTTCTGGAGCAGCCTAGGGAGATATTTCTGGCTCAAGATCTCTCATGCAGTTGTAATCAAGCTTCTACCTGGGGCTGCATCATCTGAAGTCTTGACTGGGGCTGGAGGAACCAGTTCTAAGAAGGCTTACTCACATGGGGGTTGGCTAGAAGTCTCAATTCCTTGCCATGTGGGCCTCTCCACAGGGCTGCCTAAGTGTTTCAAGACATGGAGCTGGCTTCCTTCAGAACAAGTGATGAGAGAGGGAAACCTAAGCTAGAAGCCACAGTCTTTTATGACCCAATCTTAGAAGAGATAGTCCATCCTCTTTTGCCCTCTTCCATTGTGAGAGGGTACTGTACAGGGTGTGAAAACCAGGAGGTGGAAAAAGGACCTTCTTAAGGATTAGTTTTTGTTGAATGTGTACTTAAGGTGTTTTTAAAATGAGATTGTTCTTACATATAGCGATAAGGGATGTCATATTGAGGTGAACAGAGCAGTTTTTCTATCAGTGTTAGATCTTAATCAGCTTGCATTTTTTTGTTTCTCTGTGTAAATGGTAATTGTATGTTTTAATTTTTTTTTTACCATTTATGTACATCCATATAGATACACCATATAATTATAAACTTTAATCTTGTAGCTCCCCACATTTTGCGATTATTTACTTAAGGGAGGATGAGGAGCTTCATTTTAAGAACTTGCCATATACCATATTTAGAATACTTAAAAACAAGTAAGATTTTTTTATGGAATTCCCATCCACTAGGGACTCTTAACAAGAGTATCCCCATTTTTCTCAGCCCTTTGTATAGGATTATGTAAGAAAGTGGCAGCATTAACTATTAGCCTCTGGAATGAATTGGAGATAATCTTGGCTTTTGCTCAAAGAGAGTAAGAAAGAAGGCAAGAAAACATTTCATACTCTAAATTAAGATTTGTGAATAAAGATATTTCAGTGCCTTGGCTGAAATAGTAAAAGGGAAGTGTAGCCCCAACTAGACCCTGCAAGAGCAGAAGAACCAGGATGAGGAGAAGTATGAATAGAATCAGGAGGAGTTAGAGATCCCTAATAAGCTGAGAGCTTCTATTTCTTGGACCTGGATAAGTAAATGAAGCTTTTTTACAGTAAGTTATTTTTACCAATATGGGAAGAACCTAATTATGGCAATATATTCCAACAAGCTTAATTCTGAATACTTTAGAGTTACTGGGCATATTGGAATAGCCTTACATAGCTAGGGATTACTGCCTAGAAAACAGGTAATGTAAATAGGGTTTTTCTCTTCCATTATAAAATGGATATATTTCTACTTAATAATCTTTAATCACCATGTAACATATAACTTGAGATCCAGAGTTATACATGACAACAACATTCCATTATATCTCATGATTTTGTGGATCAGGAATATAGGCAGGACTTGGGTGAATAATTTGTTGTTTCATGTGGTATCTGTGGAGATCACTCGGTAAACAGCTGGCAGATGAGCTGGTCACAGAGTCCAAGATGGCTTCACTCACTTGCCTGGCACTTTGTTGGAAGATGGCTGTAAGGCTGGGCTCTACTGGTAACTGTTGGGCATAGTAGATGCATGTGATCTCACTAGTATGACAGTCTTAAAGTGGGTCAGGACTCCCAGAGAAAATATTACAGGAGAGCTGGGTAGAAGCTATAAGACTTTGTGTCAGTTTCCTATTGCTGCTGTAACAAATTATTACAAATACAGTGTCTTAACACAAATTTATTCTCTTAGCATTCTGGAGGTCCGAAGTCCAAAATTAGACTTAAGGAGCTAAAATTAAAGTGTCAGCAAGGCTCTGTCATTGTGGAGGCTTCAGAGGGAGAATCTGGTCCTTGTCTCTTCTAGCTTTTGGCATTCCTTGGTTCCTGGCCACATCACTCTAATCTCCGTTTCATTGTCACATCATCTTCTTCTTCATTGTCCTTTTTGCCTCTTTCTTAAGGATGCTCATGATTACATTTAGGACCCACCTGGATAATCCAGGATAATCTCACTCTCTCAAAATCCTTAATTTAATCATATCTGCACACTCGCCTTCGCCATATGAGATAATGTAGTCACAGGTTGGAGGATTAGGATGTAGACATATTTGAGGGACATTATTCAGCCTACCATACACATTTATGCCCTAGCCCTGGGAGTCCCAGACACCATTTTTTGTTGCAAGCTATCGGTCAAGTAAGTCACTCAGGCCAGTCTAGAGCCAAGGGAAGAGAAATTAGGAGATATTCCATGTAGGTGACCATTACTATTAACTATAGCTTGTTCCTTTATATTGGTACATTGAAAAACTTAGTCATTTCTGTAGGGAATTTTGTATTGTATCTTTTTGTATTAATGCATACCAGTAACATAGTAGGTTTCTGATAGTTTGCTTTTCTTAAGACTTTTGAACATACGTTCTTATACTGAGTGCCACCGTAATAAGTCCATATATATATATGTATATATATATATATATATATATATATATATATATATATATATATAGGACCCTACTATCTATCTATCTATCTATCTATCTATCTATCTATCTATCTATCTATCTGCATAGGACTCTTCTGTATCAGGATTTCTCAGCCTTGGCAGTATTGACATTTTGGGCTGGATAATTCTTTGCTGTAGCAGCTGTCCTCCACATAGGATATTTAGCAACATCCCTGTCCTCTATCCACTAGATGCCAGTAGTACCTTCCCACTCTCCTCACCCTGAGTTTTGTCAACCAAAAATGTCTTTAGGCATTGCCAAATGTTTCCTGGAGGTGACATTGTGTTGCAGGAATGGGAGGAAGTTAGCAAAATAACTCTGGTTGAGGGTCATTGCTTTGTATGAAATGCTCTGTTTCATATCAATGTATAAACAGAAAAGGCTGTTGCTGTTTTTGTTTTTTTTTCAGTCCTCAGCCTTGTCTCTCTTCCTGTCATCCACTGATACTTGCTATTATCAGCGTATTTTCTTTGCTTATAGCTCATTTGCTTTATTTTACATTTATTTGTCTCTGGATAAGGACGAAGAGTAATTCCTCACCTTTCCATCAGGTTCTTCACCTCATTATCAAATAAATGAGCTTTGTATAACAGTTTTCCTTGATTGTGGTGTCCCTTTACTTCTAAGTTTTAACTAAATTCTAAATATTAGACACTTAGAAAATATGGCTTCCAGATAAGTCAAACACTGCTGTAGTTTAATTCACCAGTAATTTAGTGGTGTTCATTTCAGTAATTCCTATTTTCTGACTTTTTATAGCAATTGTGACAGGCAAATTTTTGTAAACAAATTGGTGGATAGGAACCTTGAGATAATACAAAGTCTGCAACTTTCTCGGGTCATCCAAAGGGTCAGGTGGGACTAAAGATAATGGATAATCTTGAATGTTGGGGATGATCTGATATTGAACCATTATTAGTGGCAACTGTTTCCATTTTTCTGAAAATAGTGGTGAGTTTGTATAACCATACTTGTGTTTGTTTTTTTTCTTTTTTCTATTTTTTTTTGGTATGTCAGAGGATAAAGCTAACTGAAACAAATAGGGACTAAATTCCTGAGTGCAGATTTCACTAGCATCTTGCTCAAGTCAGCTGAATTAATTAGTATGTAGATTTATAGGACTCTAGCCTTGTCTTTGACTCATAGGTTTATGTCTGCTTTAAGTTAATGAAAACAACTGCATAAAAGCAAGTAGTTACATGTTGAAATATAATAATGTAGTTACCTCAAACCATCTGGTAAATGAGAGACTCTTCTAGGCAAAGGACTTTGTAGGTAACAAAATGTCATTCCTCTTACCCTCTGAAATATTTACTTTGATGGTTTTTGATGGCAGTATATTTGAACATACTGCCTTTTTCTCTGCCTTAGTAAAAGTATAATGAGCACAATTTAGCTTCCACCAGATGTCAGAGTCCTTATATCCTGTGTTTTAATACAATGATTTTCTTTGGGGCTACTTACTTCTATTTGTAGATGTAGTCATCACACCAAATGCCTCCAGAACACTGTGCTGTTTCAGTTGGCATGCTTTTCAGACTGTGTCATAGTGCTGGGGAAATGTGTTGAGCCTCTTCTGTCCCCCCCCACCTCGTGCCCTCAGATTATTCTGCTTTGTTCTGTCATCCCTGTGGTTGTGGTAGACTTTTCTGCTGTGTAAGGAGGTCTGCTTCTTGGTATCTCTGTTATTGTTTCTGATGTCTGCTCTTTGCCACTCTTCCATAGTGTTTTGTTTTGTTTTTCTTATTTTTCTTTCACTTTTTGTCTCTCTCTTCCTCTCTCTGAACCCCTTATGCTCCTGGATAGACACTTCAGGGTCATGGACCACTACTCTCTCTGTCTTTCCATCTAGCTAGTTGCACCTGTCACACTGTTGTTGATCTCAGACTCCAGATCTCACCTTGAGGATCTTGTGAGTATTTTTACTAATATCAGGATTATGGATGTTCAGAAGATTGTTGTTTTAAACACCTAAAATGTACTTAACTGAGGCATTTATTTTTATTGGTCTTTAAGTTTCAGGGAAATTTAAATTAGAGTGGTGTCCTTTACTTGGTTTAGTTTATATTTTTTGTCTTCTTTCTGAGTTTTAATATAGATTATTTAGGGCACTGTGTTATTAAAACATTTGTAATTTTAAAAACAGCCTGGTATTTTATAGCACAACATCTGAATTTCTTTTGTATAATGTTTGTTACATTTTATGGAAGACATCTCACTGCTACCACTATTGCTGTTGCTAACACCATCTTCATTACTGTTACTTAGAAATAATTGAATATTTGCTAATTAAGTGAGTTTTCATGTAATTACTTCTCTCGGAGAGAGAAGGAATTATCTCTATTCTATAGACTGAGATGCTGAGGCTAAGAGGAGCTTGCTCAGCATCCTAAAACCTGTGTGGCAGAGTAGAGTTTTTAATTTAGCTTTCTTTGACTCTAAAACCCCTGTTCTTGTTATTACACCTTTCTGGGTATTCATACGTGGGATTTTTAACACATGCTGGGAAAAAAAGTTAACAACTCAAATGCTAAATATAAGTCACATGTGCTGATAACATATCTTTTGTCTTCTGTATGTTTGCATAATATACAACATTCAATACAAAAGCAAATATGGCATTGTTACTTTGAAATTAAGGGAAATCAAAATAAAATCAATATGCAAAAAAGTTTATAAATTGTGAGAGGATTTTGAAAAAGTCAGAAAACTAGTATTTGGAACTTCTGCTCTTTCTAACCTTTACTCTAAGTTTCTTTTAGAGTTTTGAATGAGTTTTTTTTTTTTAAACATCTGACATGCTATTTATAAAAAAGCTTTCTAAACTTTGAAAATTTATTTATGTAACAACTATTTGTTACTCTCCCTACCATATAATAGACACAATATTGAATGTTGGGGGTATGTCAGAGAATTAATTCAGCAAAATACTCTCGTGAGACATTTTTGAGAGGAAAGATATGAGCAATAAAGTAAATAAATAATTATGGATAATGTGTGCTATTAGAATAAACAGAAGGACATTTACTTAAGTTGGTTTGGGAAGGCCTTTGTTTAGGTAATATTTAAGCTGAAAATAAAGGATTTTGAAGAAGCTATTCATTCAGACAGGTGAAGGAAGAGCATTCTGAGAAGGAAAAGCAAATACCACGATCCTAAGAAAGAGACTTGGCATAGTGTAGGAATTAAAAGAAGGCAAATATGAGTGGAATATAATGAACAGAGGGTAGAGTGGAATGGGATGAGATGGGTAGGTAGGCAGAAACGAAATCAATCAAGACCTTTCTGGGTAAACCATACGAAGGCCATTCAAGCATTTAAACGTGAGGGTGAAATAGTTGGATTTAAAGAGCCCCCTGACTGCCGTAGAAGAACAGATTGGAGGGTGCAGATGCATAAACTGGGAGACCACTTGGGAAGCTGTTGCAGTAGTCTAGGCTAGCGATGATGGTGGTCGAGACCAGGTGGCCACCTGTTTTTAGCAGCATTGTGTAGAAAATGTACAGGCCATTTATCAAGTAATGTCTTTTCATTTTCTTTGGTAAGAAGCTTATAGAAATCAAGAAGATGATTGGAAATTTCATTTTTCATATTAGAATACCTAAGAGCTAGGGAGAAGGGATATGGGGCTTTCAGTGCTAAAATTGAAACAGTCCCAGGCAAACTGGATGGTTGGTCACCTTACCTACCCTAAGAGTGACAATATTTTTGCCCTTCTCACAGATTAAGGCTTCTGACTCATAGAAGAGATTGAGAAAGGGATCCGAGTAGAGTTTTTCATGACTCTTCTGCAGTCCTGCGTTTCCTGTCTTCTAGGTCCATACCACAGTGGACATTTTCTTAGGATTCCCTCTTTTACCTTTTTTGTGTCTGGTGGAATTTCTGGTGAAAGGACCTGCAAGAAAGTGCAGACTCGCAAGTTTATTCCTAACCTAATACCTTCACACTGTCCCGCCAGCCCTCACCCTGCCTTCACCTGTTCCCTTACTATTCTAGCTGAACTCTTCTTATGGTGTCTGGTTGCACCTGTCTCAAGTAAGCAAGTGCTAACGTCCCCTCTGTCCTTGCAAGGGCCTGCTTCTCTTTTGATTTAGGGCCAGTTGATTGCTCTGTGACATAAGTTCTCTTACCGATTCAAAATAAGCCATAAACTTGGATTTAGTTTTACTTTGTTTCACTGTCAGGGTGGGAGCAGTACTCTGTAGCTCTCTGTATCCCACAGTGAAAACTAGTTTAATGTACACATAAAATCATCTGGGATTTTTATTGAAATACAGAAGCTATTTCAGTAGATTTGAGGGGGCCTGAGATTCTGCATTTCTAACAAGTTCCTAGTGATTCAGTGATTCAGGACCAGTATTTTGAATAGCAAGGTTATAGCAGGTGTTTTTGTTTTTAAGGTGAAAAAGAGTTGAAGTTATGTAGATAAACTCTGGCATGCTTGAATTGCAAAAGGAAACAGAGAAGCAGATGTGAGAGTGATAATGTAAGATGTGGCATATTTTGTAAGCTGGCAGAATTTTATGTTTATGTGTAAGAAAGACCTTATGGTTAAAAAAATTATCATAGCATTTTTTCTACTCAAGGGGGCTTCTTAAAAACATTCCAAAAATGTGAATTGTTAGCACTGATTTTATAGTTATGCAACGATCACTTTTGAGTAATAAATGCTGTGGAATAGATATATTCTTTTTTGTTCATTTAACCTTGAATATGCTGTCTATTGGTTAAGTCTCATTTCTTCAGAGAATCCTCTGTCATACTTTTTTCTTCTGCTTTTCTTCATCCTGCTCTTCCTGTGCTTTCCCCACTTAATTTTGTATTACTTAAAAAATTCTGAAGCAATCTAAAATTTTAGAAAAGTATTAAGTATAGCAGTTAGCTTTTTTCCCTATCCCTGAATCATTTGAGAGTAAGTAGCTGACATGATGCCCTGTCATCCCTGGCACAGGCTAGGCTCCTTGAGAAGCAGTCTCTAAGGCAGGCAGTTTTTTGGGGAGTGCTGTTGGAATCCTCACCTTAGAAAGGGAAGGGAAGAAAGCAGGTTCGGGCAGAGGTAGAAGTAAAGTGATATGATCTCAGTGGAAGCCTTAGCTGAACCTGAGGAGAGTTCTAGAGATAGGAATGACCCTCCAGTGTTGTCCTGAGTTGGGTGAGAGGTCTGGGCCTCCACCTCTGAGAAAATGAGCTATTGGATGTGAACTGCCCTGAGCAGGGGGCAGGGCCTCAGGTGAGGCAGCATTCTTCAGCTGAGGCAGCTCCCCAGGAGGATTGTCTCTCAGGAAGGACTTTGGGCAGCTAAGGATCGACTGTACCACAATGCCCACTATGGCCAGAGTACTTTGGCTTATATTTCCTACAAACAAGAACAATTTCCTATATAGGCACAGTGTAACGTGAATACATTACTACCATCTTACACTCTGGTGTCATTCAAGTTTCACCAGTTGTCCCAATAATGCTCCTTTACCGCAGAACGATCCAGTCCAAAATTACATGTTGCATTTAGAATTTCCTTTATTTGAAACGGTTTCTCATCTTTCCCTTGGCTTTCATTATTTTGATCCCTTGGAGGAGTACAGACAGTTATTTTGTAATGTATACTTCAGTTTGGTTTTGTGTCTTTCCTTATGAAGAGATTCCAGTTATGGATCTTAAGCAGGAATATCACAGAAGTAATTTTATATTCTTTTTTTTTTATCCTAATAATATCAGTTGGCTCATGATTTTGATTTGTCTCTGATGATGTTAACCATTTCCAGGTTAACCATTTCTTTTGAACACTTGACTAAGTTACATTTGTCTGACTTACCACTATAAAGTTACTGTTTTCCTTTCTGTAATTAATATTTTGTGCAGAGATATTTTGAGTCTATGAAATACCCCATTCCTCATCAACTATTCAAGTTATGAATTTGTATCAATATATATACATGGATTCTTATTCTATTTAATGGGTTATAATTCATTACTATTATTTTTGATCCTCTAACAGTCCCATATTTCACCAGTAGGAACCCCTTCATGCTGGCTTCTGTGTCTTTTTGACGTGTTTCCATTACTCTTTGAGTGTTTCCTTCCTTTCTAGCACCATAAGATGTTCTAGGCTTATCTTACACTTTTCCTGCCCTGGCCCTGGAATCAGCCATTCCTGTAATGAGCCCTGTTTTTGTCAGTGTGGAATGGCATTTAGAAACCAAGACCTGGACATTAAGTGTGCTCATAGCTATCAGTGTGTTGATGTCCCAGGCCCCCACAGTGAACAGAGTTAGTAAATATATGAATATGAATATATATATTTATATACATAATAAATATCATATAGATTTATATTTTTCCATCTGTTTACATCTATTATAAAATAAGAGTTCATAACAATTTTTCAAATTCTGATCCACCACCACAGGGTACATTCTAGCTTTTATCTTTCTATATTCCTAACTTTATTCTCTGATGGAAAAATACCTGACTCCCATTATCTTTTTAATATAATTATTCTTTTGATCATTCCTCCTATATGTCACCTGTATCCCATCACCACCATCAAATTTATCTCATTTTATTAAATGATTTTCTTTGTTTATTGCAGTCAGTCCCTGCTTTATACAGTTCCCATACGAATGAATTTTAGTAACTGCGTTTTAGTTAAATAACACCAGTCCATAACAACAAGGTTCAAATTTTATTTACCACAATAATTAACTGTGAGTAATTGCATGAAGTATTAACTTTGCTACTAGCCCCTCAGGCCACAAATCACTGTAAAAACTTTTGTGCATTATGATTATGACTAACCATACCACTCTTTCATGGTCTGTCAGTGATCAGTCACTACTTACCTGTTGTTCAGTTTACACATAGACAGCAAAATATGTAGCTGTGTTGCCTCCTTGTCTCCCAGTGATAAACCTTTAAGACATTTTTAAAAAATGGATAATCAAAAGGGAAGTGACCAAAAAGATGAAAATGCAGCAAAGCAATTAAAAGTGATAATGCTGAAGAGAAATTTTAATCAAATGTAAATGGGGTTGTAGAGGAAATAGCTGACTGTGGGAATGTTCACACTGCTGTTGAACTGCTGCCATTTGAGAGACTAGCTAGGCAGCCAGAGGAGCTAAGAGAAGGCAAACTTATAGATATAAATGAGGAAAGTGAGGAGGCTGTGATGAAAAGGGTGAAGATGTTCCAGGGGAAATGACTCTGCTGAAAAATTCACTCACAGAGATATTTCATGGTATCAAAAATACGAAAGATAAAATGTGAGCTATTTCAGACTTAGAAAGGAGGGTGACAGGTCACCAAGGTGTAGAAAAGGTGCTCCATACTGTAAGTTATATGATGAGAAAATGAGTGCTAGCACTATTGAAGCTACTTTTGATTGTTTTTTTTTTAGCAAAGAAATGAAACACATTACTTCTTAGTGTTTCTTATATTTTAAATTACAGTATAGTACAGAAATAGTTTTAGTATTTTAAAATTTTCCCTCTATATTTATAACTGCTAGTAAGAGAATTTTTAATGGTTTGAAATAAAAAGTTTAAAGGTCATACAACAACTGTGATTTTTTTCCCATTGGTCATTAAGATTGCTTTGAATGATTTCAGCTCGCATTGTCGTTTTATGTCCCCACACGACTGTGCAAAGTGAGGACTGCCATATTCTAGTATGTTTCACTTTAAAATTTTGTAAACATTTTAAAATTTACATATATTTTATTTATGTTATTGCTTGAGTACATTGATTTGAAAATATTTTTAGCAGGCAGATATCCCAAACCCGAGATTGCCATTGTGAAGCGAGCGAAGGAGGTATCATCAGCAGAGACTCCTGATAGTTTTGGTATAGTACAATCTTGCAGTATTGATTGTTTGTCAGATGTTTATTGCAAGTGGAAAAGCATCTATTTGACAGAACTTCTTGCTTGTTTGAAATAGAGTGCTTTGGTTATAATGATAGTCTTTTTTCTTTTTCTTTTTTATTTTGCATCAGTGTTTTAGACTATCTACAGAATGTTTATTTTTATTATCTAACCCTAGACCTTGTAGATATGATGGACTAATAATTGCATGTTTAATTAACTGAAGAATTACATTTATGACCTTAACAAAAGACAAAATCACTTATATGTAATTATATTTAAGTAGCGTATTTTAAAAGTTGTTGAAATAACCATAACAAGTGAGACATAGGAAGCAACAAAGATTGAATTTCTTTAGGATGAATGAATAGGACAAAAGGGCCACACACAGGGAAACCCTCAGAATATTGCAAAGAGAAAGTGTATATAAGTAACTGAACTTTAGGAATATGCATTTAAAAAATATACCCTTGAATAGTTTGAAAGCCTTATATAAGTTCATTTTAGGGCCATTCATGAAGGTTTTTTTAGATGCAGTCTCCATGCAGCTTGGTATCTAACTTATGTTGCATGCTGTGGTGGTGGTGGTGGTAGTAAAGGAATTGTGCTGAGTGTGCGTGTGTGTATGGGGTGGAGGAGGGAAGAAGAAATGAAAATAAATGTCTCTCTGTCCATATTTTATTTTTTGATTACTATTTAATAGATGCATTGCCTAAGAAGTATAACACAATGTATTGAAAAGAATCAGAAATATTTTATGGACCAATTGAAATTTTGTAAGGATAAAGGGTAAATATAACTCGGTTTTCTTAGGCTGTATGTATGCTGTCAAGAGCAAAAAACAAGATTGTGAGAACCTCCAAGAGATGTAGAGGTTTAGGGTGTATGTGTGTGTATATACACATATGCACACATGTATGTATATATTAACATAGTAGTGCATTGCAACATTCCCCTAGTTTGCTCTACTTTGCCAGTTCTAATGTAATTCTGAAATTGAAAATTTTTAATCTCTGTGTATGCAGAAGTCACACGTTTAGTGAAAATGTCTTTTGAAGAGTAAAGTTTTAATTGTGAATTATTCTGGATTGTTTAAATAGCTCTCATTTTTAGGACAATGTAAGGGGAAAGGAATGATACTTATTCTATATATGATGGCAAATTACATCACTAGGAGGTAAGGTTCTGCTGAACAATAACTAAACTAATAGTAGGATTTAACCTTTCAGTGATCACCTTTTGAGACTCAGTGTTTAGTTGTATCCCCCTAATGCACTGCAGTGTGCTTCTACTTGAATGTTTAGGTGGTACCTCTCTATTTTTTTTTAAATCCTACTGGTTATACAATGAAGAAGAAATATAGAATCAGAATCTTAGAGCTAAAAAGGATCCAGAGACCTAAACTCATTTTATATAGCATGAAACTGATATATATATATAAGAGCAGGGATTAGTGTCAGGGTCTTTGGATTTTTAGTTCAGTGCTCTTTTCACTGTAATGAATTTCTTCAGCATTAGCAGGGGAGATTAGCACTAGACTATAGGGTATCCAGTTGCTCTGAAACCAGAAACCATGTAACTTTC
The DNA here is from genome assembly GCF_009834535.1 of Camelus ferus. NCBI lineage: Eukaryota > Metazoa > Chordata > Mammalia > Artiodactyla > Camelidae > Camelus > Camelus ferus. Next base: position 12,993,084 of record NC_045720.1, read on the forward strand.
CCATTTAGAAATGTTGTATTTGGTAACCTTAATAAATTAGTTGATTTCCTCCTCTTTCTTTTAACTTTGATGGAGTTTTGAAAATGGCTTATCTGAAAGGGAATGATTTCTTAAGAGAGAAAAAAGGCAATTTGAAAAGGTATTAATATTTTAGTTAATTGTGGTTTTACTTCAATTTCAAATATTAATGCATGACCAATGTTTTGACAGTGTCTTTTATATATGATTGATTCTTGGTTCTTCTATGTCTTCCTATTGAGAATTTACTCATTGAAAGAGAAGTAGAACAAGAAAATGAGAACCTGGGTTCTAGACCCAGTTGTGTGTCCTTAAGTCAGTCACTTAACTACTCTGGACCTGAGTGGCTGGATATTCAAAATGGAGAATTAAGTCAGTATTTCTCAGTGGGCATACTCTTGGCTTTTGGCTGGATGATAATTCTTTATGAAGGACTCTCTTACATTGTAGCATGTTTAGAATCCCTAATGCCAGTAGCATTTCTCAGTCATTATCACATCCCCAAACAACCCTACATTTCCAAGCACCTTCTAGGGTGAGGTACTACCCCATATTGAGAACCATTGGCAGATTGTTTCTAAGGATCCTTTCACTTCTAACATTCCATGAAGGGCTTCTTATACAGGGGAATGATTGAAAGGGAAAAAGTCTTCATTGACTTAAAAAAAAAAAATCTCTGTTCCTTCCTAGTATTAAGCAATTTTATCTTAAAATGAATGTTTTCTGGGGGATCTATGTCATTATATCCACAGATAGATCAAACACTAATGATGTTCCAAGGTGAATTATTATTTTTTCTAGCTCACTTTAAGCTCTCCATCTATAATATGATATATCCCTGTTATATATACTTAGTTACATGGTTTTTTAACTAAAAGTTTTATCATACTGTCTCTATACCTAATAAGTAAAAGTAACAAGATCTGTTTTTTAAAAAAACTTGTACTGTTGTTTTAATATCTTAGCCTTTAAAAAAAGGGAAATTACTATGTATGGTAATTATTTTCCTTGTCTGTTTTCCTTTGGCATGAAGGAAGGGAAGGGATATAGTCGCTGTTAGGTAGTGTATAAATTGTTCCAAGTATACAAGTTAGACGTGTAAAAGCAACCACAAATCAATAGTATGTTTGATTATCCTTAAAAAAAAAACAAACCTTGAAATGAGGGAAATATATTACTATATAGCTAGTATTTACTGTTTCTTAAGCCACAGTTAAAAAATTAACAGGTTACTACAGTAATGAGGTTAATAAAGGTGATGATTAATTGGGTACTGTCATGTTCCTCATCATTACTACTGGCCAACTCCTGTCCTCAGCTGTTATGACACTGGACTGCCTCACGCCAGGAATTGATTAGTTGCCCTTAAGTAAACTGGATACCAGTCTAGGTTGCAGTGAAGCCCCAGGTCACATGTTATGTTCCCCTGAAGGTTAATGAGGTGACAGTATTACATGATCTACGTAAAAATTTATGTGCTAAATAATATGCATGTTGCAGTAAACTTTTAAATGCCGAATAAAATTACAAAATCACACTCAAATGCTTTCTGTTTTGCTCTTAGCTAAAGCATGTATTTTAAAAAATAGTTTAAAGGTCCTTTTATAATTAATAGTCTTATTTTAAAAAACAAGACCTATTGAAATTTACTAAGTTAAAAAGTTAAGTTGCTTTCAATTTCTAAAGTATTTTATTTTTTAATTTGGAATGTCAGTTTTTATAAGTACATTAGCCATATTAATTTGCTTCTTTTAAAAATTATTGCTGCATAGTTTTATAAACTCCTTTGGTGCATGTTTGATTTTTTAGACATTTAATATGATTTGCTTAAATTATTTTGCATACAGCATGGTTTGCATTTTAAGTTTGTGTTCTTTAATGTGTTACATATTTGTTGTAAATTTAACCTTACCCATTGGAACTTTTGGTTCTATTGAAAGTCTAAGCAGTTATTCAGATGTTTAGAAATATGGGTAACTGAAACTTGTAGTCACATAATTGTTGCTTAAACATAATGGTTTCATCTCTAGTTCTTTTCATAAGTCTCTTTTTAGGCCAAATTGTATTTGTGTTGCCAAGGCTACTTCCTGTAGTTTCTCAGGGAAGATGCTGGGATGGGGCCTAGAACAAATACTAGGTGGTCAAAAGATCAGAAAGAGTATTGAGTTTTTTGTAATGAAAGGGATGGTGTGCAATAAACTGCTCCTTTTGTGTTATTTCAGGGTGATGTTGCTTTGGTACTTTTCTTGCTGTCTATTATAAATGATTCTGAATTTTCCCCTTGATTTGTGATCTTATATTGATGTTTACATCCATGGTAATAGACTGAAATAAGTTACCACATTAGAATTATGATTGCCATGAAAGTGTGATAGAATATAAGACCTTTCTCTTTGTTTTTCAGATTTTCTTTTGTTTCAAGTTTGGATTTATACTTTGTAAAGTATGGTTGAATTTAATGGAAGGCTTAACAAGGAAAATGACAAGTTACAGTTTTTATTAAATAATATAATAAAACTCACTCTATATGTCAAGGGATGTAATTTTTATTTTCCAGCACCACTATTGTAAACACATTTTGTTTTATATTGGAGACTAAAATGTAGATACTATAGGTGTTCACTTATTTTCTTCTCCCAAAGTATTTTGATTTTCAATTTAAGATGTATTTCTTGGTAGCATAACTTATTTAAAAAAGAAATACACCAGACATAGCTTATTCTAGAGATATTCTAGAAACACTTGTTAATATTGGACTGAAGATTTTTTTAAAAATTATTTTTAAGGGGAACTATAATTAAGGAGGGATATACAAGTTAATTAAATTTTATAATAACCCCTCTGACCTGCCCTACCTATTTGTTGTATTGGAATCTTTTGCCAATTGAAATAACTTGGCAAATGATTGGGGCTTGGAAATATTTTTCAAGAATTTGTTTAGTGACATTTTACCTATGTTCCAAAAACATTTTTAGTAAAATGTAACATTAAAAAAAAATGCAACAAGATGGGAGTAATTTGACATACTTTTTCTGAGAGAAATTTTGCAAAATTTTTAGAATGTTTTAATTTATGCCTTTTTTTTTTTTTAACTTAATAGTGCCATTTAGGGATCTACCTTAAAGAACTTTCAGGGAAACATAAAAAGATTTAGGTACAGGCTTATATATATATGTGTTATTTGTAAATGTGAAAAAGAATAAATATCTAGTCATAGGGTATTACACTAAATATGTATCATATGATGAAATAAAATATCACCAAAAAATTATCTTAAAAAATTTAAAGGGGAAATATTCACCATATAGTGCTTTGTGAAAACGGCAGAATACAATTTTGTGTATACCTCTTTATAGAAAAAAAGATAGAAGGATAATACATCAAATGTTTATTTCTGATAAATTATGGGTGATTTTAATTTTTTTGTTGTTTTTCTGAATTTTGTTAACGTTCTGTAATAAATATGTATAACCTTCTTAGTTGAAAAGTGTAATTTATTCCTTTAGATAAAACCAAGGGAATTTAGTTATTTTAATTGTTATTTTCTAATTTTTACTTAAAGATTCCTCTTAAGTTAAAAAATCTCAATATTCTCATTCCTTTTGATATATGTAAATATGAATAAATAAATGTATAAATTATGTATATGTGTATATATAAATGTGGCTTGTTTAATGTAAGATGTTTGCAGTAAATTTCCACTGTAGCAATCAGTTTTGACTGAGAAGCACAAAGGCACACGTCATTGTGTGGTTAGCTTGCAGGCAGTTGTTCTATTCTCGGAGGTTCTATTCTAAAACTTGCATGTTGTATATTCCTGAAAAGCACAACTTAAAAGAATTTTCTACTTTATTGTAAGCATTAATATAAAGGTAAATTTTAGTATGTTTATAGTACTGATAAAAGTATTTGAATATATAAGTTACAACTTAGTTATGAAGTATTCTAAATCGTTTTGGTAAAACCTAGTAGGAATTTTTCAGAATTAAAGCAAATATGAGCTTTAAAATGGTAATATTTATTCTTCTATGGTTAGAGGTCATATGGTCATTGAAGTAGTGTAGTATAGGCTTGGTTGTAGGAGTACCGTCCCAAATATATGTCCTAGGAAAAGCTTCTTCTTAATCTTACCAATCAAAAAACTATTATTGTTTATTTTTCAGTACAGGAGTTAAAAAAAATATTAACTGGAAGTCAGCTTATTAGAGCCTACAGTTAGCCAATTTCCTCTCTCATCAGATGCCATATTAAGTTTTGGTTTTGGGTTTTGGGTTTTTGTTTTTTTAAGACAGTGTTAAATAATTGATCAGGAATTTATTTTAACATAAACTTTTAAAACATGGCCTGGGATATGGAAACCTTTAGATCTGTGTCCTACAGCAAAACCTGGGAACCCCTGTCACAGCTGTAGATGTTTTCCATTCATCTGGTTTTCCCATAGTGCTTAGCATTGTGTTATGTATTAAGAGGCATCTGTGTGTACAAGGGAATCTGATCCCAGCGTGTCAAGTTTCAACCACCCAATGGCTGATCAGCAAAGAAACACAGGAGAGGATCTAGAAAAAAAACAGTTCCCAGCAACTCATCCCCCAGATCTAGGGAGTCTCTTTCTTGTGTGGCCCTCTCTGAGACTCTCTTCAAAAAAAAAACTTTATCCCTTTAAAAAACAAAACTACATTTGTTCCTCATCTGCTTCTTCTTACCTTGTTCTGTTTCTCATTTCTCCCTTAGTCTTTCTCTTCCTAATTCAGCTCCCCCCTTTTTAAGTGAATACAGTGTAAAACAAATATACATACTTAAATTTAATAACAAACTATAAAGTACAGCTGGATTAAATATATTTTTATTCCTGAAATAGGAGAAAAAAGTCTTAATTTGTGTTTCCTTCTGATTCTCTTCTGATTTCTTTTTTATGTGACAGTGCCCATCAGTTTTAGATTTCCTAAATGGATAATAACTGAGCATTAAAATGAAGATTCTGATGCACTATAATATTCCAATTTATTAAATAAATATTTCTTTTAAAAAACATTCAATATTACTTAGATAGTAACAGTATTTTATAAGCTACATCAGTTTTTTGGTTACTTTAGCTAATTATAAAATTAACTGGAATACCTCATTCTTTGTACATTCTAAAAAATTAGAGTTTCATTTAATAAAAATGAAGTTAAATGTTTTCAATTATTTTCTTTAATCTTCCTGAGTTACTGAAGCAAGAAGAAAAAAATGTTGAAATTGTTAAAAATGTTTTTATTTAAACATGCAAAGTGTTTTCTTATGTTTTTAGGATTTGTAATGAATTTCTAGGATTTTTTTATTTGGAGAAGATTTGTCTCTTCATTACTATAATTGAATATGTTTAAGTTCTCAAGGACAGATCGGAAGAAGAGATAGTTTCATTTCAAATAATTTTCATTTGATTTGATACAGTATAAATTAGCAGTTTGCAACAACTATCTGGTCTTATTTATTCTCCCTCCAGCTAAGACTTTTAAATGTGAAATCAAAAGGAAAAAAGATCTATATGTAAATATTATCTCACAAATACTTGCAGATAATTTTCCTAACCTATATATTTCTAAACATGGAACCCTATTAAGAGCAACTTCTCCTTAAAACAATGAGAAATATCTGAGAAGGGGAAAAATGTAAGAAGTCTGGATGTTAGTTGTTTTTTGGCCACTATTATGTTTGTCTTGCCACTTTGGGAAAGCAGAACAGTTATCATTAAATTAAGTATTTCTCTGTCTGTGTTCATGAGGAACATTGATCTGTAGTTTTATCTTTTTTGTAAGTTCTTAGTTAGGTTTTATTTTTATTTTTAGTACTATTCTGGCCTCATAAAATGAATTGGGAAATATTTCCTCTTTTTTTTTTTTTTTTTCTGAAAGAGCTTGTAAATTTCTCTAAGATTGCTGTTTGTTCTTTAACTATTTGGTATAACTCACAGTGAAACTGTCTGGGCCTGGAGGGCTTTTTAATGTGAATGTTACGGAAAGTTGCCTGGTAACAAATTTGATTTTGCTATTAGATAGAGCTATTCAGATTTTTTTTCATATGTCAGTTTTGGTAAGTTATATTTTTCAAGGAATTTGTCCATTTCATCTAAGTTGTGGAATTTGTTGGCATAGAATTATTCATAATAGTCTCTTACAGTGTCTGTAGCATCTGTACTGATGTTCCCTGTTTCATTTCTAATATTAGTAATTTGTGTTTTCTCTCTCTTTCTTGACCAGTATACCTAAGGGTTTATTAATTTTGTTGATTTTTCAAAGAACCAACTTTTGGCTTTTTCTATATCCTAAATTGTTTTTTTTTTTATTTCATTGATTTCAGCTTTACTTGTTACTATTTTCTTCTTTCTACTACTTTACTTACCTTACTCTTTTTTTTCTGAGCTTCTTAAGATAAGACCATAGGTCATTTATTTTAGACCTTTCTTTTTAGTATAAGTACTTAAAACTAGAAGTTTCCCTCCAAGTGTTCATTTATCTGTATCCCACAAATTTTGATATGTTGTATTTTCATTGTTATTCAGTTTAAAACTTATTTTCTGATTTCCTTTTTAATTTCTTCTTTGACCCATGTATTTAGAAGATGTTATTTATTTTCCAAATTTTTTCCTAGATATCTTATTGTTATTGATTCCATTTTGCTCAGAGAACATATTCTTTACAATTTAAATCATTAATTTATTAACATGTTTTATGGATCAGCAAATGGTTTATCTGGATGAATGTACCATCTGCACTTGAAAGGAATATGCATTCTGTCTGTAGCTGTTGGCTATAGATGTCTGAATATCAGTTGGATCAAGATGGTTGGTAATGTTATTTGGGTAATCTGATTTCTTACCGATATTTTCCCCCAGTTTTCTGTCAGTTGCTGAGAGAGAGACTTTTATGTCTCCAACTGTGATTGTGGAAGTGCTTCTTTTCCCTTTAATTCTGTCAGATTTTGCATCATGTATTTTGAAGTTAGTAGGCATAAACAGATTGTTATCATGCCTTTTGATGAACTCTTTAATCATTTTGAAATGTCCCTGATTCTGGTAATACTTTGTCTTTATCTGTGGTTAATATAGTCACCTCAGCATTTATAAGCTTACTGTTTATGTAGTTTATCTCTTACTATTCATTTTACCTTCAACCTATTAAATGTAATTCTTGCAGCTATCATACAGCAAGTCTTGCTTTTTTTATCCATTTTTTGACAATCTCTGACTTTTAATTGGATTGTTTAGTCCATTAACAGTGAAAGTAATTGTATAGTTGGATGTAGTTTTCAGTATATTCAAATTATTGTTTTCCTTTCCTTAGTGTGTCATTTTTTCCTGACTGCTTTTCACTGTTTTTTTCTTCATCGTTGCCTTTCTTCATATTTATCCTACTAGGGATTCACTGAATTTCTTGAATCTTTTGAAATTTTTGTCTTTCTCCAAGTTTGGAAAAGCTTTAGCCATTATTTATTCAAAAAATTTTGGCTCTTCTCTTTCTCCTCACCTTCTGGAACTTCAGTTATACATATATTAGCCTTTTGATATTTAGCCACTGGTCCTTGAGATTTGGTTTATTAGTTTTCAGTCCTCTTATTCTGTTTTCAGATTGGGTAATTTTGCCAATTTATCATCATGTTCATTAGCTGTTTCTTCTGTCACCTTCATTTTGTTTTTAAGCCTAACCAGTTAATTAAAATTTTTTTATTTATTATTATTTAAAATAATTTAAATTTTTAAAAAATTTTAAAAAAATGTTGTCTTTTTATCTTTTACTTATACTTTGTGTGTGTGTGTGGGGGGGTAATTAGGTTATATTAGCACCATGACATTTAAAAACTTGAATGGATTACTGAAACCTTGGATTTATTTCCAAGGTTGAGTACTGTTGTGTATTATACATCTAATGTTTCTTTTACTTCTGATATATATTTTGTTTTCATTCAGTTAATATAGGAAAGAAGATAATTTATAATGTCAGAGTCCTCAAAATGATCAGTTTATGATTCATAATTTTTGATGGATACTTTCCAATAAAATTTCCACTTTCTAGGAAATGTTACTTTCATGTTTCCTCTTATTACTCCTGAATTTCTTTATGAAGCAGGAGGCAGAATCTATGCTTTGATTTTACTTTAATCTCTATGCCAGTGGTTTTCCTCCTTGCTCTATCTCCTTTACTTTATATTTCTTTCTTTTTCTCTCTCTTTAAAAAAGTTATTTTTTTCATTACCTTTAATTTTTTAGTCCTTACGCATAGTTGGAAAGAAAGATTAGGAATTTGACTACATTATTTGAGTTTTTCCTCTTTACTGCTACACATTATGCATTTGCCTAGCCGTTATCCTTTTGTCTTAGGAATTGTACAATATTTTAAATATTTTGTTCAATATGTAGGGGATTTGAAGAAGTAAAAGCAAGGACTCTGTATATTCTCATTATATTGGGAAGGTCCTGCTTGTTGAATTTTTAGGTATTTCAAGATGTTCCAGTCAACTGACAAGGACTCCTCACAGTGTCAGAACTGTAGTGATGATGAGAGTAATGCAACTAGCAAATAGTTCTGGTATGTAACCACTTTTGCATGTTTACTTCACTGGAAAACTCTGTGGAGTACAGTGGTACCATATTTTTTGTTAAAAATTTGGAAAACCATTTGCATGCCTTCAAAGTAGATTTTGAGGTAATAGTGGTAGTCAAAGAATGGAGAATATATTCTAAGCAGATACACGATTCTACAAAGTTTTAGAATATCTTCATTTCTTAACTCTTCTAAAAAAAGGAAAAAACAAAACTTAAACTTGCATTCTTAGAACTTTCTGAATAATACGATAATTGACTAAACTCTAGGTGTCAGTATATTCTTATTGTAAAGCCATTATGCTACTATTTTAGTAAAATACCATTTACAAATATGAATCATACTCCTTTTTATATAGCTTATTAATGGAGATTAATTTGCTTCTTACTTTTTTTAAACTAAATTCTTCAGTTTTTATGCTGTCATACATTACAAATAAATATTTTACAAAATGTATATCCAGTTTGTAATGTATTTCCTTGGACAATTTTTTTGTACTGAATTTTTAGATCAGACTAATCCATGGTTTGGGGTCATCTCTATAGGTTATCAGTTAATTCTGTTGGATTGATGAGGAAAAAGAAGGTAGAGTTCTCTGCTATTTTACCATAGCTTATTCTTTTACTTGTACAAATGAGTGAGATGGTTATTGTTATGAGATTTAGGTAGGTTGCTTCTTTGTAATAATTGTTAATTTTTAGATTTAATGATGGCACTTGAAGATACTTACTTTGATATATATATCTGGGAAAACTGTGTGTTTATTATTACATATATTATAAATCATATATTGCCATTTGTTGAATTAATGCTACTTTTTGGGGGGCATTTTACTGTGTAGAATATTCTATATAATCCAGTACTATAGGTTTCAAAACTCAGAACATTTAGTATATTATCAAGGGATATTACTTAAGGAACAGAACACAACCTGTTGAAGTCATTGTTGTAATACATTGCTTTAAAAATATTATTTTCCTATTTTTAAAGGACATCGAGGTCTGTTTGAATATCCTTTTTTTCTGCTATCAATTTTTTTTTGGTATATATTTCTCTTTTTTATTGAGTTATAGTCAGTTTACAATGTTGTATCAATTTCTGGTGTAGAGCACAATTTTTCAGTCATACATGAATATACATACATTCATTTTCACATTCTGTTTGGTATATATTTCTTAAGTTATCTAGGGTTGCCATATTAGAGAAGGGTAGCTACATTTTTGAAGGTTTTTTTGTCTGTTTTTTACTGTAATTAATGTAAACAGTCTTATTATATAGATGCAAGGACTTGAAAAACAAAAAACCAAAAAGCAAATTATTTACCTAGGGCTGTAGGGTCCATGGGAGGCCTGTAACTGCTGAAGCTGTCTTGTTTTCTAGCCAGTTTAATCCATACCAAGTAATATTTTCTGTTTGGATAACTTCAGTCCATTAACCTAAAGATAATTTATAAATACACTCAGATATTCTCTCACTTTGTAAATCTGCTGGTATTTTATTCATTGTAATAAAAAAGAAAACATGCTGTATTGACTAATTTTTGCCCAACACCCTTTTTTTCCCCCTTTAGAAAAATTGGAAGCTGCACCACCTACCCCAGGACAGCTGAGATATGGTAATTGTTCTATAATTGCTAAATATTTATACATCTATCTTTTGGACTTGAAATAACTGTGTCATTCATTATTAGTACAGAAGAGCCAGTTAATTAAATTGTTCAGATGAAGTGGATTATCCTATTTGTTATGCCTAAGCAAAAAGTTTATATACTTGGCTTAAGACATATTACAATATTATGGAATTTCTAAGATTGTTTACCATAGATCTATTATTGTTTAAATATTGTTACCATATAGAAATAGAATTATACTTATAGTAGAGATTTTCTTAATTCCCGGGAATAAGGGTATGTTTACTTTAGTTTGAATTTCAGTTGGGTAATTTCAGAACTAGAATTTCTAGGCTGTTTCCTCTGGTGAAGAAAATACACTGACTTGCTGTTTGTAATAATGAAGAAAGTAAATAAAGTTAATTTTAAACCACCAGGAAGAAGAACCTTACAGTGCTGCGGGTGTGCTTTCTTTACTCTGTTATGATTGGAATACATATACAAGGGCTAACACCAAAGAAATGTAAAACAGTTTGGGGTCTTATTATAGAGACAATGGAAGAAGAGAATTATTTAACAGTGCACTGAATTTGAAAAGGTTGTAAGTTAAAGTTAAATATTAGATGTGATTTGCTTACAACTACTGAATTATAGAATAATTATTTCCCAAAGGAAACTGAAGAAATCACAAATTGGTAGGATATCATTACTTACTGGAGAGCAAACTTACATAATTAAAATTTAATAGCCAGTTCTTTTTAATCTTTTTTTCTCTCAGAGGTACGATATAGTTTGTTAGAAATAAGTAACTTTTTCCAGATCCCAAGACAATTTAAGAATTCTTTAAGACTTTTCTTTCCCAGGTAATCTTTCCTGATCCTTCACCTAGATTCATTTATTTCCATAGCACTATATAGTGCTGTTATCATTGTGAGGGGTCTTATTGGAATTAACTGTTTATATGGCTGTGTTATCATACCCAAACTTCTTGAGGGCTTGGTTACCAAGTATCTTTGAGTCTCAGATTCCCAGTGGAGTGCTCAGTACATGTTTATTTAACTTTTTGAAAATTATATTTTTCCTTTGGGTTGAAAATAAAGTTTTATTTATAGGATACGTTTATTTAGGTCTAAACATCAAAACATGATATATTTTATAGTTCAAGGTAATTAGTATAACAACGTGCCTTAGTTTTACTTAACCAACTTTTTACTAAGATAGCAATTAGTCTGTCTTACTTAGTTTAATAAACTTAAGACCTAATTTTAAGATATTTATAACTAGCCACTTTCAGAGATGCCATCAAATTAACCCCCAAATGTTAAATAATCCCAAAGGTTTCATAGTTACTTTTCCATATTTTCATTTCAAAGACAGTTGAGAAGATTACTGGGGAGTCTTCTTTCCAGATATATATTTAAGTAGCTCTCTCTTCACTATAAATGTTTCATTCACTGAATTTTTAAATTTTCATTATACTCTTTTGACTTATCAAATTTGTATTATATTCTTGAAGTTGTGTATGTGTTTTAGAAGTTGATTATTACAATATTTTGAATGTCTGATCATTGAGCAGCTAAATCTAGGCAAAAAGTCAATAATTAGGACTAGACTCCTTAATTTAACCCCCCCCCCAAAGTTCCATTTCATTAATGTGCCATTTGACTTTTACCATCTTTCATAGCTTTTAAAATAATATACTTTATAATTAAAAAGATGCTGCCTTTTACCTGGGACATTCTTATGTGATAAAAAGAAGAAATCTGAAATGACATAGGATATATACTATTTTCTCTTGATCTTAGTGTTTGGTAGTGTTTGTAGGTAGAAATGTTCTTTGTTTTACTGCTTATTAACCTTCCCTGATAGGTGCATAACTCACTATAGTAATATCAAATTTTTGTAACTTCTTGATTGTATTTTAATTATACTTCCTGGAGACTTAACTGCATTAAAAGAAAAAAGACTTTAAAGTCACTGAATACATATGTAAGTAACTGATTTAAAGGATTATTTTTTGGATGTGATATAAAACTGAGAGCTTTGATGTTTATGTAAAAAAAGTCCTCAGTTGAACAGATGTTGACTATACCTTGGCAGATTTATAGATTAATTAGAATAAAGTCTTAACTCTCCCCAGATTTCAGTCTGTTTCACAGTCTTCCTTCAATTCTCTTAATCTGGAATTCTCTTCCTTTCCAGGTTAGTGGTCCTCAACTTAATTAACTAATGTCTATTAAGCATCAGTGCACTAGGCATTCTGCAACTGCCGAAGATACAAATATGAAAAAAAATGAGGCTAAATATATAAAATATATAAATATTAGATATTTGTTCTCCCTAGTTACACTTCGGTTTTCTCAGATCATTCAGATTATGTTCTAGATAGATGAGATAAGGTGTGCCTTTGGTAGGAACAAGACAAGTTACATTTTTATTTAAATCAGATATTGTTTATTTTAGTTTGTGAAAGCATTCAGGGATACTGATATGTTGAGGGGGAAAGAAGACTTTGAACACAGATGTCTAATATGGATGAGATAGTCACATTTTTCTAACATTTGTTTAAAAAATTGTTTAGTGAGTAAAAGTGACCAGATAACTTCCCTGAAATTGATTCCGGACATTTTCTATTATTTCTAATATGGAGATCAACTTTATGATAACAGTCTTTAGGTCTAAGAAGGAAAGAAATTGGTGTCAGTAGTAATTTACAGGTAACGCATGGTACTCATGATATGTATTTATTTGTTCTGCCATTAACTGTATGTAATGTGTGTGTGTGTATGTGTGTGTGTATTGCCAGTAAGAAAACACAAAAGCCTAACACAGTTAATTTTATGTGTTACGTGTCTTTTATTTTGTTTTTCCCCCTGTATAGCTTCTACCAAGTATCTAAACATAGCAGAAGCAGAATCTTTTGGCTATGGAGAATGGAAAGCAAATTTCAAAACTTAATCAAATCTATTTATGAAACTTTAATCATATGGTCTGTTTTTTGTCATTTTAAAATTATAGAAATCTTAAAATATATTTTTCTGTTTTTGATGTTTTTCAGTATTCATCCACAATGCGATACCTTTCATAGGGTTTGGCTTTTTGGATAATGCAATTATGATTGTTGCAGTAAGTTCTTTCAACCCTTCTATTTTGAGTTAATAAAGAAATTAATGTGGTCTAAATTTTCCTAATAGTTTACATATTTTAGCTATAAAGTTTTCATTAACATCACTTTTAAGGCATCGTATCTATTAATCATTAAGACTTTTGGTAAAGCATTGACAATAATAAACACATATTTGTTGGGTCTATATTATCCTGTTCTGTTTCAACACTTTTATTAAAGAAAGAAGTATGTAAAATTTTCTGATGTTCTTAAAATTGTATCGGCGGTTCTCATCACATGTATATTATTTAATTAGTTCCTTGTCCAGTTTTCCCATACAAAATGTTTAAAAGGGTGTTTTGATACACAGTCTATCCATTTAACCTGAAGGTATTCAGAATACTGGGAATAATAAACCCTTCAGTCTTTGTTCCATTTTAGTGTTAAAAAGTTCTCTTTTGCTGAAGTCATTTTAATTTAAAGAAATTTCTTAAAAGTATTGTTTCATCTCAGGATGGCTGCTTTACCTTTCTAACTGTTCTGTGACTCCTTTTCTCAGTAGATACCAATATGGGTCCAGGTTAAAAAGTCGGATAAAAGTCCATGATTAAAATGCAGGTCTTCTGTAACTTCCCAGTGCTCTATCCACTTCTCTTCACTGACTATAACTTTTAAAAAAAAATTCTGTAAATTCTATGTATTGGGTGGGAGACTGCTCAAAAAAAAGGGAATGATTTTAGGATTATTGAATGTGAAGAGAATATATTTGGGAGATGCCAGGGTTTTTCTGTTGTTGTTGTTTGTTTTTGTTTTTTGTTTTGGTGTTTTGGAGGTCACGTGTACTACAGATGGATTTAAATAGAATATTTGGTTTCAAAATAGGGATAAAAGTATAATTTACATTGTATAGATTATAAAATTTGCTTAAAGAATATCTAAAATTGGTTCACTCAAGAATGGTTTTCTTTACTATATAGTCTCACCTTATGTCCAGGTTGATGGGGATCAGATATCCAGAAAGTCTAGCCATTCACCTGGTTAAGGAAACAGGGTTCACACAGCAGGAAGGTATCTTACTTTATAAACGGTCACAGATGATACTGTAGCATGCACATAATTTGAAGGTGATAAGCACCCATTGGGTGGATAATTCTTTAGCAGAGTAGTCTGGTAAGCGCCTCTAAAATATAATTGCAAAATGCTGTTTTTTTTGACTGATTATGATATTTTCCTAATATATATATATAAGAATCAAGTTGGCTAATTTATGTATCTGTGAATACAAAAACTTATTCAACCATACCACACTACCTTTTCTGAAATTACTAAAATCTTGAGTTGGTTAGATTACTTAAATAGTTAATGTAAATAAAATCTAATTGTAATGAAAACTCCATTGTGATGAATTTATAATCTGTAGTTTAATAAGACTTGGTGTGTTCTTGAATCGATTGAGTTAAAGCTTCTCTGTGCCAAGTATTTCTTTCAAGTTTACACTCAGTATTTTAGTATTTTAGATTCTCTTTAGTATTTTGGCTTCTCTTTATTGACAGCTAGTATCCCTCATTCTACCATCTTAATAATCTTTACTTTTTTCATCTCACTTGGGCAGATCTCAGATAGTCAAATGATGACTTGCTACAGGGAAGTATTGTGATGGTATATTTTACATAAAGAGGGGTGCACAGAAATTTTGAAGAGATATCAGAATAGGGAAACGGTAGCTGCTTTGATCCTGGATAAAACGATAAAACCTTCACAGTATGGTCTTACTATTTCTTTGAAATAAATATCTAAAGTAACAGATATCTGTGTTTAATACAGCTACTAACAGAACAAACAGAACACCCACTTTCTAGAGTCAAATTATTGTAATATCGTTCCTGTTTTGTGTTACTGAGGCCTGTGTCTCATTATTAGTATCACTGATAGTGGACTACTTTTCCAGGCCCTGAGATGGTTCACTCTAATTCAGTAATACTTGTTTTTCTAGTTTATATTGAAAAGTTTCTGAGACTTATCACTAGTTTTTTTTTTTAATTCATATAGTACTGAATTAAATATTTAAACCACTGGTTTTAAACCTGATTAATAGGTATGGTAAAGACATTATCCTGTGAAAAATTTGCAGAATAATTCAGGAACAGTGAAATTTTCCAAGCAGGCTTTTTAATAGACTGGTGAGACTAAAATTCATAAATTATATAACTATAGAATCTATGAAAAAAGAAGTAAGAACATTATAATCTTAAGAATGTTTTTCACCTTTTTTTTTTTTAAATGCTGATTGCCTTCTAACATTATAGGATGGCTGTGACTGTTGGAAGATATTAAGTCAAGAAATTATTTGATTCTTCTTTCCTGTCATACCATTTGATGTTTTTCCTGTTAGGTATACTCTCTTGGCTGCTACCCTAGTTGTAGTCAGAAAAGCAAATTCCTGTATAACGTCTGGTAGTAGATTTGACCTTTATTGTTGGCTGCTGTTCATACCAAGCTTTTGATTTCATAGTTTTTTAAATTGTATTTTTATATTATTGGGATTGCTTTTTATAACATATTTTAGTGGGGCTTGGGGGTATTATTTCTCTTACAGTTTAATTAGGATAGAATTTATTAGAATTCTAGCATAGATTAGTTGTATTAATGTGATAAACCTAGTATACTTTTAACATAACTAGTATTAGATTTAGTTCTAATTTCTGCCTTACCTGTTAACATAAAATTTGATGTAACTATGCGAAAAGGGAAAGGAGTGGATAGTCCATTGCCTTCAAACTGACTTAGACTTTATATGAGGCTTTTCATACTATTAGAAGGACTTTCCGGTTTTTTTAATTCAACCAAATGATTAAGCACTTAAATGCTTTTTTTAAAAAAATGCTTTTTAAACGCATGTATTGGCAAACATTCTTCTTGGGTCATTTCTAATGATTCATTGCTGTTAAAGATGCTGTATTTATTTTTTATACACTGTAGCTGTCAGATGCCTCTCTTCTATATTGATGCTCCAGGTCATTTTGCATCCTTATATAAAGATACTTCTTTGTGCCTTTTCTTTTCTTTTCTTCTTGAGAAATCTGTTTCTTTGGGTAGCTTTACAACCTTGCAATTTTAAGTGCCTGGGAAACTTTTGTACATCAGGCTGTTTGGTCCACACTCTACAAGAATTATATTTTAAAGGAGTGGAACCAAAAGGCCTAGGGGCAAGAAAATTGAAGAAATGAAACCAGCTTCTCTTCAGCTTTGTAAATAATTGAATAATGCAATATTTCTACATACTAAATAGGCCATTCTTTTTTTTCCTCTACAAATGTCATTGAAATTTAAAAAATTTTTTACAAATTTTCAAGTATCAGTATTCAAGAGAGCTTTTGAAAATTAAGGCCATTTATGGCAGCATTGCATAAGGACTGGAACTGAATTAGCACAAAAGATTTTAGAATTTCTTCTTAGTCTGCATAATAACCCATTAAAGTGGTTTAATCTTCTTCACTTCAGTTCCTTTTCTTTAAAGTAGAAGTAAAAATATGAGCCCGTTTTCTCTAGAGAAATGAGATGGGCATAGAAAGTCTTAAAATCCCTGAATGAATAAATTCAGTGAAAATACAATGGCGCCTCATTTTTTGCTGTAGCTCTATTGTATTAAATGCTGTTGTTGCTTATAAATGAATCATACAGTCTCATTACTTAATAATGAAAAAACTAAGTGATATAAGGATATGATTTGAACTCTGTGATCCTTTGGATCCTTAGACACTGGTTTAGTCTGTCTTTTAAATCTTTTATAGGGTAAATATCAATAGTATAGTTGTATCATTCAGAGTTGTAAAGTTAGGTCATCTTTGTGTTCAAAGAGCATTAAAGTGCTTTTCTGTGATGGGAAAATATGAATTCTAGGTTACTGATGATGAATTGTATTACTACATGTGTTGCTATTTTTAATATTTATGAAAGCCTAATTTTAATGAATAAAATGTATCATTTCTGCATGAATGCATATATTTAATAAGTGAATTGCTGCAATATATGTGTATATTTATGCATATTTTATTATATAATTTTGATGTATATTGATTATTTTATCTGTTTTATTAATACTTTGCTATTTTATAGTCCAGTTTTAATTTTTAAGATTAATTTCTTTGTAATCATTTTTCAGGGAACCCATATTGAGTTGTCTATTGGAATTATTTTGGGAATTTCAACTATGGCAGGTATTTAGTAATAGTAATCTTTATTATTCCATTGTATATTTATGAAGAATTTTAGTAGATTAGGTTTAGGAGAGGATACTTTTCTTTAGATGAGTTTGTTCATTGAGTTGTCTACTGGTTTATCTCCTTAATACTATTCCTCTAACTTTTAGTTTTGTGTATATAGCACATATTTTTCTGAGAAAGTTTAAGTACTTTATGCTAGTTAATGGGTAACAATAATCTACTATATTGACTATGTTAAAGTTTTTCTTTTAATTCAGTGTTACCCTAAAGCTTCCTACCCTTTTCTCTATTAAATTATTTGTTTTCAAATTGGGTAGGAAAATCAAGGAAGGAAATACGAGATAGAAAATCTAATTTGGTTCTGTCTCCTTCTGTCCCCCTAATTACCACTCTATTCTTCATGATGGTGAAATTTGGGAATGATTCTGTGTTGTGTTATTATATGGAACACATGAAGTAGTTGAGTTAATGAAAAAGACAGTACTTCTCTTTGATTTTCTTGAAAGTCAGAGCTGTACATATAGCTTTAGTTTTTAACTTTCAAGTATCCAAATTACCTTAAAAATTATCTGAAACTTACAACTACAAAATGCTGTATAGGTGTTTTAATATTGAAGCTAAAATGGAAACTGGCTGCTCCATCAGAAAAAGCCTACTACTTGTTGGAGGTCGAATACTATAATCTCAGAAAAATGGTGTTCTATTTTGAAATCTTAGATTCAGAGCTATCAAATGAGTTACTTTGGATATATTTGTTGTAGTTTGAGAAATGTGATAACTCTTTCAGACCAGTGCTTTATTGATTACATAGTAATGTATTATAATGATTTTTCTGATTTCTATGTAACAATTCATTTGTCTGTTTTTCATTTTTTTAGCTGCTGCTTTGGGAAATCTTGTGTCAGATTTAGCAGGTCTTGGGTAGGTTCATTCATTTGTTCATTTGTGCACAGTAGGTACTTGCTCTCTTTCTCTTCTCCATTTTCCTTTAATTGAAGAGGATAAGAAAGAGGGACATTTATTTTTGTGTGTGTTTTAGAACTAGATTTTTTAATTTAATATTTCTACATCAGTAGCACTAAATCTTTGGTGTGCATCAAATATAGATACCTAGGTTGCAGAATTAGTCATGCAGATTTAGTGTCTCTGGGGATGGGGCCCTGACATTTTCTGTTTAATAATCTTCTCAAGCAATTCTGATATATCCAAAATTTTTCCTAAAACTATAATGTAAGCAGAGTTGGATTTTCATATACTAAAATGTTGATATGTATTTTGTAAATGTTTCCAAGGATGATACAGGACTAAAAGTAAGAAACCCTATCATTTTTTCACCCTCACCCTCCTCTCACTAAGCCCAAAGATAAGAGATATGGCTCAAATGGGAGGATACTGACTGGGCATGTTTTCTAGAGAGAGGAATTTTGAAAGGGGATAATGGCCAAAGCACACATGGGCTTGGCTAGTTTTTGCTCTTTTTATTCCGTGTGGCGGGAATGATGAAACAAACTGAGGATGCCTATTTGCAGAAGGCCAGCTTTCTCTCTTTCTGTTTTTACATTCTCTCTTCCAAGCGACAGATGGCCTGGTCTTCTTCCTGAGCTTCGGGAAGCCTGGGAAGTACAAATTAGACGAAGCTGGCATTAATTATTGTGATAAACATACTCTCTTTTGCTCAGTCTTTGGTTCTGTTTCTTCCTTTTTTGGTTCATTAGAATGGTTTTGAGATTTGGATTTTGGTCAAATAGAAGTCTACTTAGCCCTATAATCAAGGCAAAGGCAGCTTCTACATTATCTAACCTTGTGTATTAGACTTTTGCACTAGCGTTTGGAGCCAAAGCTACTGTTAAAAACAAAGTTTCTATGCTTCTGAGCTGAGGCAGAAATTTTATATTCCTGGAATTCCTGGCATAAATCTTCAGTGATACTACCCTTTAAACATTCCATTTCCCACTTTCCAACAATAAGGTTGATAAGGATAATTTTATACAGCCACTGTGATAACTTTTTATATTTTAATAGAAACAAATGATCTAGTAGACCTTTAAGGCCATTTAGTTTTAGATTGCATCATTAAACGTTTGTTATTAAAGAGAAAGATTTTGTCAGGAGTCTTATATTTAAGAACTATTTCTCCTCTGCCTTAAAAAAAACAGCATTAAGTAACAAATACCACATTACACCAATCTTAATTGTACAGGTTTTTAGAACTTAATATATCTGACATTAGGATCCATCTTATAGTTGATGGTATGCATAGTTTAATTGGCAGCTTTTTTTCTTTCTTACAATTCGTAATGTAAGATTGTATCTAATAAGCAATGGCAACTTAGAATTGACAAATACTTGAAATTGCTCTGAAAATTGTAAGCTGTTTTTCTTAGTATATCTGATAAATTTTGGAAATTTTTTGTTTTATGATAACAGTTATTAACTTATATGTTAAAGGGCTTTGCTTTGAATTTGGAATAAATGCATAAATTGTAATTGTAAAAATTTTTTCTGTACCTTGAATTGTTCTTTTTAAAGTAGTAGTAGAGATTAATTGCTCTAAGTCAGTTAATTTACCTATGTATTAAATATGTCAATATGAAAAATTTTAAACCATGTATTTATACATAATAAAGAAGAAAATTGTAAAAGAATGTTTACATCATTTCAGAGTGCCAGTTACAGGTGTAAAATTATCTTATCTTTGTAGTAAATTAGTTTTTCCTGTGTGAGGACAATGTCTCTTTAAAAACTTATATTCTGTCCTCTTGTGTTTTTTAAAGACTTGCAGGCTACGTTGAAGCTTTGGCTTCCAGGTTAGGCCTGTCAATTCCTGATCTCACACCAAAGCAAGTTGACATGTGGCAAACACGTGTTAGTACACATTTGGTGAGTACTTTATATGGTTTATGATAATGGGCTTGAGTAGCCAGGACAAAACACTGTATAGTTCAGTCCCTTGAGAAATTTGAGACTAAAATTGATTTGAGGGGAACTTTTAACAGAAATTGTCCAAGATTTGACAGTTTTCAGAAAAACAGTAATTTTTATCAACTTTTTATTTTTTGTAGGTATGCTTGATTTTTTTAAAATTCTTTGTGTGATTCAGTTAATATTGAAGAGTATCAGTTATGTGCTGAGACTGAAGGCAAACTGAGTAATAAACTATAGTTATTTTTGAGAATTGTGTAGGTAGAGAACTAGACATAATGAACAAATCACAGTTTAGTGTGACATATGCAGTAATGGAATTATACACTAGATATAGCAGTAACACCAGTAAAAGAATTAACTGTGGAGAGATGTTTCTTTTGGTGGGGAGATTTTTGTCAGTATTAGATCTACACTTATTTTAAAATTATTGATGAGACATTCACTAGGTGAACAAGAGAATTCCAAGTGTTATCGACTAGCAAGTAGAAAAGCGTAATAAAAACAGGATGTGTTCAGAGAAATATAAGAAATTAGGTGTTGCTGGACTATAAAATGTAATTGTTGTGGACAGAAGCAGCAGCAGAAAACAGCAATGGAGAGGTAGGAGTGGATCAGAGAGGAAAGACATTTTCCTGTCTATGAATAAGCTATGCTAAAGAGATTGAACCTCATACCTAGGTGATGGAGTGATAGTGAAAGAAACTGAATGGATCATGATGCCATCAATTAAGTCATGAAGAAAAGGGGTAAGAACAAGTGTGTTAAGGGAAGATAATGAGTTCTGTTTTGGACATGTTGAATTGGAGATGTTAGTAGTACATTCAGGTGGTAACACCTAATAGGCATTTGGATTAATGGTCAAAAATTAGATATAAATTAGTGATGATGAATATTATCATTCTTTCATCCAACAAATATTTATTGTTTACTACTACATGCAGGGTGTAGGTCTAGGAGTTTTAAATATTGGTTAACAAAACAAGATCTTTTTTTTTTCCTGGCAAACCTTACTTTCTAGTAGGGGGAAACAGACAATTAAATATCTTGACACACATTTGGTACGTTAAAATTTTACAAATGTTACAGGGATTAAAGGAAAAAAGAAAGCCAAGCAGGGTAAAAGAGGTTAGGCATGCTAGGATGGAGACAGATTGCAGTATTAAATAGGAAGGTCACTGCAGGCCTCACTGAAAAGGTAGGTGGTAGTTAAAAGCATGAGAGAAGGTGAGATTGTATAGGGCAGTGGTTCTCAAAATGTCGTCAGGACCAGCAGAATTAACATTTCCTGAAAACTTGTTAGAAATGCAAATTTTCAGACTCTACCTTAGACCTATATAAAAAATTATATATATATATATATATATGTATGTATATTTCCATATCCTACCATTTGCAGGTAAATTGAAGTGAGACTAGCTATTTGTTGACAAGTAAAGATATTCTAACATTCTAACAATTTGACTTAACATTTTAGCGCTTCAGTTGGGATCGAGTGAAGATTATTTTCCTGAGGCTTCCTCTTCTCACATAATTGATAATTCTGTTTTCTTTCTATAGCCTAATCAGGTCTATTTCCCGTCTTCTATGACAAAAGCGCCTCAGTTACTAAACTAATGTGTATGTATGTATACATATATATAGTGTGTGTATGTGAGTGTGTTTTGATAAACCCCCACCAGCATATGGGGTGATTCTATTCCTTCGTGGTTGACTCTGCTGATTTTATGTTAGGATCACATCTTCCACTCTTTAATATAACATTGAGTTACTTACAACCTGAAGTAGTTGAAGTTAGTGATCTATTCATGACATAAGCCAACACTGAAATTTACCCATGAAAGAGTATATACCAGTACACATGCAGGGTTCCAGTTGACGAAAGTTGTATTTTAAAGCCTCATTTGTAACTTGGTAGTCTGAAACTCGATCAATATTTTCTTGCCGAACAATGTTATAGATGTACTCAAATCCTCAGGTTAACCCCAGTGTAGTTAACAATAGGGCCTAGATTATCATAAGACCTGATAATAATACATAAGTAACTGTTTTTACAATGGAAAAATGTGTTTCAGGTCCTAGATGAGGGAGCCAGAAAAGGGTATCACTCTTCTTTTCTCCCTCTCTGCCCTGTTGACTTTATGTCCCATTGAGATTACTGGGTTGGAACTTATTGGCTGGAATGTCTAAAGTGGGGGGACGGGGGGAGGAGGAAAGCCTGGGTTTCCATGCACCATAGTAACAGGCATTCTAAAAAGAATGGATGGGAAGTGGAAGTGGAACCTGTTAGAATGGTCATTTCATGTATATGAGGAATTAGGAATTTAAAATAGAATACAATCTCTCTTAAGCATATATAAACGAATACAAATG
Organism: Camelus ferus; assembly: GCF_009834535.1. Classification (NCBI taxonomy): domain Eukaryota; kingdom Metazoa; phylum Chordata; class Mammalia; order Artiodactyla; family Camelidae; genus Camelus; species Camelus ferus. Next base: position 13,015,914 of record NC_045720.1, read on the forward strand.
GTATCTAAGGTCAAAATAAGAATCTAGGATTAACTTTATCAGCATCCGAAACGCAGAAAATTTCTGCTTACTAAAACTCTGCAGGAGTGATACCTTTTAAAATTTGATATGATGAAAATGACAAATCTGACCATCTGAAAATGACAAATCTGATAAAACATGGGTATCACTGCTACCAACAACAACAAAACCTGCAAAATAGCAGAATTGAACATTTTTATGCAAGCTATTATCAAAATGTTAATGTCTACTATTGAAATTTATTAGAAAATCTGTATAACCTAGATAAATGGACAAAGTATAGGAAAGCACATTTTATTCAAGACTGTAGATTATGTAGCTGTCTTAGCATCTATACTGTTTGAAAGGACTTAGTGTATTTGCCTTTCTCTGTATAACTGACTGGAATTTCCTGGTGGAGAGAGACAGACTGCAACTGATTAGTCCCTGTTTCCCTGGTACCTACCAGAGTTTGGCAAATTGTAGATTCTCAGTAAATGTTTGTTTGAAGACATTGAAAAGTGTTTAGCCTTGAAAGTCATCATAGGAATGCAAATTTTAAAAATCACTTACAAACACATTTTAAAAAAATGTCCATAATATAGGCAAGGTTGCAGAAAAATCCTGTGTATCTATACATATAAATATATTGCAATTGGTATATATATATTTGCAGTTTTGTCTAGGCTAGACAGCATGCCAGTACTCTATGAATATGCACAAATATTCATATTATTTGATTTTTAAATACATTACCAAGGAAGAACTATACACAGAAACGTTTATTGTTCTATCACAATGGTGGAAAAGTAGCAGTGATTTTTAATAGTAAGGAGAGGTTTAGGTAGATTACAGGCCCATCAATTCAGTGGAATTTAGAAGTTTTTATAAGTTTATGCAACAGTTTGGAAAAGAGCTTATTATACCCTGTGTGGCTTTGAGGGGAGGAGTGAGGAAAAAAACAAAGATACGTCTATGTAATGATTAGACCTACATATAATCAGGTTTACTTGGAGATAAATATTGAAAAGAAATATATACAAAGGGTAGCAAATCCAAATATGTTGAGAGTACTTGGTGAGGTTTTTTTCTTTCTTCCTACCTTTTGATACTAAAATATATGTACAGTTTTTAAAAAGTGTTTTTCTACTTGAATATTTCTTTAATGTTATTTTCATGGCAATTTGAAAAAAAAAATATCCTGGTTGCTTTGAACTTTACATGTTACTGGTTTTAGAAACTTTTTGTAGATTATTTTTATATTTAAGTTATTATAATCGAAAGAAATATAGTCACAGTTGAATTTTACAATACCTAGTAAATCATACATACTTAAGCAAGAACTCCTCTTACAGGGATGAAATAACTTTCAAAAAATGTTTGCTTTTGTTTCCATAGGGCAAAGCTGTTGGGGTGACTATTGGCTGCATTCTAGGAATGTTCCCTTTGATTTTCTTTGGAGGAAGTGAAGAAGATGAAAAACTGGAAAAGAAAAATCAACTCTCTTAGAATACCTATAAAAATGTAAACTAATGTACCTCAATTATTAAATATGCTGTCACAACATTTAGGAATTAAGACAGTAACAGTGTAATAGATATGGGATCAAATAATTCAGCATGTATTCTGGAAAACACTAACTTATTGTGGCTTGGTTTTCTTAGGATCTTTTTAAAAAACTTTTGTGTAAATTGTTGAAATGCTTTTTCATCAATGGCAGTCAACATTTTACCTTTTATTTTTCTTTCTTTCTATACCAAAATACCATTTAAGTAGAAGTCATTGATGTACTGTGCTGACTTGGGGTTTGGCTGTTTGTTGCTCACCACGTGTACGTGCATGGAAGCCTTTCCTGTTGTTGTTGACGTTCCCTGTAGTTACGATTCAACCTTAAGATTTTTTCCAAATTACTTAGGGTGTTTAATATCAGTTAAAGATTTTTTTTAACTCTTTTTTTGGCAACATCAATTTTGTACTGTTTCACAGTAAACATTTACAATCATATAATTTTAGTCATTTTTAAAAAAGCTTTTACATCTATTCAAAATGGACAGAGACGTTAAGTATTTTATGTGGCTATCACTCACTTTAATTTTCTGACCTTACTGTCTCAAGAGCCAGATATTAATCAGAATGAATGATTTTTTGGTCTCCCTATTACATAAAACTATGTATGTTAACAAGTATATTATTTTGAGGTTTTTTTTTACTTTTAATTTCTCAAACTTGAATAATTACTCAGTGGTTTCTGACTTTTAAGGGAAAGAAAATGACTATTTTAGGGAATTTTTAATGGGGATTGTAGAATTAAGGTGAACTAAGTAGTTTGACATGACGTTTGGATAATTAAGAGGCTAAAGAATTTTTTTCACAGAAGTAGAAAATGGTAACTGTTAAGAAGTTTTATAGTATAAGTGGTGAAGTTGAGGTGTGTTTGTAAGGTTGATCAGATACAAACTATATTGTTTGGGAAGAATTTATTTTTTCCCCTAAAAATGGCTTCTCATCTGAATTGAATGAGTTTGAGTACTCATAATCCTGATGTTGTTATATGTTGTTTGGCGAATTTAATTTCTGAATAACTTCTTTTGAGGTGAAAAATAAATATTTTATATTTTGCTATTTGCTATATATAGCCTAGTAGTCAAAAGTTACATGAAGAGAAACCCTTTCTCCCTTCTTGGTCCTTTTGTGTTTTTGTTGTGTTTAAATCGTATTCTAGATTGAAGTTACTTATTTTTAATCTTATATATCTGACTTAAGTATAGATGTGAATCATAAATTTTAATTCTGTGAACCCTTAAAGTTTGTTAGCATGTGATCTGTTACACGTGCTAAAAAATTACTCTTAATTGTAAGAGTAATTAAATACATCATGGAGGAGAAAAACAAATCAAAATTACTATTTGGGCCACTGAAATTATGTATTTTGCTAAATAGATGTAAAAGAAGGGAAACTTATAAAATGGCTGTATTTACAGCTACCTTATTTTAAAGTTTTATTTGCACATATTTACTTTGAGCTCTTATTTTCAGAGGAGCTATTTTTTTCTCACAGCAGTTTGTCCTGAATTCTCTTCTGTGCACTTCAAAATAATTTAATGCTATTCTTTAATCATAGATTTATGAGGGAAAAATAAATCATACAATATAAAAATAAATATATAACATTCTTATTATATACAAATAATATAACATCTCTGATCAAATTAGAATGATAAAACTTGACATCTTAAATTGAATTGTGGTTTATATCTTCTACATAATAGCACAGACACATCAAAAATTTTTTATTATTTCAGATGATAGGATTAGAGTGGTTATTTTAAAAAAAAATTTTTTTGGAAATGTTTAAGTGCTTTTGTCCCTAACTTGTATTGCCATTCTTTCTGTTTTCTAAGAACGTTTTTATTGTGGTGCTTACATTTTCTTTTTATTAATTAAATCCCATATTCAGAAAACTTGCCTGTGAGTTTAGAAAGGGCTTTTGATTATTGTTTCTTTTTCTTTGCTCTTGAAAATAACACAGTCCTACGGAATCTCTTAGTTTAGCTGGGCATCTGTAGACTTATTTAAGGTGTAAACACATGGAGTATATAACCTTTATATTGAAAAGCATTTTAATTTATGGACATGATAAAAATTTACAATATTCAGTTAATTAGTTTTAAAAAAATGGAGCCCTTTTGTCCTTAATCTAAGGTATGCATTTTTTTAAGATCTTATTCTACACTAGTATGGTGCTTTGCACAAAGTGACTTCTGAAAAATGGTTCCCTTTAAGATAATGACTTCTTGTAATCGTTGTTTCATATTCCTTATCACGAAGAACCTTATTGCAGATTGAAACTGGAATTCTTATTTCTCCTATTAGCTATTTCTATATTGGGAGCACTATAGCTATGGTTAAATGCAACATGAGCTGTGTCAGTACTGTTCGTTTAAAATTCATATTGTCTATGTATTATGATTTACAGACTTGTTGATGCATGTAAATTGGGTGCATTTTGTTGCCACTGTATGTTAAATGGTGACCAATGTTTTTACAGAGGAACTGAACAAAAAAAATATCTTTTAAGAAATTTTGGAATGTGGTTTTGATTTTAAAATTTAATTTTCTTCCTAATCTCAGAAAACCCTGGTTATTCTGTAGCTTAAGGAGATAGGATTGATAAATGCAGATTTGTTACAGGATTGTAGCAATGTCACTGAAACAGTCAAATGGAACTACTCACCACTTCCCTGAAGTCCACACTTGATAATATGACGTTACAGATTATGAGAGAAGAGTGATCCCATATTGAGAGAATTTGACCTTTAATAGGATGTCAAAAAAACTTTAGATGGGAAAATTGGTGTAAATTACAGTGACGGTATTTACAGCAGAGATATCCAGGTCTTCTATATAATAACACCTCATTTACTTTACTCCCTTTCTCTAGAAGATACATTTCAAAATTTATCTTTTACATCAAATTTTTGTGTAAACCATTTTGAAGTAAATCTTCCTAATTTTCGGATTATATTTTCTTTCTATCATAAAAGAGTGTATTAAAGGTAATAGAATGTAATCTTTTTCTTAGTGGCTAAGCGCCTCTATGGACATTATTATTGTGCTGTAATGCAGTACCTCCAGAATCTGGTTGTTTTTTTTTTTTAATAGTTTTCATTTTCTTCTCATTTTTTTGCTGCTCTCTCTTCTGGCAGTTGTTCTCTCTAATTTGCTGCTTCTTTGCTGTGTAGACTTAGAAACTAGATAGTTTCTTATATTATTTGGGAAATATTAGTAACTAGGCTATGGAACCTGAGTAAAATGGTGATGGTGATGATGAGCATAATGTTAGCTCCCTTTTATTAAGCATTTATTTGTTGCTATGTACTGTAGTATTTTACACACATTGTCATATTTAATCACTTTTAATAACAATGTTAAGTTGGTGCTGTTATTATTCCTATTTCATGTTGGGTGAATTGAGACATGGAGAGGTTCGTTTGCCCACAGAGTCGCTACTCATAAGTGGATAGAATCTAGCTTTGTCCAAGTGTGAAGTCTGTGTCCTTAACTACTTATCATTGCAGTCAGGACATATATATATGTAAAAAAAAAAAAAAAATATATATATATATATATATATATATATTCTCTGTTTAGGGCCCTTTTTAAAACCTATTTGTGGAATTATTTTTCTCACTTATAACTTAAGGGAATTTTACTTAAAATCTCAAAGCCCATTTAACAATCCTGTGTTTTTGGTTGTGTATTATGTGCTAGGAACTGTTCAAGGCACTGAAAAAACAGCCCGAGCATCCCTATCCTCATGAAGCTTATTCTGTGGGAGGCGTAAGTAGGGGAGGAGAGTACAGGGAAGCCAATATACACTTAAACAGGTGGTGATAAGTACAATACAGATCAATGAAACAAGGGGGTTAGAAGGTACTGGTGGTCAATGTAAGGGGGTGGGGAGGTGTGGTTATTTTAATATAGGGCAGTCAGGGAAGACCTGAATGAAGTGAGAGCATAAACATCATATCTAGGAAGAGAAGGTACCATGCTAGGTTCCAGAAAGTTGATGTTAAGAAAATCTCCAACATATGAAATACATTTCACTGGAAAGCATTGTAAGATATTTTCTTGTTTGTTTTGTATTATTCATGTTTTCTGGATTAAGCCCAAATATTAATATTTAAATATTAAAATGAATACTATTGCATATTTATTGGCATCAGTAGAGGGAAATGGCCCAGAAGCCTGGGGAAGCTACCATGGGATTCATAGTCAGTGGATATCACTATCAGCAAATAATTTAGTGTCTGTTGTGTGCTCATAAGTGAAACCTTCCTAACAGATGACTTGTTTTAACCAAAGTAGTGAATGCTATTGGTATATGAGTTGTAACACTGAAGTTAGTTTTTCTCCTCTAACTTTCAGAAATGAAGTAGTGACTGAAGTAGGGACTTGTAACACTAATTTTGAAACCCCAGGACTTTCAGGATCTGTTGATCTTATGCTGACAGCTGTATGAAGCACATGATGTTTTGTATTGGTACTTACATGAAACCTTATCATACATAGGTTAAAGCTATTGATAAGTTTATGAATGAAAGAAATTTCAACAAAATGTTTATTGACTTTTAAATATTAAAAAGTTAGAGTAGGCATATGATAGATTATATAATTTCTCTGCAACTACAAGTCAAATGTTCTGTTTAAGTGAATAAAATGTGAGAATGATGACTAAAGAGTTAAACTTGAAGGAACTACTTTGGGGGGTAGGTGGGGAGAACCCTCAAAAACTGTATGATAAAAGGATTTTCTGTGATAACTGGAATTTGGTGAAGACTTGGTATTTGCTAATATGAAAGCTATGCATTTATATAGTGCTTTACTATTTATAAAATACTTATGCAGATGCAAGATATAAATGGGCTTTAAGAGAGGTAATTGAGTCAAAGAAAACTGTTAGGTACCTTAATTAGAATTAAGATTTTTCGTTCTGTTATGTCACCCCACCACCCTGTAACCCTACCATTCCCACTTTGCAGTGGGTTGATTTTGCAGTGTGTCTGTATCTCTGTCCCTTGTCTCAAATGTATTTTTTCTATTCCTTCTTTTCCTTAACTTCAGACTGATGGAAATGCAATTTTTAGAATATATTTTATGTCCTACATGGTTACTTTAAAAGCATTAAATCAAACATTGTCTCTTTCTTTCCCACCCCCATGTGGGAGGAGGAGAACAAATCTTAGTTAATTTAGTTCACTCTTTAATTGTTAACAATTTTAACTGTTCTTTCTTCCATACCAACTCAGGTAAAGAGCTCACATTTCATAAGAGGAAAAAGAAGGTATTGATTGTGCTTTAAATGTTAGCCCCTCCGAAGGATGGAGTCTCTTCTGTCTTGCTTACTTCTCTATCCTTAATGCTGTGTGCAGCCGCTGACACACGGTATTTGTACAGTAGAAGGTTGTTTAATGTGTGAGTCAGTGCTACCCATATCACTATGCTGTCCTCGCTAGGAACTTGACTTCTCGCTTGACTCCCAACTCATTCTGTTTCAGTACTGAGAATCTTCTTGTGTCCCATTTATATCACTTTTGAACTTTGACACATTTTGCTTCAAGTAGATTGATTTGTGGTTCATCTACTCACGAGCTCCCTAAAGAAAATCAGGAGGCTGTAGACCACACTTCTGTACTTTGAGAACGGCTGTCCTGAACTTTTAGTTAGTTTAGATTAGGTTTAGCTGTAAATGACAAACCTAAAAATAACAGGAGCTGAAATAAGATGGAAATTTATTTCCCTCATGTAAAGTTACTGGGGCATGTTTTCCAAGGCTAGTGTAAGGGTGATGCTCCCCAAAGTAGTCAGAGACCCAGATTCACATCCTCCCATTTTATCATGTGTAGTTTTTGTCCTCAAAGTCACTTCATTGTCTAAAATGACTGCGTAAGTCCCAGCTATTATATCCACATTGTACGCAGGAGGAGGGAACTAAAAAGAAAGGGCTTTATCCAACTTTTTTTAAGTTACCATGTGACTCATCTACTTACCTATCAGGCCTCCATCACATGCGCTCACTAAGCTGAAAGAGATACTTGTAAATCTCTCCATTTGGTATGGCCAAGTGTATAGCCAAAAATTGGAAGAAGGGAAGGACATTTTGGGAGACACCCATTTGCAAAAGATTGGGCTCAAGTTTCCATGCAATGACTGCACTCAACTCTGGGAATGTGCCATTTTCTATATAATGTCTTAAACCAACTTTGTGGTGTCAGATAACCTATAAATGAAAAAAAGTGTCTACCCTTAAACACCCAGTATGCAATGACAGTTTCTTTTCAGGAAGGGAAAGAAAGCGCAACACAGCTATCATTAGTTGCTATAAATTATTAAATCCACCACCACCATCCCTCAGCTTATTTATTTGAAGGCAGTGGAAACCCATCATATCCTAGCTGCTTAGAGGCTCCCCAGTGCCTTCAAACAGATTTTTTTAAATGGCTCTTCGACTAGATCTCTGTGTGAGCATTGATCTATTGCAAGTACTACATCAGTAGTTCTCAAACTGGGAATGATTTTGCCCCCTTCTAGGGGATGTTTGATAACATATGGAGACATTCCTGGCTGTCATAAGTGAGGGGTGGGTGGAGGTGCTACCGGCATTTAGTGGATTTGATGCCAGGGATGCTGCCAAGTATCTACAATGCATCGGGCAGCCCCCGCGATAAATTGTCTGGCACAAAGTGTCGATAGTACCAAGATTAAGAAATCCTGCAGCATTGTGTTTTGGTTTTCGTTTTTGGGTTTTTTGGGGGGGAAGTTCTCAGATTTCAGATTTTTTCCTGATTTTACCTTTAAAGGATCTCAATCAGTGTACAAAAGGTATAAATTCAAGTTGAGGATCCCATTACAATTCAGTGTCAGTTAATTGAGAAATAGGCATTGGCTTCTTTATCTTACCTGTATTTATCTTTACAGATACATATAGAGGATAACCTGGTAGACAGAGTACATTCAGAAGCTGAGAATATTGGTTCTCAATTTTAGTTGAGAATTTGTGATGAAACATATATGCTTAGAAGTTACTTACACACAGATGTTAGTTAAAGCCATTGTAATATATATGTCTCTCAGTTTGTAGAGTGTAGGAGAGGAGGTCCAAGAACTGAATTCTAAGTGTGATTGGGAGTGGGGGTGAGGAGAACAATCATTGGTATTTAAGGACCTAATTCCTCTATGTGACCATCTCAATAGATGCAAATAAATAAATTGACAAAATCCAATAGAACAGTCAGACATCCATACTTGGCCAAAATTCTCAGCAAATGAGAAATAAAAGAGAACTTTCTCAACCTAATAAAGAACATCTATGAAAAACTTACAACTAGCATCATACTTAAAGTAAAAGATTGAAATGCTTCTCCACTAAGATCAGGAACAAGGCAAAGATGTGTACAGTTACCACTTCTATTCAGATGGTCCTGGATGTTCTAGCCCATGAAATAAAAAATGAATGAATGAGTAAATGAATTAATGAATGACATTCAGATTAAAAATACAGAAATAAAGCCATCTTAACTTGTAGATGACATAATCATGTAGGAAATCCTGATTAGTCTACTGAAAAGTTACTAGTAGTAATAAATGAGTTTCTCAAGGTGGCAGAATATAAGGCCAATATACAGAAGTCAATTGTATTGGTTTTCCCCCCTTGTCTTTCTATTTATTTACTTATTTATTTTATGGAGGTATAGTTTATTTACAATATTATATGTTTCAGGCATACAACATAGTGATTCACAATTTTTAAAGAATATGCCCTGTTTATAATTATTATAAAATATTGACTATATTATGTGCTGCACAATATATCCTTGTAGCTTATTTTATACATAGTACTTTATACCTCTTAATCTCCTACCCCTATCGTGCCCTTTCCCCTTCCCTCTCCCCACTGGTAACCACTAGTTTGCTCTCTTTGAGTATGTTTCTTTTCTGTTATATTCATTAGTTTGTTTTATTTTTTAGATTCCACATAAGTGGAACATACAGTATTTGTCTTTGACTTATTTCACTGAGCAAAATACTCTCCAAGTCCATCCACGTTGTTGCAAATGGCAAAATTTTATTTTTTTATGGCTAAGTAGTACACCATTGTGTATATATATGTATATATACACCACATATTCTTTATCCGTTCACCTATTGATGGATATTTTGGTTGCTTTTATAATCTTGGCTATTGAAAATAATGCTGCTGTGAACATTGGGGTGCATGTGTCTTTTCGAATTAGTGCTTTCATTTTCTTTGGCTGTATACCCAAGAGTAGAATTGCTGGATCATATGGTAGTTCTATTTTGACTTTTTTGAGGGACTTCCATACTGTGGCTGCACCAATTTGCATTCTCACTAACAGTGTACAAGGGTTTCCTTTTCTATATATACTCACCATCATTTGTTATTTGTGGTCTTTTTGGATGATAGCCTTTCTGACAGGAGTGAGGTGATGTCTCATTGTGGTTTTGATTTGCATTTCTCTGATGATTAATGATGTTGAGCATCTTTTCAAATGCCTGTATTGTCATCTGTACATCTTCTTTGGAAAAATGTAATACACGTTAACAATGGAAAGAAACTATTGATACATGCAACAAGTTGGATATGTCTCAAAATACTTATGCTGACAGAAAGAAGACAGACAAAAAAAGTACACATTATATGATTCCATTTATATAAAATCTAGAAAATGCAAACTAGCTTATAGGGATGGCAAACATCTGGTTGTCAAGATGGAAAGCGAGGAGGAAGGATTATAAAGAGGTCACGATAAAACCTTTGGGGGTGATGAATGCATTCATTGTTTTGATTAGGGTGATGGTTTTACATATGCCAAGACTTATCAAATTTTATACTTTAAATATTTGCAATAAAACTATGTTAAAATACGCCCCCTCCAAAAAACAAGAGTGAAAGGAAAAGCGATAAAAGCCATTATTACTGCGTATTTTTCTTTACCACCATCACCACCCCGCATCTTCTGAGCAGGAAATAATTTCTAACTCTTCTTTATTCCAAAATCACTTTTTGCTTCCATTATAGTATTTATTAGACGTCTCATTTATTATTCTAAAACTTAATGGCTGAAACCAATTATTTTATTACTTGTCTCACTTCTGTGGGTTGGCTGTGCAGTTACGCTACTGGTTTTGCCTGGGTTCAGTCATGTGGCTGCAGTCAGCTGGTGAGTTGGCAGAAGCTGGAGGGTTTAAGATGTTTTTGGCATAGATAGAAGACTGGGATCTCTCGCACCATGTGGTTTCTTGTCATTTTGTGGTCTAACCAAATCTTTGTGTGGCAACTGGGTTCCAAGAGAGTAAAAGTGGAAATCATGAGGTCTCATAATGCCTATATTCTGGACCTTACACTATGTGACTCCTGCCACCTTCTCTTGGTCAAGACAAATTACAAAACCAGCCCAAATTTAAAGGGATGGGGAAATTGACTTCACCCTTCTGATGTGAGGAACAGCAATATATTGCAAAGGCATACGGACACAGGGAGGCATTATTCATTGGAGGCTATTATTATAATAATCTATCCTTCCAGATTATGCCTTATCATGGGCATTTTTTTGCCCCCTGTATCCCTTCTATCGTAAGTTTCTTGAAAGTAGGATCTTACTAATTTTGTATTTCCCTTTGCAATGATCACAGACCTTGCACACTGTGTAATAAGTGTTGAATTTTCCCCAAATGAGGAGAGGAATAAAGGAATGTGGGAAAAAACTAAAGCTGAAAATGTGTCATTGTAGTGGTAGGGTAGAAAAGGTAGGTCCCAACTCATTTAAAATAATAATCTCAATAGCAAGCAAAAGCAGACAGCAACTATTGATAAGCCATCAGAATATCTTAATAATCACAGCATTTTTGGGGAGCAAAATAGGTAAGGACAATACAATCCCCAGTTTTATAGATGAGAAGGGTTGCAAAGCTAAGTAGCTAACCCTTATTTAAATACAACTCTTTTGATTCCAAATTCTAGGCTCTTTTATTTTCCTTCAAATTTTATAGGATTATACTGTGTTAGGCAATTGAAGAGAGGGGTGGGTAGCTTTGGGGCTTTGAATTTCTAGAGAAAACATTCTGGTGGTTGGTACGGTGCTTTTTGTGTTTATGTTTTCCTGTGTAGGAAACGAAAGATTTAAGAACAATGCTTAAGGTGCTTAAAATAAACTCTCCTCATTTATTTCAAGTCCGTTTTATTTCTAAGCAGTTAGATTTCAAAAGACAAAGCATGTTGTGGAGCAGCTCTGCCAAATCTTAGTCCAAATTCTTTAGTCTTTCCTAGAAATTGCAGCCAATGTTTTGCTTATCTGCTATTAACACATTACCCTTTGCATGCCATCTGATATTTGGCATGTTTTATAAACAGACTGAATACTCTAGGCCAGATCCCAGCTACATTTAGGTTTTATAATTATATCTTCCTGCAATATTCTTCCCACTCAGACAGCTAATAAATAGTTTAACTAATTTAAGATTGAGCCTTCCTCTTTGTCTCTGTAAAATTTAGAGATTGAAAATGCAATTCAGAAAAAAAAAATTCTGTACTCACTCCTATTATTTGATGTTTGATGTCCAGTAAGGAGCAAAGTTTTGAGGGGAGTAGATCAACAGAATCATGAGATCCAGTCCCTTCCCTCGAGGATCTTCTGGTATCAGAGAGTATCTTTGGGTATCTGCAAGCTCCAGAATTCTGTGATTCTTAGTGAGAGTTCCACATGGTTCACAATGTTGCTGTTAAGTTCTTTTTTTTTTTTTTTTGTAATTTATTTTTAGCTATATTTTTCTTAGAATAATACTCTTTTTTTTTTTCGGCTTTTTTTTTTTTTTTTTTTTTTTTTTTTTTTGCTGTGTGTCATTTTATTATTTTTTAATGGAGGGGGGGTTGAACCCAGGACCTTGTGCATGCTAAGAATGCTCTCTACCACTGAGCTTATACCCACCCACCTTACATTCTTATAATGCATTATATTATAGTTTTTTTTGTTTTTATATAATTCAACATATTGGGCAATAAAGTCATTTTGACATATTCATCTTAGCTAATCTTTACTCTGCACTAAGACTTAATGTACCCTTTTAAATAAAAATAATGAATTACTCCAATTCAGGAAAAATATAAATGAAATACAGCAATCTTAGAGAGCAAGACGTCAATTTAGTTTAAATTATTGTTTAACACCTTTATTGTGGTATGATTCCTGTACAGTAAGCTGTACATTTCAGATGTACAATTTGATGAATTTTGATAGATGTATATATCAATGAAACCACCACCAGAATCAAGATAGCTAACATTCCCATCACTCAAATTCAGTGTGAATTTTTGAGTTAAATTCTCCATGCTACCATGGCTCCCTCTGGATACTATTATTTTATGTCTGTTGTGTGATGCGTCAACACTGAGGCCAAGGCGATATATCTAATTCATTGTTGTGTCCTTGGTATTTATCATGATAGCATATTATAGGTTTTCCCTATTTCTATATATATTTTTATTAGCATTAATATCAATTTTGAACTTCTAAAGACTTGATAAGAGAGCTTCAAATTCATTAAAAATACATGAATAGATTTAAACTACTCACCCATTTTCAATTCTCTTTTTAAGCCTTCAGCCTCTGAGCCTCTGAGGGGAATGGTTGCTGCTGACAGATCTGGCAGTTGGTCAGATAGGAAGATCTACTTTCATCGCTGAAGTCCTTTGCTTTTCTTTAGCCATGTTAATAATAGCACTTGTCATTTGGAATCCAACAGTTCTAAGCCAATCAATTCCTAACTGTGGGAACTTACACATGAGGACTAATCTCTCAACTCAGTGTCCCGTTTATAAAGCTGATACAGTAACAGCTCTCTTACAAGGTTGTGAGGATTGAATTATATATTTTTAATGCCTGGCAAAATTCTCAGCATATAGAAAGTGCTCAGAAAATGGTCATAGTGAAGATAGCAGTTTTTAGGGCTCTTCTTCCTGCCTTCAATTTGGTGCTTAAATATTTGGGGGAAAAAATGGAACCTGTTGAATATTTTTGAGCTGAGAATAATGGGAAAGTGAAAACATTCCACTCGTTCTCTTTGCACATTTATAGTGTGATTTTAAATATTGAAATCTCAGTCTATTAGACATGCCTTGATGAAAGTTAAGCAACCAAATGATAACCCAGATCAAACAGATAGTTTTGAAATTCCTTTGCCACTGCTACCCTTAAAATAACTGCACTGAAGTGCAATGATTTGGAGCCTACCAATTTTTTTCTTGTGTGTTGTGAAAAGCTAGTAAGGTCTTATAAAACTCCTGTAGTTTCTTTCAAATGATACTTAAACCTAAACCCCAGGTCTCTTGTTTACTAGCTGTTTGATCCCAAGCAAGTCATTTAGCTTATCTGCAAAATGAGTTCCATACACTCTTATTATCTCACAGGCTTGTTTTAAGATTGAAAGAGACATTACATGGGAAATGGCTTTGTCATTGGGATGGCTGTTATCTTAAATTGTAATAATACTAAACATCCATGGAGGTGAAATGGGGATTCCATTTAATGGAAAACTTCAGACATACCTCCTTTCTCATGTGAAATGGGATGACCACAGTTCACTGGATTCTTAAGGAAATACTTAATCTCATAGCACTAACTTCTTCACGGGCCATCTATTGTAAGTCGTAGCCTCTCTCAGTCACTAACCTGGCTCCTCTCCTGTCATTTTGGGGGTCCTTTTTGGAATCTACCTCTGCAGAGAAATTAGCCACTTAATAATTTTATTAGAAAACACTTTTCTGCTGCTGAGAAAGGCCCATGGTTTACAAAAGATACCTAGTACTTGATAGCTGGTCTGTCTAATTCTGCAGTGCAGAATTATGAAGCCCGTTGTTTCTGCACACCTAACCCGTATTTCCTCCCTAGGCTTTAACAGCAATAAGGCTGATATTTTTAATCTTCTTTTTGTTTCTTGAAAAGTTCAGAACTCAAATAGGAAAAAGGAATATTCTTTATTACCCCACTGAAAAGTAAGGGCTAACCTAACCAAGACTGATTCCTTACAGGGTGACCTCTGAAAAACTCCAGAGAAACCAGCTACAGCTGAGAGTTTAAGACAGTCAGACCAACTGACAGCAGAAATCTGAGTGGCAGTTTAGTTGGACTGGTGCTCCTGCAACCGAGAATACCAAGGTGGCAGACTTGGGCTGCATACTGAGGTTCTGCCATGTTATGCAGCTGTGACCCCCTAGATTTGACTCCAACCTCTTGATTTTGCTAACTGATGAGTGCTGGGGTTATGATGTAAGAATGAAACCAAGGTTCTGCCCCATCATATTGCTGGGATCGCAAGTTTTAGACCCTAACCCTCAGTCACATCATGTAAAGGGCTTGTATGCATTCAGTCACACAACTCAAAAGCCCCACAGGCCAAAGACTGAGCTTTCTCTTCCTGAAGTTTGGCCTTGCTAGATGCCTGTGTGCTGTTTAAATGCATTGGAAAACAGGGACTCACACATCTACTATGACTTTTGTCTCTGCATTTACCCCCACCCTTTACATGTTCCAGAGGTCTGGGGTGGATGTGTATGTGTGCCTTGTTTGGTCATTCTTCTTTGATTGCTGCCACCTCTAAGCCTGCTCAAAAAGAGTGATTATAATTTATCTAGAGCTCTCTAGTTGACAAAAAAATTTCATATAGACCATCACAATAACCTTGAAGGCACAGGTATCCCTTACCTCATCTCATAGGCAAGGAACTTGAATTCTGAGAACTTCAAGGTCACCAACAGTGGATGACAGAGGTGGTTCTCTGGTATCCAGGTCTTTGGCCTCTAAATCTTATGCTCTTTGTTTTATAACCCTTTCTAGGCGTTGGTGGTTCCATAAACTTTCTATTGGGCCATGTAGAAATGCCTGATTCCCTTGTTGCTATGGAAATTGTTGAATGCCTTGTTTTCCAAAAGTTTTTTTTTTTTTAAACCCCAGATAGCAGTTCCAGTAATGGATTTTGCTTTCAATAAAAATAGCCCATCTTTCTCCACTCTCCAAAGCTTATTTTTCTGTAGGTTTTTCAAAATTACACCAAAGCTGCTGAAAAAACAGCAGATATGTAAATTTCTAGCATCCGAATGCTGTAGAAGTCGTACTGCAGGTGAAAGATAAAAGAATACTAGGTCGGGATGCATCTGGGAAAATGGAAGTTTTGTATTCAGAGCCCAAAGGGAAGACTCGATGAAGGCCAAGGAAAGGTGGAAACATCAGGAAAAAAAGGTGTTAGAGAAAAGAGAAGAATACACACGCAACTTTTAAAACTATGGCTCTGCATTTTGGTAAATTACATTGTCACACCCATTGCTGGGTCCCAGGGAAAGTTCTGGGTGTGCAGGGTAGTCAGGCCACTTTTAACACTCCCAGCATCAGGAGAGATTATGACCATGATAATGCCCAACCTGTGGAAGGGGGACGAAACAAGGAGAGTGATTCAATGGGTTGGAGCTAAATTAGGAGAGAAACTTAGAGCCTCAAAGGACAAAGATGAAGGGGTATTGTAGTGAGGACTACAAAGAGGGTAAGACTTGGTATCTTCTCATGTGCTTACAACCAAATGTGGCACATAATGAGGCCACACCAGGGTTTCTACCCTTTGGTTCTATCCTTTGTTCCTGGGAGGAACAGCTAGTATCAGGGGACAAGAAGAAAGAATGGGGAGGTGGCAGAATTCCAGTGTGCTTCGTGAGATCCTAATATGCTTCTCGGGGCGGTGTTGGAATTCTAACAGAAGGCCTTTCTGCTGTGGTGGCTGCACTGAGGGAGCACATGGAGGAGAAAGTAGCATTGGTAATTCATCCTCTGTCCTCCTCTTTGCGTTCTTTTCAGGAACCTGGGGGCAGAAAATGTTAGAACTGGTATGTGTTAATTAAAAATGGTTCTTTTCCAAGGATCTTGAAGTAAAGTGTACACTCTAAAAAATGCACTCTGTTTACGCTGCAGCTTCTCATGCTAGCTTTGCTAGTACATGACCATCTGCCAATTTAAGAAGGTGGATCTTACCAGATAATGTTTAAACTCCAGAGTATGATGCTTAGGTCCTTTGTGATCTGGTCCCCTGTGTGACATCCTCCAGCCTGCAAGCCTCCCTTGTCCCCTGACTCCCTCAATTTTGTGCTGTTTCTGCTCAAGTTTTATGAGTCCTCTTCTATTGTCACAAGATGCTATGGCTTGACCCCTCTTTGAGACTGAGGTTGAGATTCTCACTGCCTGGAGCAGCCTTCTTTTCCTTGCCCACCTGACAAACTCCTGCTTATCCATTAAGTCTCATCAGGAGTCAGTAAAACCTTTCCTGACTCTTTGGGTGAGGATAGAGTCGGGTGTTTTTAGTATCTACTTTAGTACCCTGGGTGTTTTTAGTACCTGCTAGAGTACGTGACGTATAGTATGGTGTACTCAGTAAATACTCAGATGGAGAGAAAACAATGACAAGTGATTTTTGAGTGCCCACTGGACACTGTT
The DNA here is from genome assembly GCF_009834535.1 of Camelus ferus. Taxonomy (NCBI): domain Eukaryota; kingdom Metazoa; phylum Chordata; class Mammalia; order Artiodactyla; family Camelidae; genus Camelus; species Camelus ferus. The sequence goes on from NC_045720.1 coordinate 13,032,965, forward strand.
CTAAGCACCCCATGTGCGTTACCCTCCTTAATTCTTACAACAACCATGTGAGGTAGGTACTGTCAACATTCTATTTTATCTCTAAGGAAGCTTAAAGAGCTCAAAAATTAGTGCAGCTTTACACAGCTACTAAGTAGCCATGCTGGTGTTTGGATTTGGTCTGACTCCAGAATATACAGTCTTGACCACAGTACTAATCTGCCTTCAAAGGGGAGGCAGATAAGAGAAGGGCACCTGGAGGGGCCGATGCTTTGTATATATTGATGTCTGCTCTTTCTGCTATTTGTTTTTCCTAAGCAGCCAAGCAATATGCCTTAATGGATGCTGCAATGTAATACCATTCTGCAAGAGACTTTTCTGATAATAACACTGCACCTTTTTTTGGGTCTTGGCATGTGTTCAATTATTAATAGGGTATAGACTTTAGAATTAAGAAACAAGCTCTCTAACAAATACCCTTTTCCACCCAGAACTGCCTAGAGATATATTCATTTGGAAAACAAATGAGCAATGAAAATATACCTCTCAGGAGTCAGAACTGTCCCTTGGAGCAGAGGGAATCGGTAATATATGCCCAGTTGGGTTTCAGAATTGCTGTGGACCAGCAACTACTCTGAGCCTTTCATTCCCCTCCATGTTGAACAGGAATTTCTACTGTGATTATCCTACCTCTGTCTCACCAGTATGTGGGGAAAAACAATTCGCCTCTTAAGTTCACAGGTTTTCAGATCTAAAGGAGATATACTGAAGTCTCACCTACACCTGGACCCTGTATAGATGAAAAGATCTTGGACCCTGAGCCTGAGACTGATGCTGTAATAGGGTGAGGCTCTTAGGGTTCTTGGCATGTGGGAGGGTTGCGAGCCATCAGGGACCAGACAGCAAATTATTGCAGTCTGTTTCATCTCTGGCCCCAGGAAACAATGCCTCTTGGCTTTCACAGCCCTGTGTACTTCCCTTGCCATGAATCTGGGCTCGGCTTATGACTCGCTTTAATTAATGGAATGTAGCAGAAGTGGCCCCATGTCAGGAAGTACTGCTTCGCTTTGATGCTCTTGGGAGCCTGAGCTGCCGTATAAGGAGTCTGACTAGAGGGTATGTGAAGTGGCTTGAGATAGTGTCATCCCAGCATATCAACCGAGCCCAGCCCCCAACCAACCCACAGCTGAATTCAGCCAATGAGGGACCACCATCAAAATCAGCAGAAGCCTTGTCCAGCTAAGCCCAGTCTGGATTCCAGAATAGTGAGCAAATACAAAGGTTGTTTTAAGCCACTAAATTTTGTGAGGGTTTGTCACATGGCAATGGATACATAAATGGGATCCCAAAGTGGATCCATGAGCACATAACTAAAATAGTCATGTTACAACAATACCGCCTGAGAATAAGCATGGAGATTTTTATGGAAAATACATCTTTGGTTTGTCTAAAGTTAACTGACTAAGTTGATTGAATTGCCGCCTGAGCATAAATCACAATTGAAATGACTGAGTCTGCAGAGTAAATGGAGCAGGCTCGAAATGCTGACTGTATTTAGCCTTTTCTTGGGATTTGGTGTAGGATGCGTGTGCCTTTTTAAAATCAGGAAAAGGAAAAAAAAATCAAGTCATAGTAGAGCCTAGAGATTTGTTTATGCTTTTAATGCCAGAAACTTAAGATGGCTTTCCTTCTCTGAAGAAGGAAAGTATAATTTATAATTTTATATAGCTAAGAAGACATATTTCCCTCAAAATTTCACTCTCCTCACCTTCCAGCCCCACCCACCAAAAATAAAGAACTCACCAAACATAAGTTGTTAGGAAGTTGAGTTTCACCTGCCATCTTTGCTGGTCGTTTTGCAGTTTTTCCACATAACTTCACCGCTGATGTGATTCAAATTACTGTTCACAGCAGGAGTGCAGCCACATGGTGGAATTGAACTGCTGAATATTTATGATAATTTGAGAACTTCAAAGATGAGTTTGAACCCTACAGATGTCACCTTTATCCCTTGTCTTCTGACAATTTAAGAGCTAACGTGTCGTGCTGGTTTGAGATCGCTGTTGCCTAAAGTGTGGGGTATGTTCGTTCACCGATAAGCATGATGATTTGGGGTATCACATAGACAAATATTTTTAATGTATAATTAGATATTTATTTTACTGTGTTTTTTTTTAAAGATTCATTTGAAAAAATAAGTTAAAAATTGAGTCATGCCCAGCATGTAAAAGATGCTCCACGAAGTAGTGTTTTTCCTCAGCTAGTCATTGGAAAGGCCCTTGGACTCCAGTTCTGTCTTCATTCTTAAGATGAGGGGCATCCCTTCCTCCATGAAGACCAGTTTGCAAGCTTATCCGCTACAGATGGAATATCCAGAGTGGAGGCGTCAACCAGTCTCTCCAGCTGCCCCACCTGTCTGTGGTGAGTGATCTGAAGCTCTGAGGATGAAGGATGGGGCAGGCACCTTCCTCACTGGGCCCATATGGGTAGAATGTCCCCTGAGAGAATTTCCCTGTGATTCTCCTTTCTCACCGAAAAGGAAAAGCCAAGTGTTCTATTTCCTTTTACAACCTCTCATCCATCTCAAAGTAGTGAAAATCAGGTCGTATCGCTGCTCCTGAGGTCAGGAGGCAAATATATCCAGCCATGTTCACCATCTTGGAACGTGTTTCACATCAAACTGCATTTCTGCTGGGTCCTTGACCATCTCTGCAACTATGTGGTAGAGGTTTTCTCAGAGTTCAATCTGGTCAGAGCTTCATCGTCAGCTGGGGGAGTCAATCATTGTCCCCTTCAGTTCAGGTCAGCAAGGTGTCCTCCTCTGAGAATCCACATCCATGGCAGGCCTGCCACTCCCACATTCTCCCTCAAGGTGTTCCCGTACTTTGGATCCCCATCCCAAACCCCAACCTACCAGACAGAAATCTAATCAGGGATGCATCAGAGGCTCACCAAGAAATACACACCTAGTCCTATAGTCTGAGTCCTTGAATCTAAGTCAAACCCGTCTGGAGGAATGTAATTGGACAAAGATTCTGAGGAATTTGTTAACATCACAGCAAAGCAGAAGAATACCTCCACCTTGAGACCATCAAACCAAGGTGAACGAATGGAAAAGGGAACAGGCTGTTTCACTGAATAAGAGACCCCATATGGAATTTGGAGGGCCACTGGCCCCAGAGGGCTGCCTTTCTAAGACAGCACCCCTCCCAGGGGACACACACGGCAATATCTGAAGATAAGTACATACCATTCCTAGTGGTGTGGAGAGTTTAGTTGAGGTGACATGTTTAATCAGTGATAGATCTTTATATCACTGTTTGTTGTGTTAGTCCTCCTTCTATATGGTCCTTCTCATCCGTGTAAAAGCAATTATAATCATGAATGATAATTAATACTATTTATTGAGTACTGGAATGACACTAAGGGATTAAACACCACACATTACCTTGAATCTTTCTCTACAAGTCTTTGAGGTGCACTTTAACTGAGAGTCAGGACCCAAAGTCAAACTAAAAGTAGATGTCAGCTCTGGGATTCGGACTCTAGCCTGGCCCACTTCATAGCCCACACTGGGCTATGGTCTAGTGTGGAAAGTTCTGGAAAGCAGGGCCTGAGGGCTGAGATCTCAGCTTTGCCAGTAGCCAGGGAGGTCATCCTAGTTTCTGCATGCTCCCTTCCATGTTAGAGAAGGGACTCTGTTGGAGATGGAGCCCAAGGAAGCTATAAAGCTCCCTAGGCTCTGTGAGCAAGGATTGCGTCTGAACCAGTTGAAGGTCTCTATCTGCAGGCAGCATCATGGTGATAGTGGTGGTGGATGGGAGGATGAATTAGTACTTCTTCTCTGATCCTGCTTTCAATTTCCTTGGTCAGGGAAATTGGATTAATCAAGAGGTTGAGAAAGGAACATTGGAAATAAAGTTCGAAGAGATGGATTTCCCTTGGATATTCAACATTTTTGATGCTAAGTAATTGATTAAATCCTGCCTGTTTGACAGTGATGGATGGCTGAGGAACTAAGAATTTCATCGCCATTTCCAAAGGGTGGCTTTTCTTATGTCTAAATGAACTCAAGATTGATCACTAATTAACCTCTTTCTCTGGTGCCTCCGCCAAGAGGCTAACTTTTGATAGGCTTCTAGAGCCTAGAAAGCATTGTATGGAGATGGTGGTTATCTGTGAGAAGAGAGGTCAGTCTTTATCACTCTTCGATTCCCAGGTCACCATAGCTTGTGAAAAGAGTGTGAAGGGTAGTTTCTGGCCTCTACTAGAAGATAATAGTATTTTATGCATTTAAAGAAGTGAAGAAGATCAGATAAATGTACCCATTCACTAGACTGACAACTGTTTGAGGAGTCGGGGAGTTGAGTTGCCTTGATGATTTGTAATTCACACATTTAGTAACAAAAAATCATTTTAAACATTCTAAGAACTTTCTTCTAATATATTGGGAAGAGACGGATATGTTGACCAGAAGACCTGACTCTTAGCTCCACTCTTTAGTGATCTGTTTATCCTAGTACACAGCTTGCACCCCCTAGGCATGTGTAGAATGAATAGATACATGAACTGAAAGCAATGCCTCAAGTAAGTCACTTTATTTATCTGCCTCAGTTTTCTCATGTCAGAACTGGGTAACATGACCTCTAGACCGCTCAGACATGTGGTGAGGGTTAGATGGAAAACAGAGAATCATCATCTTGGCCGACATGTTTCAGCAGTTACAAGGTGACAATCACAGTTCTAAGTGTTTACATTTCTCATCTTTTTCTTCCTGACAATGATTTTCTAGATCTACAGCAAAACTCTTCCAAAGTGTATCTAACTATGCCTAGTTCCTCTCATTCTAGTTTCGTTTGAACCCTTTTTGGTCAGGCTCTTATCCCCACCCCTTCAGCAAAAAGTATCTTGTCCAGATCACCCATGACTCCATGTCACTAAATCTGTTGATGGTTTGTGCTCATCTTATTTGACTTCTGTCTTCAGCGTTTGCCCCAGTTGGTTCCTTCCTTGGAACCAGTTACTGCCACCACAACTCCATACCTCCCCCACACACTACCAGATCCCCTTCTAGTTTTCCAGGATTTATGGTGGGGAAGACCTTTAGCAGTCTATGAGGTTCCATCCCTGGCTCTGTGGGGGTACTTAACCCTCATCCCACCTCACTGGGAAACTTCATTGCATTAATAACACCACCCCTCTCCTCAACCATGTCAAAGTTTTGGCAAAATGGAAAGTCATACACTTATAATCTAGCCCAACCCTCCCTGTTTGATAGGTAAGAAACCAGGGCTCCAGGTCACCCAATTAGCTAACAGTAGGGCCAGGACTAAGCCCTTGACTGCTCGTCTTCTAGCCCAGTGCTCCAGAAAGTGACATCTCCTATAAGAAAAAAAAAAAAAATACAAAGACTATAAAGACCTACAAATCAAGGCTATACAATTTTGCTTCCAATGTCACATTCCAACTAACTTGGAATTTAAAATAAGGTTTGAAAAGTGTCTGGAGTTTCACATTTTCTATAACTAATAAAAAATTTAACTTTCCTGACAGGTCTTATCGTCATCACTCTTAAGCTAGGCCTGTCTGTCAGGGGCCCAGGTGTTCTTTATGATGAGAAGTTGACTTTGGAGGATACTGTCCAAGAGAAACAGAGGCATTAGAATAATCCAAGTCAAGCTTAGAGTGGAGTGGATTACTTTTGCCCTTTGTTCTGTTAACCTAAAACAATAAAACAGCCAGTTATTTAACCAGCAAAACAAGTTTATTTGGGAGCAGCAAAATACTGCAATTTGGACATGCAACTATGGAGAACCACATGCAAATCCAGTAATGAAAGAGGAAATTCTTTTACAGAGGAGAAGAGGAAGTTGGGAGGGATAGTACAAAACAAAAAGTCCAATGGAGGAAACTGGGAGTTTGAAGTAAAGTGGCTTTTTATTGGCTGACTTGTGACAGTAGTCTCTCATTGGCTGAGCTGTTGCTAGGCAAGGAGAAAATCTTTCTTCCTCCTGCTGGCGGATAGTGAAGTAGGGTCATTTTGCTGGATATACAAAGTAAGTCTGTTCCTGCTGGGATCTGTATTGACCTGCAGTGGTATGTGTTTAAGAGCTCCCCTTCTGACCTCTGGACTCCACTTTAGTGAGGTTCCCTGTAGTTGATTTTCACACTTTGCAGCTATTTTTAGACTTGCTTCTGAATATATTGTACCATTTATTGAGCCTCTACTACTTGCCTAGTATCACCTGTTTATTTTTACACATTATGATATTCAACACTCACAAGATCCTATGAAGTAATAATAACTATTATTTATTGATTACCTACAGTGTGCCAAGAACCTGACATTTACTATTAACAATTCTCACAGACCTCCCTTTCTCACAGTCCCCTCAGGGCCAGAAACCCCAGTCAGTGTTCACCATCCACCACTGGTCCTTGCAGGAAATGTGGACACTATTCCAATTTTACACGTGAGTAAACTGAGGCACGAAGAGATTCAGTGATGTGTCCAAGAACACAGGGTAGTGGTGAGTTGACCCCAGAGCAGCCCAATCTGTTCACTTACTTCTCCACTAATTGCTAGGGCTCCATTAAATTCTTCCATTTGGGTCCAGTTGGAAGTACATAGCTCCCCAAGTTATGTAGAGGACTGCAAGCCTGGAAACTCCTAATCGAGTTGTTTGAGATAGTTGCAAGCACTTCTGAGAAGAGGCCACCGTACTTTTGAAGGCTAACCCAGGCTGTTAGTCAAGGTTGGGAAGCTGGACCAGTTGGTGTCCACCTCAGATTTATTACCTCCCAGGAAATCACTTTCTAGATGGTGGGAAAAGCATTATTCTAAGTACAGGAACCCTTTTGAAAGCCCACAACAGACTGAGAAAACTTCTGAATGTTGTTTACAAAGTAAACAGATTAGGAAAAGAAAATTGAAGTTGGCCCTGTCCCAGAGAAGGTTTAATTAACGAGAGAAACACAAGGAGCTGAGGGCAGAGCTGATTTTTTATTTTTGTGAGTTTCTTTTTTTTTGTTGTTCTGTCTAATTAAGTGATTCTTTTGTGTCAATCCTTTGCTATAAATATAAGCTAATTTTCCTTTCCTCCCCTAAGCACTGCGTAGATTTTCACTCATGGCTTGTTGTGTGATAGAAAGGAAGGATGTTTATTATGTACTATGTGAGATCATCAGTTAGAGCTGTTGGCTTCGTCCATTCTGGTCATCTTCACACAGTCCAGTGAGGTTAGCTTCATTTTCAGACGCTTCTCTTGTCATCTGATCTCCTGCTGGTTCCACCCATTAGCTGAACTGAATTAGAAGCCAGAGGAGCCTGGCTGACTCAACACTTAAAGATCAGCCTCCCTGGGCATCGAGGAGGTTTGGAGGGTGAAGAGTGAACCTAGAGGGGCAGGTCAAAGTTGACATCACAGTCAGTGCCCATGCTGACTTCTTAGAGTGAGCATGATGATTAGGGTGACCTGACAAGGAACTTAACCTGGCTTTGAACTTGATTCATTGATCCTGCCCATGACTTGGGCTCATTAGCAAGTCCAGGTCCTCTCATGGAATGTCTTCAGGATCTTTCCAAGATTGGAAAGCTACACCTGCTGGCAAGAAGCCATTTGATAGATTGGACAGAGAACCAACCAGTAGCCAGGAGACCTGGGTCCAGTGCAGTTTCTGCCATGTAGTGTGCGTAACTGTGGGCAAGTCTCCTTTTTTGTATTTTTTTATTTAAAAAATTTTTTTCTTTTACCCCTGCCCCAGTTTTATTGAGAAATAATTGACATACATCACTGCATAAGTTTAAGGCATACAGCATAATGGTTTGATTTACATCTATTGTGAAACGATTCTCACAATAGGTTCAGTTAACCTCCATCTTCTCATATAGATACAATAAAAAGAAAAGAAAGAAGAAAAGAAAAAAGGGAAAAATATCCTTGTGATGAGAACTCTTAGAATTTATTCTCTTCCTAACGTTCCTATTTCTCATACAACAGTGTTAGCTATGGTCATCATATTGGACATTCCACCCCTAGTCTTACTCTCTTATAACTGGAGGTTTGCATATTTTGACCACCCTTCCTCCAATTCCCCCTCCCCCATCCTGTGCCGCTGGTAACCACAAGACTGATCTCTTTTTCTAATGAGTTTATTGGTTGGTTTTTTTAGATTCTACATTATTAGTGAGATCACATGGCGTTTGTCTGTCTCTGACTTATTTCACGTGGTATACTGCCTTCAAGATCCATTCATGTTGTCTCAAGTGGTGTGGTTTCCTTGTTTTTTACAGCTGATTAGTATTCTACTGTATATATATAAACACTTTATCCGTTCATCCATTTATGGGCACTTACATTAATTCCATGTCTTACCTATTGTAAATAATGCTGCTTTTGGGGTGCAGATATCTTTTCAAGTGTTAGTGTTTTCGTTACTTTTGGATACATTCCCAGAAGTGGGATTGCTGGATCGTATGGTAGTTCTACTTTTAATTTTTTAGGATCCTCCACACTGCTTTCCATTAGAGGCTGCACCAATTTACATTCCCACCAACAGTGCACAAGGTTCCCTTTTCTCCACATCCTTGCCAGCATTTGTTATCGCTTGTCTTTTTGATAGCAGCTGTTCTAACAGGCATGAGGTGATATCTGATTGTGGTTTTAGTTTGTATTTCCCTAATGACTAGTGATGTTGACTGTCTTTTCATGTATCATACCTGTTGACCTTTTGTATATTTTCTTTGGACCAATGTCTACTCAGGCCTTTTGCCCATTTTAAAAATTGGATTATTTTTGTTTGTTTTGTTATTTTTTTTTTGATATTGAGTTGTATGAGTTCTTTATATATTTTGGATATTAATCTCTTATCAGATATATGGTTTGCAAATATTTTTTCCCATTTCATAGGGTATCTTTTCACTTTGTTGATGGTCTCTTTTGCTGTGCAGAAGCTTTTTAATTTGCTGAAGTCCCACTTGTTTAATTTTGATTTTGTTGCTTGTGCTTTAGGTGTCTGTGTGGTCAATCCACGCAAGATGGCTGTTCTCTTGCTCTCTGTCCATCCCCTGCTCGACCAGTGCCTGCTTCACCCACACCTAGTCACATGAACCCCCTGCCCCAGGCTAGTGATTGTTCTAATTGTTAGGCCAGAATGGCTCCACCTGCTAGTTTATTAAAGGGCAACATCTGCCCTTGTGATGGTCATTAACCTGAGGGGTTGTGAGGGACATGCTCCAACTCTGGTTTCCGTGGTAACTGATGAGCTAACCTGACATCAATTCCTCTTATAAATGGTACCCTCCTTCTCCCCCGAGTAGCAAAGACTGCTGTCACATCCTATCTGCCGCATATGGTGGGATGTCTCTCCGGGACCTTTTGCTTCAGACACGTAAGATTCCCTGTCCCATAAACCACTGATGTCTCTCTCTCACCTGGGCTCTTTCCTGTCTTGAGGCTGGGCAACTCCAAGGCTTCCATGTCCTATCCAAAAAATCATGACCAAGACCCATGTCAAGGAGCTTTATTCCTATGTTTTCTCAGAGTTTCATGGTTTCAGGTCATACATTTAAGTTTTAATCCATTTCAAGTTAATTTTTTGTGAGTAGTTTAAGATATGGGTTCAGTTTCATTCTTTCATGTGTGAATAATCAATTATCCCAGCACCCTTGATTAAAACGACTGTCTTTTCTTTATTGAGTATTTTTGGCTCCCTTGTCAAATATTAGTTGTTTGTGGCAAGTTTCGTTTCTGATTCCTCATCTGGGAAATTAGTGATTTTTGAGCCTCAGAGCTCTCTATGCATCAAAATCCCCCCAAGAAACTTTAGAAACCATCCACCTGCCTGAGCCTTACCTCCAGAGCTTTCATTTCACTTGGCTTGGGTGGGGCGTGGGCACTGGTGTGTTATAAACATGCTCCAGGTGATTCTCTTGTTCAGCCAGGATTGAGAAACCCTGGGCTAGACCATCACCTCCAGTTCTGGGATTCCACTTCCAGAGACTAAGAGCTCTTTAATTCTAAAACCTTACTTTTCTGTGGAAATAGCACAGCAGGGAATAAGCATTGTATTGAGGGTCTGATAGCATATTTGTAATATTTATTCCTTCTAATAATCTCTAGGTTATTATAATCTCATGGTTATGCCTGTTTTCACAGTTGAAGTAACTGAGGTCAGAAAGTTTTGACGTTCATTCAGCAACATTTACTGAGCATCTGCTGTGTGTCAGGTACTGTTGTAGGTGCTGGGGACACTGATGAACAAAATAGACCAAGTCACTGTTCTCATAGAGCTCATGTCCTAATCAAGGGGATGGATAATTAGGACTACCAAAAGTTCCCTGTTTTTCACTATTTTTAGCATGCCTTTTGGATTCTTGGATTAGATGGTCAAGAAATGCCTCCCTGAGGAGGTGACATGAAGTGAGATGTGAATGGTAGAGACCTGGGACACCAGGCAATGGGTACAGTAAATGCAAAGGCCCTGAGGCAGGAATACTCCTGTTGTGCTGAGGGACCAAAGAGAACACCAGGGAGATGGGAGGAGATAAGATCAAAGAAGTGGACAGGGCAGGTCTTGGGAGCTTTGTTAAGGAGGGGTTGGATTTTATCCTAAGTAAAATGGAAAGGCTTCGAAGGGTTTAAGCTGCAGTGAGCCAGGATCTAAATCAGTAGTTTTCAACCAGGGGTGATTGTGTCCCTCAGGAAGCATTCAGCAATGTCTGGAGACATTTTTGGTTGTCATTACAGTTGTGGGCGGAGGGAGGAGTAGGTGTTACTGTTATCTAGTGGGTAGAGCCAGGGATGCTGCTAAACATCCTACATCACATGAGACAGAACCTCACCCCTCCCCACTAACAAATAGTTATCCAGACCGAAATGTCACCAGTGCCAAGGTCTTTGGAAGATCTGTACTGTCGGGAATGTAAAATGGTGCAACCATCGTGGAAAACAGTGTGGTAGTTCCTCGAAAAATTAAAAATATTATTACCATATAGTCCAACAACACCACGTCTGGGTATATAATATATAAAAGAATTGAAAGCAGGGTCTTGAAGAGCTATTCTTAACACCCGTATTTATAGCAGCACTATTCGCAGCAGCTAAGAGGTGGAAGTAACCCCGATGTCTGTTGGCAGATGAATGGATACACTAAGTGTGGGGTATGCTTACTATGGCCTATTAGTCAGCCTTAAACAGGAAGGATATACTGGCACATGCTACAACGTGGATGGACCTTGAGTAATTATGCTCAGTGAAATACACTAGACACAAGAAGACAAGTACTGCAATGATTCCACTTATATCAGGTACTTAGAGAAGTCAGACTCATGGAAACAGAAAGTAGAATGCTGGTTGCGAGGGGCTGAGTGGTGATGGGGAAACGGAAAGCGTTGTTTAATGGGCAGAGTTATAGTTTTGCCAGATGAAAAAAGTTCTAGAGGTTGGTTGCACAACAGTGTGAATAGACTTAACTCTACTTAAAAGTAGTTAAGATGGAAAATTGTGTGTTATGCATGTTTTACCACCATTAAAAAAAAATCACTCTGGCCGTTGAGCGGAGGATGAACTGTTGGGTGACAACTATGGAAGCAGGAAGACTGGTTAGCAGGTTATTGCAGTAACCCAGACTAGAGATGTTGGTGGCTTGCAAGTGATGGGTAGCAATGGAGATGAGAGAAGTGGAAAGATTTAGGACGTCTTGTGGTGGTGGAGCCAAGGGGGCTTGCTGATGGTTTGGATGTGGGAATTAGGAGAGATGCCCAAGGTCACTCTGCTGATAAGTGGCAGAGCTGGGGCTTGAATGCAGGGCTGACTTCAAAGCCCACTGTCACTTTCTCTGCTAATGTCGTACCTTCCAACTTCATCTAATGAACTGGAAATCTCCCTGGGACAGCATTTCTTGCCATTTTGGTCCATTTCTTGCTATTGGGTAGGTGGCAATTACTTCACAATATTGTCTTCTTAAAAATGCCATGACGTATATTTCTCAAAGCCCTAAGCTTTAAAACACTGGTTTTGTTTCAGCTCATGGTACACAAGCTGATCCTTCTGCTAGCAGCTCACAGCTACGCCGCATCCATTGCGGTTGTGCTTTTGTGTGGCTTCACTTGTGTGGGGGAGCTGCAGTCATCAGCTTGCGGTTTCTGTGTAGCCTGTGGATTGAGATCACAGACCTTACTCACGCTGACAGCCGAAACTCTTCTAATTCTGCAGAAATAGCTTTCAGTAGCTGCTGGGGGCAGCCAGCAGGGGATGATCTCCTAGTACCTTTTGTTGTCACCTCTGCTTCTTAATATTTAGGTTGCTGAGAGACCAAACATCAGAGAAAAGGCTCTCTGAGGTCACCTGAGGCCCAGCTTGTGTTAATGGGTACAAAGTGAAATCAAGCTTCAGTGGTTGCCAAGGTGTCCTGAAGAGGTTGTTTAAGACTGCCGTGGCTGCACTGTGATGCTGGTTGACTCTCCTTTTCCTGGACTTTTCCTTACCTGGCCCAAGGAAAGGCCCTCAGGGAACCAAGTCACCAACTCGAGGAGGGCAGTGAAGCTTTGGTTCTCCATCCTCAGCTGCTGGATCTGGACCAAGCAGAAACCTTCCGCCATCTCTGAAGAACATATCTGCTCGACAAATAATGGTGTCGCATATGTGCGTGGGTGGGGAGGGAAACCCAGCAGCCTCTTTCAGAGTTATTCTTAAGGGCTTCTCCTCCCTTGTTCTTCGTGGCTGAGGTTTATGTAATTGACGCTGTGGGCATAAGGCAGGTGTTCTCAAACTGTGGTCCGTGGACCAGCAGCATCAGCATCACCTGGGGACTTGCTAGAAATGCAGGCTCTTGGGCCCTGTGCCAGGCCTCCTGAATGAGAAACTCTGGGTTTGAGGTCCCATATTCTTTTAACAAGCCTTCTGGGTGATGCTGACATGTGCTGTGGTTTGAGAGCCCCAGGAACCTCCAGTCTCTGGAATCCAGCATTTGGCAGCTGAGTTTCTTTTCTGTGAGCCCCAGTCTAACAGGATGAGATAACGCACACCAAGCATCTGGCATGCCTCAGGGATGCCGAATTGATCCTCTTCCAATAAAACCTGCTGTTCAGTGAAGTCTGATTGGTTAGCTGGTAGTTGGTGTTAAAATATGTGTTCAAAAGGAAGTGACTTCTGTTACCACTTAAAGATGACTGTTCTAGTGTGACCTGGCTTATCTCAGTGTCAAATCTGAATCACAGAGATTTTACTGTGATTCAGAATCCATGCTTCTCAGAAAAGAGGAAGCTGGGGTCATGAGTAGCTGTCCTTCCTGTCATTTGAACGCTGTTCCTGGTGAGCAGAATTTTTGTTTTTCACGGAGAAAAATATTTACTAATTTTTCAAATGATCACATGATCCAAATATCACACAGTTAGACATTCTAGAAAAAACTAGTTTATATTTATATTCTTTTTGAGAATGAAGTCCCCTATTTCAGTGATGTCATTGCTAAGACTCAGGAATTCCTTCAGAATTGCCTCAGAACTATACTAATTTTTTAAAAAGGCATGGATTATTTAGTCATTGCCTTGCTCTTTGATCAAAATTGAGTTTACTCCATCTCTTTTTTTTCCTTTTTTAAAAAATTCTTCTTTTCTTTTTTTTTAAACTTTTTTTTATTGAGTTATAGTCATTTTACAATTTGTGTCAAATTCCAGGAGGGAACACAATTTTTCAGTTATACATGAACATACATATATTCATTGTCACATTTTTTTTTTTTTGCTGTGAGCTACCGCAAGATCTTGTATATATTTCCCCGCGCTATATTTAATTCTTATTTTGTTATTGAAGTGTAGTTTTACATTGTGACGTGAAGTCTTACATTGTTAGTTTCAGGTGTACAGGAAAGTGATTCAGTTACACATATACATACGTACGTATATATATTTTCAGATTCTTTTCCATTACAGCTCATTACAAGAAACTGATTATAGTTCCCTGGGCTATACAGTAGGTCCTTGTTTATCTATTTTATATACAGTCATGTGTATCTTTACCCCATCTCTTTGTTGTCATTATTTCCCTGACCTGGCTCTGAATAATGTCCAGCAATTCCTGTTATTCAAATCTACAGTCAGTGAATGTTTTGTCAGCAATGAGGGGGTGCAGGTGAGTGTGGCCCAGGCACTGAAGACATCACAGAGTTTGTGATGTGGCAGATACTGAAATGCTACTTTTTTTTAAATTATAGCAGTTTGTTCTTACATGTGTTATTTTTGTCTCTAAGATTTCTTGGAAGTATCTCCCACCATCCCCAGTTTGACACATAGTGAAGTTTAATTGGTACTTGTTGGTTGATTAAATAGTGGTCATAGGTTTTTATCCTCATCGTGGATGATCTCTGTAAACAGAAGATTCTAGACAAAGATTCCTAGAACCAACCACTCACCTAGTCTCCTTACTTTTTTTTGGAACGGTGGTGGTAGGTGGGCTGTGATAGGGAAGCAGGTGAACTGTTAGCTACCTTAATGGACAAACAACTGGCAAGATGGAACGGGGCCAGTCTTTGGAATCAAGCTAAAGTTGCAGCCCCATCCATCAATAAACCAACTGAGATACACAACCCACTGTTTCAGTTTCATCATCTGTGAAATGGGGATAAGTAAATGTACTCTTCATGGTGTCCTCCAGAAGTGATGTCTGTAAAGCACGTGGTACACAATAGATATTTTTAAGTGGTACTAATGTGATTGAATGAAAACAATGCTTGATGAATCCTTTCCTGAGTGCCTGTTAAATACATAACAGATACAAACCAAGTAAAATCTGGAGCCTTGATATTTTAGACTCACATTCATTCATTCAAAGAGCCAGCAAAAGTTTCCTGAGCTCTCCTACTCTATCCACATGCTAGGAGGGTTCAGAGGAGGAGAGTCTCAATCACAGTCTCACACACTTGAATCTGGAGTTGATGAAGGCAGGTGTGGGGGTGGGGGTGTGTGGCTCCAGCAGACATGTACCTGGAGAGGGGATAAGATCCTTTTAGGTGAACCCACTGAAGGTCCTTGAAAGGCCTCCTCAGCCAGGCCACCCTCTGCCACTCATTCCACATCCCCAAGTCAAGTGGAAGGAGGTTTAGGGCTGCCATCTGTTGCCTGCAGGTAAACCTGACAGGTGGATATGAGCTTCTTCTTTTCTAAATCGAGATTTGGAGTGCATGAAATGGTTTGCCTCGGTTGGAGGGCTACCCCCCATTCACTAGAAGAAAGTCTTGGTCCTGTGCCAGCCTCTCCTTTTAACCATCATTAAGTTCTCTCTCTTTTGGAAGGTGTCTGCAGGGGTTCTGACACGTGTTTCCCTTGATTTATATGATGGATTGTGTCCAAGAGCAACCGATCAAAGTGAAAACAAACACAACCCAACAAAAAGAAATAGCCTGATTTAATCAGATTGGAAAGTGTCTTCAATTGTGTCTCACCTGATACCATTGCCTTTAGTTTCACAGGGATCCCAGGTTGGCTGGGGTTACTGTTCTCGCATCAAAGGTGCAAAAAATCGATCTCATCAGTAGTTGGGCACCAGTAACTCAACTGGAGACAAGCTCCTGGGAAACCAGGAGCCTGGGAGGAGGAGCCCAGTCTGTCATTCTCTCAGCACCAGAAACTTCTCCTATGGAAATGTGGCAGTTGTGATACTATTTTTACTGTGGGTCACAATTCTCTGGCGACTGTTCATATCTGTCCTTTGTACAAATGTCTGGCTGGCTCAGCCCTTCTTCGGGGGAAGAAGAAAAGGACATGTTGATCCAGTGTGGGCTAGAGTTTGAAGGGAAAGGAGGGTAAATCTGGGGTCTAATATTGGGGTGGCTATAAGGGCTGAGCAGGAGAAAGGGGAGACCCAGGGCACAGCAAAGGGAGACTCTTATCCACCAGGGGAGAGCCCCCCTCACACCTGTTCTCAGCCGAGATGGTGTGTGTGTTTGCAGGGCTTCTGCTGCTGTACTAGGGGGTGCTGTCGGGTGAAAGTCCCTCTGGTCCTCGGAAGGGCCCACCAACTTTGCAATACTTTGTTTCTCGATGTCGAGGAAGATTCCTAAACCAGGGAGGCAGAAAGCCTGGGTTTGAGTCTCTAATCTGACCTAACCACTTGCCTGAACTTGTGATGCTTCTGGGCTTCAGTGTCCTAGCACTTAAATGGGCACCATGGCCTCTGTCCTATCTCTGTCACGAGAATCCAATGAAACAGTGGAGGATGAGTAAAGACACAGTGCACATCGAGACACTTGTAAATCAAGGCTTTCTCATTAGACATCCTGGGTTTCATTCTATGAACAAACAGAATAGAGGCTTGTATTTTTTTCACTCATCAGGGACAGTGCCAGATTTGAAAATATTTGCCCCTGGAATTGAGCCTAGCGTGTCTTAGCATCCAAGGCTGGCCTGCGCTTTCACGTGTGAGTAACAGTCCTGTTCTCGTGTCTCCCCTGTGTCCATCCCCACCCAGAGTGTCTGTCGTTGGTTTTACCCTTTCAGAACAGTCAGTGCTTCAAGGTGACTGCTGGGTGGGTGGCTCTCCTTCCTCCCTGACCACTTGCTTGCTGAGTTCATCTAGGGTGGACATTCATGAACTCCCCTTTCCCATCCATCTCGCAGAGAAGGACGTTTTCAGCTGGGTGTTGATTGAGACTTGATTTGTGACTAATCTCAGAAGGGTCAAGCGGTTTCCTTTCCCCTTTTCTTAAAATAACTAATTTGAGCAAGTAGAAAAAAAATCCACGTCTGTAAGAGTTGAAAGAGCTCTTGCCCAGTCTTCTCCCTGGAGGAGTGAAGGCGAAGAGAGCAGTTGCCACGCACCTCCCGGGTTTGATGAGATCTGTGGGCCACCATGTCCTGAGTGTCCTCAGGGATCCACCGACTCAGCCTTGTCAGGGCAAGCGCAGGAGAGAGGGGCCCAGAACTGGCTGTATTTGTAGCTAGGTGACAGTCCCAACTGGAGGGGTGACTAAACTAAAACTATACAATCTTATCTGTAAAATGGGGACACTAAACTGGGTGATTTCTGAGGTCCTTTCAGTTTGGTGCAATTTGGTTCAACTGTTTGCATTTAAGAGGAGAGCAGAAATTTAAATTTCATCAGGCGTTTCTGATCCACTTGGTCCTATGGCTTACATTCATCAAGCAGATGTATGAACCTTGAAGAACTTTGAAAAAGCACAGCTTTCTACATTACCTACTTGTTAATGATAATCCAATGCAGTCTCATGAAAGCCTGCTGTTTTGACAACGAAAACCACAATTTTTACAGAAACGCTTACTGAGAAACTACGCAGCTAGCACTCTGTAGAGGGGATCCTACTCTTGTCCTGTTTGTAATAAAGTTGGAGGATGGAGAGAGAGATTCATATACATAAGAAAATTACACAAGGCAAATGTATTAAGTTCCACGTAAGAGGGAAAAATCAAGTGTTGTGGGACCCGTGGAGGAGTGACTGGCAGCATGTGTGTGTCTGGTAAGAATGGAGGAGCTGACTAAGGAGGTGGGCCTTAGAGGACGAACTGTCTCTAAAATAGTCAAACTCATAGAAACAGAGAGTGGAATGGTGGTTGCCAGGGGGGGGGGGGGGAAGGGGAAGTTGTTTGTTAGTGGGTATAAAGTTTCAGTTTTGCAAGATGAGTATAGTTCTAGACAACTGCTGTACTCCGTAGTGCCTAGAGTGAATAATACTGTATAATGTTCTTAACGGTTTGTTAGACGGGCAGATTTCACGTTAATTGTTCCCACAACAACAACACAGCAACAAGGAGACAAAGGGGACAAGGAAACTTTCAGAGGTGCTGACTGTGTCTTTTACCTTGATTGTGCTGATAGTTTTACAAGTATATGCATATGTCCAAACTCATCAAATTGTGTACATTAAATATGTGCAGTGTTTTGTAGATCAGTTATTCCTCAAGAAAGCTGTTTTCGAAAAAAAGAAATGAGCAGAAAGAGAGAATGGAGGACATGAGTCCAGGCAGAGAGATCCTCTGAGCAAAGGCAGGGAGGCTGAAAGCACGAGGCTTATTTAGGAAGCAGCAAATTTCCCGGTGCAGCAAAAGCAGAATGAAGACAGGAGGTGGTGGAAACACTGGCAAGAAATTAAATTTGAGACAGATTAAGGAGGACCTTGAAGATCAAGTAGCTTCAGATACATAAAAAATGAGGGAGTGACTTGATTTGATTTGTATTTAATAATAATCTATTGATTATTATCGAGAGGAATTGATTTGGGTTAGAGTGGAGGCAGAGAGGCCAGGCAGGGAGACCAGTTTTTACAACCACAGCGTCTATACAAAGCAGATTTTCCAAGGCAGCTCAGATTCCAAATAGACCTTTTATTTGTCTCTATGTGTGCTTGTCACATGCCCTGATTTCAGCTTCAGAAAATAAAATCCTGAGTCACAGATGGTATGATTGCTAATCTTGTAGATAAGTACTGATTGATGTGTTTCCCAGGCAATTTATTCCTTTAAGAGGGACCGCCTGGAAGGAGATGCCCTTGTGCACAAGAGGGTAGGAATGTGAAGCGTGGTACCCTTACTAATCACATTTCCTGTAAATCCGGGTCCTAGAAGGGAACGAATGGCAAGTTTCTACTGGATATTTTGAGGAGCATCTAATAACTAGCTGTTTCTGAAGTTGAGGGTTAGGAGGGCTGAAGACAATGAAGGGATAGTGCAATGGCTCAGCTGAGGACCTACAGGGAGGTCTCACTCCTCCCAGGTCTGAAGTGCAAGGAGAGGGAACAGCCACAAGAGCCCAGGGAGAGAGGTGTGTGGAGAAGCTACCCTGACAGGAGAGGTGGCCTCCACTGGGACACTATCAACTCACAGCCACCCAACAAGGAGACATCACTACTGATCAAGCTCAACCAGACACTGGAGGGCAAGGGAGCATTTTGATGCAGAACAGAAAAGTTGGCCTCGCAGGCTGGGTGGAGCCGGGTGTAGGATGGAACAGTAAGGGCAAATGAACGGTCACCAGCATGTCTGCAACACACCTGACCCTCTGCTGGGTGTTAAGTTGCCAAAGAGTAACAAGACTTGGTTTCAGCCCTAGGGAACTCAGAGATTCACTGCATAATTATCCAAAGGGACCTCCCTGCTCTTCCCTGCCCCGCCCCCAGTGGTTCTTAGGATGCTGATGATTGGGGGTAGTTGGGGGGAAGCGTGTCCGCTTCTTTGTGCTTTTCATCTTACTGTTGGAGCTCACGGTTAAGTAGCCTTATTATTTCCACTGGAAAATGTTTATACCAACTCTAAGCAGCTCTTTGCTTTTTCAGATGCAGATTTAGAGTCAGTTCCCTTGCTCCAGGGTATATGTTCTGGCTGCCTTTGAGTGTTTACAACACTGAACCCTGTCCCCGTGGCAGGGACCAACACTTAAGTTAATTCATTTCTTTCTACATCAGGAAGCAAAGGGCCACAGAATTTATACATTTTACCAACATGATTTCATTTTTCATATGAAAAAGTCTCCGGAGATATTTGGACCACTGAGTCAAATGAGAAAATGAATTACAGATAAGGGTGACTGAGTATGAAAATTGTTTCCATTGTTGTTCTCAACCAAGGTTATGGGAAAACCACTGTGGACTTGGCCGTAACTCTGATATTTCCAGGGTTGATCTCCTTCATTTCTTCAAATGGATGACATGCTGTTACATGATTGTGGGACCTGTGACCCTCCTGTACCTCTAACCCACAACGTGCCTTTGAGCCTGACCTTGAAGAAGCTCTTTTGCTAAATTACTCTTGGTGCTGATCACTTTCTCTACTACCATCAACACTGAGCGTTTATCGCAAGTCATGCCTTGTGCTAAATGCTCTGCACGCATCTCACTGCCTGACATGCTATATATTTTACACAGATATATATGTGTGTTACCTTTCCTGGCCCACTAGAAGGATGGGGATTTTTTAGAAAAATCTGTTTTGTTCATGGCTCTAACCCTGCGGCTGGCACATCACAGGCATTCAGTAAATATTTATTGAATAACTAGCTGAGTTATCCATTTCTCATCAGGGCTCCAGGAGGTGGATGCTGTTCTTTCCAATTCAGAGACAGGAAAATTATGATTTGGATCTTAGATACTTTTGAATATATTTTAATTTTTTTTGTGTGGGAGGAGCAACATCTGAGGCTCATAAGACGGGAAAAGATGCATTTCATCAGGGAAATATAATCAAATTTATTTAGCTCCCTTTTGCTTACAGAAGGCAGTTATGTGAGGTCATCATCATCATGGACTTGCTTCCCTGAACTGTATATTCAATTTTCCATTAGCCTCTATGTTGATGGAGTAATTATACTCACGGGCTCTGAGGCAGATGTGGAAGGGAGTGAATGAGGATGAAGCACACAGCTCAGGCCAAGCCTTTATGTAGAGGTTACCTCACTTCCCCCTCACTAACCTGGTTATCGCCCCATCTCACAGGCCGAGACACTGAGGCTGAAAGCAGTGGCAGGGTTTCCCCAGGTCACATGACAAAGACGAAGTTGCCCATCTCTTCTTCTCCCAATCTCTTTATGAGCCCATGCACCTGTTCAGCTCTTAGACAGAAAGGCTTTTGTCACTGTTATCTCTCCACTGCCCAGCAAAGGGTCAGGTATGTAGTAGGTGCCTCATAAATGCCAGTTGAGTAAATGGATTTCCCCAGAGTAAATTCAGGGGTGCATCCTATCTCCAAAACACTCTCTGTTCCTCACTCTGCCTTTTGGTTGAGACTTCATTGTGCAATCTGAGCAGGCAGAGAGTGAAAGGAAGCCTGGGCTCTGTTTGTTGACAACAAGACACAGATGGTGACTAATTTGGCAGGTTTTTATTTTGATCTGATCCAGCATTTCTGTTTTTCTCTGGCGCTTTGGTTAACTGGATGGCTCCTGGTGCATGTTGGTCCCTTTCATGCTTCCTTGGTGAGTCCCATGGAATCCTGTTAAATCAATTAAGTGGTGGTGGGGGGTGATGAGAGAAAGGGAGGGGGAGGAAGGGAAGAGGGGAAGCTGTGTGACTTAGCTTTTCAGATCCCTGTCATTGGGCTGCATGGAGAGAGGCTTCCATCCTTATCTCCTGTGCTGGATGCTGCATGGATCCAGATCTGGATCCTATGTGGAGCCTGCCTCCAAGGTGAGCAGCATCCAGTAGAGAGAGAGAGATGGGCTCTCTGAACACAAAGCTGAAATACCAGGGACAGGATGTGAAGGAACAGTGCCAAGGAAGTGCTCTGAGGGTTTAGAGAAGGGGGAGAAGACCCTGGTTGGGGGGGGGTGTGTCGTGATCGTGGGCAGAAGGGATCAGGGAAGCTTTTCTAGAAGAGACGGTGTTTGACCTGAGTCGTGAAGGGTGATGGGATCTGCTGTGCAGAGAAGGCGGGAAAAGCATCCTAGGAGGCAGGTGTTTCCTAATCTATGGCACAGTTTGGGAAGAGTAAAATGTGTATGTTTAATAGTAGCTCCTCTGGCTGAAGCAGAAGGTGCGCGGAAGGGAAAACCTGAAGTGTGAAGTCAAGTCTGTGGACTAGAACCTAGGGAGTACCAGTCTGGGAGGCCTTTAGATGAGTGGTGAAGAGTCTTGGATTTGGAGTCTAGCCCTCTCGGTTTGAAATTTGAAATTTGGCCAGTTGGATGACCTTGGGAAGCATCCAACTTGCCCTCTCCTTGACCTTGTAATGAAGCTGCAACAAGGATTCAGATAAATTGTAAATTCACACAGGCATGTGGTGAGTATTCAATAAATGGTTACAGCTATGTTGTAATTTTTTGCTTTAATTATTAGACAGTAAGATTTCATGAAAAGGTGTTTGAAAAATGTAAGAAAGACAGATGAAATATACTTTGGGACTATCGGGTCTTTTGATCTCTTTGGTGCACATCTTTTATTAATCACTTGTTCTTGGGGACAGATACTTTATTTTTGGTGTGTAAAGGGCATAACACCATTTATCCCAAGTCGAAGTAAACCATTGGGGAGACAGTAGTATTGATACTGATTTTTTAAAAATATTAGATAGTTTAAGTAGGATAAACAACTCAATTTAGAGCTCACTTAAAAAAAGATGTACTGAGCACATTGCCTATGTGCCAAATACCAAATTACGCAGTGACAATACACAGATCAGTGGTCCATAGCCCCAGCTGTGTAGGGATCACTGACATGAAAATAAACACGAAACATGGCAACTTTGGTAAAAGAAGTTTGCACAAGCTTCTAAACTTAGGAAATTATTGAAATAAGTTTAGGTAGTGTGCGTATTGCTACTGGTGACAGCATACCTAGGTCTATATTTTTTTAAAGTAATAAACATCCTTTTTATAGCTAAATCAGTAAGTTTGAAACAATGGGATTAAGGCAATGAAAGCAATAGAACTGTGAACCTTATAGAATAAGATATCATGCAGTTTTGTTATGTTCTAAGCAATATAGTTTATTTCTGGGAATTCTCTTACAGCTGAAACACCATGGGGTGGTCAGGTTGACAAGCTGGTGAATGGTCTGCCCATGTGCACTTAGTTGTAAGGATTCACTTAGGAGGGAAAGAGAGAGACATATGGTCACTGTCTTCTTTGCTTCCTCTGAGCCTGACACAGTATGCACACAGCATTCCACATATGCCATCTCTTTTGACACTCAGCAGTAACTGGAGTGAAAAGCATGACCCCCATTTTATGACAAGGTACCAGAATCAGAGTAGCTAAGCAACTTTCCCAAGATCACAGAGCTGGTAAGTGGCAGAGCTGGAATGTGAGACACCAAAAGCCCTTTCTGCATTCACATTCTAGACTCGCAAATATGACATGTGTGAAGTTGACAAGGAACAGTTTTTAATCAGCCTAATGCAGATGCATTATATGCTTATTAAAAAAAAAAAACCCTTTGCGATGAGTCATCGATCGTCCACTCTACACAGAGTGGGAGGGTGGGGATGACAATTGCGTCTCTCCTGCACTGTGGGGTGGGATGACTGTTTCCAAGAGCCTGCCTCCATCCCTCCTGTTTCTGACTGCCTGGCACCCCAGTCAGGGCCCTTCCCTAATCCTGGCTGCTGCTGGGGCAGCCTTCCTCCAAGCAGCTCTGGGACTTGAAGGCTTCATTTCCTTGGCAGAGATCTCGCCCCAGAGCCCGTGAGCACCCTCTCTGCTGTGTAGGGGGACATCTAACCCAGCACAGTATAAAGGCTGACTCGTTTGGTGCTGAACAGTCCAACAGTGCTCTGTCTCCTAAAATCCACACAAGTAAGGACTGACTGAAAACCAGGTGTGCCAGTAGAGAGTAATAAAGGTAATCACACTGCACGTTGATGTAGTGTTTATGGTTTACGATGAGCGTTCTCATGTCTTTGGGAGGGTAGCCAGGTACAGTATTACTGTCAGCTCCACAAGGAAAGTGTGCTTATCATCCCTGTGTTACCTAAGAGGGAACTTTGTCCAAGGTCACAAAGGTAGGAAGTGGCAGAGCTAGGACTTGAACGCAGGCAGTCTAAGTCCAGTAGCCAACACGCTTACCCACTGAACTGCACTACCCATTGTTGTCAGGTGGTCCCACGTGGACTCTTCCAGCTCCATTGCCTGTGACTCTGTTGGGGTGTGTTAGGTTAGACTATTGTGCAGACTTGTCTATACAAACTGGAAACTGACTGGAAACTTACAAGGAGGGAGAGGGCATGGTGAGAATGGGCATCCTTCTATCTGGAGTCGGGGTGAGATGAGGTAGGGAGTGGGGGCTCTCTTCTCTCTGGTAGAGAAACTGGGAAGATGTGAGCTTGCAACACTTGGCATTTCCAGTCATCAGACTGGTCAATGTGGACACAGTGGTATTCTTTGCAACACATGCAAAGGGGAAATGTTTTGACAGATGAAACAGAGGAAACTTTTAGCCCCAAAGTCTGGTCCCTTGGACTCTCTGCTCGCAGGTGTCTGTTTTACTTTAAGGCTGTTCTTTGAGTGGGTATCCAGAGGATAAGAGGAAAAGTACAAGCCAGACTTCTTTTCTCCACATGTGAGTTGGGATCCTTTAAATTAAATTCATTTTCTGTCTCGCCAAGTCATGAACTGAATGCCATGCACCTGGCACATTTGCTGGTGGGTATAAATAGTCTGGTAGTGGGGATGGGGGGTGGGGCTCAGTTATGTTAGTGTCTCCCAACCTCTTGGCTAAGGACACTCCAAACCAGACACTCTGTCAGTTTTATACCAGCCTCTCCCAAACATACACCTTTCAAATATTTGAAACTTTACTTTACCATATAATTTATGGACAGCTGTACGCTGAATGCTTAGAACCTGTTCTGTGAAGATACACACAGCTGTAAAATTTGCTGCCCACCCCCAAAAGCTGACTGGTGAAGGTAACACCTGGAAAATTGATAAAAGCTACCTACACGCATGAACTTCTGCCCCTCATCAGGGATAGTGTCCTTATCTTAGCTTTCCTTTTGTGACTATGTTTTTCTTCTCGATAATGCCAACTCCCTGGCATTTTTCTCTTTTGTTCTTCACAAGATTGAATATTCTGATTTTGCTTTTCTTTCCCATTTCTTTCTATCTGATTACTCCCCATCTGCCCCTCAGAATAGGTTTTCAAGTACCAGTCCCTATTTATCTTTCTATTTTCTTAATGGCAGTTTCTGATTTTGATAGAGCAACATGTTATATTAACCTGCTCACCCAAAACAGTTATGAAATCTGGGCAAAATATTTAAAACACATTTGAAAGCTTTGGGGAGCACCCAATGGGAGGGAAGTGGAGGCACTATGACCCCTGAGAGGAGGGCAGCAAATCAGATGAGCTCCCTGCTCACCTCAGATTACTACCTGAGACTACTTCTCATTCCCAGCAAAGGGAGTAGAGCCTTAGTGGAAAGTATCACCTCAAAGATCTCCTCAGCATTTGGGGCTGGGAGGGAACCACAGATAAGTGAGCTCCCAAATATATAAACAAATTCCCTGGAGTCATTGGATGACTCCTAAGTTGCATGTGCATGGAGTGAGATTCCAGGATACCCAGAAAAATATAGCAGCAGGGATGCTTAAGCACTGAGAAGAGATTTCAGCAACTGAGTAGTGCTGGGAAAATGGTGGATGGAGTTCAAGTCTCACCAAAGCAGAGGGACCTTGATATACACCCTGGGATTTCAGTTAAGCCCCCAGGAGGTCTGAGTCTTGATATGATACATCATGAAGTAATTCCCTCAGGTTAATGACTATGCCCTAGGAGTGAGGGGAAAATTGAAAGAGTTTGGCAGTAACAAAACCTAAAACCAAACCTGGACAAGCTCAAAGTGATCTACTGGTCCTTTATCTGCTTGAAGAAAAGAAATCCTTAACCCTACTTGGAGAAAGACTGTGTTATCTAGAGCTTCCACAAGCTTTGATCCACAATATTTGGCACCCAGAAGAAATTACAAGGCATGCTAAAAAGCAAGATCAAACGTCTAAACTCTCAGAGGAAAAACAGACAACTATAAACAGACATACAGGAGATTCAGATATTGGAGTGATTAGACAGTGCTTTAAAGTAATTTTTTTTTTTTTGCTGTTGTGTGTAACATTTATTCATTCATTATTTGACATGACTGCATTTTGAGGATATACAATAAGTTATTCATCCATTTGCCTGTCCGTGTATTCTTTTTTTTAATTGAAGTATAGTCAGTTTACAATGTTGTGTTTTTCATGATCCTTCTTTGGATATTTCACAGCAACAAGTATTTTCCCCAAGAATATACAGAATATAACTATAGTCAATAGCTGTACATGAAGTCCATCCACTCACTTCTCATGTAGAATATTTGACAAAGAAACCCATATTTCCAATTTACTTGGAAGTATACTGCCATATATTTCATATGAATGTTTCATAAGGTCCTTAATCTATAAATTGGGACAAACAATGAAAGTCCTATAAAAAATGGGATGGAACACATTCCTAACCAGTTACAACTATACACAAAGAATTCATAGATTGACAAGGATTGGAGACCATTAATTTAGAGAAGACTTGGGATATTGGAGGTATAAAATCTATGCTGGCTCTTTTTCTTTTTCTTCTTTTTTAAATCTTGGGGAAGCTCACCCAATCTCTGGTCTTTAACCATGGCTTTTGTGCAGAAAGTTTCCAAGTCCTCACCATTCCCAGGAGTTCAGGCCTGATTTTCCAGCTTTCTGATACCTGTGTGCACCTGTGTGTCCCACTAAAATTTCAGACTCAATACACTGATTTGATCATTGTCTCTCCCAGACTTGCTTGCCCTTCTTTATGTTTAAGGCACCACTATCCTCCTTCATTCCCAGCCCTAAAACCATAATCATATTTGGCTTCTTCCTCTTCCTCAGAATCTTCTACAGTTAATTTCTCTCCTCCACATTACTGCAGCTGCAATCTTAGGTAGGTCTTTGTGCCTCATACTAGGACTAGCAATTGCCTCTTCTTATTAAGAAAAAATTGAGATATAACCCACATGCTACATTTAGAGATGAAAATTCAGGTGTTTTATTATATTCGTACAGTTTCCATTACCACTATCTAGTCCTAGATCTGAGCTCCGAAGGGAGGGTCAGATATGGGGAGAAGTCAAGTCACTGAGATAAGATGGAAATAAGGTGGGGGTGGGGGGAGTTGTGACCCCCTCATGATCAGCTCTCCAAGCAGGGAGGTCAAGATACAAGAGCCCTGGCATCCTGTTGTAATGTTGAACTTATGTCTCTGTGGCACTTTCATAAGTCTTTTTTATTAGAGCGCATGGCACATGCTGAGTCAGACAAGTCAGGTATTGTTACATCCACTTGAGAGAAGAAGAAACAGGCCCGCCGAGAGGTGCCAAGACTTGTCCACGCTTATATAACTGGTTCCCGCAGCTCCGGTCTGGACTCCGGCCCAAGTTCTTTCCACTGGGTCACATTTTTTTTTTTTCCAGAGTAAAGAGATTACTTTGGACCCTATCATAGGGGATGTGGATACATAAGTTAGAAAAGGATCTAGGTAGAAGTAAGCACTTTTCTTTTAACATATTCCTCAAGCATGGAATGAACACTGAACTTGAGCTTGGCCATTTGAGTTCTAGTTCTGCTGTTGATGCATTGTATGATCTGGAGGCTCTCACTGAGTGTTTCTGAGGATCAGTTTTCTCACCTGTAAAGCTGAAATGATAATAGTTATCTCACAGATTGGCTGTGGGGATCAAGTCAGGGAACGCATACTTAGTGCTATGAAAACTGTAAAGTATTAACTAGATGAATAGAGGTTGTTAAGTTTTTTCCCTTGACTAGTAGCGGACTCTGTGGATGGGGTTCCAGCGCTGTTCCCATGCACAGGCTGTCTCAGGCTGGTGAAATATTTATTCACTCACTCAGAAATACATCTCAGTTGTTTTATAAGCCATCCAGTCTGTGGTATTTTGTTATAACAGCCAGAAAGGACTTAGACACATGCCGATATTGTAGTGACTGCAGGGGATGACTCCTTTAGCCAGAGTGATCAGGGCAACGAAACTTGCCAAGGTCATGAATTTTTCTCTTGCAATTTCTCATCTGGACTAACTCCTGCAAGATTCTGAAGAATGAGTTGCTTACACGTCTGGCATCTCACACGGAGTAGTTGGAATAATCATAAAGATTGCCTTTCTTTTCCTTCTTGGCTCTTCAATTGGTGACGGCACATAATACTTTGTTTGGATGACCCCATAAAATATGGGGGGCGGTGGAGTCATGGAGCCTGGGCAAGTGAGGTGATTCAGTCTACGGCAAATTGATTTCTCTCTCACTATGCACACCCATCATCTCCTTTTGCATCCCGGTGCACACTGAATCTGATAAGCTGGAACTGGTCCCTGAATCATCATTTTTTGCCCCTCTGAGTTCTGTGAGCATCTCCTTACCAGACTTTCGGACTGCAAGCCAGGGCTGCTCTTCTGAGAACAACAAACTGAGGGTGGAGGATGGGACTTTGGAAGGCTCTTTTAATTTTTGAAATCATGTGATACATTAAAAATTTAGGACATAAAGGGTATTTCCATTCTTTGTGCTTCACCTGGCACACGGGTTTCTTTCTTGCAGCTCTCAGCCAGCCAGGGAGACCACAGGCTCATGCTCACTGCTGTCAGGACTGCCCACTCAGCTCTCAATGATAAAAAATGCGTACAACTCAATATCAAAAAACCAAACAATCTGATTAAAAAATGGGCAGAGGACCTCAATAAGCATTTTTCAAAGAAGATATACAGATGGCCAACAGGCACATGAAAAGATGCTCAACATCATTAATCATCAGACAAATGCAAATCAAATCATAATGAGATATCACTTCATACCTGTCAGAATGGCTATCATAAAAAAGGTAAGAAAAAAGTATTGGTGAGGATGTGGAGAAAAGGAAACACTTGTGCCCTATTGGTAGGAATGTAAACTGGTTCAGCCACCGTGGAAAACAGTCTGGAGGTTCATCAAAACAATAGAACTACTACATGATCCAGCGCTTTTACTCCTGGATATTTATCTAAAGAAAATGAAGACACTAATCTGAAAAGATATATCCACCCCAGTGTTCATTGCCTCATTATTTACAATAGCCAGTATGTGGAAGCAACCTAAATGCCCATCGATAGATGAATGGATAAAGAAGATGTGGTATAAATATACAATGGAACTTATCCATAAAAAAGAATGAAATCTTGCCATTTGCAGCAACATGGGCGTATCTGGAGGGCATTACGCTAAGTGAAGTCAGTCAGACAGAGAAAGACAAATACTGCATGTTTTTACTTATATGTGGAATTTAAAAAACAAAACAAATGAACAAACATATCAAAACAGAAACAAATTCACAGATACAGAGAACAAACTAGTGGTTGCTAGAGGGGAGGTGGGAGAGATGATGTAAGTGAAGGCGATTGAGGGGTACAAACTACCAGTTATAAAATGAGTCACAGGGATATATTGTATTATATCAATAATTTTATAATAACCTTGTGTGGTTCATAATCTGTAAAAATATCAAATAATTATGTTGCATACCTAAAGCTAATATAATATTGTAAGTCAACTATACTTCTGCTAAAAAATGTTTAAAATTATACATTTTTTGTTATATATAGCTTACCACAACTTTTAAAAAGCTGCAGCTTGGTTAGCACCATCCCAGTTCTGCCTGATGAAGGCAGGTGCATGGCCTCACTTAGCATTTGCCTTCAGTGGTGGACCTGGCACTTGGCTGGAGCTCAGCTCCAAAGGGCTTTTTAGGTTTTTGTTTTAGTTCAATCCTATCGATCCTTTTAAAAAAATTCCCACATCCATCAGATGTCGGCGATGGGCCTAAGTACTAGGAAGGGAAATGAAATTTAAAGCTATTTCTCTGCTTCCATCTGGTGGAAGCCAGCATCATCTGTCTCCTGTGGTTTACTATAGCCTTTGAATGCAAGCTACACCATTTTCCTTTCCAACGCAAAATCTCCTGTGGTTCCCTGATGCACTCAGACTAAAAGCTCATGTCCTCTCCATGGCTCGTCTATTACCTTTCGATCCCTCCTCCTCCTCCTCTCCTATGCTGGCTCAGCTTCAGCCTCTCTGACGTCCCCATGAGCCCAGAGACACACTCACCTCAGGGCCTTTGCACTGAATTGCTCTTCCATGCACTTACTATGTGTTGTCATAGTCCACGTGATTGTCTCCTTACCTCTTTCATGTGTTCATGAAAACATCACCTCACTGATGGGTTTTTGTCTGCTTTGTTCACTGAAACATCTTAAACACCTGGATTAGTGAACTCCATAACCATTTCTTCAGTGAATGAATGAATGAAGGAGGGACTTTGCAGTGTAGTGTGGAAAATAGGACACATGGTTATGTATGAAATCTTTTCTTTCCCCATGGTCCCGTTCTTTTTTTATTTGCATCTCTTTCAGCGCTGACCCAAATCTACCTTGTGTTGAGGAGATAATGTCCACCTGCATCTCCTGGCACCCTGAACAGAATCCTACACTTCTGCCTCCAGCACTTAGCACCAAGTTCTGCATGCAAAGGGCAGTTAATACTTATGGGCTGATTGAAGAAGGATCTGAGTCTCG
This sequence comes from Camelus ferus, assembly GCF_009834535.1. Lineage (NCBI taxonomy): Eukaryota > Metazoa > Chordata > Mammalia > Artiodactyla > Camelidae > Camelus > Camelus ferus. The sequence goes on from NC_045720.1 coordinate 13,063,002, forward strand.
TAGACAAATGTAGCAGTTCGGGGGCATGGTGGTGATGATGACTGTGGGCCATAATATTCAGGGAAACAGAACAGAACTCTGGAGCTGGACAGTGTGTCTAGACGTGGGAGCAGAAAGGGAACTCCAGGCAGGTACCAAAGTCAGCAGAGGGTTGGAGGCTGAAATACATCTGGGGCCTTTGGGTTGAGGTTTCCTCCTGGGCAGGGCAAGAGTGGTCACATCTTTGTTACCCTGCCTCCTGCACTTTTGTGCATCTTCAGTGTCTGGACCTGTCTTACTTCAGCTCACACCCCCGCCTCCTCTATGCCCCTGCGCCTTGTTTCATGGGCCAGTCAGTTGTTACCATTCATTAACCCAGTATCACATTTGTTACATGAGACTGAGATATAGTCTCCATAATTTTGCTATGATGGAAAAGCAGCTTTCCTTATGGCCAGCATGGTTTTTGTTTTGTTTTGTTTTGATCCCTGCTTAGCGACATTGGTCAGGCCATGGCTCATGATGGAACCAACCCTTGCTTAGTTATCAGAACAGACAGCTCAGCTTCTCTAAAGCTTCTTCTCTTGATTGTAAGATGGGGGCACTGATATCCATGGTCCTTCCTTAGTGGACTATTACAGAGACCTTGCAAAGATCTAACGGCATTATGTTCATAAAAGGGATTTGAAGACCATAAAAGTCTAAGAAGGAGACAGAACAGTGTGGTGCTTGAAGAACAAACCCTGGGGAACCAAGGACAAAAACCTGGGAGAGCGTAATGCTGTGGCAGTTTTGAGTGATTTCTCTGTAGGTACTTAGCTTCCATTTAAAAGTCGTGATTTTCAGGTCCATTTCTTCCCCATTGGCACTTCTATTCTGGAGATGATTAGCGAAGCGAAAAATCACCATCCATCCATCCACTATTCATTACATAATAAGCATCTCAGTTACTGGAGATGAGACATGGTGACTAAAATACTGGAACTCCCCCAGCATAGTCCTCATGGAGAGGTGTGTTTCTGTGTGTGTGTGTCTGTGTGTACATGTGCACACATGCACGTATCTGGTGTATTACTGAGCACTTAAAAAGCACTAGAGAATGTACTTTATACACATTTTCTTATTTTATCATCACAGAAATCCCAACAATGAAGAGATTATCAGTCCCATTTTACAGACAGGGAAACTAAAGCTTGGAAAGTTAAGCAACTTGGCTAACTGCCCAGTGATTAGCAAGTGCAGAGTCAGGATTCATTTTCAGTTGTAACCCCAAAGCCTAAATATCACCCTGATGATTATACTAAACTATATGAATATAGTTGCTTTAAACTTTCCCCACCTTATTCTGGTGGGTTTTATAGCCTTTACTGGTGTTTATGAATCATAAAGTTCTGGGCATCAAGCAGATTGTAAAAAGGTTACCTGGGATCGGCTCAGGAATGTACCTTAGGGGTTGGTATGAACTAAGATGGAAATAACATTGGCTTGTAATTGAACAAAGTCCATCCCACAGGCACGAATGAGTGATGTTTGGAAAGCAGCATTGGAAAGTGGTTAGCAAAAAAAAAAGAAGAATGGATTTAATTGAGTTGGGTTATTGAATTGCCCTATGACTTGATTTTGATCATGTTTATTTATGTAACTGCACGTGTTCTTCCAAAACCATAGAACCTTTTACTAAGGTTGTTCAGTTGTTCGATATTTAAGTTATACTTCCCTAAAATTCAACTGAACTTGGTTATAGATAAAATTTTAATAAAAATGTATTCAAAAAAAGAAAGAAAGTGGTTAGCATGTTGATGATTTAAAAATCTAAGCTTTAGAGGCTGAGTTCATATGGAAACTTCACTGACCTGACTGTACTGTGCCATGCTCCCTCAGTCATGGTTCTATTTGGGCAGCAGAGCCGCCAGGAGTGAAATGGAATAGGGATATATCACAGACATTAGACCTTACACACCCGGGGGAGGTGGTGAAGAAGCCTCGTAAGACTTCCTTCTACTTGTGGTGCTGGGCTTAAAGTTACTGTAGATCAGCAAGGCTAGCAGTTGGGAGGAAAAGATGGATGTGAAGTGGAGCAGAGTGAGGACAAATAACCCTGCAAAGACAGCCTAGAATCCATGAAGACAAACTGGAATGCATAAGGACAAGCTGGAATTTGCATCTTTCTCTTGTTGCCGCTAACCCTGATGATGTTGGTGAACTCCAGGAGAAGCTGGTGCTCTTTGTCACAAAGCTGCATGTGCTTCCATCCTAGATTCAGAGATGCTGGAGGAGGAGCTGCTACCCCCCAGCAACGAGAGCCAGTGGATCAGTGACAACATGTGTGAGATGCACCAGCATCTGGTTCTGGTCCACTAGGACCACCAGATCATAATAATTGCTTCCAAATATTGCAGCCTTCACTTGTGACCAATGCTAACTCGGAACTACTCAGGGGGGAGAATTCTGGGAAACACATTTCTAGTCTAGCCAAGCTGGCACAATAAAAATCCTCCTCATATCCTTATCTCTTTTGAAACTTATAATAAGTCCACACAACCTAGCAATGAATGGGGTCCTGATTATATAAAATCATCATGTCTTTTGGCCTGATGCTATCTCCTTCAGTACAGAACTTGACCTTATAATTTTTATTTCCTAATAGTGCCCAGTTCAGTGCTAGGCACTCAGAGGCCTTCAATGAACAGCTGATGGAAGTTGACCCCTCCCTGCCTGCTCCCTCTGTTTAGATTTTCATAATGGATACTCCCTTGGAAATCACTCCATTTACAATATCCTTGGCAACTGATTATCCGGTTTCTTTTCCAGCCCTCAGTCACAGGTGTAATAATTCCTAAAGCCCATCCCCTAATAGCTATGGCTATTGGCATTGAAGAGAGATAAAAAGCTTGAAGAATCTTAGAATTTATTGATCTCTTAGCATCCACCAGGCTAACTCATCAACAATCCATTCCAAGTCTGTCTTAGAACAAGAAACTCAGAAATATTTGATGTTTTATTATGATTATATCTTAGTCTCATCTAAATTTCATATTCTCTGTCTTAAAAAAAAATTTAACTGCAGTGAAATACACAAAACAGGAAATTTACCTTCTCAACTACCTTTAAATGTCCTGGTCAGTGGCACTAAGTAGCTTCACATTGTTGTGCTGCCATCACCACCATCCACCCACAGAACTCTTTTCATCTTGCAAAACGGAAAGCGTGTACCTATTAAAACACTAATTTTCCATTCCCTCCTCCCCCTAAACCGTGGCAGCCACCATTCTACCTTCTGTCTCTATGAATTTGATAATTCTAAGTACCTCAAATACATGAAATCCTACAGTATTTGTCTTTTTGTGACTGGCTTATTTCACTTAACATAATGTCTTCATGTTGGTTCAGCCATGTTGTAGCACGTGTCAGAATTTCTTTCCTTCTTACGACTGAATGATATTCCTTTGTACTATATATACACCACATTTTGTTTATCTGTTTGTCTGTCAATTGATGTCTTTTTATCTCTTTGACAACCTGTGTTCCACAGAGGGCTGAAAGAGAGGCTTATAATCCTGTCTTATTCAGGAGTCTTGTTTTGCTTTGATGTTCTTAAATTTACAGAGCAAATACAGCATATATTGTACTTTGAAGAGCCTTAGTTACTCAATTTACCAGAATGGAATGAGATTACATCAGACGGGGGGTCTCAATCACCTGGGGCTACCACTAAAAGAAAAAAAAGAGAGAGAGGGAGAACCTATACCAATAGGAAAAGGGGGAGGGGAAAATTAGGAGTTTGAAATTAACAGATACACACTACTATATATGAAATAGATAACCAAGGACCTACTGTATAGCACAGGGAACTATATTCAATTTCTTCTAATAAGCTATAATGGAAAAGAATCTGAAGATATGTGTGTGTATATATACATATATATGCATGCATATATATATACATGGATATTATGCAAATATATATATATATATGCATGACTGAATCACTTCACTGTGCACCTGAAACTAACATTGTAAATCAACTACACTTTAGTAAAAATAAAATTAAAAAAAGAATAAAATCTAAGAACCTAAGAGAACCATTCATCAAACATCTGGTCATCCAGGGTTCTGCTGCCTTGAGATCATGGCAGGTGGGCAAGATCTCTCTGAGTTCATTCTACTTCTGTTTATCTTATTCTATTTAAGCTTATTAATATTTCACAACAGTTTTCACAGCCACGAACAATATTTCTTTGGAAAGTGCAATGTTGGAGTCAGCCTCTTCCTCGCTGTGTGGTTTGGGTAAGTAATAATGGCTTAATAATGATGGCTTACGTTCATTAAGGGCTCACTGTATGCCAGGCAAGTTGCCAAGTGCCTTACATACACTCTCTCATTTATTAAAAGCAGGTACCATCATTATCACCATCTTGCAGGAGAGATGACCAAGGCACGGAGAAGACTTGCCCACGGTCACATAGTAAAGGAGTGAAGCTGAGACTCAAACCCCGGTAGCTTGACTCAGCCTTTGTTGTAACCACTACTCTGTACTTGGCCTTGGCTTTCCCACCTGCATGATAGGACAGTAACAGCTAACTTTTAGTTTTGTATGAGTTGGAGATAAAGAACGCTAAAAAAATATTAAAAGGATCTGGCATTTAGCAGAACCTTGATAGACGGTATTTTGCAAGAAACATGCCTGCTTTTCTCAGGGCTCTTGAGCTCCATTTCTTTTGGCCTCTTAGAGATTCATTGAGGGGATTTATTATCTCCGTCTCATTTAACTCGTCAAGTCATTTGGCATCAGTGATCACTTTGCTGGTAAAGTGGGTCTCAGTCTCTTTGCCTGGCTCTTCCTCACCACAGTGTGAGTGCGTGTGAGTGTGTGGTGTGCGTGTGTGCATGGTGAGTGTGTCTGTACTGAGGCATGTGGGGAGATCTGTGATTTGTTTAAAGCTGTATACATTAATCTCAATGAGCAGGAGAGGCCGGAGGTGTTCGGAACCTTTGCTGGCCTGCCTGATGTGGGGTCTCTCAAAGCCACAGCCTGTCCTTGAGTGTCCCCACCTCCCCATCTCAGTGGTCTTCCTTCTCCATCCAGCTGTGGTTCTCTGAAGGGCACACTCATGGTCATCATTGTGATCCCTGCCACAGGCAGCTGGCAGCCACAGCCACATGGAAGACACAGGGGCCGAGTGTGGGTGCTTCCCAAAGTCACAGAGCTTGGTCACAACTCATCTGTTTCTCAGTCCAGTCCCCTTTAAAATTATTAAATAGTTTATGCTTACAGAAACGAAACTAATGAAGAGTGGATCCCTCCCTGCTCCCTGCTTTTCTGGGGGCTCCCTCTGCCTCCCATGCTCTGCTGTAGGGGATAGATCACGCGTCCTGTCTCTTCTTGGAGGAGCTTGCTGCCCTTTGGAATTAAGTTAACCTACTTACCTTTGACTTCAGCTCTCTGATGGGCTCCAGAAAAGGTAGGATTGTTTAGGTTATCTAGTTACTTCTTACTGTTAGGTTGAGAGAAAGTTTCCCTTGCATTGTTCTGCATCCTAAGTGAGTTGGGACCCCTTCAGCTAGGCAGTTCTCGCGTGGATTTCTCAAAAGCAGTTGCAGTCAAATGTCAGCTAGGCTGCAGTCACCTTGAGGCTTGACCTGGTTACAAGTCCAGCATGGAGCACACACACAAGGCTGTCTGAAGCCGGCTGTCGGCCGGGGGCTCAAGTGGGGCAGTGGCTTGGGCTTGGGCTTCTCATGGCGTGGTGGCTGGGCTCCAAGATGGAGCCTCTAAAGAGCAAGAATCCCAAGGAACCCAGGTGGAAGCTGCTAGGTGTCCTTAGCCTCCCTCTGACATCATGCAGTGTCATTACAGGGCCAGCTCCGGTCACTGTGAGAGAGGACTACACTAGGGCACAAACACTACGCTTCACTAGGGGGCCGTCTTGGAGATGGGCTATCATAATTATTAATGGTTCCCAGATCTTTTTAATTTTTGTCCTTTTCTGTGCTCTTCTGCAATAATTCTCATCTGCGGGGCATCATGGGACAATGAGTTATTTCGCTTCTCTGAGACTCAGGGTCCACAATTATAAATTGGGAAGAATGCTCCCTTGGTTATCCTTAGGATGGAAAGTCATCACTTAGGCACTCAAACGTGACAGTTATTACAATTGACTCAGATGTTTTGAATGCTAAGTACAGGCCCTGTACAAGGCTCTCCCAGATGTTATTTCATTGAGTGTCCAAAACAACCCTGTGAGGGATGTTCTAGGGTTATCCCCATTTTACAGACGAGAAAGCTGAAGTTCAGAACATTTGAAAAACTTGCCTAACATCACACAGTTATGAAGTGGAAGATCCAGGCTTTTACTCACTGCATGTGTTGCATTAATACTTGTTTGTGCCTACGGTTACCTCCCTCAAAAAACTGGAAACTTCTAGAGATAAAAGGTTATATTTATAATTTTTATGTTCTTCCCAGTTCTCGTCTCAGAGTTAGGCACAGGGTAGATGATGAAACAATAATATTTGTGAAATAGATAAGATACTAATTGACAGGAAGTGTGGGAATATAGAAATTCTCAGCCAGCAATGAGACTTGCTATATGGCTCTCTTTAGGAGAACTTTTTGCCTCCTTTGTATCCATTTGACTAACTCCTCCAGGTCTTAGAGAAGGCCCCCTGATGGCTCCAGAGGGGGAGCTCTGAGATTGAGTGTATTTACCTATTTTTACTATGAAGAAATCTTATCAGTTTCAACCTGATACCAAACCGGAATGGTCTCTACACTGACATTTATTTCAAAGACTCTTCACAGATTCCTAAATATCACCCAGTGCTCTGCAGCCGCATTGCCTGTCCTCCTAGGACACATTTAGATTTATTAATACTCTAAAAACCTTGTGCCTTGATGCAAATCTCATCCTCTTCCTGCTTTCCCAATTCTCCGAATCCCAGCTAATTCTTAAAAGCCACGAATCAGAAAGACAGTGATAAAGACTTCTGTGTGGGTAGAGAGCCAGGTGCAAGAGAAAATAATGATTTCCCAGGTCACTCTGTCCCCACACTACCCATTGAAATTCCATTTCTATGAACTGCCATAGTTTTTTTTTTTTTTCAATCAGCCATCCTGAAATGAGAAGAGTAAAGACTTTCTGCAGGATTATAAATAGTTATGGCGTGGTTGATCTAGACCAAAAATCACAGCTCGTGTGGCTGGTATTGGATGTCACGATAAATTAATTGGAGAAAGAGATAAACAGCCCTGCAGAAAGGAGGATGTTCCTGAAAACTCTGCTCAGAAAGGACTTGGAAGGGCCTGAGATACTTTGTAGGAACCCTGAAAGGGGCCACTTCCTCTGCATTCTGCCACCCAGTGTTAGTGCAGGATGGGGTTGGGTCCACTCACCTGGGTGCTCACCTTTGAATAACAACCCCCTGCCACTCCCAGCCATCACTTACCTCCCTTGATTTGGAATCGAAATGGAAGGAGGAGTAACAGCTACTCTTAACTCTTCTATGCCCCCAGTTATGATGACAGGTTTAGATGAAGTCATCTAGGAAATCTGATACTAGGGAAGGCTCACGAATTCTTAGAACTAGAAGGTGGGTGAGAGCAGAGATTCTCGAAATGTGGTCCATGGACCTATGGGGAGTCTGAAACCCTTTCAGGAAGCAGGTGATGTCAAACCTATTTTCACAGCTACACTAAGATGTTACATGCACTCCACCATTTTTATTTATTTATTTTTGCAACATTTTGCACTGATGAGTCAAAAGCAGTGTAGACAGAACTCCTGGCACCTTTGTGCAAATCCGGGCAGTGGGCCCAGCTGCTCTGGTAGTCAGTGTACTCTCCACTGTCATGTGCTTGCCATGCGAATAATATCTGTTTCATGTAAGAATGTTCCTGATGATCAGTGTGAAGTATTAATTTTATAAAGTCTTGACCTCTGAGTACACCTCTTTTTAATACTCTGTGTGACGAAGTGGAAATCACAGTGCGCATAAAACACTTCTGTTTCATACTAAAGCACAATGGTCGTCTGGGGAGAAAGCAATTGTGCTGTTGTTTGAGTTATGAGCTGGACTAGCCGATTTTTTTTTTTCAAGGAACATCATTTTTGCTTAAAAAAAAGATTCTCATTCTGCGGTTATTTAGACTTGGGTATTTGGCAAATAGTTTCTCAAAAATGAATGAAATGAATCTGTCACTTCAAGGAAACATACCAGCAGAATTTATTGCAGTGATAAAATTCACATATTCAAGTGAAAATTAAAATTTTGAAACTTATATCTAGCACTGTAAGCCCGGACAGCCTCCCGACAGCTACCCTTTTCTCATATGAGATTCATGGTGATATTAGCAAGTGTGATTCTTTTTTGTTGTTGTGTATTGAGCTGGGTTAACATTGGGATATCTTTGGAGGCCCTGTTTAGCCTCCTGCACCCTCTCATTTTACAATGAGAACACTGAGTCCCATGAGAGAAAAGGTTATTTGCAGAGAAGGTCAGGGGGCTTGTCCAGGGTGAGGAAAGGTGAGGTTCTCTGCCTCTTCTCTTACCGACTCATGGTTTGGAAACTGCTTGAGACCTCTGACCTCACAGGCAGGGCCGTTTCTCCTAACACCTGCACCACTCTCACAGAGCTGTTGCTGCACACACAAATCCACCGCACTCATGACATCATCTTCCACAAATTCATAGAATACAATACACATCATGCCTCCTTGAATTGTGTACCATGGTGTGTCTCCCTCTCCAGTGATCAGGGATTGAGAGTAATACTCTATTCAACAGTTTCAAGGGCATCAAGGCCACGTAACGTCAAGAGTGAAGATTAACCATGATTTAGTTCACATCCAGGTACAGAAGGTAAGACCGGATGACCCACAGCTTGGGTCTACAGCATCCCCACTGTTACATATAATGTGCATCAAAATGTGATGTTCTTTCTCTCTTAAGAGTTCCTTTGTCCCAGCTATATATCTCTAGTCACTGTAGCCTATTCCATACTGTCCCACCACCCCACCAGCTCACCCACAGGCTGTGTAGATATCATGGTTCCAGGGACACAGTGATTATAGATGCTCTTTGATTGTTAGGGTCCAGCTGGGTAGGCCATGAATGGGTTTCTGAAAAGATAGCAAAGAGGGTTTTGCAGCTGATTTTGCAGCATAATCAGATACTGTCAGGATTTAAGACTCTTCCAAGTAAGAAGCAAGCAAAATCTCTTTCCCAAACCCATTCTTCCAGGAAATGTCTTCTGTAATGGGTTTAATAGTGATCTCCAAAAATTATGTCCATTTTCTAGTCCCCAGAACCTATGACTATTACCTTATATGGCAAGGTATCTGTTATATGGTAACAGATCTAATTAAGTTAAGGATCTTGAGTTGAGAAAATTACATGAGATTATCCACGTGGGTCTTAAATGCCTTCATAAATGTCTTTACAAGAACAAGGCGAAGGGAGACACGACAGGCAGAAGAGGAGAGGACAGAGATACACAGAGAAGGAAATGTGAGGATAGAGATTGGAGTGATGTGGCCTGAAGCCAAGGAATACCAGTAGCCCCCAGAAGTTAGAAGAGATTCTTCTCTAGAACCTTCAGAGGGAGTGGAACCCTGCTGACATCTTGGTTTCAAATTTCTGGCCTCCAGAACCGTGAGAGAATAAATATCTAGAATATTAAGCCATTCAGTTTATGGTAATTTTTTTCAGCTGCCCTAGGAAGCTAAAATACCTTTGATGGTCTGGGTACAGGCATGCCAGCTGCTTGTTAATCATAAAAACAACACCAGCAATAAGAAGAACTAGTATTTATTGCAGAGCCCCTCTTTGCCAAACACCACACTAAGCACTGTAAGGCATTATCTCAGTTAACTGCATGACAACCTCCTTAGACCGGCATTGTTGTCACCCACAATTTTGCAGGTGAGGAAAGTGAGACTTGGGGAACGGGGTTAGAGGGCTACTAAGTGGGGGAGCTGAGATTAGACCCAGGGTCTGTCTGACCCTTCCTGTTGGGTATCATCAGTAACCTCCAAAATTACTCCAGGCAGGAACGGCCCGTTTCACTGGATGGGAGAGTCAGGGAAAAGAGAGCAGAGGAGTGCAAGCAGCTGGGCAGAGAGAGGGCCAGGATTCCCGGGGCCACTTCAGCAGCTGCTTAGGGAGCACAGGAGCCACCCTCAGACACTGTCAGGGGAGGGACAGGGCTTGGCAGTTCTGCATGGAGACTGGAGGGATTGCTGGGGCTCAGAAATTCTCTTGTTCACTATTCAGAGCCAAAGCTCTGTTGGCTCTCGCTTTCCATACCTTCTGCCTTGATTGGCAAGCCAGCCAGAAAGCACATATTTCCTGCAGGGTGAATGTTACTGGCTGATGCTGGTCTGGAGAGTCCTCTGTCCTCTTAGACAAGTCTAAAGAGAGTCAGTCCACCCAGATCCTGGCGAAGCCCCCTGTGAGGGCCCTGCTCATCAATTCATTGCCATTCATGTCACCAGAAGGCAGTGTGAGGCAATCTTCATTTCCTTTTCTGAGGTCCAGTTTCCCTTTGATCTTACATATCTGGCTCTGGTCTATAAACTCAGCCCAAGGAGCTAATTAACGTGCAGCTCGAAGGAAGGGGAAAAGCCAAGCAGAGATCTCTCCTGCAGCAAGCTCGATTCCTAGTGATCAGGGACAACCTGGGCGGAATGAGCTTTGTGAGATTCCAGAGCTTTGCTATCATCATGCCAATTGTACAGGGGCCTCCCTAGGGAGGGGCTAGGCTGGAAACTAGGCATTCACACAAAGTTATTTGGGATGAAGGGTTTGTTGCTTTTGTGCAGCATTAACAGGCTGAGGACTCCAGCCATGATGCTTTATTATAACTCAAGACTATTGAGAGAGCCTGATCTTTTCCTATAGCCCATGGCTCAGGATACTCACAAAGAACTAAACTAATGAGCTAAAGGGCCCAACATTTACTGAGCACCTATAGTATGCCAGCTGTTTCACACAGGTTATTTAATTTAACTTTCAAAACAACTCAAAATGAAAGCATTATTTCTCACATTTGTTCAGATGAAGAAACTGAAACTCATAGTATGTATGTGACTTGATTTGCCAAATAGAACTAGTAAAATGACAGAACTAGAATTCCAACATGCCTCCACCGTGTATGCTACTGTCCCCACACCAGGCAAAATGAACAGTATGATGAGCCACAGTGTCACCCTTGCATGTGCAACAAAGATGTATCAGGGACACTTGAAAATGAAACACATGCATTCATACAATTAGATATATAAATTTAAAACTTTTTGCCTCCTTTTGGTACATCAATGGGTATGTGCTGAATCCTAAGCCAAAATGTCTCCGAAGTAATGTTCTTCAACCTACTGAAGGGTTAACTGGCAGTGGCCATTGAAGAATAACAAGTATTTCTGCAGAATAGCACCCATTTTTCTTGGGAAGTGGCCTATTCTTCAGTCAAACAATATTTATGGAGTTTGTTGACAACATGGAGAATTAGGTGTCAACAGGGGACACAGAAATGTAACAGAGGATGCTGAGTAATAGATGATTCAGTTGCCCACATGCCCAATGGCAGGGGTCTGGACCAAATGATGTCCTCAGACCATCATCTGCCTGGACCTTTCTAAATGGGGATGACCCAGGACCATCTTCTGCCTGGGCCTTTCTAGGTGATCTCCACAACCTCCCTCCCACTCAGCTCTCTAAAGCAATGTAGTTCAGAGTGTGGGCCATGGATCAGGGCTGGTCCACCAAATGTTTCTTACCAGACTATGAGGAAGTAAGTACATAAACTGTAAGTGCTGGGAAACATTTATAGCAATTTGACATTCATGACAATTTTGTTGTATTTTCCAAAAGTATTGATTATAATAGATTGGAAATTAAAATATTTGGTCCTTCACCAGTTAGAGAAACCCATCTGAACCTGCAAATTTAATCATGCATAAAGTTCTCTGACCAACCAAAATTAACCAAAATATATGTTTTCAATGTACATGTATAATTATATGAATGTATGTACTTAAATTAGATCTTTTCAAGTCTTCCTGACTCACCCTTGTTGTATGTGTTAGAGTCATGTTGTTATTCAGAGTGTTTGTTTACTTTCCATGGTACGGTGAAAACAGTGTTCTATTTTTCTCAGGAAAACATCCAAAATCCTTAGCAGTAAGCTAGCCCTTTAACAGTCTAGCCCCATTACCCCTCTCTAGCCTTGTCATGGTTCTCTCTCATACTCTCTGCCTTGTCTGGGATGCTTACTCTGCTTGAAGTGCCTCTTCCTTTCCTTTACCTGTGAACCCTTTTTTCAGTCTTTACAGCTCAGCTCAAACATCATTTCCTTCCTCCAACCCTCTACTGTGCTTTAGTCATTTCCTGTTCTGTGCTTTCATAGTACTTTGCACCGGCAGGGCCGGTGGTATTTAATTACACATCTGCTGACCACTCCACCTCCTCTCCCCACTGTGCACCTGCCTGAAACCACTCAGACTTCAAAAATCAAACCAAAGATTATCTCCTCCGTGAAACCTTTCCACGCCGCAATTTGATTTAACAACTTCTTATTACACACCGTGTTCTTAGTATACATTGTATACAGTTCATTCTTTCATTCAACAAAAATGTATCAAGCACCTACTATGTGCAAGATCCTATGCTAGATTTTTTTTTTAATTTAATTTTATTTTTTATTGATGTGTAGTTGATTTACAATGTTAGTTTCAGGTGTACAGCAAAGTTCAGTTATACATATACATACATATATATATTTTTTCTTTTTTTCAGATTCTTTTCCACCTCCCCTGCCCTTTCCCCTTTGGTAACCATAGTTTGTTTTTTTATGTCAGTGAATCTGTTTTTGGTTTGTAAATAGAATTTGTATCCTTTTTTTTAGATTCCACATATAAGTGATATCATATGATATTTGTCCTTCTCTGCTATGTTAGATTCTGAAGGCATTTCCATCACCTTAAAGGACAAAGACCCCCCACATTCTAGAGGGAAGAGATTTTTTAAAAAAAAAAGAAACAAGCAATAGACACAATCACTTCAGGAGGTGGTAAGCACTATGAAGGAACTAAGCCAGGGTGACATGACGAAGTGTGGTGGACATGGGGAGGCTGCTCAAGATGAAGTGGTCCAGGGGAGCCACAGAGGATGACGTGTAGGCCTGCAGGTTGAGAAGTAGCCAGCTGTTGTAAGAACAGGGACAAGTGTGTTACAGGCAGAGGGAAGAGCAAGGGCAAAGCCTCTTGGGTGGGAACACAGTTGCTGTGTTCCAGGGACAGCCAGAAGCCTGTGAGTCTGGGGCACAGTGACCAAGGAAGAGGGGGATGGAGACGAGGTCAGGGAGGGAGGGAGGCAGGGGTCAGACCTCTAGGCCTTCGTAGGCCACTGCAAGATGAGAGTTTATTTTAAATGCAGTGAGAATCCACTATAGAAGGTTTAAGCAAAGGAGTGATACGATCTGGTTTATGTCTTTCAGGGATCATTCTGGTTGGTATGTCAGGGGGCAGTGCTGAAACACCATTTAGGAGGTGAATGCAACAGTCCGGGTGAGGGATGATGGTGGTCTGGACCAGAATGGTGGTGCTGGAAAGGGGGACAAGACGAAGGACTCAGGGTAATGTTTCAGAAGCTGGGCTGACAGGAACCAGTGGTAGTCTGGAAGTTCTACTGTAGGTGCTATCACAATGCTTAATTGCAGAAGTGTCGGAGTTCTCTGCAGCTCTGAACCTGGGATTTACCAAATGGTCCAAGCAGAAAGTACCCCAATTACAAAAATTTCCATGAGGGAGGCAATGCAAATTTGGTTAAGTGCTAGCAGGAGTACAGGCACTGGCATCTGATTCCCCAGGCGTTTTCTGATCCTTATGTCAGAGGAAGAAAACATTGGCCCACCTTGGCAGAAAAGTATCCAAGTTCTAAGTTCAAGATAAAACCCTGCACTTCACCCCAGAGGCTGCCCTCTTGGCTGACAATGAGTCAATAAGATGCCTTGTTTGAGCTTCATAGTTCTATCCTGGTAATAACCAAGCAAAGGTGTCCAGAAGACAAAGTGACAGGTCTCTGGACAAGGAAGGGTGTGACAGCCAAAGATTCACAGTGCTGTTTGGTCCCTTGTTTTTGCCAGTATTCCAGAACTCCTTAGGACCCTTGGGGAATCAAGATTTGAATCAGCATGACTCCAGAGCTCTACAGTGAACCCCAGGGACCGCATTAGTGGTGACTGTGCTCATTAGCATGATGAATTCGGACACTAACAAGCAGGCGATGGCAGGTGAATCTGGGTACCAATTACATTTTACCTTCCTGTGCTTGAGTCTGTGCCCAGGGAGAAATATGATTACAGGTCTAGTGATAGCGACAGCTTCAAAAATGTAGCCCATCCCAACAGATCAGAATTAGCTTTTAAAATTGGGGCAGGGGAAAAAAAGAGGCTTAGCTGATGATGCTTGTAATGGACAGTATAACAAATGTCGATCTTGCCGTGTTACAATGATGTTTTTAAAAGGCTTCTTTCATCAAAATTCCTCAGCATGGTATTCATTGCAGAGGATGTTTTTGAAATACTGATGTATGCTAGCTAACCAGCATATATTGTACACCTGCTGGGAGCTAGGTCTGGGAGATGGGGAGGGAATAGAGTGATGAGAAAGATGTAGTTAGTGCCCTGGAAGAGGTCAGTTGTTCAACTGATGGACCATTGGGTGAGATAGATCTGGAGAAATGGATGTAATACAGGGGTGGGTGTGGTCAAATCTGGAATGATTGGTGTAAATCAAGGGCTCCGGAAACAGAGAAGGAAGCCAGCAGTTTGTATGACATAATGATTAACTTTGGGGCCAAAAAGACTATGTTAGGAATCCTACTTATAACACCCACCAGTGTCTTCACCTTGAGCAAGTCAGCTTGACCTCCCAAGCCTCGGTTTGCCCATCCCTGAAATGGAGGGTAATACTTCTCTCCAGAGTCTTAGGGAGGAGCAGAGGAGATGAAATATATACAGTGACTAACGACCTAGCACATGGTAGGTGCTCAACAGATGATAGGAAATGTTAATACAGGTTCTTGGTAAGGATATTGCTCTACTATAATTTCCATGTTGAAAAATCACCACGTTGGGGAGTATCTTAGACTCTCCAGGGAAAAAGAGATTCTGCTGTGAGTATGTGTGCCTGAATACACTAGGTATTCAACACACACCCGGGCCACGTGGTGGGTGATGCCCGATGAGCTGAGATACTGGGCCCAGGAAAGAATCATTAGATTCCAAATAAGCAGTGGCTAGAAGGAAAGCAGGTTGGGTATATGGGCTTTATACCCAGGAGAATTAGAGGCTCGTCTTGCAAGGGCTGCAGGGGACATTAGAGACCATCTCATTCTGCCTCCTCAGAGTGCAGCAGAGGGTCCTGAATCCCAGAGAGACTGAGAAGTGATTTGGAGACTCTCAGAGGCAGAGCAGAATCTGCTACCCAGACCCATGGGTTCTGCTCTTCTTCCCTTTGCTGTTCCTTGTTTCCTGGAAGCTCTGAAGGCAGATGGCCAGGGATGACTCAGAAATACGGAGCTTAGATAGTCAGAGAAAAAATTAATTTCTGAGCTCAATGCCTCTGCTTAACTGTGGGAAACCACTACTTACATTCCATTTGAGAACGAGTGTGCCGCCGTGAGAGCCCCCCTGCTGGGACCCAGGGCATAAGGAAGGAAGCACCAGCAAATGTCCCTGATGCACTATGCTGGCTCGCACATCCTGAATGGATTCTAACTGGTTAGTTAGTTGATTGACTGAACTCTATCTCAGAGGTGGTCTGTACAAAATGATGTTCAGATGCCAGAAATCTCTTGATAGGAATTAAGAGAAAGAAATTAAAATCGCAGGTGTGGGAAAATGTTGAAATTCAGTGATCACATAAAAACGATCTAACTAAACCTATTGTCTGAGAGAACCCAAAAGAAATACCTTGGGTAATATGCTGGTGAAGAAAGAACCATTATCTTTGAAAAATGCTGGAGGTACTATCTGTGAAGACCAGAGGTGGCGACAGAAAGGACCAAAGCTGATGAGCCTTCTTGATTTCACTGAGGATTTGGGGGGCCTATATCCTATATCCATTTAAGGGCCATCGCACCCTTAAATAATGCTGACAGCTGTGTCCTGGCATTCCTAACAGAGGCGGCAGGAGAGGCGCAGAGACTGCTTTGAGCCTGGCTCACATGCTCCTTCCCTGCACCCTGGGACACCCCACGCACACCACCCTCGAGGTCTTTGGCACTTGGCAGTGATTATCCCGGGAAGGAAGTGCTTGTCTGGTGTTCCCAGGGGTTCACATGTATCACACAGTGCGGGCCTGGCAAACAGTTCATTCTTCTAAGAATGGTGACAGATACTCAAAACGAAACAGCCCTCAAAGCCCAGAGACTTGCTCTGGACACAAGCGAAAATAGCAGTGATATTTCAGGTGCCCTCACATTCCTGATGTCACTTGAGCCTCATGATCCAGGGAAGTGGGGAGGGGAGCCACCACCACGAGGCCACTGAGGAAATTGAGGAATGGAGGGTAAATGACTCGGCCGTGGTGACACAGGGACCAGGGCCTGATGCTGACTTCCCTCCACTTCTCCGTGCTCTTGCCTCAGTCTCCTCTCCACCAGCAGAGTGGCAGAAGGGGAGTAGATGGCCTCATTTAAGTCTGCCCCCACCACTCTGGTTTGCCTCCGCCTCTGCTGCTCCATCCAGCGAGAGGGGTTGCCCCAGAGCAGCTCCCAGCCACACACGTGGGAGGGTCTTTTCACCAGGGCTCGGATGCCTGGGCTCTGCTACCCTCAGTGTCATGCTGCTGACGGTCCCAGGTTTGATTCTGATTTCTCCTAATTGCATGGATGGCAATTTTTAGAAAAAATTTGGTGGAGGGTAGGTAATTATGTTTATTTATTTGTTATTATTTTTTTAATGGAAGTCCATCCCAAGATTGAACCCAGGACCTTGTGCATGCTAAGCACTGCATGCTACGGCCAAGCTATACCCTCCCCCCACCGGATTAAGGCAATTTATGACCAAATGTTACAGTCAGATGTGGGGCCAGGTCCCAGCTCTGACACTTACGAAGAGCTGAATATGTCTAGTCTCACCGTGCCTCAGCTTCTTCTCTGGTAAGATAAAGCCACGTCCCCTCAACATTTGCTGCGATGACATATGCAAAGTGCCCTCCCCCGCGCCTGGCTCATAACAACATCTAGACAAATGGTAGTTGTCATCAGTTGTAACGATGGGATTCTAGAAGCAGAACATTAAGGAGCTGAAGCACTTATTCTTCCTTCCCCTTCAGTCCTTCCCATCCCTCCGCCCAAATACCAGTTTTATGTATCACTTCCAGCCCAGGAGGGTGCCCCAGGCTGGAATGACCTGTCCTCACAATAGTGGGGATGACAAGTCCCAAGACTAGACCCTTTTGAACCTGCAGCAGGGGCCCAGGACCAGATGGGAGGTCTCCATAACAACGTGGAATTGGGTGGAGGGGAGGGAAGGAGGAATTCCCTCTGCTCTGGAGGGTCAGCTTGTTCAACTGCAGACATGGTTCTCAGACTTCAGCAGGCCTCAGAACCACCTGGAAGGCTAGCAGGGACACACTGCTGGGCCCCACACCAGCATTTCTGATCCAGAGAATTTGCATGTCTAACAAGTTCTCACTGAACTATGTTGACTCTTACAAGTTTAGAAGCATGTTAAGTGTGCATTATTGAAGTGATGTGATGGCAAAAAGATATTGATGCTACTAGTTTGAGGACCACAGTTGGAGAATTGCTGATCTAGAGAAATGGGGCAGACAGACCTGGATGCTTCTGATGCACTTCTCTGTCTTGGAGAGTTTTTGCTTGTTTGTGTGTCTTCTCAGAGCTCCCTAATGAATCTTCCTGGGCTCTGCTTCTAAATATCACTGCTGGGTACCCTAAGTTGAGAGTGGGGTATGAGACAGCCTCTGAAACAGAGCCCTGACCAGAGTCAGGCAGAGCAGGGGACCTGGGGCCCCTCAGGAAGTGGGTTCCTTGTTTGTGCAGCTTCAGGGTTGCCCCTGTCCGCCTGCCTTCCCCGGTTGCATGTTACTTTCCTAGGGCCAGGAAGGGCTTTCTTTAGAGTTGTGCTGACTCACCTCACAGGGGCGGAGCCAGGACCATGGGCAATCACTGACATTCTGGTGTAATTGGACACTGGACTCAAATAAACCCCTTGAAGAATGGATGACCACATTTTTTCCCGTGGTGGCTATTGGCAGAACAGGATGACTTACGCCTGCTGCGTAAAGGGACACTGATGAGGTCTGGTTGGAGGCAGCCTGATGATTTTGCCAGGTGTTCAGTCCCCTTGGATCTGCCTGCGTCCCCTGTGAATGGCATTTGATGGCACTTTTCAACTCAGAGTCAGATGTCAATGTTGTTCTGAGTTTCCATTCCTCTGTTGCCTCTTGTCCCAGGCTCAACCACCTGACATGGCTTGGCACTTCTGGGTATCTTCCATAGAAATGACTCTGACTAACTGTCCCCCATGACCCCCACCCCTCGCCATCACTCTGGTCTGTATGTCAATCAGTGTATGAAGACGGGTATTTTTCCATGTACCTCTTTGGCTGCCTTATGATTGGCATTAAGCCATTTCAGCAATAGAGATTCATTTCACAAGAGAACTATCTGATGTCCCAGTAAATTTCAGGCACGAGGAAAGATTTCCATCCCTTGGAGCAGAGCTGTGGCCCCTCACATTTGCGGCAGACCCCCCTGGAGTCCTGGGCACCACCCTGCCATCAGCCGGGAGAACAGTAGGCCTCTGCAGCTGGCAGGATTCTGTTCTGCAGAATCACAGATAAGCTGCTTCCATTTTTCTTCTAAGGCTACAGAGAAATGACAAAATTCAGGACCAGAGTTTGCACAAACTAAATAGAGCTGGAAGAGATCTGAGAGCTCATAGGGCCAAAGAGTGGTAAATAAATTTTATTTGTGCCAATTACAACTGACTGGGAGTGGTTGCATTATGGTCTGAGTTAGAAACCCAATTTGAACCCTGGGGAAACAGTGCCCTGATCTTATAGTCACATCTGTCTTGGGGCATAGGATGGGAGGGTGGCTGTTTGTGGACCGTATCCCACCATCACTGACCCAGCTCAGTTCTTTCCATTGATGGAACAGGAAACTAAGTCCCAGTGAAGTGGAAGGAACTTTCCCAGTCACATAATTTGTTAGTGGTAGATTTAAGAAGAAGACTCAGATTTTTAACATTAATTCTGTACTTATCCATTCTCATAGGAAGAGAGACTGAAAATAAAAAAACCTGAGTTCAAGTTCTTAACCCATCATTTACCAGCTGTGTGACCTTGGGCATGTCACTTAACATCTCTGTGCTTCAGTTTCCTCAGAAGATGGAATAATATCACAGTAAATTAAATGTGACAATGGTGTGTGTAGCTCAGGGCCTTATGTGTAAAATGTTTAATTTTTCTCCTTTTCCAGCAGAAAATGATATGCATTATTAAGATGACCTCCTTGGGAGCAGTCTGCACACCACGACGATGATTTAATTGTATAAATTATGGATCTGGTTTGTTCCCTTGTGAACTAAGGGTTTTTATGGATCAGATTACCATTAATGTTCCTTTAGCTTTAAAACTGCTATGACTGTGGATAAGTAAGTTTAAAGGATTTTTCTTTAGTGGTTTCTATGAGCTGGTACTTGGTCAGTAAGCCCTGGAGCATTTTCTGGAGCCAAACCAAGCTCTTTCCAGGTACGAAAGTCATTTGCAGCATTCTAACCTCTTCCCATGTTGTGCAACTCATGACCTGAGACCTTGGTGCCTCCCAGTCCATTGTAGTAATGGGTACGCTTCTCTGCTGCCTGCTGTGGACATGAGCCTTGAAAGGGCAGGGACTGGTGTGAACCATCAGTGTCCTGGCACCCCGTGTAAGGCCTGGGTACTCGGCCCACGGTGGCTGGCTTCATCTCTAGGGGTTGAGGACAGGTGTCCAAGGCTTAGCTATGACTAGGGACTTGGAAGTTGCAAAGCCCAGAACTGGGTTCATCTGGAACTCTGGGGCTCTCGCGCAGTCACTTCCTCTCACAGCCTCTTGGCTTTTTCCATGCATGAAATGGGGGAAAATGCTAAGTGATCCTTCTGTCCTTGAGGCAGGGACTCAAAGGGCAACCAGAAAAGGCTGCTGCCTCTCTGACAGGGAGCTGGATGGAGCCACACACATTGGTAGGAACAGCTGTACCTCCTCCTCCTGTAACCAAAGCACTCGGCCCCTAGGAGGCAGGGAGGGGGGAGAAATCGGGCCCAAAGACCTGGGCTCAAGCGAGATTTATAAATAGGAACATGGAAATTCAGGGAAGAAGCCAAGCAAGGCAAAAGAGAATGGGCAGGTCTCAGCGAGACCATTCTAAGATGCAAATAACTAATGAGAGAGGAGCCAGAGTTCTTGGGGATGCTCTGAGGGCCACTATGTAACTGTCTCCCCAGACTAGGGTCACAGAAGCAGGTTGCAGCTGAGGAACACCGACGGGGATGAAAGAAAGCTTTGGTTTTTACACCGCTCATTCATTTATCCTGGCAACACTGATTCATTGCCTTGTGCACACTGACTGTGCCAGGCGTAGGGGGAACAATCATAATGAAGGCATCACCTCTGTTTCCAGGATGCCAGAATTTAACCACGGAGTAAGACACATAAATAGCTTAGAGAAGCAGTTGGAATGATCACTATGCCGTGACACACACTGCTTTGTATTCTATTGTATTTCTAATGGTGGACATCCATCGTTTTATCTGCCTGGAGCTCTTCCGCTCTTCCTTGGCAATGCATCCCCCTTCTTTTGGGGGTATTGCCCCCCAGCATATCAT
The DNA here is from genome assembly GCF_009834535.1 of Camelus ferus. Lineage (NCBI taxonomy): Eukaryota > Metazoa > Chordata > Mammalia > Artiodactyla > Camelidae > Camelus > Camelus ferus. Next base: position 13,083,875 of record NC_045720.1, read on the forward strand.
AGTCTGAGTAGGAGTGTAAGTGTCCACCTCCCTCGCCCCAGTGATAACGAGGGAAATGGGCATGTGACTCAAGTCAGGGCAGCCAGAGTCCTTCCCTAGCTCGAACTCTGAGAAGGAAGCACCGTTCTTCTCTGGAAGTGGAGCTGTGATGGCGGAGGCTGGCACTGAGCTGAGCAGGAGGATGTGAGGAAAATGTCAGAGTAGGATGCAGTAGGACTTGCTCAGAGATTCGACAGTGGCAGGGAGGAGAAATCAAGGCTGGCTTCCCAGGGAAAGTTAAAACCACTCAAGGAATAGAAATATTTATAAAATACTACATTTAAACATGAAGACTAAAATCACCTGCCGTCCACAGAAATCCATACGAGTTAACGTGTTGTGTATTGCCTTGTGTATATTCTCTCTTTACGTATATTGGTATTGCCAGACGGGATGATGATATTTGGCAAAGATCCATGATCCCAAACTCCCGCCTGGCTACTGCAAGAAAATATATGCACAAAGAATGAGGCCAGACAGCACAAGCCTTCATTACACTGAGACTGTTGCTCCAAGTCCTAGGATGCCCTAGTGACCTGGCCTGGGCACACGGAGGCTGCCTTTTATCCAGGTTATGTGAATCACAATTGGTGGACGCAAGAGGAGGTAGGCTGAGGAGACATGCTGGTTCTTTCCCTGTGTCACAACCACACCTGAGTGCTGGGTGTCTTACTACTTCAATGGTCAGGACAATGTGTTCAAGGACAGCCAGAGAGGGCGTCCAGAAGACCCAGGCCAGAGTTGTCAGAGTCTCATCACCCCAGGCCTCTACAGAGAAGAGTTATCTCCCAGAAGGGAACACACCTCTCTCCTGTTACAGCAGCAGGAGAGAATCCCCAAGACGGGGAGCATGTGTGTGTACAAAAGTGGCGTCATGCCGTTTGACAGTAATCATCTTTTTCTTGGGTCTTTTAACTTGGTGATGGTGGATAACCGCTGTAGGCTTGTGGCCCCTGAGACCACAGAGTTGCCAACCATCGATGCTGGAGTTGTTGGAAGGATGTCTCACACTCTGATCACAGGGTAGGAGTGGGAAATTGGCAGGGACAGGGTCAGGGGCTGGTCCCTGAGGGCCCTCCAGCACTTGCGGCCAATCTCTTTGAAGTGTAGAAGGACTTCCATCCTTTAAAGTAGTGTTTCCAAGGCATAGGGTGTGCCCTCCTGGTTCTGCTCATGATGGTTCAAGATCAAATAGGCAAGGCATGAAACAGCATCATCTCGGAGTGAGGCAACAATTCCCTTTTGAATTTTCTTTCAGCCTTTCCAGTTGTACCTAGATAAAGCTGGCCTCAGCACAGCATCTTCAGCAAGCAACACTACCCACTTAGAATCTGGTGGTATCGCTCAGTTTTCTGTAATCATCATTTTGAGCTGCCCTCAGTTGCTGCAAGAATTACAGGAACAGGGAAAGATCTTCTCAATGTTAGTTTTCCATTTATGTTTTTCATCCTTTTGAAGCAAACTTAACCTAAAAAGTGACTTAATTTAAAGAAAACTATTGAGTAAGTAAGACTATGGCTGGCATACGAATATGACAAAAACACGAAGGGGGACATAAATGATTGAAGGTAAGGAGACACTGTGGAGGGAAAGAATCTTCATGGGGTGAGGATGTGTGAGCTCGGGAGTCTCTAATAAGGAAAGACTGTTTTTGCCCACCTTCCAAATAGATTTTTTTCCAGAAAGGTAATGAATCACACTAGGGCCAGATTTCCATGTCCAGGGAATGGAAGAGACACTTCTGTGTGATTCTCAGATGTTGTCAGGCAGGATAGAAAAGTTGGGTCAGGGGGATGGAAGGCGAAAAGGGAGCTGGAGTGGCTGGCAGAGCAGGAGTGGAGGTATTTGAGATGCATCCTTGGGGAGGATCAGGACACTGAAGCAAGGCTTCCTGGGTCCTTGTGTCTGTTCTTGGAAAGAAAGACAAAACCAACTAGAGGATTGATGGTGGATTCTGCCATGTTTTGCCCTGGTATCATCATAGGCAAAAATCTCAGGTCTATAAGCCCGAGCAAAGAGGAGGGGGTGGGCCTCTGTGATGCCTTGTTGAGCAGAGGAATCAACAGCCTGAGCGTCTACTTACCCTGTTCATCGCATCCTCTCCCTGGAGTCCTCGCTGCTGTTTGGACGGGTGAAATGAGAGAGGCCATCACTGGGCAGAGCCTGAGTTTTCACTTGAAGATTTGTCTACTGTGAATCCAGCCCCTGGGGAAAAAACAACAACAACAAAAAAAACCCAGAGCAGCCCAGCGTGACATTTCAGTTTGACCAGAAACACTTCAGGTTAATTAAAAAACTCCTTCTGGTTTTAAAGTTAGGTTCACATGCATTAGCTCACATTTCTGAAAAGCACTTCCGACAGTGCCTGTGGCATATTAAGCGGCATAGAAACATTAGTTTTGCTGCTGCTGTTTATGTGGTTATGATTGTTACGTTTGCTCTCACCCTGAGACGTAGACAAAGCAGTGGTCAATACTGAAGTCATTTTATGGATAAAGAAAGAAACTCAGAGAGATCAAGTAACTTGTCTAAATCCATACGGTAAATGAATGGCAGAGTCAGGACTCAAAGCCAGCTGTTTAGGCTATAAATCTCAGCTTTCAGAAAATGATCAAACACCTCCAGTTATAAAGCAGTCTCCCATGTGACTTCATTTGTCACCTAACAACCCTCCTAGGCAGTGGAAAACCAGTCATGGAGGTAAATCCAAGTTCCATGGCTTATCAACCCTGTGACCTGGAGTTGGATTTTTAGCCTCTCTGAGCCCCAGGATTTTCATTGGTGGATGGGGTTGTAGGTGAAGCTTGAGGGAGAGAGTTTGATGTATGTCTAATTCTCAGCACACAATGGCGGCTATTATAATCACAACATGGTCCTTTTTCAGAAGAGAAACAAGGCTTAGAGGGCGCATGTAATTTGCTCAAGTTCTGGGGTTTCCAGTTCCAAGTTCAGGTTCACCGCACCATTCCACCCCACTCTGTGTGGACATGTCCTTAAAGAACATTGTTAGAGCTGGCAGTTGGAGGAAAAGAGAAGTGGTGTGGGCCTGTTCAGAACCGAAAGCCCTCTGACAAGAAGCTTAAGGATGACCAGTGCTGAACTGGCCAGAAAGATCTGACTGCAAGAACCTTTTAAATCCCCATTTTTCTAGTATCTTCTCCTTAAACAGGATAATGCTGGTGAATTAATAATAATGAGTTCTCTCTCCTTAGACCAGGTCCCAGCAGTAAAGAAACTAACCTGAAGAAAGACTTTGTTTCTGATGTTACAACCTTGGGGAGAATAGACTGATGAGAATCAGGTGCTAATTTTGATGGATGGGAGAGATGGGAGGAAAAAAAGTCTAAGACTTTGCTTCCCAAATTCTGGTCATCACTTGGGAGTCTGTTAGACGTGCAGAATCTTAGACCCCAGCCCAGACCTAGGGAATCTGAATCTGTATTGCCATAATACTGACACCTGGATCCTACCCTTAGAAGGTTTGAAGTACTTGGTCTGGAGGGTGGCCTGGGCTTTAGGAGTTTTCAAAGCTCCTCAGGTGAGTCTAAGGAGATGAGCAGGGAGAAGAGGCAGAGCCCCTACGTTGCCTGCTGTTAACCTGTTGCGATGACAACTTCAGACAATCCGGGTGCTCGGATTTTAATTGGAGACACTCAGTACAGCCCAGCACTAGTCCAACTGGAGCCCCCGAAGTGCCTTCTTCCTCCAGCCACAGCCATTTTGCAGATGCCTGGACCACAAAGACACGTTGCCATAAACCATAGGCAGAGATGGGGAACACGCTCATGAGTATCAGGACTTTCTCCTACTTCTGCCATTTTCTGCTAAACCCAGTCAGTAGGTCCAATTTCTTACTTTTAAAAGTTTTCTATTGAGGTCTTGTTTTGGTTGACCCAGGGGGTATCTTAGGCAGGATTTGGTTAAGTCTGAGGCTTATGAAACGACAAATCCTTCGGGAAGAGGTCAGAGGAAAAGCTACTTTCTGTCAAACACACTCTACTGGAGATGAGTTTCTCTTTTCTTTCTGGGGTAGGTTTGCTTATGACTTGAACAAGGAAGACTGGACCCAGGAGAGAGAGAGACGGACTTCAGTGAATGGAGTTAAAGCATGAATAAGACTAAAGAGCAGAGAGGGTTGGGTACCAGCCACGCATTTACTCCTGGAGACACTGGAGAATAGCAAACCTAAATATTTACTCAGGAAAGACCACTGTTCTAAGGGCTTTGCAAGGTAAACTTAATCCTCACAATAGCTTCCTAATGTAGAAACTGCTATTACACCCACTTTACAGAGATTATCACTGAGACCCAGAGTTCAGTTTGCTCAGCTAGTGAAGGCTGGAGCTGGCCCTCCAACTCAGGTCTCCCACTGACTCCCAAGCCCACTGCCTCCCCTATACACACTTTCCACTGAGAAGTAGTGCACCAGAATTCTAAGATAGGATCATTGTAATTCTGCAAAAATGGAAGGATCATTTTTCAAAGAGGCTAAGGGAAAAGAAGAGAGTTGATACGGAAGTGCTCTTCAGTCTGAGCACCATTTAGAAGAGAACGAACTGCATCTTAGTTAATTATTTAATTTTTATTAAAGAATAGGCAATATACCATATTATGTTAGTTTCAGGTGTACAACACAGTGATTCAATAGTTTTATAGATTGTACTCCATTTAAAGCTATTACAAAGTAATGGCTATATCTCCCTCTGCTGTAACTGCAACTTAGATGAGTCTTCTTATGGGGGGCAAAGAAATGTCCTTGTGGTCATCAATTTAGCACACTTTCATTTTAAAAGGACAGTGGAGTCCTAAGTTCCTGAGAACAAATGCTCCATTGCTTTTTCCCATGTACATTAGCATGTACTGCTGGAATGTCTAGCAGAGTTTCAGTGACTGTGAAGGAGCAAAAAGAATTTTCAGATGCTTGCATGTTGCACGCACCTTTTGCAAGTTTATTCAACCAATGTTCACTGAGTAGGTGCCTTTGTCACATTTTGTATTTTATGTGCTATAGACAATCTCTCACTCATTCCTAAAGAGTGAGCAGAGATGAGAACACTGAGGTTCGATGAAGACCTGAATTAGGTCTCAGACTGTCTGACTCCAGAGCTTGTTCTCTTAACTGGATACCCTCTTAACTTTATAGCCCATGGATTCTTAAACTTCAGTGGACATTAGATGCACTTGAGGAGTTGGTTAAATGGCAGATTCCTGGGTCCTCTACCAAGAGATTCTGAATCTGGAAATCTGGTGTTCAGCCCCAGAATTTGCAGGTTCAATGGTAACCCCTAAGTGAATAACTCCAGTGGCCCAAAAATCTGTAATTCTAGCAAGTTCTGTCAGTTGATGCTGATGTAGATAATTCATGGATCCCACTTTGAGAAATCCTCAGGCAGACCTGAGGAGTAGGGGCTTGTCTTCCATGTGGGAAGCGGGGCAAATGTCTGACCATGGACCATGGAACTGAAAGGGAGAAGAGGAGAGGATGAAAGAGGGCATAGGCAGTTCCTGCTGGCTTGTCCTAATGTTAACAACAACAATGGCATAATAATAACTGATAACATCATGGAATGTTTATGATGTATTAGAGTCCATGCTAAGTGCTGTGTGTCGATTATCTCCTTTAATTTTTTTTAATTAAAGTGTAGTCAGTTTACAATGTTGTGTCAATCTCTGATGTACAGCATAATAGTTCAGTCGTACATATACATACATATATTTGTTTTCATATTCTTTTTCATTATAGATTCCTACAAGATATTGAATATAGTTCCCTGTTGTAGATAGTATATAAACTTGTTGTTCATCTATTTTATATATAGAAGTTAGTATCGACAAATCTCGAACTCCCAATTTATCTCTTCCCCACCAGTAACCGTAAGTTTGTTTTCTAAGTCTGTGAATCTGTTTCTGTTTTGTAAAGAAGTTCATTTGTCTTTTTTTTTTATATTCCACATATAAGTGATATCATACGGTATTTTTCTTTCTGGATTACTTCACTTAGAACGACCATCTCCAGGTCCTTTAATCTTTACAACCACCCAATGAGTTGGGTACCATAATCCCCATTTTACAGATCATGAGGGTTAGAAAATCTAAGTAATTTGCCCAAGCTGCTTGTGAGTGGAAGATCTTAAATTCAATCATCCCATGACCTTTTCCAGAATGGAGTCATTGGGGGAGCAGTGATTCGGGAATAGAGGATGAGTTGAAGAGGCAGAAAGGTCCAGGTGGGATAAAGGGGAGACATAGCCTGGGGTGAGAAGAGAGGAATCAGAGGCACATGGACCTCTTGTCCTTCTGCTGTTCTCAACTGGAAGGTTCCCTTACTGCATAATAAACCCTGGAAATGAAGTGAGGTTGTCCCAGCCCAGTTAGCCCAAGACCACTGGGGACAAGTCTATTGTCTGTCAGAGTCAGGCTTATTGACTCTTTAAGATGAGGGAGGTCATATGCCAGAGGACCCATGCGGTGTCTCACCAAACAAAGGAAGGTTAGAGATACTGTCAGGTTGGGGGAAGTGTGGAGTTTAGGTAAAATTTACATTGACCCTTGAACAACATGGGTTTGAACTACTCAGGTCCACTTATTCATGGGTTTTTTTCAATAAATGCCTACAGTACTACATGATCTGTGGTTGGCTGAATCCATGGATGTGGAACTGTGGATACAAAGGGCTGACTGGAAAGTTATGTGCAGATTTTTGACTGTTCAGGGGTCGGTACCCCTAACCCCACCTTGTTCAGGGGTCAGCTGTAATGAAACAGAGTTTCAATAAGCTCAGAGCAAATCAGATCTGTGTATATAGGATCCACATCAGCTCTGGATGCAAAGTGGATGCAGATTCCTTAACTACAAAGTGAAAGTGGGTGTGGAACGTTGTGTCTAGAAACCTCTTACCAGATTCTCTGTACCTGGGTTGGAAATGGAGTCTGTTTCTCTCTGTCAAATGGACTTAGGGTCTCTAGGCAAGCAGGGGGCTGCATTTCATTCTTACGGATGTAATGTCAGACAACCAAGTTTTTGATAGTCTACAATTTTAAAGCCCAGAGTCTCTCAGTGAGTAAGAAAGTAAAAGTCACAAAGAAAGGGGATGTTAGGACACTTTGGGCATTATCTCAGCAGCAGCCTTTTCTGGGCAGAAATATTATTACCTGGTCACTCAGCAGTTGACTTTACGTCTGTTATCTTATCCTTTTATCTGTCTTATCTGTGCCTATAGCCATTATCTGTCTTGTGTATCTTATTCATGTCTAGTCTGATAAACAGCTAAGGAGATTTTTGCTTTCTTATTCTGGGCTAATTTTTATTTTCTCAAGGCTTTCGAGTGTATTTGCTTCCTGTGGCTGCTGTAATAAGAACCACAAACTGGGTAATTTAAAACAATAGAAAACTTTTTTCTCTTAGTTCTAGAGACCAGAAGTCCAAGATCAAGATATTGGCAGGGATGGTCCCTTCTGAGGGTTTGGAGGGCTAGTCCGTTCCAGGCCTCCCTCCCAGCTTCTGGTGTTGCTGGCAATCCTGGTGTTCCTTGGCTTGTAGGTGCCTCACTCCAGTCTCTGCCTCCATCTTCACATGGCCATCTCCCTGTGTCTCTCTGTCCTCACAGTGCCGTCTTCTGTGAAGGACGTCAGTCATGCTATATTAGGGGCCCATCCGACTCCAGTATCATCTCATCTCAGTTTAGCTAATTACATCCGTAAGGACCCTATTTCCAAACAAGGTCACATTCTGAGGTACTAGGGGTTAGGACTTCAACATATCCTTTTTGGAGGACACAGTTCAACTCATAACAAAGAACAGAACAAACTTGTCCCTGAGTCAGGAGCTAATGAGAATTCGTGCCTTGCTGTGACTCAAGTGGGGCATGCAGACTGGCAGTTTCAGCGTCACCTGGGGCTTATTGGAAATGCAGAGTCTGGGACGCCCCTCCCACCAATGCACCAGAATCTATGCTTCAGCTTTATCCCCCGGTGGGGAGTGTGCCCGTGAAAGTGGGAGAAGCAACGTACTAGCAGGTGGCGCGTGAGCGGTCCCGTGGAATTGCAAAATCATGTTTACACGGCCAGATTTGAATCTGTTATTGGAATTTAAGACCCTGGACAGCAGCTGTCTTCCAAAGAAACTGCTCCAAACTAGCAGCTGTAACAGTGGCAAGGAATCAAAGATGAGGGATGGATTTGGGTGGAAGGCTGGCTGGGGTCTTAGAGTGGGCTGATGGAGAAAGAAGAGGAGGGGGCAGTATGGGGGCCGCTAGACCCCAGCTGCTTCCAAGCCATGTGAGCACCACTCAAATACTCTGACCCTCACTGTCCGCAGGTATAAAGTAGAGCGAGTACTTCTTACCTCAATGGCTGGTAAGAGAATTGAGGGTGAAAGTAGACCTAAGGGTCCCGTATGGCGTCTGCAGGGAAGAATGTGAAACGCAGAGTGACTGGGTCTACCCCTGGAGAAGAGAAAGATGGACAGGTCGGGCAGCTCATTCAACCATTTCTTCATTCATTCAGCGCTGAGGACCTATGATGTGCTAGACCCTATCCTAGGCACGGGAAATACAAATAGCAGTACGTCCTCCAGTGGTTCACGGTCAAAGGGAGGAGAAAATGAAGCAGATGCAGGCTGTTCTGGGAACTTCTCATGGTGTGGCCTGCGAGTACCAGGAGGGGCACTCAGAATCCCCAGCTCACAGCAGGCAGGCTAACTCCAGCCCCCACCACGTGGTTTCACGCTTCCCCACCTCATTCCTTCCCATCAGTTTGGTTCCCCAAAATGGTGGACATGAGCCTGTAGCTGCCAGATCTTAGATTAACAACAACAGCAACAAAAAGTAAGCAGCTTTCCTAGAACGGAATAGAACTTAACCATTTACCAGATGTTATCGCAAGCACAATGCATGGATTATCTCATTGAATGTTTAAGGCACACCTTTGAGGGATATGCTAAGTTCTGGCATCAGCAAACATAAGTCTGAACCCAGGGTGACTTGGATAAGTGACTTAACTTCTCTGAGCCTCAGTTTCCTCCTCATTTTTAAATGGGAGAAAAATGGTACCTACCATAGTGCCTGGAACATGTCGAAAACAGTATTTTGTTGAATTGAACTGAATATTGTGTCAGTGGCAAGGGGACTTCCAGCCACCTTTCTGTTTCTTTGAGCGACACTGGTGTTACCCACCAGTTCTCAGATGTCAGCCGGGTATGTAGGAGCCCCTGCAATGTTTCAGCACAGGTCTTACTGGATTGTAGGAGAGACAGAAGGAATGAGACTTTCTGTTTCAGAGTAACAAGCTAATTGACATTTTCCAGAACTATTTCTAAGCCATTATGAAGAACCCAGTGATGTGTGCTAACGAGGAGAAATTAATATCACCTGGGAATGACTTTGGACATGTGCTTCAAACGCATTCTAAATTTGGACTCTGGGAGTCATCCAATTTCTGGACGAATTTTGCCTCCTTTTTCTCTCTCTCCTCCACCTGCCTTTCTGTGGAGGGGCTAAAAAAGTCTAGAAGGGGAGGAAGGAGGAGGCTCAAGTTGAAGTAAAAGCAATGGGCAGACTTACCAGTTTTGTTCTGGAACTTCTCACCTTCTGATAATTACAGTTTTTCTGCATTCCCCCTACACTGTAATCTAAGCTCCATGAGAGTAGTGACTGGTTCACTGCTGTCTCCCGGGTGCCAAGCACAGTGCCTGGTACATAAAAGCCCAAACTCAATAAATACACGTTGAATGAAAATGAATGAATGAATGAATGAATGACATACTAAAGTAGTCGTTAAGCTCTGACTATAATTCAGCAATACTGTGAGCTGTTAAAATGTGAATATTCAGATTCTTCATTCTGGAAATTCTGACACAGAAGGTCTAGGTGTTGGGTCCCAGGAAAGGTACTTCTTAAAATCTACCCAAATCTGAATGGCTCCACAAGAAATTAGTGATAAAATTTACTCCCAGGGAGGAAAATTGAATGGTTGGGGCCATGGAGGGAGATTTTTTTTAACTTAATGTTCCTTTGCATTTTTTTTCTTGTGAATCATATATCACCTACTCATAAAATAAAATTTAAATTGAAGTTTAAAAAATTGCCTAGGTGATTCTGATCTGCAGCCAGTGTTGAAAATAACCTACTGAAGACAAGTCGTTATGTCTAAACAGGAGCCAGAACTGGGCAGACTATTGAAATGTGGGCGACCTGTGCTGTGTGAGTAATGGGCTGTCACCGAAGCAGGCAGGAGAGTTTACTTCACCGGCACAGGAGGTCAATTAATCACCTGGAGAAAAGACGTGGGAGCTGCTGTCCGCCATCCCAGGTGCTCAGCGGCCGCCCAGCTCCCAGACCTGTATTTGAGTAAAATAGGAAAAAAAAAAGTTCCCTGCACTCTGAGATAGCCAAGCATTCAACCAGAAGCCACCATGCCCACCCTTACTTGGTGATCAAAAGCTCACCAGAAATCAGATAAATTTTCTTCTTTGGCTTATCAGATTGGCAAAGGTTAAAAGAGTAACATCTGGCCCTCGAGTCCTAGAGAAACAGAAGGTGCTATACACTGTGGGAGAAGACAGTGCTGCTGGCTTTCTGGGAAGTGACTTTGCAATTAGAACCAAAATGCTTAAAGGTATTGGTGTCGTTCGTTTTGACTCAACAATTCTGAATGATTTATTTTATGGACCTATTTAGTCAAGTGAATACATTTATATCCATAAAGATGCTTATCATAGTATTTATAACAGTGATTATATTGGTTAAAAACTATAAATGATGGAAAAATCCACCAATATAAGATCATTTAAATTATGGTACATACACACAATGGAATGTCTTGCCACCATCAAAAAGTAAAAAGGGCATCATGATATAATATTAGACACGTACACTCATAGACACAAAACAGATGATAAAAGTAGGGCAGGGTATGATGCTATATTTGTAAAATAAATATATGCCTAGAAAAAAAGGACATAAACCTGAATATTAAAAATAATTATAGGAAGTGTAATTTTTTAACATTTTAAAAACATTTTTTATTGATTTATAATCATTTTACAATGTTGTGTCAAATTCCAGTGTAGAGCACAATTTTTCAGTTGTATATGAACATATATATATTCATTGTCACATTTTTTTCTCTGTGAGCTACCATAAGATCTTGTGTATGTTTCCCTGTGCTATACAGTATAATCTTGTTTATCTATTTTACAATTTTGAAATCCCAGTCTATCTCTTCCCACCCCCCACCCCCTTGGCAACCACAAGTTTGTATTCTATGTCTATGAGTCTATTTCTGTTTTGTATTTATGCTTTGGTTTTTTTGTTTGTTTGTTTTGTTTTGTTTTTTAGATTCCACATATGAGTCATCTTTTTCTTTCTCTTTCTGGCTTACTTCACTTAGAATGACATTCTCCAGGAGCATCCATGTTGCTGCAAATGGCGTTATGTTGTCAGTTTTTATGGCTGAGTAGTATTCCATTGTATAAATATACCACCTCTTCTTTATCCAGTCATCTGTTGATGGACATTTAGGCTGTTTCCATGTCTTGGCTATTGTAAATAGTGCTGCTATGAACATTGGGGTGCAGGTGTCTTTTTGAAGTAGGGTTCCTTCTGGATATAAGCCCAGGAGCAGGATTCCTGGGTCATATGGTAAGTCTATTACCTAGTCTTTTGAGGAATCTCCATACTGTTTTCCACAGTGGCTGCACCAAACTGCATTCCCACCAGCAGTGTAGGAGGGTTCCCTTTTCTCCACAGCCTCTCCAGCATTTGTCATTTGTAGACTTTTGAGTGCTGGCCATTCTGACTGGTGTGAGGTGATACCTCATTGTAGTTTTGATTTTCATTTCTCTGATAATTAGTGGTATTGAATCTTTTAAGATTGATTTCTATATACATTTTTATTTTGTTTCTGTTTTTATAATGAATGTGCAGTTCATGCTAATTTTTGAATAACCATTACCACTTTAAAACATAAAACCTGGAGTCCTTTTCCTTATGCCAGGTAGGACGGCTTTGGTTGCAAGTAACAGAAACCTTACTAAAAGATGGTCAATAATGGACATTTATTGCTTCACTTGGTAAGTCTGGAGGTGCGTGATTCCAGGGTTGATTCACAGGTGAGGGCCCTGGATCAGCTTTTAAAGGGCACTCCTTCTCCCCCATGGTCACAAAATGGTGGCCATAACACCAAGCATCACATCTACAAATAGCCATGTCCTAGGGTTAAGGTTCTCCGTGGGCAGGCCCTGCTTCATGGGCGTCTACCCTCTGTAGGCCTGTGGAGCCCAACAACTGCAGGCTCTAGAGGCAGTCTGAACTGGGTTCACCTCAGTGTTGTCACCGATGACTAGGGTGACCCCATGAATTGTCATCTAAAAGGGGAAATTATAAAAATGAAAGGGAGGCACTCAACAATTACCCTGAGATAACAGATATAAACTGAGACTGTCCCAGCCTGCCAGAACCTCTGGTTTCCTAATTAAAGCCAGAAGCTGTGTGACTGCACAAATCACTGAAACTTCTGGAGGTCCACTGAGTCATTTATAAGATGCAACCTCTAAGGGGTGTGGTGAGGGTAAAAGAGGTAACATCTGTAATGCTCTAATCCAAGAATCAGCACAGAGCAATTCATTTCTCCCAGGCCCAATACTAGCACGTTAGACTAAAACTCCTACACAATGGCTACTTTCCTCCCATGTCCTCATTTTCTGGTGTGTATGGAAATAAACAACCATGAGGTAATTGCATCGAAACTTTAAAAAAGTGCATATTAACTTAATTGCCTTCAGAAATCAGTTGTGTTCCTGGCAGGCCTAGGGGATGTTGCACAGCTGTTTTCAAACTTTTCAGTTTGGTTAATTTTTATTTCCTGAATAACTTATCCAGGTTAGCTCTCGGTTATAGTTTTGAAAGTTCTGTCCTTAGGCCTTTGGGATAGTTGTTGAATGGGTCTACATAGCTTTTATTTTAAGCTATGGATCTAAGTAATTGACAGAACCCTACATCAGCTCAGAAATTCCCAAATCCATGTGATCGTCCCAGGTCGGCAAAGGGGCACATTGTCATGTAGGTCAAAATATGTCACTTCTAGCTTCCACTATGAAAGGATGTTGGAATCTTTTCAGTCTTACCACTTAGAGAGCTGTGTGACTTTGGATAAACCACAAAACCTCTCTGATCCTCAGATTCTTAAGCTGAGAAATAGGAATCATAATAGCACTCATCTCACAGGATTATAATGATGGTCAAATGAGATAATGCATTTATTCCTTCTTAAGCTTTGTCCCGGAATGGTGACACTTCCAAAAGAATAATAGCAAAACTCTTGCAGAAGAATGTAAGAATTTCTGAAGCCTCCTGAAAGAGGAGAGAAGGGGAGTGGTGCTACACCAGGCAATGCCAGCAAGTCTTCCCAAACCCTATTCAAATGCTGCCCTCCCCAAAGTCCCACCCAAGATGGTACCTCTCTCTTCAATTTCTCATTTCTGCTGCCCTCTGCCACATTGCCTGCCTGTAACCCCCTCTTCCCACTTTCTGTATTGCCTCTTTCTTCTGTGCCTCACTCTGGGACATTTCTTTGCTTATTTATTAATCCTGTTCCCACAAAAAGAAATCAGGAGCTGAAGAATTCAAAGAATCCTCCTTAGAAAGTGGGGAGACAGAGGCTGTGAATACCTATCTTAGATACTTTGGTGGTGTTGTTATGTGGTTTGTAATGTGTCCGGGCAAAAACTTATTGCTCAGTTACTGTGCGTTCTCTTCCTTTCCTTCCTGATTCTCTTTCGCTCTCTGCCTCCCTGCTCTCCCCTAGGAAGATGCAATGCCCTCAATTTTCCTCTCTGTCACCTCCCCCCACCCCCAGGGGGGCCAAAGTTCTCTTTGCAGATGGTTTCTTTTCAGTTACTTCTCTGGGGAAAGAAAGGGAGTTAGTAAGGTTGAGTTTAAATCTAACATCTGACTGTGGGCCGAGGAAGAGAGTTCTGAGTGTGGGAATCAGAAATCCTGGGTTCCAGTTAACATTGGTCAGGTATTTTCTTGCAAATAACAAAATAAACTCTTGCTATTTTAAGCAAGAAAGTGATTAAAAGTATTAGGTGGGCCCCAGAATCTGGGGTGGCTCAGAGAGCTATGAAGCTATGTAACCAGTTTCAGTGTCATGGGAGCTGCTGCAGTGCAAGTACCACGGCCATCACCACCCTCTGGACACCAGCCTAGAGCCCAGAACGTCTGCCACTATAGCATCCTTGAGAGTGGACATCTCCACCAGCACATTTGTTTCCCCAGCACCAGGCCTCCTCCTTAGCTTGTTGACTTCTGAACCGAGGCTTTGTGTGCATCTAGTTGGTGGGACCCAAGGCGCAAGGGGACTGTGAGCTGCAAAGGAATGTGGACTGTGAGATATTTTGGAATGACAGGGCTCATAATGTGAAAAACAAGGGGTTCAGAGAGTTGGGGAGACACAGTGACAAATGCCTATAGCCAGTCTCTCTCCCCTGATATTCATGGGTTATGCCACCGTGAGACAGATCCCTCTGAATCTAAGTGTCTATATCTGTAAAATGATCAAAACCTGGTGAGGGTGGAGGTCATGGAGGAAGGATACATTAGCCCTGTATCTGTTTTCTAACCACTGAAGTGCAGTCCAAGGAGCAAGATTGGGATCGAGCATCAGCTTTGGAAATGACAGCTGACCAGTGATGGAGAACCCCAGGTGCCAAACTCTCCCCAGTAACTCCTAGGCTGGAGAGTGTGGTGGGGCTGCAAACCTCAGTGTATTGCATGCCTCTCTTGCAGAAATGGATATGCTGGGTCCCAGGGATAGGCAGCCTTGAGAGGTACAGGTCACAAATGGAACAGGCAGACCATGGTTGGCCTCGTTTGGGCAGGAATCCGGAAACGTGCACTCCCACTGCACCTGGGCACCAGATTTGAACAGCAGGGGGTAACACCTTCAGGAGTCTTTCAGCCGTCCTGGGTGCTAGCTTAGCTGCAGTGACAGAGAGACAGAGCTAGAGGTTGCATCGTTAGAGGAACGTGCCTTCCTGTGCTTGGCACTGGGAGCGGGTGAGTGGTGAAGGGGAAACAAGGTTTGAAACAGAGCCAGAAGCTACCAGAAGCTACTCTGTATACAATTACTCCAGTCATCAAACTGGAAATAAAATTGTACATGGCATATACAGTGCTCATTAATGCCAAGTCAAAATGGAAATACTCTCCTGTCAGGAATAAATTATAGAATACAATACATACAATTATACCTGCACATTTTCCTTTTTTTGATGGGACCTGAACAACATGGAATTTATGAAAATCTCTGTGTTTGTAGGACCCAAACCTGTAGTAGTACTTCTAGGAGTGAGTGTGTCTTCGTGTGAACTCTCAGGTTTTAGGTACTCCAAAGTATCAAATAGCCCCTGAGCACATCTGACACCACCGGTTCTGATGAAATCTAACGGCTCCAGATGAAACAGTCTGAAGAAGCCAGTGTATTTTTAAGGCATTGGGTACCAGTTACCCGGGAACGCCCACCTTCACCAGCATAGGGGCGGCCCTTTATGCCAGAGGCTAGACCGACCGACTTGCTGTGATATAGTCCAGTGTGTTCCAATACAGCACATTGAAATGGGGCGATTCTATGAGGAGGTCACTGGTTCAGATTCTGGGAGTGGGGCATCAGGAGAGTCCTTGCCTTCAAGGACTTGGGGGTTAAAAATTCTTTGGAAACAAATGCCAATCACTATTGTTATTGTGGATTTTTGAGCAGCAGGATGGTCGGGGTGGAATCTAAGAGGGAGCTGAGAACTGCTGGGAAGAAAGCCCTCTCTCTCAGCCCCCTCGTCCTGCAGTCATCCTACGTGACTGTCATTGCTGCCCGGCTGGAACATAAGCTAATTATAGTCTGATAGTGAGTGACGGTGGCATGGGACGGAAGACCAGGGTTAAAACAGGCCTGGGCTCTGTGTGTGTGCGTGCGCACGCACGTGTGAGCACGTGCACGCGCACACACTTGTATTTGTGTATATGGAAGGCCAGTAGTTATAGGGCAACAATTAACTCATGCTTTCAGTCCACTCACTGTGATGACATCTACCCACTTCTCATGGATGGCAGCTGCTTCTTCAGGAAACAGGCCCAGGAATTCCAGAGAACTTAAATGCCCTCTTGAATGACAGAGAAAAGCTTGTGTCACATAAGCTGAGAGCTGTATTCCCATGTCTCCATCCCATCCCTTGCCTGGTACCCCAGGTCCTGCCCACTGGCTGCTGCCCTACCTGGGGGACCCTTTCAAACTCCCAGTCTCAGTTTTCCCATCTCTCCTTTTACTGCCTAGAAATGTAACAGTAACTGACACCTAGAACTGCTTTCTAAGTGATTAGTCTGACACGTAACTAAAGGTCATCTTTGAAAAGTGACAGACCGTTTTTTGCTTACTGAATTGTCAATTTGAAAAAATAATACTCACTGAAGGTATGGGGAGCTGATGAGAGGCGCAAAATTTGCTACAATTTTTTCTGGTCTCTGGAGAGCCACTGGCTGCATGTTTTAAAAGCCTTGACACACATACTGTTTAAGTTAGCAGTGCTGTATTCAGAAATTTAGCCTAAGAAATTAGTCAAGAATATGACAAGTATTTGGCTACTTGGATGTTCACTCCAGTGTTATTCATAATAGAAGAAATTTGTGGGGGAAGTGAAAATCCTGTCCAGTCAACCACTGATAGTTGATTTAATCAAAGCAATGCATAGCAGTGTATTTATTTGATGTATTTATTTGCATGAAAAGATGTTCCACTGAAAGCAGGTTGTAAAACAATAGGGCAGAGCTCTGCTCCTAGGAAGATGGAATAGATGCATTTTTCTTATTTCTCTACTAAGTACAATTAAAACCCCTGGATGTGATGTATAAAATAAGCATAAGGGGGTTATAGCTCAATAGTTAGAGCACATGCTTAGCATGCACGAGGTCCTGGGTTCAATCCCCAGTACCTCCATTAAAGTAACTAACTAAATAAATAAATGTAATTACCTCCCCCGCAAAACAAAACAAAACAAAAAACCCAAAACAAAACAAGCTTAGGAAGACTCTGAAAGGTGGACAGAAGAAGGCCAACTGACAAGGACCTCAGGGCCCAGTGGTGTGTCCCCTGGGGTTTTGTTTTGTTTGCCTCCTGTATCCCTGACTTGAGCTAATGAAACCAGTAATGTGTCATTGGGCACAGACACCAAAGCCCTAAGAAAAACCTACCTGCTCTAGTCACCAGAACAGAGGCTGCCTAGCAAGACAGAAACCTTTTCGACAACAAATTCTCTACTCCAGTTAAACGTCGCCGAGGAAACTGCAGACCCACCCTGTCAGCAGGGCCGAGTGAGGAGCTGAGATGTCCACATACACATCACCCAGCTGTACTGAGGCATCCAAGCACCCCACCAGGATGCCAAAACTCAGAAGCACCAAGGAGCTTGCCCAGGTCTCACAGCCGTTAGAATTCTGTGCTGCTGAACGACCCTTCTCTATGTATTGTAGTCAACCTAATACTATTTTACTGGCCTTGGCTGGGCTTCGCTCAGGGAAAGAGGCATGAAATCCTCAGGGCTGGTAGCAGGGTGAGGCTGGGGGGAAGACCCCGCTACATCTTCAACTCTGCCCCCGCCCAGCTCATGTGAATGAGTCACCCCTCTTTATGGGCCTCGGTGCTCACATAGCTCTTCTGACTTAGAAGAGCCTGCTTTTATGAAGATACCACTGTCAATTGTTTACATCTCAATGCAGAGTTCCCTCATCCGTGGGTCTCTGGAGATGAAATCGTAGCTTTCCTTGTATTAGGAAGGACCACGCCACCTGTACAGGGATTGGGGTTTTCAGGGAGAGGAAGGGGACACTGGGGAGGCATTTCTTAAATTTCTAGCATCTCTTGCTTCTAGGTTGTCCTAGGTCCAAGAAACCGGCTGCCGATCAGATGTAGGTGGCTACTGTTTAAGGCAAGAGGACGGCTGCCCTGGGGTTTAGCATGGAGGATAAGCATGACTCCTTATGGGAGATAATGTTCCTACTGGTAAATCCCATGAGGATTAAAAAGGTTCGCAGGTATAACTCCTAAGAAGAGAATTAGTCACCCTAGAGCCAAAGATAGACTCCTACGAAGAATGTCAGAAGTTTTTCTATTAACTAAAATAATGGAACTCTTCGTTAAAAAGTTAAATAATAGATCTCCAGTTTGAGTGAAGAACTCGGAATCTGCGTTGCACTGTTGTCAGAGTGGACCCCTGTTGATGTGGGAGTGTCCCTGGGCTGTGACCTTCACAAGTGTTCCTTATTCTTCCCTCACCCCCACCCCTTGAGTGAAACAGGAAGGCACAGGGGGCTAGAGTTTCCTTAGGGAAACCTAAGGACAAACACAGGGACACTTGAGGCATCTGAAGTTTCTGGCACCTACAGCTGTAGAAAATATTAAAGACAGGTCAATTCCTAGACAAGTTAACATAAAATATCACACTGAAGGCGTATTTATTTCAATTCCTATTACTCAATACACCATGGCCGGGTTTCAGCAGAATAATTACAAGGTAAGCCAAAAGTCAGAAAAAACAGTCTGAAGAGACAGTAAGAATCAGAGCCAGATGCAAGTGTGTTACAGATGTTGACATGATCAGAGTAGCAACTTAACTATGATTTTAAATAACTCCGATGAGTATGTTCATGGTTATAAGGAAAAAAGCAGACAACATACATGGACAGATGGGTAATTTAAGCAGAGAGATGGAAATTTTAAGAAAGAATCTAATGAAATACAAGGGATAAAACCAACACTAACAGAAATGGAGAATTCTTTTGCTGGACTCATCAGCAGACTGGACTACTGAGGACAGAATCAGTGACCCCAAACATAGGTCAATGAAAACTTCTCAAACTAAAAAATAAGGAGGTGGGGAGAGGCATAGAACTGAATATCTAAGAACTGTGGGGAATTTTCAAAAGTATAGAACATATTTGGATATACTAGATAACACATAACTGAAATACCTGGAGAAGAAATAAATAGTGTAGCAGGAGGAATACTTGAATAATGAAGAACTTCCCAGAATTAGTAGTAGACACCAAAGCATGGACTTAAGAATCTCAGAACCCAGGCAGAGTAATACCCAAAAATCTACATATAGGCTATCATATTCAAACTTCAAAAAACCAAAGACAGAGAAACAACTGAAGCAAGCCAGCAGAGGGACACATCTTACTTATAAAGGGACAAGGATAAAAATTACAGCCGACTTCTCATCAGAAGCCATGCAAGCAAGAAAAGAATGTTGACAGAAAAAAACCCACCAACCTAGAATTCTATATCCAGCAAGATTATCCTTCAAAAGTAAAAAAGAAATAAAGACTTTCTCTAACAAATGAAAATTGAGGGAATTAATCACCAGCAGAGCTGCCCTCTAAGAAATATTAAAACAAATCCTTCAGGGAGAAAGAAAAATGATATAGGTCAAAAATTTGTATCTACATAGAGAAAGGAAGAGTGTCAGAGAAGGAATAAATGAGTAAGATAAAATCTTTTATTTTTTATTATTCTTAATTGATCTAGAGATAGCAGCTTGTATACAGTAATAATAGCAACAATGTATTGGATGGTTATAGCACATGGATAAGTGAAGTGAATAACACTAATGTCACAAGGGATGCAAGGCGGGAACTGTGACTGTTTGGTTATGGGGTAGTGATACTGCAGGGGAAGCAGTATAGCGTTACTTGAAGGTGGACTTAGATTAGTTATAAATGTGTGTTGAAAACTCTAAGGTAAGCACTAAACTTTTAAAAATTAAATAATGGAACTGCACAAACAGCTGAACAACCCCCCCTCTGCACTGCATAGCACTACTTCTGAAGGGTAGCCACTGTCAATAATCTGGTATGCACTCTCCAGGATACACCGGAGATGTAATTTTCTGCACCCTCCTTGTTTTTCTTCACCCAACATCACTAGGTACATCTTTCTATGCAGGTTTGCTTCTGAGTGGGTTCTGATGGAAGGGTTTAGGGTCACCTAGTCTAGTCTAGGAGGTATCCTTGAGATCAATAGGGACAGATGCATGTAGCTAGAGAAAAAGTACTTGAAGGACATAGAAACAACCAGTGGAAGGGCCTTCTTGACTCCCAGATTTGGGAGGCACAGAATGAAGAGCACTGTGCCAGAGCAGGGGAGCTGGGTCTGAGGGCTTTGTCCAGGCAATGTGCATTGGACCAAATTAATTCACCTCTCTGAGCCTCATTGAGCAGGCACTCATCACTCAATGCACGGATTCTCTGTGATGCTCAAGTAACATCCTTTCTATGTGACATCCCCTTTAATTGGTCACCCAGCCTCTGCTTGAACTCCACAGTGATGGGCCGTGGGGGAAAGTGAGGGCCTCAGTTGGAGTTCCATAAGTTGACCCTAGTGTTGGTGGTCGAGTGAGGTGATGCTAGACAGAGTAGAGACAACAAGCAGTGGCCTAGAAGGCTGCCAGCTGTCATGACAGGGAGCAGAGTGCCCCTAGGGGTTGGGGTGAAGGGCAGAGAATGGGAGATTGAAGTTGAACTGTCAAAGGGAGGTGGATTTCAGAGCCAAACAACACAAGGGGATTATCCAGGTCCTACAAAAGGGTCCCACAAGGATGAGAAGAAAGCATCTGTACTTCAGTTCCCTCTGGCTACCAAAGCAAACTCCAGCTTTGGAAGAGGTGTTGTTTTCCGTTGGAGTCAGCCAGATTACAGTGGGCTGAGAGCAGTTGCCATTCTGTGACGTTGCCAGCAGAAAAACAAAACATTCAGCCTTCTCAGCAGGAGAACCTCAACGACCACAGCGTCACAGAGGGGCAGGACGCAAACACACCACACTGTTCCCATGATATATGCGTAAGCATGGGGTCTGGGTAATTAGCAGGCTTGGGTTTCCTGGAAGGTTCATGCTTTTTGATTGAGTTGGTTGGCTGGAAAACAGTCCAAATCTTTCTTTGCCAAGCTCAGAGGTGGTAGAACCAGAATTAGCATGTTTCCTGTATTTTCCAAGAGCTGATGGAAGCAGATCTTCAGTGAGACTTCTGAACCATTATTTAAATTTGTATTTTAGACTTCCACATGGACTTGCAGAATAAATATGTTCATTCTTGAGAAAGCGATACTTTTTAAAAGAGGAACCTCAAACCCACTGTGGAGTCTTGTTTTAATTCTGATTCTGGAACATCACCAACAACCACTGGATGTGCCAACCCCAGGATGTTTTTGAATAGTTTTTACTTCTAAAGCATGTGGTTTCACTTACGGTATGTCTTAAATTGCTGAATAATTAACAAGAAATTGCCTTTGGGAAGTCTAAATTTGTTGACTCCAGAGCAATTTTTAGAAAAGGATTCTGATGCGTCTAAACACCACCTGTGGGGATTTTCCCATAAAGTCCACTCATATCTGCCAAATGGAAGAAATGATTGATTAAGAAGGATTATACAAATCAATAATTTATTGAGCACCTACTATAAGCCAGCCACTTGAGATATGGTATTTCTAGTCTTTCCATGACAGGATGTTAAAAGGAGACTCTTTTGACTCAGTTTTCCTAAAGGTATCAGGACGCTGGTTACGAGGATAGCCAGTGTGAGAGAGACCTGCTATGTCTATCGACTCCCTTACTTGGATTGAAATTATGAAAGATTGAGAGAAAATTAATAAAGAGAGTGGAAATGCCACCTTCTAACCTCAAGCCTAGTGAGACTTGGTGCGTGTTCTCTGATGTCTTACCTACCTCCAGGGAGAGAGAGAGAACAAAATCACTTGCTTAGTGAAAACTGTTCCCTTCTCTTACCTCTGTCCCAGCTCCTCGCTCTGTCCCTGGCCTGGGTGATCTGAAAGAGAAGAAGCAGATGAACAGTGAAAGGGCAGAAAGACAGTCCCTCCTTCCTCTCTGTTCACTGAAGCTGGCCTGAGCTTGGAAAGGAGAAAAAAAATTTTTAATTGAAGTATAATTTACTTACAGTATTATATTAGTTTGAGGTGCACAGCATAGTGATTCAATATTTTTATAGATTACATTCCACATAAAGTCATTATAAAATATTGATTATTTTCCCTGTGCTGCAAGTTACATCCTTGGATCTTATTTTATACCTAGTAGTTGGTACCTCTTATTCCTTTCCCCTATTTTGCCCCTCTTCCCCTCCCCATTGGTAACCACTAGTTTGTTCTCTGTATCTGTGAGTCTGTTTCTGTTTTGTTATATTCATGCGTTTGTCTTATTTCTTAGATTCCACATATAAGTGAAAACATATTGTATTTGTCTTTTTCTGTCTGACTTATTTCACTTAGCATAATACCTCCTGGTCCATCCATGTTGTTGCAGGTGGCAAAATTTCATTTTTTTTTATGGCTGAGTAGTAATATTCCATTATATGTTTATATCTCCTTGGAGCTAAGTCACATTCAGAGTTCTGGAATATTACACAGGGCTGGGCTTTGTAATTGCTGAACTACAACTGTATTTGCAGCCTTTAGACTGTCAGCTGATTAAGTGTGAGCAGAATAGGCAGGGTCCTGCAGGATCTGTCACTCACAGGCATTGGGAGATGCCCCCCACCCCACTCCCCAGTAGCCAGTGAATAAAGTTTACAGGGTGTAAGAACAACAATCAAAGTGCCTTTTGATCACAGTGCACCATCATCCTTATTTAGCAGACCAGTTATTCATAGCACCACAAATAATGTAGGATTCTGTCCCCATTTTATAGATGGGAAAGTAAAGGCCAGAGAGGCTAAATAACATGTGGAAATCAGATTCAGTTTTCCTTGTCTTTTAACTTTGCATTATGCCATACTATTTTTGGTTATTATGCCAAAAGTGGGAGGGGGGTTATGTTAAAGATTAGAAATAAGGAAGAAATAGATTTTTAAGGAGGAAAAGTAAGTTTCCCCTAATAATTGATTTCAGATATTGTCTATACTTCTAAAGCAACTTGACAAAATTCACTATTAAAAGGGTAGGAGTGATTTTTTTTTTAAAGCTAGGGGTATTTTGTTTCATTTCAATCATCATAAAACCACATATGGGTTTATTTCCTCCTCTGCATCCTCAGCCTCCCAGGAGAGCTTGGAGCACTGGGTCCCTTTCCATCTTAGAGTCTATTGTTTGGTGTGAAAACCTGAACTTATAAATCAGAGATTTGAGGACCTGAGTCTTTTCTCTGTAAAAGAATTCCCTGTGGGTTTTATCTATTTACAAACAGTAGAGTACCAACTGCATTTTGAATTTCATTTGATTTACTCCCTCTAGGAAGTAAGGAAGACTTCAGGGACCCATCAACTTCCAGAACTTCAGGGTGTCCCTGTAATCTATTTCACACAACTTCCCTTTGATGATAACCTCTGGATGGATGGATGGATAGTGGATGATGGGGGGGAGGGGGCGGGGCTCAACCACACTAACAGTGATAACTACCTGTGGAGGGAAAAACCTACAGTCTTCCCTGCTGCGAATCTTCCTTTACTACCCACAAAGAACACTTCACTTCTGATGCTTCTGGTCATCAAACATGTGGAGTATTTTCCCCCCACATCAAGCAACTCTCCACGACACCAGCTGGGTGTCCTATAATTTAACTCAATTTGGACACTATCCTGGAGACACTCGGTGAAAGTGTCAGATCTCACAGTTTCAGGGCTGAGTCCCACAAGACTGCACCCACCTGACTTCAGATGCCAATCCCAAGTAGTAGGTCCCCAGGTTATGCACACCTTCTGACCGACTCGGATACAAATCAGAGATTCCCACAACTCCTTCTTCAGATTGAATTAATTTGCTACAGTGGCTCATAGAACTCAGGGAAACACGGTCTGCCAGCCTATTAAAGGATAGGATAAAGGATACAGATGAACAGCCAATAAAGAGATACATAGGGCGAGGTCTGGGTGGGTCCCAAGCGCAGGAGCTTTTGTCCGTGTTTAGCTGAAATGTGTCACCCTCCTAGTATGTGGATGTGTTCACCAACCTGGAAGCTTTCTACAGTTTTGTAATTTCTATGAAGGCTTCATCACGTAGACATGATCGATCATTAACTCCATTTTCAGCCCTTCTCCCTTCTCAAGAGAATGAGGGGCAGGGCAGAGATTCCAAGCTTTTAATGATGGCTTGGTCTTTCTGGTGGCCAGCCCTCATCCAGGAGCCATCCAGGGGCCCACCCAGAGTCACCTCTTTAGAAGAAAAGAACCCTCATCATTCAGGGAATTACAAGGGTTTCAGGAACCTTGTGTCAGGAGCTGGGGTCAAAGACCAAATATTAAAACAAAAGATGCTCCTAGTACTCTTATCACTTAGGAAATCCCAAGGGTTTTAGGAGTCCTCTGCCAGCAACTGGGGACAAAGGTTCTTTGGCTCAAGGGAGAGGGGGATGGGGGGTGACATCCTACAAGCTGTGTGGCCATAGCACACCCATCATCCCCAATGTCAGCGTTCACAAGCACAGCTCAGTCCGGCCCCCTTTGAAGATGTGTAATTGGGTCAGCCTCCCTCCCCCTGCGCCACACTCCAAATTGAAGTTGTTAATGTACTAGAAATGCAAATTGAGCTAAAATTAGTTTAGCTTCGTTCTCCAAAGACCATCTTTCCCCCTCCTTATGGAGAATGGATTTACATAATTTTATACTGAGAGGAAATGATCACTCTGCCTTTAAAAAAAAGGAGCCTCCTTAAATATGTATTTTTGCCCTCTTCAGTCACCTTTTGCAAGCTACATAGCAGTTCTGCTTTGTGATCTTGGTTCTCATCTCAACATCAGTAGATACAACAAATCTCAACGAAAGGCAGAGGAAGGCAAAGCAGGAAGGGTCAGGGATGCTGGGAGTATAAGAGCCAAAGAAAAGCAGAAGCCCCTTCATGAATGGCCGCACCCCACTGCTTCCTCATCCAACGGAGAGCAAAGGGGGCCCCCAATAATCTTCCAAAGTGATAAAACTATGCAGGCAGGATTCATACAAAATAAGGCACCCCGGATCCACTGACAGGTGGGTCAGGCCCTTTTGCTCCTTTCTAACCGGGAACTTTCCCCCCTGGAAGCCTGTTACAGTGATCTCAGAGATTGTAAGACAGGACCTGCTGCAGTGACATCAAAGTGTCGTTGTTTCTATTTTTGTTTTGGGGCAGATGGGTTGTTTTAGGACTGCAAGAGCCTGGGGACTGGTTAAGGAAACATGATGGAGGGTCCAAGCACGGGCTCCATTATCTTGGCTTGTACTCCCTGGCTTGTTTGCTGGTTGACCTCTTCAGTGTGTTACTAGGTCAACATTCTGTTGTACCTTAAACCTTATGGTGACTGGGACTGGATTTCCGTCTGAGCCAGATGACAAGACTGTGTGTACACAGGGAGTTTGGATTCTAGTTTTTCTTTCCCTGACTCTGTGTGTCCAGTCACAGAGGTTGAATGTTTCCCAGGCTGGGTCCAGTAGGTGCAGCAGGTGCTCTAGGGGTGATTGCCTGCGGTGAACCCCTCTCGTCTGGGAGCCCGCCCAGTCCTCAGCCTCCAGTCCCGGGGTCCTGGTCAGCACTATGTAACTGCTCATGCTCCCCACCCCTACTGGCCATGGATGGTTTTTCTAGAGGCAAACACTTGACCCATGCTGGGCTAATTAAATTTCTTCCCTGGGATTTGGAATTTGGAAGAAAAGGGTGGAGACTGGGATTCATGTGCCTGGCAGCAATGACAATGAAGTCCAGTGACCTGCTACTGGGTCTCTTCAACCACCTGACACATGCTGCTGTGGTTCCTTCCTTAAATATTTGACCAACTTTACCAGCAACACAGTCTGGCTTTCTGGGGATGTTTTGTACTATGAATTCAATTTCTTTAATGGATATAGCAGTATTTGAGTCATTCATTTTTTTCTCTTGTTAACAAGTGTTGGTAAATTGTATTTTCCAAAGACTCTGTCCAGTTACTGAAGTTACTGGCATCAAGTTGTTTATAATATTGTCTTATTAGCCTCCTAATGTCTGTGGGTTATGTCCCCTCTTTAATTCCTAATATTAGCAATTTTGCTTTCTCTGTTATTATTTTGGACTTTTTGTTAACTTTTCTCTTTTTTGTTTTCCACTGTTGTTAATTATTTCATTGATTTCTGATCTTTGTTATTTTCCGTCCTTGCACATTGGGTTTAATTGCTTTTCTTTGTCTAACTTTTTAAGAGAGTTTAGATAATTAAATTATTTAATTTATTTTAAACTCTTCTCCTTTTATTTATTGAGATATAATTGTCACATAACATTGTGTAAGTGTTAAGGTGTACAGCATGTTGATTTGACACATTTATATATTGCAATATGATTACCACCACAGCATCAGCTAACACTTCTATCACATTATATAATTATTATTTCTTTTTTTAGTGTGAACAATTAAGATCTAGTCTCTTAGCAACCTTGAAGTTTATAATACGTTATTGTTGCCTATAGTCACGGGGCTGTGGATTAGATCTCCAGGACTTATATTTATCTATTAGTTGCAACTTTGTGCTCCTAAACAACATTTCCCCAATTCTCACCCTCCAGCTCTGGTGACCACCATTCCACTCTGTTTTTTACAAGTTCAGCAGGTCTATGTTCCACATATATGTGATATCATACAGTGTTTGTCTTTGTCTGTCTGACTTATCTCACTTAGCATAATGCCCTCAAGGTCCCTCCGTGTTGTCACAAATGGTAGGATTTCCTTCTTTCTCATGGTCGCATAATATCCCATTGTATTTATATGTACCACATCTTTATTCACTCATCTGTTGACAGACACTTAGGTTGCTTCCATGTCTTGGCTATTATAGATAATTGCATGTAATATTATATTGCATGTAATAGTGCTGCAATAAACATGGGAATGCAGATCCATCTTTCCATATCCTGATTTGATTTTCTTTGGATATATACCAGAAGTGGGATTGCTGGATCGTAGAATAGTTCTATTTTTAATTTTCTGAGGAACTGCCATACTGTTTTCCGTAGTGGCTTAACCAAACTTAACATTCCCACTAACAGTGTATTAGAGTTTCCTTTCCTCCACATCCTTGCCACCACTTACTTGTCTTTTGTCTTTATGATAATAGCAATTCTAACAGATGTGAGGTGCCGATGAAGTTTTGATTTACATCTTCCAGATGATTAGTGATGTTAAGCATCTTTTTATGTACTTGTTGGCCATTGGATGTCTTCTTTGGAAAAATATCTTTTTAGGCTTATTTTTAAATATTTTTATTTGCTAATATTTTGGTAAGGATTTTTGCATCTATGTTCATCAGTGATATTGGTCTGTATTTTTAAATATTTTTAAAATTTTAAAATTAAAATTTATTTTGAGATAGTTATAGATTGTCCTACAGTTTTTGTTGTTGTTGAT
Organism: Camelus ferus; assembly: GCF_009834535.1. Classification (NCBI taxonomy): domain Eukaryota; kingdom Metazoa; phylum Chordata; class Mammalia; order Artiodactyla; family Camelidae; genus Camelus; species Camelus ferus. The sequence continues at coordinate 13,111,303 of NC_045720.1, forward strand.
ATTGAGTTGTATGAGATCTTTACATATTTGGTTATTAACCCCTTATCTGATATATGGTTTTCAATTTTTTTCTCCCGTTCCATAGATCACCTTTTCATCTTGTTGATGGCTTCTTTCACTGTGCAGAAGCTTTTTAGTTTGATGTAGTCCCACTTGTTGATTTTTTATTCCATTGCTTGTGCTTTTGTGTCACCTCCAAAAAAATTATTGCCAAGACCAACATCAAGGAGCTTCTTCCTTTGTTTTCTTTTAGGAATTTTTACAGTATCAGGTCTTATGTGTAAGTCTTTAATTCATTTTGAGTTAGTTTTCTTCTCTTTTGTAATATAAGTATTCAAACTGCATATTTCCCTCTATGTACTGTTTTAGCTGCATATCACATATTTTGATATGTTGTATTTTTTATTATTCAGTTAAAAAGATTTTCTGATTCTACTATTGACACATGATTGTTTAGAAATGGGTTCTTATTGCCAAGTGATTTTATAGAAGATTTGTTATTATTTTCAATTTTGATTCTACTTTGGCCAAGAATATACTCTGTAAGATCTTAATCTTGTAATGTATATTGACTTATTTTATGGATATGTATATGGTCTATCTTGGTAAATGCTCCTTGTACACTTGAAAATAATGTGTATTCTGCTGTTATCAGCTGGGTTTAATTCTATAAGTGTCCATTAGTTCAAGTTGGTTGAGAATGCTGATAATCATTGATAATTATATCCAATACTGAGAATTAAAAAAACATTAAAATTATATTAAAATCTCAAACTGTGATTGAGGATTTCTTTTTTCTTTTAGTTTTGGTCAGCTTTGGCTTCAGATATTTTAAACCTTTGTGAATTGGTACAAACTTGTTCAGTATTGTTGTGTCTTAATGAATTGATACTTTCATTATTTAGAAGTGTCCTCTTTTTTCTCTGGCAATAATTCTTTATCTTGACTTCTACTTTGTTATTAATATAACCACACCATTGATGAAAGCAAAACTCACCATCAATATTTATAGAAAAACCAACTCAGAGATGCCAAGGCCTTATTTGGAAATCTAGTCTGTATAACTTACTGCGGATAATTTGGGTAAGTCATCACCCTGCTCTGGGATCTGGATTCCACCACAGGCCAGATACTCAGAAATATTTGTCCTTCATATGCTTTTGGGGGGCCTTGCAGGTGTTAACCCTGAAAAGGGTTTGCTGGTTGATTTCTTTTTTCCATTCTGTGGGATGGAAGTGCTTCATCGGTCATTATGTAATTAAGTTTCTGAAGCAGTTAACAATTTTTATTATCTGGAAGGGCCGATTCATTTGATTTAATCACACTGTGTTATGAACAGCAAAACTTAATTCTGCTCTGTGCCTATATCTCTCCACAAATATTATTTATTCTAATTTTGATTTACTTTAGCATGATATTTACCCAATCCTCTAGTGAAATTTTCAGGACATAATTTTAAATGTCACCTGTTATCTCGTCAGCTTGTTATATTTATGTTGTTGTTTTCTCAGGGTTGGAAGGAGTCATGTGCCATGACTGATTGATTGATTGATTGGAAATAGATTTAATGAAACACATCTTGCTTGCTCCTTAGGGGTGTCCATTCAGTTGATAACCAGGTTGTACATGGCTCTATACATTAGGCACCATGCTAGGTACAAGAGATCCATGAATGACACTGTCAACCTGCTCCCATGGAACATACAGACTAGTTATTAAGCTATAGATTTGATTTTCCTGGGATAAATATTCTACAGTGTGAGATTGAAAAGTTGGAAATATATACTGTTATTCACCTCAGATCAGACCCTGAACAAATATCTTAATTTCCCTTCTCTTTCTTCTTTATATATTAAATTGAACCAAGGGAATAAAGAAGCATCTAGACAAACCATGTACACACCATGCTTCCTGAATACGGAGAGATACTAGAAATGGTAAGTGTGGGATTTCTCTAAAAGATAGCCACAGGAATTTTACAAATTGATCTTTGAGCTTTTGGAGATGTTCTGAGACTCCCTTCCTGGAGTTTGCTGTGAATTAAAAAGGACTGAGAACACGTGGTCATATTTCTTACTCAAGATGATAGAGCATGGGGAAAATGCCCTCATTTCAAAAGCACATAGAAATCATAAAACTATTCTTAAAATAGCCACAGAGAATTAATAAAAATTAAAATTAAAAAGTAAAATTATGTAATAACATATTAAAATAAGGTAGAGAAATCTTAGCCACATCAGATACTAGGAGACAATGGAAGGTCAGCCTCCAAGTGTGGAGAATAGATACCTTCTTTTTGTGATACAGTGATGTTATGATTTATTTTATACAAATATGAAAACCAACAGGCTATTCTTTACATCAGATAATTGTGCTACGAGGATAATAAATCACAAGGGGTTAAGGTTCATGGCTTCTGAATATTCTTGGAAAATTTTCCAAAATATATTGGCTATCTAATAGAAAACCAAGCTCTTTATTGAAGAAATCTGTTAATATACTTGATTGGCAATTTCAAGGAATTAAGTGTATATTAAGAACAAAGAGAGAGCAATTAAAGGACGTGGAACTTTGAACCTGTAATTCTTTATCTAACCAAGTGTAAGTAGAGGTGGAGGAGCACTCTATTTTCACAAGCCTTCCAGTTAATTCTCAGGCACACTGAAGTTTGAGAAACACCAGGCTTGAGTGCTCTCTTGATAGACATCCTGGAGAGAGGGCTTCTCCATTCAAGACGATCCACTGTTAACTCCTTTCTTCCTGCAAATAACCTGAAATTTGACTCACCTAATTTTGCCCGGTTTTACCAGTACCTGGAATGGATTATATACCAGGGAAAATGTCTTAACCTAAAAGACTGAAATTATACTGGGGTGAGTTTCAGACACTCAGAAGGCAGGTCGGAGTGGAACAGGAGGGGCTGAGGCTAAGAAATGGTATCTGGGGAGCTGGGTGGCTTCCAGCAGCCACCGCAGTTCCATGGGGGTTGTGAAGCAGATCTGGTCCATGGGAAAGTGAAGCATCCTTGTCTTCCCTCAGCCTCAGTCCTCAAGGAGTGGAGGTTTCTCTATCTGAGTGTTGTCTGCTTATGTCTGTTTCATTATTTCTTTGCTCCAAGACAAAGCTTGAAATGGAGTTTGCTATGGACTTCTATGAAGACCCATCTGCTTTGTTTTTCAAAGGGTTTATTTTCAGCCTCTCCAGTGGATGCCCCACAGAAGCTATTTAGAAAAGATCTTTACTCCCTGCTAATTTGAGTGTTTACTATCTGGGTTTTTAGGTCTGAATCCAGTTTCCTGACTGAAGGACTTTCATCACTTTCAAAGAGTTTATTTTTCCCTTTGGGTAAAAGGAAAGAAAAATGTGAGTTTCTGTCAGTCACTAGTGGAGAAGTGGGTGGAAGCTTTGTTTTTGAGTCTCATTATGGTCCAACTAGGGTCTCATTATGGTCCCAGAGCGCAGAACTAAGGGGGAGTGGGTAGGAGGGGGTCTGGGAGCCTGCAGTACCACAGAATACTTTACCCCTCAGTCTTAGTCCCAGGTTAGAAACTACCTCACTCAGCTTTGAATCTTCAGCTCCAAGCACAGAGCTTGGTGGTGACCAGGAAATGACTTTTGGACAAATGAATGGATGAATGAATGAACAAACACATTTTTTATTTTCTACTTGAATTGGTTTCTATGTTTCCTGGTGCCTAAGGCAAAATGTCAGTCCCTTGATCCCTACTGGCAAATATGTAGACAGTATCCGACAGTATATAGAGCGTTTCCACACTCACAGCTTGTGATTGAACGCTCCAGGGGAGCTCTGAAGCTTGAGGGGAAAGTGCCTCCCTGCTCCACTCTTTAGATGAAGAACCTGAGTCCTGGAGACATTTAAGGACATAACATTCAGGGAGTAGCTGAATCGAGAGCAAAAATCCATCTCTTTAGATTCTCCCCTCGGTTAGGTGGGTAATAGAGCGATTTGTATCTTCAGCCATGCTTGCTCAAAAGCTGGGAAATGCTGCTTAAATGGAGAGCATAACATTCAATCACAATCTCAAGTCAGTGAAGGTATTTGGGAACAGGACAGGGAAGGAATAAGATAATATAGTCTGTTTGGGGAGAATCCAGGTAAAATATTATTAATGATTGGAACAGACACTGCTTAAAACTTGCAGCACTACCACTGCATAACCCAAAGGTCATCCAAGGTAAATTTGGAACGTATTTTTCATTTTCTTTACTCATTGCTCTGCATCAGTTAATAAATTTAACTGCCTTCCAGAGTACACCCCATCTATAGTATAGGACAAAGTGATCACATTTTAAAAATGGGTTTTACTATTTAAATTACTGGTCTTTCCTTAATCTTTTTTGTTTAACAATAATTTAGGGCTTTCCCCCACCCCCTGATTATCATGCTACAGATGTAGAAAGTTTGGGGAAAAAAATAGAAAAGCTTAAGGAACATAGAAATCACCAGTAGACCTGCCACAGAGAGCAGGGTAACTGAGGGTAATCATCAGTTAATCCATTAAACTTGTAACCTGCCTTCATTGATCAAGCTCGCTTTGATTGTTGCTGCAAAAAGCTGCTTGTCCTCTAAGCATCATGCAGCCTGAACAATAAGGTGTTTGCCCAAATGGTTTTTCAGGAACTTGTAGTCAGTTGGAGACCACTGACCCTCCAGCTGGGCATGCTTGAGTGTCCGCTTGGTGACCTTTTGACGTCAGGCGGCCAAAAATTCTATCCTCAGAACAGGTTAACGCTGCCATTTTCTGAACACGCATCTCTTGAAGAAGCATGTAGCCTAGTTGCACCTGAGCAGAAAGACGATCCCCTCACCTTTTTCTTATCTCCAATCACATTTCCCCACGCTCCCCACGCCTCTCCTTTACCCATAACTGCCCTGAGCCCCGCGCCTTTCGGGAGGTGGATTTGAGACGCTCTCCCGTCGCCTCGCTTGGCTACCTTGTGAGTAAACCCCTTTCTCTGCGGCAAACCTCGCTGTCTCAGCATTCGGCTTGTTGCATGTCAGGCAAACCGAGCTGGTTCGGACACTGTTATGTTTACACTGTTGTGTTTAGATCCCCAGTTTAATCCTCACCCACATCCAGTCCCCTACTCTCCCCGGTTCTCATCAGCCTAGGGGGGCCGCTGGAGCCTCTGGAGGAGAAAGCCCTTCTCTCCCTCTCTCCACATTGCTGGCCCCTCTTTAGCGAGAATACACTTGCTAAGACTTGAGGAAAGTATAAAGTGACCAATTTGTCCCGAATCGTCAAGGACTTTCTGGTTTTAGCCTTGAAAGTCCCACATCTCAGGAATGCTTCAGTCCAGGCAAGCGGGGCTGGTGGGTTTGTCTCTGCCTCCTCCTCCCACCCCGTTAGCAGGAAGAAAGAGCACTGACTCCCCCACTCGAGGGCGGGGGGTGGGGGGAGGCGGCATCCAGCAGCCACGTGGCTCTGTTGGGCAAGGTTACTGAGCTCAAGTCACTGCTCATTCAGGGCAGGGCTCTAGCGCCTGGTTGGGTCTGTGCCCACAGAGAACCTCATGACCTCACCATTCTCCGGCTCCCTTAGCGGCACCTAAAGCAAAGAGCAAGCGGTGGTTAATAAGTTCATCCTGCCATGCTGGAGGGCAGAGCTGCGGGATGATTTAGCGGAAAGCCATGACCTTAAGCAAGTTATGGAGGCCTTGCTGTTATTGATAAAACTGATTCTCTCGCCCCATTTGGCTGGTTGTGTCTACTGTCAGCTGATTACAGCCTGGAGGAAAGGGGAATGAGGAATGTGTGGTCCCAGTCTCCAACACAACAGTGCCTGGGTGGGCAGACCCCTGGAAAGTAATGAGAAGACCAAGTTTTTTGGTGTGGTTGCTAGGATGGGCTTTAGAATAACTTGGCTCATTGTGTTATTACCTCAGCTGGTATTTCTGAGCATGAGCTGGATGCCTTGTACAAAAATGGGAAATATGAGAAAGGTATTTCTTTGCAGGGGAAGCTGATTGGAAAATCAGTGAATTGGGGTTAATGACTTGTGATTTTGACAACCCGCCGGTGAGTTGTGTAAGGGCAGGTGTGACTGGAGTTGGTCGCTCTGGCTCAGTGAAGGCTGAATCAAGGTCGAACAAAGATGAAGTCCCTAACTAGACCCAGCCTTGGCAACTGTGAAGCAGGCATGTCAGTCTTCACTCTCTTCGCCTCCCAGCCCTTCTTTGGCTCCTCGGCTCCCCACCCTCCCCTGATCCGACTCCTTAGAAGCCAACACCATCTTTTCAGGAGCGCTTTCACGTCTGAACAACTTTTATTAAAACCGACACACCCTTGGCAGTCTCTTACAGAACTAAACATACTCTTACCATATGATCCAACAATCGTGTTCCCCTAAAGTTGAAAACTTACATCTACACAAAAGTCTACATACAGAAGTTTACAGCAGCTTTATTTGTAATTGCTAAAACTTGGAAGCAACCAAGCTGTCCCTCAGTATGTTAGTGGATAAATAAACAGGTACATTCAGATGATGGAATATTATTCAGTGCTAAAAATAAATGAGTGGTAGTGGGGAGGGGATAACTCAAGTTATGGTAGAGCACATGCTTAGCATGCATGAGGTCCTGGGTTCAATCCCCAGTACCTCTGTTAAAAAATAAATAAACCTAATTACCTTCCTCCACCTCAAAAAAAAAAAAAAAAAAAAAAAAAAAAGAAATGAGCTATCAAGCCATGCAAAGATATATAAGAAACTTAAATGCATGTTACTAAATGAAGGAAGTCAATCTAAAAAGGCTATGTACTACATGATTCCTGCTATATGACATTCTAGAACAGCAAAACTCTGGAGACAGTTAAAAAAAAAAAAAGCAGTGGTTCCCAGGGATTAGGAGGGAGTAAGGGATGATGAGGTGAAGCACAGAGGATGTTTAGGGTAGTGAAACTATTCTGTATGGTACTATAATGATGGATACATGTCATTATATATTTATCTAAACCCACAGAATGTTCAACGCCAAGAGTGAACCCTAATGTAAACTATGGACTTTGCGTGATAATGATGTCAGGGCAGGCTCATTGGTGGTGACAGATGTGGGAGGTGTCGATGGTGGGGGAGGCTGTGCAGGTGTGGAGTCGGGCTGTGTGTGGAAACTCTCTGTACTTTCAGCTCAATTTTACTGAGAGCCTAAAACTTCTCTAAAAAATATACAGTCTATAAAAAGCAAAATTGACCCATCCTGTGGGCCTGTCCCTCAGGGATGGATTGAACCTGCCACGTGAGTAGGTTCAGTGTCTTGACAGCTCCTTCTGCCTGAGCATGAGCTGGGTCCCCAAGGTTCCCACCCTCCTTGGCCTCGACACTGACCCTCTCTGAGTAGGTGTTTCTCCAGATTCTGACCCCCACCCCACACTGTGGCCCTTCTCCCTCCTTCTGGTCCCGCCGTATTCCTTTCCCCTGCCTCCTCCCCTGTCTAGGATTCCTTCAAAACAGATGCTCTCTCACCTACATCCTCCTCTTCCCCATGGGACTGACCATACTGTCCCTCCCACAGGGCTTTGGTGTGAACACGGAGACAGTGGGTGTGGGGCTGCTTTCTGCTTTGTAGGACGGCAAAGAAAAGGTCAGCTGTTATTTGCTTTTACATGTTGGCTCCACATCTGTCCTCCCTCTGGGACCCAGCTCTCAACCCACAACGTCCCCCGTGGGAGGAAAGAGCGGGCAAACCTGCTGCTCTGTCCCTCAGCAGCTTCCTTCTCCGGACCTGGGGATGGTTGCCTTGGGAGCAAAGCAGATGACTTGCTGTCTGCGCTGAGGACAGGCAGGCTGAGAAGCCTGCTGGAGACGGGCTCTGCTGGATTCTCTGGGGCCGGGGGCTCTTGGCTTTGGTGGTCTAGGATGCTTGCTGCTTAGGCAGAAACCAAGAGGTGTGGGGTGGGAAAAAAAGGCTCATAAAAATGCGGGCACAGACTAAAACCAAAGTCAGGAGGACCATCCAACCAGACCCTGAGACCCTGCGCCACATCCAGGACCTGATTCTTCGCTCTGAAGGCCCAAGGATGCTGCTGTGAGCGCCGGTGTAACGAGACCTTGGAGGCCGTCTCACGCTGATTCAAGTGCACCAGACTGAAGCCAACACCAGAATTCTGATTTATTCGTTTGCAATGAAAAATAGATCTGTTGCCTGGAATAGAATGCTCACTTAGCACAAAGGTAAGTCAGTCACCTGGGAGGTCAGAGCTCCAACAGATGACTGTGAAGAGTAGAAAGCAGAGAAGGACAACTTTGGCTAATCTGGGGATGAGGTCACTTCACTAATTTACAAAATAAATACTTTTCGAGGGCCCATTCTATGCCTGTTATGGGCAGAATTGTCACTTCCCAAAATTCATGTTGAAGTCCTAACCCCCAGTAGCCCAGAGTGTGATGGAACTTGGAGACGGGGACTTTACAGAGGTTATTGAATTAAGATGGGGTCGTTAGAGTGGGCCTTAATCCGTGTGACCGGTGTCCTTACGAGAAGAGGAAATTTGGACACAGACACACACAGAGGGAAGAGCATGTGGGGACACAGGGAGAAGACAGTCATCCCCGAGTCAAGGAGGGAGGACTCAGAGGGAATCAGTTCCACCGACACCTTGATCTTGAACTCGGCCTCCAGAACAGTGGAAAAATAAATTTCTGTTGTTTCAGCCCCCGGTCTCTGGGACTGTGCTGTGGAGACTGAGTAGACTGCATCCAGTGCTGGACCCAGGCAGAGAGCTGGGGTGGGTGGTGGTGACAGTTTTCTTCACGGAGCTGCTGTTCTCGTGAAGGAAAAGGAGCCCAAAGCAAGAAGACCAGAGCATCTCTCTGAGGGGGTGTTGCATAAGCTGAGACCAGAAAAGGGAGAACGAGCCAGTCATGGGGAGTGCCAGGGGACAAATATTTCAGCGGGTGGAAAGTTGCGAGGGCAGAGGCTGTGGGGCTGCAGGGCTCTGGGGAGGGTCCAGGGAGAGGAAGAAGGAAGGAGGCAGGTGAGGCTGGAGCAGCTGAGTGGGGAGGTGAGAGGCCTGGGGGTGGAGGTCATGGAGGCTGCAGGGCCAGCACATGAGCCGAGAGCCAGGAGGGGTCACTGAAAGTTTCAAAGCAGGGCAGTGACTTGATTTGATCTTCACATTTAAAAGGTTGCCCTGGCTTCCCTGGGGGAAGCCAGGGAAGGTTAGGCCAATGATGATGGTGGCAGAAGAATTGAAAAAGAGTAGGAGGACGTGAGTATATCTTGGCGGTCTATCCAAATTGTCAGGAGTTGCTGATTGATAGCGTTTGGAGGGTTTGGGAAGGAGCAGAATCCATGAACGCTCTCAGGATTTTTGCAGATGGCAGTGTTATTTATCTAGATGAGGAATTTGGGAGATGGGTGGATTTGGGGATGAAGGACTGGGAAGTCAAAGCTTCTGTATGATCTCTGTCAAGCATAGAGAAAACTTTGCCGGTGGGACCAGAATACATGAAGTTAGTGAGCAAGTCTTCTCCCCAAAGAGCTCTCTGGGTACTCTGACCAGGTTTTAGATCCAGCCAACTCAGGCTAGCTGAACACAAAATAAGTTGGCTAAAGTCACTGGGAAGCTCAGGGGGAGATGCGTGCTTTCAGGCATGGCTGGATCTAGTTCTCTCCTCTCTGTGTCTCTCTCAGCTCTGAGATGTTTTCCTCTGGGCTGAGTGTATCCTCAGGCAGGATCTTACGGTAGTTTTCCTCCGATCAGTGATAGTGATGGGAATGACTCTTATTCACTTGGCTTGGGTCACATGAAACACTATGAATGAATCACTGTGCCCTTTGGTTTGAATATTTATTGACTAAGTTTGCTATGCCTGTCTGAGGAGGTGCATAAGGTTACCTCTACCTAAAACCTCATGGACTGAAGGTGGGAAAGAGATGATCCCCCCAAAGAAAGCCATTCAGAGCAGATAAAAACAAAAGCGGGTGGTTATGACCATGTAACCACCAGGCCTTGGATAAAGATTTTTATTTTGTTTCAGGAAAGATGTCCCAGCCATTTCTGAGCTATAGCTGAGCCTGACCGATTTCTCAGGCTCAACAGTTTCCTCCAGGGGGTTATCTCATGGTTTAATTCTTGAAGGTCAATTTTATGTCCCTTATTCCTATTTTCTAGAAGAAGAGTTCATTGTAGCCTCAAGGAAGTGAGGTAGTCAGTGAACAGTCCGGCTCAGTGCAAGGCACATGGTAGTCCCTCCACGGAGGGCAATGATTGTTATAATCATTTATTCCGCAAGTGGCTCCTGACCTTCTGTCACGTGCATGATGCTGCCCTGGGGACTTGGGACTTGCGTTCTTAGCTTGAGCCTTGGCTGTGGGTCAGTCATATGCAGGCATGTCTGGCAAATTGTGGCTCCCACCTGCACAAGGTTGATCCTCAGAGGACCAAGGAGCCTCCTGAGAGAGTATAAGACCTAGGCGAGGAGGGGAAGGTACTGAGACTGTGACCAGTGTCAAAACACCAGTCCTCAGAGGGGAGGCTGGATATGAGGGAAGCCCAGACCTCCCCATGGGTCTGACTCTGTGCCCAACTCCAGCTGATGCCTGAATCCTCCAGAGAGAGTGGGAACAGGAGAGAGCTGCTCAGCTGAGATCCCAGCAGGGCTTTGGGACCACACAGCCCTCCTGGAATTGACAGTGAGCGGGGTTGGGGGGGGCACTGTCCCCTCTGAGCCTGGCCACAGCCCAGCTCTGGCACAGAGGGGCACTCAGCTATTGTAGGCAGCTCTGGGAAGTGTAGTGGTTCCAGCTGAAACCACAGGCTTTGTGAAAATCCATTCGCTGAAAGCTAACTTACTAAATGTCAATTTACCAACTGAGCAAGGCACTGAATGATTGAGTTTTTATAGGGGTTTAGCTTCACCCCTGCTCCAGCCTCTGCTTGTGTGTCATCGAGGCTGATGGAGGGAAGGGGGTTAAACGTGAGCTACCATCGTCTAAATTTTTTGTGAACTTTTGCCTCTGCTCCCAAACCTGGCCAGTCCCTGCCTCTTGCTCTGCCTTTCCTCTACCATTTTCACTCTAATGGGCACGTTTTTCCTTAAAAGCAATTGAATATCATCTGTAATTTTGAGGGCACGTGCCTTGCCACTGTGGGTCATTTAGGATTGCTATTGACTGCAAGCCACAGACTAATAGGTTAGGGGTTGTTTTCCGCTCTGTAACAGGAAGTCTGAAGGGCACTATTGCTGAGCTAAAAGCTCCTTCACGCTTCTTGATGCACTATCATTGGTGTTGGCTTCAGTCCTCATGTGGAGAGACGGCTGCTGCCCCTCCAAGCATCACATCTACATTCCAAAAAGGGATCAGGGGATTGGATAAAAGAGCTGTGCTCCCCATCCCTTTTGTCAGGTAAACCAGAGCAGTTCAAAAGCCTCAGCTAACAGATTTTTTTTTTTAATTGAAGTATAGTGAGTTTACATGTGTCAATTTCTGGTGTACAGCATAATGTTTTAGTCATACATATACATACATATACTCATTTTCATTATAGGCTACTACAAGATTGAATATAGTTTCTTGTGCTAAACAGATGAAATTTGTTTTTTAATCTATTTTATATATAGTAGTATTTGCAAATCTCAAACTCCCAATTTATTCCTTCCCACCCCTTTCTCCCCCCTCCCCTGGTAACCATAAGTTTGTTTACTATGTCTGCGAGTCTGTTTCTGCTTGGTAGATAAGTTCATTAGTGTCTTCTTTTTTCTTTTTTCTTAGATTCTGCATATAAGTGATATCATATGGTGTTTTTCTTTCTCCTTTCTGGCTTACTTCTCTTAGAATTACCATCTCCAGATCCATCCTTGTTGCTGCAAATGGCATTATTTTATTTTTTTATGGCTGAGTAGTATTCCATTGTGTAAATATACCACAACTTCTTTACCCAGTCATCTGTCACTGGATATTTAAGTTGTTTCCATGTCTTGGCTATTGTATGTAGTTCTGCTATGAACATTGGGGTGCATGTATCTTTTCGAGTTTGAGTTCCCTCTGGATATATGCCCAGGAGTGGGATTGCTGGATCAGACAGTAAGTCTATTTTTAGTTTTTTGAGGAATCTCCATACTGTTTCCCATAATGGCTGCACCAAATTGCATTCTCACCAACAGTGTAGAAGGGTTCCCTTTTCTTTACACCCTCTCCAACATTTATTGTTTCTTGACTTTTTAATGATGGCTATTCTGACTGGTGTGAGGTGATACCTCATTGTAGTTTTGATTTGCATTTCTCTGATAATTAGCGATATTGATTTTTCATGTGCCTATTGGCCATTTGTGTGGCTTTACTGGAGAATTGCTTGTTTAGGTCTTTGCTCATTTTTGGATTGGGTTGTTTGGTTTTTTTGTTATTAAGTTGTATGAGCTATTTATGTATTCTGGAAATTAAATGTCTGTTAGTTGCATCACTTGCAAATATTTTCTCCCATTCTATAGGTTGTCATTTTGTTTCAGCAGACTTCTTAATATCTGTCACTGGACAACACTTGTCCCATGGCCACCCTAGGCTCTGCCTCTCTCCAATTATCTGTTCCTGCCCCTGTAGCTGGAGGTGAAATGATGGTGGCTGAACTGTCCTAGGCCTGGTTTAAAGTTTTATTTAAAAGCTTCTGGGGCTGAATGAGGGAATAAGACTTTTTAGGAGGCTGAGTTCCTATAGATCAAATTGGGTCAAGAGAGTCCCAGTTTGGGGTTTATTATTACTGTAATCACATTTCTACCCATCAGTTGATAGGACTTGAGGAAACTCAGTATGCAGAGGTGAATAAGGCATGGTGACAAGTACATATTGATTCTGGAGACAGATAAATTGTGTCCGGATCATAGGAGGGGTACAAACAAAGTGCCCTGGGGCTTGGCAGAAGGAAAGGTGGAGAGGACCAAAATGAGCAGAACATCATGTACTCCTGACGCTGCTTATTTTAAAAATTGACATCAGTGCAAACTGGCTTCCACTTAGTGGCCATGATTGCTGCCTCTACATGCCTGGATCTTAACTGCTAAGACTCCCGCTGAGCTGCCTGAATGCCAGCAGAAGTAAAGGGCCACTTGGGTATTTCTTAAAAGCTCCAGGTGGACTTTTAGGAGCTGGTTCTGGTGAAGGAGCTCAGGAAAGCCACAAAGATGATTCACTACAATCTGAATTATGTTGTTTTATTAGAAGTCACTCAGCTTAACAGTTAGCAAGCAGTTTCATTCAATCATCATAAACATCACCAAGCCTGGTACAGTATGAGATCATTCTTTAGGGAGAACAGCCTGTATCCAGAATACTATAATGTACTAGCTATTGTATTGCAAATAAGGAGAGAAGATGGTTTAAAACCAAACAGAACTTCCTTGTAATTAGCTACCAAGCCCTAATTTTTTGATCTGTAAATTGCAAATAATCATACCCACATGCAGAAAGCATTACTCTTATTCACCCACATCTGATTCTCCTCTACGTCTGAGCACAGGGAGGGGATTATAGTTCCCTTCTCCTCTGAAGTTGGCATGTCCACGTGACTTACTTTGACCAATAAAGTGTGAGTGGAAATGTCCTGTGTTACTTGCAAGTGGAAGGCAGGGTTGGAGTCTCACGGCTCTATTTTCCTAACTCCCCAAGTGAAGGAGTTATGGTTGACATGGAGGATCCACAAAACCAACGCAGCCTAGGATCCTGGGGCAACATGTGGAGAGTTGCTCAGACCCAACACCAAACCTGTATTCTTAGGATCAACCTCAGAGATCAGGGGGTTGTTTGCTACTATAATATATCTTAGCCTATCCCAGTCACAGACTCTTCATAGGGCATCATTTGAATTAAAGCAGATTATCTATGAAGATAGTTAGCATTCTGGCTACAATAAAGAGCATTATGTGTTAATGAAGCACAGAAAACCATTTAAAAGGGGAAGTTTTCAATAAATGGTGCTAGGAAACCTGGATATCCACATGCCAAAGAATGAAATTAGAGCTTCACCCTACACCATATACAAAAATTAACTCAAAACGTATCAGAGTCCTAAATGTAAGAACAAAACTACAAAACTCTGAGAAGAAAATGTAGAAGAAAAGCTTGTACACTTAAAATGGTTAAAAAGGTATTTTTTTGGTTATAAATATTTTACTAAAATTAAAAATAAATAATTTTTTTGGGAAAAAAGGGTAAGGTGTAAGAGATGCTCAGGAAGGAAAGAGAACCTTCAGCTGGAGAGTCTAACTGCTTGATGTGGTCCTCAAGTGCAGAGTGCCTCAAATGTGAAAGTCCCCATGAGTTTTAGCTCCAACTTGAAGGACGGTAAGTTGTCTTCACAAAGGGACTAGACACCAGGGCATTTGTTGATGTGAGGTGTGAAATGACTCAGATAAGGGACTGGTAGAAACTGGCTCCACTTTGGTAAGGTCAAGGAAACTTCTGTGTATTAGTTAGGATTTGGTTCAGCTGCATGTAACAACGGAAACAGCCACTACCCCCAAATAACTGTAGCTTTGGAAAGAGAGAGGTTCATTTTGTTTTCATGAAGAAAAGTCCAGAGACAGTCCATCTAGAAATGGTTTGCCTCCACAATCAGGAAGGGTTCATGCCCCTTCTATCTGTCTGCCCCACCATTCTTTGTGGTGGCTTCCATAGCCAGGAGCACCTCATGATCCAAGGTAACTGATGGGCCCCAGCCATCACACCCACAGTCCAGGTGGGATAAAGGTGGAAGAGGAAAAGGCACGGAAGTTCTGTCAGCTGAGTGAATCCCCTTTAGTGAGACTTCCTGTAAGCCCTACCCACTGAGCTACGCTCACAATAAAACCAACCAATAGCAAGAGACCGAAAGACACGCTCTTTGACCTCAGCACATTGCGGCCGCCCCCAGTACCCCCGGGCTTCCGTTACCCAGCAGGAAGGAGAAAACGGATATTTGGTAAGTAGCTAGCAGTTTCTGGGATGACTGAGTGCCTTCTACCCTGCCTGTTACTTTGCATACTTTCCAAATCTAAGTTCTATGCCTGACTTATAAAGAGTTCAGTTAAATGTCTGCACTCAAGAAGTTGTTTTCTGCGTTGAGTAGGGAGGGATTTTTACTGTAAGGAGCAGCCAAATAAGAAAAGTATATTGAAAAGATCTGAGGGGAGCATGGATGAGAGACGCCGACTGCATCCTCTAACCAAATGTAGTGGTCCAAGTAAAACGAGAGGCTCAAACATGCATCCATGTCGTTGTGTGAAACATGTGTGAAAGGTTTCAGGGGTTCTGGATGAACCTCTAGGACATGGAAAGACCTTAAAAAAAATCACTGAGGAATTTTCTGACTGGAGGCCACCCTGCCCACTTCAATCACTCATTAGGCAGCTTCTTATAAAGGAGGGCAGGTGTGGTGCAGGAGACAGGGGTCTGGGCTTGGATCCTAGATCTGTTACAAGTGAGCTGGGCTATCTTGGAAGTCCCTGAGGCTGTTTCCTTATGTACAATATAGGGCTGTTGGGAGAATCAGTGAGAAGATGTATGTATTCATAATCTATAACAGCATTCAGCATATATTAGTTATTTGTTACTTAAATAATAAGTGATCATTAATTTGGATACTATGGTATAGAAGATAGTATATTAGACACTTTATAATCCTCCACCTCTACCCCTAGTGGAGGACCCACCATCACAAATACCCAAACACAGACAATCCTATAAGATGGGTATTATCTTCATTTTACACATCAGAAAGATAAGATTCAGAGCTGTTGAGTAACTTGCTCAAGGTCACACAGCTAGTGTCTGTGCCCCAGTTTCAGCGTTATTGTCTCAGTCTCCAAAGCCCATTGTCCTTTCCACTAGCACAATTCAGTGAAAAGTAGAGTCCTTTTTTCTCAAATTGCCCTTTATAAACTAGAGCGAGCAGAGACACAGGTTTTTCTCATGATTTGGAAGGAACTTCTGCTGTGTTAAAAGAAAGCTGCACTTAAGAGGCTTATTTGGAAACTCCTGAGGCAGAGATGTGAGAGGAAATGGCAGGGTCCTTGCATAACCAGCTCCAAACATGCCTCATTTGCTGTGCTTGAGGGGATTTCAATGAGTCAGGGAATGATGGAATGGATCCTTCATTTTTTTCCTGAGCCAGTTGTCACTTGAGAGGCTGAACAACAAAAGGAAACATCTTGTTCCAGAGAGAATAGTGTCTGTGGCACCTCCTTCTTTCATACACCATAATCATCCCACCAAATTTCAAAGCTCTACTGAAGTTGTTTTCAAATAGGGCTGAATGAAAGTACCAGGGTGAAACTCTGTGGTAGACAGAAAAATGCTGCTCTCTGCTAAAAAAAAAAAAAAAAAAAAAAAAAAAAGTCCATGTCCAATTCCCCGGAACCTGTGAATATATTACTTCACATGGCAATAGGATCTTTGCAGCTGTGATTAAGTTAAGGATTATCTGGGTGGGTCCAGTGTAATCACCTGGATCCTTAGAAGCCAGAACGTTTCTGGCTATAGTCAGAGGGAGAAGTGACTACAGAAGAAAGGCACAAAGGGACTTTGAAGATGGAGGAATGGGGCACAAGCTAAGGGATGCAGGTAGCCTCTAGAAGCTGGAAAAGGCATGAAACCAGATTCTCCCCCAGGGCCTCCAGGATGTCTCTGACATCTTGATTTTAGCTCAGTGAGGTCCGTGTTGGACTTCTGACCTACAGAACTATATGATGAAACTGAATTGTTTTAATCCACAGGGTTTGTTGTAATCTGTTATAGAATCAATGTAAAATATATACACTTGGGAGTATTACTGTTTGAAAGTTCCTTAGTCCATGTGCCAGAGCGGTTCTGAAACATAGGTCTGATCCTCTTTCCTCACTTCCAGATCGACTAGACTCCTGTCGACTCCACCTGTAGGAATGATCCTTGTGACCCTAGCTACTGTCCTTCGAGGACTGGCTTCATGCCAGGCGCATGCTAGACACTTTCACTTTTTTCCAATCTTTACAACTCGTGCCAAGTAGGGAATAATACCTTTTTATCAGATGAGAGAGCTGAGACTCTGAGAGATTAAGTGACCCGCCCAGATAGAAAAGATGCAGCCAGGATTCCCACTCCCTGTCCTCTGGTAGGCATCTGGAGTACCAGGGATGGAGGCTGGGGTGGCTGGGGAACCTCACCAACGTTCCGGAATCTGGCTC
Source organism: Camelus ferus (assembly GCF_009834535.1). Classification (NCBI taxonomy): domain Eukaryota; kingdom Metazoa; phylum Chordata; class Mammalia; order Artiodactyla; family Camelidae; genus Camelus; species Camelus ferus. The sequence goes on from NC_045720.1 coordinate 13,128,453, forward strand.
TTCCTCTACATGCCCGTGCTCCCCTGACACAGGTTCTCATCTCCCACCTGGGTTTTGGCTACTGCTTCCTAAGATGTCCCTCTGCCTCTGGATCTCATCTTTGCCCATCCATCTTGCACTAGAGGAAGAAGAACTTCTCTAGTACACAGACAGGTTCTTGTCACTTCTCTGCTTAAACCCTTCTGGGGATCCCCACTTCCTGCTGCATAAAGTCCAACCTTCTTAGTTTGACATTCAAAGCCATTCATAATCTGTGTTCAATTTGTCCCTCTCTACGCTACAGACCCATCGACACTAGCTTTGCACCAGAAAATGCCATGGACTTCTCATCACCATGTGTATGAACCTCCTTATAGAATAGACAAGGGAAGTATAGATCAGACATGTAAAGTTAGTTGCCTTAGGTCACACAGCTTGTATGAAGCAGAGTCAATACCAGACCCCCAATTCCCCATTAGACCACCCTGGAATCTTGAAGAGATCATCTCCGATCCCTCCACTTTCCTCCTCTGCCACCATTACTGAGTGAAAGCAACTATCCTCTCTTGTGGGGAGGACTACAGTACCTCCAATCTGTTCTCCGCATGGAATAAAAATCTAATCATTCCTCTCTACCTCTTAAAAATCCTTTGCTATCCACTGCCTTTAAAATAAAGACTGAACCTTTCAGGATGTGGCCATTACATGGCTTTCCAGCCCCATCTGAGAATCCTCTGCCTCTCACTTGATACCCACCGTCCTTCAGACCCCTCCATGTGCCTTGCTCCCTCCCACCTCAGGGCCTTTGCACCTGCTACCTTCTCTGCCTAGAGTGGTCTTCTTCTTCTCCAACTTTATTCCTTATCGTTCATCTTCCTTCTGTCATTACTTCCCCAGGAAGCCTTCCTGATCGCCAGACTGGGAATGGGTCCTCCTGGAGGTGCTCTTTCTGCTCCCAGTACTTTGCCCCTGTTCAGTCAACCAGTCTGTAATTATCTGTGCATGATGATTTGATTAATATCTTCTGTCTTTCAAACTCTATGCTCCATTTGAGCAGCGATTTACTTTATCTGATTGTGTACTTTTGAGTTCCTGGAGTCGATCTCAGCAGTTGGAGCAAGGAAGAAACTCAATAATTATCTGTTGAAAGAATAAACACTGACTAGCCCCAGCTGTGAAGTCAATCCCAATTTCCATTTATGTGTCTTTTGAGGGAAAAGACCTTTAGAAAGTTATCAAATGTTTCAACTACTAGACACAGAATTGGATATTGTATCCTGTAGGTTGTTTGGTGGTGGTGTTGATATTAACTATGTTTTGCTTGGTTAGTTTGAGGGAAAGGATTCAAATGTTATTAAAATAAATAAGCAAAACCAGTCTGAACAATATTTAAGCAGTAAGAACAACTTTAATCTGTCAAAGGAATAGATTTTTATTTTTTATTGAAGTATAGTCAGTTTACAATATATCAATTTCCAGTGTACAGCATGTTTCAGTCATACATATACATACATTATTCCTTTTCATATTCTTTTTCATTATAGGTTAGTACAAGATATTGAATATAGTTCCCTGTGCTATACAGTAGAAATTTGTTTCAAGTGAATAGATTTAAATTAATCCCATTTAAGAACACAAATAGGGAATCATGACAACTACTTGGGAAACACGTTTTCTGCTCTAAGTTTTTTTTTTTTTTTTAATTCTTAAGCTGTAATATCTTTAAGGCCAGGGCTGCACAACTAGGTCTAGCACATTATTTTACTTTTTTTTTAAAGACAAGATGGGCCATAAGCAATAACCTATGTATAGAACACCAGACATAGCTGATTCCAAAATTATCCTTGCTTACCACTTCTTATGATGCCAGCTGATCTGAAAGTGTTTCAAATACTTCTGCTAAAGGCTCTTCAACATGCCAGGGTCTTTTGACATCAAGGAAAACTTGATGAGCTCTGTTTGACTTAGAGGGATTTTCCATTTTTAGCTTGGTTTTTATTGTGGATTTGAACAGTGTGTGTTGTTTTGTCAAGAGCCGACGTGTCATTTTATTGTCCTGAATCCAGCAGAAAATATAATACCTTACTTCCAAATCTGTCCTAAAATAATGCTTGCTGTTCTTTTCCTTTTCAACATCACCACAAATATATGTCATGCTTTTTCTTAAACCTCATCCATGAAACAAATTCCTTACTCAGTGCTCTTCTTGGATGAGCCATAATTTGAAGATAGAATGGTATCTTGAGGAGCTACTGAAATGCAGAATCCATTGTGACAAGGGCTGTTTGTCTTACTCTGTTGTATCCCCACTGCCCAGCACGTAAGAGACACTCAAATATTTTTAAATAAACACATTTATATTTGCTTATTAAACTTTTAACATTCAAAATAATACATATTTTACAAGTTTTAGAAGAGCTAGAAAAACAAGGGAAAGAAAAGATACTGTTACTTAAAGATAATCACTGTTAACATTTTGACATTTCCTCCAGACATTTTATTTATGTGTGTGTGTATCATATATATATATACATTCTTTTCTTTTTAAATCATGCTATATACAGTTTTCTTTATTTTACTTGCAATGTACTCAATGTATATATCCCATGCCATCAAGTAATTTTAACTACATCATTATTGGTGGCTGTGTTATTCTACGGTGAAAATGGACCACAGTTTATGTAACTAATCACACTGGGAAACATTGTCAATGTTGTCAGTGCTCTTTTCAGCACTTCAAGAAAACAGAGGATATGGTTACTAGGGTGTGAACATCTATGGCCAGAAGATTCCATGTATAAGCGATATCATATGGTATTTTTCTTTCTCTTTCTGGCTTACATCACTTAGAATGATGATCTCCAGGTCCATCCATGTTGCTGCCAATGGCATTATTTTATTTTTTATGGCTAAGTAGTATTCTACTGTATGTATGTATGTATATATATATATATACGTATACCACAACTTCTTTATCCAGTCATCTGTCGATGGACATTTAGGTTGTTTCCGTGTCTTGGCTATTGTAAGTAGTGTTACTGTGAACATTGGGGTGCATGTGTCTTTTTGAATTATATTTTTCTCCAGATATATGCCCAGGAGTGGGGGTGCTGTTTCATATGGTAAATTTATTTTTGTTTTTTTAAGGAACCTCCATACTGTCCTCCATAGTAACTGCACCAATTTACATTCACATTAATAGTGTAGGTGGGTTCCTTTTGCTCCACATCCTCTCTCTCATTTATCATTTGTGGACTTTTGAATGATGGCCATTCTGACTGCTGTAGGTGATACCTCATTGTAGTTTTGATTTGCATTTCTCTAGCAATTAGTGATGTTGAGCATCTTTTCATGTGCTTGTTGGTTATCTGGATGTCTTCTTTGGAGAGATGTCTGTTTAGGTCTTCTGCCCATTTTTTAATTGCGTTGCTTGTTTCTTTGATATTAAGTTATATGAGTTGTTTGTATATTTTGGAAATCCGTCCCTTGTCAATTGCATTATTTGCAATTATTTTATCCCACTCCATATGTTGTCTTTTTGTTTTGCTGATGGTATCCTTAGCTGTGCAAAAGCTTTTAAGTTTATTAGGTCCCATTTGTTTACTTTTGCTTTTATTTTCATTACTCTAGGAGCTGGTTTGAAAAAAAAAAGATTGCTGTGATTCATGTCAAAGAGTATTCTGCCTATGTTTTTCTCTAGTTTTATAGTATTTGGCCTTACATTTAGGTCTTTAATCCATTTTGAGTTTATTTTTGTATATAGTGTTAGAGAATGTTCTAACTTCATTCTTTTACAGGTAGCTGCCCAGTTTTCCCAGCACCACTTATTGAAGAGACTGTCTTTTCTCCATTGTATATTCTTGCCTCCTTCGTCATAGATTAATTGACCATAAGTGTGTGGGCCTATTTCTGGACTTTCTATCCTGTTCCATTGATCTATGTGTCTGGTTTTTGTGCCAGTACCATACTGTAGCTTTGTAGTATAGTCTGAAGTCAGGGAGTGTGATTCCCCTAGCTCTGTTCTCCTTCTTCAAGACTATTTTGGCTATTTGGGGTTTTTTGTGTTTCCATACAAATTTTAAGGGTTTTTTTTGGTTTGTTTGTTCCAGCTCTGTGAAAAATGTCATTGGTAATTTGATATGGATTGCATTGAACCTGTTATTGCCTTGGGTAGTATGACCATTTTAACAATATTTATTCTTCCGATCCAAGAACACAGTGTATCTTTCCACCTGTTTATGTTGTCTTCAGTTTCTTTCATCAGTATCTTACAGTTTTCAAAGTACAGGTTCTTTGCCTCCTTGGGTAGGTTTATTCGTAGGTATTTTATTCTTTTTGGTGAGATGGTAAATGGTATTATTTAACTAATTTCTTTTTTCTGCTATTTCATTGTTAGTGTATAGATATGCAACTGATTTCTGTATATTAATTTTGTATCCTGCAACTTTACCAAACTCATTGATGAGCTCTAGTAGTTTTCTGATTGCTTCTTTAGGGTTTTCTATGTATAATATCATGTCATCTGTGAACAGTGACAGTTTTACTTCTTTTCTGATTTGGATTCCCTTTATTTCTTCTCTGATTGCTATGCCTAGGACTTCCAAAACTATGCTGAATTAAAGTGGTGAGAGTGGGCATCCTTGCCTTGTTCCTGATCTTACAGGAAATGCTTTCAGGTTTTCCCATTGAGTGTGATGTATTCTGTGGGCTTTTCATACACGACCTTTATTTTGTTGAGGTATGTTCACTCTATGCCTACTTTCTGGAGAGTTTTTATCATAAAAGGCTGTTGAATATTATCAAAAGCTTTTTCTGCATCTATTGAGATAATCATATGGTTTTTATTATTCAGTTTGTTAACATGTATCACGTTGTTTTGATTTGCAGATATTGAAAAATCCTTGTATCCCTGGGATAAATCCCACTTGATCATGGTGTACGATCCTTTTAATGCATTGTTGGAGTTGATTTGCTAGTATTTTGTTGAGGATTTTTGCATCTATATTCATAAGTGATATTGGTCTGTAATTTTCCTTTTTTGTGCTATCTTTGTTTTTGGTATGAGGGTGATGGTGGCCTCATAAAATGGGTTAGGAAATGTTCCTGTCTCTGCAATTTTTTTGAATAATTTCAGAAGAATAGATGCTAACTCTTTTCTAAATGTTTAGTAGAATTCCCCTGTGAAGCCATCTGGTCCTGGATTTTAGATTGCTGGGAGTTTTTATTTTTCTTTTCTTTTTTTTTTTTTTTTAATTGAAGTACAGTCAGTTGCAATGTGTCAGTTTCTGGTGTACAGCACAATGCCCCAGTCTTGCATATACATGCATATATTCCTTATTGGGAGTTTTAAAATTACTGATTTAGTTTCAGTACTGGTAATTGGTCTATTCTTATTTTCTCTTTCTTCCTGATTCAGTCTTGGCAAGCTGTACCTTTCTAAGAAATTGTCCACTTCTCCTAGGTTGTCCTTTTGGCGTATAGTTGCTCATAGTAGCCTCTATGACCCCTTGTATTTCTGTGGTGTCGGTTGTAACTTCTTTTTTATTTCTGATTATATTAATTTGGGCCCTCTCCCTTTTTTTCTTGATGAGTCTGACCAAAAGTTTATCAATTTTGTTTATCTTTTCAAAGAACTAGCTTTTAGTTTCATTGATTTTTTTTTTTTTTTTTAGTCTCTATTTCATTTGTTTCTGCTCTAATCTTTATTTTTTTTCTTCTACCAGCTTTTGGGTTGGTTTGTTCTTTCTTTAGCTGCTTTAGGTGTAAGGTTAGGTTGCTTATTTGAGATTTTTCTTGTTTCCTGAGGTAGGCTTGTATCACTGTAAACTTCCCTCTTGGAACTGCTTTTACTGCGTCCCAGAGGTTTTGTGTTTTCATTTTCATTTGTCTCAAAGTATTTTTTAACTTTCTCTTTGATTTCTCAGTGATCCATTGGTTGTTTAGTGGCATATTGTTTAGCCTCCATGTATTTTCAGTTTTTGCAGTTTTTTTCTTGTAGTTGGTTTCTAACCTCATAGTGTTGTGGTCGGAAAAGATGCTTGGTGTGATTTCAATTTTTTAAAATTTACTGAGGCTTGCTCCGTGAGCCAGCATGTGTTTGATTCTGGACAATGTTTTGTGTGCACTAGAGAAGAATGTGTGTTCTGTTGCTTTTGGATGGAATGCTTTATAGGCCATGCCTAGGGCTGTGTCTAGAGGTGGCTCAGGAAGTCTGCTGATGGGTGGGGCTGCATTCCCACTCAGTATGTTGTTTGGCCTGAGGCTTCCCAGCATGTAAGCCTCCATGCTGTTGGGTGGGGCTAATAACCCAAGCAACTTGTCAGCCTCCAGGAAAGTTTGTGTACATGAACTCTCCCCAAATGTCTGCCACCAGCTTTTGTGTCCACAGGGTGAGCCACAGCCACCCCCCACCACCCTAGGAGACCTTCCAAAACCAGCAGGCAGGTCTGGCCTAGGTTCCTATGAAATCACTGCCTCTGCCCTTGGACCCAGTGTGTGCGAGATTCTGTGTGTGCTTCCCAAGAGAGTGAAGTCTCTATTTCCCCCAGTTCCATGGGGCTCCTGGAATTAAGGCTAGCTAGCCTTCAACACCAGATGTTCTCAGGTCTCCTCTCTCAATTTCAGAACCCTGAGTTGGGGAGCCTGACGTGGAACTTGGAACTCTCACTCCTGTGGGAGGGCCTCTGCACCTTAATTATTCTTCAGCTTGTGGGTTGCCAACCGGGGGGGGGGGGCATGGGGCCCAATTATATCATGAGCACGCCCCTTCTACTGTCCTGCTGTGGTTGCCTCTTTATATTTCCAGTTGAAGAAGATCTTTTTTTGCTAGGTTCGTCTTTTTCTCCAATGGTTGTTTAGCAGCCAGTTGTGGTTTTATTGTAGTCATGAGGAGAGGTGAACTCATGGTCCTACTACTCCGCCATTTCGACTGGAAATCCAGGAGACTGTTTCTAAGACTGCTTTTGAAATTAATTTATGCTTGAGAGTCATGACTGAACCTACCACATATGATGGTGAGACTAAGCCAAGGATGGTTATTCCTGTCACGGTCTGGGGAGCACCATATTTGGTGGAGACTATATATCTGGCTAAAGAGAATTATTACTAGTACCATGGGGCTCCCTATCCCATACACAAAATCATATTTCATATTCCTAAAATCCCCACTTGGAAATTGCCATAGAGCATAAATTCCAAGGGATTTCTCCAGAACTCACTACTGCTACTGAGCACATTCTACAAGCATTTATTTTAATGGAAAGCCAGCAACCTCTCATCTCTAGATGGAAATTTAAACAATCAAGTATTTTAGGTAATTTATATAAAATTTTCTCCAAGCCAGTTTCTCAGCCTGAATAAGTGAATGTGTTCCATAAAGTGTAAGGATCAAACAAGGTTTACATATATGGCACAGGTTAAATATCTAGTAACTTGCTAAAATATTTTCAGTCTATTTGCAGTAAAAATTTTATTTAAAGGAGAGTAATTCTAATAAAATCTCAGACCCAGAATTAAACTTCTCAGAATAAAACCAATTACATAAAGAAAACATTCATCTGGGTTAATTTGAGGTCACCATTGATTACTCTGGGATGAATGAACCATGATTTTATGCTGCCTGTGGGGAAAAAACATGACTTAAGGCTTTTAAATTGGAAAGATGGTGGCAGAGGTTGGAGTAGAAAGGGACTGCTCCTTTCCCATCTCTCTATGAGCCCACGACGATCCTGCGGCTGATGGCTCCAGGCAAGGTATAGATGAAGAGGACCAGGAAGATGATGAGGATGATCAGAATGAAACCGATGATGATGTACTTCTTGTAATTCCTCCAGATAAGGTGGTATAGGCACTTGAAGGGGCTCAAGAACCAGGAGAAGGAGGTGTCCGGGCGGCTGAGGAGGAAGCGAGAGAAGAACATGGGAGGGGCTGTGTTGTCAATACATAGGAATCTCAAGACCTCAAGAAGTACTTCCGACGCCCGCTTTCTGGGAGGCCACAAAGAGAGGCCTGGGAATGGGAGGTGCCTTGAAGCAGAAGCAGGCTAACACTGTGGGTGATGATGATTTCTCATCATTTTAAAGGTTGGTCTGGAGGAGGGCGAGAGTCTAGTTAGAACCCAGCCAGAGGTCTGAGGGCCCTCTGTCTGTCGAACCCTGTCTGGCTCAAGCCCCGTCGCTTCCATGAAGCCGGTGCTGATCACCCCAGTTTGTAATGATTCCCCTCTTAATTCCTATCTCACCGATCGCTTGACTTAACTCCTTTCTGAACCTACCATATTTGTCTTCCACACTCTGATAATTATTTTATGAGTCTGTGTGTTCTCCCTAAACTGAAAGCTTCTGGAAGGCAGAATTTATGTCTTATATTTCTTGGGTGTTTTTTTTTTTTGAGGTACACATTGCAGCAGCTTAATAAATTTTGAATTAATGAAGCACCCATTATGTTCCTAAAATTATGACAGATGAAAGGGAAGTACAGAGAAGGGCCACTCACTCATATGAGACACTTGGGATCCAGGGAGGCATAAGATTAACATAATTTGAAAGGGTTTGTGTACATATTTCATATCTATATATGTCTACTTTTCAACTGATATATAACCATGGATTAACTTGAATAGGGTGACCGTTTCTGCTAGTAATTCTACTTCTAGAAATTTATTTTATTTTAAAGTAATTTATAAAGAGGAAACATTTTCACTATCTTATAATAATGGGAAAAAGGTTGAAGTAAATTAAATATCCAGTTATGGGGTGGCAACCGACTCAATTACGGGCATCAAGTCTGGACTATTCCACAGCCATTTAAAAAATCCTAATTCTGACAACTATGGCAATGAAGCAAAATTTTCCAGCAAAGGATAAATGAAACATGAAGACAGTTTGTATGCATGAGTAGAGAGAGAATAGAAAAAAAATTCATGTGAAATTCACATGCACATGAAAAAATTAGTAGAAAAAATTATGAAATTATTCTTCAAATGCTTATGTGCTAGTATTATAGAAATGTGCTCTCTCCATTTGCCACAGACTCTGTAATGCTTTTAGAATATTTTTCAATTACAGAAACAAAAAGCTACATGGATTGGATGGTACCTATTGACTGCCTCCTCATCTCTCACTTCTCCCAGAGGGCTCCTCTGGAGAAAGCCTTCATCCTCTGATATGAGGACCACAAAGGGCCTTTCCTGTTTCTGATGCTTCCCCTATGGCTTCACTTACTTGGGCTTAGCCAGGGGCTCTGGTTCCTTTCGGGCTTTTCCAACAGGATTTTTCTCAGCTTCTTCTGCCGTAACAAGGTGGAACTCAGCTTCAACCTTGCCCTACACAAAGACAAAATTCTCAGTTTCTAGTCACAAAGAACTACTGGGGGCAATGCCAACCTTCTAGAAGAAGTGTTATCACATGGGAGGAAATCAGGAAGGATTGACTATCCTGCTATTTTATTTTGAGGAAATAGCTTTTTAGTCTTGAGATAAGCCATTTTTAGGACAGATAACAAAGGCCCTGAAATGATGTTACTCTTGAAGTTTTGTGACAAGAGAGGGTCCCACAGGTACACAGAGACACACACATACTCAGCCACATGTACTATTAATATCTGCAGGAGTAATATGAATTATAGAACACAGTCATCAGAAAGTGGACTAATTATTTGAGTGGCAGAACCCTTTTGAATCTGACACCGTCTTCTCTGTCAATGACTCTCAAGAGGAGATGGGTGGGTATGGCCCTACATTTGCCAAGTGACTTTTCTGTCATCCTTCCTTGTTTCTGTTGTCCCCTCTAAGTCTTTTGGAATTATCCTTTTATTAGCATTCTCTCTCCTTCTCCTCCCTCAATAAGAAACAGCATCTCTAGTTTGAAAACTGAGTCATAAGCTTCTTCAGATTATTGTGCCAAAGTTAGTGGCAGGGATGTAAGTCTTGGGTTATCAAAGGATGAGACAGGACCTCTGCAAAAGGTGAGAGTCATCCTTTCTTGTTCATTCATTAATTTTGGGGGGCCCCCTATATGCCAGGCACTATTCTAGGCCCCGGGGACTTAACAGTTAAGAAAAATAGGGTCCTTGATCTGGAGCTGCCATTCTTGGTAGAAGACGCCCTGTCTCTCTCCTGCCTCCTTTGGTTTTGTGGCTCAAGATTCAAGGTGATAGGAGGGACACAGAACTGGGAGGAGACTCACTGCAGCAACAAAGTACTTTAGCACCTATGATCGCCGTTAAAGCTTGTCTTTTCTGAATCATATGTGCAGGGGCATTACCTGACTTCTGAGGCAGAGCTGATTTTCTACCCCAGTAAGAAGATCTAAGATTCTGATGAACCAATGGTCTTATGTTAACTTATCTGTTCACCCTGAAAAAGCCAGGACTTCTTAACAGACAGGTTTGATTACTTGCTGTCATGAAAATGTAATCATGGGAGAAAATGAGAAAGAAGTGGAGTATGTGGGGGTGAGGTTGAAGCTGGAGAGGAGAGGCAGTGGCAGGATTGTCTGAATTAGGAGAGAAGTGCAGTGGGCTTTTACTACAAGTGAAGTCATGAGTTCAAATCTAAGTGGTCTCATCCATTCATTAGACTAGTGCCATGACCCAATTCAGAAGGCATTAAATTCCTATGGCCCAGAAATGTTCCTTAAAAATATGCATATATGTACTCTTCAATCCTATTGAGAAATCTTGGCTCCGCAGGCAATGACTTGCACATAAAGGCACTCAGGAAGTATTTGAAAACCAGGAAAGAATCCAAAGCGTCTATCCATTCTTGTCACTCCTCTACACATCTAGCTACAGTACAGTAATAGTAATACAACCCTAACTGTGATTGCAATGATTTATTGAATGCCCATTTGGTCCCAGGTTTGTTCTTTTTATCTATCATCTGTCTATCTATCACAGTAGCAAGCGAAGTAGGTCTCCTTTCTATTGATGGAGAAACGAAGTCATAAAAATCAAATAACTTCCTCAAGGTCACATAGGTAATAAGCCAACCAACTGGAATTTGAACCAAGGTCTGTATGATTCCAAAGCTCATGCTCTTTCCATTATAGTAGGCTGCCTCCCAACTGGGGATGTTAAGAACATGTACCCCAGAAGGTTGCTTTGAAAAATAAACGCTAGAATACATACACGGTGCTCAACCCAGTGCCTGGTGAATAGTAAACACTTGCACAATTATAGTTGTTAACCTCAACACTGTTTCATGGACAGAAACACATAATTTAACGAGAAATATATTCTGCCCATTCAGAAAATAGCCAGATAAGTCCCACAGACCATATTCCCACAGGAAAAAAAAATGCAAAGGGGAAAAAGAGGCAGAGAATATGAAATGAATTCTGCCTGAGGCACAGGAGTCATGAGTTAATATCATGAAGAACCTTGTCCCCATTGTCACAGCTCTGCCTGAGTGGTCGCAAAGCAGTTCTCTGGTATCACAAAGGCGGCAGGGGGAAGGTGTTTACCGACATATTTTGATAGGCGTTGCTCCTCATTCCATATCTCTCCACACAGAGGGTTCCATGTCCCATTTCAATCATCAGTATTCAACCAAGCACCAAGGAGAGGTCTTAAGCTAATAATATGCTCCAAATGTAACTTGAAATCAGAGCTAGAAAAAGCGGGCAGTTTGAGAAACTATCTGTTAACCTAATGACATCTATGGATGGAAGAAAATGATAAGGGAAGGTCCTGAAAAGACTGGCTTTGTTGTATTGCATCCATTGTTTATGGGCTTCAAACCTCACTGAGCCTGGAGAGTGGATGCTGGGGGAGGCTGAGAAGTGACTGTGTTCAGGAAGGACTTGCCTTCTTCAGCGATAACTATTGCTTCCTAAAAGACACCTTGCACTTGCATGAGATGAGGCATTCTCATGCATTAATGGTGGGGATGTACACTGGCAAACTCCTGTAGGAAGAGGAATACACACATACATACACACATACGTATACATATATACACACATATGTACATGCCCACATACATATGTGTGTGTGAGTGTGTGCGTATTACCATATATAGTCATACCTCTAGACTTGGGAATTCCAATTCTGGGTAGCTAAATTAAGGAAATAATTCAAAACACAGAAAAAGCTTTAACACACAAAGCATAGTTATTATTTTTTTGCATGTTCAAATTGTCCTGTCTGTCACAATGAGGTGTCCCAGACTTATCTTGCATTTATCTGCCCCAGACCTGGAGTTCACCATTTCTCCAGAGATGCCTGGTTTCTTTTAGTAGGAACTGGTATTTAGAAACCAGGATCTGGGTGCAAGAGGTCTTTTTTGCTACTGAGTGATTATACTTTTTCCTTTCAGTGAACATGGATTTTTAAATTCATAAGTCCATAATGATACAAAGAAAAATAAAGCAAGAGGGGAAAAAAAATCTCATTTATCATCACTAGAGGTGATTCTTAACACCAATTCCTGATTCAGAACTTGGTAGATAATGGAGAGAATTAAGTTTATCCTGCATTTTTTTTCTTAGGGGAGGTGGTGACTATGATATATTCCCATTTGATGAGAGAAAGCTCTTTTTAACACATGAATGCTAACTGATAAATGAAAAAAAGAACTATATAATCAGAGACAATAGCTAAGAAATAGATCATGGATGGATAGAAAGGTGGATAGATTAGGTAGGTAGGTAGGTATATAGATGGACGAATGGATGGATAGATAGATAAATATGGATGGAAAGAAGGAAGAAAGGGTTAGAAAAATCATTTTGCAGCACCAATGAAATAATTAATCCAGATCATCACTGGGTGAGAAGTGGCGGCAGAGCAGGAATTTTCCACGGTGCCAAACTGTCACCCCACTGGTCACTTGCTAATAGCAAAGGAGAAAATATACCTTCTCTCAATGAAGCGATCTCATGGTCACCAAAGCGGTGAAGTGAGCAAACACAGCCTCACTGCCCATGCGGCCATCCGAGGGCATGTGATTCAGTATGAAGTAAGCAACATCACGTAGTGAGTATGCTTGCCAAAAATGCTCGACCTGAACCTGGTAAAGCTGTTATACCTAACTTCCAGTTCACGGGAAAAACAGGGTATAGAGAACAAGATGAATTACATCACGAGAAAGCAACCAGATAAATCAGGTGTAGCCTCATCAAATAATGTCCTGTGGGAAAAAATGGGGTGGAGGACTGTTCTAAAATAAGATAGATCAAAGAGCTATAATAAGCAAAAGCAACTTATCAACCATGACTGAACCTTGTTCTTTTTTAAAAACAGCTATAAAATACATTTTGAGGACAATGGGACATCCTTGTTATAGATGAAGAAATGAGTATGATACAGATATCAAATTATATTAGGCAATAATCATTAAACTACATGTGATGGTGGCACTGTGGTTCTGTATGAGGGTATCCTAACTCAGGAGATACATATGGAACTATTTAGGTGTACGGTGTCAGAATGTCTACATCTTACTCTTAAGTGGTTCTGCGTGTGTGTGTGTGTGTGTGTGTGTGTGTGTGTGTGTGTGTGTACTATATATATGTCACATCCATATATTCACATATATAGACAAAATATAGCAAAATATTGACAAATGTTGAATCTAGATGGTAAATATATAGCTGATCACTGTCCTATTCTTTCCACTTCTCTGCATGCTTAAATTTTTAAAATGAATATATGTTGAGGAAAAATACATAATTAAACTGGTATTTCTATTTTGAGAATACAGAGTTAATAATAATATTCATAATAAAATTTAGGGGAATGCTCATTGTAACACCTTGTAAAGCAAAATGAATAAGGCACTATTTTTAATGTAGCTATACTACGAAATTAACCAAAATCTACGCATGTTGGGACTAGTGAAAACGTTAGCAACAGCTTTCTTTGGGTTATGTGCATATGGATGGTATTTCTTCCTTTCGACATTTTTGTGCCTTTCAAATTTCCTATAAATGCATATTATACACTTTGTCTTAAAAAAAATACCTCCCCTCTCTGCTCCTGGAGAATCTGAATTTGTCACATACTATTTAGATAATTTGTCTGTCTACCAGCCTCTTCAGCTAAGCTGTGAACTTATGGATGGCAAGAATGTGTCTTATTGATGGTTGACCTTCAGCCCCTCGCCTGTGAGTGTCTAGCCATAGTAAATGCTGATGGTTGTTTTTCACACTGAACTGGAGGCAAAGAAACCTCCCTTTTAATTTTAGTTGTTATGCTTTTGGGACATACCTGGGCAACCTAACTGTAGACTTGTGAGATTAACCTGTAAAAGAAACCTGATCTCTATCTCCTAACCGAGTAATTTCTTTAAAGGTTGCTTTTAGTAGGATAATGCACACAAAATCTGTAGATTTCATGAAGAATATGTTTCATGAAGAATATGCTCAATGCATATTCCCTTTCCTTCTCCCAAGGGTACTCATTCTTTTGCAATTGCACTTGGAGCTGTTTTTCACTTAGGAGATAGCCATATTCCACACTAGGAGCTGTGTGATCCAAATATCTAAATTACACTGCTTGGCTATACAGATAAGCAGCTTTAAAAATAAGCCTGGCAGGTGGTAGTGCCCATAAGCAAATCCCTCCTGGCTGCTGGTAATTGGAATAAGAGGATAACGATGTTCTGACTGCTGGCTTCAAGGGACGGGAGGGGAGTTCATACAGAGTTGGAATTAGAAAATGTCTTTACTGGAAGCACATCTTGGAGGTACCCAGTTCAAGCTACTCATTCTATAGACACAGAAACTGTAAAAATGAATGAACAGAAACCTCAATTAAAATAGAGTTGAGAGGCCAGAAGGAGGTGCTGATAGCAGAGCCCAATGGGAAGAAGAGTTTCTCTTTTCTCCAGCCAATGAGAGACAGTCATGATGCAGCCAATGAAAAGCCATGGACTCTGTTTACTCTAGGGCTCCCAACTTCCTCTTCCCCTCTATAAAAGAGTTCTCCTGTCCATTGTTGCTGGAGGTTTGCCCGTGGCTAGCCATGGTTGCAGACCTCAAATGGCAATTCTTCATTGATCTCAAATAGCTCATTTTTGCTGGAGAAGTAACTGGTAGTCTATTGGATTTAAGTGAGGAAAATAAAAATAAAACCAACCCTGAGACTTGAGGAGGGGAAGTACCTTAGGAAGTGACAGACCCGAGGCTGAGGTTTTCCATTACACTATTTTATCCTGGGATCATCCAACTTTCTACCACGTCTGTAAAGGAGGGACCATCCACCCTCCCTTACAGAGGAGTGACGGTGGCAGAGAGGAGGGGGTGCTGAAAAAAAGAGCAGGAGAAACTTTCTTCCCACTATTTGTGAAAGGTCTGAATTCCTATAGCACGTGACACATAATATGGACCAGGCTGGCAAGGCAGAGAATGGAGTAAATGGCTCTGCTTTCTGCTGTCATCCCCTCAAGGAAGTTTTAAAAGGATAGATAACTTTTTAAATTGAGTCTTGCGTTTGAGGGTGAAGGGATGAAGCAGTTGCATTAAAATGGTACATTAGCCAGGACTTTATGCATAATTTCAAGAAATGTTGGGGAAAAAAATAATGCCAGGGGCATAAGTTCAAGCCAAGAAGATAGAAAACTACCCTGACATAGATCACTATTAAATCAAGGATGGTGAAATATGGAAGTCTTAATGCATTTATAAATTTTTCAAAATTCTTGCTTCTCAGCAGAAACTTTGCCCTGAAGGGCTCTATGACATTTCAAGGCATTTGACTCGAAGTTTACAAAATGACTCATTTAAAGAGCATGAGGTCCCCTGTTTGCCGCCCACCCCCCCTTATCTCCTACAGTTGTCACTTACTGTGAGTTCTTTGCTTTTAGCGAAAGGCCACCAGCCCCGCACACGCTTTTGCTGGAATATGGAAATCTTGCTCTCCTCACTTGCATTTTCAAACTTGGTGAGATCGCAGGCTTTGGCAGACTTAGCTGCTCGGGGGAAGCTATTGAGGTTCATTTCCAGGGAGCCTGTGAAGAGATGCCCTTAACGGTTATAGGAGGGCGTTAAAAGCCATCATCATCCTCATTCACCCACCTGTTCATCCATCCCCTCACCAGTCATTCAGTCAGGACCACATGGGTTCAACAGCATGTGCTAGGTGTTGGGGGCACAAATATGACCAAGGCATGTCTGGTGCATTTAAAGCATTAATAATGTGGCAGCAGGCAGAAGACAAGGGCAGAGCTACCAATATGGAACTTTCAAGCTCTTGTTTCAGGTGTCATCTGCTGCCCCTCTTCTCTGCTCCCTGAGGACCACCTGGATTACTTGCCTATCCTTTGAGCCTTTCCCTGGCTTGGCACAGATTAGCTGATAAGAACCTTTCCCCCCAACACCACTTTGAGTCCACTAAAATCCTCCAGGCCTGGGACTAAGTCTTACTGTCTTGGTAGCTCCTCTCCAGGACTTTAGTGGGCTCTAAACAATGTATTTTCTCTTTCTTTAATTTTTAACAAAATTTTTATATAATTTTTAAAGGTTACTTTCCATTTACAGTTATTATAAAATATTGGCTATATTCCCCTTGAACCCATCTTACACCCAATAGCTTGTACCTCCCACTCCCCCATCCCTATGCTGCCCCTGCCCTCCCACTGGGAACCACTAGTTTGTTCTCTGTATCTGTGAGTCTGCTGCTTTTTTGTTGTAGTCACTAGCTTTCAACAATGTATCTTCAGCGAGTGAATCTAAGGCAGAGTAAGATAGTGCCATGTGAATGTTCTCTCTTCAATAGCCTTTCCCTATTACAAAAGTAGTATTTGTTAACTTGAACATTTAGAGCATGCACATGAGCAAAAAATTAATAGAAACATTTTCTCTAATCTCATCCCCCAAAAGTTGACCATTGCTCTACTTACTAGTTCATACCCTTACGTTAGTCTATCTCTCTGTCTCTTGGGCGATCTCTATCTCTATCTCTTTTTCTTATATAAATGTATTTTTAACCGAAGGGGGATTTTTTTCTGTGCTCTTTTTTCCACTGAGTGCACCCTGCATAACTATCCAAATCATTAAATATTCTAATATTTTTAATGGCGGCAGGGTTATCACTTACTGAATGCTTACTGTGTATGAAGCACTGGCTCCCCTCCCTGACTCAACAGGAGAAATAGAGACTGCAGGAAAGGGAGGGTCTCTCAGTCTTCAGATCTTCCTGGGAGTGTTGAGAGCCAGGCGTCTGAACCTGACCTTGGTGACTGGACCTTAGAAGGTGTCTGGAGCCTCTGAAGCAGTATGCATAAATTCATGCATGTGCGTTTTTCTGAGAAGTGAAACTTTCATTTTCAGTGGGGATCTGAGACTTTTCTTTGGTCAGCACCAATATATTTTTTTAAGTTTTTAAAAAATTGTTTTGGGGGAGGTAATTAGGTTTATTTTTATTTGTGTATGTGTGTGTGTGTATATATATATAATTATTTTAATGGAGGTAATGGGGATTGAGCCCAGGACCTCGTGCATGCTAAGCACCTGCTCTACCACTGAGCTATACCCTCCTCCCATTTAAAAAAAAATGCAGTATCACATTTAGAGCTCCCTTCTGAGGCATGTGATACTATTATCCCCATTTTACAACCGAGGTACAGAAGAGACCAGCAATCAGTTCAAAATTCACAGCCTCTTAGCGGTAGAGCAAAGCTCAACATAAGTCTGTTTGAAGATGTATCTTCCACCGTAGGGATGCCCCATAACTTACCGAGCCAATTCCCTAGTAATGGCTATTTGGAATGTTTCAATATTTTGCTATCATAAGTAGTATCAAGATTATTATCCCTGTGGTTAACTCAGACCAAGCTCTCCAGGAGCTGGGACAAAACCCTTAACATTAATGTGAGCTTGAGGAAGCCAATGGCTTACCCAGAAAGTCATCTGAGGACAGCCTTTCAAAGTCCCAAACCTGGAGCACCAGCACAGCGGGCGTCTTACACTCCGTCTTCTCTAAGGAAAAGATATGCTCCCTCTTGGTGATGACCATTTGCTTCTCGGCTGGGAGATACTGAAATGGAAACAGAAAGCGCCAGTTGAAGTTCCCCTCGCCAGTCAGGGAGTTGTAGTGCACGTCTGTCTCCTGCTTGTCGTCTTCCAAACCCTTTAACCACCTGAGCAAAGACAGAAAAAGAATGAAACACTCAGGGCCCATTATTCAGGCATCAGTATAATCAACAGTGATTTTTAACTAGTTTCCTTGTGGTCATGGATCATGGTTTTAAAATGATGATATAAGTTCGATTCGGATGGAAGTGTCCATTGAATCTGAAAGAGGTAAATCAGGATCGAAGGGTCTGAACCAGAAACAAGACTCTCATTCTAAGTCAGGTTGGGGAACTGCCTTCAGTTGTCCTTGGGCAGATCTGAAGCCCCATGCAGTAAGGAGGGAAAAATGCAGGAAATGTGAAATGAAAGTATAGTCTATTTCCTCTGACCCTGGGAGCCTTCTGTGCAAGGGGTGCCATTTCTGCACCCACTACATTGAGGCCTCTAAAGCTGGCCTGGTTTAGACCCGTGACATCAAGCCTGTAATTGACCTCCTCCCCTCTGGTTCTGGGCCTCAAAGACCCAGTAGGCCTGTATCAGTGTGGCGTGTGGGGTAGGAGAGTGACTGCACCCACCTGGCTCTACCCCTTACTAACTGTGCAGCCACAGATAAGTTATGTAACCTCTCTGTGCCTCTGTTTCATCTGGAAAATGGAAGCAATGACAGTATCTAGTTCATAGGAATTCTAAGGAATTATATGAGATAATAGATGTAGAATGCTTTGCATACTCCAAGTGATCTATTGTGTTCATTATCTGGTCTTTCTCATCCATGCCCGCTATAAAGTAAGCTACAGCGAATACATCTCCTCCTAGTACTTTACTCATAGTGAATTAATTATTGAGAAAATAGGGACTTCTAATTCAAGCTAACTGATAATGCCAAACCACTTGTTTTCTGAAAGCCGATCGCCCTCCCCCCATCCCAACCCACCCTGGGGCAGTGGGAGTAAGGATCCTTCTCTCCCCAGAGGAGTGGTACCACCTGGGGTACGGACACAATTATTCAGCTAAAGATGGTGCTTGGTCAACCAATAGATGTGTGGTGTCTGGTATGAGGCAAGGAGTGAGCTCAATGCTAGGGGAGTGGCGGGGAGCAAACAGAGATGGTTCTTGCCTTCATGGAGCTACAGTCATGGAGGGAAGAGGATGGTGGGATTTCAATGGCCCCAGCAAGAGATGGCGGAGGAGAAGACAGTGATGGTGGTGTGGTGAAGAGGGAGAGAATGGATGGAGCTGACAGCTATTTGGGTGGGTGAACAAGACGTATTGGCAGATTAGAAATGGGAGTGTCAGTGAGGAAGAAGGTATCAAAGAGATACCAAGACAAGACTGAGATGAGTTTCCTGCTTCTGAGATGAGTTTTATCTGAGGGTACATGTTTACATCACTTTTGTTTCTGATTACCTGCCACCTCATCTCCCTCCCTGACTAGGGGCTGAAAGAAAGCCTACAAAGGCATTTGTATTATAGCCAAGATACAAGAGAGAGAG
Organism: Camelus ferus; assembly: GCF_009834535.1. Classification (NCBI taxonomy): domain Eukaryota; kingdom Metazoa; phylum Chordata; class Mammalia; order Artiodactyla; family Camelidae; genus Camelus; species Camelus ferus. The sequence continues at coordinate 13,147,939 of NC_045720.1, forward strand.
ACAAAATGCTTAGTTTCCTGAGTCCTAGGTTGGTTTCTGTTTTCAATCAGTAAAACTAGCAAACAGGAAGGTGTAAATTTTAGCTTTTGTTTTGGGCTTATAATTTTTCTTAACACCTAACCTTTCATCAATAGAACTATACCTCGATAGTTCCTTCTGGTGTAAGGGTATTTGGAATGTCACTTAAAAAGTTTACGCATCTACCATTTAACTGAAAGAGATGTTTATATAATAAGATTCCCTCACAAAAATGTTTTCATGAGATAATCGTTCTTAGCATAATGACTAAGACAAATATCTGACAAAGAAAGTGACCTTATCTAAGAAGGCTAAGTAAGATGGACTCCTTCTGTGGGATGTGGGTGGAGGATCTTCCCCAAAGCATAGGTTTACTTGGGGGATTAAAGAGGTGAGGACGGGAAGGAAAGGGAGGCTGTTGATGATCTTACCCTTTAACATAAATATCACTTGATTTTTGTCCTGTGAAGATATTCTCATCCTCTAAAATGACATCTTCTGTGTTCCAGATGGTTACTCTCAGTTCATATCTGGCAAAAGGGAAAGCAGACTTAGGTTGAAGACCTTGAAAGCTGAGTCTCTTGGTGTCTGTGTGATTCTGGTATTGCTTTGAATCCATAAACTTCCTCAATTTACCACGTTCAAAAATATCAGTACTTAAAGTCATCGTTCTATCAAAACCAAGTGTCCCAGCTGAAATCACCAGGGACATGAACTTCTCGGAGCAGATCCTCCTTCCATTAACCAACATTTTTCAGAATGCTGAAGAATGTTGAAACTCAGTGGCTCCTACCACAAGACAGGGGCCGCCATTTCAATCACCACCTCAATGACTTATCACCACCACTCAGCCCCTCCTGTAATTGGCGGCCAGGTGGAAAGTGAGGCATGATTAGCAGGTGTCAATTGGCCAATGTCATGTACCAGACACCTGATCAAAGGTCACGATCTTTTAGTCTGCAACCATGCTCTCTTTCCTTGAACGTGGGGCTTCAGCTTACTCACCCTTTGGGTTTCCTTGGCGAAATGTCAACAGGAGGGCCAGGCTGAGGCATGTCTTTGGGAAACATGTCCACCCACATCTGCAGGCGGCCCTTGTTAAGAAAAGAAGACATTCGTTAGCTTCTTTTTTTTGGCAGGGGGTTGGTGGTTACCACATTGACAACTGACTGTTCATGGTTTTAACAGATCCCTTTCCTAGAAAATGGATATTAGGTACATATAATACAATATATGGATATTATCCATGTTATATTTAGAATATTTGTTGACAAAGACAGAACTTATATTTTATTAAAAATTAGAGCATATATCAAGAGGAAGGGAAGGATTAACAACACTTTACTACTTGAGAACCTTGAGAACCTACTATGTGTAGACACAGTGTTATGCACTTGAAAAGCATGCGCTCATTCATTCTCCCAATATCCCCATTAGGTAGATGTTGCCACTCCTACTTGGCAAATGAGAAAATATCTTGCCCATGGGGCTTTGGTTATTTAAAAAAAAAAAAGAGAATTTCCATGAGAAGGGACAATGTAAGCAGAGTCAGTGTTTTGGAAGAGAAGAGCCAATTCAATGGAGGATTATATTCCAAGGTTTCTGCAAAGAGTCATTTACATGCACCTTTAATCAAGAAGTCACATCTGAAGATAAAGTGAAGGATAACAGTGCACAAAAGATTTCAAACATCTGGTGGTAAATCTTAGGAAATATTCATAAGCTCCTACAGCTGATGAAAGTTTATCCTTCCAAGACGTTCCCTGACACATGCTATCATGAAGTTCATGCCCCAGCACTGGGGGGATAGCAGTGTGGGTGTTCCTGGCCTATTACAGCCAAGCTCCTGTGTTTTGTCCAAGTTACACAGTGAATGGGTCCAGAGCTGGGAAGGGACTTAGACTGTCTGGGTTAAATCCCAGCTCTACCACTTACCAGCAGAGTAACTTGGAGCCAGTTACTTAAACACTCTGAACCTCAATTCTTCAGCTTAAAAGTCAGGATCATAATAATTCCATCATGCAGCTGTGTTAAGAAATGAGGGTAAGGTGACCCACACACTCCTGTTTGTCTAGGAAAATCCTGGTGTGTGTCTCTTGTATCAGCTTAATTATTAATAGTGTCCTTTTTCACTCTCAGAATGGCCACAATTTGGATAAATAAATCAATGGCCATCCTAATGAGGCGAGATGATTATGTAAAGGGCCTAGGACATCAAAAGCTTTTAGCTAAAGTTTGTCTTCTCTTCCCTTCTAATTTGTAACCCAGATCTCTATTTTTCCCATGCAGCTTTTTCTTGCCAATTCTTCAAGGCAAGCCTCCATCTACTGCTTCTCTGGGAAAACTAGTGGGCTGTGTGGTTACTGATAGATTTTGGACAAGGTCTTGGCCATATCAGATGGGTTTTGAAGTTTCTCAAATGTCAGGATTCTTCTGAAAGAGTTGGCTAACTCAAATCATAAAAAGGAAAAAGCAGTAAATCCAACTCTGACTTTAGGGAAGTTTCTCAACCTCAGTGTTGTTTTGGGCTGAATAACTCTTTGATGTGGGATGTTGTCTTTTACAGAATAGGATGTTCAGCAGCATCTCTGGCCTCTACCCAGTAGCCACCAGTAGCTGCCCTACCCACCCAAAGATATTTCAGACACTGCTGAATGTCCGGGGTAGCAGGGGCAAGGTTGTCCCTGGTTGAAAACCATTGCTATGGGGTGCACAAGATCCACTTTCAGAGGAGAAGTCACATTCCTCAAGGATGCACACTCCCACTGGGACCAGAACTGTTTTGGCCTCTACCTGCTCCATTCCTGGCTTATCCTTGTGGTAGAGTGGCCGAGTTTCTATGTGCTCAGGAACCAGCCTACACCCAACCTCCGGGATATCTTCCCATGAGTGTAAAACCCTGAGGGCCAAGTGCTCATAAGACTCCACCGTCTCATCTGCATGGAAGAGAGAAAAACAGAGACTTGTCAGATGTGCGCTCCTGTAAGGGGACAGTGATGGGCTGTGAGGTGTGTTTTTAAACACTCCCTTAAAGGTTCATTTCAATATAGCAAGGACCAGGGAGAGAGAATAGACAGTAAGAGAGAAACAAGACAAAGAGAGACTGGAAGGAGGTGGGGAGTAGAATGGTGGGAAGGGGAGACAGGTGGAAAGTTGAGAGAGTGGGAAATGAGATAGGTCGACAAGAAGACCTGGAGAGCAGTCAGGGTCTTGGTGTACGTATGCGACTCCCTTCAGAGTCTATGAATCACAAGTTTGGCTTCAAGGGACTAGAGAGAGTATGTGTCCTGGAGACATAAAACTGTTTGCACCACAGTGAGAGAGGGCGTGGGGGACCAGGGTGGCCCTAAGCAACGTGGTAAAACAGGCACAATATGTGCCCATGGGTGTCTTCTGTCTCTTCTCATCATTGCTTGGGATTTCTCTCCTACCAACACCCACTCACAGAAATGATTCTCTGATCTGTCACTTCCCCCCAAAAGGCAGTAATTCATGACAAAAAAAACTATCAGTAGAAATAGTACTCGCCAACAAGACAAAAGCTGTTGAAAGAATAAAACCTACTTGACACAGTTGAGAATGGCCTAATTTGACACAGGAAAAGTTGAACCTGGTTTTTCAAAAAAGTCCACAAAAGAAATCTCCCAATAGCAATAATTACGGTCAGTATTAGTTGATATGGATCAACAAGAAATCAGTGAACTAAATCTCTGTCATAAAGTTTCGTCAGTCAAGAACTGATCTTGACGAACATAATTTTAGATTTTTGGTGGGCAAATAGATTGTTTAATCATGAAATGTAGACTACTGACCAAGGGACTAAATTGGCTTCAGAGTATATTGTGATAAAGTATTTTTCTCAACAGAAATTCATCAATATCATTAATACACTATCTAAATGTCAACAACCCTGCATGCACGAACCTCTAAGAGGTTCTTGGGGCCAAAAGGACAAGGTAAAAAGAAACCCTGGTGTCAAAGTGGGGAGATCAACATAGTCTAAAAACGTCCTGTAGCATTTACTTAACTGGGGTTTATTGCATCAGAAGCACTGCCCCACGTATAGGCAATTTTTGAGCATCAAATGGACAGGGGTGGCAGTATAAGAATTGTTCTGTATCATTAAAGTAAAGGTGACTTTTTTTCCTCATCCTAAATTTAGGAAAGCCTATCTGGGATCTTCCTATGTTGCTTATATGAAAAATCTATTTCTTGGTGTTGAAATAGGAGAGTTGTTGGTATAACACTTATGGGGGTAATTTGGGCTGTGTCCAATTGGTTATTTTATGTAATATTCATTTTAAGATATTGTCTACCTTCTGACACAATTCTTCTTGCATGACGTGTAGTGTAGAGGCATCAGAAATATGCAAAAATATGTGTAAGCAGGTTCACGGTGGTGGTAAGTGTCACTACAAAATCTGGACACAATGTGAATAAATGTCACAGCCATAAAATAGAATATTATCAAGGATCATTTCAAAGAACAAAGGAGAATTGTCATGATCTATTGGAAAGAGAAAAGGCAGAGTATGAGACTATATGCTAGATGTTAAACCATGTAAAAACATGACATTGTGTGTGCACACACACCACACACTGTAGAGAAATACAGCAGCGTGCACCATGCTTATCTCTGCACTGGGGGACTACGAGTAATTTCATCCACCTCCTTACTCTTCCATTTTTTCTGCCATGAGCATGCATTACTTTTACCATAGATGACCATTGTCTCCAGTCATCACCACCACTAGAAGCAGGCTTTACAGAAGAAAGCCACATCAGCAGGATATGTCATGGGGACTTACCAGTGTCCTCCTCAGTGAAGACCGTTTTTCCAGAAAAGACCTGGCTTCCTATCTGTATTTTCCCAGGGCGAAAGTAGGGCCCATCCAGCTTGTTGTCTTTGCAGAGCTTGGTGAGGATTTCAGTGGGCTTGGACGTGTCCCTCCAGGCGTTGTATCCTTCTCTGAAAAGTGGAGGAAGAGCAGAGGGTGAGGCCTGACCTCCCGGGAGCCACAGCCGAGGTCCCTATAAATGCGCTGCTTAAGTACGAGCGAGTGTGCTTTCCTTCAGGTTTAACTTGACGTTCTGTATGCTTGGGGCTAGTGTTTTCATTTTTGTTTTGTTTTTGGTTTCTCTTTTCTGGTCAAAACCTCTGTATATGTATGCTTGTAAGAAAGGCAGGACCTGCTTTGCAGGTAGGTTTAGTTTTTTTTTTTTTTTTTTTTTTTTTTAAAGAAATGCACCCTAAAAAAAAAACCAAAACTGAAGTGAAATTCACATAACAAAATTGACCATTTTAAAGCTGACCACTTTGCTGGCATTTGGTACATTCACATTATCGTGCAACCACCACGTCTATCTAGTTCCCATTTTCATCACCCCAAAAGAAAACCCAACACCCATTAAGCACTAACTCCTCATTCCCCCGCCCTACACAACCTTTGGAAATCACCAGTCTGCTTTCTGTCTCTACGGACTTCTCTGCAGGTAGTTTTTGTTTTGTTCTGTTCTGTCCCTAACAGAACAGCTACTTATTCTAACAGGAAAGCCTAACTCATCCCTTCAGTTTCTCTGCTTCTTTCTTCCTTTCTCCTCCTCTGCCAAAAATCATAGGTAGACTCATGTGATTTTACTCACAGGCAGGAAGCCTTGAGGTGCCATTTCTCTAATTGGTGGTGAGTTTCTAAATCTTTCCAAACCCTTCTTCCCTTAAAAACTGGCTGTTTGGTTAAAAATTATTAACTTGCAATGAAATGCTCCCTGGGACACCGGATTCATCAGAATCTAATTTAAGTATTTAAACAAACCAGAACACAAAGCAGTTTTGCTACATTGGGCCAGTGATATGAGAATTCTGAAAAGATCATCCAAGCCATGCTCAGAGCCATATACATAGGCTTCCCCAGAAACAGGTGCTCTTGTCTATTTTTAAAACTTCAGTGAACAAAGGTTACAACTTCCCTGACTAACCTATTCTGGTCCCTGTTATTTCCACTGTCAGGAAATTCTTCTGAACAAAAGATGCCCCATATTTGCCGGTGACTTCCTTTCCTGACTTCAGAGTGAGCACAGCTAATCGTTCTCTGAATGGTACCCTCTCAGGTACCTGAGAATGATGTAAAGACCCTCAGGAGGCTTATACGTTCACTAGGGTCCCAAAACTGATCTGGCTTTCTGGGCTCAAAGAAGAACAGGCCAGCAGGAGAGACTCATTGAAAATCATGCCATGGAGGAAATAAATGCTCAGACTATGTTAATGAAAGTTTAATTTGGTCCAATCCTTCTGGAGAACCATTTGGACATATGTATTAAAAGTCTTTAAAGTGTGCATTCCTTTTAATGGAATTTATTCCTTTTAATGGAATAAATCCATGTCTCTGGATGAATACTGAATGAATTATCAGAGGGGTTTGTGATGGCTTTTGTATGGTAATGCTTACAGCAGCAATATTTCTAACAGAATAAAGAAGACAAATATAAATGCCCTAAAGCTCTGGAAGGCAAATTGGTTATATCGTTTTATAATAATTTCATACAATGGAACACCACAGAGCTATTAAAATAATAATTGATGGTGTGATAGAATACTTATAATACAGGGGTAAAAATGCAACAAGAAGCTTACAAACTTGCATGGATATTGTGAGTCCAACTTTGGCAGAAAATAGCATCAAAAAAATACTAACAGGAAATATATCAGAATTTTTTTACATCAGTTATCTCTATGGAAAATAATTTGAGAATTATTTTGTATTTTCTGTATTTCCTAAATTTTCTACAATGAATCTATATTACTTAATATTCCGAAAAGATATTTCTAAAATTACACCACGGAAATCTAATGGATGTTTTTATATTTTCCTAGTTGATATTTGTAAGAGGTTTTCTTTTTCAGGCATCAAATATATCGCACTTAAAAAAATAAAGCTGGTAATCTGCATTTTTAAATTAAGCAGAATTCAAAATCTTTATAAACAGAGAGACAGTTGGACCTGCTCCTCCCTCACATGTAAGATGGGGATAACACTTCAATGGGTTTTGAGAGAATTAAATGAAATACTCCATGTAAAGTGCTTTGTATGAGTGTTAGTTGTAATTAACTAGGATATTGGCATTTATGTGACATTAATTATTCTTGTAGCATCATTCTCCACTGGGAACTCTGCCTACCAGGCCCAGCTGATGGAGTGAACAAATACAATCCAGCTTTTAACTCTTGAAGAACCTGCCCTGGTATCCAAATCAACACCACCTCCCCGATCCCAAATACCCTCAAGTGCAGTGAGCAGTTTCCCCAAACCTGCCCTGCTGCCATGGAGCCCATCTGAGATATTAAAGCTGAGCCTTGACTGGCCTTCCCAGTGCATGGGCTGCATCCTCAGAACACCGACAGCATCTCTACCAGAGGAAGACTTACATCTCGTACTGATTCTGCAAGCCACAGATGGCTCGGTGTTTGCTGTAGAAGCGGTTCTCCAGGTCAATCCTGGTCTCGCCAATGAGGTCATCCGTCCCGATCATGTCATGGTCGTAGATCAGCACAGAGAGCAGGGACTCCTTTGGGAACGTGGCCTGGATCTCAAATGACCTGCCATCCAAGCAGAGGCTTTAGGAGCATCAACGTTTGGAGATAAAGGAAACTTCTCCCTGTTTCACTTTTTGCCTGCCTATAGTTCATACGAACTCAGTAAACAATCAGCAACCTAGTTAATACTTAATGGATATTTATCTGGTTTAATTTTTCATTGAGATACAAATAATTTCCAATTCTTATGTCAACTTCCCGTAGCCAATCATCTCTTTCGTGGGCCACATCTTGCAACCTTCAACTAGGGTCATAGCAAGATGAAGAAGAAAATCATTGGAACTTGGTCTCAGACAGGACTGGTTTCCAATCTCCATTTTTGAATCAGCATCTCTCTGGTTGTAAAACTTTGGGGAACTTATTTAATCCCTCTCAGCTTCTTTATGTGTAAATGAGGATAAATCTATATTCTTTATATTAATAACACGGTGGTTAAATGTGATATTGTTTATTTAATGCACACAGTTTACTTCCAGGCATTTAACTGGTGCCCAATAAATTGCCATTCCCTTTCCCCTCCATTGTTGCTTCATCAGGGAATACCAGCTGGGTTTATTTGAAATGAAAATCCTATTGAAGATGGAAAACATAAGAGTGCAGAATTATAAGACTGGAATTCACAACCAACACCACAGAAATACAAAAAAAAAAGAAAATAAGAGAACACTATGAACAATTAAATGGCAATAAATTGGACAACCTAGAAGAAATGGACAAGTTTCTAGTAACATACAGTCCACCAAAACTAAATCAAGAAGAAATAGATAATCTGAACAGACTAATCACTAGAAATGAAATAGAATCAGCAATTAAAAAAAAATCTCCCTGCAAACAAAAGTCCAGGACCAGATGGCTTTCACTGGGGAATTCTATCAAACATACAAAGAAGAGCTCATACTGATCCTTCTCAAATTCTTCCAAAAGATTGAAGGGGAGAGAACACTCCCAAACTCATTCTATGATGCCACCATCACCCTGATACCAAAGCCAGACAAAGACATTACCAAAAAAGAAAACTATAATCCAATATCACTGATGAACATAGATGGAAAAATCCTCAACAAAATATTAACAAACAGAATCCAACAACACATATAACCAGCAGGGGTGCTGGCCAGCTCCAGTGATCCTAACTGAGGCAGCTCTAGCAGGCTAGGGAAATGGCTCTGCAGAGGAGAAATTCATTTCTTCCATCTGAAAACATAGTATTCACTCCCTGGAGCTCCAAGATTTAGATTTGAAGCTAATTGATATTCTAGAGGCATCTCACCAGCAAGCCCCCAGCTGCTTATCACTGAGCTTGGCCATCAACACGCTGCTGCACCAGGGAAGGACTTATTAAGTGCTTAACTGCCCCTGGCAACCATGATAGAGGGCAGGGGGCTCCACTGCTCTGATCCATCTCCCTGAGTTGTGTGCTGTCCTGAATTTTCATTAGAGCTGTCCTTAGAAAAACTACCAAAAACTTCTGGTCACTCAGAGAAAAGCTAAGCTTATACCAATGTGGTTGTCAATGAGATAGGATCTCTAGATACAACGTTGGTTTGAGAAAAGAGAAGGCATCATGAAACAGGTAAAAACTGAGCTTTGTAGAAACATTCAGTACCTCTAAGCTTCAGAGCAAAGATGTCCCATTATTTCTTTGTTCATTCATTCATTCTTTTGTTGAACCATTTGTTCATCTGACAATTTATGACACATCCACCATGTGCCAGGCACTGTGATTAATGAGAAAATGAGGAACCACCAAAGTCTTCAGACATGTATCCCCTTAGGATGATGCAGAGTGACAGGGTCCCGCGAAGTCCCACTGAAACCTGACTGAAGGGTTGTTTGTCCATCTGCAATTCTACAAATGCTTAATGAGCATCTTCTCTGTGCCATACTCTGTCCTAGGTGCTGAAGGTGCAGCACTGAACAGACTAGACAAAGTCCCTGCTTGAATGGAGCTTACATTCTAGTGGGGAGATGGGAGACAGCCAATAAACAGAAACACATCAATTCATGTCAGAGGCTATGAAGAAAAGTAAAGCAGACCAGGTGCCAGGGCACCTGGAAGGGGGAGCCTGTGACATCCTCCTATGCTGAGGTCGCAAAGAGAGATTCCCCAGACCCCAGCCAGGCACAAGAGCCTTCCGCTGTCCCTGCTGGAACACTGCGAGATTGAGCCAGCAACAATTAAATACACATCCAGCAAAGCTGCCAGCATGGAGGGCTTCTGGAAGAGACTCTGCGATGCTAGCGACCAGAGGGAATATTCCATCACCCTCTTCTTTTGTTTACCACAGCCATAAACGGAGGTTATAAAACCAGCCTAACTCACAGCATTGTGGTGAGAGCAGCTCATAAAAAGTGACTACAAAGCACTTGGCAAAATGAAGTGCTAGTTACATAAATGGCAGGTAATGATAAAGGTCATCTCCGGATCAGGGAAGCAAGGGTAAGTTTCCTCAGCACGTCGTTTTAATCATTCTCTTTAATCCGTACAGGCAAGACATTTATTGCCTTATTTCCTCTGAAGCAATACGGCAAAAGAGAATGGTGCCGATTAAATGTCAGAGGGTCCAAAGCAATCACAAGTGTGTAAATGAATTTAAATGAGCTGGATAGAGATTTCATCCCATGCTCCCTGTTACTCCAGAAAAAAAGAAATTAAACACACATAAGATGTATATGTTGCTAAAATGATTGTCAAGGGGGAGAGGAAGGAATGTAATGTGTTTTGAGTATCTAAGACGTGATATCATAGACAATGGGCCAGGTACTTGTCATATTTAATCTTCTAAAGGCCTTTGAAAGTCAACTGTCACTATTATTGCTTTGCAGATGAGGAAAACTAGGATCAGAGAGGTTAAGCCATCCGCATAAAGTTACTCAGCCTGTATGTGGCAGAGTGAAACCCAGGTCTGCTTTATTCCAGGGTTAACAGCTGTCAGGCGCACAAACCCACGCAGGGAACACTAATGTGTGATACACTCTTTTAGAAGAAAAATGGAGGTGGTAGGGTTACTGTGAATTGGAGAATGCCTGGTTCACCTAAATATACATGAGTGCAATGCATTGTAAAATACTTTGCAGGAAAACAAAACACAGGTGTGGGATGCAGTTCCCTTTGTGACTTCAGGGGTCGCCTCAAGTGAGCTGCAAAATCATGTGATGGAAAAATCCCTTTGGTAGGAGACAAAGGCCAAACATCCGGCCCCCTCCCTTCTACTTATGAGCTGTGTGAACTTGAACAATTTTCTAAACCTCTCTGGGCCTTAGTTACCGTGTTTGTATAAAGGAACTCTTGCCAAGGCAGGAGGCTGAAACTGATGACTATTCAAGGTGCTTCTTAAATTTCCGATCTAGGGAAATCATTACTGGAAAACCATAGGCATGGAGATCACCATACACCACCAAGTTGCCGAAGGGACCAGGGAAAGAATTCAGCCCTTCTCCATGATTATATGGTTGACTGGCTGTTATCACGGGCAAAAGTCAGCATTCGATCTCCTGCACCATTTTCTGAGATCCACACACGTATCCACATCAACCTCCCACCCACAAAAAAACCATAGGAACAAATGGAGACAGGATAATACAATGAGACCCAGATGGGCACTGACCTTCCAAATACTGGGTTCAATTGTTTAGGGATGTATTTGTCCCGGTCTTTTATTTCGGTTTTGCCAAGCTTGACCACGATGTAGGGATCCGATTTGCCATCTGGATCAGCTGGACTAAGGTTAAATGCCTGGAGAGGAGAGAAAAAAATTCCTTCAGTCCAGTGGTTCTCAACACTGGCTGCACACTGGGGTTACCTGGGAGTTTTAAAAGCTACTGATGCCTGAGTTCTATCCCCAGCTACTCTGATTTAATTGGCCCTGGACTAGGGGATCTTTAGATGCTCCCTAGATGAGCCACTGTTTTAACCTCTTCATTCTGCTGTGAAAAGTGATCAGCTTTGCCCAAGTTCTACTTCCTCTGAAGTCATCTCCCCAGTGGAAAGTCATGCTTGGCACAGAGTAATGAGGAATCTGCTGGACCAAGAGGCAGAGGCGTGAATTTGAATTAAGGTTCTACTTCTAAATAGTCGCGTGATCCTGGGCAAAACATGTCATCTTCCTGAGATTTATCTGTAAAATTACGGGATGGATCTAAAAGCTTCTCCCAGAACTAATGGGCTCTGAATCCATGACCCTGTCAGTCTTGCATTTAGCCTTAGTCAGCTGAGTGATGATCTGTTTCTCAGAGTGAAGCCTGGTCCTAGATAAGTGGGGCCTTAAACCCACCGGGAGGACCAGGGTAGGGAGCATGTGGGGAATGATACAGGAAAGATGGAGAAACTGCAGAGATGAGAGCCGAGTAGGAAATAATCCCATTTTAGGACTCTATCCTACAGACAGAACGGCATAAGCACACAAAGCTCTGTCTTCCAGGATGTTCATTAGAGCATTGTTTAACAGCTAAAAATGGTCAACATCCTGTATGTCAATTACTTAAGAAGAAAGTCAATCCAACATAGCCCCTTCCTGCATTTGCTCTTGTCACATCACCCAATTTTAATTCTTTACAAAGCAGTTATTGTGAACATGTCTTGTTTATTTGTCTGTCTGCTGTTTATGTTTATACCCTCCTAATCTCCACACCACCCCCAACTAAGTTATACTCTCCATAAAAGCAAGGGTACTGTCTGTCTTGTTTATTATATTATCTCCAGGACTTACGCTAGAGTCTTCCCAATATTTGTTGAATGAATGAATACATGGATACTATGGTAATTCAAGAGAACACTAGGTGGCTATGAAAAAGAATGAGAAAGACCTATACGTACTGATTTAGAAAAATGTCCAAGTACATTACTAAGTAAAAAAAAAGAACATAGAAGGTCAATACATAATGCCCGAAGCAGGGCCCCATTAAATAAATAGCTGGATGTAGCTGTAGACAAGAGACAGAGATGTGTTTGTGTAAGAAGCATGTATACGAATAAGGGAAGTAAGTTATTTCTGGGGAGGGGGTTGCAGAGGTAGCGGGATCTGATTTCTTCCTCTATGTAACTTTTAAGTAGTAGTTTTTTTTTTTTTACTTCTTTGGTGTTTTATTAAATTAAAAGATATTCAGATTAACTTATCATTTAGTTAATTAAATCTTAGTGTGAGAGAGCAAACCACACATAATCGCCATTGCTAGAAATATCAATGGAAAACAGTGTCCACAGTTTATCCTACTCCCTGCATCCCAGGGTGGCCAGCTTCTGACTCTTCATTTGTTCAAGACCTGCCTGTCCTCAAGTTCCAGCCCAAGCCCACCCTCCTTCACATTCTTTCCTGAGCAGGAAACTGATCTGTGCTCCTCGAGTTTGTCTAAAGGGTACCAGACATAAGAGAGATGTGCTGTAGGTATTTGCTAAATGAATAAATAAATCATAATTCTTCTCCAATCTCTGTAGTCCAACAAATGTCTCCCTCTCCTTCCTACTATTCATACTCTATTTCTTGGTCCCTCAATCTATGTCCCATAGAACCTGAGTTCCGCAGGTTTTCTGTAGGGAGGAAAAATAGGTGTGGGCAGTAAGTTTTGAAAATGCTGCTAAGGATTTAACAGTTAAATAGGGTTTCTTTGCTTCTGGAATTCTCAGAGCCTTGTATGTGCTAATGAGCTTCATAAATCTCAGGGGGTAGAGAAGGGAAATAAATTATTATGTGCACAGTTTCTCAGACTGCTTTGAACATATGGTCCACTTCCATAGGAATGCGTATTAATTATCTCCCCCAAGACATGGTTACCTCCTGAACAAAACTTTGAGAAAGTTATGCTAGGTTATTCTAAATTATCCCGTAGGGGGTTTTGCCCGGTATTGTCCATGATGCTTACAAGTACTTCTCATCTTTCCAACTAGATTGTGACTACCTTGAGGGCAGGGACTGTATTTTTTTTCCCCATCACAATATCCCTAGTGTTTAGAATATGCCTGGCACCTGGTGGTCCTGGCAGTGATGACACTGCTGCTCAAAACGAAGAAAACAGAACTGCGTGATGGAGAGGGAATGTTTAGTTCTCCCTTAGCGTTAGGGAACAATTCATCTTTGTTTTATGTTTCACTTATGTTGCTAAAAATGTAAGCAAAGAGTTAATATGAAATAGGACTGCAATCGAGTAAGATTATGAAAATCAGCTCCAAGGTCCAGAGGTCAAGACAAATACAGGAACCATTAAGGTCTAGCACACAGTTGCTTTGACTGAGCATCTGATTTGGCCCCTGGCTTCCTGGCAATCACGCCCAAAAGTTTCACAATTAAAGTTTAGCACTCTCGTTATCAGAAAGGAGGAAGCCTGGGGCAAATAATATTCTTCTTGGAAATAGTTTGGAAATGAAATTTCTGACTGCAACAGAGCAGAGGCGCAGCCACGGGGAGCGCTGCCCTGTTCTGCCCTGGCTCTTCCCTCTAACTGTCCTGCCTGTGAGCTTCCTGCTTCAGTCCTTTTTGGTTTCCTGCCCAGCTATCAGGCAACCATAGGCAACCATAGAGAGTAAATAAAGCTACACAGAGCAATCCTATCAGCCTGGGAAATATTTTCCCTGAGTGAAAAGCCAGCAAATGTCCATGTTACCAATCAAACTTCAAATCCCCTGTAATATGGACTGAATTGTGTCTTCTCAAAATTCCTATGTCCAAGCCCTAACTCCCAATGCAAATGTATTTGGGGATGGGGCCTTTAGGGAGCTGATTAAGGTTAAATGAGGTCATAATGGTGGTGTCCTAATTTGGTAGAACTGGTGGTCTTATAAGAAGAGAAAGAGACACCAAACCTCCTCCCTCTGTGTGTGTGTGTGTGTGTGTGTCTGTGTGTTCTTCTTTACCTCTCTTTCTCTCTCTGCGTGTGTGTGTACACACAGAGGAAAGGCCACATTACACAGCAAGAAGGTGACCATCTACAAGCCACGGCGAAAAGTCTCACCAGAAACCGATTCAGACGGTACCCTGATCATGGACTTCCAGCCTCCAGAACTGGAGATGACTGTTGTTTCCAACACCCAGCCTGGAGTATTTTGTCACAGCAGCCCGAGAAGACTAAGACAGCCCCTCAGAGTAAACCAGGATGACTCACCGCCACGATGTACACCCTGATCAGGACTGTGATGGGGTGGTTGGGTGGAATCCCTTGCTGGATCCTCAGCTGCCTGCTGTCCTCAAGGCTGGGATCCTCAGGGCTTCTGTAGATGCAGAAGGAGCCCTGGAACCACAAGGCACTGCCCTTTGAAACAAGACAGTCTGATGCCCCACCAAAAACCAGAGAGGGCGTAGCGCTGGGAAAATAAGCACAGCCCAGGGCCCAACAGGACCCGGGGTGGCGCCGGCCTTGCCCCTGGTGTCCTCAGGCAGGTCAGGTAACCCGCCTGCATCTGAGCCTCTTTGTGGTCCACCCGTGAATCAGTGTTGTACAGCAGCACCCTCCTCACAGGGCTGTTATGTGAGGAAAGTGAATACGGGCATCAGGTGGGGCCCCGAGTGCCTTGTGCATGTGGGGCACTGAGCTAGTGCTCTCTCCCGTCATCTCATTCAACCCCGACTGCAGGATTTCTATTTTCAGATGCTGCAACCAAGGCTCAGGGAGGTCAAGTACTGTTCAAGATCACAAAGCTAATTTGTATCAGGACAAGAACTTAAATCCAGATTGGTCGACTGCAATGCCCACGCTACTTCCGACACCATCACTTGCATATAAAGGGCCTGGGCATGCAGCAGGCTCATAGTAGGCGTCAGCCACAGCGTTGTGACGCTGACGCTGTAAGCGTACCAGGCGAAGCGTTTGCGTTGTTCGACTAGCTGAATAATTCAACTGGTAGGTTTGCATAAATCATACATTTGGTAGGTGAGGGGTGGGGAAAGCAAAGCAAAATTCAGTGATTCTTTTAGGGAATGACTCCGGCTCCTTATATTCCACAGACTGAGCTCCAACCCACCTCACTGACCACAAATCAAATATCTCAAAAGACTGGGGCTAGGTCTGATGGGGTTCTAGAGAAAGTCTCACATAAAGATTAAGGATTCTCCTTGCATGCATCCCACACCACAATCCAACAGAACTGAGTCATATCTGACATTTATGGACAGGAGAGCCAAATGAAAGGGTTTGGGACTTGCCTTAAACTTTCCTATGACTCGGTCTCCATCAAGGCCATGATCATCTTCCATAGATTTGCCTCTGAGCAGCTCAAAAGTTTTCACCCAGTCTTCAAAATTGTTGAATTCACTCTCAAGATCCCCATCATATATCTTCAAGAAGAAGAGAGAAGAGTATGCTCAGAGGAAGGAAGGCCTGGGATCGATTTAATGAGAAATGCCAAGATTCTCCAAACCAGCCTTCATATACACCCCTTAGAAAAATCTTAAATTAAAAAAAAAACACTAAAAATCTATTAATTTATCTTTAGCAAAGTAAGTAATATGATTGCTAGAACTACCACTCTGAAATTTCAGATGTTTCTGACAAACTTTGAAATTCCAAGAAGTGTAGCTAAACCAAAAAAAAATTTAAATATAGTATAGAAGTATAAATGTGACAAACTTTTTATAGCTAGCTAAGATGTCATTCACTGTTGGATATAGACTACAATGTTTTGAGGACATTCAAATTAATAAATGTCCATTAAATATTTAATTCTTAACATGTATAAAGCGATAGAATACTTGTTTTTATTATGATGCATGTAGGCGTGAATTTTCCAAGCAGGAAATTCCATATACACATTAGAAATGCAAAACTGAATTGAGTTTTTGGTTTGGTAATATAGTGAAATAACTTATTCAAATTTCCCATCAAAATTTACTTACCTGAAGTCATTATCTAGGTACATAATTTTCACATTCCCAATTTTCATATCCATTACATGCCTCTAGCTAATAGCCTCTGGCTAATGTAAGGATTGGTCTGACGGAGCGGACTTTAGTAAGAGTTGCTGCAATTTCAAGTGCGTACACATCTGCATGACGAGGTCAAGCTCCAAGAGGTGAGCCCAGGGGAACTCACACACTGTAAATTACCTTGCTGGAACTGGGTTAACCAATGTAAGTTAAGCCCCTTCTCAATATGAGAATGTACAAAATGGAAAATTAGCAAGCTCCATTATCTTGGCTGACATGCTTGTTAAATTTGTTTCTCTGCATCAGTGATTATAACAAAGACCAAGTAAGCTCAAAGGCATTACTGGTGTTGACTGAAGCACTCAAAGAATTCCCCCTTCTGAATTTCAGCCCCCATCTTTGGCCAAGATGGCTGTGTCCACACACCTGCAAGACCGCCAGGTTGGGGATTTCATCTTCTTTGGGTTTCTTCTTGAGTATTTTGTCTTTCTTCTTCTTCGGGCCGTCTATATTTACCACTACCTCATCTGGTTTTGCCTCTGTGGATATTCAGTGGAAATTGTTAGATTTCTCATGGCTGTTGAGATGAGACAAGACAAAGTTAAGCTCCCTCCTTCCCTTTACTCTGGCGTGTGTCATAATCCTGCTCTTTAAAAACAAATAGTAACATTTAACTATAAGATTTCTACACAGAGACTTGCAGACCGTGCACTGCAGGAGAAGTTGCCACTCACACAGCAATGTAATGTCAGCGGATGCCCCGGGGCCGGCAAAGTGCCGCCTTCCCTGCCACCTGTGGGAATTCACTCAGCTAGACACAGAGAGGGTAAGGAATGTGCCTAGTCACTCAGCTGGCAAAGAACAGACCCAGAATGGATTGAATCCAAAGCTTTAGTCTCTCTCAGATCTGCTTAGGAACTTGAGAATCCTCCAGTTCAGCAACCTCAGGCTCAAACACGGTCGAGGGTCTTACACAAAGTCACAAAGGTAGTTTAGAGAGCTTAATAGTTAATTTTTTATGAGCAGGCTTGGGGGGAAAAGCCACCTGAGACAGACTTCTAGCTCTGCTCTTTTCTAACTGTATATACTTGGGCAAGTTACTCAACCTCTTTTGTACTTCTGTTTTATTACCTGCAAATCAAGATTCTATTGCTACCGTCATGGGGTTGGTCTGAGAATTAAATGTGCTAATGAGGAGTGGCCTGTGGAGCTGAGCATGGCTGGGGGCGTCCCACCTGTCTCATTGTCACCTGCAGTAGCACTTGGTGTTACTGCTGGTTTTAGGCCAAGACCTACCATTGGCTCACATGGAGCTTGTGGTCATTTCAAACCCCAGGCCTCTTTCATTGGAGCTTCTGCCAAACCAGATCTACTCAATCCTTGTCAACTGAGTTTTGGAACCTAAATCCAGGTCACCTCTATTAAAGTTCATCATGCTGGTTTTGGCCTGCGATCCCAGCTCACTTCTATTTTCACTCTGCTGTTGCTGCTTTAGGACCATCAATGTGGGGACTTGAGCCAAAGGGTGGATTTCAGCCCTGAACCGGACTCAGGAGACCTGGGACCTGGTCCCCGTCCAGCTCAAATCAGCTACATGACCTTTTTAAAGTGTTGCCACCTTTCTGAGACTGTTTCCTCACCTGGGAAATAAGGGTGCTGGGCTCAGTGTTGCTCTCGTGGCTTCCATTTTATCATTTTCTGACTCAAATGGCCTTATGTTGTGTTCACATGTCCCCAGAATAGCCACTTACCTGTGTTTCCTTTTTTCTCCTTGGAGTTGTTCTCTTTTTCCTTTAAGAAAAGAGGGAGACAAGATGACTGACACTGTCATGCCTCATTCACTAATCCTGACTAACAGTTCTAACTCAGTGCTCTCTGCCCACTGCATTCTCAGAGATGCCATTAAAAAAAATATGCAAACAGGTCTCAGGAGCCCCCAAAGGAAGCCTCACCATAGACTCGGGACATGCATGCAGCGAGATGCCCTGCCCTAGAGAAGAGGCACCCACACATCCAACTGCCACCAAGCTGTCCTTGTCCTCAATGTGCGGCCTCCTCTCAGTCATGGGGGGAGCAACCACTCACCCTCTATTCTCCCACGTTCCTGGAGCATCACCCCAATCAGCAACTGTGAGTTTTCCCTGCTGGCATGTTGGATTGTTGGGTTTATTCCGGGATTGGGGAAGCTAGCCATGAAAGGGGAAAGGGCTAGTGTCCATGATAACAAAAGGAGGGAGTTTGGAGGCAGAGACTAACAGTCGGTTTGTTTATTTAACTATATGTCAATATTCATGGATAGTCCTAGATGAAGGAAATGCAGTCTTTCCAAATAAAGTATCAGGAGACTTTCTAGTCAATTCAATATGATGATAACATCTGAATAATTTTCCTTTCCGTTTTCACTCATGGAGGAGGAGTCTTACCAGATTCAGGGGGGAGGGTACAGCTCAGTGGCAGAATGCATGTCTACCATGCATGAGGTTGTGGGTTCAATCCCTAGTACGCCCATTAAAAAAGTAAACAATAAACTTAATTACACCCCCTCCAAAAAAAAACCCCAAATGCAGACACTGAGTTTTTGCCTGAATCTCCAGAACTACTCCCCCTGGTTCTCCAGCTTCCTTGTTCCATGTACCCAAGGGCCTGCTCTGGCAACCTGCTGATGATTCCCATTTACTAAGGCCAGGACCTCTGCCTTTACTTTGATAGTTTCCCATATGAACTTAGAATTCTGCTGGAGACCTGGAGCCCTTTGACCTCGGTATCTCTGGGTGAACCTGAGGTCCCCATCGCTGATGCCCACCTGTCCAGAGACCTATTTCACCTGGCTGGACCACTCTCATACTGATTGCTGGGCAGATTCTCTAGATGCCAATGACAGAGAGCACATCCTTTCAGCATTTACAACAGAGCCTGTGTCCTAGGGCCAGCCCCAGCCAGACAGGAAGGATACTATAGTTGTGGATTCCTGGTCCTTCCAGGCTTTGTACCCTTCTGCAGTTAACAGAACCACACCTGTGTAGGGTCTACCTATGGTGGAATTTTAAAAAGAGGATAAAGTGGGGTGGGGGGTGGTAAAGGATGTTGGGTTCCTATTGAGTCCCTTGACTGTCACGGCCGGGGCAGCCTCTACCTTCTGTGCTTTCTCCAGGGAGGCGTAGTATTTAGACCACCAGTCAATGACGTTCTCGGCAGACTCATCTGCGATGGTCCTCTTTTTCCTTTTAGTAGACCTCCGCGAAGGCATCCTGGCATCCTGGAGAGGGATGAGGGATGGACTATTAGTTAGGTCTCAAGGATCCGCATGCCGGTGCCTGACCGGCTTACTAAGGCAGAGAGCACGTGGGGAGCCCGTGGGAGGTGGCGGAGGCGTCAACAGGTTCTGTGGTTGCGGCTCTCTCTGCCCCTTCAATAAATAAGTTTCATAATCTGCCATCCATTCGTGCATTTATTCAGCAAACATTCATGGAGCAGATATGAAATTTTGTGGTTGACACTGGGGATGTAAGGGTTAGACACAATCCCCACATTTGGGAAATTTCAAATTCAGTGGAAGAAGCTGTCAGACTGCATGATACAATGTGATATAGTAGAAGGGAATTAATTAGCTGCCAAGCAATTAATACAAAGTTTGTGATTATCAGTTTCCTCAATTAGGAACAATAATACCTGCTTAGTTCAGTGTTGTGAGGCTTAAGGGACAATGTAGACATTCCCCGTTCAGCGTCATTTCTGATCTGAACAGGTGCAAATGAACGGCACCTACAACACAAGTGATGGCGGGACAGGAGAGGCGGGGTGAGACATATACAGCAGAAAAGAGACATTTGGGGAGAAGACAGTCGTCCCACGGCAGACTCATTGTGTACTCATCATCCGTCTGCTCTCAGATGGAGGTACCTCTCTTGAGTTCCTACAATGTGCCAAGCACTCTATCCCATGCAGGGGATACAGAGATATTTTTAAAAATCATTTTTGACCTGGTGGAGCCCACAGTTTTATGAGGTCAACAAACACATAAACTGAGATTTGCAACAGAAAGATGCAGGTACAATGCCGGTGGGGTGGCGAGAACCCTGCGGGGTGTCAGAGTCACGATGAGCCTGGATGAGGTGGGAAGAGTCTGAGCAAATATCCATTAATCTGTCTTACTCTGCCTTTTATTTCAGCTTTTACCATTTGCTGGGCAGGCAGTCTCTTAGCTCTTTCTTAAAACTACTTTCTTCTTTAAGTCAATCAATAGATACATCAGGATTTTGCACTCAAAATTATAACTTAAAAGATGACTCACTTCCCCATTTTATGGTTTTGTGTACTTATCCATCATTCCTTCCAGAGGCTCAGCTGAGGATAAGTCTCACTTCTGTTTAGAATCCCAAAGATGCATCTTTTTGCTCCCATGTTATGTTGCACAAAGTAGGTTCAAAATATTTGTAGAATAAGCCTAGATGAGGAAACCACTGTCTTTCCGAGCTAATGAATTGAGGAGTTTCTGTTCAATTAAATACCGCTGTCACATTTGACTAGCACTTGAACTTCACATACCCTGACTTATCTGATTCCATGACAATACTGTGACGTGGGTATCAGTCTCCCTATTTTACAGGTGAAGAAATTGATGCTTAGAAATGTGAATCTGCTTGCATGGTCACACAGCAAGCAGGTCAAAGGACCTCCTAAGCAAACTCGAATGTGCCTTGTCAATACAAAGAGGGATGACATTCTGACCTTAGCTTTTCCATCTTTTGGCGGCTCCTGGGCTGCAGGTTTGTTTTCAGGCTCCAGCACAGGGGAAGAGTCAGGGATGTCAACAAGGGTGGCTGGCTGGACCTGCACCAAGTCGGGTACCACTGTGGGAGGAGGCTCAACATCCACAAAGATATGATCTGCTGGGAGCTCCTGAGCAGAGCTGAGGGTCCCAGAGGGCTCAGTGGCAATTAGCGAATCTGAAATAGCTGAAATGAAAGTACACTGTGTCAGGCAACTGGACTACGATACAGGGCGATCATTTCAGGGACCTCATACTGGGAATCAGACAGATCTGGATTCAAATATGACAAAATCCTAATATCGCTGAAGCTCCCTCCCCCTGTTTGTATGAACATATCCATATCATTGGAAGATAAGTGAGATCATGATGTAAGGTGTCTAGGGCATAATAGTTAATCAATAAATGATTGTACTTATTATTAATCTCTCAGAGTAATTTTAAATAATTGTGGTCTACGGATCATGCTTATCAAGATTTAGGGCACAAGTCCTCTGTGTTGACTGTACTCCCCCAGTGTGTTAACTCAGGGAACCCTTGGAGGCTCCAGAGTTCCGTGAATGCTCCAAACGTTGACAGAACTCTGGGCACGTGAGTACCTGTGCTTGACAGGGAGTAAGGCCATGTCCCTGGAATTTATGATATTTTTAACTGAACAGCTGATCGAATAAAAAGGTCATAACACTGTCATTTGCTGTCAAGGGTCCTCTTCCTCTCTATTTTGAGCTGTAGAATTCAGTACATAAGAACATTTCCCAATTGGGAGCCTCCATTACTGCCAGGGCCTCCGTGCCATTGCTGACTTTTCAATAGCAAATTCAACCCAGTAAATGCTGGGCACAGAGATGGAGACATCAGTGGGACAGAATAGAAAGCTTAGAAATAGACTTGGGTTGTATGTCAATTTGATTTATGAAAAAGACAGCAAGACAAAGCAATGGGGAAAGTTAGTAGACACCGAGGGGAAAAATGATGTACTACATGGAGAGAAATGTACCTGAATCCCTACCTTAAGCCATTTAAAGATCTGTCCATTAATTAAAGATCTAAGTGCAAAAGATAAAAACATAATACTGATACATGAAAAAAATAAGATCTTTGTGACCAAGGGGTGAGTAAGGCTTTCTTAAACAAGATTCTAAAAGACTAAATCATAAAGTTTAAAATTTGGAAAGATATTATTATATCGGAATTAAAGATTTTTGCTCAAAGATGAAGACTATAGACAAGATTAGCAGTTATCCGATCAGGAGAAGATGTGAGCAATGCCTATAAGCTACAGGATATTAACGTCTAGAATATACAAAAAAGACACTTAAAGGAAACACATAAAACATGGGCAAAGCATACAGGCAGGCAAATCACAGAAGGGAAAATGAAGATGGCAACAAGCACATGAAGAGATGTGCACATTCAGAAGTAATCAGAGAAATTCAAGCTAACATTAAAGTTAGATACGACTTTATATCCACCCAAGTGGCAAATACCAAACACCAAACATCACAAAACAAAAACTCAGAAAGCTGGACAACAGAAGGTGCTGTTGAGGAGGAGGGAAATGGGAGTCCAGATCCAGTAATGGAGGGAATATAGACTGGTGTGAACTGGTGTAGATGGGTGCAAACCAGTATAGCTCCCTGGAGCACCCCCGGGGGTGCTTAGTGGAATTACATGGGCACATTCCCTGTGAGACAGTCATCTCATTCCTGGGTGTAAATTCCAAGGAAAATCCCACAGAGGATTCTCCCTCGGGAACATGTGCAGGATGTTCATCACAACACACATCACAACAACATAGTCTGTGGAAGTGGGGAGCTGGAGGCAGCCCAATGGGGGATACAGGAGGTCATATAACAATTGAAAGAACCCACAGCAATATGGATAGATCTTAAAACATTGCTTTGAGTGGAAAAAAAAAGTGGGAAACCAAATGAACGTTATAGTGTCATGTTATATACATCAATAAAATGGATTTAAATTTTACAAGGATTGGCAGCATGGGGCCTCCAGCGGGGAGGAGACTGGGAGTGGGGATGGGGAATAAGGCATAGGGGGGCGGTGGACAGAATAAAAGAGAAGCTTTGCACAGACCAGTGATGACTGTACAGCATGAACTGAGAAGTGCAATTCACTCGACTCTGAACCTGAAATCCCAAACAGAACAAATTACAGCAACATCAAGCAAAGAGAAATGTCAGGGAGTAGGAGCAGAAGGGAGCTTGAGTCACATTCAGATAAGCCTTTTTAGAGGAGCTGACCCAGGCTTAAAGTTAGAATTTGGCAGCTGAAGAATTAGAGGGATGCAGGAGCAAATTCTTCAGAAACATCCACTTGACCATGGGGTATGACCATCTTCTTTGTGCTGGGGCCCAGAGCAGGCACCTGCAGGCACCCACGGCTCTGTAGCCTACAGCTCCAGAATCTAGAAAGAGCTTCCTACCTTGTGCAACTTGGGCTCCATCCACCTGTGAGGTGAGGGCAATGGACTCCCTCGATTTACACAAAAACTGTTTCAAGCAGTTGACGGTGTAAGTTCCCACCAGTGTGCTCCTCCCGAACGCTCTCCAGTCCACCACGCAGATGCTCAGGGGCGGATGCAGAAGCTCATTCTCAGGCAGTTCCTGCGGTGGGGAGAGGCCGGGGTGAAGTGGGGCTCTGCCTGGGCTGGGCCTGGCTGCTTGGCTTGTGCCCTGCTGATCTATCTGGGGGCACGATCAAAGTCAGCCAGTCACCTATCCTTCCTGTTCCTGCCTGGTCTTAACCCTCCAGGCCACCCCTGCAGCTTGCCAGAATCTGGAACATTGCCTCCTCAAAGCATGAGGGATGGCACTAACAATTCACCCCACGTGTAAATTGCAAAAACACACACACACACACACACACACACACACTTTCAACTTCTCTATGGCAGTAGTCTTCAGTTCTCTTATTTTGTCATTATTTATCCGAAGTCTCATCTCAGATGAACATTTATCCGGACCCAAGATATAAAACAGATGAAAGCTGACCCATTGAAGGTGGAGCTGAGGGTGAGGGGCCAGCACTCCGCCCACTTCACACCTGTCTGGTGTGAAAGGTTTGCAAACACAGTACCCATCCTTTAATTCTAGTCTTTGCTGCTTTAGAACATGTGTCCATGGGTGTCAAAGCAAACTTTGACTTCACAGTTGGCTCCAAGTCAAAGCACAGAAAAGTATTGAAAGAAACAAAAGCATAGGTGCCAAACATCACTTTAGAAGCCTAAGTTCACGTGTAAATTGCTGACATGCTATGTGCCAATAATTAAAAAAAAAAAATCTAACCATTAAGTTTCATGACAGTAACTTCAGTGTGTATCAGAATCACCTGCAGGGCTTGTTAAGCCAGAGGTGTCTGGGCCTCACCCCCCAACAGTGTCTGATTTAGTAATACCGGGGCGGGGCCTGAGAATCTGCATTTGGAATAGGTTTCCCGGGCGATGCTAATGAATTGGGGGCCACACTTTGGGGACCGCTGTCAACCCACTTTGATTTCCTCTATGCTCTAACCTGGAATCTTAAAAAACAGAACAGTAAGAACAAAAGTCCATTTTATCACACTCTGAAATTCTGGCTTCTCAATGAATTACAGTTGTTCTTTGTAAGCAGTAGACGCCTGAAACTCTAAAATCTCTCACTCAGCCAGGTTCAGGAAGGAGTGGGTCCCATCTGCAAAAAGGAAGGGAACTAGCAGGTTGGGGGGAGGGGGAGGCCGCACCACTTCAAAAGCATCCGCCTGGATGCTGAAGTTTGGGTTGTTCTTGTAGCTCTGGATCACACAGGACTTTACTCCTCGTCCCCCACACTCGATGAGGACCTGAGGACGATCCACAGACAGGAGCTGCACCTTCTTCATTTCTCGGACTCCCCAGAAGAGAACCTGAGGAGAGGACCGGCAGGGCTGTCAATCAAAGACCCAGGGCGGAGCCAGCGGGAGCAGGTGTGGCAAAGTCAGACGTGCCAGCCTGAGAACAAGGGTACATCCTTCCAGGAAGGAACCGTGTTCTCCTAGAGGGCTCGGTCTGATCAGCTGTCTCCTTTCCACCCCAATGAGTCCGCTTACATAAGGCAGGCATGATTGCAAAGCACCCGTGCCCTGAAGTCTCAAAGAACAACCCCATCCTTCCCCGCACCGTACCTCCACGCGGTATTTACTCAGCACTGGCCGAATGCAGGCAGGAACCGGGTAGATCTGAGCGACATCGGGTGGGTCGAGGGGAGGGAGCCCTTGCAGCCCAGACGCAGGGACCTACCACACAGAACAAGCACGTTAGAAGGTCCGGGGAGGTAGGGAAAACTCACACAGCCACACAGTCACCTCGTGGGAAAGACTGTCACTGTTTTAACCAGAGGAATGTGTCTAGCTTAAAATATAAACCAAGACAGTGCATTTTCTCACACTTAATTATTTCTTAATTGACAAATGCATTCATTCACAAGGGTAATCAACATTTAGTGAGTGCTTGCAATGTGCCACAAATTAACAGGTTAATAAGCTTTCAGTACACTCACAGTAGAGAGGGAGAGGGGAAAGGACAAGCAGTGGGTCCTCACAACCCGATCCAATGACACGGAACTACAGCCGGGAATGGAGAGGGGGCTCTGATCGGAACCTCTGAGATTTAACTCTGCCCCCACTATCCACTACAAGAGATTCATTTAATCACATGCAGACTACGTTTTAATCAGTGAAACAGAAAATGAAGTCTTTTGAAGGCAGACCTCCGAGATGAAAGAGTGTTGTCTCCTGTGCATTTGGAGTTAACAAAACTGAAGGACAATCACTGTGCTTTATTGAAATCTCATCAAGATACTTAGAAAATCTACTGCGGAAAGTGTCTTTCTCACTATGTGAGCCACCCCGCATTACCTTCACGCCCTGGCTCAACACATACATCTTTCCAAAAGCCTCCCCTGATTCGATCCCGGCCACTGTGGTCATTCTACCCTTCAGCCCTTGGAGAGTGTCCTCTCTGGAGGCTTAGGGCAGAAATTAGTGGACTGAGCCCAGAAACCAGGCTCTGCTGTGTGACCCTGCATGAGTCCCTTTCCCTTTCTGAGTCTTAGATGTTAGGCCAGCTGACCCTTCAAGCCACCCTTGGAAGCCAGATGTTCTATTAAACGTTGCTTTGGAGCAGGAGGTTTTCCTCTCTGGGGTGTTTCTCTGACTTGGCCAAGAGGAAGCCTTTGGTTACTTCATTTCATCCTCACACCCTTCCACGGGGCTCCAGAGGGAGGAAAGTGGAGATAATGAGTTCAGTCTAGGGCATCGAAGAACCCAGGAGCTAAACCCTTCTTCCCTGAGACAGGAAGCCTTGCAGTAATGGAGATGGAGCGGCTGAAGGTAAACCACTCACAGGTGGAAACCAAGAGCCGCTGGTGACAAATGAAGACATTTTCCCATTCCCGTCTTCTCAGCATGTGTGAGATCCACGGGCTGAGACAATTGCATTGATGACCAAATTACTTTCTGGACAAGTAATCAGCCGAGAGGAAGTCCTAATGAGGCCCTAATGAATTGTGTCTCTTAGGCTGCTTGCCTCTGACAACGCCGCCTCTAACCACCCCGCTGTCAGGAAGCAGCAGGACCTTGGGCTAGTCCCCTCAGCTCCCCTGGAGGGACAGGGGATCAGAGGTGGGACCACGGAACTGGGAAAAAGCCCAGCCCTGCAGGGCCCTGTGGGGATCAGCTGGCCTGCCCCTCATTGATGGATTAGAGGATTGATGGATCAGGAAGCCTTGTGGAGTGAAAAGGGCAGTGATTGAATCCCATCCAGTTAACCTTGAGCCTCAGCTTCCTGACATGTAAAATGGGAGCACTGTACTGGATCTGGTTTCCCACGTCAGCCATTTCTCTGCCGCTTTCACCCCCTGTGCTATTAGCCAGTAAACATTTTCATTAGATACAGTTTTGTTTTCAGAAAGGAAGCTTCAAGTGGCTAAGTAAAACAAGGAGTACTTACCACAAATGGTAAGTAACTTTAAAAAGAAAACCAATGAAAACAAAACAATGTTACTGGAATATGTCATGGGTAGCATTTCTTAAACCTTCTTTTCACTATGTTTGAAGGAGCTGGTGTTCCAAGAAGATGACTTTGGGAAATGTTCCTGTAGGTAACATTGATCTTTTTTTTTTTAGAGGCATTGAGCCTGAAGCCTGTGATCTTTCTTGAAAAGGAAAGGTGCAAGTTAAGAGAGGTATTATAGCTAGATGGGCATCAAACTTTCCTCTAAACGTAGTTAGAAGGATCAAAAAAGGCAAAATTCCATCTGTAACAATATGGATGGACCTTGAAGGCACTATGCTAAGTGAGATAAGTCAAAGAGAAAGACAAATAGTATATGATATCAGTTATGTGTGGAATCTAAAATAAAAAACAAACATAGAAACAGAGAGTAGATTGGTGGCTGCCAGGGGTAGGGAGGCAGAAAAAGTGGGCAAGGGTGGTCAAGGGTCCAAACTTCTATTTAGAAGATGAATAAATTCTTGGGACTGTACAGTACAGTGTGGTGACTATAGTTAACAATACTGTATCGTACACTTGAAAGCTGCTAAGATAGTAGATCTTTAAAGTTCTCACCACACACACACACACACACACACACACACACTCATGCAAAAGGCCAACTCCGTGAGGTGATGGATGTGTTAATTAACCTTATTGTGATAATCATTCTGCAATATAGACATATATCAAATTATCAAGTTATCCACTGTAAACTTATACAACATTATCTGTCAATTATATCTCAAAAAATCTGGAGGGGAAAAAAAGCAAAACTCCCTTAATATCGATTCAATGTTACTTGACACTACCTGGTTTCAACCTAAAATTACTCTTTGACAGCCTAAAATCGCCTGGACTCTCTACTGAGGGAAGACTGGACCAGCTGGTTTTGAAGGCCACTTCCAGTTCTAACAGTCCATGTTTCTGTGCAACACACAGAATCCGGTGAGAGCTGGTTCTAGTAGACTCTCACTTGATTTATCATCCTGGAATCCTAGAACCTAAGATTTGTAAGACGACAATTTCTCTAGTCCTCCCCTCCCCCGCTCCCAGCCTGTCATCTGAGTTCTTAAATGGCATCTCCCAGATCCCCAGAAGGAGACATCTCCAGACACAGGATGATAGGGAAGGACCATGCTTAAACCTCATTGAAATGCACTTCCAGTGAGGTGGCGTCTCTGGCCAAGGTAGACCAGATAGACCTCTAGTGCAGCCGTCATTGCTGGTTCACTTACCTGCAGGAGTTCAAATACAGCAAGGAGGTCCCCTCCAGAGAGGTTCCCGCAAAAGACAGGGTGATAGCACAGCCTTGGGGGCTCATATTCCTGGTCGGCTAGCTTCACAACAGGAGCAGCCACTGTGGCTCCCAAATATTCTGGCTTTCCCTAAGGCAGAAAAAAGAATGAATTTTTGTCCTGACATTCACCTCCCTGGTTCTGATCTACATCAATGTAATTTTGTAGTTAATCTTCACAAAACTGTCAGCCTCAGTGTCTCCCTCCTGCTACTGTCTGTCTCCTTCTCTTCTTCTGCTAAGCCCCTCTTATCCCTTTCCACAGGCTTGGGGAGCAGTGGAATTCATCTGGGCTCCCAGAGAAAACTCTTAAGAGGGTCATTTTAGCAGCTTCATGGCTCAAGGCTTTCTTAGGGGTTATCTGTTTTTTCAGTGTTTTTAGCTCAGTGGAATAAAGTTAAAATAATCACTCAGGGTAGATGAAGAGGAAAAGGAGAAATAAGGTGGCACCAAATATTCCAAAAACTCTCCAGGGCAGGGTACCATTGTGGTTGGAAACAAGTTTGGAGTCCAGGCAAATGTGAGTTGGAGTTCCCAAATCTTCTACTTTTTAGATCTATGGTCTTGGGTCAGTTACTCAACATTTTGAGCCTGATCCCTAAAAAGAGGTTAAAAATAATACCTGTACATGGAGTCATGAGGATTAATATAATGATGTGTGTACTTTGAACGATGACTGGAATATAGTAAGTACTCCATACATAATAATAATAATAATAATATGATGATGATGATGATGATGATGATGATGATGAAGGTTAGCATGTTTAATAGAGTGATTCTGCCCTATTTTTCTTGGTAGTAAAAGAATATTGAAATAGCTTTGCACGTATGTTGGGTGGTAAGTTTCTTTAAGAACTATTGAATGGTGCCATCTCCGGCCTCCTCCTGTCTGCTCCCAGGAGGCTAAGTCCATGTTCCCCCATAAGCAGCGTGGGGCTGGACCATAGGGCTACTTCGCTATTTATCCTGGGAACTGCTGTGATGTAAGCTCCATACAGGAAGGATTGTCTGTTTTAGTCACTGCTGTGTCTCCTGGCACAGGACAGGCACTCATTACATATTTACTGAGTTAGATAAATGACCTTCACATCCAAGAACAGTGCCCATATTCTCTTTGGCTAAGGCTGGGTTTTAGTACCTGCACTGCTTCATTGCTTTTGGACTCACAAACCAGCACTTGCATTCCCAGCTGTAGAAGGAAGCTTGGCTGGGATGGAAATGGATTTAGCTCGGTCACACTTAAAAACAAACAGAGCTGCCTACTGGTATCCACTGGTAGCATCAGATCTGTTTCAGATATGGCTGGAGTCAGGGCAATTGAATATGAAATGAGTGATTGGCCACATAATTATTTTCTCCATAATCCTACCTCGGAAAAAAATTAAGTACAAATAGCTCTGGAAACAAAAGAGTAAACATAAACGCCAGCAACCCATTTGCCAAATATAAACTCATTTCTTACAGAGCCAGCAGACCTGAATGAGGGCACAAGCCACCGGGCATAGCAGAAAGCTCTAGACTGGAAGCCGGGTCCTGCAGAGTCAGAATCCAAAGTTTGATCGTCACCACAGGACTGTGATGGCTGCAGCCCACAGGTGTGAACAGAACCTTCTGCATGTCTGCAGGTATCTCTCAAGGAGGAAAGTACAAATGCATTCATACTTTCTTTCTCTCCCACATTTCCTTTTCCTCTTTTTTTTAAAAAAGTTTTTTTGGGGGAGGTAATTAGGTTTATTTATCTCTTTCTTAATGGAGGTACTGGAGATTGAACCCAGGACCTCGTGCACGCTAAGCAGAAACTCTACCACTGAGCTAAACTGTCCCCCGCCCCTTTTCCTCTAGATGTGAGAATGTAAGCTTATTTTTCTGTGCAGAGTTTGGCTTGAGGGTGGGGCTCAGGAAGGCAGCTGCTGAATGGAGATCTAGAAGGGGGTCTGAAAAGCAAAGGGGCAAAGGGAAATCCATGTGGTCTGGGGAGTGGGTTTAGGAGGAGCTTTCGAAGATGCTTGATTGTTGCTATTGGTTGTCAAGTAAAAATACTTAGAATTGGAATCATGTTGTTAGGGACACAATTTAAAAGGTACTTATTTTGTGGCCTTCTCTACAGAAGATCTATACTCGAAGCACAACTGTGGAATACATATCCACCTAGCTCCAAGTTTACAGATGGGGGAATGGGGCCCAGAGAGAGTGACATGGAAAAGTAGATAAAGGGATGCAGCCACACCAGCCACTCCCACAAGTACAGGAAAGAGTGGACACAGGAGGCTAAGTTCAAGTTCTGGCTCTGCTTCCAGCTACCTGTGACCTTGAACAGGGAAGGCATTTGACCCTTCTGGGTCTCTGTTTCCTCTTCTCCAAAGCAAGAGGGGGCATCGTGCTCCCCAAGGTCCCTGTTCACCTTCTACAATTCTTCCATTCTAATTTCCTCCTGACCTTGAATCAAGGTCAGAGCTGTCAGGATGCTCTGAGGAGGTGAAGAGGCTTTAGGAAGGCTTCTTGGAACAACTTAGTACATTTGAGCTTATGCAATCTCCAGAGGAAGTAAAGGCATTAAAGAAAACAAGCCTTTGCCTCTCCCTTTAGACTTCTTAATTTAATAAAGAAAAAGATTTGTTTTAGTTATGAAAAAAATATCCCCCAGGAAAAAAAGCTTTTGAATCTGCCCAGCATTTTAGAACGCAGACATCTTTGGAGAGGAAAAGGCTTGGCTAACATAGCATCAGAAATGAGATAGAGATGGATGCATTGTTTCAGGGCTTAGAGGCAACAACAACAAAAAAGACCCAGTAACAAAGGCTGAATCAGTCACAACACATTCATTTTCTTCCAGCCAGGCTAGCTCAGTCAAGATTTTCTGTTTCCAGAAGGCATGGACATTTTTATTAAGCAGCAAAAGGCAATAGAACTAGCGGGGGGCTGGATGCAACAGCAGATTGATTTATATAATTATATTTCTGAATAAGTTCGAGTCGACTGGACTTTTGTGAACCATTTCCTATTGTAATTGCAAGCTGAAGGGAAATCTAAGTGAAAAATCCTTTACTAAAAGCAAATGATCACCACTAATTTTCCTGGTTCTGTAAAATAGTGTTTTTTCCTGATTTTTGTGAGGAGGGGACTGCCCCTGGGCACAGTCACAGCCTGGTGAAATAAAGCACGTTAGGGAACAGGGCATTTTTCTCGAGGAAGAGTCAGCAGGGCCCTGGGACACTCACCACCGCGTCACTGTCATACAGCTCCACCACCACTGAAGGCGGGGACTCCGCCAGCTCCTTCTGGTCTCCGTGCAGCACCAGCTCATTAAACAGCAGCAACTGGTTCCAGGTGGGGGAGAGGGTCTGGGAAATGACCTGGAAGGTGATGCCAGAAGAAAAGCAAAAGATCATTCGACTGGGTTGGAGAGGGCTCCGAGGTGCATTCAGCAGATACTAACGGAGGGCAAAGAGGACACATCCTGGTCATCACTGCTCAGTCATTCAACACTCAGACAATGGAAACTGATGTTCTGCTAAGTACCAGAACCTAGGGATGCAGACGCCCTGCCCTGGAGGAGCTTGCGTAAGTTTCTGGCTGCCACACCTCACATGCACTGTCTCATCCAAACTTCCCAACAATTCTGGGAGATGGATATGGTCATCTATTCATGTTTTGCAGACCAGGAAACCAAGGCTTACTTGTCCAGAGCCAGTACGTGGCAGAACCGGGATTCAACCTGGATCATCTGTCACCAAAGCCCAGGCTGCTAACTTCATCCACCCTCTCCAAGTAGACGCTAAAATTATTTCCATTTTATTGGAAAGGCAAACTGAGGGTGGGGTTGACCTCTGCTTACAAGCAAGTAAAATTTTGTCATCAAATACTTGAAAGTGGGATTTCAGTTTAAGATCCCTTATATGGAGTTCCACTGTTTTGTGCGTATTTATTTGACTGCCTTGAATTGACCTAGGTCTTCAAAATAACTATCACCATCTTGCATGACATCGTTCTTTCCTCCACAGCAAATTGTGACATTGGAAGTTGGCTACAGTCATTATGCAGATGGAGAAACCAAAGGGCAAAGGAGGACAACAACCTCATAATTGGTCCAGAACCATGAGTATCTCACTTAGAAGTGGCTCACAGCTCCCCCGCCCCCGCCAGGCCATTCAAGTGGTAACTTCCGAAGGTAGGGTGTGATGGATGAGACTGCATCCTCTGTTTCATTGGATGTTTGGAAACATGCCAGTTCCACAGAGCTAAAGGCCAGGGTTTGCAGGATGCGTGAACTCTGCCCCTGGGCAGAAACTGCTACATAAATATACGAGTTCAGTCCCAGAAAAAGGCCACTGTCACAGTGTCCCAGGCTGTGCAGGCAAGTGGGTGACTTCACAGGGTAACACAGATCGCACCGTGGCTGCTGGGTCCCGAGGACACTTCCACACCGCCTCGGAACTGCACCCTTACCCCTTGTCATTCACTCCCAGAGGGATGGGAGAGAGATCTGACCTGGACCAACTAACTGCTCAGGCTCTAAAGTCCAAAGAAAAACTGTCATCTCAGAGTTTTACATTAAGAGTCATTTCTAGTCACGGCATTAAATCATTTGCATTGTGGTCGCCAAAGAATATTTTTATTGCTCTTTTTTATGAGATATAAAAATATCATGCGTTCCACAATTTCCTTCCTTCCTTGCTTTTTGCTTTTAGAGTACTTTATGCCTCAGACACAGTGAGGTTTTTAACATGACATTTCAGAGAAAATCTTAACTTTTTGGACAGGAAAAGAATGGCTTCCACCAGCCTGTGAACAGGAGTCATGGTGTTGCAATGCCAAGTTACACAGTGTCAGTGACTGACATCACAAGAACTATGTGTTTTTATGTTTCTTTTGAAGATAGAAATGTGATCTTTTTTGCAGCATGTACCCAACAGTGTG
This sequence comes from Camelus ferus, assembly GCF_009834535.1. Taxonomy (NCBI): domain Eukaryota; kingdom Metazoa; phylum Chordata; class Mammalia; order Artiodactyla; family Camelidae; genus Camelus; species Camelus ferus. The sequence goes on from NC_045720.1 coordinate 13,181,407, forward strand.
ATAGCAAAGTCATCTATGATCCTCACAGCATCTTTCCTACAGAAATATTTGGATGGCTTGCCTGGCACTTTGGGCTATAATTACCACTTGGTAAGATCCCAGAGGCTAGTATTCATCCTTTCACCATATATTTATTCCTTCAAAGTAACAGGCACAGTGTCAGACATAACACAGCATCCTGTGCGCAGCAGGTCCCCAGTAACTGCTCGCATGAATGTCCTCAGAGCTGCTCTCATGCGTAAAAGGACCCCAAGGGTTGGGGGAAAGGCTCACCCAAATGAAAATACATTCTCCCACTTCTCTGCCAAGGTGCCCGCAGCCAGCCCCATCTCCTCAGGGCTTCCTTAAGGAGTTACGGGTTATAACCGTGTTAAATGACTTTGTGTGGGAGATTGTGGAGACAGTTAACACTTTGAAAGAGTGAGATACCATGGATAGAGAGTGGCTTTAGAATCAGACCCCCAGGAATGGAACCCTAGTTTTGCCACCTGCCTATGTCCAACTCGGGCAGGTGATTTAACCTCTCTGAACCTTAGTCTCACTCATTTCAGAGGGGTTTCAACCTCTCCTAACTTGTGGAGTTGTCACGACCATTATCTGAGTTAAAACATATTAAGTGCCTGGCGCACAGTAGGTGCTCAGTAAGTGCTTATTGCCCATCCCAGTTTGTTTATAAATGAGTGAACGTTGACCAAATACCTCCTACCACGTGCCAATCTTGGAGCACTGGGGTACTTGCGTCTAACAAGAGACCACCCGTGTCCTCAGGACTCAACATCAGCATGATTATTTGAAACCTTAGGTAGCACGCTCCCCACCCCCTAAAGCTCCCCCTCCTTCTCATCTAAGGTTCCCTCTTAGCCACTGAGTCTCTCTCCCTTTCTATCCCAAAGCCTTTCTCTTTAGGAGCTGTCTTCCTTTCCCTTCATCCTACCACGGCAAGCTCTCCAAGTCCCACGTCCTCAGTGATGCCCAGAATAACTGGATTCCCCTTCTGAAGTGTTTGGTACTGTTAGGTCCCAGATAAAGGGTCACCTGCAGGACCAGCCCTTCAGAGACAGTTCTCCTTGAGCAACACGTGGTCTATTCAGACGTGTGCCACCTGGTGGACAGTGGAACAGCTCAGCCATGACTGCAGGGCCCCCAGGCTCAGCTCTCCCCATGTTGAAGAGTGCAAGAGTGGAGCAGATCACACACACATCTGTCCCTCTGAGGCAGCCCAGCACTGAAACAGGAGAGGGAAACTAGAACCCTTTCTTACCAAAACAGAACCAGAGTGGTTAGGTGAACTTTGGAATTGGACTAACCTGGGTCTCCCTTGTGGCTCCACCATCTTCTACTGCAAGGGTCTCTAAGCCTTTCCTTCCTCATCTGCAGAATGGGGACACCAGTAATACCTCCCTCTGGGCTGCAGTTAGATGTAGCAAAAGATGCACACAAAGTGCTTAGCATCATGCCTGGCACAGAGGGAGTTTTTACTAAATGACAGCTATTATTATTAACAAAAATTAGGTACTGGGTTCAAAAGAATAAAGGCAAAGTCCAGGGTTTACCAAAACCTGTTTTTCCTTTCAAATGATTATTTGATAAGCAAATGTCATCTGTTCCTTTGAGACAGGAGTCTAACTCACATGCAGCTACTATCTGGAAATGCAAAGTGGAAGGAGAATTACACAGCAGCCCCGGGAGCTGACTCCAACCGCCTGCCCCACCCAGAGCCCTGAGGTCACCTCTGAGGGCCTGGGATTTCAGTGGTGCAGGCAGAGGAGGCCTCCAGGGGTCCCCGCTTTAAGAATCCCCGAAGCTTCTGGTGGGAAGCCCCAATGACAGTAATAACACGGAGTCACATAGAAGCTGTGACAAACAGAACACTGTCCCAGGGGCTTCCCCCTCGGAGAGCTATATACAATATCATCATCCCGATTTTATGGATGAAGTTGAGGACAAAAAGGATTTTGCTTAATGTCCTACAGCCGACAAGTGGAAGGGCCCAGACGTGGACCCGGGCATTACGGCTACAGTCCGAATCCCCACACTATCTACCTCTCAAAACACAGGGGACAGGAAGTGGTCTGAAGCCTTCTCGCATTCATGCTCATTCACTGAATGAGGATGGAGTCACCTTCCCTTCCAGGCAGAGCCAACCCCTCTCACTCCAGGGGCTCCTGGCGGTCCAGCACTGTGGGGTTTATCACAGCGTGGCCGACTCGTCTGCCCAAGGACTGCCAGCCTCCACACCCGGGTCGTACACTGTGTGAGAGCAGAGCCTGGTCCCCGTGTCCCGCCAGCCCAGCCGGGGACCCGGCACAGAGCAAGCCCTCCACCGGTGCTGGTGAAAGGGATGAGGCCCTGGTTCGCGCTGGGATCTCAATCTGAGTGTCAGAAGTCAGAACGCGGTCTCCCAGGTCACGGCCTCACTTTGGAAAGAAACGTCAGCCCCCTTAACATCAGCCAATGCGCTGGCCACCGTTCAGCCATCACCTAACTCTTGCTTCTTCACAACAGCCCTATAGTAAGAAGACAAACTGAGGCTGGGTGAGTAAACGCAGCTACAGAGTAGATGAGCTGGAACGAAACCTCAGGTCTCTGTGTCCTAACTCTGTCTGAACGCCTTAAAGGAACCCCTTCCTCTCTGCAGAAACAAGCCACTTCTTTTCTTGCAAGAGAAACCCCTTCCTCTTTCACTCCTTTCCTCTCTCAACCCAGGGTGAGAGGGGAAGACCTCTAAACTCCCAGAGGTGGGCAAATCCTTCACTCAGCTTCCCTCTCTCAGAACAGTGATGCTCCGAGAACAGAGGAAATCCTTAGAGACGATGCCCTAATGAGAAAAGCGCCTACTGGGTATTCACTGATTAGGACCCCTTTTCACACGTCGGCACTCAGTGTACAGGAAAGGGAGAAAGCACAGAGGAAACAGGTACAGATCCATCTCCTTTGATCCTCACAGCATCCATCAGGAAGCAGTACTTTCCAGAGGGACGCACTGAATGGCAGAGGTGTTCAAAGTGTGCAAAGTCCCCCAGCTGGAAGTGCAAAGTGACAGTGCCAAGTCCAGGGCTTCCTGACCACAAAGCGGGAAAGCTTTCCTCGCCACCAAGACCCCTCCATGAAGACTGGGTCAGAAGCCCCACTGCAGGTCATCTGTGCTGTTCTCCTTCGTTCATGTCCACTGAACTTGGCGTTGTGCCCGTCACTGCAGCAGGCAACCTGGGGGCCAGGTGCCTTTCCTGCTCATCCCTCTCTTCCTCCCACCCTTCCTTCTCCTCGGGTACTTGCTCTCTTGGCTTCAGGACAACGGGTCACATCAGAACAGTAGACCTTCCCCGTGTCTGTCCTTCCTTGCACACCTGCTTTTGAGTCTGAAACACTTTCATACTCAGAGACACAGGTATTTGCAACGGACCCCTCCTTCTCCTTTCCTGGGGTCTGTGGTGGATCAGCTGCGGGCTGCAGGGAGAAAGCAGGAGGGCTTCCCTGGTTACCTTTGTGGTCTGGCAGTGGGAAAGGAACGTGACCTTGGCAAAAGGGTCTGAAAGTCCGTTGCTGTCGGCTGCGATGAGGCCCCGGGCTTGGTACATGTGAGCTCTCATCTGAAAGATGTGCCGGTCTGTGGACAAATAATGGAAAGAGGCGAGCATTAGTGGGCTTCTCGGGAACAGTGTGTGTGAGTGAGTGTGTGCATGTGCATCTGTGGGTGTATCCAGAGACAGACAAAGGAGACCCCAGGCACCGCCCACCTTTGAGACCGAAACGGATGCAGGGAAGATGGGGGAAGAGGTCACGTTCATGGGTACTTTAGAGTCAGTCATTTCCCTTGGTGTTTTCACCACCTTGTGGGTTTTAATCTTTGTAACAACCCTGCGAAATATATGTCATTATCTCCATTTTAGAGCTAAGGGAAATGGCTCACAGAACGGCTCAAATGCGTCTCCAAGTTTGCAGAGCTAACTGGTGCCAGAGCCTGCGTTTCATTTCTGTCAGATTCTAAAATCCAAGTCTCTTTCTAAAATGCCAATTTTTTGGAATCTATATGCAAAGAAGAAACAGACTCACAAATATGGAAAACAAGCTTGTGGTTACCAAAGGGGAGAGGGAAGGCGGGGGAGGGACAAATGCGGGGCATGGGATTAACAGATACAGACTGCTGTGTATAAAACAGATATATTGTACAGCACAGGGAACATAACCAGGATTTTGTAATAACTTATACTGGAGTATAATCTGCAAAAAGACTGAATCACTATGCTGTACACCTGAAAATGATATAATCAACTATATTTCAATATAAAAAAATTAAATTAAATACCACATTTTACCTCCTAGTAAGTCTCCTGTTTCCACTGGTGTGTGTGTGTGTGTGTGTGTGTGTGTGTGTTAGAAAAGGACTATTCCACAAATCATTTTTGCTTTAATAAACTCAATAAAGTCTTGAGTCATCCATTCATTCATTCTGCCACTCAGCCAGCCAATGTCACTTTGAGTGCCACTGTGTACCAGGTACAGTTCTGGCCTCTGAGGGTTCTGAAGCAGCTAAGACAGCCCCTGCCCTTGGGGAGCTCAAGGGAGGAGGCTGCAGATAGAACAAGCCACTTCAGTCGCAGTGATGGGAACCAGGGCTGAGTGTCCTGTGAGAGATCCAGGGAGAGGACACGGGCTGTCAAAGGCAGGAGTGAGCACACCTGCTTGACGGGATAGGAGGCAGAGAGCGGGCTGCAGGAGAGGGCAGACCAGGGTTCAGTGGAGGAACCCAAGTCAGAGTTGGGTTCATCACGTTCCTTGGTTCACGGACTTGATGGTCCTTGGCCTGTTCCCTTTTACCGCCTTACCCAAGACAGATCCTTAAAATGGTGACAACCAACAAAGGAATGTTCAGCAGATGGTTTAGAACTTCCTGACTGGGGCATGCCTAGAGAGAGCCCACATATTCCTTCACACGTTACATAGTTGGGCAAATTTCTCACCTGGAAGTGAACTTGCAGATGGCTCATCCCCTGAGAATGTCCACCAGCTGCCCTGAAGTGACAACCCCAGAATTTTAGCAAAGCTCCCAACTGCAGCCACATAGGTACAACTCCAGGGGGTGCCATTTAGTCTAGGTTTTTCTGAAAACCTTGAGTCTTACCAGCTCTGTTCCTTAAACTAATAAGGCTGGCTTCCTCTTGGCTCTCATACTTGGGCCCAGCTCTGTGCTATGTGTGGTTATTAGAGACGTGTCTGATTGTCCCCACCAGGGGACCAGGATCACCTCTCCCATGGCTCTCCATCCACCGCTAGTTTTCCCACCATGCCATCCATATGCTGGTGGAAACTAATTATTCATTGAATGGATATTTTCTGAAGCATAAAATGAATGAAGAAACAAAATTCTCCAATAGGTGTGGAAGGCAGCCAAAACCATCAGTGTCAGAGCACAGCAGAGAAAGTTTCTCAGAGGTCACCCTATGAAAGGAACAGGCCACAGGGGACCAGAAAGCTTTGGGAAAAGGCTTTCCTCTGTGAATTGTGAGTAGCTGTAACAGCAAGTATGTCCAGGTGACTCCGGTCTCTAGAGAGAGTGTCTATAGAAATAAGAAGATCACTTTGATGTGGGTGTTTTTCACCCAAAGATGAAAACTCTCTGAAGACAGGAGGGGAAACAGGGAAAATAAAGCAGGGTTTAGAGAGAGTCTGCTCCACCATTTACTAGCTGTGTGATGCTGGGCAATTTCTAAGCATTTCTGATAAATCCTTTCTCCACCTATAAAATGAAGAAACCACCCCAGGCTGATGTGAGAAATACATTAAGTCTTAAGTATAAAGCATTGAGCACAATGCTTGGCACATAGTAGGGACCGTGCATTTTTCAGAAAGACGGGGCTCAGCTTTCCTTGCTCTTGTCTCTCGATATTGGGCATGGAAACCAGGAGCTGAACAACTGGATAAACATCTCTAGAACCATGTCTTCTCTAACTCCTGAGCCACTGAGATGCCCTGGCAGTCAAGTTCAGCCAAGTCAGAGGAGCCTTGGGCAACACAGGAGACGTGGATTTAGAGACAGTTCTTCACTGTTTCAAACACTGGCTCAATTTAAAACTCAACTTCAGTTGCAGGGAAGGTAAAACTGGGTTCTACTCTACGTGAATTCAGCAGCAAAGATCCTACAAATTGAAGCAACTCAGAAACAGAAAGCAAAATGCAACTATAAGGCATTAATATCTATAATAAAATTAAAAATTATATGAACTTGGATGTTCCTGGAGAATGTCATTCTAAGTGAAGTAAGCCAGAAAGAGAAAGAAAAATACCATATGAGTCGCTCATATGTGGAATCTAAAAAAAAACAAAACAAAACATAAATACAAAACAGAAACAGACTCACAGACATAGAATACAAACTTGTGGTTACCAAGGGGGCGGGGGGTGGGAAGGGACAGACTGGGATTTCAAAATGTAGAATAGATAAACAAGATTATACTGTGTAGCACAGGGAAATACATACAAGAGCTTGTGGTAGCTCACAGCGAAAAAAATGTGACAATGAATATACATATGTTCATGTATAACTGAAAAATTGTGCTCTACACTGGAATTTGATACAACATTGTAAAATGACTATAATTCAATAAAAAATGTTAAAAAAATTATATGAAAATGTAAACATGATGGCACATAGGAAATATCTACACAGAAGAAAGGATTACATAAAGCATGCTGAATTTTTTTTTTTTGCAAGACGAATTTTTAAAAGTGGCCAAGTCACAAACCAAGCTAGAGAAACATGAATGACCCCAGTGATACCAGTTTCCATTAAGTCATTACTGGGAAATATAAATACCTGTTTTTTATAGTCAAAACCCCAAAGCCATGAAAAGGGAAAATCTGCTTTAATTCCACAGGTCCTATTGGCACAAGAACTTACTGATGTTTCTTTAAAAGACATCTTTCACTTAAAATGCAAACTCGATCTATATAATCTGCCTACCAAGAAACTCATAAAGCATTCTCTCCATTAGCAGAAAAAGAGAAATGTTTATTCCAGATGTGTTTAATGACTTACTTGGCTCTTTTTAGATGGGACATTGAAAGGTTAGGAGGAACAGTTAGAAACTGTATTAAAAGAGGCAAATAAGTTGATCCTAAGATAACGTGCCTCCTTATTGTTTGCTCAGAAGCCCACCAGAGACATCTTATGCCCCTCTTGGCCCAGGGGCATCATACCTCGGTAGAGCAGGTTGGCTGGGGTTTGATGGGCGCCAGTCCCTTTGGAGGACACTTCGGCTTCGTAGCCTGCTGGCAAGTTGTCCAAAATGGCACCGGAGTGTCTGGTGGAGCCCAGCCACAGGTATAGGTCAATTTTCGCTTGCACTGGCCACCCAGCTGGCCGTTTTCCAGGAAGCTGGGGAAAGGTTACAAGGAAGACCACCTCGTTAGTAGCAGCAAATATGGGCCTCACTCTTTAAGAAAAGAGGTCCTTCTGAGGACACACCTGGGGGTATGTTCAGAGAGCAGCTCTGTGGGGTTCATCTTATACTAAAATGAGACCAGTTGATGTACAATTTTAGAGAAGCCTCCAGGTTTAATGGGACCTGAAGCTTAAATAGGCCCTGTGTTAAACATTTCCCGTCCCTAGATCATTTAAACCTAGCGGGTAGGTAGGGTTATTGCCCCCATTTTATAGAGGAGGAAACTCAGGCTCAGAGAGGTTAGGTAAATTCCCTAAGATCACTCAGCTTTCAAGTGTTAGAGCCTGGACTCAAACCCAGGAGAGATTAGACCAGATCTGGATTCTGGACTCTGGACCCCCACAGTCTGCCTCTTCCCACACTGAGTTCCAATCTCCCTTCCTAGAGCTCCCAGCTGCCTGGAGTTCCCACCACAGCCTCTACCTCTTGGCTTCACTCAGAAGAACTCAAATGCTTCTCCCACAGGCCAGGCCTCCACGGGCTTGAAGGAACCTCCCTGCCCTACCGTGTTCTTTCTTCCTGGCTAAACACCTCTCGTTCCTTCATCCCTTCCTCACCCAGTGTGGTTTCAAATTCCCTCATTGCCCTGCTTTCTCTCCTTTGAATAGACTTGGACTTGTAGTTATATTTATGTTAGATTGAATCTGTGTGTTTATGTGTGCATTAGTGTGCATGCTGTGTGTACACAAATGTGGGGGGGGCATCCACATGTTCTCAGCATGTGAAGAACACAGCTCAACACAGAGCAGCTCCATCACTAGGAAGAGGGGCTCCTTGCCGCCATCTAAGGGGTCCCAGGCCCCCGGCTTGGCTTCATTCAGGATTTCTGACAAGGCCTCCATTCTGGGAGTGGCCACCTCTCCTTTTGTTGACTCTTCTAAGTGCCCCAAGTGTTTCTTAGGATCTCCCATCAACACTTCCCCCTTTCTTCTGACCCACTTCTTTTCTGTCAAGAATCACAAAATCCTACTAAGAAAGGCTGTGGCTTGCTCTGACAATTTCCCTGACACCCGTGGAAAGCCCCAGAATCCCAAACTGCTTGGTTCTTTGCCTGCCTTCCTATCTTGCTCTGTGAGTTCCCTAAGAGGATTCTGAGCAACTCAGTTCAGCAACTACCACCAAGTGCCACTAAGGCCTGCTGCGGGAGTGGGGCCAGGAGGGCATCGCAATGACAGAGACACAGTCCCCGGCCTCTCCTCCAAGAGCTCACATCCAGACAAGGAGGCCAACTTGCATTCACTTTCCCAAATGCAAAGTCAAGTGTAAGAGAGAAAATGCTAAGGGGGAAGAGAAGGAGCAGCAGGCACTTCCATCCCCTCTGTAAGACTCACATATTCCAGTGGGCTCTAATTGGCGCTCTGGAGTTGGACCAGGAGAGAAGACATCCCCGGAAGAGGGAAGTGGGTGAACAAAGATAAAGGAGCAGGAATGAGCTGTGGCGACATGGGCTGATGTTTGGTGAGTGTTTACCAGCGCTTTCAGCCAAGAAAGAGCTGGAACAGAGAGTGACACAGGCGAGGCTGCAGAATCCTGCTCAGTATGGGAAAGAGTTTAGATTTTACTCTTTAGAGGGTGGGATGCCATTATTGATCCAGCTTATAAAAAACAAGAAAGGTCATTTTGATGTTAGTAAAGACAACCAGCCTGCAACTGGTACTTTTAAAAATCATAAGACAAATAATCCTCAACGCATCGCTTCTACAATAATAATAGCTAAAATGCATTGAGCACTTGTTCAATCAAATAAATAGTTATTGAAAGCCTGAGGTTACTTCATTCTAATTAAAGCAATCTCTCTGCCATCTGTATATGGCACTAGGCCATCAGTCCACAAAGGCAGGATTTTTGTCTGTCGGTCACAGTGACATCCTCAATGCCTAAAAGAGTGCTTGGCAGTAAACACTCGGTAAATATTTGTTGAATAATTTATTTGTTTTTCTAATAATAATCATATTTTACACGTGCTGAGCACTTACACTGTCCCAGGCCCTGATCTAATGTTCCTCCCAACGCAGAGAAGTTCCTGTTACTTGCAAACTCTTAACGAGCCATAGGTTATCATCCATCTTCATGATGACTATAAAAGAAAGTCCTTTTGTTATGTGTATTTTAAAGAGGAAGAAAAGGAGGTTCAGAGAGGTTGAGACAATGGTCCAACATCACAGAGCGAGGCAGGAGTAGAGCCAGGTCTCACCCCTACTCCAGCTGGCTGCAGAGCCCAGCCTCCAAGCCAGCACTCCTCACACACTGACATGGATCAGTGCCTGTGAATTGCCTGGGCATCTGGTAAAAAATGTAGGTCTGAGGTCAGGTTTGAAATTCTGCATTTTTCCCTGTTGGTGTACAAACCGCAGTTTTAAGTGTTTGAATAGCAAGACTCTTAACTTACTATACTGCGTGGCCCCAGGCTGATAGCCTTTGCTTCTTACAGGAAAACAAAAACACAAAACATCCTTCATTTCTACTGCTATGGAAACGAGCTATATGTGTGAATTCATGGTTAGAACCCAAAGCTCAGCTAACAGCTTGTGAAAATGTTATTCAAAGACCACTGCTGCATTCCGAAAGTTTGCAGTTTATGTATCTTTTAAAAAATACACCCCTTGAAATTGCTTGCAAGACAAGTTTTGGAATCCAAGCTGGGACTCAAGCAGCATCACTGAGCACCTTCCTGGATGCTCACAGAATCAACATCCCACGTTTAACTTCACATGCGTTTCCAGCCTGGGCTGTGTCTTCCCCTGCTGACCCCTCTTTTCCACTCTCCATTCTCCCTCATGTGCTCCTGAAGCCTAACCCACCAATTAAACTTCTTCCCTTTTGAGAGTAGCATGGTAAGGCAGGGAGGGGGGAAAAACAGAGAAAAATAATTGAAGAATGCAAACTACATCGAAAAACTATGATCACCAATGTGTAAAAACCGCATGAGACGGAATGCTGAAGTCTGAGCCTCCTGCACGCCCCACACATCTCCCTCCGGGGTCCTGGCGAAATGCCAGCTGGCCTCAAAGGAAGGGAAATCTTAGCCAGTCGGGAAAAGGAGAGAAAGACGATAATTCATGGAAACGGTGTTGAAATTGGTCAGTCAGTGTTAGTGACTGAAAGATGTGTTTGCCTTGTAAGGCTTCCACCCGGTGGCAGGACCCAGAAGGGTGCCTTCAGTGACCACTTTCCGCTGCCCCCAAGGGAACATGGGATGGAAAGCCAGAGGCTGGAGAAGAAGGGACTGGACTCAAGGGTATGGAGCAGAAGACGAGACAGAGGTGGAGATGAGGCTGAGAAGGGGTGGACTCAGCCCTGAGAGGTGATGCCAGGAGAAAAGAGAGAGAAGACTGGGTGCCACCCTCTGGCTGGGCTCCAAGTGCATCCAACTCCTCCCAGAGGAAGAGTTTCCTTTCAGTAACGAATGTTCTTTTCTGAGACTGATGGAGGGGAGAAATCTGTGTTTCTGGATGGTGGACTGGGCTGAGCTCAGCAAATTCTGTTCCAGTATTTTTAGTAGCATTATGAATATATTTAAATTAGAGAGAGAGAAAGAAAGAGCACTGAACAGGGACCATGAAATCCGGGTTGCTGTTCCAGACTTACTGCTATTTAGTCATGTGACTTCGGACGGGGCAGTTTTGTTTCCCTGAGATTACTATTCCCCCAACTGGGCCCCCATAGGGACAGTATCTTCTAGAATTTGTAGATAGCTATTCCAGATGAATGAGGTTGACCAGTATGCATTGTGCCAATGAAAATTTGGCACTTGCCATCTGCTTCGGCAAGGAATGGATCATGTTGGCACTTGCCATCTAACTCTGCTTGGATTAAATCATGAGCTGCTGCAGCTGCTGACCTCCACCACTCCCTGAAAGGAGTTCAGGATGGAGATGAACAGGAAAATAACAGATAGTTAGATATTTTCAGATTTTATGAGCCCAAATTCTTGTGTCTCCTATACCTAGAAAAGCACTGAAATCATTAATGGTGACATCTGCTCCTCGTGACTAGAAGCAAGTACTTGACTGCATGTACCCCCACTTCACTGAAGTCAGATATAATACTGAGCTTTCCCCCTGCCTTTCGGAGCAGTTCCTGAACACTATCTGAGATGCTGTCTCCTGGCCTATAGTCCTCATTTTGCCCCAAGTAAGACTCAACCCACACTATCAGGTTTTGTGATTGTATTTCAGTTGACAATTGTAAAAGTAAAAGATAATTCCTGACTGTGGGACTTCCTTGAGTTTTCTACTGGTGAGCAGGCATTGTGAAACTCCAAGAGGGGGCTACAGTGGCAACATTTAAATGAGCTTGAACTTGGGGTGTTTATTCAACTTGGGAGCCACTCAAAGGACCACTGTTCCATAGATTAAACTCTGATGCAGCTCTGGCCTAGAAATCTTAGAGATTTACATTCTATGCTTTGTCTCACTGCACATCCTAATTCCCAGTTAAGAAACCAGGGTGAGTGGCAGGTGTGTGAACACTTTGTCTCCCTGGTGCAGATTTTTTCAGATTTTCCAATTCAGTAAAGAGAAAGGGGCATTGAAGGAGAGGGAGGGAGGGGGAGTTAAAAGCAGGGGTGATGATCAAAATAGGAATAAAAATAATTTTGCTGAATCATCTTATCAAGATACTTCATCATGTCAGGGCTATGGAATTCCACATTTACAGAGCTATCACCCAAAGCAATCCCAACGGCAAAAGGAAAATCCAAATAAAGAAGTAAGCCAAGGCCACAGTGCAAAGGTTTGAATTCTCAGTATGTCCACTCCTTTTTTGACAGTTATTCTGTGTTCTAATTTTAAATAATGCCAGAATACATCAAAATATTTAGGAGGGAGTAATTTTAGTCTGGTTTTCTAGTATTTTTAGTACAGGGCCTTTGGAAAGGATTTGCTGGTTTTTTTTTTTTTTTTTTAACACAAGTGTTTCTTGCGACCCCAGAATTGAATGGAGGTCCATCCATGGATGGAGAAAGTTGAAGAAATAATTGTGGTAAATAACTAGGGTGACATTTTCTCTTTTCAGTTCCAGTTTTACAGGGTGGGTTTAGAAATCATTGTATACACCTGACAGAAAATAACAGAGAGCCACAAACACTTCTCTGGATGTAAAGGGGACACACAGTTCCGGAAATGCCCTCCAGACGCTGGACTCCCATTAGTTTGAATGACATTTATTGAGTGACTCCTCTGGGGGATGTACACCCTGTGTTCTCTCACCCACAGGTAATCACCTCATCTTCAACATCATCGTTTAAAGGATGAAAAATAGGAGACACAGAGATGTAAAGTAACTTGCCCCAAATCATTAAGCTCATAAATATTAGCCCTGAAATTCAGTAAGAGATAAAATGTTATTCCCCTCAAATTCATATGTCAAAGTCCCAACTCCCAGCACCTTAGAATATGACCTTATTTGAAAACAGATCATTAACAGATAGAGTTAACGGATAGGTCTGTCTGGAGTAGGATTCTTATGAAAAGGACCTCAGGGGAAAGAGACACACACAGGCAGAACTGGGAGATAACACATTTCTGCTGTTTAAGCCACTCAGTGGCACACTGTTACAACCACCCTAGTAAACGAAGACAAATTCCAGCCCAGAATCACCTTATTTCCAAACCCAAGCATGAAACCATTACCCTGTACTGCCTCTTCTGTCTACAACACTTAACAATCACATCTACAGTAAACTCCAGCCACTGGATGCACTTAAAGCCTATCTAACCTAGCTGCCACTGCAATACTTCTATCAAGGGGACAAAAAACACATTGTGGACCTGCATTTAGAGAACTATGTCCCTGTAACGGTTATCATGGGCTTGGTTCTATCTTCTAGAAACACATGCAGACACACACGCAACCCATCCATGTGGAAGCCCTACAAACACTTAAAATCTCTATCACGTGGTCAAATCTCTCTTCTCAGTTAAACATTGTTATCTCTTCAGCTATTCTTTACATGGCATGATTTTGAGCCTTCTCACCCTCCTTCCAAATCAGTAGAAGAATAATTATGTTATAGCAAGAAATCAGAACTCAAATCAGCAGGACAGTCTACTGTGAGCTGGGGAAAGTTAATTGGTCCAATCACACACTCTTGATATCAGCCACTGGTGAGTGTCAAGGCTTTGGACCACTCTTTCTCCATATTTGCTCATGTCTACTTCTGGGACAGAACTTTCTTTGTAGTAAAGGTAAAATACCCAGGTCTCCAAGAAAGGCTCAGATCTTGATTTAGAGACTGAATTCCTCCAGAGATTGTGATTGTGCCTATATTATAATCTTGTCTCCATGAAGGGTGTAGGGAACCAAGATGGAAAAACTTTCGTATTTTTTTTTTTTTTTACAGTGTAGAGCCATCAGGAATCCTGAGCTAGCAATTCTATGAAATACAAGCCTCTCTCCTTGTAATTTTCTTTGAAATCTATTTTTTAAATATAGATGAACTCTTATGAAGTGATGCGATGGATAAATTACACAAGAGAAAGGGAGAGAGGAAATGAATAGAAAAAAGTTCATTCATCCTAGCAACCAAAGTAAAAATTGAAGTAACCTTGGGATATATTCACTAGATTTAAAAAAAAATCTTATATGTGTCTGTTGACATAGTAATTGGAAAACTGGAAAATATTCAGCCCCAGGATGGTCTACTAAACACATCTTGAATCAAGAAGAGGCAAGATGTCCCCGTTGTCCTCAGACCTTTGAAAGTCTTGGGGTCGACTCAGGGATCTGGACACACACTAGGAATGCTGAGCCACCCAGGAAAACACAGAGATTTCCCATCTTTGAGTCAAAAATAGTGCAGACTTACTTTGAGGAAATGAGTTTTGATCTTCCCGCAGTGTTTACCCATCTGCTCCCTGATGGGAGAGAAGAGCAGGTCCCTGGAGGCGATGCGGGCATAGGCCACCTTCTTGTTGTTGCTGATCATCCAGATGAAGACGTCGGGGATGGTGTGCTGGGGCTGTGGGAGCAGAGGGGAATGGATTTGATAGGTGGTGTTAACACATGCACTTCCAGGGTTCTCCTATCCAAAACAGCCCCCCTTCTGCAAAACACAAGTTCTGTGACATGAACCACTTAGGTACTTAAACACCTATGCAATCGAGCAACTTAAGTGTGGCGTCTTTGAGAAAGTCTTAGATCATGTAAACCCCAGAAGCCAAACTGCTCACCATGCTTTGACAACATGCAAGTCAGACCTATGATTTGGCATCTTGGTGGCCTAATTTTCTCCCTCTGCTGAAAAAACATTTCTATACCTTCCCATGAATTTTTTCTTTTTCTTTTTCCATTTTTTTTTCTTTGAAATCTTGTAAAAATGATTTGGCTTCAAGCACTGGACCTCCTAAGAGCCAGGTAACATTTCCAGAATATGAAAAAAAACAAAGACAAAAATCCATGAATGTCTTTGAATGTCTTTCCATTTGCTCTTAAAGAAGGAAAAACAATTTTACAAGAGACTTCATATCTAAAATATGATTGCTAGGTATTGTAGCTCCACTTGAGGTGGTCATTCAGGAGAAACTGTACTAAACTGCACAGAAAATTAGACTTTAAAGTTGAACTAATCAAGATAGGAATCGCAGAATTGCCTGCCAAGAGGCTCATTACGCTGAAGAGTGTCTGAGATGCACGTTTCCGAGCCAACAGAGCCAGCAAAACGAAAGGAAGGTACATTGTCATCAGCTCAGCTTTGACATCCTCAGACTGGGAGCAGATGCTCTTTTGAACCCCCTAACCCTCCAGTGCAATGGCACCCTAAGAAGGCTTCCCTCTCTTGATGTGGAAACAGAGACATCCCTATGGAGGGTCAGTCAGTCACAGACCTGGTTTGAACCTTCCGGATGCTTATTAAAATTCCTGCATTCCAAAGTGACACCTGCCTCATGACTTGTTATGTGTCCAGGGAATGATTGATTTGCAACAAGAAAAACAACTTTCCAGAGCAACAGAACAATAAATCTGCACCTCTCCCTAAAACCTTCCTCCATAAAACCCTGCTATTTGACAGAAGCAAATATGAGGGCTTTTTTTGTTTGTTTGTTTAGATCATCCTAGTAGCCACCAGAAGATACTGTTTACAACTAACTTAAAAAACAGAAGCTGTTTTAATTTCTCATGACATGCATTTCAATTTTCTTATGGTTAAAAACCTATCAAACTTCCCATGCTTATTTTGACTTTCCTTGAGCCTATTAAGGAGCATGCTTTTGATTCCTGCTGAATCAGAAACTCAGGCTTCGTTAAAAAAAAAAAAAAGATAAAGTTGTACATATTTAGCTTAATTTTAAAACCTCCTGTCTCATCCCTCAAACGAACAGTGCCTGCTCAGCTCAGCCAGGCTTAAGAGAAAATGTTCCATCGCTCATCCTTTTCAGACATTCAAACCCCACTGGGAACACATTTGGTCTAATCTTCCAAATGAAGTTTGCCTTTAGAGTTGATTACCTCATCCACTAGAAAGCGGATTTTTTCCACAAAGTTTTGGGCTTCCTGGATCATTTCATCAAGAGAGAACTTTTTATTCTGCTGCTGGAGGAGCCCCTTGGCCTTCTTGGCTATCGCCTCCTAAAACAAAACAGAAGTCAGTGTAGATCTTTCTAGAAATCTGGACAACCAGCGCAGTCTGGTTGCTGGAGAGTCCTGAAGGCGCCCGTAAGCTCCACGTGGAGCCTCTCACGAGGGCTGTTTCTGGCTTGGCTACTGTGCACACTGCCCATTTAATAGAAATCTTGTAGGACTATGGAGACGGTGACATTACCTCACATTCATTTGACAGATGAGAAGCTGAGGCCTGGAGAAGCCAGAGCTTTGTCAGGGTCCTGCAGCTCTGTTAGTCAAGACCTGCATCTAGGCTTTCTGATACTAACACAACAACAACAACAACAACAACAATAATAATAAGAGCAGCTAAAATATACTGAGCTCTTACTCTGCGCAGGGCAACGTTCTAACTGCTGCATGAATCTCCAGTACTCCAAAGCGACCTTAGTGGGTAGGGACTGTCATTCCCATTTTACAGCTGAGGAAATAGAGTCACGCAACTACTGAGGGTCAGAGCTGAGTCCAGAGGCCATGTCCTTCATCCCTGCTCTCACCACCTCTTTCTGGAGGCACAGTGGATGCTTCCAGGACAAGCTGGCATCGCTGGAGAAATGCCCCAGGGAGTGGTCAGACCATCCAAAAATGTTTATCTTGATTCATTCCTTCAGCTCCCATTTATGTGTTTAGGGAAAAACCCCAAACACTTTACAGCGATTTCTTAGGCTCTGCGTGAGTGGGTCCTGCCTACTCCCTGCTTCATCGTAGAGGACTCTGCTCACTAAGCCCCAGGCACCCTGGTCCTCAGGAGGTTCTGAATGTGCCCAGCTTGGTCCCTCCTCAAGGCTGGAACACTTAAGCTTTCCTTTTGCTCAGACATTCTTCCTAGACTCTGCATGGCTGGTCTCTCCTCCTCTTTTCACTTCAATGTCACCACTATAATACGTTCTCCCACATTCTCCAAATCACCATGGCCTCTTAAAATGCCCTTCATAATCATAAACTGAAATCATTTTTATTCGTCTTTTGTTATCTGTCTGTCTTCTGCCTTTTCCACTCAAATGTTAACTCTGCAAGGTCAGGGGCCTCCTCGGTCTTGTTCTTACCCTGACTTCTCAGTGCCTGGTAGAGCTCCTGGCACGTAGCAGGTGCTAAAGAAATCTTTGGGGAATGAATAAACCAGTCAATCAATAAATTCCTCAAGGACAAGCACCAAGTACTCACAGCCCTGTGTTCCCAGCACGGGGCTCAGGGCCTGGCCGACAGGAAGCCCTCTGTGCATGGTGATTGGAGGAACAGAACATGTGGCACTGTCCCAGGAGCCCAGGCCTAGGACAGGGGAGGACACGTGCTTCCTTCCCCCGAGATTGTGACAGCTGGTGAGGTGAAAGCAATATATGCAAATTACTAAAGTTTTTCAAACATCCTGGAACCAGAGAGGTCAAAGCCAGGCTTTATGGATGATACGACATTTGAGCTGAGTCTTAAAAAAAAAGAATTCAATTCAGCAGGTGATAAGAAGAAAAAGGACAGTCCAGAGGGAACAATTACATATGAAGGCACATAATCAGTGAGGGTTCAAAATCGTTGGTGCCTAGTTACGTGGGAAGGGGGAAGGGGAGAGAAGGCGGGGAGGCTAGGCTGGAGCCAGATGGTGAACAGCCCTGGATATAGTGCAGAAGGAGTTCGGACTTTATCTGATGAATGATTGAGAGACTCCCGTGACTTTTTTAATCAAGAGAGAACAAAGCAGGTCTGTGTTCTAGAGACCATTCTGGCTGTGCTATGAAGGTGGGCTGAAGGTGCAATGGCTTTGGCCAGCAAGACTAAGGAACTCAGCTGAGGCAGTGATTCTGGGGATGAAGAAATGGACAAAACGCCAGAGTCTTTGGGGTCCTGGGAATCAACCTGGCCTGGGGTCAAACTGACTGTTTAGGGTGACAGGTAAGGATTGCAAATTGATTTTTAGGCTTCTGACTAGAGCAACAAGTGAGGTTGGTGGTACCGATACAGGATGGAGAACAAGCTCTAGGTCGGAAGATGATGGGTTGAGTGGGATATGCTGAGTCGGACGTGCTATGAGACAGGCAGCTGACGCATCCACTCGGGGGCTGGAAATCCAGGCCTGGACAGGAAGTGACAGCTGGGCCGCTACAAAGATACTGAAATCTTGGGCTTGTTCAGGCCAAGGGCTGTCGGACACAGAACGGGAGCAACATGTAGAGGGTGGATATTGCAGAGACAGGGGAGGGCAGTCAGAGGTGCTAAGGAAGAAACAAAGCAGAAAGATCTTACACCTGATGGGAGTCTGCCTCCCTTGCAGGAGAGGAAGACACAGACCTTCATTTATTGTTCTGCAAAGAAGGATGAGCCAGGTGTTTAGAGACTCAGGGTTTAGCCTCCAGACTATGATGAACTAGCTGCGACTTTTCAAAAAATCATTTAATCTCTCTGTGCCCCAGTCACATCTTTAAAAATGTCCCTGGCCAGTCAAACAGTGAGTAATTTCATCATGGCCTGGTACAAGATGTCCCTTGGGGCCATGCTGGCACGGAAGCTTCAGGAGAGGCAATCAGGGTCTGACCTGGTCTGGCATCTCCCAGTCGTCACTCATTCAATAGGGACCGAGCATCTCTGAAGCGCCCAGCACTGGGCAGGGCGTCCAGGGCACAGAGAGGCATCAGCCCTGGCTCTGTCCTCAGGGAGCCCTCACAACTTCTCACACACTCATAATGGGAGGAAACCAAGGAGAGGAAGTTTAGTTATTTCTTTTTGTCTCTCAGCCTGGGAGGCAGAAGGTCAAGTGCCTCACCTGTGACCATTCCATGGCCTTTGACGAAATACAAATGTCAAGGAAATGAACCAGGGGGAAATCCAGCAGAATAAGATGCAGGACTGGTAGGCTCCTAGCTCATTCTTGTAAACAGTCAACGAATGCTGGTTCCATTCCAACCCACCCACCTGTTTATTCCCTTCCCACTCATTCAGCCACATCACGCGGGTGTATAACCTTTAGAACCTTATCCTCATGTGGTCTGTGACCTATGCTTCCTTCATGAGGTTTATTTCTAAAGCACATGTCTCAGTTCTGTTCAAACTAGAAATAGATTTTTCACATACCAGCTCCTGCCAACAGAGCGTAAATCGTTTCTTATCTAAATTGGTTTGGTTCAACATCTTGGGCTTCTTTTCTGCTTCAGAGATAAAGGCACTAGAAGAGAAGAATAAAAAGTTTGAAACCGACTCATTGAAAATTCGTTTCTATCAATCCAGCGATTTGCAACTGCACTTTCTGCAACGCAAAGGGAAAGTTGATGAAGCCGCAGAAGCAAGGTTTGTCACTGAGGACTAAGTGACGATGCACGAGATTTTTCTAGGAGACGAAAGGGAATGGGAAGCGATGCCCAGACCCCACACTGGTTTTGGGGACGTTTGTTTCTCCACTTTCTTTCAGTGCTTACCTACTGCGCTTACTGGCCAAGTTCATAACAGCAAACACAAGCTAATGCAGTTTCCTTTAGCTTATCAACTCAATACACACCAAAAGCTTCCTGAAAAGTTGTATATAAAGCAAATATTTTAGACTTAGAACTGGGCTATGTCTTTATATTTTTAAAATCGTACAAAGCACTGAGTAGTAACATTTTATAATGGGTTCAACAGGAAAATGGTCAAAGTTATGAATGCAACTGAAGAAGAAACAGAAATGGCCCTAAAACTTGGGGAGAGAAGAGATTGCCCTCATCAGCAATAACTTTCATGCAAATTAAAATCAATATCATTTTCATTTACTAAAAACTGGATAATATTCAAGGGGGAAATAGTCACTCTCCTCTATTATTATAGGGGAGCATTCGTTTGTATAATGTTTGAGGTTATTTGACAGCACCTGCCAACATTTAAATGTCTATGTAATTCGACTCAAAAATGACACTACAATTCTATCCATCAAAAGTAACTGAAAATTTTTGCAAAAAGACGTTTACACAGGAATGTTTATTGTAGCACTGCTCACAGCAGCAAAATAAATAGGGACAACTTAAATGTCAGGGACTAGTTAAATCCTATGTGATACACACCGTGTGACTGAACATTAGGGGTGACTATTAAGTGCTACTGGAGAAAGATGCCGGCGATGTATTGTTGAGTGACAGTGAAACTGCTGAGCACTTGTGCAACCAATGTGAAGAAATAAGAGTGTTTGTATGAATGTGTGTGTCTACGAACACACAGGGGAAAAGTCCAGGAGGGCAGACCCAACCCTTCTCTCTGGAGAGTGGGATAGGAGAGAGCGGAAAATACTTTGCATTTGTGTTCCTGTGGTTGTTGTAAGATGAGCAGGGACTACTTCTGTGATGAAAAGAGTCAATGACAAAGGAACAAAAAGAGAGTCTAAGATGTCGCATGTCCCAGCAAGGGGCCCCCCACCAGAGCTCTGCCTACTGGCAATTGGAAGCTTTGCTAGAAATTGTCTTTGGGCATACTAGTCATTGCATGTTCCTTTAATTTTTAAAAGAATTAAAAGGATTATATGAGGATAATTTTAATCCTTGAGGAGGGAGTCTTGTGGCCACACATCTGCCTTTCCCAGAGGCAGAAGGAATCCATTCCACACCCAGGATGGACCAGCCCTAGGAAACACGGTGGATCCTTCTGACTTCTAACCCCCCTCCCTTCCTTACAGGGGGAGAGATAACTTATTTCCTCCTCAGAATCGAGGTAAATAACCATGGCACATGGTTCTGTTCATTCTTCGTCTCTCAGACCCAGCCTGCTGCTGACAGCATGCAGACTCCCACCTGCACGTGGCAGTGGTCTGTCCCTTCGCGGGGGAAGCCCCGAAGTCCAGCTGCTCAGCCTCAAACAAGTGTGGGGACCACAAAGTCTCCTTGACCTCAGGTTCAAACTGCTCTCGCAAATCCCGGTTTACCAAATATAAAATGAACACCTGATCTCTGTCTGACCCTCACAAATATTTTTTCAGTTGGTTTTAATCTTGAAGAAAAAGGGGAATGATTATCACCCCAAGTCACCTCCTAATATAGAAAAAATATTGAGTTATTAATTTGCCCACAATTTCTAAAAATACGAGATCATAGAGCTTTTTAAAGATGCTTCAAGGAAATTGCAGGTGGCACTGAGCTCACAGCAAAAGTAGCACTGATATTTATTGCTTCTATAATAAAAAACAGGAAAGAAATAAAGATAGAAAGAAAAAAACTACATATTTACTGCTTTGCTTTCTTTTTTTAATGTATAAAGAAGAATATCAGAATTTAGCTACCCTTTGTCTATTCGTTTTTTCCTTTCCATCAAATGAATCGTCACTCCTTTTCCATTAATTCTATTGACAAATCCTCATTTTCGCTCAAGTCTTGACCTAATTAATTTCAAGACTTAGTCCAAATTGCTTCCTTATAGGGGAGGCAGCCTCTAAGACGGCCCCAAAGATCCCTGCCTCCTGCTCTTCCTACAACTGTGTAATTCCCTCCCTTTTAATGTGTACAGGTCCTAGTGACTCGCTTCTAACAGAACGCATCAAGACAGATGGGCTGTCACTTCCAAGATTAGGTTCTAAGAGACCGTGACTTCCAGACATCTTCCTGGCATGTCCTCTCTGACTTTCCTCTCCTCCTCCCTCTGCTGAAGTCAGCTGCCATGCTGTGAGAGGCAGCTCGGAGAGGCCCGCATGGCAAGGAACTGGGGATGATCTCCAAACAACAACTAGCAAGGACCTGAAGTCCTGAAACCAACATCTCATGAAGAACTGAATTCTGCAAATGACCACGAGTGATCTTGGAAGCGAATCCTTCCCAGTCGAGCCCTGAGATAACTGTAGCCTTGGTCGATGCCTTGATTGCAGTCTGAGAGAGGCTCTGAGCAAAGGACCCAGCTAAGCCACACCTGGACTCATGACCCAAGAAACTGTGAAGTAATAAATATTGTGTAAGCCACTAAATTTGAGGGTTATTTGTTACTCGGTAATAGGTAACTAATACACTCTATTTTATAAAAATCTTTTACTGTGTTGTCTACCTCCTGGAACAAGAGTCATTAATTGGTGCTTATTAATATGTTATATAAAAATTCTATTACATAGCATTGGAGTTAACTTATCCATCTAATTGCCAAATAGTTGTTGAGCATCTACCAAATGCAAAGAACCATGCTTTGCATTAACACTACTAACATTCTTGTTTCATAAAGAGCCTCTTCAGTAAGTCTTTCTTCTCTTCTCTTTTCCTTTTTCCCCCCTTTGCTTTATGTTTTAGTTGTTTAAGTCTCAGGAAGCAGTAGTGAGCCCACAATGCCAGCTAAATTACTGAACAAAATACAGATGGATAGAACACTATAAAATGCCCATCTGAACACATGTAAAATCAACTCTTTTCTACAGTGATTAAGAGCTGATTCCATATAAGCTCAGCTCCCCGGACGCCAGCTGCCTCTCCAGTACCTGCTTCGGCTGATAAAGTCACTGAGCACCACCTTCATCTTCTCTTCTGGTGTTTCCTCTGAAATCTTAATCAGTTCTTTCACTTCTTCTATACCTTCTTCCTGAAAGCAAACCACAGAGATGGAGGGGTGAGTGGTGGGTATAGGTTTCCCTCGTCACTGTAAGTATAGGCAGCACCGTGCGGTGGTTAATGATTTAGACTTGGGAGGCAGACTGCCTGTGTTCAAATCCAGGCTGTATCCGGTGGCCTAAGTCCCTCTGCCCAGTTTCCTCGTCTATAAAACTGGATAACCATGGTACCCATCCACAGCCCCCGGGGAGGTGTGAGCTTCTTCAAACAGTGCGTGGCATGCAGTAAACCTTCAATCAGCTAGCCAGGATATGCCAAGCACGACAGGGACCTTGGCACTGAGAAAGGAATTAGAAACAAGTGCTCAAGGCTACCATGGCCTCTAGGGGAAAAAATTCTGATTTGCTTTCAAAGCCTTTTTGAAATAAACTATTTTGTCAGAAGGAGAAGGAGGACTGGCCATACAAAGCAAGTCTATGGCCTCCACATAGCCTGACACCAAACCAGGCCTCATGACCACTTCCAGACTCTACCATCATGATGCCTGGAATCCTCCCGGCCAGAGGCCATACCTTGTTTTGCACAATTAGAGACAGGACTAGAAAGCAGGTGGGACAGAGAAATCCGTGCTTTCCTTAATGTGGGTTTTCATGGAATGAGAGGGCTCAGACAAGGGTCCCCGGTGAGGCACAGTGGGACAGAGCAGGCAGGGGACACTGCCCATGAGATGTGTGCGGTGGAAGGAGAAATGTGAGAGCAAAAGAAAGGAATCACAAAGGGAAGGAGCCAGACACCAAAGAAGCAGAGTTCTCAGGTTTTCCTTCCTCCCTGGGGGTTGGCTGGGACAACCTAGCATTTCTTGCATCCTGGCGCTATTTGAAATACTTTCAGACGTTCAATTCTTCAAATAATTCTGAAGGAAAGGGACAGGGTATGATGGGAGAGGGTAAGAGGGAGGGAGTCAGAAGGCATCTCTGAGGAAGTGCCTGAAACTGAGCCATGGAGGCTGAGTGGGTTACACCGGAAAAGCTTGAAGGGAAGAGCAGCCCAGACAGAGGGAACAGTGTGGAAGTGGCTACAAGGCAGAAAGGAACTCAGTTTCTCTGAGAAACTGGGAAGGAGACCAGTGTGCTTGGAATAAAGAAGGGAGGAAGAGCTCATGAGAGATAGGACTGGAGAGATGGCAGGGCTTGAACTTAGAGGGGATTGTCCACCATGTTAAGGACTTAGGATTTTATATTAGCTGAAGCCAAGATCTGTCAATTTTGTGATAATGCTGTCAATCCCCTACCCTTGGGAGACTAGGAAAATGGCCTGGCCCTAGGTCCCATGGCAGTTAGAAGCAGAGTGGGGATTTGAATTTGGATAGTTTGATTTAAAGTCTAGGGATTTTGCAAAATGTATTCTCATTTCCCTGGGTCCACATGGTGGGAGCCTTGTGTCCTCCATATGCAGCAGCCTCAATTCATTTGTATTTAAACTGAGGTCAAGACCCTCTACTGGGTGGATAAAAAAAAATCCCTTTTGCCTCCAGATTCCCAATACTCGAATCCATCACCCGTCAGAGTCACCTACCAGGAGGTCCGCCATTTTTTCCAGCATGTTGGACCAGTACAGCCTAAATGTCTGGTCCCCCCAAGAACTGATGAAGTAGACACAGGGCTTCTTGGCCTCAAATGGCAAATAGTTATAATTCCTGTGAAAACACATTGGGTCCGGAAGTTAGTTGGCAATCAGTGTTTTTCAGGCAACTCACGTCATACGTTCACGTTTCCTGTGTTCTGAGTGTGTCGGGGGAAGGGTGGTGATAAAATGATCCAACTGTTAATTCTGCCCTTAACCTTTACTTGGGGACCCATGAGCAGCAAGCAGTGAACAGTGACATGGCTGCAACGCAGAGGCAGTAACATCTACCACCGTCTGACCCAGGGCAGAGCTTAGAAATGATCACCAGAGGGCAGGATTTTTCAGGGAAGCCTTCTTCAAGGAGAATTCTCTTTCCAATTGAAAGAAAGGAGAAAGCCTAACATTTTTTTCCCTTTAATGTCTATATATTGGGCTCTATGGAAGGGTCAACTGAGGTAACAGATGTGAATGTATTTTGTAAACTAAAATTTTTGAGAAATGTGAGAGGGTGATAATATTAATGAAGATGAAGGCATGTACTTCAGATTAAACTTCAGCATGCCACACTTGACATCCACCCATCCATCCATCCATCCATCCATCCATCCATCCAATATTTATTGTTGCCCAGCTTTGGTGCTACTAAGGTAGGGACTAAGGGATGGCAAAGTAGCTGGAAGGAGAGACGTGGAGCCAAAGAGAACGTTTGAGAGTAACAGCTGGGTATGCTTAAATGATGATGCAAAAAAGACAGTTAATAGGATGAGACTGAAGACAGAATAGAAGGACCTACTTGGTAGAATTTGGTTTCCAAGGAGGAAAGGGATGGGTGTGGCAGGAGTAAGGTGGGAGAGGTGCAGGAAAAAGTTGGCGGTCCCTGCCTAGTGACACCTATATTCTTAACTAGGTTTGCCCCCAGCCCCTTACAATTTTCCCACAAACACCTGGGTCTGTGTGAAGAGACACATGGAAGGCAGGCCAGAGCACCTTTCTTGGCGTGGGCGTGGTAGGGACCGGCAGGCCCTGATAAACGTGGACAGTGTTTGGAGTCACACGCTTACAGAGGTTGGGGGGGTGAGGGGAGAGAGAGGGCTTTATTTCCGCTTCAAAAAGCTACTGAGAACTTCAGCCTGAAAGAGTACACAGCTGTTCTTTTTTAGCATTCCAACCCAAATTTCTTCTAGAGGCCATAAAATTAGCAAAGGTGCCCCATGGTTTGTTCTGCAGAAAATAAACCAGCAGGTGTCCATTTTCAGAAGAGAAGCCAAATAAATTCTTAGCAGAAACTGAGGTTATTATTACAGCAGGAGAACACAATGAAAATAAAATATAAAGAAAGTTAGAAACTGCTCTTTCCTTTATCTTTTTTAAAATGATAATCCTGCAACTAAATAAATTCCCACTCCATGTTTTACTTTGCTCCAAGGTTTCTTTGGTTTGGATTATTTGTGCTAATGATGTTCAAGGCCTCTGTCTCTTTGGTTCCCAAGGTCCCCAGGTCTTACTGCGTCTGCTTGGTCCGGGATGCTGTGGTTTCTCAGGCAAATGACAGTGCAGGTGGAAGACAGCAGATGGGAGGGCACCATGTTGCCAGTGGAAAGAGAAGCCTGCCAGTTTGAATGGCTGCCCTGATGCACGACCAACCTTGTGACTTTGGGCAAAGGTCAGCCTGGAACCCTGAGAATCAAATGATAACCCAACTTTGGGTGTGTTGTGCTCCAGCCTCATCCTTGAGTTCCAGCCCAATACGTAAATCATATGTGAATGCACGGGCCTTGTAAAAGGGGGAAAACCCAGAACAAACACAAGGTGATGCTTTAAGGGTCATGTTAAACCACCCCTTACAGGGTGATATTTCAGTGGAGGAAACAGACAAATTGAGTGTGTGTGTGTGTACGTGTGTGTGCGCACATACACATGTGTGTGGACACTGTGTGCATCTGCGTGTGTGTGTGCACACATGTGTACAGGGCTCTATTATAAAACCTTCCAATACAGCTGCTGCCACCCTGGCTTGCCACTATGTGGGCAGAGCCTCAGTATAGCAGCAGAAATACATAGAAAGTTCTCAAAACACCAGTATGAATTATTTTGGTCTCTTTGAGCCAGCCTGTTGGTACTGACATGAGGTCTATCCAAGGATTCCTTAAGATCTCTCATCTCCTACCAAACCCTTCCCATACACCATCCCCTGACAGCCCCACCAAGAGTCAAAAATGGGCTGGCCCAACAAGGTGGGGGATGTTCATACAGTCTGGTCCCAGGGAAAGGACACAGAGTGCCACTGAGTAGTCTCAGAAAAACCTCCCGGAGCTGCAGATCCTGTTAGAGGATCCACCCATTGATGTCCTCAGTTTTGAGAATGGACAGAGAAGCCATTAAAGGACTGGGAAGTTTGGGGTCCTTTTCAGTTTGTGTGGAAGGAAGACCACTGACCAAGCATGGGTGCCAGGGAGCCAGAAAGAAGTCCCCAAAGAAGGTGGTCCATGGGAGAGAGAAGACAGAAAATGTAGGGCATACTCAAAAATGAGAGGACAGGCAGTGATTATTTTCACTTACTCTTTCCTACTTTGTCCCAAACAGTCGCGCTTTCCATCCCTTATGCTCATTCTCGTCCTTTAGAATGTCATCTTTTCTGTGACCTTTCTTAACTCTTCACCTCCTCCCATGCCTTCTCCATGGTACCCTGTGCCCAACCCAGTTACAGCAATGCCTCACCTCATTCAGAAACTGTTATGAGCATCTACTATGTGCCAGCACAGAGATGAGCAGATATAAAGGTGAATAAGGTAGGGTCCTTTGCCCTCACAGTGCTCACAGTCTAGTAAGGAGACGGAAAAGTGCAAAAACAACTTAATGCAGTGTGATTAGTGTTCGATGCAGGTGAGTTCAGAAATCAGACTTGGGGTTCAGAGAAGGTAACTTGAACTCAGTCTTGAAAGGTAATGGGAGCTAGCAGTTCTGCGGAGGGAGAAGGAAGAGCAAAGGCCAGAAGCAGCAAGCAACAGGGTCCATTTGGAAAACGACCAGAGATTACGGTAGAAAAGTAGACGGAGGTTGAATCAACAAGCTGTGGCCTCTGAAATTAATCCTGAAAGCCACAGGCAGCCAATGGATAATGTCAATCAGGAGAGTAACCAGTTCAGATACAGTGTGAATTTCTTGAAGCAGATCCAAGCCAGGCAAGAGGTGTTTAAAATAACTTGGGCCAAAGATGTCAATCGGCCAGATGAAAGAAATAGCAATAGTGAACACAACGTACCAGACTTCATCAGTGATTGAATGTGATGGAAAGGAAAAGAGAACAGTTGACAACTTTCTGATTTGTGACGTGAAGGACACAGAATGGGAGGACCAGTCTATGAGATGGGAGAGGAACAAAATTGTCTGTGAAGAAAATGAGTCTGGTGAATAATTTGGGGACACCCAAGTGGAGATGTATGGAGCTGCTGCTCAGGAAAGAGCTGCCTGGGGAAATAGTTGTGAAAGTCCTTATTATCCTAACAGTGATTAGTAAGCCATGGGTTTGTGCCCAGAGAAAGTGGCCAGATCAAGAAAAGCAAAGACTGAAGAGAACTAGTGATGTGGATCCAATCCCCTCACGTGTAACTGGGGACAGCAATGTTCTCTTATGAGAATCCAGTGAGATCGTACTTTTGACTCATAGCATAAAGCTCAGGACACAGAAGACTCTCACTCCGTGTGGCTTTCCCTTCTCATAAACCACATGGTTGGTGCTTGACATTACTTTCTTAAGACAGAGTTCCAGAATTTTACTTCTCTTTGCATGTTGAAAATTTTACATGGATTAAAGATCAGTGAGGGTGCAGGGAGGTGCCCCAGTTGTTTTCTGAAATCATCTTTTCTGGTGGCTGATAATTGTTTTTTGAATTCTTGAGTTTGACGGTGGCAAAAATAAGATTAGAAATGATGTGTTTAATCATTCCACCAAGTTGAATTTACATTCTATTCAGGTGAATACAATAACTGTTAATAGAGTTGGGATTGAAGTTTTAAATTCTGACCTTCTTACCTTGTTATGCTCCAAAGTTACTGAATAAAGGGAGCTGCATGATCATAATAACCATCACCACTGCTCTGCACTTAATGAATTACCTGGAGGTGTCACTTGGAAGCTGTCAACATGTTACTGAGAATTCAGGAGAGTGGTGCTTACCAGATTGCCCCTGTGTGCACCTTGCTCCCACAGCTAGGTTAAAAAATGTTTCTAGTTTTTGGGTAGAACTGAATCAAACAGTCCCAGAAACTGGTCAAGCTTCCACTGCAGAAACCTTGGCTACTCTGGCCGGCTGTGTCGCCTACCTGTTCCCTTCCGTCACGAGTGGCTTCTCTGGGTGGGTGGTGGAGACCATGGGTATGGCCACCTCGTGGGCTGCACCCCCTTCTTCATGCAGCAGCGGAAGGACATCTTCTTCAGCTAGGTCAGCTGACTTCTTCCTACTCCCATGATGCGACCCTCCATCAATCAAGTTCCCAAAATTACCTGTAGAGGCAGGAGCAAGATGAAAAGGGCCAGGAGTCAACAGGCAGAATCGTGCTGCTTGAGGAGGGACCCAAGAGCACATCTTCCCAGGGCAGGGAAATAAGCTCTGAGTACAAAGGTAGAGTGATGGTCAGACCAAAGAAATAAGATTAACAATGATACTAAGCCATCATCTACATCCATCTTAGGTTCTTTTTGTAAAAACTACTTAAGTTACAAATTAACCGGATTCCATCTCCATTTCCTTCTGCTCCACTGATGGAGAGCTTTCCACATGTAAGTCAAGACCTTCTCTGGAGGAACACTGCTTTTTGGAATGGTTTTCCCAGATGTATACCAGTCTAGGAAAATTGCTAGGAGTTATCATAACAGCACCTACCATATGCACGGCACGTTGCGTGCATTAACTCGTCAAACACTTGCAACAGCTCTGTGAGGGGTTATCATTATTTCCATTTTACATATGAAGAAACTGAGACCCAGAGCAATTAAGTCAGCCTAGGATAATGGAACCAGGATTAGTAATCCAAGTCTGTGTGAATCCTAACTATACTTCTTAATTCTTTTGTTAAGTATGAAAATAAATCTATCCCTTACATACTGACACTAGAGTGGACAAGGAATGAATGAATATCATTTCTTCTGGAGATGCAACCCTCCAGCAGAGTGTTACCATCTGCATGTAAGACTAATTCATTTATTTAAGAAATAGATACAAAGTCCATGCCATGAGCCAGGCACTGCGCTTGTCTGTACTTACCAATAGAAACTTCAAAGCTAATGGGTTTATCTCCAATTCTCCGGTCAATCATGGTAGCTTCAAAAAATGCTCCAAAAAGTAAAAATTCCTCATATTTTTCTGGTACAATCTATAGAAAGAAAAATATATATTTGATCTGCCTAGCTTCCATTTTTTATCAGTAGGAAGCTGAACTAGTGATGCCAACCTGGTCCAGGGTAATTTATGGAAACCTGAGTCTCAATGTCAGCCTGAAATGACACATCGTTTCTCCTCTAAACAGACCGGCAGGAACTAGAACCTACAAATTGCAAATGGGAATTCAGCCATCGATCTAAAATGATGTGGTCTCAACCTTCTGAGCTTCTACCTTACAATCAAATCTCCTTTTATTTTAAAGGTAAGCCTGGTGCATGTATCTTTCTAAGAGGCTGATGGTTCAAGGAGCCTGTACAGCCAGGACATGATGTGACACGGCACCACATTTGTGAGCAAAGAGGCGAAATGAGCCAGAGTCACACAGTGTCTGCTTTCTAGTCTTACCCTTGGATTTATTCAACTGAGCAGAAAAAGCAGTTAGGTTCATCTAAGGAAACGGAGCCATTGTGGCTTCTGAAGTTAATAGTCCCCCCTTCAATCAAGAGCCCTGAACTCTGTCCCTCGGAAGCCAGCGGGTCTCCAAAAAGTGACCCGTCCTTCACTCAGGAGCCTCCTGTGCTGTCGGCATCAGCAGGAAGTTTCTATTGACCAGACAACGTGGGACAGGGTGGGGGCACAGTGCTGGCTTAGTCACAGAGCACACACTGCTCCCACTTGCTGCCAGTATGTCCCCTGGCTCCAAGCCAGCCTCTTATCACGCCTTCCTGGGGCCAAGTTTACCCTCTGGGAGGAGGTGAAAAACTACTCAGAGACCTGGAGGCAATGGAGGCCACTCAGCCTGGAAGGAGGACACCACGTTCTTCAAATCCCAACGCTGCTAACTCCTAGCTGCTGGCTTTGGACAAGCCACGTCCACTAGCTGGGCGTCATTCTCCTTGTCTGTAATAGCACCTACATGGAGGGGGTGGAAATGAGGTCATCCATGCGGAACACCTAGTGTCAAGCCTACTCATATCAATGCCACAAGTGGTAGTCATGGTAAGTATTTCAACAGATTATAATTCGTGTCTTATTCCCACCCATCCTTCAAGGTCCAGCCCAAATGGCTCTTCTTCTGGAAGCATCCCTTGACTCCCTGAGCTAGGAAAATGATGACAGTAATGTTTACAGAACTCTTATTATGTGTTGGATGTGGCATTAAGAATTTAACCTACGTTATCTCATGCAATTCTCCTAGCTACCCTTGGAGAAAGATCTTTTTACTACACCCATTTAAAGACAAAGACACTGCAGTTCCATGAAAGATTGGTACCTGTCCAAAGTTACTGGACACGACTAATATTTATTGAGTGCTTACTATGTGCTGGACTCTGTTCTAATAAGCACTTTGCTGTGTTAATTCATTAAATCCTTACTATGAGCCTGGGAAGTAAAGGTTATGTTTGGAAATAGACATGCGGAGCTTAAGTCACTTGCCCAAAGATTCAAAGAGAGGGAATATTTGTCCAGAGGCTGGGCAGTAACCACTGCACCACACTGTCACATCTTCAACCCAGCTGTCTTACTTGGGAGGCCAACATCTTAATCATTCCACTGCACTCGCTCCAGGAAATCACAGCACTTTATCTGTACCTACTTTTTGTATTTATCACTTTCAACTTGCTGTACACTTAACTTTGTATGTCTTATCTCCCCTTCTATTCCATAAACTTCATGGAGTTAAGATTCTATTTTTATTCTCACCAATGTTGAGGATTTAAAAATGAACACAGAGTTTGACATTAGGCAGATAAGCTTTGATGGTGGCGACGAGGCTGAGTTTTAAAAGCTGACATCACGGGATCTCCTGTGTTCAGATATGTAATGAGAGCCTGGCTGCAGTAAGGGAGGTTAGAGCTGGAGGACCCTGGAGAGCTTTAAAAAAGAAGGAGGTGGGGGGAGGAGGGGGAGGCGGGGAGGGGGAGAGGGAGAAGAAAATGCTGCAAGAAAGGATATCTCCAAGTTGGTAAGGGTGAGCTCTGAGCTGTTGAGGCTCTGGGGAAGGTAGAAACCCAGTGAGGTAGTTTCAAAATACATCCACAAATTCTTGGAAAAGCCCCCCATCAAAAGGTGATGCCTAATTCCCCTCCTTTTCATTGTGGGCTGGACTTGTGGCTCATTTCCAGTAATTCGAATATGGCATAAAAGTCAGTGTGTGACTTCCATGGATTTGGTCATACAAGACATTGCAGTTTCTACCCTGCTCTCTCCTGGATCACCCACTCTGGGGGAAGCCAGCCAGCTTCCATGAGGACACTCAAGCAGCCCATGGAAGGGCCCATGGAGTGAAGAACTGAGGCCTCCTGCCAACAACCATGTGAGTGCACCATCTTGGAAGTCGATCCTACAGCTCCAGTCAAGCCTTCAGATGACTCCAGCCGTTACCAACATGTTAATTAGAACCTCATGAGAGATTCTGAGCCAGAACCACCAAGCTGAGATAGTCCTAAATTCCTCAGCCACAGAGAAAACAAATGTTTATTGTTTAAAGCTGCTAAATTTTGAGGTAGTCTGTTATACAGCAATAGATAACTAATAATCCAGCAAGAAACTACCGTAAGCGAAAAGCCAAGATTAAGAGAAGATGGAGAAAAAATAAGGGTTTGACTGATACCTGAATTTTCCCCCCTTCCACTACCTCCTACACAATAGCCAAGATGGTCCCCAGGCCTTATAGAAAACATATACTCTGCCCCACGTAAGTTCCCAGTCACCCTTGCTTTCTGCTAGAGTTCACTTTTGCAGATGGCCTCAGCAAAATATCTTGAGGATATTGACTTGGGTTAAGGCAATCTTCTAGCCCCATTCCACCGGGCAATCTCTGTTTAGAAAAGGATGGCTGGTCTCCGCAGGGACAGATAGGGGGCGCTATCAGGCTAGGTGGCTACTAAGCTACCCACAATTTCCAGCAGAGTCCAAAAGAAGTCAAGTAGGGTGGAGAGCTCTGAGCAGCTGCCCACTGGTGGTGGGAGGAGCAAACCACAGAAATGCCAGTAACAATGGCAACAACAAATACATTGCCTGCTTCCCACTGGACGTGCTCAGAATTCCACTGACCGTGTGACCGCCACTCCCACATTCACCCCCAGGAGGTGCCGATGACAAAGGGACTATTTCCACCCCACTTTGTGGACAAGTAAACTGAAACACCAGAGGTGTCAGTACCAGCGCCATGAATAGGACCAATCCCCAAGATTTCCAAACTTGTGCCATAAGCTCTCCCTGACACTGTTTCTTAGGATTTATTAGATCTCAGCAGTAAAAATAAGTGGCTCTCCAAGGTGACCTGCACACAAAATCCTTCGGTCTATCTAGTCTGTACTAGGAACAGGACAACTCTGGGAGATGGGTCATTACCTCCCTTAACCGTCTGAAATGATTATCTGGTTGACCTGAGAAACACACTCCCAGAGGCAGATTCATCCAGGCTAAAATCCACCCACCTGTGCTACCAACAAGACATAAAGTTCCTTCATTTGCAGCTACAAAGTACTATCGCTGAACAAAGCAGGAGAGGATATTCATGATTTGTATCCTTCTCGGAGCCCCAGACCTCCCTCCCATAACACAGACCCGGGCTGCAAAAATGCTGCTGGGATTTACATTGAGTCACAAACAAAGATAAGCGCTCCCTCCAGCTGGTTTCCCCGCAGGCGTGGGGAGGGGAGTAGGTGTGTCCATTTCTTGGATCCCAGCTTGTCACCCTCTCTTCCTCCTCTTCATCCCTCATCCCACATTAGCTCGCATTCAGAGCATAAGCTAAGCTGACAAAGCTAAACACAATTAGGCCACAGATACTAGTTCAGTCCATCACCCCACCACCCACTCCCACCAGCTCCCCTGGAACAGTTTTATTTCTCTTTAACTTTGGTTTCCATGGGAATCCGTGTCTGAGGGGACGTGGAAGGAATTTATCATGAGCAGATGGCTATGATGTGCACAGGGAGAGACAGAGGACCAGCCCCGGAAATCAGGGCTGAAGCAACACACATTTTGCAGGGCGAGTGAGACCAGTGCGGGTCTTTGGGGGCCCATGGCAGGTGCTGTCTGGGCTCCGGGCTCAGCTCACAGGTGCGGTGGAGCAGTGCTCAGACCTACCTCTGGGGGCACATCGAAAGACTCCACCTCGACCTCTGTTGAGTTGGTTTTGTCCGAAGCCTGCTGGTGTTTCCCATCATCAGTTTTGTCACCCTTGTCTTTACTTGCGCCTTTGGAAGGTTTGGAGTCCTTGTCCTTTGAAGACAACTTGAGCTCCTTGAATGTCTTGGAGAATTTAGACTCTTGCGCCCCTCCAGAGAGGATTTCCACAGCAATTTCTACCAAGATTCTGCCCCTGAATGACACGCCTTCTCCGAAGCCTTCGTTCAATTCCTGGTAGTCATCCATCAGACTTTGGTTTCTGGGAGACCCATACAGGTTAATCCAGGCAGGTCCAAATGTGGGTAGAAAGCCTGGAAAGAGCCCAAATTTTAGTTATCTGGTTATGCTTTCAAGTTGGTTATTTTCTGCTTTGTGAAAAAGCTGTGCACACTCATTTAGAAGAATGAAATATATAGAAAAGACAAGAGAAAATATTTACAGGATATCCCATCACCAAAAGATAACCCCAACTGCCATTTTGCTATATTCCTTTCTAGTCCTTCTTCCACGTGTATGTTTACACTTGTCCACAATTGTTTTAATACTATGAATGCTGACATGTATCCTTGTCTCTTCATTCATTCATCAAATGTTTATTGAATCCTCACCAATGCCAGGTGTCATGCTGGACCCTAAATAGAGCCCAGTGGAGAATAAAGCAGGTACAAACATTAGACAAATAAGTATTTACATTACACATGCTAGGAAGGAGCTATATCTTGTCCTGCAAGGACTGAAAACAGGCTGATGGGGGTGTGGACAGAGTTAGGCAGAGAGAGAGGAGACGGAGTTCTTGGCAGAGGGAACAGCATGTGGCAGTCGGAAAGGAGCTTAGGGACAGAAGGAATTGGAAGAGAAAGGCAGTGAGGCTGGAGTCCACAGAGTAAGCTGGGTGAGAAGAGTTTGGGAAGGTGAGTGGGTCTTGAGAGCCTTGATAAGGAGTTTTGGTCTTTATCCTAGGTTTAAGCAAAGATGTGACCTAATCAGATGCTTGTTTTTAAGATCATTCTGGCTGCTATGTGATGGGTTTTAAGAATGCCTGTGAGCAAACTGGGTCAAGGACCACTTCACCTTCAAAACTGAAGACATGGGTGGCTTGGATCAGGGTGATGGCAGCAGAGATTGAGAAGTAAACATTCTGAGATATGTTCTAAACCTAGAACTAAAAAGACCTGGTGATCTTAACTTACTATTAGCTTAAGTGTTTTCCTTTCTTAATATACAACATCTGGGAAAACATACAGTGTCCATGCAAACATCTCTTTGGCAACAGAATGTTCCATTTTGACAGGCAGT
The DNA here is from genome assembly GCF_009834535.1 of Camelus ferus. Lineage (NCBI taxonomy): Eukaryota > Metazoa > Chordata > Mammalia > Artiodactyla > Camelidae > Camelus > Camelus ferus. Next base: position 13,216,360 of record NC_045720.1, read on the forward strand.
ATGGCCTGGCAGTCCCAAAGCTTAACTGTCTGGGTTCAAATCTCAACTCTCAGCTCTGCCATTTTTGAGCCGTGTAACCTTGGGCAGGTTTTTAAACCTCCCTCTGCCTCAGTCTCCTCATCTGTAAAATGGAGATGCTATGAGTACCTATCTCACCTATCAGGATTAAAAGACATAATATCTATTAAGTGCTTCACACAAGCCTTTAGGAAGTGCTCAAGAATATCAGCCATTACTCTTGAGAAGTATATGTATCATAATTTACTTAATAATTCCCCCACTGGGGACAAGGAAAAGCTTCCATATGTCTTACTGTTATCAATAGTTTTATGCCGAAACGTTTCTTCCTTTCACCTCCCTGAACACCATCAAGATGTTTCTGAAAAATTGAGAATAAAACCTGTCTGTGTCTAGCTGAGAAATCCAGTAGGTGGGCAGAGTGTGCTTTCTGCATAAAGCAATCCTATGACAAACCTTTCTACAAACATGAAGAGTTTAACAGTAGATAATTATTGAGGTCTTTCTATGGTGTAACTCTGTGCAGGGCACAAAAAAAAAATGTGTAAATTTTGTTCTCTGCTTAAGCCAAGCCTGCAGTATAATGTGTATGTGTGTATACACACACACACACAAACTCACACACAAAAATTCCAAATATATACACTAATGAATGTATATTTGCAAAACTCTTTAATGCCAATTTTTAGTGCAGAGAAAGATTGCCTTGGGATTTATAGGAGGGAGAGTATGTTGGGATATTTAGAGAATTATCACTTATTCATTTAGATTTTGCAAATAAAGAGTTTTATCCTGGGTAGAAGCTCTTTTGATCGACTCAGAAGATTAGCTGGGACCCTTTTGTTCCTCCCTGGCTCTCTGAGAACACTGTCAGCAGCATCTCCCTGCATCAGGGAGCTGGGGGCACAAAATTTTTTGGACCAGTTAAACATGTAAAAACTGTTCTTAGCTTATGGCTCATACAAAAATACGTGGTAGTCCAGATGTGACCCATGGACCATTTTGCCAACCTCTTATCTAATCTAAATTCTTCATTTTTCAGTTAAGAAATCTAAGGCCCAAGAGTGACTTCCTTGAGGACACACAGCAATATTCCTGGAAGACCTGGGATGGGGACCAAGCCTCCTGGTTCCCAGAGCTCAGCTCTGTCTGCTGCCCTGAACCAACCCAAGCCACAGAGCACACAGAAGGTGGAAGGTGCCTAACACACTGCCTGCTCCAATTCTCTTGTTTTAAAGATGAGGACCCTGAGTCAATCATTTTGAGACCCTATCTCCAAATCAGACATGTAAGGCCTTACCTCTATCTCCATCCTGTTCATTGGAGATTTTCTTAAGCTCAATGAAATGGGTTGCCAGCACAATGTCATTCATGCTGCCTTCATCCCACACCTGGATTTTTACCCTCCGACACAAGGGAGGGAACATTTCCTTGAAGACCACCTGTTCATGCCACACGGGATTGGCACAACTCTTCTGCACGGTGGTTCGCCCCTACAAACAAAGCCAGGAGATGTGAGCCATCGAAACAGAAGAGGCCCTCGAGTGACTCAGGAAGACTCTTCATGGAAATATGCAGTGAGTGGCCAAAAATAATGAGCCTGCTTCCACCTGACACCCATGAAACTCAGTTACACCCCATGAACTGTCCTACTCTGCTCCAGACACTGTGTGGGGCATCAGGGGAAAGGTGAATAGTCACAGGTCCTGCTCTCAGGAAGTTATCATCATACTGGGGTCGGGGTGAAATTCACACCCGTATTATGAAGGGCTTGCTCCTTGCATCTCCAGGAATGGAACAGATACAGCTGGACCCTGAGTCCACGCTTTATAAAAGTAGGACCTGGTGCAAATCCCTTCCCCAATCCGGACCTCAATTTCCACATTGTAAAATGGAGGTGATGTCCTATATGACGGCCAGAGGGGTCCAAGTCTGAAATAGTCCAATGTTCACCATGCCACGGGAAGGGGTCAGAGTAAAAATGTATTTTAAGGGCAGAAACAATGTGTGTCAGCTGAAGCTTCCAAGTCAGGCCAACCAGGATTAAGCTCTGACCACATGCCCAGGCGCTGGCACTTCCAATGGCTCTTGAGCAGGGAACAGCTGGGGACAGGAATGCCCAGGCTTATGTAGGACAAGGACTACCTGGGTAGATTGTGGAGCAGATTAAAAGGGAGGTGGCAATTCTTTGGGGACTGAGAACTGGGCAACAGTTCAGAGAAGTAGCCAGAGGTGAGGAAGGAGGCCTGTCTGCCTGGGTCCTGAACCATGACCTCCCCCAGCTTCTCTCTGTGAGCTCCAATGGCGAGGGAGTAGGTGACCTTCCCCTACTTTCCTGCCACACGATGCAAGGCCTTTTTAGTGACATGCTTTCTCTCTCAAGGTGCTTCCTAATTTTGATTTTAACTTCATGTCACTTGACCAGCTGTGTCCTGGTCCAGGAGCAGGGTTCTGGTCCAAGCCTTCTAGGATTAGAGAAAATGGTTTCTCACCGTCTGCCCAGCAAAAGAGACCTCCACAAAGGGATCCACGAGGTCCTTACTGTCACCCACAAATGCTTTGGTGACGTTCGCCATGATGCTGGAGTTCATTTTGGGCAACCCTTCTGCTTTGAACAGTCTCACATAGAATCTGGCCCAGGGTCTCTCTGACGGAAACCCTTGGGGAATCAAAAGGTTCCTTTAGGGAGACAAAATTAAAAAGTTTAAAAAGCTCTCCCACTTGAAAGAATAGAGAGAAAAGGTAGAAGCCATTTGGAGGCAGAAGGAAGGATCCTGATACAGGAGAAAAATCTAAAAAGATTAAGATTCATCTCGAAAATGAGTTTTCTTCCTGGTGTAAATGACAGCTCAGGGTATGAACAGAGGGAAGGCAAACTCATTCAGGTCCCGGAATTATACAATAAACACTTAAAAGAGGTGCATTAAGTCTTCCCAGGTCACAAGCCAGTGGTTGAAATTATTCTTCCTTCCAAGGAAAATCAGCTAAATTCAGATCAATAGAATAAGCTCAGGAAAAGCTTATCCATTATGAGTTACTATAGGAAGACAGGCTGTTCTTGTCCTAGGAGCTGATGGCCCCAAGCATAGTGACACCTTCGATAAGACATATCATGGCGCCTCTGATAGAGCGGAGTCCCAGGTGGACAGAACTTGAACTTGGCAGTTCTCACGGACCCGTAAGGAAAAGAGGAGGAAACAGACGTGGAAATCGGGACCCGCCATCTCTCTCCCATGGTCCTAGATGGACCTGTCTCACTTTTCTACTTGCTCCTCGGCATCGAAGGTCTTGGGGCTGGTCTTTAAGACGTCGCCTTTCCCAGTCATACTGATGTCGCACTTCAGGTACCCCTTCGCGCCAGTCCTGATGTCGCCAGGGTCCGTGAGCAAGGCCCACTTGTCACAGAACTGGTGACCTGTAAGACATCCTGACAGCTCAGATGTCCTGCACATGGACCCAGACGCTCCACCCACTTCTCTCCCAGTCCAAAGCTTCCCTCACTTTATCCTTCCTGAGGGACTAGTCATGGCGGTTATTTCCAAGTCTCAGGCTGCCTCCCTCTCTTCCTTCCACTCCTCGGCTTCCATCCCACTTCATCTTTTTCTCCAACCTGCCACAGGGATTTGGGTTGCCTTCATCCCAGTGGAAATTGCCTAGACAAGAGTCCAGCTCTGACTGGACGGGAGGACATCGTCGGAGTGTAGAAGTCATGTGTGACGTCACAAGCCCATAAATACCACTCAAGGATCTTTTTGTTTGTCCTGCATGATGAGTCCAAACATCAGAATCTCTTACAAAATCTAGACTTCAGGCTTATCTTTAAAACAAACATGTGAGATCTGGCAATACAGAAGGCACATTTTCAGATGACAGCAGGTGGTAAAGGAGCTAAGTAGACACTAGTCCTTCCATGTGGGTTGTGACGCCCCATTTCCCACAGCCCCCAGCAGCCCTGACAGTAATGAACCCAGCCCACTGCACACAGTTATGTCCGCTGCCTGGCCCCCCTGGGGTCATGTTGGAATGGCCTTTCACGAGAAGAGCTATGTTTATTGTGGGCTCCATTACTTATTAGCTCTTGACTTTGGACCAACTATCCAGCTTCTCTGATAAATCTAGAATAATAATAATTATTATAGAAAACCCATATATGGCATGCCATAGTCATCATTCTGTGCTAGGTTCTATACCAGGCTCTTTATGTACATTTATTCACTCAATCGTCCAACAACTGTAAAATGGAAATACTCTTCCGTCTCCATGTTTACAGACGAAGAAGCTGAAGCACAGAGAACTCATGTCATTAACCCCAGGTTGCACAGCTAGGAAAGAGTGGAGTAGAATGTGAAACCAGGAACTCTGGCTCCAGAGTCCATATCCTTCACTTCTACACCCTTCCCCCTTTCCTCTTTGTATCTCCCAGCAGCCAATTAGTCAGAATTTGTAAAAACTTTTAACAACTGCTCAGAAGTATGGGCACATGAGATAGTTTTATCATTAGATTGTAGGCTTCGAAGAAAAGAGCCATGTCATGCTCAACTCTGTAATACTGGTGCTCAGTGTTACCGAGTGAATGGTTAAATGGGTGAATGAATAAATGAGTTGAACTCCAGGGGTGGTAAACCTGAGAAGAGTGAGAGAGAGAGAGAGATTGGGAGGCAAGGCTTTCTCACCAGGTTGGTTGTACACGGTCCCCAGGTCTACTTTGAAGGAGCCGATCAGTATGCTTCCTATCAGCTTGTGGTGAAAGACCTGAGGAGAGATGGAGTATGAGTCTGAAGGCACTAGATTTCTCTTTGAGGATGAGTCTGTGAAATGGGTTCATGACCCATCAAAGAGGATACTAGGCTTTGAGCCTTGCCTGGCCTTCACTCTTATCTATGATGTTTGCACAATGACATTTGCACATCAAACCTCAGGGCTGGCTGTAACGGGTGTCCAAACGTATCTCACCTGCTTCTCACCCTCCTAGCAGGATGTCAGCTAACTCTCTATTGAATGATGCCCAACAAATCTCACTGTTTAAAATGTTGGCTTTCGTTTTGTTTTGTTTTTAGCCAAAATGAACTCTAGTGCAGACCATCCTTCAACACACATCTCTGCCTGTTGAAATTCCCCATCCTTCAATGCCTAAGCAAATACCTCCTCCTCCAAGCAGCCCTCCCTGATCATCCATAGCTGAAAGTGCTCCCTTTCTCCCACAACTTGGCTCACAGCTTTCTCAGAGAACTCATCATCTACTGCCTTGAAAGGTTCTGGCCATGTACGGTAGTCAGGACAGAGGCGGCTGTCATCCTCAATACTTTGTCTGATTAGAAGTCAGCAGAGTGCCTGGTTGGTTTCAGCAGCACATTTTAATGCTAATGTTATTAAGATGAGGAAGCTCTAAAGGAAAGTGGCAGCGCTAGGCCTGAGTCCAAAAACCACATTATGTGAGAAATTGCTGAAGAACCAGGAGTAGTTTGACCTTTAATCCAGAAAAGAGAAAGCTGGGGGTGTGGAAGAAGGGCAACGGTAACTCAGGCGTCTGGAACTCTTGGAAATACTGCTGTCTAGAAGAGGGGGTGGGAGCCAGGCATGGCCCCCAAGTTACAGGAAGAGAGATTTCAGCTCACTCTAAGGGGAAACTTTATAACAGAACTTCTCAGCAATAGAATGGGCTTTCTAGAAGTAGTGACCTCCCTATCACTAGATGTAATCAAGTAGTGCCCGAGAACCCCATGTGGACGTGGTGGAGAAGGATTTGCACACCACTGCAAGTTGGCCTAGCTGGCCTCCGAGCTTCCTTCTAATCATAAAACTCTATGAGGTCCTTGATTCAAGGATAGTTTCCTACATCCTCCTACCCACCACATGGTCTTGTTCAGAATGAGCATTCAATAAACTTTCAGTGAATGACTGACTGACTGACTGTGTGATGGATGGATAGAAGACTTTTGTAGCTTCTAAACTGCTCCTTTTGGCAGAGGCAATAAGAAACAATAAATTCAATCAATTCAGTTGATTTCAAAAAAAATGAAGAAATGACAACCCTTTCCAGCTCCCTTTCCACTCTCTCTCCCTTGCCCCAACTTTGCAAGGGTGTGAGAGAACTGAGGGGAAGTCAGGACAGCTTGGCTTGAGTTATTTAAGTCCATGCACACAGAACTCACCCCAAACCCTGCATGTCTGCATTGCGAATGCCGCTTCCCAAAGCCCTGAGCAAGAACACGAGCCTGATTCAAGCTCTTGTCTCAGGTCAAAGACGTCTCGGTCCCCGTGGGCACAATGGGATGCAAGAGCCCCAAACAAATCTTTGAATAACATGAGAGGCATCTTCAAATCATCTGCCTAGTGTGAGTGCCAGGCAACCCTGGTCTGGTCAAGCATGGGATTATGGGGACACTGGGGCATCTCACACACAGAATGCTGAGGGCCCTGCTGCAAGGGAAGATGGTCTATGGTGCCTCCAGGGTTTGCTACAGCCTGGCTGTCCCAATCGCAGCCGCTTACAGCACTTTCCCCTTCTCCCAGCTGAATGTTTTCTGGACATGCTGACTTTTGGTTCATGGACTAGCAGAAACCTGGTATTAAACCCTCCCCGCTCAAAGGGAGCTTTTGCTTTGAAATCTTTGGTCTCTATCTCTAAGGGTCATTTGGGGAGACCAAAGTATTCTCTTCTTCCAAGTTAGAAGAACAGAGATAGGCAATACCAGCTTTGACCCTCTGTCTAAAAATCCATTTGCCCCACAGAGTCATGACCCTTGTCTCCTTGTCTCTGATACCATATAAACTCTAACTAGTAACTGTTCATCTGCAATTCAGACAGTCTCCTAGGAGCCTGTTACAAAGCCGATCCCACAAACAGGTGGTGGCCTGAGCAATGCAATGGGACAACGCCCAGGGCTGTGTCCCAGGTCCTGAAATACCTCCTGCACCACCTGTCACCATGCCTGAAATTCACATGTGAAGAATGTTTGGCTCTTGATGACTTTTCATTCTTCAAGAGTCACACGCTGCAAGTACCCCAGGAAAGCTAACATCACGGTTCCACTATTACCGAAGCCTTACTGCAGCACTTATAGATAATACGTGTACACGGAATATATAGAGTAGAGATTGAGTGGGTGGTAAAGACAGGCAAGGAAGTCTCAAGACAAGTTTTACCATTGTTGTAATTCTGATTAGGGTTGGTGTCCCTGTTGAAAATACTTCCTCATTCTCCACACGTCTTATGTTGGCACATAAAGTAGGAATTCTGTCCTCTCAGAATTTATTGAGAAGAGAGCACTTACCCTTCACCCCCCACCCATCCCCGCCACTTTCGGGCACACACACCCTCGCTGCCCTCTTCACGGGAGAAGCAGCGATTTCTCAGACTGCTGAGGCAGATGCAGTCAGCCATCTGCCGCTCTCTGCTCCTTTACTGAGTGGTGTGACATTGGTAAGGGTCCCAGTTGGCCTGTCCCACCCTCACTTGGACATCAGCATGGGCACTTTTCCTTCTCATTCCTGTCCTCTGCATGGCGGGCCAAAGTGGATAAGGCACCTGGCTAGACCAAGAAGCTCTCTTTGTCCCAGCTCTCCAGACTTGATCTATGGAGGCAGGAAATTGCCCAGCAGGGCTGAGGATGGGTCTACAGCAGACCCAGCTCACCATGGGCAGGTCCTGATGTTACACTCAGAGGCCAAATGGCAACCACTTGCTCCAAGACACATTTTCTGATCCAGCATGACTGATAATCTGTTCCTGATTCTTGTTCCTATTTCTCTACTAGTGATCAACCAGGAGGGGAAAGAGGGTCTGACTGATTATTATTATTAGTGTGGATGCCACCCCAAGAGAGAAACACTAGCATTTTTTTTATATAAAGAAAGAAATCAACTCAAAATGGCAATCCATTAAGATGCCATTTACATTTCCCATGTGTATTTCACATTCCCACATTAGTGAGCTACAGAATTCAATTCATGACGGCTTGCTGGTAGCTTACAACTTCCTCCCAACAAGCATTGTTTTTCTCGGGAAGGTTTTCTTTCCCAAACTACTCCACACTTATTTCAAGTTCTCTCCTGCTGGTTTCAGACTCATCAACCCACTCTCACACTCCTGAATCTATTCATCCCTGAGCAGACAAAGCTGCCCTAGAAAGTTCCCAAAGCCTAGAATCTCTACCACCTCCCCTCACTCCCACCACCAATGATATACTTACTGAGATTTTGATGATCTTGTCAAAAATATGCACTTGGGGCCCAATGAAGTCGAAGACAAAGTACTAGAAAACATAAAGTTCATTCTAACCATCAATTCCAGGCTGACATGTACTCTGTTCTTAGAATAGACTTAGATCTGCATTGTTCTAACCAATCGCTACAACGTCCTCAATAGAAATAAATGTATCATCAATTGACTGGCCCACCCCCTATTGAAAGTCATTTAATTTGTTTTCAACTTTTTTCCAAATAGAAAAAATAGAATGTCACCAATCATATCTTTGCATAACATATGAAAGTTTTCCTCTACAATGGACATGAGAATTGGAATTGCTGGGTCATGGTTTACGGGCATGTAAATTCTTGATAGCACGAAATTTTTTCCAAAGGAAATAAATCATTTTACATTCCCCCTGACAGCATATGAAGATAGCCATTTCTCCCTACCCTTGCCAACCCTTGAACTGTCCATTTAAAATTTATTTATTTATTTATTTATTTGCCTATAAATAATGATGAGGGAAAATGTATCTCAGTGCAGTTTTACTTTGGAGTGAACTTTGATTAAAATTTGACTTTCTCAGAATTTTTTAGCTTAACCTGTGAAGTGTCCGAGATTGGCCAGGGAAAGAATGGAATGAATGGGAAAAAAATTATAAACAAGGGAGATTTCTCATCTGAAGAAAGTGATTGAATTTCAGAGCAGAAGAAAATATTTAGACCAGTCTCCATGTTCTATAGATAAAGAAAACTGAAGATGAAAATATGTCTTAAACATGCTTAGAGTCATTTAACGAGTTATTGCTGGGTCTGGGACCAAAGTTGAGTTCTCCTGAAGGTATCACGAAAGGAGTTCAAGTGGTAGATGTTCCACCATTGGAACTTTATTGAGTCCCTCCCAAAGGTAGTAATGATCCCAAGACGTAGAAGACTGGAGTAGTGCTCTGCTGTGTGTTTTGAAGTCTGATGGGGGTGGGAGAGGCTAGACCAGGAAGCTGTTTCATGGATTGTTTTAGGTTTTGAGCCGCAGGATGGAGGAATGACATCAGGACGTTAGAAATGAACATGACAGCAAGAAGAGAGGGAGAAGTGGCCACTGACAGCCTGCTTTTAAAGGGCAACATGGAAAAACCAAAATGTGGAAACTGGAAGAGGTCATCATAGACTATATTCCAAGGAGACCTTCAAAATGGCAGCTGTTTGACATCAATGAAAAGTTACGATATGTTCAGTGTCTCCTGTTTAAGAGAACAGGAATCTACGTAAAACATTTCAGGAAGTTTTTATATATATGTTAAAACTTTTTAAGAGTTTTGGTGTTCGGAATTTCTTTTATGTGCAAAACTCACTTACCTGAAGTTCTTTATTCTCTAGTATATGAGATGCTATGGGTTCCTCTGGACCAATAAATTAGTTTTGATGTGTATTGCCTTCTGCTGAGTTTTGCGTGTTTCAGACTCAAATGCCTTACATAGGTTCCCTAGACCTCTGAGCCCACATACGTTTTTCTAGCTAGGATGTACTCCCCAGCCTCTACTAATTTATTCCTTCAACCTCTGATGGCCTTTGGACTTAAAAATGAGAGTCCAAATCTGTAACAAAGATTTATAATTCAACTTCTACATTTTTACTTGATTTCCCAGTGATTACTCTTGGCCCAATTGAATATCATTTAGATCCAGGACTTGTAAAGCGTAAGGTGAATACTAATTATAATCATTAACAAATCTGTAGAATTTTGCAGTTTTAAAGCATTTTCATGCACATTATTTCATATCACAACTGCGCCAAAAGATGTTACGGAGGTAGGGAGCTGAACAGGAAGGAGAAACCTGCCACTTTAACTCACGCTAAAAGGCTCAGAGGCAAGAGTGATAAAGAGGAAAGGACTTAACAGCTCAAAAGGGATTTGGGAATTTTCTGTTGATTTTATTATACATCTTCTCCTTGCCTTCCTTGTCAATTATCACTCTCATAAAAAAATTAGTTAAGAGTTTACTGCATTTTTTTTTTGACAATTCATAGTGTTGGAAGTGCCTTCAAGGGGAACAAGAACTCTTTCACACTGTTACTTACAGTATATATTGTTACCTCTTTAGAGAGCATTTTGATTATATCACATTTTAAATGCCTATACCCCTTGCCCCAGTTATGCCATATAAATATTGTTAAGTCATATCAAAAGGCTGAAAAAAAATTTAATATCCATCAATGAAAGATTGATTGGTTTAGTAAATTACAATCTATCAATGCATTGGAAAACTCTACAGCAATGGGAGGGAAAGGAGATTGAATTGTATGTCTTGTATAGATTCATCTCCAAGATGCACTGCCTTGTGGGAAATGGTGAGCTCCATGACTTACCTCATTGTAAAAGGGGCTGTTGGTTCCTTCTTTCACTGTGCTTTGCTTCTTCTCGTCCCCGATCTCGATGATCACCACCGGGTCGATGTTCTCACCCACCAGCTGGCGGGCCTCCGTGATGGTGATGGCAATCTGCAACACAAAAGCAGCGTCTGTGCACTCCGGACCTGGCCGTTCATTCACACCCAAAGAGCTGCGGGAGGCTGGATAGGAAGAGGTCATCACTTACTTGATAATTTTGGGATCTGACCTCCCCATCGTGGATCTTAGTCAACAGTTTTGATCTATTAAAAGAAAGTTTAACACACGTGCTTCATTAGGTAAAAATCTACCTTAGATCCATAAGCCATGCTTTTATTTTGCCAGGTGTTCCTAAGTGCTTTGATTTACAGTATATCACATATTCTCTCCCCATCTCTGAAGGAGATGAGTATAAACTGACAAGGGACAACCTCTCCGTGACACAGTTTTCTCATCCTAAAAATGGAGCTAGTAAGAGTACTTACCACATGAAGTGATTGCTACAATTAAAAGATGTAACGCAGGGAAAGGTTTTTAGCCCAGTGCTGGCAAGAATAAATGTCAACTCTTATTGTATAATTATGAGTATCATTTACTTCTCATGTTACAGAATGAGAACTGAGATGCCTCAGTCAGTGGCAGAGTCGGGTCTAAGTAAAGATCTCCCTTATTTGCTGTCTGATCCTATCCAGAGGACCACTTTGCCAATTCGGGTATCTATAGCAACTCTGAGTTTCACGATTACTTCTGAAAAAAAGAAAATTGAGAGAAACAACCAAAATGCCATCTCAGTGAGATTTCACATTCCAGGAGATTCCATTTATCTGGGCTGTCATAAGTAATTGAAAACAGATGTGCCACACCTGGGCATTTGCAGGTGGGTAATGATAGAAAGAGATGAAGAACCCCTGTTGTCTCGGAAGCAGCAATGGGTGGGGAATAAACTGAGCTTGAGTTCCTACTGGAGTTTGTTTTCTTGCCTTCTAACAATATGCATTTGACTTTGTTCCATTTCTGCTGATTCTGAGCCCAGTAGAGAACAGGGTAAACTAGTAAAAATGCCCAAGGCTTTGCCGTCAGGCCAACCTGAATCAGAATATTTGTTTTCCCCAATTTTGTGACTTTAGCCTTAATTCCCTCATCTAAAAATAGAAATAATAATTTCTACCATATAGGGCTGCTCTGAGGATTAAAAGAAATACTGCAGGTAGGAAAGGGTAGATTTCAAAGGTACCTGTTCATTAATAAAATGGCAAATCTGTACTGATCACTTATTACATGAAAGCTCTGTGCTCATCTCAGAGGAAAAACAAGCGTGAGTAAGCCAGACACCTGGGGCGACACTGTACCTTCTTTCCGGACGAGCTGAGGGGACAGGGGTGCTGGAAGCATTGTCATGAATCAAATCCCCTCCCAAACCTTCCTGGTGAGAAGGCCCCTCCTGTAGTGCTTGTGGTTCACCTTGACCATCTAGAGAAGCAAACAAAGGGAAAAGTCTATTAACTATGACACATGGTGGCCATCTGAGCCTGGACTCTGTGTCCAGCACTATGCCAGTCACCACAGGAGGACAAGGAGACCAGAAGACAGTCCTTGAGCACGTGAACCTTAACATCTCATTGACAGGAAGTCCAGACACACACTAAAAAATATGCATCTTCTATCTGTTTCCTAAAAAAAGAGTAGGTTGACATGCCTGGGAATGTGGGATTATGGATTATGAATTTACAGATTGTGCTTTCAAGTCATGACCTTGCCACACTGGACTTTGAGCACTAATTTATTCCCTCAGAACCTCATTAGCAAAGTTTTATCTGCTTAAGAATATCCTGGAAAGCTGTTAAAACACAGATTCTGATACAGTAGGTGGGAGAGTTGGGCCCAAGATCCTGCACTTCCATAAGCAATGTCCCAGGTGAGGCCATTCCTGCTGTCTGAGGGCTCATTTTGAGTAGCAAGGTGTCACAGGTTGAATAATATTCCCCAAAGAGATCAGATCCTGGTCCCTTTCCATAAATGTAACTTTATAGTAAACCTCAATATAGGAAACAAGTGTTCCATGTGCCATGGGTGGAATGCAGGGCGGGGACCCTCCTGCCAGCCTCACCACCTCTCTTCGGGAATCCCTGAAGCCATTTCTTAGAACCTCGGGCTCATGGGATTCAGCTGGGAAACTTGGCAACTTAATAAGCTCTTAAATGCCTTCCAGCTTTGACGTATTTTGGTCCTCTGATTTTAATCAGCAAACCAAGCAAAACAGTACCGAGTTGGAAGACAGATGGAATAATACAGCCAATGATGCCTTCGGGAGCTGATGGACAAGGGCCTCATAGGTGTGCAGGAGTTACAGAAAGGATGACTCAACGAGTACCGTCTGCTCTGACCCCTCTCACTCGGGAGACAAAAGACCACACCAGCCTGCAGAGGACCCAGAAGGAATGCCAGCGCCTGACTGGACTCCTTGAAGCAGGAAGATGAAATTAAGCCTTCTCCCCTACTTGACCACAAGGGCCTCAAGAAAGAACAACTGTTTATGGAGTCAGGTTTCCAGTGAATGCCCTCGGGTACCTTATAAATGCCAGAAACTGGGCTAGGTCAGCTGTGCAGGATGGAGGAGTAAATAAAACACGGACCCCTCCCTCTAGGGGTTTACATTCTAAAGGGTGAGACAGACCTGGAGGTAGAAAGGCAGCTAAGGCTTCTTCCACACCTGACATTCACTCATTCATTCATTCATTGAGATACTACGTTTTCTCCAACACACTCTTCAAGGAGCACCCATGGTGACTTTCTTTAAAAGAAGAGATCATGTTTTTCTTTTCAAAACCCCTCAATGGCTTTCCATGGCACTTAGAATAAATCTAAAGTCCACACAGGACTCTGATTCCCTGTCCTTCCTGACTCCCATCTCCTCCTCCTGGCCCACCTGTCCCTCTGGCCCCGGCCTGACTGCTTTCTGGTCCCACGGGCCTCCTTCAGTTCCTCTAACAAGCTCTCTCCTGCTGGGAGTTTTCCTTCACAGGCAGCCCTCCGCCCGAGCTGCCCACCCACTCATCCTCGACGTTCCAGCTTGAACGTCACCTCCCCTGAGAACCCCTCCCGGCCCACACTGAAAGAGATTCCCCAACAGGCTCCATTTCTGCACGTCGTCTGCTTTCTCTATAGCAATTTCTCCACTTGTAATGCGGCTACCTCATCAGGGCCCCAGTGGATAACAGATGGCCCATCCAGAACCGGATGATCTGAGGGCTCTTTACAAAGGCATGGGTGTAGGAAAACCGCAAAGGGTCGTAGAGCTACCTGCGGCTCAGGGCAGCCACGCTGTTACCACTTGGAGGGCCCCCCAAAGTGAGGAGAGAGAACAGTTAACCAGAACCTGGAAGGAGAGGAAGTCAGATCCAGTCGGCTTCCCCATGTAAAGGGGCAACCACCCTTCAGCTGAAGGACACATCCAGCCACTGGGTGCTGACCTCACTCTCCTCCCCCTCAGACCTCCTGCTGGGGCGCCCGTGGGGGAAGGGAGCTGGGCCAGGCATCCACAGAGGTCAGCCTCCTGGGACACAGAACAGGTGCACAAGCCTGGAGAATAAATCTGAAGGGGCAAAAAAAAAAAAAAAAAAAAAGAGCCCTCCACAGGGCTATCCTCCGATGTGCTAGTTTATATACTCTCGACATTTCACCCAGAAGAGTCCTAACTTCCCCAGTCAGTTCAGGAGGGAAAGGCCAGTCTGCACTCTGCTCCATAGCCTTTGTTTCGTCAGTCTCCTACAGGTCAGCCCCTGGCCAGCAGGTTGGATGCCGTTTACTTTCTAGGAGGGGCCTGATTCCTCTCCGCCCTGTTTGCTTTGTGGGCTGAAGACCCGAATTAGAATGAACACAGGAGCCAGCTCCTCTGAGACATCTGTGGCTGACTGCCCTGAATCTCTGCCAGCTTGACCTTTCCCTCCCGGTGCAGTCAGTACAGGCTCCTAACTGGAGGCTGGCTTGTGGGCTAAGAAAGCCCAGGCTCTGGTGTAAGACTGACCTTGGCTCAGGAGCCAGCATCTCCGTTTATGTGCTGTGTGACTTTGAGCAAGTACTTACCGTCTCTGAACCTCTTGTAAAACAGGGGCAAAGGAATCTACATTTCAGAGTCATGAATGATGTATGTCAAGTAAAAAGCAGCAGGGTCTTATTAAGTGTGTCATAAATATTTTCATAAGGTCCTGGAAGGAAGGGACTGTTTCTTATTCAACCTTGTGTCTGCAGGACCTACAGCAGGATCATAATTTCAAGGACACCAGGAAAGACCCCAAAGTCTTTTCCACCCACTCCCTGATTCCTTCAGTTTGACTGAATAGATAAGTACGTCTGTTCAGCTTTAAGCCTTGTCTCCACTTAAAATGTAAGTTCTCATCCATGGATGATTAATCATCATTACCGACACTTCAACGTGAATGAATTTCCACATGTTTCTATTGTAAGATTAGGTTTTACCTAAGGGTGAGGAGTGGAGTTGGGGGCCACTGCACCTGTAGGGGACAGCAGTGAAGGATGAAGCACACCCCACTGCCCCCCACCAGGAGACAAGAGGGGTGAAGATAAAATAGACCCCCTGCACCATTTTGGTTTAGAACTGGTCCAGAAAGCTAGCCTTGACCTGCTTGTCGTCAGGACCACTCAGCAGACGTCTCCAGACCTGTCCATCGGAAGCTGTTGATCCTATCTGATTCAATAAACATGAGCGTCTACCTGAGGCTGGGGCATGGGGCACACTAACTAGGAGCTTTGCTCTGTTGGAGAAGGAAGTGGTGCATCGGAAACACAGAAAGTCAGAGAGCCTGCTTCACACCCCAGCGCCAGGGCTTCCTGGCTCTGTGCCTCCCACGCTTAGGGCTGGCCTCATGGGTCTGTGTGGCCCTGCGTGGCTCCACAGGGTCCTGTGATCAGAAAGACCTCATTGCCTTTGGCTTAATGCTCTGCAGTTGCCACCCAGATAGTCTTAATACGTTCTTAACAATGGCTTTGCATTTCATTTCTTCCTGCAATTCTGCAGCTAGTCTTTCCCGCACTTAACAGTCTCTGCATCCCTGTAACCTCATTTGTGAAACGGGGACAACACCTTCTGGTCGGATGATGGAAGGGTTAAATGAGACAATATATGTAAAGCCTCCCGCCAGCAGCTGCTCCCCTCTCTCTGATGTTCAAAATCTGACCGAGTGTGGTCAGCCCAGCAGCTGCAGCAACAAAGGCAGAAACTGGGACTCAGGGCCACTGCGTGACTCATCCTGGGCCACAGAGCAAATCAGAACAGAAACATGAGCTTGAACCCTGTCATTGCTTCCTTGTGGGGTCCCCTTCCGTGGCCCAGGAGATGTACACTCACCCCTGTTTGACCCAACAACCAGATGACCAGCAGCGCCGGGGAGAAAGCCTTGGGCCAGCACCTGGGATCGGCAGGGTCTGAAGACCCAGTAAGCAGCACATGTCCCATCTCACCACCAAGGAGAGTGGACCCCATTCTCAGCCAAGGAGGGGTCAATTCTGTGCGACCTGCAGGCCCCACGCTTGTGGTCCCTCCCCACCCCTCAAAAGCCTCACCTTGGGCACCACTGTTGGCCAGGATTAACCCCTTTTCTGCTTTCTTCTTCTTCTTCTTCAGCTTCAGCCCAAACATCCCTTTCCTAAAAAAAAAAAGGAAGAAAAACTAAAAAATACAGTAATAGTAACTTTGACTCATTCAGACAAGTTAAGAGAAAATACACACACACTCACACACACACAGTTATCCTGGAAGCTGAGCGTCCTCCTCATCCACCTTGGACGGGCATCAAAAGCTGAGGAGGACCCAATGTGCTCTCCAGACAGCGCTACTTCTGCAGAAACCACAAAAACCCCACCTGAACAGACTTCATGAGGTCCACCCAGAACCACACTCAAAGGAGGCCTAATACAAATAATAACAGCACTAGTGGCTTTTTCTCAATTTCTCTTTACTCACCTGTACCAAATACTGAAAAGGAAAGACATCATTTAATCATCACAGCAGCCCTCTCCTACCTCACAGATGAGGAGCCAAGGCCCAGAGAGGGTAGGTAATGTTTCCAAGGTCACACAGCTCCTAAGTGTCAGAGCTACAACTAGAACCAGATCTGTCTGATTTTAGAGCCCAGCCTCTAACCACTGGGCCACCTGCCCGTTCCCCTGAGCAAAATAAACACTCTCTCCACAGCTGGGCTCCCAGACCACTGCCATGGTCAAGAGGCCCTGGGATTACTGAGGTCACACTACAAGTGCACAGCTCAGCTAACACAAGGTATATGCCCAGAGCATCAGCCACTAATACTATTATAATATTAGCCATGAGCAGGAGGCTATTGGAGGGCCTACTTCTCATCCCAGGAAAAGGCCCCAGTCCACTGTCTCTAACTGACACCAGGAGCATCCCTGACCTCTGCCAGCCTCCTGAGAGAATCCCTTTTCTGGAGCTGCAGGGAAGAGTGGAAGGTCAGGGAGGAATTTTTCAATATTATTGTTTGCTTTCTTGTTTTTCAAAGGAGAGCAACTAAGCAGTGGCCCCAAGGCCAGTATCTTCCAAAGCCTGAACTGCCATTGTGGTCCCCAAGGGCTCACTGCTGCACGGAGGCAGAATCTGGTGTTCCCGGGAACTTGGCCAGTGGGGTCTGCAGACTACTTGAGAAGGCTGAGTTACTTCCATCCGAAAACAGGAAGTTGCTACCAATAACTGACAGTCTTTACCCGAGGAAGACTTGACATTCCTTTAGGAAGCTGGCATCTTCATCCTGGATGGCTTCAGCATTCTGAACTCTCTCGTGGGACAGCCAGTGACTGAGACATTAGGGCATGCCCTGGAGTGCTGTCATGGGCATGGGAGGAGGGAGAGATGTCCCACCCGTTAGAGACAAGCATCCATGCAAAACTAAGAACTCTTGACTCTGTCATCCATTGGCCACACCTGAGGAGGCTTAAAAGCTACTAATGTCCAGAACCACCTTCAGAGACCTTTAATTGATTTGGGGAAGAACCAGCACTGAGAAGGCAGGCTCTAGACACAGCTCAGACCCCTTACAGAGGAAACCGGAAACCTTCCAGTAACGCCCAAAGGGTTTACAACCAGCTCCACTCTCTTGGGTGGACTGCTGTTTGTTTCACAAACACACAAGGTTGTTTGCCGGAAACCCTGAGTCAGTCATCAAGGGCACTCCCAGCATGACTCCCAGCAGGAAAAGTATTCTTGATGAAAATTGATTTCTCTTCCTCAGCCCCGTGGCATCCACAGTAGAGAGAAGGCACGGCTTGCCAGCCCAGAAAGATCATGCCATCGGCAGATCGGGCTGCAGAGGGTAAGTTAGAGACACAAGACTCAGCTCACGACCGTGCTTGATTGAATCCACCCATTAGCTCCAGAATTGGGGGCTGGATGCTTAACTCAGATGAGCATGTTTCAGTCACACTTAACACATGCTATTTCTTATCCAGTTTCCAGGGTGACAGTCAAAAAAAGGAAACAATGCTCATACAATGTAAAACATGCTATAAATTATTACAGCTGTGATAAGAAAACGTGCTACAATATTCCCAAGTGAGTTTAAATTTTTTAAACATCATTTGAAAGAGTAGGAAACTAACTTCCCTGATGCTAAAACTGTTGATTCTTTCTAAGAAATCCTGCAATTTGCTTTCTCTCCCTTACTGCTTTTGTGCTAAGTATCCCCCAAACTTCTCCCTTACATCCTTTACAACAGTTTTAACCAAGAGGCTACACTCCAGGAAGAAGATAATGGGCTGATAATCTCGGAAGAATGGGCAGACCCTCCCTCTGCAGTTCCCCCGTGATGCCAGAAAGATCCATGGAGGTTAAGGGGAACGTAGCAGCACCCTGTAAAGCGCCCTGATTGTTATCACCTTTTCTGTCCCATCCACTTTTTTCCTATAAAACTTGAAGACCCCACCTCCAAGATGGATTCACAGTCTCTAAGGCACTAATCTGCTGTGACTCCCCTTTGCCTGGCAAAGCAATAAAGCTGTTCCTTTTTCTCGCCAAACTCTGCCTCCAAGTCTCCATCTGTCTTTCAGGGTGCAGAGGCGGGCTTTGCGACGACACTTTGACACTCACCACGTACTGGGAACACCATTTTACCCGCACTATCTCCTAGCTTCCCTACTCCACACCACGAGGCAGATGCTACTACCACCCATCTTTACAAATGACAGGCTGTCAGGGGTTTCCAGTCAATAGATTGGAATCAGCCAGTAAATCAGGAAGACTTACCTGGTAAGCCCCCAGGGCAGTTGCCATGATACCCCTTCTCCAGTTTGCCGAGGATCCCAGCACGGGAACCCTCCCACTTCATAGAAGGGATGGGACTCTCTGGTTTAGAATCTACTGAACCTCCTCCCAGGGCCACCCCAAGTCACGAGACACACAGAAACCCCCATACGAACCTGGCCTCCTCAGGGTGAAAGCTACCATGACTCCGATATCTGCATCCAAACAGCAAGAGCATTAAAGAGTGCACGTGTTTAACTGGCTTCAGCGCGTCTGTTCAAGGCGGCGTCGCTCCACGTTGACCCCCGGGCTGGCACTGCCAGGGAGGCAGCCGGCCGGGGACACAGAAAGAGGAGCCCCACAGCGGGAGTGTGGGTCTCATCTATGCCACGTTCTAACTATGCCATGGGGGCTGGCCACGGGACTTCTCTGAGCTCCGGGCTCCTCTTCTGCAGGAAGCAGCGATGTAGTTAACTCTGCTTTTCTCACTGGGATGGTATGTAATATATGACCTCATGGAACCCTCACGCTGAACTGCTAAAAGCGCTACAAACAGCTAATTTAACGTCATGGCCACAGCTCGGGAAGCTGGGATTAGGAAATGGCTCACAACTGGGGTCTCCATGTGGTTTTCCACTCGCGTCACCAGATTCCCCTTCTGAAATAAACTTTTCTTCCTTCAGCGCAGAATAAAAGCAGCTCAGGCCAAGAGGTCAAACGCTAAGTTAATTGTATCAGTGGGTGTGACCAGTACCGACCCCCGCTGCTCTCCTTCCCATCTGAGAAAACACAGGACACAGTTGGCCTTGGCACTGCACCCTCCAAACCCAGTCTGTAACATCCAGTGTGGGGAAAAAAAAAAACTTCGATTTGTCAATTTCTTTATATGATAATGTAACTGGGAGAGACCCCACACCCCTCTCCTCTGCTGTAGCTCCTCCCCAAAGTACCCAGATAATAGTGTTTCATGCATACCTTCTGAGATTTTCAGATGCTAAAAGCCACCACCAAATGGGAGAAATTAACTACTTGATGAGCACTAGCTCCCAGACCTGCTGGCACCTAAGAATTGATGACGTTAGCCACCTTGTTACCTCAACATCAAGCAGAGAATTGTGCACAGCTGATCACATACCCTGAGACGCCCCTCCTTCACCTGGCCTTTAACAATGCTTTGCTGAAACCCATCGAAGAGTTTTGTGGGGCACAAGGTACCCTGGTTCTCCTTGTCAGCCCTGCAATGAACCTTTCTCTGCTCCAAAGTCTGACATTCCAGTATGTTTGGCCTTACTGGGTGTTGGGCACATAAATTTGTGTTCACTAACAATAATTCTTATAAACTTTAAAAAAATACTGACAACACTGTAAACTGACTATACTTCAATTAAAAAAAGTAAAAAAAAAAAAAAGAATTAACAAATACATTATAGTTAATAAAACTCCTTTATCAAAAGAATGGATTTGCATGAGATCAGGGTCTATCTTAAAAACCAAACCAAACCAGGATTTACCCCCATTTTGAGGTTATCCAGAGAGCCTTGGGTAAATTTCTAAGTTGTATGCTAGGAAATACATCCCTGGGTATATGCTGTGTACTCATCTTACTTCTAAGACTGGAATACTTATATTAAAGGCAAACCACCAAATATGGAAATAGCTATAATGTGAGTTTTGACAGAAGATTGTTACAATATAAATCCACATGACATCTTGCCTTGTCAAGACTCGGAAATTTTCTTCCTCACCCCCCATAATCTTATTACTACCCACCTGTTCAAAATCCTATTTGTTTGGGGCAATGATGCTCAACTTTGGCTGTACATCGGATTCACAGGGGGAAGGTTCTGAAACTGTCTCCCACACCACGGCCACATCCCTCCCCAGGCAGTCTGATTTCACTGGTCAGCAGTAGGGCCAAGGCGCAGTCATTTATAAAGTTTCCCAGGTGATTCTAAATTACAGTAGGATTGCAAACCCCTGTGGCTAAGTAATCAGTGCCAAGGAGCTGTCCTCTCAAAGACATTTATATTTTTTTAAAGGAAGTTCAGAGATAATTTTTTAACCAGAAGGAACAATAAAATTTAGGAAGTACAGAATGCTTAGTGGATATTTTTGGGTTGGCTGGATGAATTTTATTGTCCAACCCCAAGTCCTCTTTCACTCAACCCTCATCCCAGCAATTAGCCCAGCAGCTGGTCGCCTTCTCTAATTATGCGTGGGGGCGGCCCAATGTCATGCAACTGAGTCCTTCAGTTTAAGAGAGAAGGATGAGGCCTTTGCAGTCATCCAGACCCCAAACAAATCTCACAGAGGAAAAAAAAAAAATCCCCACCAGAAATTCATTGCTTCTGTTTTCACTGATGTCCTGCGTAGAAAGAAAGAAACCCGAAGGCTCATCTACCAGCTCATGCAATCAAACATAACTCTGAAGGCAATTTTGGAGGGGCTTGTAGAACAGCTTGTCTCAAGGGAGTCATTTGTGTGAGATTTACAGGGTCTCAGAAACAACAGAATCCCATCAAACTGTTTCTCCCTCACTCAGCCAAGATGTTCTCGAAGGCTCTGCTCAGTTTCCTTTGAAATTACTTTTGCAAAAGCTGGAGTTTGAGCCTGTTGGATGGGAGGAAGAGGTTCTCTTGGCACTGCCGACTTCTCTTGGTACTGCCGACAACTCTTGGAGTTTCAGCCTCAGCTCAGGGTCCAAATGTGTTAAGTCCCAAACATGCAGCGATGTCCCAGTCCTGTCCCTCCCGGAGTGAACTTGGAAATACCGAATAAAAGAGGTCTAAAGTTATGCCTAGTCCCAGACCTCAAACTCAGGAGATTCTCAGTAAAGATTATTTCATTTAAACTATGAGGGAAAACTCACTGATCTCCAATCTACTGTAGGAGTAAAATCAGAAGTGGGGGAGATTATACTGAATTTACATATAATCACAATATATCTCTACCTAGACCTGCTTAAAATCTCCATTTACACAGTGATGAATGTCACACATATAAAACAAAGGGCAGGGGGCAGAGAGAGAGAGAGAGATGGGGCCAAGACCAAAGGAGGCAAATGGGGGCCACGGGTCCTACCTGGATGATGCTCCACCCTTCCCCAAGCACTTCGTCACACGTGGGACCCTAAAGAAGCTCTGTGAGGGAACAAAGACTGGCAGTATTTCCACATTATCTGGGTAAAAACCAGGCTCACGGCTGACTTGGGCCCCTACTTTATAATCTGTGTGACCCGGAGCCAATGATGCAGTCTGTAAAATGGGTATCAAATACTATCTACCTCACAGAGTGTCAAGGATTGAGTGAGTTTATATATGCAAACCCCTTAGGACAGCTCCTGGCAAATGAAAGAAATCAGCTACTATTATTTTTATTTCAAGACAAGAAAACGGAGTGGGTTAGGAAACTTGCTCAAAGCCAGCCAGCTATAAATTTGCCAAGCTGGGGATGGAACCGGGTCTCCTCCAGCTGAATACTTTTCCATCTAGACCACACTGAGACTGAAGAGTTATCCATTGTACAATGTGTAATTCAATATATTCATCCATTTATCGTTTAGTATCATTATTCAGAGTGTTCTGGGATAGTCATAATGGCTACTGTTCATTAAGCAGTAGAATAAGCCAGGCATTGGATTAAGGTTCCACATACATTTTTTTTCATTTAATATCCCAATAATCATCTGATGGAAGTATTTGATCTCTTCTACAGATGGAAAATTAGAGTCTAAGATGTTATTGCCTAAGACCCACAGCTGTAAACCGCAATCAAACTGGCCCATCCAACCTCCGCTCTATACTACCTCCAAATTTCAATCAGAGCCAACTTTTTTCAATCACCTTACAAGAGCCGGGTCCTATGCAATCCTCACTTCCCAGATGCTGAACACCACAGCTCAGAGAGGTTTGGAAACTTGCCCACAGCCACACAGCATCCGTTGCTAAAACCCAGCCTCTTTGCACTTGGTTTGGGACCTCAATCATCATGACCCAGGGCTCTAAGAACAAACGGAAGAACAGCATCCCTGATGGCTCCCAGCAGCCCATGCGGCAACAGAGTCCAGGTCAATAATAAGAAACAGAGCAACGGGTCTCACCTTGGCCAGTGAAAGCTCCTGACCGTGCCTGGAAGTACTCACACTCGCTAACTTCTTGGACCCGAGGCAGGTCAGCAGGGCAGGAGGTGCGGCATCCAGCACTAGTTTTGGGAGGACAAAGGCTTCCCTGTAGCATGGAGTGGGTATCGGGCACTAGGCTGCCTCAGCCAGAGGGGCAGGCATCTCCCAGGAAATGCCCTTTCGGCTGGGTCCGCCTGGCAGCTCCCTATCGCTGTTTGAAATTCAATGCCCACTGCTCGGCTTGGCCACCAGAGCCCAAGACTCTGATCTGCAAACACAGCCACTCAGAGCAGATTCCGAGAGGAGAGGCTGCCAGCGTGTTTCATTCCCAGCCAAGGAGACCCAGGGAGATCAAAACTAAAAGAAACCCCAGGTCCAAGCATTGCCACAGCCTTGGATAGTTTCTAGTCACCATCCAGCCATCCGACTTGCATTTTTAATCATTTTCACCATCCTCTCCTTGTTTGTGATACGTTGTCACTTTACTGGGGGCTGGTTCTAGATGCTTTTACAAGTACTATCCTATTTAAGCCCCACAACAGCCCTCAGAGGTGGGTAGTACTATTGTGCCCAATGTATGGATGGCAAAACTGAGCGACGGAGGAGCTGGTAAGTGCTGGGATTTGAACCAACGTCACCTGACCTTGGAGTCTATGCTCTAAGGTCCTCCAGCCTACTGCCTCCTCTCTGGGGTATTTCATTGGGACTTGTGTTCTGATGTTATTTCAAAAATGTCAAATGTTTATGTTTTTATTTTATTTTTATTTTTTAATGGAGGTCCTGGGATTGAACCCAGGACCTTGTGCATGCTAAGCATGCGCTCTACCACCGAGTTATACCCACACCCCCAAAATGTCAAGTTTATAAAGGAGAAAAATAAATAAAAATGAGGCATTTTGGTGGACCCAGTGCCTCAGAAATCACTGCCTGTAGTGGGTTGAATGGTGCCACCCCCCAAAAAAAGTTATATCCACATTCTGGAAACTGTGAATGTGTCCTTTTTTGCAAAAAAAGAAAAAAAAATTTTAAAGAGCCTTTGCAGAAGTAATTAAGTTAAAGATCTCAAAATGAGATCGATCTGGATTACCTCAGTGGGTGCTAAACCCAAAGACAAGTGTCCTCACAAAAAACAGAAAAGGAGAAGACACAGAGAAGGCCATGTGAAGACAGAGGCAGAGATGGGAGTGATGCAGCCACAAGCCAAGGAGCTCCTGCAGCCATCAGAAACTGGAGGAGGCGGGGAAGGATTCTCCCCTAGAGCCTTCGGAGGGAGCGTGGTCCTGTCAGCACCTTAATTTCAGACTTCCGGCCCCCAGAACTGGGAGAAGATACACTGCTGTTGTTCGTGGGCATTTGTATGGCAGCCCCAAGACACTAATCCACAGCCCTCTGTTACTCCATCTTGCACGTCTTGTGGCACCACAGGAAAGGAAAGAATGTTGGGTTCACTCCGCTGAGCACCTCATGGGGAGGCTGGGAGGCTGACACTGATGGGCCAGGCAGCTGTGTAAGAGCCCCCAAGGTGCAGGACACCGAGGGAGGAAGGCCATCTCCTGGGGTGGGACGGGGGTGGTTGGGAGGAGGCTTTGTAAGTGAAGACTTGGTACATAGTAGTTCACAAGCCCTCCTCATTCAAGATCCCCAACTGAGCCATCATTTTCCCCAAAGAGATGGGCTTGGGCTCAGGGGTTCACAGGTGGAACACAGGCTTCCTGATGCACCCCTCCTCCCGTTTTTGATCATTGTAGATTTAACCCCAAACAGAAGCAAAGATCATCAGAGATCACTGAATCCCAGCCTCACATGTTACAGATGGGGAAAGTGATGACTAAAAAGGTGAAGTAGTCTGAGGTCCTACAGCCAATCATGGGATCGTCAGAGCTGGAACCTCGTCTCCTGATCCCTGATCCTTTCAAGGGAACCAAACCTCCCCTGTCTGATCCGTTCTTCACAAAAGAAGAGCCTGCGGCAAAAGTTATCTGAGCCCAGTAGCCCCAGGGGGCCCAAAGCGTTCCAGTCAAGTTGCTGAACTTGAGACCGTGAGAGAGTAAGCAGCATGATGAAGCAGAGATGAGGCTACGGGCTTGTCCATTTGGTTTTTCCCTATGATGTGCAATCAACAAACATTTATGATCGAAAGTGCAGCACAATGATTTCTGTTGCTATGATGTGTACTACTTGTATCTGAATTAGACTTAGCCACATGGTAAGGGTGTCCTGCAAACAAGGAGAAATAAACTTAAACTCTAGGAGACGGGATTTGAGCTCTAGTGAGAGAACACTTTGGGCCCCCTGGGGCTACTGGGCTCCATCACAGGTGTCAGAGCTGCCTCGTGGTCTGAAGATTCTCTTTACCTTCCCCTACTCCTTCCTCTTTATCCTTCCCGTGTGTTTCCCCAAAGAAATCCTGAGCAAGCCAGTCCCATCTTGGAATCTGCTTTTTGGAGGACGCACCCTAATGGAACGCTTATCCAGATCTTAACCATTCACAAATGGACCTGCACAAATACAGAGATTCCATTTTGAAATACATTTGGAAAATGCTGGAGTAAACCTAGTTTCACAGGGCTTCTTAGATTCCACCATATACTTATGTGAAATAGGACTCATCAAAAGCACAAAAGTACCACAGAATCTAGTGGTTCCCAACCTGATTTGACAGCAAAACTTGTAATTCAGTTTCCCTGAACTGGAGACTGGAACATTGGAACATGAGTTTTACACAGACCACAATCTGAGAAATCCAGCTAACCAGACTCCTGTCCTTTCCTTGGCATTGCTAAAAAGCCTCAAAATGGTGTTTTGATTTTCCCTTCTCTTGCGACGCCCGAATGGAGGTGCAATAATATTACCAAAAAGCAGGCTGAAAAAAGCAATGGACACAGGCAGCCTTCAAATAATGTCATCTTTCCTGGAAGAATAAGAAATTAATGGAAAGCTGTGTCCCTATTTTTAGGAAGTTGTTTGATTTTGATTATTTAAAATAGGAGTCATCTTTAAGAGACAGGTAAACTGAATAGGATACTAAACATAAGCGATGGATTCTAAACTGTCTACAGGTTTTAATACTGACTGTATTTTTTGTTTTGTTTTTTAGCTTTGATGTACAAAAATGCATTTATTTTAACAATTTCAAAACCACTGTCTTTTTTTTACAGTAGAAATATTTAAATGGAACTATAAAACCAAGAACAGTATATTTGCATATGCCGTCTGTATAGATATGACTCATGCATTTGTATTCCAGTGTTTAGTACAAGTATTACAATTGTCTGCCCCATTACTCAGTGAACTGACGTTCAAATGTTTCCATTCAATGCCGAAAGTCAGTGATGGGAACTCAACTCCTCTTTGAGATTCAACACTTGAATGAGAAGGAAATAAATCTAGTGATACAAATTGTGCTACAGCTTTTCTGTAAATTTCCTGGAAATGAAGAAGCTCAGCATGTTTGAAGCTTAGTGGGGAAAGGCATTTCTGTGTACCAAGGAGGTGTTTCCTACGTAAACAGTTGAGAGTCACCTGAAAGGGCAAACGAGGGTCACCGAAGGGACAGGAGACCTAACATGAATCTACCTGGGATTTAGTCTTCTTGGATTCCACAGGTTTTCCTTCTTCTCCGTCCTTGAGAAGTACAGTCATGAAAAGAGGCCATTCATTGTACTGAGCCACCCCCATTTCCCTTAGAAATGCCCTGCCTGGGTGTGCATCACTCTCTCTAGATCGCTGTTCTGAAAAGTGAGTCAGTATAAGTAAATGATCACTGCTGTAAGAACGACCTGGCAATGAGTCTTGTTCTACTGTACCTTCCAAAAGCTGAAAAGGAGATACAGAGGAAAGAATCCTATTTCCTTGTCATTATCCTCATATTCCAGTTGTTTCAATCATATTTCTTAGTTGCATACTTCAGACAGAAACTCTCCCTGGCTGGATTGAAGAGAAAAGGAATGTGTGAAGGATAGGAGAGAGATTCAGATTTTTAAGGAGATCTGGAAAACCAAGCTTGAAGACTCCAAATCCAGGAGCAATGCCCATCTCACACCATAGATGGCCCCTGGGTCGACCCCACCTCTGGGTACAGATACTTCAGCTTATCCACCACACTGGAAACCAGAGGGCATACGGCTCTGTTCTCTGAGAAAAAAGGCCATTTGCTCTTCCCCTCACCAGAATGGTCTATGCTGCATCTGCTTATTTATGTTGCTGGCTCTCAATTCAAAATCTCAAATGCAAGCATCTGATTGGTGCAGCCCAGGTCAACTGCCTGCATCCTAGCTACGAGGGAAGCAAGTTTATGCCTTTCACTTTTGGAAGAATTTACGAATGGGAAATGAAGCTTAAAGGCTTAGAGCAGTCAAAAAGAAAACAAAGTTCCATTCCACCAATAATAAACTACTTCAATAAATCACCACCAGGCTGCTGTGATGTTAGTTAATCTAAAATATCATTTTTGTTCCAAAAAATTGAACCTACTGGAACATTCATATGTGTTATTTTATATCCTTTGTATGCAAAGGTAAGCATTTAATATGAATCCATAGAAAAAATATGATGAGAAACTTTTTTTTCCAAATTCTGTTAAAAGGTAACTTACAAATCAATGATTCCTTGATTCATAGTCCAGTATTAATAGAAAAATCAATACTCCTGTCTAACCCTTATCATCACTTGTTTTTACCTAAATAAAGCCCTTCATTATTCATAACATGCACATTGCATGCATTTCCAGAAAGGAAAAAAAAAAGGGCAAAGAAATCATCAGACTACAGCTCTAGAAAAGCTGATATATATATATATATATATATATATAAGCTATATCTATATCTATATATGTATATATATAGAGAGAGAGAGAGAGATGTTAGATCGCAATCAGTAAAGCTTCACAAAGAACAAATTCTGTCAAACTAATCAAATTCAGCTCTCCAACCAAGACAAGAGCAGAACATGGAGAAGAAGCCTTAAGTGTGATCTCTTTTTATTTTGCCAGGAATTGGGATTCTGCCTTGAATAATGCAGGCATCAATAAAGCAAGATGATGTCAGCCAGCCCACCCAGTTATTAACCACAAGTACTACTTTCACTCAAGCATTGCAATAAGATCTTCTACTAAGACAAATGGTGCTTCCACAAAAGCCAGTGTGAAGATTTTCAAAGCCAAAAGTTTTAATGTAACAAATAAAAATCAGGTTGCCTTTTGGATATTTGCATAAAGAAGTGTGACTTCTATCCACGAATCCTGACCACTCAAAGTACACCTGGTTATCCCAAAGGATCAGTACAGACGCCATGTTGCTGAACAGTTCCACTGAGACCTGGAAAAGTGTTTCTGTCAAACCTCCTATCTCACCCAACAACCAGATTTACTATAATGACTGAATTGCCCAATCATTTCAGCTAAGCCATGAGTTTGAATCTTTTTTTTTTTTTTTTGCCTCCAAATAAGACAGGTTGTTGATGTCTCTTGTTATCCAGCTCACTTCCATGATATAAAACTAGGCTCTCAAGATGCTTGCCTTTCTCTCTGCCTGCTGTTTACTGATTACCTATGACCCTAAGCAAATGGTAAAATTTATCTGGGCTCCGGCTCTTACTAGACATTTTCTCTCCAGCTTTGGACCACACTTTGGAGGCCAAAGGCACCTGCTCAAGCCTCTGATTTAGGTAACTTTTCCTCCATCACCATTCTGCACATCATCGGCTCATAGGGCAGAAACGCACTAAGCAGTGTCCCCTCTGCGGGACAGGAAAAGATGCGGCCAGACTGGGAACAGAGAGGGCAGGACAGAATGAGGGGGCAAGGAATCTCAGCTACTGGGTTTCTAAAAACCGGAACCAGGCAAGATGATTTAGAGGAAAGGATGAGCTTTGGTTGAGTCGGTCTGGGTTCAGATCTAGGTTCCACCACTCATTAGCTACAGAATCTTTACCAACGTTCTTTAATATCTACCTCCCTGGGCTGCCATGAGAGCCAATGGGGTCAAGTAGAAAATAGTAAGGTCACCATCAATTTATAAACAGATTTTTGGGTGGGGAACTTAGGGGGACACTAACACATGAATTACACACATCAATTGTAAGACACAACCCAAGTTCACCGTGTGGATCAAAACCTTGGAATCTAGAAGCGTGGCAGTTTCTCCTGGCCATGGGGAGCAGGAGGGAAGAAGGGCGTGAGGGGAAGGAGTCCAGACCGGTTGTGCTTATATGAGCCCTTGGCTCTGCTGGAGTTCATCTCGTGCCAGTAGAGGGCACTACCTTCCCCGACTAGTTGTCCCCTCTGGGTCCCGTGGGCGCCCAGAGCCCCAGCACAGAAGCTGGGTCCAGTCGGGGTTCAGAGAACCCAAGTGGGTTTCCGCCAGGCGCAGGCCGGGAGCGCAGAGCCCCAGCTGCACCTGCTGCCTGCCACCTGGAGATTCTCTCCTCAGCCAGCGGTTTTCCCTTTCTTTTTTTTTCCTGTTTCCTTCAAGCCCACTTGCCCTCGAGTGACTCAGACAGAAACCCCGCTTAACTCTCCAGCCACAGAAGTTTCTTTCTGTCGTGCAGAACAAATGTCCCTCTACCCCCAGCTGGCAGCCAGCGCCAAGAGCCAAGGTCTCATAGCTTCCCACGCCTGCAGATGAGGTAACATGAGCCACCAGCCACTGTACACAGGTGGCAACCACCAGGAGCAAAGGCCAACGAGTGCACTGGAGGCCAGCGGTGCACTGGAGCCGGCTGCGTTCAGGTCGGCCATGAAAAATCCTCTCTGCAAGGGACCCTAGGGGTAATAGTTCTGAGCGATTTAGGCCAGAAGCACCCCTGACCTTACCCAGGAGTCAAAGTATCTGAGTCCCCGGGAGGCAAATAGACTGGCCAGGCTGTTTTGCACGATTCTATGCCTTCCTTGTTCTGCTACCCGGCCCAGTCCATCTTATCAGGAATGGAAAATGGAGCCTCAAACAGAGGAATTGACTTGCCCAAGGTCTCTCAGCAAATCAGTGGCATATTAAGTGGTGTGACTTGCACTTATCTGTCAAGTCTCAGCCCAAGGGTCACCTCCTCACTGAAGCCTATGCTGATAGCATCACCACCAGTTAGCTCTGACCCCTGCCCTCTCCCAGCTCCAGATCCAGCTCACTGTTCTGTTTGTTGACATGCCTGATTATACTCCGCAAGAGTATAATCCTCATACCCTTAGAAGGGCTACTATCAATAACAAAAACACAGAAAACAGCAAGGGTTGCCGAGGGTATAAAGAGATTGGAACACTTGTGTGTTGTTGGTGGGACTATACAATAGTGCAACTGCTGCAAGGAAACAGTCACACAGCTTCTTCTGAAAATTAAAGCTAGAGTTAGCATATGATCCAGTACGTCCACTTCTCAGCACGTGTCCAAAAGCATTGAAAGCAGGGTCTCAAAGAGGTACTGGCACACCCGTGTCCATAGCAGCACTATTCACAATAGCTAAGAGATGGAAACATCCCAGATGTCCATCAATGGAAGAATGGATAGACAAAATGTGGCATGTGCTCCCCAAATGGAGTATTACTCAGCCTTTAAGAAGAAGGAAATCTTGTTACATGCTACAGCGTGGATGAACCTTGAGGATCTGATGCTAAGTGAAATAAACCAGTCACGAAAAGACAAGTTCTACCTGATTTCCCTCCTCTGAGGGATCTAAAGTAGTCAAACTCAGAGAAACAGAAAGCAGGACAGTGGTTATCAGGGTCTTGGAGGGGAGGAGGAAATGGGGAGCTGGTGTTTAATGAGTAAGGAGTTTCCATTTCATAAGATAAAAATGTTCTGGTGATCTGTTGCAAAACAATGCGTAAATACTTAACATTACTGAATACTCTTAAAAAATGGTTAAGAAAATAAATTTTATATTATGTGTTTTCTACTGCAATTAAAATTTTTTTTAGGGTGGGAAGAGATAGACTGGGATTTCAAAATTGTAGAATAGATAAACAAGATTATACTGTAGAGCACAGGGAAATATATACAAGATCTTACGGTAGCTCACAGAGAAAAAAATGTGACAATGAATATATATATGTTCATGTGTAACTGAAAAATTGTGCTCTACACTGGAATTTGACACAACATTGTAAAATGATTATAAATCAATAAAAAATGTTTAAAAAATTTTTTAAATGTTAGGAGTACATTTCCTGCTACAAATTATTCGTTAAACTGGAAATAAACTATTCTACCTTCTGCCTTTAAGCAGGGCTCCCTAAGAGAGACCCTCAGTGATGAGGGTCGAGCTGTTTTTAAGGACTCCAACCCAGGTCACTTCACCCACTTTCTCTGAAACTGCTTCCAACACCCAGTGACCCTTTCACCTAAAAACACTGACTCTTCCAGTTTTCTACTAAACACTGTCTGCCCTGTTTTATGATCGTGCCATGAGTTTTAAGTCCCATCACCCCACCTAAGCCTCAAACCTCCACAGTTTCTCTTGTCCCTAAATAACCCCTCATACAAATACAAATTAAATTTTAAAAACCCTTGACCTCAGCCAGATTCTTATTTCTAGAAATTTATCCTGAGATGTGATTGTTCCACTTTGCAAATGGTCAAAGTTGAACACAGGATGTTTATTATGGAATGGTTACATTAGCCAAAAATGAGAACTAACTCAAATGCCTATCAACTGGGGACTAATTAAATAAATGTATTTTATATATACAGTGGAGTACCATGTAGTCATTAAAGGGCAGTGCACTATGTTATCTATTGAATTGAAAAAGAGCCACCATATAAAACCTAAGCACAAATTTGATTAGTTCAAGAAGAAAATGCAAGAAAATGATTCAACACACAGAATCCTGGAATGATGTGATGAACAAAACAGAAATCACAGTCCTTTTTAATATTAAACACGTCTTCTCAACCACCCACCCGATAATAGAATTTTCAGTGCATGTTGATAATGTTCAGAGGAAAAGGAGGTTACAGAATAGCATGTATAATGCAATACTGTCTATGTTTAAAAAAAAAATATATATATATATGTATGCATAGAAAGATTCCTGAAGGGATTTTCATCAAAAAGATGAGTATTAATCTCTGAGAGGTAGGATTTTGGATTAATTTTACTTTCATCTTTATACCTTATTCTATATTGTTTTACATTTTTATAAAGTCTGTGTATTACATTTACAATCAAGAAAAAAAAACTGTAAAGCTCTTTTTGTTTTGGGAAAAAAACAGTATCTGGAACAAGGAGGCTCTTATCAAACACTAGTTAAATGGAAACTGACTCATAGTCCTTTTGGCACTTGCA
The DNA here is from genome assembly GCF_009834535.1 of Camelus ferus. Classification (NCBI taxonomy): domain Eukaryota; kingdom Metazoa; phylum Chordata; class Mammalia; order Artiodactyla; family Camelidae; genus Camelus; species Camelus ferus. Next base: position 13,248,618 of record NC_045720.1, read on the forward strand.
GGATTTGTACAAATGGCCCGAATAAATGAAGAGCTGTAGGGCCTTCCTGAATGTTAAAATGCACCAAAATGCCCTAGTCTGTTCCCTGAGTAAACACCAAGGAACTGCTGCTGCTACTGATTTGGTGAGGACCCCCAATATTGGCAAAGTCCTTTATAGTTTTGAAAGTCTTTCAGTGTCTCATCTGACCTTCAAAACTAGTCCCCCAAACTAAATTCCATAAATGTCCTTCTGGTCATCATTAGGCAACATGTCCAGGTTGGCACTGGCACAGTTATTTGTTGGATGGACAAATGGGTGGGTGGGTGGATGGATGGATGGATGAAGAATGGATGAAGAATGAATGGATAGGTGAATGGATAGATGGATGGATGGATGGATAAAGGAATGAATTATTTTCCCTTTTTTACAGTGAAGAAAACAGAAAAGCAGAGGTGAAGCCACATGCCTAAGGTGATACAGCTAATAAATGATAAACTCAGTGGTTGGAATCATTCTATATATGGTTTCCTAATCAGCTCTCTTTTAACAAAACGCACCCCAAAACTTTTTTTTTCTGCAGGGGAAAACTTCAGTATCACTGACAGACACATACTGGATAATCAGGGGTGATAGCCAAAATATCAATGGCATGGGTATTGACCTTTCAAAATGGCACTGGTGCAGAATCCTGGAGACCTCTTGCCATGCCAGGCATTAACTCATTAATTGCTGGATGTAAGTGGGTCTCAGGTGTCAGAAGGACACTTAGTGGGCTCAAGCCAGGAGCCCACTCATCATTTTAACAACAAATGCAGCCATATGAGTGCATAATGGTTGGCTATAAGCTCTGCTAGAAATCCTCCACAACACTAAAACACGTGTTCCCTGCATGAGTTCAGCTCTCTCTCCACTCACAGCACAGTCCTCACTCCAGGCACTATTTATAATGCCACTTAAAACCTTCATCCTACCGAATCCAATCTGCATGCATAAAAGAAATCAAATGCCATTATCCTCTTCTGAAGATTATCCTGAGACTGACTGTGGCAGAGGATCAGGACAGGCACATGGAGGGAAAGAATAATTGCAACGAGGGAGAAAATGTGCTAAAATCTAAAAAAATATGAGACAGCAGCACAGAAGACCAGTTATCACGAACCCAGCATTCCCTGGACACACACAAGCTGTGTAAATGCAGCTTTGTTCTAGGCACCTGGTAAGATTCTGGAAGACAGACTAACCCTGACCTCCATCTGCTCATAGTCCGGGAAAGCAGAGAGGCATTGGAAGTAGCTGTTGTATAAAAGGAAAGTTGAGAGAGGACAAGAGCACTTTGGAAATTCAGAGAAGAGAGAGTATATTTCCACCAGAGGAAATCTAGGAAGGTGGCCTTGACCGGGTCTTCTTTAGAAACAATGGCATTTACACTTAAGGAGGAAGGGAAACAAGCCATCAGAGATCAGCACAGGCCAGTCTGGCAGCAAACATTATTAGTGAGGGCACTGACCAGCGAAATATGCAGAATGGATATCGTCTATACTCAACTGAACTTGTCACTCTCAAAGACATCATGCTTTCTCAGCCCCCAGCCTTGACTCATGCTATGCCTTCTGCCTGGAACATTCTCTCACCTTCACCTCCTCTTCCACATTCAAGAATGTTATTTCCCATTCATTCTCCACTTCTCAGCTTAGATGCACTTTCTCTAGGAAGCCTTTCTTGATCCTCCAAAATGGATGAAGTGTCTCTCCCCATCTGGGCTCCTACCCTTATCACAATATTCACATCACCCAAATCAGCCTCCCATTTTGTTATTCATCAGTACCACCTATCTGTAAGTGCTCTGAGGGCAGAATCTGGGGTGATTCATTTTTGTGGACCCAGGGCCTCGTTAAAAACCTGTATCCATAATAGGAATATTTAATAAGTGATTAATTTTTTAATGCAGCCCAATCCTGTACCATTGTCCCCGTCCTGCCCCCAAGCCGAGCTGATGGTGTACCCATGTAACTCTACCAAGTCGCTTGACAGATGAAAAGATACCAGTGTGCTCAGACCCCTTTTAACCAACACCACACAAAGGAAAAGTCAAGACCAACCTGAACAACACACAACTAACTCCTCCAAGGCCACTGTGGCCACAAAGGTGAAGTCTGAGCCCCAGCAGAGCTCCCTCAGCAAGTCTGCGAGTGAGGACTTAGGACTAAAAAGACCTCACCTCTTATTTACAAACTGAGAGAAGAGACTTTGAGACAGGAGGAGATGGCCAGAGAAAGAAAAGAAACCACAGGCTTAAGATGGCGTTACAGTGTGATTAAATAAGGAAAGGCCCTGGTTTCAGAAAATAAAAGCATTTAATATTAACCCTTTGTCGTCCAGCCCAAGGAATTAAAGGAAATTTTTTTAAATGTTCAATATGTTAACAGTGGTTATCTCCAGTGATATTGTGAGTGATTTTTAAAGTCCTCCTAGCTTCTATATTTTCCAAATTTTCTACAATGAATAGTATATATTTTCCCATCAGAATGGGAAAAGTCAGTCTTCTAAGTGCACAATCAGGCCCAACTGTCCCTCCTGGCCCATGACTTTGCCTACTAAGCCTAACGTCTTAGTTAACCCTTCAGGATTTTTTGAAGGCAGACCCTCGCCCCCAGCTCCCAGCCTGTTGGTTCTGGCCACACCCAGAAGCCTTCCTATTAGGAAAAGGAAATATGTTACTTGGATTTAGGTGGCTTCTCCATTCTTCCTCTTCTTGGTGGCTCCTCTGGGCTAGGAACCAACAAAATCCTGGTATCTGGCTTTATCCACGTCCTGGGCACAGGCTTCTGGGTTTCAGAATAATCTGGTGGGTGAGGCTACTTGGGGGTGTGGCTGAATCAACACTCACTGGTGTGCATGGCTGTTCTTGAGAGTCACGTGACCCAGTGCACTCAAAGGTGCAAAAGCAAACCATCCCACAAAGAATGGATCCATCCATCAGGCTTCTTAACCACTCCCACCCACTGGCGTGTGTCTTTACTCACTTCAATGACAGAACCAAAGGCTAAATGTTTTCAAGCCTCAAAGTCATATTCGTCTGAGAATTATGTGATAAGTCCATCTCATCTCAAGGAAAACACACTATTAAGATCATTCAGTTCTCCTCGGAAAGGGCTGATTCTGCCATGGTGAAATGTTCTATTTTCTGCTCTGACCAATATGGTAGCCACTAACTCACGAGACTGTCGGGCATTTGAAGTGTGGCAAAGCTCTCCAGGTGCAGGGCAGGTGTGTGTGGTGGTTACAAATGTCAGCCTTGGCATCAAACATACCAGGGGGTGAGTCCTCATTATGCTTTTTTTTTTTAAACATTGACAAGTTTCTTGATGTTCCTGGGTCTCAATGTCCTCATCTGTTAAATGGGTTTAATTCATTTACTTGTAGCTTCATTGTGAGAATTAAAGGACCTTGATACATGATTAGCTCTCCATAAAAGCTGCCTGTTGTGAGCATATTAATGTGTCATCCCTGCTCCCACCCAGGAGAGGCACCACGTGACGTTCATGCTGGAAGTGGTGAACACACAAGAATCAACTATGACGGCGAATCAACACAGGGGTTGATTTTCAGGGAACTCCTTTATTTGTTTACTCTATGTCACAGCTTCCCACCACCAAGAGAAGCCAGAGGCAAGCACACCCATAAACCCAGGGTGTGCAGCAGTTACACACACCACAGCACGCATGCCAGCTGGATCCTCGGGAGGGGTAAATTTGCCCTGTAATTCTCTGACACAAAACCAACAGCGTGTTTGTAGGAGTGCATGGAAATTCAAAAGAGCTGCACACCAGAGATGCAGCCTGGTGTAGATGGCAGGCTACTGCTTTGAGAGTAAAAGTCTTGAGTTTGAGAATTTGATCTCATCATTAACTAGCTGTGTGCAGTCCACTTCACTGCTCTGGGTCTCAGATTCCTTTTCTCTCAAAAGAAGGGCCTAGAGTAGGCAATCTCCAGGGATCATTGCAGTCCCCCTGTTTCCGCATCCTGGGATGAGCTAATGAGGCCAACAGGAAGATAAGCCCAGAATGGAGAGCCAGGACGACCAGGGTTTGAATTCCTAGCTGTTGGACTTCGATCAAGCTTCTTAATCTCTCTGGGCCTTGGTTTTCTCATGTGTTAAAATGGGGAGAATAAACATGACTGGTGGAAAATTTGACAGAGTGAATATCAAGTACCTCACTGTGCCGGGGCCACTGAAGAGGGTGGATGCTGTGACTATTATTAGCATCATCATCATTGTCATCATCATTACTAATAGCATCACTTTTCTTTTAAAAAGTTAAGGCCCCAAAACATTTACTGAGTAATTGTCAATAGGAATAGATCTTTTCACTAATGATTTGTCTTAAACCAGTCAATTTCCTCTTCCCATGTATATTTCCTATTACTTTTTAACTTTTTCACCTTAGACACTTTAATGTCTGACCCTTTAACTCCTTAATAATAACAAACAATATTGATTAGTTTAATTTATGAGGCATTTTACATAAATCGTCTCATGGACTCGGGTATCACCACCATCATCATCATTACCGTAACCATCCCAATTACCCTCCCATCTCAACTGCCTTTTTCATTCTTTTCTCTATAAGCAGCCAGATAAGTCTCTATAAAACAGTTTTCAACAAATCATCTCCATAATCACAGGCTCCTTACTGCCCACAGAAAAAGATTCCAACTCCTGCAAAGTACATTCAGGTCTTGGGAGACGCAGCTCCACTCAGCTCTTTGTCTTATTGCCCCCCCCTTGCAGCCACTCACATCCACATACCTTCCAGCTGTGCTTGTTCCCCAAGCATGGTCTCTCTCCCTCTACATCTTTACGTAAATCACTGCGGACTAGATACAGATGGATTGGGGTCACATGACGGTGATTGTGGTTTTATCTAATTCACTGGCAACATTTAAGATTCCCTGCATCAATCTATATATAAAATAAATAGACAATTGAACTTATTTACAAAACAGAAACAGACTCACAGAAATAGAAAACAAACTTATGGTTACCAGGCTGGGGAAGGGGATGGGAAGGGATAAATTGGGAGTCCAACAGTTTGCAGGTACTAATATATATATATAACAGATAAACAAGTTCATACTGTATAGCACAGAGAACTATATTCAATATCTTGTAGTAACTTATGGTGAAAAAGAATATGAAAATGTATTTCCATGCATGACTGAAGCATTATGCTGCACACCAGAAATTGACACATTGTAAACTGATTATACTTCAATTAAAATACATACATATATATATATATATATATAAAAGATTTCCAGCTTTTATTTTAAAAAGTAACAGATCAAGGTAACAGTCCACTGAGCCTGAGAAATGGCTGATCCCTTTAAAAATGGGGCACTCCATCTCCATTTGGCCACAATCTCCACTATTCCCTGAATGCGTCTTACATTCAGCTGACTTCGCTCATGATTGTGATGTGCTTGCTCCCTTAGACATCTGAGTTTGCAAACTTGGCTTTATGTTGTCACCACCAGAAAGGTACTTGCCCCTACACTTCTACTGAAATCACAGTTATCTCTCAAATAATCCCTCCTTTGTAAAGTTAATGTTGGTTCTCAGAATTGGAATTGATCTCTTCCTCCTCTGTCCTCCTTTAAACATGTTATTTGATGCCTCTACCTATAGGACGTAAAAGGCTTAACCAGATTATAAGCCATCTGAGGGCAAGGACTGATGTTTATTTATCTTTCTGTCCCCACACTGTAAAGATACCATATCTTACACTTTGTAAATGTTCAAACTCTATCTACTGACTTAAATTTCCTTTAATTTAATTCAATCAGTAGTTAAACTTGCCAGTAGAAGCCAACTCTCTAATATTTTCCCCAACCACATCGAGACTTGCGGGCTTATCAATGCTGATACAACTGCTTCTCACCAAAGGACTATCTAGTGAGGAGACGAAGTACTTTCCAAAGTTCTATTGATTTAAAAGTTGAAGCTCTTAAATAAATCATTCCCTAAGGACAATCAAGAGCAATAAATTTGCTTTGGCCCTGAGCCAATACCACTCCCAACTGCAGAGTATTTTGCAAGAGCCTCACAAGACAAAAGAGCAAGAAACCCCTCCAGCTCCACCCTCACTCGGGTGAGAATTACAATTGCCCTGCACCATGGTCTATTCACCAACTTCAGTTTCCTCACATAGTGCGTGTTTCTAACACATATGATGTGCCCACTGGAATCATCTATCCTCTTATTTCATGCAAATTACATTTTTATGAGTTTACCTCCCATATTTTTGGATGTTGACATCTCATAACTTCTCCCTTTAACTTAACATGCATTTTTCAATCATCTGACAGTTGATCAGGCAAAACAGATTCATTTTGTTCTGGCAAAAACAAGTGCGTCTTGTTCTCAATGGCGGAGTTGAATAGTCTAGATGAACTGTGTGGATGGCCACAATTGTGACACCAGTTCCAATGTGTGTGCGTTTTCTACACCACCAAGCAATTCTCTGACAACAGTTGGGTGTCCTTCGGTTCAGCTCAATTCTGCTATTATCAGCCTGGAGAGAGCACCAGATCCCACGGGTGAAGGGCTCAGTCCACAGGACTGCTACACCTCACTGCCCCACTTCTTGAGACACCAACTGCAAGTCCAGGCTGTCACCTGTGCATCTGACCAACTGGCTATAAATCAGAAGTTCCCATGACCCCCTCCTTGGGTTTGTAAAAACCAATAAACAGAAACCCTCAATTAAAATAAATTTGTGGGGTCAGTCAGGGGAGCTCTCATATCCTTTAACAATAGCAAAGCCCAATGGGAAAAAAAAAGACTTCCTCTTGCCTGGCAAGACTTCAGGCAATGAGAGAATGTCACAACTCAGACAATGAAAAAATCACTATACCTTGAACTCTTAATTCCCCCAGTGGACTCCCGGTTTACTACAGCCCTCCCAACTTCCTTTTCCCCTCTGTATAAGAGTCCTCCTCTCCTTGTATGGGGGCACACATGTGACTCACCATGGTTGCCACCCCAAATTGCAATTCTTTGTTGATTCCAAATAAAGCCATTTTTGCTGGAGGAATAACCGACAGTCTATTTGTTTTAGGTCCACAGGTTTCATTAATTTGCTACAGTTGCTCGTAGGACTCAGAAAAACAGTTTGCTCACTGTTTTATCTGTTTACTATAAAAGGATGTTATAAAAGATACTGATGAACATCCAGATGGAAGAGATGCATAAGGCAAGGTAAAGGGAAGGGCAAAACTTCCAAACCCACTCCAAGCGCACCACTCTCCCCAGACCCCCACATGTGCACCAATCTGGAAGTACAGTTGATTTACAATGTGTTAGTTTCCAGTATACAGCATAGTGATTCAGTTATGCATTTTATATATATATATATACTTTTTTCATGTCTTCTTCATTATAGGTTATTACAAGCTATTGAATATAGTTCCCTGTGCTATACAGTGGGACCTTGTTTATCTAGTTTATATATAGTAGTTTGTATCTGCTAATCCCAAACTCCTAATTTATCCCTGCCCCTGCCTTTTTCCCTTTGGTAACCATGAATTTGTTTTTTATGTCTGTGAGTCTGCTTTTGTTTTGTAAATAAATTCATGATACAAAATGCTCAAGAGAAACTAAATGATTGATTGGCAACCTGACTGATTGGTTGTTTGATTGATGTTGTTAATTCACACAAGAGAATAGATGTAATTTTGGGTTTCAGAACATTCTGATTTACATATCCACAATGACCTCATTTTTTCTTTTTTAAGCCTTCTTTATATAAACAAGTAGATTATGGATGCTACATTATCAAGTGAACAAACTACCATTTAATTAAGAACCCCTGAGAATTTGAACAGGACAAGAACACAATCGCTGGGGGTTGTTTGATGCCTTCGAGTGCCGGGAGGCTGGACCTAGATGCCCTTCTCATCTGCTCTGGCTTTGAGTAAAGATGCAAGTAAAGAAGAGGCCATTATTAAGACTGCATGCGTACGCTGCCTTAAGCTCAGCTCTCAGAGCATCTGTCTTCCATGTTGTTGCTGTTGCTCATCTTCTAACGTTCCGTGCGTCCAGATGATTAACGGAGGATCTGCAGTGCTGGCCTCGGAGCAGCACTGTCCGTGCCAAGAATCTGAAGCTGGACTGGGCATCAGAGGCCATCCCAGGATCTACTGCCAAGAGCAGAAGATGTGGAGACTTCATCCTCATCCCCTTTAATATGTAGCGATCATCTCTGAGCTGTGGTATTGTGGGCACATTTTCAATTTTGCAGAAATATTTGTTAAAGCGTGTAATGGGACTATATTCAATATCTCGTAATGGCCTACAATGAAAAAGAATATGAAAAGAAGTATATGTATGTATGTGTTCTTTTTCATTACACACATATATGTATATAAAGGGATAAATGCATATCTATGTATAAATCACTATGCTGTACACCAGAAATTAACACATTGTAAATCAGCTATACTTCAATAAAAAAATTTTTTTAAAAAGACCATGAGAAAAAACAGAGTTGGCGGGGAGGGTCTAGCTCAGTGGTTAGAGCACATGCTCAGCATGCACAAGGTCCTGGGTTCGATCCCCAGTACCTCCCTTAAAAGTAAATAAATAAACCTAATTACTTCCACTCGCCAAAAAAAAAAAAAAAAAAAAGTCTAAAAAAAAAGAGTGTAATGGACTGAATTGCACCCACTCAAAATTCATGTTGTGACTCCTAATGTGTGTAAAATAATGCGTATTTTAACATAAGACCTTTAGGGAGGTAATTAATGTTAAATGAGGTCATAAGGGACCATAATTCAATAGGACTGATGGCCTTATGAAAAGAGAAAGAAAAATTAGGGATGTTTCTCCCTTTCTGCCCTCCTCTCTCTTTCTCTTTCACTTTCCCTCCTTTTTTTTTTTTTCTCCCTCCCTCTCCATGAAAGGAAAGGCCATTCTGATGACACAGTGAGAAGGTGGCCGTGACAAACCAGGAGGAGAGCTCTCACAGGAAACCAGATTTGCTGCCGCCTCCACCATGGGCTTCCAGACGCCAGAACTGTAAGAAAATAATTGTTGTTTAGGACACCCAGTCTTTGGTACTTTGCTACGGCCGCCCTACAGGACTAAACAACGAGCTTTAACAGTTTTCCCCCAAAGTATCTCATAATACTTATTATTCAAATCGTGTTCACTTACCACCTCATCAGTGATTTTCCCTCCTTCCGTGGTGAAGTCCATCCTGTTCGGTCCTCATCTGTCAGAGGCTTTGTGTGTGCTTTAAGCGGGTCCCGTGTGAACCTGCTGAAGGGAATTCTGCTGACTCTTTTGAAAAGCACAACTGTGCTGTCCTCCTGCGAGTTCATTCCCTCAGAGAAAGGAGGATTCAAAAGGGAAAGAGCGCCACCCACTGGAAGAGAGAAGCCTACAAACAAACAGAAGCTACTGAAACAACCCAGGGCCGGGGCCGCCTGGACCCTGAGCCCAGGTGCCAACAATCCAGGGACCTTGGCAGTGACTTTTGAAACACCAACAATAAAAACACTGAAAGATGAAATGAAAAGAAAAGTTCAATCCGGCAGCTGTGCCCTTTTGGCACTCTGGATTGACAAAGGTGATCGAAAGACGTTCAGCAGGAATGGCCTAGGTTTCGACTTGTCTGGCCTGCCTGGGATTGAGCAGAGCCCTGCTTAGGAAATGAAGACCCTTCCTTGTTTTTCTCTCATGAACAAAACATACGAAAACAACCAAGCAGACTTGCTGTTTACAAAGCTCTGTCCTTTATCTCACGCTCTAAGAGAAAAATCACGCACTTGATGATTTGGACCTAAGAATGGACCTCTTAAGATTTACTCGGGACTGAAGTTCATGACAGTTTTCAGGAGATTTGGGGGTTGAGAAAACGTTCATTCTTGGACTTTATTTTAAACAAGCAGAACTTTCATTTTATTCAGTTGGCATTAGGGAACCGTCTAAGTTTTTGATCTTCAAGATGTTTTAAGACCATTTATTTGACAGGGGCTACAGTATATCAATGAGGAAATTTTTCACAGGCATTGAAAGTCCATTTTCAGAGAACATTTGAAAGATGAAAAAAAATCTTAACTAGGTAATGTTAAATGGAAAAAGCCTCAGGTAGGGTGTGGTTCCAAATTGCCCCTGTTTGTGTCTGTGTTTTTTGTTAAGTATGTGTGTGTGGAATAAGTGGGAAAAAGTGCTTCCAAAAACAAAAACAAATCATATTCCTTTAATATGCTTATCACCTCATCATTGACTTTTCTCTCCTTCCGTGTGAAGTGTCCAACCTGTTCGGTCCTCATCTGTCAGTGGCTTTGTGTGTGCTTTAAGCAGGTCCCATCTGAACCCGCTCGAAGGAATCTCTGAGCAGTGAAATTATAGTCAACACTGTCCTCTTCATTCCTGAATTGTCTGTGTCTGAATAAATACCACACTGCTTACTTACTCTAGGTTATAACGTATCCGGGAAGGACCCTGTGGGGTCTTCCAGGGGCAGCCTCCTCCCCCGTCTCCTCTGCGGCAGCTCCTCTCTGAAGTACCCAGATAATAGTATTTCATGCATATTTCCTGAGTTTTTCAGATGCTAAAAACACCACCAAATGCAAGAAATTAACTACTTGGTGATCAGCGCACGTAGCCCCCAGACCTTCTGGCGCCTAAGGATTGTTCACCATCAACCAAGCCGAGAACTGTGCACAGCTGATCACAGACCCCGGGCCGCCCCCGCCCCCCTCAGCGGGCCTTTAAAAAGGCTCAGCTGAAACCCTTTAGGGAGTTCAGGGGTTTTGGGGAGACCTGAGCCACTCGTGCTCCTTGCTCAGCCCAGCGGCAAGCCTTTCTCTGCCCCGAACTCCGACGTTTCAATATCTTTTGGCCTCACTCTGCGTTTGCTAACAGCTTCAGGTAGGGCATGGTTTCACATTGCTTCCGGTCTTGGTTTGTGTTTTTCTGTGTGTGTGTGTGTGTGTGGAATAAGGGGGAAAAGTGCCTCCAAAACCAAAACCAAAAAGGCCCAAATGCCGCCCAGTGTGTATCTGCCAGCAGTGACATTACAGTCAACACTGCCTTCTTCGTTCCCGAGTTGTCTGTGTCTGAATAGATACCGAGCTGCTTACTCTCTCTAGGTTATAATACACTTGCATATACCTGCTAAGGACAGTTTTTTTCCTCGGGTTTTTCCCCCTTAAAATTTCCCACTGTTTGCTCTTCCAGGATGAGCTTTAGAATCAGTTTGTCAGGTTCCAAAGTTTTAAAGGGGGGGGGGGGGACGGAAGAAAATTGGCCTTAATTCATAACTTATTTAGGGAAAATTGACAGCTTGACAATATTGAGGGGTGTCTATCCAGGAACAATGTGTGATTTTCTGTATTTTCAAGTGTTCTTTTCTGTCGATTAGTAGTGCTTTAAGTTTCTCATGTCTAGATTGAGGATTTCTCATTAAGCTTCTTGCCAGGCATTTCACTGTATCTCGTATTTATGCGTGGATAGCTGCTACACGTATTATTGAGGCTTTTGTTTGCTCTTTCATAACGACAATATAGCTGGTTGTTGATTATAGATAAGAAAGCCACTTATCACATTTCTCTTTGTTTCTAGTAACACTTCAGCTAATTATTTTGCACTTTCCTGGTGTACAAGCCTATCATTTGAAAAATAATTATAATTTTTCCCCACCCTTCTTATAATATATTACTTCTTACATTTTGTTCTGTCGTCTAATTTCGTCAGCTGCTAATTGCATTTTTAGATGTCCATAATGACGGTTTGGCAGGGGTATTTGTGCTGCTTCTAGCTTAGGGAGATGATTGCTTCCAGTCGTTCAGAGTTCAGACTGATTCTGAATTAGTTACAGAATAACTCATGTGGTATCCAGGTTTTGCCTTAAAATAATCTAGTGGTGGTAAAGGTAAGTCTTTTTGTGTATGTATATGTATGCATATAAAAGTAGTCTCCAGTTTGTGTGTATGAAACAAGAAAGGCTAAACACTGATCACTGGCCATAGCTGGGCGATAAGACTTCACTGTTCTATTCTCCCTGCTTTGGTTATGTTTGAAAATGTTCCACAATAAAAACTAATGAAAAGAAACAAAATATAATGAGGCTGAGACGATTTATGATTTTAAAAGAAAAGGCTTCACCCTTCTCCTCTTTTAAAAATTTTATTTATTTATTTATTTTCAGCATTTTTTTTTTAATTGACAGTTTACAATGTGTCCGTTTCTGGTGTGCAGCATAATAGTTCAGTTATATATAATATATACACACACATATTCCTTTTCATATTCTTTTTCATTATAGGTTATAAGATATTGAATATAGTTCCCTGTGCTATACAGTATAAACTTGTTTATCTATTTTATATACAGTAGTTAGTATCTGCAAATCTCAAACTCCCAATTTGTCTTCACATCTGCTTCCCCACCCCACCAACCCATAACCATAAGTTTGTTTTCTATGTCTATGTGCCTGTTTGTCATGTAAATAAGTTCATTTGTCTTTTTTTCAAATTCCACATATAATATAATAATATATGTGATATCATATGGTATTTTTTTCTCTTTCTGGCCTACTTCACTTAAATGGCCATCTCTAATTCCATCCACGTTGCTGCAAATGGCATTATTTTATTATTTTTGATGGTTGAGTAGTATTCCATTGTATAAATATATCACAACTTCTTTATCCAGTCATCTGTCAATGGATATTTAGGTTGCTTCCATGTCTTGGCTACTGTGAATAGTGCTGCTGTGAACATTGGGGTGCATGTATCTTTTCAAAATAAGAGTTCCCTCCAGATACATGCCCAAAGAAGTGAGTCTCTAAAGAAGAGAATCACCTTTAATTAACGGAAAATGAAGAAAATCACTTGGATCTATAAGTATTTTGTTTCTTAAGGTTCTATGTTCCATATTCTTTCTCTGGACTTTCAAGATTGCTGATGGGAGCTGGGGGTGCTACACAAAGAACCTACTTGTTAAATTACTCATGTTGAGACAAAGTTCTTATAATTAAATTCAACCATGGTCTGTTTTTAATCTTCTCTCCTTTGTGTTTCCTGACTTTTATATAAAGATACAAGGTTCTCTTGTCAAGTATTTTTCTTTCAGAGCTTATCCTTCTGAAATAGACTTCTGTGCTTGATGGATAATCTAGGTTTGTGGAAGAATTATACTCCAGATGTTAAAAATCATAAAACATGGCTAGCGTAAGAAATAATGATCATGAATATGTTCTGCCCGTTGTAAATCACTTCAGCTATATCTAAACTATTGTATATAGTGCGGCTGTGAACATTGGGGTGCATTTATCTTTTTGAATTAAAAGAGTTTTCTCTGGATCATAGTCTATTTTTAGTTTTTTGAGGACTGTCCATACTGTTTTCCATAGTGGCTATACCAAATTACGTTCTCACCAACAGTTTTGGAGGATTCCCTTTTCTCCACACCCTCTTCAGCATTTATCATCATCATTTAATTATGGCCATTCTGACTGGTATGAGGTGAAACATTGTAGTTTTGATTTGCATTTCCCTGATAATTAGCAATACTGAGCATCTTTTCATGTGCCTAATGGCTATCTGTATGTCTTCATGTCATCTGCATATAGTGACAATTTGACCTCTTCCCTTCCAATTTGGATCCCTTTTATTTCTTGTCTGATTGCTATGGCTAGGACTTCCAATACTATTTTGAATAAAAGTAGTGAGAGTGGGTATCCTTGTCTTATTCCAGATTTTAGTGGGAAGGCTTTCAACTTGTCACCATTGAGTATTATGTTGGCTGTGGGTTTATCATAGCTTTTATGTTGAGTTAGGTTCCCTGTATACCCACTTTAGTAAGACTTTTTAATCATGAACGTGTTGAATTTTATCAAATGCTTTTCTGCATCTACTGATGATCATGTGGTTTTTGTCCTTTCCTTTGGTGATTCGGTGTATCACATTAATTTACATATGCTGAACCATCCTTGTGACCCCGGGATGAATCCGACTTGATCACAGTGTATGCTCTTTTTTCATGTGTTGTTAGATTCGATTTACTAATATTTTGTGGAGAACTTTTGCATCTATGTCCACCAACGATATTGGCCTGTAACTTTTTTCTTTTTGGTAGTTCTTTGTCTGGTTTTGGTATCAGGGATCAAACACAAGCTGATCATTTCATTAGATACACTTTGAAAGCATATGACAAAATCCAACATCTATTCATGATATTAAAAAAAAAAACCTCTCAGCAAAGTAGGAATAGAAGGGAACTTCTTTAACCTTAAAGTCATCTATTTAAAAATCTGTAGGCTAACATCATACTTAATAGCTAGCATCTGAATGCTTTCCCATTAAGACGAGGAATCAGGCAAGGATGTCTGCTTTCACAACCACATTCAATATTGTACTGGTTGTCCTAGCTGGTGAAATAATGCAAGAAAAATAGAAAGCATACAGATTGGAAAGGAGAAATAAAATGTCTTTATTCATAGACAACATGATTATCTATGTAAAAAAATCTCTAAGAATTTACTGAAAAAAAACACTAATAAGTGTGCTTAGCAAAACCAAAATATACAAAAGTCAATCTTATTCTGATATACAAGCAATGAACAACTTCAATTTGAAATTTAAAAAAAAAAATGTCCAACAGCACAAAAAAAAACCCCAAAGTACTTAAGTAGAAATCTAGCAAAATCTGTACAGGATATGTATGCTGAAACCTACAAAACAGTGACCAACAAAAACTGAGTGAAGTTATAAATAAATGGAGATATATTTGTTAGGATGTCAGTCCTCCTCCGCTTGATCTATAGATTTAATATCATTTTGATTAAAATCTTTGCAGGCTTGTTTGTAGATTTTGAAAAGCTAATCCTAAAATTTATATGGAAAGGCAAAAAGAGCCAAAAATCAATTCAAAAAAATAAAAACAAAAAAAATCAAAGTTGGATGACTAACACTCCAATTTCAGCATGGCATTAAAAGGACAGGCATACTGATCAATGACACAGAAATAGAGAGCCCAGAAACAGATCCACACAAAAAAAAAGGCAACTGATTTTTTAAACCACTTTATTGAAGTATAATTTACATACGATAAAATTTACTTGACTTAAGTGTACAATGCAGTAATTTTTTGGTATACTTAGAGTTGTACAACCACCCATCACCACAATCCAATTTTACAACCTTTCCAGCACTCCAAAGAGATGCTTTATGCCCTTTTGTAGTCACTCCCCCTTTCTACCCCAGGCAACCGCTGCCGGTCTACTTTGTCTCTAGATTCATCAACTGATTTTTGACAAAGATGTAATGGCAATACAATGAAGAAAGAATAAACATATATCTCACCCATATATTAAAATTAGCTCAAATGGGTCAAGGGCCTAAACATAAAACTACAAAACTTTCAAAAGAAAGTGAAAACTCTGCACCTTCGGTTTGGTGATTAGTTTTTACATAACAGCAGCACAAGCCGTTAGAAAAATTAATAAACTAGACTTTGTCAAAATAAAAAACTTTTGTTCTTTACTTTAAAGACACGCTTAAAAGAATGAAAAGACAAGCCAGATTGGGAGAAAATAACTGCAGAACACTTATCTGATAAAAGACTTGTATTCAGAATATATATTTAAGACTGTAACTCTTAAAACTCGACAATAAAGCCCAATTTTAAAAACATGGGCAACAGATCTGAACAGACACTTCACCAAAAATATATGATTGATAAAAAAGCATATGAAAAGATGCCAAACATCATTTTTCACTGGGGAAACGAATATTTCAACCACAAGGAGATACCACTGCAACAGGAGCCCTCATTCATTGCTGGTGGGAATGCAAAATGGCAGTCAGTGTGGAATACAGTTTGGCAGTTTCTTATAAAGTTAAATACACACTTACCAATGACTCGGCAATGCCAGTCCTAGGGTAGTTACCCAAGCAGAATGAATTATATACTCTTACTAAAACCTGCACATGAATGTTAAATGATAAACCTTGATACATCCATACAATGAACTATGCAGCACCAGAAAGGAATAGAGCTCTTGATTCACACAACATGGATGAATTCAAAGTGCATTTTGCTATGCAAAAGAGGCCAGACTCAAAAGGCTACAAATTGTACGAATCCACCGTTTATATGATATTCTGGAGAAAGCAAAAGTATAGGAATGGAATAGGTAAGTGGTTGTGAAGGCTGAGGTGAAGAGTTGAAGGGCTGGGTACAAATGGGAATTTTTAGGGTGATGGAACTGTTTATATAGTACTGAGGTGGTGGACCCATGGCTATGCACTTGTCAAAGTCCATGCGCAGTGAATTTTACTATGTGAAAAAAATCAAGGATGTATGTCAACATCCTAGATGGAATGCAGAGTGTGACAAATGAATTTGTTTTACAAATGTGTGTACCTATACATTAGGTTGATCAGCACACATATTTACAACACATGTGTGTACACTGCTCTCATGTATGTATACTGCTTTTAGCTCATTCCACTGAAAAGGTGTAGATGCAGCAGCAGCAAGCACGCCCAGCACCCCAATCTTGGTTTCCACCTACCATTCTCCAATGAAAGGAATCAAGGCTCCTTGGAGAAATAGCTAATTCTAGGGCTGGCATCCAGATAATACTTGCAGTGCTAGAAAGTAAGATCATGGTCTTAAAAAAAAAGATGAGGGTTGTCAAAAGGATTTAGGAGCTAACTTCAAAGAGCTCCCAATAGCTAAAGCTAAAACCATTAGCACAACTAAGTAACTGTATTGGACTTCAACCCAAAGTATAAAATAGCCATGACTGCATTTTCATATAAATGATCAAAAAATAGGAACAAATCTTTAAGAAAATTTCTGAAGAATATGTATAGGTACTGCCCCTTCCCCTTGAGTGTGGGCTACAGTCAGTGATTCACTTCTGAAAAAAAAAAAAAAGAATATGTACAGTGGGAAAATGGTAACTGTGCAGTGGAAAAACCTAGCAGACACTTTAATCAACAAAGGAACATCACCAGTAATGCCTATTAGTGTCATGTACCCCGTGACATGATACAGTGTGGAAGGGCACATCACCTCATGCTATCCTTTCTGATAAAGCATCACCTCAAATTTAACCGTGATAAAACACCAGATAAACGCACACTGAGGGACATCCTACAGAATAAACCAGTGCTCTTCACAGTGTCGAGGTTATGTAAGACTGAGACACTGTCACAGCTTGGAGGAGATAAGAGGCAGTGATGACTAAATAAAACGCAATGTGGTATCCTGGACGGAGCCAAGGACCAGAAGGAGAACATTAGAGGAAAAATGGGGAAAACCAAATAGTCTGTAGTTTAATAAACAGTAGTGCACCAATGTTAATTTCTGTGTTTTGACAGATGTGCCAAAGTTTGCATGAGGTGTTAACATTAGGGGAAGTTTGTGGAAGGGTATAGGGAACACCTCTGGACTACCTTTGCAATTTTTCTTCTCATCTGAAATTATACAATTAAAAGGTTATTTTAAAAAAAGTATAGGAAAGCCTCAGCACTGAAAGCATGCCTGTATTTAAAATTAAGAAAAGGACTTACTGAAGATTATACACATTCTCACAGTAACTTGATCAACACCACAGTTTATTTGTAAACATATATGTCAATAATCAAATTGACAACACTTTATACATTTCATTGTATAATATTAACATACCAGAAAAAAATTCACTGTACTCAGTAACAGTTTTGGTATTTTAAAATCTTTAAATACAAACCGTATTTGAAACACTGAACATAAAAGAGAAACACGGATGGCAAAGAAACCTAGAAAACAAGAAAAAGAAACTGATATTCCCCCCAAAAAAACAAATGTACAAAATCATCTGATTACATTAGAAAGGAAACAAGGAAATCAGATGATCATATATTTTTTTAATGACAAAGTTGTATTTTCTTTAGATCCACGTGAGAGATGAAATTATACCATACTAAATTCTATGCCCTTTTTAATATTTCTTTTTTCTCTTGGTTTCTAAAGTTTGCCAATGTTTTAAGCCACATTAAGGGCTGAGAAGCTAGGGGAGGTAGCACAAAGCCAAATGAAATTACTTTAAGCATATGCAGAAAAACTGGATAAAAATTCTTTCATAAATTTTCTTTGGCAAATAATAAATTCTGTAATTTACCTTTTTGTTGAACTGGATCAAAGCGTAAAATTTAAGAACGCATCTTTACATAAGTTAATGTATGCATGAAACAAAGCCAAATTCACAGAGTAAAGCACAAAAGTGGCATTCATTTTGCTAATAGCTCTAAAAATCAGCTTCTTCCTCCTTAAAAGTATGAGAGGTCTTCAGCTGGGAATCAGAATCTTTCCTCATTCACATGAGAAACCAGAGTTGACCACAGGTTTTTTCAGTACTTTCCCTAAAATTCATGATCATTATTAGGTTCTAATTCTTCCTTTATCTCTCAAAGGAAGTATAGCAGCAAATCACTCCCATATTTTAAGTTTTAAATTCACCAACAACTGGGTTCACTACCAACAACTACAAACATTTGATTCTTTATTAGTGTATGTCATTACCGTAGGCTTAGCTTGTTAATACAGAAATAAATAAAATAACTACAGTTAATCTGAACAAAGCAAATGAAAATGAGATTAAAGAGCCCTGATTAAATGAAATACTTACAGCATTCAGTTGAAAAACTGTAAAAGTTACATACATACCTAATAGCACTAGGAATGTACAATATCAATTATTGGAAAAATAAATGAGTGATTCACAGTCATAAGAAATTTTAATATTAGTATGTATTTTTCCTTTTATAGACAAACATTTATAACATACACTT
The DNA here is from genome assembly GCF_009834535.1 of Camelus ferus. Lineage (NCBI taxonomy): Eukaryota > Metazoa > Chordata > Mammalia > Artiodactyla > Camelidae > Camelus > Camelus ferus. The sequence goes on from NC_045720.1 coordinate 13,267,455, forward strand.
GGTTTCTACTTCATATAAGACAAAGTAGAAAACTAGACATTACTGCATTTACCCCAAACACAACACTGACTGTGCCAAGGTAACCTGCTCCAAAATATTCAATTCAATAGGTAGGCCATGGTACTGAATGCATGGTTATGTTAACAGTTTTAAGAAAGGCATATATTTCCAGAAGTATGTTAAATACACAAATGTCAGTTCTATAAATAACAAAAATTATCAGCAAAAATGTTTAGGTTATAACATTTCCAAATTTTCTAATGCTTTAAGTGTTTTAGATATATGTTGCCTGACCAGTTAGTTTGGTTACAGTTTTAAACTAGCAAACCATTATCCTATGAGAAGAGCTAAACTATAACACTGCACAAACTTCCCAAGGAAGAACCTGAAAAATCTAAAAAGTGATTCCAATTATTCTAATTAACATTTGAAATACTAAAAGGATCAATGACTTAAGAAACATTTTGAAATTACTCAATTTTTCTTTATATTTCCTCTAAGACTAGTCACATAAATTTAAGATCCAGATTGCCTAAGAATGTCCTCACAGGCTTATCACTAAAGTGTTCTGATCAGAAGACACAGCCTTAATGTCTCTAATATGTAATTCTAAGCTAAAATCAAAACCCTTGGTTTGAAAACATAAATCCAATTCATGGGTAAAGCTACTGAACAAAAAAGTCAATCAGGGTGAAAACGTGCAGCAGCCACAACTGCAAGAGTGGAAAATAAATTCTACTTTTCCATAAAGACTATGAAAATATAAAGTCCAAAGTGAGTGATAACAGAATTCCACATAGAAACACTGTTTAAAAATAGAATATTTTCCAAAGCTTATGAGATGTCAATGTATAGTCATAGTCTGAGTTAAGACCTTACAAATCAAGGTTAAGCTATACATAACTATGTGATTTACATACCTTCAGTAATGTTCAACTGATATACATAATTTACAGACATCCACAGCAATTCTTAATGCCCCATCAGATCATCTCTCAATAATGGATGTTTACCATTTTATAGTTTTGCTACTTTAAATACCGAGAAGCCTTTTCAGAGGAAGAGTTCCACCTCTTCCCATGATCCCCTAGAGAGTAGGTAACAAAATATAAAATTAAACAAGATTTATGTTTGATAAACTAACATATAAAATTACCATTGCAATATTCATAGTGACTGCTTATAAACATAACAGTCATCATAAAGCCTATAAAGTATATCCTCGGTTTTATAAAAGAAACGCAGATTGTCTCAAGGTAAAAAATACAGTGCAGGCTGCTAAAAAGCTCTTTGTTGCATTAGGAGGTGCAGTAATGAGGAGAACTTCAGAAAACATGAACATGTTCCCCAAACTTCTAACATCAGTTAAGCGTGAATTGCACTGCAGCAGCAGGGTGCTTTTTAGTGGCTGGCACTATAAAGCTAATGTTAAAAAAGAAAAAAGGCAGAAAGTGTGAGCAACAAGTGGTAGAACCAAATTATTGCACATGGAGATTAGCAGTAAGAAGTGAGGAAGGTGACCGCCCACTCCATTCTGTTAAGATGCCATCTTTAAATATTAAGTTCTTTGCAGGAAGTGGAACTCCCATGTCAGCACAGGATGACTGTGAAAGCAAACTTGAAAAACTGGCCTCAGTGTGAATATCCAGTGTTGAAGCACCTTCCTAAAGGGTCAAGAAACAAGAGAAAGAAGTCTATATTCAACAAGTTACCAAACAAATTAATGTTGCTAATGAGAAATCTAGACCTTGATTACCTAAGAAAGTTTACGGAATGCTAAGCACTACAGAAGTTGCAAAGATCTATCTCACAAACCCCAAATAATCAATGCCAGGTATTAACAGACGCAAAATGACTAATGCAAGTCAGACTATGGTAAGTGCTTTGAAATAAATAGAAATAATGGGCTATGAGACTATAGGGATAAGACGATGACAATCTCTAAAAACACTCACACATCATTTAGCATCAGAACAAGCTGCCTGCTCCTAGGGCTCTCAGATTCACAGATTCAGCACAGACTTCTTCCCAGAACTCCAGGCTCAAACCTCCACCTATCTGACATCTGTCCTTGGATGTTTCACCATAAATTCCACACTTAGCACGTCCAAAACCAAACTTTCAAATTTTTCCCCCAATGGCTCCTCACCAGCCCTCCCTACTCCACACATCAAGCTAGCCAAGAAATATGAAAATCATTCTTCATTCTTCCCTTCCTCACCACACCCGCCATCTTTCCTCACATGTAATTAACCACCAAGTTCTGTCAATCTCCCTCCAACACGTATCCCAATGAGTTTACTTCATTCATTTACCACAGCCACCACCATAGTCAGGGCCAATGGTCTCCAAAGAGGAGGACTCGCTCCAAAGTAGGGTGTAGTAACAACCTTTAAAATCTCATATATACTTATTGCATCTGATAAAATTCCTGTTCTTGTGTTTTATAATATACATAATTTATTATATTATTACATGTATAACAGTATATACATGTAATAAACAAACCTTTATTATAGATATAGGCACATTTTTTTAAAAATGAAAGTGTGTTCAGCCACCAGCATCTCTCACTTGGACTATTACAAGGGTCTCTGAATTGATCTTGCTTCTATGCCTGTTTTTAATCTATTCTCTAAACGGCAACTAGCCTTTTAACAGTCAATCAGAGATAATGGCATTTCCGTGTTAAAAGTCTTTAATAAAGTTTTTCTTTGCACTCAGCATAAAATACATATTTCTCACCACATTCCTGAAGGCCCTGTACCCTCCCCCTCTGCAACCCCACTTCTCGCCACCACCCCACTTTCACAAGGTTTCTGCCCCGCTGGCCTCCCCTTGTTTCCCGCGTGCCCAGTGTCTTCCTGACACAGGACTTCTGCGCCTGTTCAACTTGGCCTGGAATACTCTTTCCCATCCTGGGAAAGGCTTCTGTGAATACATCATCTCTACCTATTTAAATTAGGTCTACCTTTGGATTCTATCAGATTTGAAGGGATATGGCTCCTTCAAAGCACTTAATGAAATCTGTGATTATTTGCATATTTCAATGTTTACTTGACTGTTGTCTCACACAACACGTAAGCTTCAGTTAGTGTTAGTGTCTTAAACATCACTGTTTCCCCAGCACCTTGGTAAAGGGTATGGCATAGGGTCAATTCAAGTATTTACTGAAAGAATGAATGAAACCAAACTCCAATTTTATTTGGATTTCATAGTGTTAGAACAGTTATACTGAACAGAAATATTCTATTCTAAAAGTTTATCTACAAATCAAGTCTAGAGTATCCTTTCTTTCCTTGGGGGGAAGGTAAAAGGTCTAGAGCACTAGCTTTCACTATCACAACAGACAACCCCCGTCAGCAACAGAGAATCGCTACTTATTAATGGAAGCGTACTGACCCAAGAACCAGCGCCTAGCACTGTGCATGGTCCATAGCAGATGCTTAATTCATTCTGTTTAATGAAGCACCAGGACAGAACAAACAGTCCAAGCTTCAGACCCTGAAGGCCTGGCCAGTGAAATCACATACAAGTCAATTAACTTCCTGAATCTCAGCATCTTCATTTATAAATTAAAAATAATGCTCATTTCATGCCTTACTGCTGTGGAGACTCAAGACAAACATGGAAGTGTTTTGCATACTATGAAAGTTCAATTCAAATACCATTTGGGTTTTGTTACCTGGAATGAGTGAACAAAGTTAAGGACTTGTAGAGACAGTTTTCTACTGGAATGTAAGAGGTTTTGAAGGCTGAAAAGAGGGGGAAAAGTTTAAAACAATACATATAAAAATATAATGACAAGAACTAGTATCTCACAAGAGTTTAATTTTAGCAATTTAAATGCATTTATATATGTATATACATCTTGATTAATCACAAAAAATTTTAGAAAACAGCTTCAATGGTTCTCGTTAATGAAATTTTTGCCTGTTTTAATAATGGAGCGTAACAGTGCATAAAAATACTATTTTGAAATAAAATATCAGGTATAACCAAAACCGGAAAATTATTATTAAAAGAAAAAGTTTAAACTATTACAAGTATAAATGTTAAATATAAGATAGATAACTTTTAAAATGAAAATTTAGGCACTCTGAAGGATGGTAATTATGATACAAACTTCAAATACCCAAATTAATTTAAAAACACATCCTGATAAAAAGTCTCACAGATCTAACAGACATCAGTCCACCTAAATTTTTTTCAAATATGTAAATTGGTGACAATTATAGTGGCAAGCATTAAAGCTGCATAGTATTTCTACATTTTTATTCATGTATGTTATTCTCAGAGGATGGTTATTAAAATTTTTTGTCAGTTGAGTACTTTTAATTTTCTGACATAAGCTACATTAAGCCAATTAAATGAATTATTTATTATCCAACTTTGTTTTCCCAAATTAAGATGTCAAGGAGATCTGTGGATATCACCTCTCCAAGCCACTCACCATGACAATGAGATTCAAAGATAGTCTCTTTAGAAAGTCTCAGGACCTTTACAACACTGCCTCTTAGCAACTGCTCCCAATGGGATCAGAGTTGGCATGAGATAAAACTACATGTCTTTTCTGTTAATACATGCTCATTTTAGAAAATGTGGAAATTGAAGAAAATTTAGAAACCCAGCCATAATTCCACTATAGGAGATAAGCACTATCCACGTAACATAACTTGAGTGTATATATGTTGTGAGAGAAGTGCACAAATTTTTAAGAGACATTTACATATTTAGATGTTAAATGTTTTACTAGGTTCATACAGTCACATAAGCATGCCCATTTTACCACACCCTCGCCAAATCTGGGCGACTAATCTGGGCAATTACCAAAGCATGTGTGCAAAAGGTTTGTATGTGCCTAATTTCTGATGTACTAAAAAAAACTTTAATTTTGAAAAATACAGCAAAATCCTTAAATTAGCTATCTTTATTCAGTCAGCAAATACACAAAAGGTGATTGCTATGATCATGTGTGAAATAAGAGAAAGTAAGATATAACTATTACTGAGAGCTTAAAAAGTCTTAAAGGTGAAAAGATGACAACGAATACAAACCCTCACCTCTCTTTTCTGCAAAGGCCATGTGTAGCAATTTTTCTGCAGACTTTCTGGTTTAACTCAGAACTAAACAGTGGAATTCCAAAGCACAGCTCTAGAGGAACCCAATCTGCTTCTGTTGTGGCAACTACAAAAGGAAATATAAAGTTATTAATCACACACATATTTATACGTTATTATGTTTGACCAGGGTTTCTTAAAAGAGATCTAGAGATTTTCATGTCTCCTAACCTCACTGACATCCCCCAGTAGGCTTAGCAGGGGAGAGGACTCAGGGGGGAGTCAATGACTCTCTGAAACAGAAAAGAATATTTTTTGAGTATATATACATGCTTCTAGGAAGAAGGCACAGCTTTTATCAGATGCTCAAAGTGGTCTTTTACCAAAAAAAAAAAAAAAATTAAACATTAATTTCAGCTCATATTTTTAAGATACTTTAATTATTATTCTAAATATATAAAAAATATTTCCTAGAAAATACTTATTTAAGAGTCTCTTATGGATAATAAGAACAGACAAATGACATCCAAATGATTTAACAAAAGAGTTAAACCTCAGAAATTAGTCTGAGATTGCAAATAGTTTTAAAAATCTTACCAGAGTTTTGCTTTGTGGTTGAATCTACAGTTGCTTCCTCAATGACCATTTCAAATGACTCTGTACTCCCATTTACATCTGAGCCAGAAGCCAAATCAGGTTCTCCTTATAAGTAAAGGGCATACACAATATTAGGATTCTAGTAGTTGGCATAAATTGTCAATAAATCAATCCTAACATAAAAGACTTCAGGCAACAGAAATGACAATGGAAAACAATGAACAGTCTTTAGCCTAAAGCAGTGGTTTTCAACTGGGGGGCAATTTTGTCCCCCAAGGAACATTTGGCAATGTCTGAAGACACGTCTGGATGCCATGAATGGGGACAGGGATGCTACTGCTATCTAGGGATCCTGAACATCCTACAATGCACAGGGCAGCCCCCCCACAAAGAGTCATCCAGCTCAAAATGTAAATAGTATCGAGGTTGTGAAATCCTGGCCTAAAGAAGCAAAGATTCAAAAGGCAGAACACAAGTTCAGACTTCACTGAGATCTCTACTAACGTCGTGTCTATCCCCATGGAAATATGCAGTCTGACTACATCTTTCCTTTTCAAAATACTTTTTTGACTCCCTGTATCTTTCAGCAGAAAAAAATCACACCAAGACTTTCTAGATCTCACCTACAACTTCTCTGCTTTCATCTATTACTGCCCAACAAATCTTTCTTTTGGCCAAGATAAGCTACTTCATCGCCTGATTCCCTCTGCCTGAAAGGCTGCTATCCTCCCAACATCATTTTTCATGTAGCTAACTCCTCACTTTTCAAAATGCAGTTCAAACTTTACCTTTTCTAAGAGGCCTCTCTGATAGCTCAACTTGGCTGGGATATGCCTTCTCTCTTCTATTTTAGCACTTCAAAAAGCAGACCCTCTCTCAGTCTTTTAACACTACACAGTAGGCTGACTCTCTTGCTTGGATTTCCTGCTAGGATTTTATTCCTCTGGTCTTAAGAATATAAGTATCTCCAGCACCTGGGGAGGTATTACATAAATGTGTGTGGAACAAATGAAATAAAATGACAGCTATGGTAGACATTCTTTGAAATGACTGCCTAACCCACAGTCCTCTTCTCTAAAAAAGTTCCTGTGATACTTGGCAGTCAACTGTTGAAAGTAACCCAATTCCTCTGGCCCAAGGAAAAAGAACTAGGAGTGGATATCTAAGGGAGCCATCCAATCCACTGGATGGCCAGCAGTCAGTCAAATTTCTTCAGGATTTCAAACTAAGGTTTAGCAAATAGAGTCAATCAATGAAAGGACACTTGAATTGAAAGGTTCCCTAGAATGATGGACCAGAGGGGGCACCATGATAACCAAAGCGACATACAAGCCAAAATTATGCAGAAAAAATTAGTAAGCATGAGAAAGTGATTTGAAAATGAGTTTTTAAATTAAAAAGAAAGAAAAAGGTACCTAAGGAAAATCAGCAGCAGTAATATGCAGGACAGGTTGGAGACAGAAATGAGAATGAGGCCAGGAAGGTTAAGCAGGAAATGGTCGCAATAAAACATGTTTCAAATATCAAGACTCAGACTAGAATGGCAGTTACAGAGAATTAAAGGAGAAGAGAGAGGGGAAGAAATGGGTATGAGAGACATTTCTAAAGACTAATACACACAACTGGGAAACAGAACTGGACAATGGGGGAAAGGAGAAGGATGAGACAAAGATAAGATTTTAAGGCTTGCACAGCTAAGATAATGATGTCTTTGACACGAAGAGGAAAGATGAAAGGGAGAAACTGTTTGTTCTAGTTTGAAAACAACTTTACAAAGAGACTGAAGTTTTGAAACCATCACCCCATAAAGGAACTTAATTTAAAGCTTATAAACATAAATACAACAGTAAAGGGCTAAAACACAATCATCATTCTGTATTCCAATCCCAAGTCATCACTTCTTTGTCCAAATGACATCACAGAATATTTTCTTATCTTTCAGTGGAAAAATATTAAGTCAGTCAAAACATCCCCGCAAAGGTCTCCATGCTTTTTAAATACTAGGTTTGTGATAAACTCAATACCAATTATCTTAATTCAAAGAACCCAACTATTAGCTAACCTCTCTCATCAGAAGCATCACTGAGTTTTCTGTTTGGGAGCTGGCTAGAAGCATTCAACATGGTGACATATCCACAAAAATGCTGCAAGTCCACTTTGTTCCTTAATATTTGCAACGCTTTATGAACACCCATATTGACACGTGTAAACTCTAAGAGCAAAGAGTTGACATCACATTGTAAGTAAATAGTTTTATAACAAAACAACAAAAACTTAACTATGCTTTTCTTTTATTAAATGACTCTTTAAAACTACTTTCATATTTTAAATCAAGATTGATTCCAATGAAAAAGTATCTGTGACTATAAAATGATGCTGTATACATATAACATTTATAGCATTTAGAAAGCATTTGTTGTAAGAAAACAAATTACCCACTAAGGAAGCAAACAGAGCCAGTCAGTGGCAAATTCTCTAGGCTTCTCTTTGTAGCTGTATTCTGCCTCAAACACTGAGTGGGCTCCTACCAGGAAATGCATTAAGTAACACATTTTTTTTTAAATTTAAGAAAAGTAAAAGTATTCTTACTGAAACTAAAGCTAACAATGTACCTGAAATTATATCCCTAACAAATTACTTAAATACTAGCTCAAGTTCTCATAAATAAGAACTTACAAAAGAGAAAAATGCTCTACACCCAAATATGAACATCCTTTTTTAGATTCACACAATAATCTCTCAAGACAAGAGATTTATTAATCAGTTCTTGAGAGATTTTACGATTTTTAAGATCCTTTTGCCACTACTCTGTATCTTCTGGTGAACAATTAATTTTCCCACAGAATTTATAAAGCACCAGAGGATTAAAGAGCAAAGTTTAGCTGCAGAGAAATACTTATTTCTGAATAGAGGCTATTCCTTGGAAGAGAAAACTCTCTTCTCCAAATTCTGTACATACTTACTCATTCACAACAGCCAAAAGAGAGCACTTAATTTCAAATGTTAGGCTTTTGCAGCCAAGCCATGAGAAAAGGGAAAGATACTTATAAAAATCTTCCTTTTCCCTACTTTGGGGTAGAAGAGGACAATGGTGACTAACATTTTGGAAGAAAAGTAATTTCTTGTATGAATTAATGTACTTAAATTACTTGAACCATTCATTGCTCTCTAAAATTTCAAGCAAAATGGCTCTAAGAAAAAGAAAAACTGATTACAGAATGACAGTTTTACACGGAGCAGGAAACACAAGTGCTATATTAATATATGTTAAGTTTTAATCAGAGGATATTTTTCTTTTGAATATATATACTTAATACTTAAGAGAAAAGGTATTTTTATATTAAACAAAAGGAAGAATGAATTCGCTTTTATAAAGTCTCTGAGCATCTTTCATCAAATGTGCTGTATGCAGCTCACATCCAATTCCAGAGGTTAACATTTAACAGGGCTTTTCCCCCCTTGATTCAAACCAGTTTAATTTAGCTCAAAGTCTGCAATCCATTCAAATATTCTCTAATAGCAAAAATAAAATTTAACAGCAAAAACAAATGCTGAAACAGGAAATACATGCATACATGCAAGTTCTCTGTCAACTGTAAGTTAGTATACAAATATTCATCAGCGTCCATTTCAAAATTACCCATTAAAGCCCCTGGGGGGAAAAAATCAATTTTCTAAGAATAAAATTTTCCCTATGACTTCTTTTCTCTCCCAACCCCCCATAAACAATAAAAAGAAAATAAAAATGAAACATAGAAAACCTAGTTTTCCATCTAGGTAGATACCTACTTAGTCTCTCCAGCTCCAAGATAGACTATATTTCTTTTAGTCTCAGGTCCTCAAGAGTCTTATTCTATTAGTTCTTTGTGGGAAAAAGCACATGACAGAAAACTACCTTCTGCCAATACTCTTTAAAAGCATAATGGTTTTAAAAGCCTAGAACTTAAAGATCTTAAGAATTCACCTCCTGCTATGTTTCCACCAAACTGTCAACAAGATTAATCATAAAGAAGTCAAATGGATACAATTCAAAAGTGAGGTACCTCCTTGTAGTTCTGTTTCATCAAATGGAAAAGGTATGTGGACAGTTTCTCCTGTCCCATGCAAACCATGTCCCTAAACATGAAGAAACACAAGTTGAAAGGTATATGGGAAATCTGTATTTGCAATAGATACTCAAATGATCAATAAGACTGCCTCATGATGATGCAGTCCACATTAATACTCCACCAAAATGCTCTCAACAATTTTCTGTTTTTTTCTAGCAAACAAAACAGTCCTAAGTCTATATTAACCTATTAAGGTAATGCGTCTCAAACTGAGTGTATGGACTAATGAGAAAAACAGGCAAATCAGGTGTCAGCCAAGCGAAGCCTGAATGAATCAAGGGCATTGGCACGAGGGTTAGCTGCAGTGCTGAGAGGGAAAGGGGGTGGAGGGAGCCCGTAATCACCTGGCACACCATGGATAGGAATGCAAAACTCCAAAACCCACACTCAAAGACACATATTCAAAATCACTCGCTGCAACATTATAATTATATAACTGGAAACAACCAAAATGCCTGTCAGTAGGGACCTGGTTAAATAAGTCAACATACATATTTTCAATGTAGCTGCAAAAAAGAGGAAGCTCTCTACAAACTGAAATAGAAAGATCTCCCATTGCTAAGCAGGAAGAGCATGGGGTATATCAGTGTGGAATTCCTCGCACGTGCAAAAGGAAACTCTAGAAGGGCACACCAGAAACGCAGTGTGGCTGTCTGATGTGGAGGGGAGCTGGGCGTGGGCACTGGGTAGAGAGTGCTAGAAGGGCAGTGACACTTTATCTTTTGATGTGTTTTATTTCTGAATCATGTGAATATACTATCAATTCAAAAATTTAAAAAAAATCTGTGCATCTAACCACCCCACTCCCACATTACAAATAAGTCATTTAGTTTCATCCATCACATTCAATTAATGTTATTCATTCAAATTCTGTTAGTTTTAAAGTTTTTGCCAAAATCTGTTTTGGTTTTACAGTTGTGTAAGAATAGTAAGTATAAGAAATTTAATTTTATGTTTATGTATATTTAGTATTATTATAATAGAAAATTTAAGTTAACACTGGGGATCTATACATTTTCTCCCTTTAAAAGAGACCCACTCATTATCCAAATTTGAGATATCATCATATAAAAGAAACAAATAATTTTAGGGAAAAAAATCACACTTATTTAAATGCTTCATAAACAACTTGAATATATCTGTAACATCATGCTTCTATTTCCATTGCTCCATTTATGATTTTAAACTCGAAACAAGACGGTTATGATAAAAGCATGGTTTTAATCGAAATCTTAATCTTTTTTTTCTTATGAGGGGGAAGTAATTAGGTTTATTCATTTATTTATCTTTGGAGGCAGTACTGGGGATTGAACCTGGAACCTTATGCATGCTAAGCATGTGCTCTACCACTTGAGCTATATCCTGCCCCCTGTAATGTTTTAAATTCCGGCAAGGTGAATCTTTTTTCCATAAAATGTAATAAAGGAGGCATTCTTTTTTAGCGAAGGCAGAACTCCTTAATAAACACTTCAAAATTCCTCTCTGCTGCTACCACCAATACCACCAGTTTTCTTTGCGATCTTCCTATGCGATAAACACAGGTCTAAGCATTTTGTGTAGATTATCTGCCTTAGTCATTCTTTTCAATAACTATATAAGAACTTTTATTATATCCAATTTGCAGGTGAAGTCACTGAAGTTCGAGGAGGTTATTTAACTTGCCTAATACTGCTAATAAGTGGTGGAATCAAGATGTGAATTTCAGCAGTCTGACCCATCTCAGGCATTTGATCAATTCTATTTATTGTAATACTTCCTTTCCAGTCTTATTTCCACTTCCCTGACCTAGGCTATCCTCATCTCTTATCTGGACTCCAACACTGAATCAATTTGGACCTCTTCTTCAGGTATCGTCTCCCACCCAGCCATTCTCAACAGCCTTCAGGCTGATAATCCAAATCACAACTTATATGTTAATCCCCTGCTTAGCACCCTTTACTGGCTGCCAGCAACCGAAGGGGTACAGCCTGAGGACTACAGCAGGACAGTTAAGGTACACCACCCTCCGGGGCCTGCCCACTTCTCCAGGCTCATCTCTGACCACCACCCCATCACACTGCAGCTCACCCCTCAGAATTGCCTTACAGGCCAGCACATGCTGCCACTACTATTCATTCATTCAACAAACACTCAATGAGCAATTTCTATGAGCCAGGCACTATTCTAGGCACCAGGGAAATAGTTATTAAGAAAAAGAAAAAAAAATCTCTCCCCAGGGATTTATTCATGCTGACCCCTGCCTGGTCTCACTCCCTCTGAATCAGCCTGCTATGCTCACCACAGGTCTCGTTTTCTCTAAGGAGCTTTCCCTGAAGCCTTTCTCCTTGCCCCAAGGCGGGATGGGTACTTCTCCTTCAGGTTTCTGCTATATGCTATAACTCTGTTCAGCACTGAGCAAAAAACTAAGCGAACTGCTTTTGCAACTTTCCCCGTCAGCCTTAAGTTCCCTGCAGACAGGGACCATGTCTTATTTGTATACCCACATTAATTAGCACAGAAGATGGCAAGTACAATTATTAGTTCAGTGAATTAACAAAATCTTCATGGAGAACCTATTATGTACCAGGCAGTGTGCTGCACACTTCACACACACCTACTCATTTCATCCTCTCAACAAATCCTAAGGCTAAAAATGCTCGCCTCACCACTAGCCATCACCATTATTTTCTGTTGTTACACAGAAGATAGTACTATTTTATACGCCATTTTACGGGTGAGAAACTAAGTGTGAGAAGAGTACCTCTAATGTTACACACCACGTCACACCTACTGGGGGGGCTACAATAAAAAAAATCAGATAATACCAAGCGCTGGAGGTAATGTGAAACGGTACAGTTACTGTAGAGAACAGCCTAGCAGTTCCTGAAACAATTCAACAGAGTCAGCATATGACTCAGCATTCCCACTCCTAGCAATATACCCAGAAGACATGTCCACACAAGACATGCCCACACAAAAACCTGTATATAAATGTTTGTAACAGTGATTATTATTCATAATAGCCAGAAGGTGGAAGCAATCTAAATGTCCCTAGACTGGTAAATAAACAAAATGTGGTACAGCACACAAGGGAATGGTATTCGCCCATAAAAAGGCAGTACCGATACATGCTACGTGCTAAACCTTGACAACCTTCTGCTAAGTGAAAGCAGCAGCCAGTCAAGACCACACATTATTTGATTCCATGTATACGAAATGCCCAGAATAGGCACTCTGGGGAGACAGCAAGTAGATTGTTGTTGGAGGGGGGAGTAGTGACGACAGTGGAACTGACAGTCAGAACTAAAGGTACAGGAAAATGTTGTAAAATTGAGTGTGGTGATGACTGGAGACATCTGTGAATACACTAAAAACCACTGAATTACACAATGTAATTGGTGAATTGATTGGTATGTGAAATGCATCCCAATAAAGCTACTATTAAAGAAAAAACAGGGCCTCACACGTAACAAAAGGTGAGGCTGGAATTCAAATATGGGTCTAACTTCAAAGCCCATGTTGTTTCTACCACTCCCATGCTCCCAGACCAAGTCCAGAACTAAAACCCAGATCTCGGACTCCGTAAACTTCAGCTTTACAGATGTCAAATTACTGATGTCTGACTGTGACTCAGCAGAAAACTAGACAAATCATGATCTTTATAGTAAAAATCCAAAACTGACTGTTTCAAACAAGGTAACTGTACCTGAATCAGAACCGCCGAATGTGTTAAAGCATCATTCAACATAGTGAGTACATTTGATGTAGGAACCACCCCAGGATCATGACCCCAAGACGTTATTAGTAATCGATCATAACCCTATGGGAAAGAAATGAATAAAACACAGCATGGCATTTAGAAATTAAAAAACAATTGAGAAAGGCATCTGTAATACTGCTTACCAATTTCTTTCCTCCTCAAAAATAATTTTTAAAAACCCAAAGAACTTCATACAACATACCTGGAATATATCTGGCAGCTTTCGAAGTCTTGTACCTTTGGACAGTAGAAGAGATGGCGGTCCTTGCCTGGTGATATGGTAAATGTATAGTTTAAACCAGACAGAACTGACTTCGGGGATAGCTGGTCCAATATGCTAAAATCACAAAACAGATAAGATAACATAGTAAATAGTTACCTAAAGAAGCCAAATTTCACAAGAGACCAAGTATATTCTTACAGCTGGATGTCTCATATACAAGTGCTGTTTATTATCCTTAGGAAGATAAATCTTAAATGATCCATTCAAAAAGTTTCAAATTTATACTGGACTTGAGAAAGCAGGTCTTACCACTGCAATCAGAGAGCAGACTGTGGAGCAGACAGTCAAGGTCTGAACCCTGGTTCCATCCCCTCAGCCACATCACCTCAGGTTACTTAAGCTCTCTTGTGCCTCATTTTGCCTGTTTGCAACATGGCAATAGAACACTCATCTCACAAGGACATTGTTAAGGTTGTTCAAAAAGGTTTAAAATAGAACCTGGAGGCACATAATAAGCTCTATATCAAAGTGTTACTTATCATTCTCATTAACAGTTCTTCTCAAAAGGGACTGTCTATCCTTCCACCCATCTTACCATTCTTTCAGCTCACGGCCATTCATTCAGTTCTACACCCAGAGGCTGCGTTAAAGGAGGAAGTGTGTATGTGTTTTTTGGGGTCTTTTTTGTGGGGAGGTTGGGGGAGCGTTGGCACACAAAGAATTATTTTTTAAAAATCAGTAAATACAAATCTATAACAAAGAGGACAAAATAGGGTTGAGGGGACACTGCTCACTGAGGCAGCTAGATCAGCACAGGCAACAAGATCATCCTCGTCCCAGAATCCTGTCCTTTCTTCTACACAGTCACACCTACACACCTGGGGAACCAAGCAGGACGCAGCACTGAAGAGCAGAGGCCCAGTCCCTGCTCTTTGAAAATGGTACATGCCACAGCGGCCTTCTTAAGTATGCAAATTAATCTAACTGATTTATTTTTAAAAAGCAAAAGAGCAGAAGTCATTTTCATCATTTTCAAGATAACTAACTTTGAAACATTATCTTTTTTTTCAGCTTTTCAGTTTATTTAGCATCGTAGCCACACGTTTAAAATATTTCATTTTTCCTAACTGAATTTACTTAATCCCTCGAGGCAATCTAGGTTTTCTTCTGAGAGCCTCCAAAGACATTCTCTTTAAAATGCTGCATTCATGAAGAAAATTTTCATTGAATGTGTCACAAGTGTCTAGCTAATATATAAAATGTATCAACTATACCTCACAAATTGAACAAAACATTTTACAACAGCATAAAATACAAAACGGTTTTCTGAGTCAGTGATGTTAATACCTGGTATCTGCAGATTGAGAATTAACACAGGAAGACTGTTAAACCTCTCCTTCAAGCGACCGTGAGGAAGAATGAAATGATGGCACGAGCGACCTGCCCGGTGGGTCTTTACCTGAGGGGTGCAGCTGCTGACAGGCCGGATTTCATTGGTGAGAGGAGCCATGGAAACAAGCAGTGTGTAGTTTTTGTTTAGAACTCTGCTACAAGTTGCAGGGTCCAAACCAAGAAGGCTTTCACAGCGCAAGAGATCCAGAGGAAAACCTGAATTATGATCAACCACACACAGAATGAAAGGCTGACAAGGTGAAACAAAAACGTCTAAGATGAAATGTTGATGACTGCCTTGAGATTTAAGAAAAATTTTAATAGGGTAGAACAGCTCTATTAAAAAGTGCCTTACTTCCTAGGAGACCACTAAGACTCTTTAAGATTTAAAGCCTACAGTCTTTACTCCCTGGTCTGTAAAGGTAACTCTACTGACATTTCTTCAGGCTAACCTTTTACTTTAAAAATGTATGTTTGCTTTACCTTATTTATTTCCTCTCTGTCCCCAGCCACAACATGTCAGTGGCCTCTTGTGAAAGCTTAAGTGCCTTGGGAAAGCTGTGTCCTTCCCTCCCCTAATTTCCAATCTCTACAAAAACTTCCCAGCCAAGTTCTGAACTGACCAGAGGGGCAAGAAGTCCTCATTTAGAAACATGTGCCCTAGACTGTGGACCATAAAGTATGAACTCACTCACCATGCAGCTGATTTTAGGTGTTCCCATTCTTAATCCTTTTGGAAAATACCAATCCTACTGCTCTCTAAAGAGATATTTGAAACTTCAGAAGATCAAGTTAGCCCTTTAAGCAAAAATGAACCTAAAAAATACATGGCCTGCTGAAAGGGCCTGGGAGCCTGAGCATGACTGGCACCAGGACCTTGGCCTTTCATGCCCGTCACCAGTAACGGATACCAGGCTCCCCAGGCAAAAGGCTGATTCCGAGGCTGGAGCAGAAATACAAGGTAAGGTAGTTTTGCCAGAAAATAAGGAATTACTAATTTTAAAAAGATTTTTAAGATATAGATATGACACAAGGAGAAAGGAGCCTATTGGCAAAATCTGAGACAACTGTAGCAAAAAAAAAAATAATTGAGACAATAATGACTGATTATAAACCACTGAAAAAAATAGGAATTAAAAAAAAATCCATACTGAGAATATAAGAGAATGCTTGGTCTCAGATGTGAAATGAGGAAGAAGTGGTGGAATTGGAAAAAAAAACGATCAATTTGCAACCATCACAGTAAAGAATGGTTCAGGCAAGAATCAAGAGAAGATCTAAATCTAGGAGGAAACACTGATGAGAAGCAGGATATCTGCATGGTCTCAAAGTGTCTCCCCAGATTGCTTATTAGTTGTGGGGTGTAGGGACAGTTAAACTATACAGTGGAGAAATCAGAAAACACATTAACTGAGTGATCAAAATTAACATCACAAGGAGACCAGCTTAACCAAAGTTTGGTTAACAGGAATTTTGTTCTGATTGGTCAGTGGGGACAAGCAGTTCAGCTAATTGTTTATGATGCAAAGGGAACTTGGAAGGTCTGTGTCTGGCCTCTCACAGGTATGCAAGGGGAATGCCTGTGATCTTAATGAAGCTATACGAAAAAGGGTAGGTCCTTGTAGTAAGCCCTTTTCTGAAACAAAAGGGTGTAAGAAGATTTCTTAACCTTCAGGTAAAATTCAACAATGGCAACGTCAAGTATAGAAAATATTTAATGAAAACTGGGAAATGGAAGGAAGTCTAAAAGCTTGATGGTGGTCAGAAAAAAGTTTTTACAACTATGATTGCTTTTCTACAAATGTGGTTTAATTTCTAGACACTTTCATAGTACTAGACTGCCAAATTACAAACAGTGGCTTTCATGTCTCACTTGTACTGATCCTAGTGAAAATATGTCCTTTTAAAGACAAAAATACCTGAAAAAATCATGCTTATAAAATGAAAAAAAATTAGACCACACATTGCTTTATTTTTTAAGCAGTGCCTCATACTGTCTAAAGCCAAAAGATTACAAAGAAACTAGTCTTTTTCACACATATCAGAAGTCTGCTTCTAATGACAATACCACAAGGCTTTTTGCTTTACAGTGAATACCAAGTACTACATGATACACTCAAACTACAAATTATTGGTGAAATAAAAATTCCTTCTACTCAAAAAAGGATGCTTAAAACACCGATACTATAAAATTTCTTGTTTAAAAAGGAATAAGATTAAGTTATCATGTCCAGCACCTATAGAAAGCTACCTTTCTCAACATGGGGAGTATTAAGCCCCAATGCACTAAGTTATTCTTTATCTGGAATGAGTGACCTTCTTTTCTGTGAATCTGGAATGGTACTAGTTATACGCCGTTACAAGACAAACTGAGAAATAGTCACTTAATCATCTTCTTTGCTCATGGTTCCAATGAGGAGCCCCAGTTAATAAAGGCTGGCTAAAAGAACAGAAGTGATGGCTGATTTGGTCTAATAGGGAGGAACGAGTTAATCACAATTTAACTTTGGAGACACATCAATTATTCTAAGCAATTAAAAGCTTCAATTGGTACCAGAAAATAGTCAACTATTAAATCTACCGTAAAGGTTAGAATTATACATAACTACTTTCATACAGAATATGTTTAGGTTTACCATTTAACTTAGTTGATGATACACATAACTATTCATGGTGAAAAACAAAGTTCAGTCCAATCTATTAAGCAATGGATTGTTTATGAATAAATCAATAAAATCCTTAGTGTTCAAGAGAAGATAATGTAAGGGACAGAGCAAAGAAAAAATAAAATTCAACAGACATGGATTCAAGTCCCAGATCTTCCATTTACTAATCATACAGGCTTTAATGACTAAATGTGCAGGAGGTTTAACCAAGATAGGCTTCAATTTTTTTATAAAATGAGTTACCCCTGGCTGGTGACTAGTGCACTCTTAACATTCTTGGATTCTATGATGGGCAGGAAAAGACAGCTAAAACAGAATAGTTCAAATATTCTAACCCATCATTCTCCTAAGTTAGAAAAAGTCCCAGAAATTCCAGGTTTTGACATATTCAAGATTGTGCCACTCATTGATCTATCTGGTAGCTAAAAAAATGACTACTAACAACAAATGCTTGTCAATAAGTGCTTTAGACTCTTGGTATCTGGGGATTTGATATTCTCAGTTTTAATTACTTATGAATAATCTCAAAAAGAGCCCCAGCATGGAATCATTTATAATTCTGCTAAAGCATAACTCTGAACCAAACCCTCCAAGACTGAAGAAGGGAGTCACTAGATACTGAGGGTTTAGTCTGAGTCAGCCGAACTACCCAGCATCTTTGTTTGCACCTCTGCAACAACTTACGACATGACGAATGATTCCACTCTCAATTTTTAAAAGTGAGCTGAAATGAAAGTCAGATGCTGGTGAAAGGAGTGGAATGAAAATGGATATGACTAAGAAAATGATGGTTCGTAGCCAGGAAACAGAACTTTCAGAGGAAATTCAACATTACAGTGCTGCTAAAAATTCACAACATACCAAAATGCAACTCCTGTGAATGTCCAAGGACTTCACAATGTAATTATATTCACAGAGTAACATTCTTACACTGGTGCCCAAACTGCTGCATTTTTTAAAAGAACACACCTTCCTGGGTACCATTCCACAACTGAGGAGCTAATACCATCAGTTCACCTCAAGTTTGGGAACTTCTATCACAAAACTGAGAGAGCACAGTAGGGCAACAGCCACGTTAGAGTTCATCAACAGACTGAAACTGCCATCACTGCTTTCTTTAACCTTTAAAAAGAGGTTATCTATTCCCTTTCTTATTTTTTATAGAAATATTTCAGTAATTATAGCAGCATTTGAATAGGAAGGCCCTGTTTATTATCTTTATACAATGAATCTTTCATTCTTGGTATTTCTTGCCCCCTAAATAAATTTTGGCATGTTTCCACCTCTCAAAAGCAATGCTTGTTCTAAATCCCTTTCAGCTACTTAAATTAACACTCCAACTCTTTTTGCAGGTACTAAACAAATTTAAATACTACAAATGTCAGTGGTACATGAGAGGAGAAAATATAAAATAAGGTAAGAAACAGTTGATGAGCAAAGAAGTTCGCAAAACATGCCAACAGTTATAAATTCAATGTGCTGTCTACACAAAATGTTTTGAATAAGTGATGATCAAATAAGTGAGCATGACCTGTTTAATTTCTTAGAAAGAAGTTCCATAGGATCATGTCTTGAAAGTCAAGTATATTTATCATACCATAATTGGGTTGGTCTGGCTGTGCAGTCTGTGCAACAAGATCTTTATTATGACGCAGAAACAAAATTGTGTTTCTCAGAGTAAGCGCATGATCAAAATATCTCTGTGCTTCTCCTTCACCAGTGCTCTGAACCTAAATGAAGAGAAAATAAATTTTGCAACAAATATCACTCTCATGCCATTCAAATATATAACCAGACACTACAGATATTAGGACACTATTAAAAGTCAGTAAATAAAAAATTTGCCCAGGCAATATTTAAACAAATATTAACCTCAATCTTAGTTGAGCTTCCAACTGACTACACCTTTGAAAATGACAGAAACTACCCAACAAGTAAAACCAACAACTTTAGCAATCAAGTAATGCTAAACCACACCATTATATGTTCCATATATGATTCAAACAGGGTGCTTAAAAAACTCTGATATATATATTCTGCTTCATCCAGAAAAGTGCTCCCAAGATGCCACTATCTTATCACCCAGTTCACAACTTTGTATCACAAGGGACAATAAAGTATGTGATTCAACAAAGCTGAACATACAGCTTAAAATCACTCAACTAAGTCCATGTTATGTGCTATGACCTCTCTAGGATGTAAGGACAAAGTAGTGGACAAAACTATCTTCACTGGGCTTAACATCAATTTAACGCATGCTCGCTGACACTGAGCCAGTCACCTATTTAATATGGAAAAACACATACATCCCAGAAACAACAAAGAAAATAAGAGGACAGGTCTACAGGGGGAAATAACTAAATTAGATTTGCATTAAATTAGTAAGATCAACCAATTTAAGTTTAATCAAGATGACACTTCTTAAAAAATAAACTTTTTAAAAACTGAATTTCAGACTGAAAGGCTTTCCCAAAAATGACTGTGGTAAAAAAATATATATATACAGATATATAAAGGGTTAAACAGATCTCCAATTTGCTATGCTTGATAAAAGACTGGTTGAGGTGGGAAAAATAAGAACCAGGAAAATTGATGTTAAAATGTGCTAGAATATAAAAATTTTATTGGCAAAAGATGATGCACAGTAAGAAATGGGGTTAACAAGATATTAAAAGCATTGAGGGAATAATGAAAATATAAAAATAAAAGTTAAAGAGACCAATTAATAACAAGAATTATCTCATGCACTAAAATGGTGAAAATCTTATGCAGAAAGAGCACTGGAAAAGAATGTTTTAAGTTTTTTCTTTTGAGATATAAAGGAATTACAAAATCATCAAAAACTCTCTCAGTATACACAGAGTTCATCATTAAAGCACAGAAGATACCAAAATTATTAGTCAAGGAACAGATTAGGAACACGAACTGTTTGCATAAGAGCAGAGGACAGAATAAAATATCCAGGGAATGAAAAACACCAAGAGGGCAATCAAGATTTAGAGCTAAGGAAAACTAGGGCTGTACTCACGGGGAAAAAGATGGTTAAGAACAAACATGCCTGAAGTCTTCAAGATGCTAAAAGGGATAGTGAGAGTGAACATAAATAGGATACCCAGGGACACTGTCCGGATTTCAGATAAGTGGAACAAAAACTTCAAATAAAATTGTTGAAGAGTAGATCTTAGAGAATCATGTTGGAAAAAAAAAAAATTAAAGGCTACCTTACAAAAATGTAATTTAAAAAAACTACAGACATAATTTCTGTACCTTATTTCTTCATTATATTAAACATATAACTCTGATGCTGAGAGTTAGATTAGACAAATTACTTTTTTAAAATCACAAAACTCATTCATCTGCTCAATATGTTTAAGTCTAAATGACTGCCACAGTATTAAGGTGGGAATGAGGTAGGAACAGCAAGAATACACCAAAAATCCACATAATCAATAACTGATGTTTTATCAAGAAAAGGTTCCAAATGCCAAACTCCAAAATCCCGTAACAAGCTATCTAGATTTACCTTTTCTAGTTCTATAAGAAAGCTGTCCAGAGACTCATCTGAGAGTTTGCCAACTTCAAACATTGTGACTGCATGGCTTTTCAAGTTCTGCAATAAAGAAAAACAAAAAACCTAAAATGTACTTTTTATATGAGCCTATTATTAGTAAGTTCTAGTTTTCTCTTTCAATGTTAAGTATAACATCTTACATTTATATTATGCTTTCCAATATATTTAAACTTCAAGTTGCGTGAGGTGAGGAGCTGATTCTTCTACTTACATTCACTAAAAAGTTACAATACTCCTCTATATAAAATATAAAACAAAGGGGGCTGCATTTTCAGGAATAAATCTAGTATTTTAAAAAAGACATAAAACACTGAATTATTTATAATTAATCTTTCTTTTAAACATTTCCATGTTTAAACAAGAGATCTGACTTACTGGTGAAAGATTTCCCATCATTAAAAAGGCAGTAAGAGTTGAGTCGAACAGGAATGCAATACGCTTTGTATATGCCGTAGACAAACTCAAACTGCTTATACTGGCTGTGTCAGCTGAAAAAAAAAATTGTAATTTAAAACCAAGGAAATGAAAACTGCTCTTTGCTTACCACTTGGAATGAGAAAGTATTTCATTTCAGCTTTATTTAATAACTGGAACGTACATAATGAAATATAAGCAATATTGTAGTCAAAAGCAGTCCCAAACCTACTTTTCTCCTACATAAAGTTTAAAAAAAAAACCCAAAAAACCTTTTTTTAAGGCACTCCCTTTTGTACTGAATTTTTAAAAAACAAATAATAAACCAAGCCTTGATGACTGTCAAATCAGTAAGACTACCCAGCCTAACCTCTTCAGGCAAGTCACCTGGCTCAGGTGACAGAGCTACTGAGGGGAGGAATGGAACCCATGCTGCTGTGCCCTATGCAACACAAAGCCACGTGCAGCCCCCTCGTCCACTATGCTTTGCCTCCCTCTGTGCCTTGCCCACGCTATGGTCATTCTTTGCTCGCCAGCTTATAGCCCAAGCACCATCTTCTCCATGAAGGCTCCCCAAACCTCTCTGGGCAGTAACACGGCTCTTTCTCTTCGCTCCCCACAAGCACCATTAATGCTTCTCACACTGTGGTGGTTTCTGTGGTTACACTCTCCAGATTTAGCTTTTAGAAGGAAACTATCATATTCCTGTCAATTTTATACACCCAAGACCTAGCACAGTGCCCAACATATGGCTAAGTACTCAAGGACTGCATACTGAATGAATGAACCAGAACAAACTACAAAATAACCATAAGCCTGGAGTTTGCTTTACGAGTGGAGGTGCAGGCATATGGCTTATCTAGAGACAGACTCAAACTGAGTTACTGCTAACCTGGATCTTCTTGGCTGTTTGTATCAGTGTCAGTAGCCGATGAAGCTTCTTGTACAGGACTCCTACTTTCCCCGCCATCCCATGATAGGAGCATCTTTTGTGGATCTAAAGTACTCCTATTGATGAAGAAAACATTCACTTTTAAAAAATCATATAAATGATCATATAAAAAACAGCTACTTAAGTCAGTATTTAAATTATGGACATCCATCTAAATCCAGTCTTATATTCAAGCTCCAAATTGAGGTGTAGCCCCAAAATGCTCTGCACAGAGAGCAAAGATTCTTAACTAAACCTATGGATAGGATGCAGGGAATTCAAGAACCCTTTATATGTAAAATATCATATAAGCCTTTCTCTGGGGAAAGGGTTCTTAGTTTTCATCAGACTCTAAAAAAGATTATCAGAGCTATGACACACACACAAGGTTGAAACCCATGAATGTATAGGGTTCACCTCAATCAACAGATTGAATAAGTAAAATTTTTGTAAGTAAAACTGAATTTTTTTTCCAAAAAGAAAGTCTAGTATCCCATACTAAATAAATGAGTTACTTTAATCTGTTTACAGATGGAACATTCCTCCATGATGAGTGAAGTTGATCCAAATTTATTACTTGTCCCTTCTTATGGGCAAACCCCAATCGGCAGTACATTGACACAGCATTCTGAAAGGAACAGAAGGGAAATGAGCCTTTGAAATAAACTAGATGTCAGAAGGTAGAGAGAAAAAACTGTTATAGACTATGCTTGTAGTGATCCTCAAACATTTTCACACCATAACCAGAAAAAACAATTTTCAGTAGCCTATTCTTCCCTTACAGTCTTCACATATGTGGGAGCGGAATGCTTCCAACCATCTGGCCTGGCCCTCCCTAGAGCCACCCCCAAAGAAGCAGGAGTCGTTGGCTTCAACTGACTTTATTGCAAGACACTGGATGGGCTGCTTCCTGCAGCGCACAGACGTGTGACCGCTTGCTTTCAGTCCGTGGGGCAGAATACTGGCTCAGGGCCCTTATCTTACTCTTCTATGTCTTTGCAAGCACCCTGTGAGTGTGCACACTTCCTCTGACAGCTACAAAGAATCTCACTGCCTCCGTTTCTCAGTATCAAGACAAAAATCGATAATCCATTCAGCATTCCTATCGTAAGTGAAAAAGAGTATAAAAATTACCTTGACCAGGGATAGGTCTATCTCAAGGACATTTGCGAGCTGGAAAATAAAAAATTATTTTACATTTTTAGAATTATCAGCATGTTACACAGTTGTAATAGGCAATTTAACCAAAATCAGCAAAATTTAAATTACTAAGAACTGAAAGACTGAATAAATTTTGAAATCAGAATTTTCTTCTTTCCATAGCTCTGAGATGCCTAGAGTAGCACAAATTCAGGCAATGACCGTAACAATTAACTCACTCTTTAATTTTGTCTCATTTAAAATAAAAAAATTTCTAGATCAATCAATCGTACACAATGCTTTTACTGTAAAGTCATTTAAAAAGTTAATTTAACAATAGTATAAGCTATTAACTAAAAAATTTCAATATACATATGGTCTAAGATCTAACCATGTATGGATTTTGAAAATATTTTAATTATATCTAAATAATTTTACCTACTCTACACAAACTTATTTTATAATCTTGAGATTAATTCCCTCATAAGATGTTGTCACACTTACCTCTGCAACATTAGTATGCTCATCTATTGAAACAAATATCTTATAGAGTAGAGTTTCAAAATAATCACCTTGCACTCGGTTCATTACAAAACCTTCAAGAGGAGGAACTAAAATAAACAAAATAGACTTTTCTCAGTTATACAATTTTATAAAACAAGAAAATTTAATTCAGATTATCTATTCAAAAAGAGACCTCTGACTTAGGAACTGAGCTCAGCTTTTGATTCATTTTATCAACTCTGTAGGAAGTTTTTCTAAAACTCCAAAAGTTAAGGTCACATACAACACAACACTGTCTACACAGAGTCAACTCTGATGTCAGAGCATAAATCCTACAAGTAATTTAATCCCCATGGACCTCTCAGCATTACTGGGAAGTGCTGGAGGCACGAAGCTGGTAGAAAGGCAGGGGGACTGGGGCTGCTTCAGAATGGGGAAGCCTGCCATGGGTGTGTGTCTGATGCCTCTCAGGCAGCAGGGGTGACTGGTCTAAAGAAGAGAAAGGACTGTGAGTTGCCACACTAAACAAAACCAGTGGTCAGAAAGTACTGGCTCTCCACCTTTCTCCCATCATCCCCAGTCCATCCTGAGAAGAGGGAAACTCATCTGCATGACTGCCATGTGTGTCAACGGTATAATTTGCTCTTTGGGGCCTTCTAGTCTGTATCCTCCTCAACAGGAAGAGGGTCAACACCCTCTTCAGCACAAGAGGCTGTCTGGCTGTTGTGCTCCACCTGACAGTCTATTCATATTCACTTCTCGCCATCTCTCTGGTCCAGATGCCCTATCTAATCCACTTTACTAGAGCACTCTGCCCAACCAATAAAAAAGAGGCACCAAGCTTTCCTTTGCCATTCTTCCCTGTGGGCACACTTCCCTTGAGAACGTCCTGGGAAGAAGGCATGTGCCAAGGCCCTAGCAGGATTTGGGCGTCCCTGTATCCCCTAACCCAAACACCACCTAATTGTACCCAAAACTAAATTATCCCCAAGAGAGAGAAATAAGACAAAATTCAGGTGGTCAAAATGAAGACTGTGAAAAAGCACAATGTACATTTCAGGACAGGTTATTCACTTTACAGATCTGGTTCATGTCATTTTCTAATTTACTGCTGCCCATATTTCCAGTCATCCAAGAACTCTTAAGGATCAAGCTTCTTTTTAGAAATATTATAGTAATCCCATTTTTAATGTAAGTAATTCTTTTCCTACACTATCAGCTGTGTGTATAGTAAGTGCAAACATTTACTGAACACTTACTGAGTGCCAGGCTATACTGCCAGCTACCTTACATATACAATTTTACTTCATCTTCTTAACATTAAGAGTTGTTCAAAACTATACCCCTACCTTAGAGATGAAGAAACCAAGGCACAAAGAGGTGAGAAACATACAATTTACATCTAGGCAAAAAGAATGAGGCAACGCTACATGAAGAGATATGGAATGATATATCCATATATGATATGGATGTATATATAATATACATCTCCAAAATATATTAAGTTAAAAAAGCAAAGTATGAGCTAGAATATACCATCTGTGTAAGAATATAACCACACAAAAAAGGACATATACATATACACAAGTCTGTTTTTGGAAGAATATACACAAAACTTAGGAGTGGTGACTGGGAGAGGACCTGAATGGTTAGGGCTAGGCAGGGAAAGCAGACGTTTTCATATTTTTTATTTTATATCATAGTTATTGCCTACTCAAAAAAAAACTTAATAAAAATAAATAAATGTAGAGAAAAATACTTGGAAATAGCAAAGAAAATCATTTTTAAAAAAGACAAGGAAGGCCTGGCCATAAACACAAGCCAACAAATGAAGGTGAGGACGCGCCAGAGCATGACGACTGATCTGAGGGAGTATTTTTATAATAAGCCCTATCACCACTCAGTTGTTAATAGTAAGGTCTCTGGAATTTTCTGACAATTTATATTTGATTACACAAATATTAAGTATCTTAGAATGGTGAAAGATATCACAAACAAGAACAACAGCTGAAAGATATGATGGAAAACACACTTGTAATGCATAATCGAACTATAAGCCCCTTCTATAAATTGGTAAGATATCTAATCTATAAAAAAAAAAGCTCTATTCTGTGTTCAAGGATGTTAACCATATCACCACTGAGGCAAAAAAATAAATAAATAAAGGGAGGAGGGGGAAAATAATCTAAATAACCAGCAATAGGGGAAATGGTTTAATAAACTGAAATATACAAGAGTCTTAATATTGACTTAACTCGGGGAGGTGGGTGAAGAGGGGAGGAGATAAAGACAAAAAAAAGATGATAGCGACATGAAAAAATATGACACAGGTCAGGTAAAAATGCAGGATATACAATTCCAGATTACTGAATATATGTAGAAACTTATACACTAACAAGGTCTAAAAGGTGACATAAATTTATAAAAACGCTGATTTGATTTAGGATTGTGAGAAATTTATCTCAGATTTCTACTATTTTAATACAGCGTGTAATAAGATG
Organism: Camelus ferus; assembly: GCF_009834535.1. NCBI lineage: Eukaryota > Metazoa > Chordata > Mammalia > Artiodactyla > Camelidae > Camelus > Camelus ferus. The sequence continues at coordinate 13,294,302 of NC_045720.1, forward strand.
AAAATAAGGAATTAAGTAAAATCACCACAATGTGTTACAATATGAAGCAGAAGTGTTTTCTTTGGAAAATTCTAACACTGAAGATCCTAGAATGACGTGTCTAAATTATTAGGGTGATAAGCAGTGCCCAGCACCCAGTAACCTTTCAAAAAAACACTGGAAAATATTGGCACATACTTACCTGCTATGCAGCTGTCATCAGATATTGGAACATCCAGATAAATAAATCCTTTGTTATATAAACCTATAGAAGCAGAAGTATCTTGTTTTAGATGGAATAGTAAACATTCGTAATTAAAATAAAAACTTTATTCCTGATTTTCTGTAAAGATTCTTACAACTTAATGCTATGTGAAAATGAAAAAAGTAAAATAGAAGAAAAGAATTATATCTAAGCTTTCAAATCTCAGTTTCCCTCAAATGCTTAGAACTGCAAAATTTTTCTTATGATTCATTTGTATCGATTTCTAATCTACGTAATTTTAGCCACACAGGAAAACAATAGGCTGAGGTCACATTTCAAACAATAACATGCCTTAAGAAATATTACTATTCTTATCTAATGGATAAATAATTGCTATTAATTGTTGATGGCTTAAAAGAGATTTTTATGTTGACAAAAGACCATTTCTACTAACCACTTACTATGTACTACATTGTAATCTAGGGATCCCGAGAGCTGAGGGCCTGCATCAATGATCTTGTCAATAGCGCATTTCTCAGGCAAAGTGCATATCTAAGAAAAGCAAAATATTTCCAGTTAAGTTCCATCCAAATGAACTAATTCGCAAGACTCCTCAAATCTATTCATGTTTAAATCAATGGTTGCATGTCATTAGTTGAATGAACTACCTATTTTTTTCGTTTTTTACTCTAGAATTCAAACAAAAAAGCTTCGCATATAACCATCAATTAAGGTGCCAAAATACACAACCGTAAGGGCAAATACTTGCTGGTAAGTAATGCGTTCAGTAACAAATACTAATATTTACTCGTCTCCTTTGAATAGGAATCTGATCCATTTGCTGATTCTAAATCTCTCAAGTCAAAAGTTTATTCACAGTCCACATGATCATCAGTGACAAGAAGATCACTATCTTATGATACAGTCTGACATCTCTGCTAGGAAGTAAACATACTGAAGCAGAATTTCTAAGCCTTGCACTCACTGGATTTATTCCGTCCTCTGAAGTTTAAAAAAAAAAAAAAGCAAATTAAAAAAAAGTCCACACACTCACTTATATTTCTTCAGCCACACGGATACGACCTGGTCTCTAGGCTCCTCACCTGTGGCTCCGCTCCTTTCCTCTAAACCAACATCTCTTTAAAATGTATAAAGCTTATATCCGATGTGGTCTGACCACTGGGAATAGCATTTCCTTTGATCTTGACACTACTGCCCTATCAAAGCACCTGCCACGTCAGTACAGAAGTTCAGCACAGAGACTAAGAGCACAGCAGGCTGCCTGGGTTAAACTCTGGACCGTGGCGACCACTGTGACTAGAGCCATTACTTTACTTCTCTGTGCTCACCTACCCCACATGGGAAATGGGCTACAAATCATACCTCTGGGGCTGTTATGAGAATCAAATTAGAACATAAAGAGCACTTGCAGTAGTGCCTGGCACATCAAGCACATGGCAAGTGCTCGGAAAGTGTCAGCCCATATTGTTGTTGGTAGCTGCAGCATCGTGTCACTTCACGTGAATCTTCTAATTAAAATTCCCCGATTATTGTACACAAACCAAGTCAAGTCTCTATTAAAAGAGTATTTTGGAAACCCGTCAATATTCTAGCCTACACATCATTTATAATATTGAATTTAAGTTTAATTTCCTTCAGGAAAACCAAACAGTGTTACCTAAAAAAAAAAAAAGTAACTCTATTATAAAATTATGAAATAATTTTAAAAATAAAAATTCAATGTTTAACTTTCAAAGACATCTACCTTTATGTCATCTTCTGTGATATATCCAGCCTGTACCACCCACCACGCCTCTATGGCAATTTCCACGGGCTTCACTGGTAAAAGATCACGGGCTGTTTTCCTTCTGAAAAATTTCTGCAATGATACAAATATTTGAGAATTTGCAATCAACCTAAAATTACTACTTTTTTATTAATCATAGTATAACAAGATTATTTCTAACAGGCTAAATAAATACCTTTTTTAAAATCTCATGTTTTAAAATATAAAGTATTCTAGGTATATTGACTGGAGAAAGTCATTCGTAAATTATTTCAAAATAAATTACTTCAAAACACTATCATTAAATCTGGATCTAAATCCAGACATTCAAAGGAAACCCAGCTTAAAATGCTTTTGGAAAATGTGCACTGATTTCATCCATGAAGTGAACCCTGGGAGTGGAATGAACAGGTAAAAAGAGCAGCAGAACAAAATTAATTTTTACAAATAAATGAAATGCTCTATGCCCTAAATATTTTAATTCAATAAATTACTTAAGCTATAACCTAGAGAATACTGACAAATTGTTTTGTATTGTTTCTGTATTAAGCATATTTTATTTGATCAAAGAAATCACAATTCATTATTCCTACTACTTAAAAAAAAAGTAATCAGATTGTGTGATAAAGAAGACATGTCATGAAGTCAGAAAGAAAGGGAAACAACTTACTTTTGATGATCTACACTGATTCATCAAATCAATGTACTGGTTTCTTCCTATGCCAAGAAGTCTTAGACCTAAAAGAAAGGGCCTTTCCTTTAAAATCACTTAATATATTTTGATATGTCAGTATGCTCACAAGTCTCTTTGGAAAAAATCTTTGGCTTATGTTCATCTTTTGCTTACTGACAATATCAAAGTAAATGGAATTCTTCAAGCAAAATATATAAGAAAACCTACTGGGAGAAATGAATTCAAGCTGACATTTTTTGACATTAAATGAGAAAATTTTTTAAAAAGCAGAAGTCCCCCCAATTCCAGGAAGTCCAAATGTACTTCTCAGCAAAAGTTCCTTCCTAACATAACAGAACTATGCCACATTTTCAAATATGCACTTCATCAAAATAAGCATAATAAAACACCTGCAAATTATGCAACAACTGTGTAGCATGCTGTAAAAATACTGTGCACAAATTTTCTTCCCTCATTTGGTACACAACACAACCCAAGTAACAGAAAGAACTTTATCCTCTAGAAATATAGAGACTAGTTCCATTTTTCTGATTCTACCACTCTAAAATATTCCTCTCTTTGACTTAAACTAAATCTTATTCTTGACTTGTATCACCTGATAAAATTCCTCTCACTAATGTGGCTTGCTGTTCTCATCTTCTAAGTCTTTCAGGTTAAAAACACGATACTGACAGATAATAACATGCATGCACAAAGACACCCCGTAAACATTACCTCGTTCAGCATAATTAAGTACTTACAGTCAGCAGCAGTAAAATTGGGCAATGAATCATAACTCTTCTCACTGTTCATAATGTCCTTTTAAAAAGACAAAAAATTTTTCAGTTAAATGCAAAACATCCTTAGATAAAAACATGTGTATGTTACTACAGCCAAGGAGAAAAATAGTAATTATTACACGAAGAGCTGAGAACAGAGTTTGGTAACCTAAAGCATGCATGTCACATAGGGGCACTTTCCACATGGACCCAACCTGCTAAGTGAAGATCAGAAGCTGAGATCTGGGTTTCTCACAGCACTCTGAATCACAGACCATTGCCCTGTAAAAGCTATGCAAGGAATACCTCTATTACAGCTCAGGGCTCCAGCCTCTCCACACTTCATACATGATCCTAGACTCCTACCCCGAGAAAAGGCCTGAAAACATGTCACAGTTCCATCAACACGCATCCAAGACACACACCGCCAATAGAGATCTTAACCACTCAGCAGTCTTGGCTCCTCCGAGTCCCAACAAGCAAGAGTTAAACTTAGTATCCAGCTTCTTCCAACTCACATCTGTTTTTCCAGTAATAAACCAACTGTTTACAGTGGGCCTAAGACCCGTTTTCAACCCAGGAGCTATAGGCCAATGGTGTTAAGAATGGATACCAGAGAGCAGCAAGCACATGGATGTAACTGAAAGCTGGTAAATGGGACAAGACCTTGCTCTATTATCTCCCCCAAACATGTGGACAAAACCAGAAAAATAATCAGAGACAGCAACAACTACTCTACTTACTGCTCAGCTGCCACCTTCATTATGCTACCCTGGTTCTAGGGACAGAGACTGACAGAAACCTGGGCTGTCAGGCCTCAAGCTTTACTTTGCCTTTCCTTGGAAACAGGAGACATGGGACTACAGAAGTGCCTATGAAGAAGGAGTTTAAGGAGACAGGCAAAGGGAGCTCCCGCGAAGGCAGCACATGCGAAAGGGAGCAGACCTCACTACTGAACTCCTTCTGTCCTAGGCCTGTGCTCTGCTCTTCAAGTGGCCACTGAGCCCAGCACAGTAGCTCTCAAATGGAATTAAGTAGCAAATGAATACTAGATAAACACTGCCAACCTTTACATAAAGCTGGCTTAAAAATAGTATATAACCAGTATTAAAAGCTATTCAACACAGGACTAAAAACTGCCTTCGCAAAAAAGGCTAACATCTAATAGTTAATATTAGTGGAAAGATTAGCAGCCAGGGCTACCAATACTTTTCTATTCTTCTGACATGTGCAATATACAACGTTGGGTCTCTATGATCATTTATTCTTTCTACTGTTAGAGAATAGCTAAATACATGATGTTTCTCTGAGCTTCATGCTCAATTCTGTCACCCACATTTTCAACCATAATCATGTATTAAAAGCAACAAATTTTAGACTGACTAATGCTACAGTGGTACAAAGGGACAACAAATCTTCAAGAACACAGAATGAAAATAGATCCTTTCCCTCTGTGAAAACATTGATAATGACAACTACTTGTACAAGTGTCGTTAAAACAGTTAACCTTGTAACCAACTGTACTTTTTTACACTATAAACTCAGAAACACTGTCCACTGGGCCAAATGCTGCAGGGCTGATCATCACCCACCCCATCCTTAAAGATTCACGTATACTCACCTCCATAATCCCAGTATAATATGAAAATGGTGTTATCCTCAGGCCCTTCACCATGATATCCGATAAATGGTAAGGGTACAGCATGAGATGCTCTCGACTGTACTTTAACAGTTCCTCGTAGTATTTTCGTTCATCTTTCTTGACATGTTTAACTGGGGGAAAAAGGGGAATTCTCCAGTTTTTTTCATATGTCCTATACTTACATATAATTACAAATACAAGGAGAAATACTTTACAAACTAATATTAATTAAAAAGAAAAGTATGAAAATTGTAAGAGAACAAATAAAATAATCTAAGTTGGAACAAAGAACAATTATACCACAAGAAATAAACTTCAACATATATAAGTAAAACGTATAATGGGACAGATAAGTAGAGAAAATTCCTACCGAATCAAAAAACCAAAGAAAGTGAGCATGGACTGTCTCCCTAAAAGGTATAAAACGTAAGCTATGATCTATCCAATCCCTTACTATGATACTTTACAAGACAGCCGAACTGAATGGCAGTTTTCTAGGAAATCAAGCCTATTTTTTTTTTTTACAATTATTTGCTGGTTTGTGTGTTTTAAATGTAAAAAGGTCTCTGACTTCCATGGAAAATGTTTAAGTAGAAAACCTATCTCTGAAATACTATGCTTAACATGAGAGTAACACATAAGAGGGAAGACTAGCAGGGTAACAGAACAAAGTAACCTGACACAGAAAAGGCAAACATTAAAAAAAGTTTTTTAAAAAACCATGAAAACAACTATATTTAAAATCTGTTCCAATTATTATAGAGTCTTCATTAAAGTTACATTATTTGGAAAATTTATAAAGACCAAAACAAAACTCTAAGTAAAAATTATTAAGAAGTAATGTACTTCTTTTTTGGCGTATTTTCTCACCTAAAGGAAAATGAGGACATTTGAATCAAAATAAATATTCTATACATAAAATGAATCTCTAAACAATACTCTAAAAAATTATTTTCATTGGAATTAGAAATAAATATCTACTTGCTAATGCAAATTGTTGTTAGGTATAATGGGTCAGTATAGAGTTTCTTAAAGTCTGTACATGGGAAAATTTCAGACTATGAAATATTTATGAAAATAATAACTCAGCAACAGTCAGTTCTAGCTCACTGCAGAAATGTGTCTACTTACCTAAGTTGCTTCTATATCGTAACTGATTGCGGATACTGTACAGGACAACCTGCTTTTCATATTCTCTCTGTGAATTTCCAAGACTCTAAAAAAAATTTTCAAATAGATTTAAAATAGTTTCTAAACTATAGTACTTTTCCTCCATAAAATTTCAATACCATGCCCCCTAATTTTATTCAGGAATCTCTAATTTCCAGAACAGAGTACAGAAGATTTTCCTAAATTTTATTATACTAATTTCCTGCTATGGTATTAGAACAAAAATTCAGCGTGTTTCTTTTCAGTCTGCCTTTCTAAAAGGACTTACTGAAATTATCTAAAGTATTTACTATCAAATAAAAGCAGTTTGAGAGCGTAACTTCACTTAAGTTAATAAAAAACTAAGTTCTACTGATAAAGATTTCCTTCCTAACTGTCCCCGATTTGTGTGGATGGATTAACCGCCTCTTGCAGTTCATTTATTTAAATTTAAGAATGACAACTAAAGAGAGATCCCTGTCTGATAACTATAGTTGAGGGCTATGATTATTAAATATTAAGATTTCTGGAGAATGTACATTTGAAATGTACCTCTAAATGATAAGATTACTTCTTAAAATGTCATCTCATAGCCTCATCAGGAAACATTAGACAATTTTAGAATTCCGATAGAGCTTTTAATGAGCAAAACACTTTCTAGCTGTGAATCTGGTATTTTAAGTTCAAAACTGGGTACTCATGAAAGCAAAGAATCAGTGTGTCTGATTATAGCTAACATTATATTCAAAGTGAGACCATAAACTTAATATGTGACTGCTACCCTCCTTTTCTAATTACTAGGTATGATCTTTCCAGCACATTATAAAATAAAATTAAACATCTTAAGAGATTAATGACAGAAAGATCAGAGGACTCAGTTCATACACTTCTTACTCATAAGTTTTTGAAAGGTAAATGTCCATACACATATTTCCACTCAAGGCAACCTTTACAAGACAAATGAACTCACATCTAAACAATCAGGCACATAACTGGAACCACTGGTGAGTAGCATTTTAAGAAGAAAGGGATATAATGTGAGAAAACTAAAAATCTTTATTCCTGTATCTACGTTAACTGATTTATCACTGGTTAAACCACAGCCCACACTACTGCCACAATGTATGTGCCTGTGTTGTTTTCATATTTTAACATTATGAGTAGTTAGGAGTAAAGTGCATAGTAGAGTACCTACTCTCCCATCTTTCATGTAGCATCAAAGCCAGGGTCAGTACTGAAGATATTTAGGGGATTCAAAATATTGGGCTTCCTATAAAACTTTTAAAGGATTTCCTCTAGCTCTACTGCCAAATAAAAGTCTCTTTCTCAAGGAACACAAACACACACATACAGAGCAGACAATTTGCTAAAATCTTAGCAACTTCCAAACTTAAGGATTTGCTCTTCTGCTTCAAGGTAAGTCCCTTAATTTATCCTAACTTACAAGCATTTTCTCCCTTCAAAACTCTATTCCTGGTAACTCCAGGATAAACGTGTACATCAAGCCATTTATACAAAACATAAGGGTCCATTATTCGTAAGCCAATTAGAGAATACGCTATCTAGTAAACATCTAAGTCTTTGCGTTAGTCATTAAGTAATGACTGGTCCTGATCACTATGTGTGTGTATACACAAATAACTAAAACCTACATTAAACACTGATTTTATTCCTCACTGCCCATGTACATAAAATAAAATTGCTTTTTGCAGGAAGACCAGCTTCTCTTCCACTCCTACCCCAAATTTCCCACCATTCTCATTTTAAAACACTGTTGCCACTACAGGAGGCAACTAAAGGAGGTCATTTTACTCTGAGGCAGTGTTGACCTTGCAGAAATACTGACCAGGTCTGACAAATGAAGTTGGGCTACATATAAAAGGAACTGTAACAGATGGGGTGACACAGGAACTGACTGTAAAACACTCATTGTGCATCAGATTATGCCAAAAGCATAAAGAATTCCTTCTTAAGTTTTTGCTCCTACAAACCCCAATCCTAATTGGCACCTCTACAAAAAAAAAAAAAAAAACAAACAAAACAAAAAAAAAACCACCACAATATTTTTTAAACTGACCCTTCTTGGATTACACAGAACATTATAACATATCCCTTAAAATAAAACTATGAATTGTTTTGAACAATGAATACTGGCAAACTACAGAAAAATCCTGAAATAATGACCCAATCCACAACTTTTTAATGTATTTTTGAAAGTGAGTATAGCCGTATCACATAAAAATATTTCACTTCATTTATATAAAAACTATTGGCATGAAAAACATTTTTTAAAAACTCTGAATCACCCTCCCCCAGCTTTCAGAACTGGGAAATATGAGTCACTTCCAAATTAAACTCATCAAAACTTACTGGAAACTCTTATCAAGGTACTTAGTATCTGTAATGCCAAAAAAACAAATGCTTTCCATACAAGGACTATTCCCCACGTTTTGACTGAGCTTTATTTAGCTCCTGGGGAAAAAAAAAATCGCAGACTGATGCTATCATTCATTTACTCCAAAAATATTTACTAAAAGCCAACTATGCAACAGGTGCTTAAAAATACAAAAGCAAAAAAAGTAATATAACCAGAAAATGCAACATAGTGGGATAATCACTAGGGGTGAGAAATACAGTTTTGGGGCAGCACACCTGGAGGTCAACCACCCTAGATTTAGGTTAGGGTAACCTTCCCCGAAGAGTTAGTATCTGGGATTCAAAAAGAAGCAACAAGTAATCTAAGGGGACAGGGAGTGACAGGATTGGGTTTGCATTTTCAAAGCCTCATCCCAGTGTAGAATGAAGAATAGATAGGAGGGTCCTTTTCTGAGGGCAAGGGACCAGACAGAAAGCTGATGTCGTAATCCAAAGTGGAGCCTAACTTAGGAAAACAGTGGCAAGGCTACAGAAAGTCTATGAGGTAGTTTGTGCAGATGGGTTTTGCAACATCTTCTACAAGTGGAAGCTTATCCTAAGCTAAAACAGCTATTCTTTTAAGTGATCTTACCAAAGAAAGTTTTAATTTAATGTCACATTTGTACATAACTGTAACACTGTTCTGAGATTATTTTTAATAGACACGACTAAGGTTTAGAAATGCTTTTGCCAATACTAATTAAAATCAATTATTCATGCTGGATATAATCGAATCATCCATCTTTCCTCTCTTATGCTACATTTATTTTTGTGAAAGGAAGAGTAGAGGAAAAAAATGGAAATAAAGAGAAGGACTGTTGGTTCTTCCAGTTGTCTTGCTGTATGTCACAAAATCCTAGAAACAAAAAGCGCCATCAAAGCCCTCACTCAAGCTTAACAAGAGAACTTATTCCTTCAGGGTTAGCACTTTCTTCTTCCAGTTCAAGATTAATGCCACATGGGCGGCCGCTGCCACCCAAGAGTTAAATTTATCTTCCTACTTTCTTGTGTTTTTGGAATCTTGAAGTGAAAGCATTTTCTTTGCCACATGACGCACTGCCAGAATCTCAAATTATTCATTTCCTGTAACTAAGACCCCAAGCTGGGAAAGAAGGCAAAGTAATAATTCTTATACCTTCACCACCACCATCACAAACTTTCCAAATATACCAGTGCCCAGCATCAATGGAAAACAGAGTTTCACTCTCAACCACATAGAACGGCAGAAACTTGAAAGTCAATCTACAACCAGGGAAAACAGCGCCTTCTATGCAGCACATATCACTACCTGCATAACATTTACCACCACCTGCCATATTATGTATTTATTCATTTATTTGTTTATTGTCTTTCTTTACTAAAATGTAAACTCCATGAAGACAGGACCTTTGTTTACTGACTGCTGCAAATTATCCGCACCTAAAACAAGGCATAGCACATAGGTGTTCAACAGATATATATTAACCAACTGAGGAAAAAATGATACTCAAGCATTTGAAAATTCTCAAGGACCTCCTGTCACTCTGTTTTTGAAACATCTCTAATAAAGCCATCCTGTAGAGAGGCCAAAGTTCAACAAAACAAAGTACAAAAGCCCTTCAAAATCTGGCCCTGACTGCTACCACAACCACGCACTCACAAAGCCCCACCTCCAAACACGTCAATACATCTACACCTCCAGACTCTGGTGATACTAAGTCGCTCACTACTCTCAAAACATGCTTTCATTCGTCCAAACTTTTAAAAATGACTTTCCCTCTCCCTGGAAAATCTTTAATCCCTCTTGTCTATCTCTTATTGGTCCTTTAAGGACCAATTTAAATGCCTCTTCTACACATCCCGCTGACAACCCCCTGGACAATTGCTGACTCTGTCCTCTGAGCGCTCGCATATACCATCACGCAGGTTCCTGTGAGCAGCTAACGCCCTGTAACGTATTCATTTGTTTCTCGCCTCTTTCCACCATCCCGAAGTTCTGGAGGGCAAGGGCCGTGTTTTAAATCTGTTTCGAAGGTGCCTAGCCCAGTGCCTGGTTGAACGGAGACTGCGGGCAAGGGCGCCAGGCGAATCCAGTGGACATCCCATTTTGCAACGGCCCCATCTTGCCCCTGTGGCCCCAAGGCCGTCCCCTCCTCACCCCTGGGCTGCTGGTCGGTTATCCCGAGACCCTGGCGGAGGGAAGGCCAGGAGTCAGCGGAGAGGCGCCAGCCCCGGCCCCGAGGACGCGGCGAGCAGGTGACGGCGGGGCGGGACCCCGGCCCCAGGTTCCAGCCGTACCTGCCTCACGTTGGCCGGCAACTTGCTCCAGGGGTAGTTGTGCCGGATGTGGAACTCCACGTCTATGTTCATGATGCAGGGAGCCCGGGCGGGCAGAGGCGGCCGCGACCGCGACCACGGCTGGAACGCTGCCTCCCGCCTGCCCGCCCTCGGCCCGTGTGAGGAGCCCGCGGGAGGCCCCGCACCTCACACTGCGGACGGCCAGGGCTGCCCCATGGCCAGGGCTCCCGAAGGCTGGGCGCGGCCCGGGCCACGGGGCACAGGAGCAGCGGAGAGAGGCAGCCAGGCGCCTCGGCAGCTCCAAGTTTCTTCCTAGTTTCGGCCCGCCGGAAATGGCTTCGTGCGTGCGTCACTTCCGCCCGTTGGCGCGAGGCGGGGAGGGGGCGGGGCCCGGGACTGGCCTCCCGCACCGCCCCCTGCACGCCGGGGTCGAGGCAACCAGGTAGAGCCCGGAGGTACCCCGATAGGGGCCCCCCTGCCCGCGCGCTCCGTGTCCCTCTGTGGTCTCTGGATGAAGTAACTGGGTTTGCATTTGCCACTGTTGGATGACCCACTTTTCCTCCAAAGTGAGCCTGGGTGACCCTACAGCAGTTGGTTACAAGCACTGGGTGGGCTGCCTGAGAAGGAGCGACTTGGGAAGGGGGTCATAGCTGGCTTAAGATAGTGCAAGAGCAGTGAGCCCCCTGGGGGCTTTCATAGCCAACCTTGAAATGAGGCCAGATGGACGGGGTCCAAGCTCATGAAAAAATGTGTAAGACAGAGCTTTTACCCCAGTGGAGTGGTGGAGCAAAGGTCTAGTGTCCTTCCCTTCCTGGTAGTGGCTGCATCTTGTAGGAGAGAAACGTTGCGCTCCCCTGCAAAGATCCACATTCTTTAAAGGTAGAGATTCAGATGGTGCTGACAAGTGGGGGAGTCCAAAGGGAATCTAGGAAATGGAGAAAGATCCTTGCATTCAGCCTCTGGGTTACTGCTTCTGCTCCATACAAATGCCTCCAGAATTACCTTTTAAAGGCAGAAATTCACCCTATCTTAATTTCAGTTCTAGTGAGGTCTTTGGAAACACTTTCTTCCAGAATTCGTTACACTGGCTTAGCAAACCCATGATCATTGTTACTGGCAGCAACCAGGACAAGTTCAGTATTTTTGTGACAATTTTTCAGTTTTAAACCATAGTTTTAAATAATATTTTACTACACACAGATGTAGTAAAGATGTATACTCAGAACTTTTTATGATGCCTAGCACATAGCTCAGCAGCTGGCCAGTCTGATGCATGGCAGGGACCTTATTATATCTGATGAGTTGAAACAAATATGGTCCACCCTGCCCTCCCATAAATGTATTGGTCTCATATTATCCAAATATAAGAGCCCATAACTAAGTGCTTTGAATCCTATGTCTACAGACCCTCGTCAAAGTAACCAAAGTTAAAAGAACTCTGACCATGAGACGTTTATTCAACAAATGTTGATTGCCTGCCTGCTATGTATCAAGCTTTTGACTAATACTAGAGTGTTATTTCTCATAACCTTATGAAAGAATACCATTCTTATGACCCCAATTTAACAGAGGAGGAAACTGAGGCTTGACAGGGCTGCGTGACTTGCTCCCAAGATCACACAGGTGGTAGTGATGGAGCCAACCCAGAGCCTAAGGCTCTAGCATGCTAGAACCATTCTTTCAGTTTCTCAATTCAGACTCTTACTGAACTGTCCTGCCGCCTGTTCCAGTTCAGACAATGTCCATTTAAAGTCAACACCGTAAATCCCCCTCACAGTTTTTTTAATAAGTAAGTGTAAATAATAACTCATATTCTTCCAAAGTCTAACTTTGATTTAACACAATGTAAGTAACAACAAAAATTAAAATCAATATAATTTTTAAATCCCTGTAAACCATTGTTTAGGAAATTACAACAAACAGTTGAGTGCATGCTAAATTCTTCTTTTTTGTTTATCAGCAAATATTCAATATAGTGTGGACACATCAAAAACTCCAGAAGTAGACAGGAGATGGTGGCTGCTAAATCAGTAAGACACAGACTTTTGAAAATTTGCCCATGAAAAGAAAAGATGCTAACTCAGTAAGTAGAATAGGAGATTGGAGTAGAAAAGATCCTAAGCCACTAAGCAGCTGAAAAAGGCAGAAATTTGAAGGAGGAAATGGTAATGGATCAAAGCTATGTGTGGGAGAAGTCTGAATAACAAGCCCTTCTAAGTAGGGACTGTGACAGAGTTTGGCTTATGAAAACTGATCTGCCTTATTTCCCCCAAGGTGTCCAGTTTTGAGAAATGGGAAACAGAGCAGTTCAGAGAAACCACAGATTAACCCACAGGGCTCAACAACCCCTCGGCTGGGAGGTTCAGGAACAGGACCACTCCCTCAGACACCAGGAAACAAAAACAACTCACTGGGCCCCACACGTAGTACTCATTATATCATCGAGACTTTTTGGTAAACAATCATGTCCATCCTTTTAGGTCCTTGAGTCAAGCCCCTGCTATTTCTGCTTCAGTAGACCTTTGCTTTAAAAATTCCAGAGAGATCAGAAACTGCAGTCCCAGAAGCTGCCATTCAGATTAACCTTGTGGGTAAACCATGAGTTCAAAAATACAGGCACAATGAGAGTCGCTCTTATCTGGATTTACCAACTTGGACTAGGGAAAATTACCCAGTTGGCTTGAGCAAATTGCCCTTCAGAAAGACTACGGAACAATTTTATTCCCACAATTCCAACAAAAAATAAGCAGAGACAACCTGAAAGTAGGGAGCTATCTGGTTGTCTAATTTCACAGACTCCAAAATGTTACTCCCAGTGGTAGATAGAATAGTGGCTCCCAAAGATGTCCAGGCCTCAATCCCTGGAACCTGCGAATATATTACCTCATGTGGCAGAAAGGACTTTGCTGATGTGATTAAGTTAAGGATATTGAGATGGGGAGATTATCCACGTGCGGTCACTGTAATCATGGGGTCCTTATGAGACGGAAGCAAGAGCATCAGAGTCGGAGATGGAAATGTGACAACTGAAGCAGAGGTTGGAGTGACACAGGACAAGAAATACGGGCAAGAGCTTCTTGGATCTATAAAAGGAAAATAGATTCTCCTCCAGAGCCTCCAAAAGGATCATAGCCCAGCCAACTCATTCTGGACTTCTGATCTCCAGAATGCTAAGATAATAAATGTGTGTTGTTTTAGGCCAGTAAATTTGCAGGAGTTTGTTCCTGCATCCATAGGAAATTAATATACTCCCATAATAATAAAATACTCCAACATCTAAACAGCTGATGCATCGAATTTCATAATTCAATCATTGTAATTGAAGTGTAAATACCCTAAGGAGGAATAACAGCTTTTTTTCACTTTTTAGTATATATGAGCTATCAGATCCTTTTCTGAGGGAAAGCTCAAAAGAGAATGAGCTCAGGGATTAGACGTGGCCAAGGAAGCACCTGTAGAGGAGGAAATGGTGTCTAGAGAAACAGAAGAGGAAGTCACTGTAAACATTTTCTGTTTTACAGTTTTGCCCTCGCCTGACCTTGGCCATGGCTTTCCCTACTGAACGTGCTTTGCTCTGTTCCATGAACCAATGCATCACCCCTTGACACTCAGACAACACCATGGCCTGGCTTGTTTCCATGGAACAAGCTTTTGCTCTTGCTGTTCCCTTGACCTTGAATGCCTTTCCCCAGACCTTTGTGCAGCAGGCTCCCTTCATTCTGCCCGTGGTCACTCAGAGTGGCCTTTGCCACCTCTCTGTCCAACCTAGCCGCTGCTCCCCTCCTCTGTCCAACACATTACCTTGGTTTATTGGCTTTGTTGTAAAGAATCACTACCTGACGTTATCCTGCTTAGTTTCTTGTTTATCTGTCTCCCCAGTAAGAATACAATCTTGATGGGAGAAAGGACCTTGGCTGCTTCATTCATCAGTCTACCTCCAGTACATAGAACCATGCCTCGCACATAGTAGGTGCTCAATAAATGCCACTGAATGTGTGAATGAATGAACCAGCTATGTGACATCTGAGCTCTCACATGTCACCTTCTCAGTTAAGTCTTTCCCAATCACCTTATTTAAAATTAACACATCTCCAGTCCTCCTCAACCACCTCCCCATGTTAGTTTTCTCCATAACACTATTACCATCTAATATATTTAATAATTTACTTAGTTTTAATAATTATTTATCTCCCCCATTAGACTAGAGGCACCTCAAATGTAGGAGCTTTTGTCTGCTTTGTTCTCTGCCGTGTCCTCGGGCTTAGGGCAGCATGTAGTATTGAATGAATGAATAGATTTGCATAGGGAGCAGAATTCTCATAAAAAAATCCAGATTCAGGGATTCTGTTGAAAATGTGGGCAATCCCACAGCATTTGGCCCCCTTTTCCACACTAGTCAGTGGACCTGAGGACCAGTTTCCTGGCTTAAATGAACATGGGCTTTCTCCAGACTTACAGACATAGAAAACAAACTTATGGTTTACCAGGGGGAAAGGGGATGGGAAGGGATAAACTGGGAATTCGAAATTTGCAGATACTGACTACTATATATAAAGTAGATAAACAACAAGTTCATACTGTACAGCACAGGGAACTATATTCAATATCTTGTAGTAACCTATAAATGAAAAAGAATATGAAAACAAATATATGTATATATATGTAGGACTGAACTATTATGCTGTACATCAGAAATTGACACAACATTGTAAACTGACTATACTTCAATAAGAAAAAAAAGGCTTTCTCACGGGCCGCGTTCTCACCATTCCCGCCTCTGTTATGGAAGTTGTCAGTTCCAAAAATCACCTCGCTTGTACTTTGTTTCTCCTGGGGTAGACACATATTTCTGTTCCCTCGTCTGTCGAAAGTGCAGGAAATGAAAGCTAGTCTGGAAGGCCCAGCCATCCATCCTCTTTTGCATCATAGACTTGGAAAATACCAAGACATTTAGAATTCCCTAAACATGCTATGCTGCTTCATCCCTTTGGGTCTTTGCATATAGAATACCCCTCTCTGGAATGCTTTTCCCCATTCCCTACCTGGAAACCTTCTCATCCTGACACTGTGAATGAAACACTGAAGAATTAGGATGTGAGGATGGAGAAGTTGGAAGAGACAGGATTGTGTGGGACTGTTTATCTCTACACTAGGGAGTTTCTAGGATTTTTTTCTACATGTGGTGGAAAACAACTTAAAAGTTAGTCTCAGAGAAAAGCAGAAAGATTCTTTGCCATATAACCTGTGAAAGATTAACATTATATATTTATAGAAAGAGGATGTTACATTTCTGCTCTCCAAAGTCAGTCTGTGTTTAGAACATTCGTGGTCTGATGTGGAAATGAATACTATTCCAATATCAAGCCAGGTCACCTCAACTCAAAGGCTGAACAATTGTAATAGCTAAAATGCCCACTAGGGGCTGATCTCACACAACATTTCTATCCCTAAAACCTGCAAGTTCTACACTTCCCCATTTCTTTTTTTTTAAATGCTTAAAAATATTATTTTAATGGTGCTATATCTTATTAATGCGCCCAAATGTACTAACACATTGCCCTATTACTAGGTAATTTTCTTGCAGCTTTTTAAAACATTTTTTATTGAGTTATAGTCAGTTTACAATGTTGTGTCAATTTCCAGTGTAGAGCACAATTTTTCAGTTATACATGAATATACATATATTCATTGTCACATTTTTTTCACTGTGAGATACCACAAGATCTTGTATATATTTCCCTGTGCTATACAATATAATCTTGTTTATCTATTCTACATTTTGAAATCCCAGTCTATCCCTTCCCACCCCTCACCCCCTTGGCAACCACAAGTTTGTATTCTTGTCTATGAGTCTGTTTCTGTTTTGTATTTATGGTTTTTCTTTCTTTTTTTTTTTTTTTTTTGGATTCCACTATGAGCAATCTCATATGGTATTTTTCTTTCTCTTTCTGGCTTACTTCACTTAGAATGACATTCTCCAACCACAGCAATCAGGCAAGAGAGAGAAATAAAAGGGATCCAGATTGAAAAAGAAGAGGTAAAAGTGTCACTATATGCAGATGACATGATACTATATACAGAAAACCCTAAAAGGTCTACACAGAAACTACTAGAACTAATCGAAGAATTCAGCAAGGTAGCAGGTTACAAGATTAATGTACAAAAAAATCAGTTGCATTTCTTTACACTAACGATGAATCAACAGAAAAAGAAAGTAAAGAAACAATCCCCTTTAAAATAGCACCCAAAGTAATAAAATACCTAAGAATAAATCTAACCAAGGACGTGAAAGACTTATACGTGGAAAATTATAAACCATTAAAGAAGACTTTAAAAAATGGAAAGATATCCCATGCTCCTGGATTGGAAGAATCAATATTGTTAAAACGGTCACATTGCCCAAGGCAATCTACACTTCCCCCATTTCTGACTATTGACTTTTATCTAAACCATTCTCTTGGGCCTTAATATCCTTGAAATTCTTTGTCTAATTTGTCTCCAGTATCTGATAGCACCAAATATTTTTGATTCCTCCTGGGAAACTGAAATATTTAGGACTGCTGAGCAGTGGTCCAGCTGAAGTTTGTACAATCTCAAAGCCACCATTGAGCCTAAAGTTTTGTGCCCCTTGGTAGCTCAGGTAGGCAGGACAAATCAGTCAGCTACAAGCCAAGATTTATCCTTAAATGGAAATACTTTCACAATATCTCTGATGAAGGGTAAAATCACATTTTGAATAGGATTTGTGAATTCCACAGTAGGTATTCACTGTATCTTTTAAAAGAGGTTAGACTACCTGCAAAATAACTATAGGAGTAAAAGAGACAAGGATATGAAAGCCCATAGAAGTGAGGAGGCATCTGGAGAGTTGCTCTAATTTTCCGCCCTTTACCTCATCAAATTAGTTAACTTCAGTAAGAGGATAAGACACAGAATAAAATTTTCAATGTCTTTATTTAAAAATTAGGGGATAGGGTAGTTTTAGGAGCATGAGAGTCACCTGAGAAGTTTTTTAAACTTACCAATATCCAGACCTCACATCAGAACAATTATATCAGAATTTCTCAGTTGGAGCCCAGGTACTGCATATTTTAAAAATATTTCCAGGTGACTCAAAGCACAGAAAGTGTTGACAACCTGTTTGGGCCTCAGTTACTCAATAAGCATTTGTTGAAATGAATTTGTCAAATGAGGAGATTAACAAAGATGACTCCTAATTGTCCATTCTAACTCTGCAACTCCGTAATTCCATGGCCCATGAAAATATGAAAAATAACTCCCCCAGTCTAGGCGTTCCTGTATAAGAAATAAGCGGGCATCTATTCAACATTCATGGAGACCAAAGAAATAATTCTCCATCCCTTGATAACCGCTGGGAGAGCCGTAAGTGAAGAATTACATGCTATTGGACTAATATGGAAATTATTTGAGTTTGTGTGAAATTTATGGCATTGGTCCATCTCAGATCTCTTAGCTCATTTGGGTGTATTGTCACAGTGGCTTAGAACTTGGCTAAAAAGAAATATTTTTTGTTTCTTTCTATATTTGTCACTCAAACTTTATACCTTTAGAAAGACGTAATCTTTTAGCTGCCCAACAAGAAACACAAGTTTGTCTACTAGTGTAATCTGTGATCAGGGATTAAATTAAGCAAGGAAGGACTGTTTCACGACCTCTATAAATGAGATCTGAGTGAGAGATAGGATACTTTCTTGGTTGCAATTACAACTGATTCCAGGAAAATGTAAATTGGCTCGTCCTTGGCCTAAGCATTTGTTCTCTCACTCTACAGAAGTAAATTTCTTTCTTTCAGAATTTGCAAAGATTTAGTTAAATGTCACTAGTGACCATATCTTTTTAGAATTTGTGTAGCCTCGAAGCATAGTAATTGTTTTTCTTTCTTTTTCTTTTAAAGGATATTAAAAGCCAACTGGATCATGTACTAGTGAAAGTTAGCCCAGGAAAGCAAAAGTCAGGGAAAAATTAATCAAAAAGCCAGTATCAACCATTTGCCCTTGAGAAGGTAAGGACTATTACAAAGAAAGACAAAGTCGAGGTTCATCTTTTGAAATAAAAATATACAATTTTTGAGTCTGTCCAAGACAGCAGTTGTGAAAGACAGGCTTTGTCAAGAAAGAATTTTCTGAATTATTTTATTTTGGTTTCCATTGGCATACTTCGAGGAGAACCGGGGGGGGGGGGGGGGGGGGCGGGGAGCACTACTGAGTAGAAACCATTACCCCAATGAGATGGTTATATTTAAGCAGAAAGAGACTAAATTAAGAGTAATGTATACTTAAAACTAACATAATATTGTAAATCAATTATACTTCAGTAATAAAAAAAAAAAGTATCTTAATGAGCAGATTTAAGGCCCGACCCCCTGCACACACACTCCCTAGTGGGGTAAGAGTGTAAGGATGAACTGATCCACCTTCAAAAATAAAGCGGCTCCAATTTTATTCGTCTGTATGAATAGTCACGTATGAGCATTTTCAACCCCCAAAGCAGCTGCCAGCTTTAATCTGAGCTAAGACTTATTTTCTGCCCAGAGGAGATAAGGAGCAAGGTTGAACCAGAGGGATAGTCCCTCACCACGTGCCTTTCAGAGAACGTCAGTATCCACACATCAGGGTCCTCGGGCAGCAAACACCAGCAGGGCCTGTCAAGAAGGGAAGCAAGGCAGGTTCCATGGACCACTCAGAAGGAAGAAGAACTTAGAGGACCCAAACTGTGTAATTTACTGAGGACCTGTATCTAAAGAGAACTGTGAGTCCTTCAAAGGATCAAAGTTTCCATGGGATTCCTTTAGGCAGATAAGCCTGACCCAGGCTACCGAAAGTGTATGGGCCAAGATTGCTTCAAGGACTCCAGCAATAAAATGAACACAAACGATTGCAATTAACTCCCAAATGTGAAAGAAACACCAAGCAGTTAATATCTGGGATTAAAGGAAATCCCAGAGGAAAACCTCTTACTCTGTAAATAGGAGGAGAAGATGGGAAAACTCAACACCTGATTCTTGCAGCCCCAAAACAGAAAAAGAGTTAGCAACTGACTTTGCCTTGCTGCCAAATACTGATTTCTGATGCTAGAGGAGGATTAATTTAACCAAAAGATACATTCTTTCAACAAAAGTATGTCAAGTGATTTCTATATGCCAGATCCTATGCTAAGCCTATGGGAATATGGACACGAATAAAGCATGATCCTTACCCTTAGATAATTCACAATCTAGAAGGGTTGAGAATCCAGGTGCTTAATTTGATGGAACATAAAGCAGAACACAAGGATGAGTACAAGAGGAGATGTGGGTCCAGTGGAAGGCAGTGGCTCTTCTGACTAAGGATTCTGGAAGTAACCATGGAGGAAATAGCTTTTTTTTTTTTTTTTTTTTTTTTTTTTTGCTGGGCTTTAATGCTTGGCCAGATCTGAAGGTGGGAGGGAAGGTGTTTTGGCTGGCAGAGAATGGCATGGGAGATGTCACGGAGGCCTGGGCATACTAAAATAAAAAGGATTAGCTGACGCTTTTGCTAGACTCTGGTGTCTAATAAGATTTAAAGATTTAATGACCAGGAAGCCCCACCTGAGAGATGACTTGTCCTCTTTTAGCTTGTCAATGTTTTATGATGTATTAATACATTCTGATCATAATATTGATCATTGTATTTTAAAATCCTAACAAACATATTCAAATACAGAGGATGGACCTAATTTATAATCTGTCCTGTTTTTACATAGAACATCCTCCCCCAAATTTTTATATGACCAAACACCAGGACAAGGAAAGAGATGTGGACTGGCTTAAATATTTAAAGAGATTAAGGTCACTTGTCATTTCTTTCCAAGCCTATGGTCACTAGCTTCTGAAAAATGAAAAGCTAGTTGTTCATTTTATAAGTAAACCATGAAGTTAAAGATTCACCACATAGTGCATGAAAAACCAATAGCTGGTACAAGCTGGTACCGTATATTTATTTCTGATATGAGAAACGAGACACGCCTGTTATTAACGAATAATGACATGATACTGAGAAAGAATACAGTATACCCTGGGAAACATACCAGAGCTGCTTAGTCACATCAATTCATCATGCCAGTAATTATTTCTAGGCTTCTCACCGAGAGACTTCAGAATTCTCTAGACCAAGAGTTCTCAACTAGGGGCAATGTCGTCCCCAGGGGACATCTGACAATGTCAACAGAAATGTGTGGTTGTCACAGCTGGAGAAGATAGTACTGGCATCTTGAGGGTAGACACCAGGAAAGCTGCCCTAAAATGCATAGGACAGCCCCACACATATGGGAAAAAAAATAAAAGAATTACCTGCTCAAAATATCAACAGTGCCCAGGTTGAGAACTTTCCTTGGCACAAAACCATTTGCCATGAAAGTGAGCATTCTAAAAGTGTTCACTCCCCAAATTTCTGACTATAAATCCTAACTCAGTTCTGCAGATTTTTGGTGCAATCATTGTACTGAAGTCCACATCCACCCAAATTGATGGTCAGATAGAGAGGAGTGGCCTAAATTCAAATCCTCATTTGATTATTTACTGAGTGGAACTCTCATTGCTTAACCTCTTTGTGCCTTAGGTTCCCCATCTGTAAAATAGGGAAAATAATAGTTACTGTCTTATGAAGTTGATGTGATGTTTAAGTAAACAAACAAATGTAAAGTGCTTAGAACAGGGTCTTGCCCACAGCACTAAATAAATGTAAAATTTTGTATTATTAGCATTCATATTATCACTTGGCACAAATAGAAATGTAAAGATTTACATTTATCTAGACTAATTTCCAAAAGCTCAATCATTTGAATAATAATTTTATTATTTCCAAGTATCATCTAAATTACCCTTTACTCAAGATTTTTCTTTAAATTGTCACACTTCACACTCCTTATAAACTTTTCTTGTCCTTCACGGGTTTGATATCTTAATTTATTTTCCTAATACACACAAAATCATGCAATGCTTTTTGTGTGTGTTCCACATCAAATCATCTTTTGTGCCCTCCTGGTAAACAGACCACAGTTAGACAGCCAACCCCTTTCTCGTGGACTTTTGTCATTCATTTGACTGCTCAACAGCTAAACATTTCATTAACCTTCTTGGAGGCAGAGTCCACCTCCCATCAAGGAAGTTATAAATGCCAATATTCTCTTTCGCAGCTGCCTTTGCAGCTGAGCCATGAGTACATGACCTCGGCTTCCCCATCAGATGTGCTCCTGCCTGAGTGCGAATCAGGAGCTGGTGACCAGAAAAGGCAGCCACGTATCAGCCTTCTCCGTCTCAAAAGATGAGCTTTGGGGGCTATAGAGTCACACAGCCCTGGGAGGCTGAGGTGGCAGGGATTTTCCAACTGGCCCAAGACTCCCCAGTATCGAGTGAATTCCCAGAACTGCAAACTCACATGTGAGAGGGACCAGGCAAGTCAGACAAGCAACGTGAGACAGGTCAGGGGTGGGGGGACCGTGGGAACTTGAGGTCTCACTCTGCATCTCACATGGGCATCTACTGCTCAGTCCCAGCCATTTATTTTCATGTGGAGATAGAAGCCCTGTACTGTCAGATCTGATTGTTCAAGAGAAGCCAGAATTCTGAGTTTTATGTGAAATTCACGGGCCACCAATTCAAATAAACAAATAAAAACTCATTTGTGGGGCATCCCTGATGGGCATGTGCCTGTGAGCGGCTTCAATCTCAGACCATCACATTGCAAACTCCAGGGTATTCCTAAATTCCTTCACCTCTCACCTCCCCATCAGTGGAAGGTTTTACTGAGAGAGAAATTAAAGCAGCCTCTCTACCCCTGTAATATTTGTAAGACTTCAAGTAGCTAATAATATCATTAGTAACAATATTATTAAGTAATAATAATGTCACTTAATCTTACTAGACATTAATATTTATTAGGTAGTAACAGTAGTAAGCAATGGAAATAGTAGTAAGACTTCAAGACTTCCACATTTTCTGCTAGCCTTCCAGGTAGAAGCCTTATTCCCTGAAGACAACACAGTTCCATGTCTCTGTACTTCTGCTCATGTTTCTTCATCTTCCTTTATCAGCCTCACTTTGCCTGTTTACTTTTCCTTCTGAACCCCTACTGAAAGGTCACCTCCTTCTGGAAGCCTTTTGTGATTTCCTCTCCCGCTTCCTCCTTCCTTACGCATCCGCCTTAGGTTAGGTACATTAGGGGGTACAATCCCAGGGCAGCAACAGTGAGGGGAAAATAGTATGAGTTGGGAAAGGACAAAAAGCAAACATAAGATGCTATGTTCCTAAACAGGACACCACTTCTCAAAAAAACACAGTCACTTAGTCCTGTGTGATACCCTCAAGATGCAGTATGAAAGTACTGTACCTCAAAACTGTTATGGGGGGGAGGGGGTAGGAATCTGTCTGCCGGCTCCTTCCTGTCTCCAGCTTCGCACTGGTCAAAGTGACTACCCCGCCCCTACCAGAATGAGTGTCCAGGTGCACACAGGTCTAACAGGCCCAACACTGCCTCCCCCGTGGCACTTTCCCCATCGTATGAAATGATGCTTATGTGCATTTTCAACCATTACATAATCAGTGACACCAATAGCATCTTTACCACTGTATCTTCAGTATTTGCAGATTGCCCAGCACACAGAGAGGTAGGTGAATTTGGTTTAGTTCGGCAAATATCTGTCAACCATCTAGAGGTTGTCATGTGGAATGAAACACAGAGGTGGGTGATAACCATGTTGAAATACCAAAACCCATTTCTCTACTCAATACTGCAGCTTTAACAAACCTTGCCGTATTAGGATTCTCCAGAGAAACAGAACCAATAGGATAGAGAGAGAGAGAGAGAGATTTATTATAAAAATTGGATCACTGTATATAAGAGGAGATTTATTACAGGAATTGGTTTGCACAGTTGTAGAGGCCAAGATGTCCCACAATCTGCCATCTTCGAGTGAGAGAACCAAGAAAGCCAGTGGTTATAGTTCAATCTGAGTCCAAAGGCTTGCGAACTGGGAGCTCCAATGTCCCAGGGCAGGAGAGGATGGGCGTACCAGCTCAAAAAGAGAGAGCAGGAATCGGTTCTTCCTTCACCTTTTTTGTCCTACTAGGGCCTCCAAAGGATTGGGTGGTGCCTGACCACGTGATAAGTGAGGATCTTTTTTACTCAGTGTCCTGAATTGAATGACGATCTCTTTTTGAAATACTCTTCCAGCCACACCCGGAAATAATGTTTTACCAGCTACTTGGGCACCCCTTACCCCTGTCAGGTGAACACATAAAACTAACCAGCACACTTGGCAACCCAGGGTGCACTGACTTCTGGTCTCACTCTGCATTCTCGCCCCCAATGGCCTCTCAGGCACCGAGATTCTCTTCAGGTACCACAGGGCAATCTTAACGTGGGTGGTGGCTCCAGACAAAATTCCACCAAATTTTTAAAAATCTGCAGCGGATATAACATCTATAATTAGGCACCTGGGGTTTTACTCCTGTGATGTTGATGCCAAGTGGCATCCACAGGCCTATACACCGCAATTGATTTTTCTACAGGAAGGTTTTTGCGCATTTTTTTTCAACCAAATAAAAATGTTCCTTTAAATGGCCTTTATTGTACTACTTAGTTTTAAACACTTGCTCCAATAGGATTTCTCTCGACCCCCAGAATCCCTGCCGGTGACACTGAAACAACAACAAATGGGCACTTTTATATAGAAAAGGAGGGTCCACCCAAATGGGATTTCTGTATTTGTTACGGGGGAGGGGAGGTGGTAAAAAATGTACCTTTTGCAATTATTTCCACTTTTCATTTTGTGCATCCACTTAGCGCATAATTATTCTTTGTATGTTGTTTTCTCAGCTATTTACTAGACATCTGGGTACAGAGCACCCAGCTAGCCCTCTTCCCTCACTGATACTTTCAAAGGCTTCGATGTTTTTGAACCATTTGACATGTTACCTCAAAAATAATTTGCAAAACTTTCAATTCTCTCTTCTCTAGGGGCTGATAAATATAAGAGTGGGATTAAAAGGTGGATTTTGAAAAATAAATTATGAAAAATAAAATAAATTAGCATATCTAAATTATGAATTA
Organism: Camelus ferus; assembly: GCF_009834535.1. Classification (NCBI taxonomy): domain Eukaryota; kingdom Metazoa; phylum Chordata; class Mammalia; order Artiodactyla; family Camelidae; genus Camelus; species Camelus ferus. The sequence continues at coordinate 13,319,294 of NC_045720.1, forward strand.
AATTCCTAGTAAGGCTTGATTCCATCTGTTACTTTAAGAATCCTAACTCTAAAAGTAATCTTGACTATCGGGAAAGGACAGGAAGCCTCGTTATCTGTTAAAAAGTGACCTATAACCTTCATCTCTTCATTCTTCAGCAACTGCATTTCCTATGGCATCCTGGTCCGCAGGTGATTTATTAACTTCCTGTTGTATTAATTATTTATCTGTTATCACTGTGCATGACTTGTATAATTTTCTACAGCCTTTATTTCAAAAAGAGTTTGCGAACATTCATGAGATCTGAAATGCAGGCTGAAAAAAATGTCTATGGACATTTGAACAATGTCTTACTTAGTCTACCTTTTGCCATGTGTAGTTCATCAAATAAAGCTTAATCAGACTCCTGAGTGGAGCCCACACATGCTGTGGTCCTGGGGAGGGCAAAGGGCCTCAGAACAAATAACTTTCAACATGTACCTTCTTTATAGAAAGTTCAGGTCTTGAAGCCAGCCAGAAAAACAGAGCCAAAATGTAGGGGAGTTCAAAAGACATGGAACTTTTATCCTAGGAATCTTCATCGCTGTGTACCCTTATAAAGTAAAATTTAATTTATAACATGGAACAGGCTTTCAGATGCCATAAAAGTAATAGGAGTCTGAAAGTGAAGGTCTTGCATCTTGCTACTGACACTGCTTTGTCCAGAATCATGAAATGAAAAGCTGGAAATAGAAGCATTCTTTCCCACATTAACACGGGCAGTGTTAGCCTTGGGCACATTTTTGGCACAGCAACACAAAAAAGTCTGTTACCGATGTTAATACGTTTTAATAAGAAAGGTCTAGATAAATGGTCCTAGGTGGAATCATAGAATCAAAGTCGTTGTAAAGCAGATGGTACTTTGTAAGGTACCTGGTTTAACCCCTGTTGCTTTAGAATTATAAAAACGGAAGCACATCAAGAGGAAGGGACTTGGGTCATCAGTTAATTACAAGGATGTAAGGTGGGGTGGAGCATCTTGGGACTGAGGTTGCCAGGGAGACCTGTATGTCCCTGCAGTGACCTTGGGCAGGCAGCCACCTGCTCTACCCCTTCGCAATCAGGCTGGCCCTGATTCTAATCAGATTTCTTTACACAAATTAAATTTACTCATTCTAAAAATTAAATTAATTAAATAAAATGTCATTTATTATTAATTCATAATTAAAAATTAAAGCTATCTGAGAAAAGACTGCTTCTGTTCATGTGCTATGTATATTCCCGGAAATCTATAAGGTTAATCACATACTCTTTTTCATTACAGATTGCTGTAAGATATTGAATATGGTTCCCTGTGCTATACAGTAGAAACTTACTGTTTACCTATTTTATATATAGTAGTTAGTATCCGCAAAGCTTGAACTCCTGGTTTATCCCTTCCCACCCCCTTTACCCCCGGACGTCTTTTAAATGCTAAATCAGATCTGCTCTCTTATCTAAAATTCTTTAGTGATTCTGCAGTTCCTTACAAGTAGATTCCAAGTCCCTCACCCTCAAGGCCCTGCCCATCTCCCTGCCTCACTCTCATCCCACTCTCCCCACCCTCCAGCTTTTCTGTACAAGGACATCTTTTCTCTGTTATTCAAATGTACCAAGGCCTTTTGACCTCAAGGCCTCTTTTGGCCTTAAATCGCCTCCCCTAGCCCTTCAAACGCTGTGTCTGTCGACGGGGCTCAGCCCCCAGCCCCCTCCTCACACAGGCCTCTCCTTCCTGCCCCCTGACAGGTGGCCGCCCCAGCTGCTCACCTGCATATCTCCCTGTTTCTTTATCACAGCCTCACACTTTTCACAGTCTGTCACTATGTTGTTTGTGTCTTTGTCTAGACCTTGTATTTTCCCCCACAGAAGGGGCATACCACCAGAACCCGGACTCGGCCTCATCACCACCAACCCCCAAAGTCTAGCAGAGCACCTGGCAAGTAATAGATACTCAGTGGATTATCTATTCAATTCATTTAATTCATTAACTAAGTAGTGGATTAGAATGCGCTAATTCATCACCTTTACAAGTATGGTGGTGGGAAACAATTTAAGGATTACAAAATCACTTTCATACACATATCTGCTCACCTTTGAGTATGTAGGTGAGAATCCCATCCTTCCAAACCTGCACTGGTTTCAGGTGAGAAAAACTCACACGTGTGCACACACACACTTTTTCCAGACAAATCATCCATTTATTTAAGGAATGTCTGCATAAATTAAATTCCTGCTCAAGAAATTTTTATACTTCTTGGGGTTTGTCATAATAAAATCTGGCCTGTGACAGCTTTCTAAAGAATTCCTTCTTCTCAGTTACTCACTCAACAAATATATGTATATATCTGAAAATATATGTATATATATGTATGTATATGTTGCTTTGCTGTACACCTAAAACGAACATTGTAAATCAATTACACTTCAATAAAAAATTTTTAAAAATTAAAATTCCTTCCTTCCTCTTGGTCACTTACTCCACAAATACATGTCAGCTACCATTATTACCATGTGACAGGTGCCATACAAGCTGCAGACCTAGAAAGGTGAAAAGGAGAGAGTCACTGCCTGTGGGCAGTCCTATTCCAGGGTGAGAACGTGTCAGCAGAGAAACAAATGAAAACTGTACTGTGGGGTGAGGGCTGACCTGGAGGCTGACCGCATCCCACAATGCTACATATCCATTTGTTTTATCTCATTTTTTTTTATCACTTTCTCTGATGAACCCTCTTGACTTCTCTGATGGGCTCTTTTTCTCTCTCTCTCTCTTTTTTTTTTATTTTATTTTTTATTGAAGTGTAGTTGATCTACAGTGTTAGTTTCAGGTGTACACAAGGCAATTCAATTATACATATACATACATGTATATATTTTCTGTACAGATTTTTTCCACTATATGTTATTACAAGAAATTGAATATAGCTCCCTGTGCTATACAGTAGGTCCTTGTTGTTTATGTTTTATATACAGCAGTGTGTATCTGTTAATCCCAAACTCCCAATTTATCCCTCCCCTACCTTTTGCTGTTTGATAACCATAGTTTGTTTTCTGTGTCTGTGAGTCTATTTTTGGTTTGTAAATAAAATTTGTATCTATTTTTAGATTCCACATATAAGTGATATCATCTGATATTTGTCTTTCTCTGACTTACTTCACTTAATATGATCATCTCTAGGTCCATCTGATGTGCTCTTTCCTCTTAACCACCCTACAAATATGCTTTCCAAGCACCACTCTCAGCCTTCTAGTCTCTTTCTCCGTGCCCTGCCTCTGCACATCTCAAGACTCCAACACCCGCAGGTGGATGGTGCCCTGACCTGACTTCTCAGACAAGCCCAGTTCTACTTCCTCCACCTGCCCTCTGAACTTTACCCTTTGGGGTTTCCTGGCAACTCAGCTTCTATATTTCCTTGCTAGAGTAGCTCCTTCCTTGGATGTCCCATTGTGAAAATGCCAGCATGGAGTCCCCATCTCTCCCGCTTAAACCCTTGAGAGTTTCCCGTTTGCCACTATCCAAGGGCAGCCATTCTCATCCATACCAACGTTCCAGCCTCCCTGTCCATGTCTCCTCAGCTGCCCCTCTCCCTCCACACACCACACTCCTGGTCGCTTCTCATCACTCCCCAAATGGCACTCACCACTTCCTGGACCGTCCCTTCTGTGACCTTCCCCACACCCCTTTCAAATTCTTGCCCCATCACAACTCCCAGAGTAAAGCATGTGCCCCACTAAGTCTTCCTCATCCCTTTGGGCCCTGTTTCTTCTTCCCCAACCTCTGTAACACAGCTCGCCTATAACAATCATTTAGCACCTCAATCAGATCCTGGCTTCCAAATGTACTTTTTAATATCTATCCCCTGCAAACTAATTTTAAGTTCTTGGAAGGCAGGCGCTGTTTGCTTTCCTTTCTTCTGCCCCTAGCTCGGCGCTGTAACACTCCTCACTAAGCGATGGATACATATGTATTAATGAGTGCTGGGTTCTGAAATCCTGCAGTGTGGACCCAGAGTGGTGGTTCATCTTCAGAGAAGCACCAACAATGGAGCCCCATCCACCAGCCACAAAGACAGATGAGCTGAGGCAGAGCTCACAGGGACAAAGTCCACAGGACAGAACCATCAGAAGAAGGACACAGCCCCGGTGCCTGGACAGCTGTTGAATGCGCTGGTGGCAGCCGACCACAGGCAGTCAGCCAGAGAGGATGCACAGAAAGCTGTGCTAGAAGTGAAAGCTCCAAGGGACGGGCTCTCTGCTCCCCTTTTGGTGGCCCCAGGGCCAATCCTCAGTGTTCAAGAGGGTTCAAAACCCTCCAGGCTACTACTTCCACCTCCTCCTCCCATCATCATGTTCTCTCTCTCTCCCTTTTCCCTTTTCTTTCTCTTCTCTTACTTCCCTTACGCTGTCCCTTTTGCGCTTCTGCAGTGGACATCTCTTGGCCAGCCTACCGTACTTTTACCCTTCTTTTATTGTGAGGAGGAAAATATGAATTCACTGACAGCCATTTTGCCTTTGAGATGGGGTAGGGAAGGGATCCTTTTGAGAGGAGGGAAAAGCAGAACTGACAAATGGAGAGAGACAGTGGATCCTGGGGATATATTTTTGAGTCGCTGGATCCAGCTATGCCTGAAGCTGACTATTTTTTCCAATTATGTGAGCCAGTAAATTCCTTGTTCACTTAAGTTATTATGAGTCAGATTTTTAGTCACTTGCAACCAAAAGAGTCCTAAAATAGCTTCCTAAAGCCAAATTGTTCATGGTATTTTAGGTCTGGAAGTAAATGTAGAGAGGAAGTTCATGACATTTACTTAGTTGAAACCCAGGAACTAGAGAGAGTGTGACTGATATGATCACACCCCTAAGTTGTACCAGAGACCAGCCTAAAACTGGCTCAGGTCTTTGCTCTCCCAGTGCTATGGTTTGTTTTTTTTTTTTTTTAGTTTTTGGGGTTTTGCCACAAAATGCTACATTAGGTCAAGGTGTTTTCTTCTTATGTAGATGTATTATTTCTCCACCTAGAACATAACATCTGGCAGGGAGGGGTGAGAGCTGTATTCTAGATTTCCCGTATGCCCTGCAGCTTAGCATGTGGCAAACTCACAGTAAGTCCTTGTGAACCCATCAGTGAGTTAAGAAGGGATTTTAACAAACATGACAAAATGCAACATTTTTTGCTTTTGTTTATGTGGAGGAAAATATCAGTCCAAAAATCATCTATAATTTTTGGGTTCTATCTAAATTACACTAAATAAATAAAATACTATTAATTCTCCCAGCAGAAACAGACACTAGGCAAATGTTCAACTTGACTTTTATATTTAGAAGCTCAGCATCCATGTGCTTTTGTTATTTTGAATACTGTATGGGCTAAAAAATAATCTGAAATACTTGTGGTCTTATTATCACATGAGCTTTTCCCAAGGTATTTCTAAATGGGCGTTTTATTAAATACAAATTATGCAGCATAATGTATTTGTTCTGAGAATCACAGCAACTGATGAGGCTTTTATGTTTGTTTTGGGAGATGTTGCATTAGCTTCCCAGGGCTGCTGCCAATAACAAAGTACCACAAACTGAGTAACTTAAAACAAGGGAGATTTACTGTCTCACAGTTCTGGAGGCTAGAAGCTCAAAATCAATGTGTTTGCAGGGCCACTCTCCTTCTGACATCTGCAGGGGAGAATCCTTCCCTGCCTCTTCCTGGCGTCTGGCGGTGACTGTCAGTCTCTGGTGTTCCCTGGCTTGCAGCTAAATCACTCCCATCTCTGCCTCTGTCATCACAAGGCCTTCTCTTCACATGATATTTTCCTCTTCTGATATGGACACCCATTATAATGGGTTCTGGCCCATCCTAATAACCCCCTCTTAGTTTGGTTACATCTTCAAAGACCCTATTTCCAAATAAAGTCACATTCAGAGGTACTAAGGGTGAGGACTTCAACGTGTCTTTGATGGAGGGGAGGGGGTACAATTTAACCCATCACAGATGTATAAATAACATTTTTAAGAGGTGTTAGAAATTTCATCTTGAAGGGCGGTACAAAAGGAAAGACTCCTTTTGGCAAGGCTGATTTATGACTTGCTGTTCAGATTCATAAGGTTAGAAGGAGATTAGTAGTTTGGCTGGCATCACAATTTTGAGAACCACCAAAATCAAGCGATGTAAATGAACAGTCTAGTAGAAGATTATCATGCAGCCCCTGTAATGTTTAGAGTCACTAAATACTTATAATGATACCAACTTCCCCCCCCAAACTCCACCCATCACACTTCTTGTGCCCTGCTCCCCGCCATCAAGTCTGCTCACTCTTCTCTCCCAGGCTGTTCTTTTTCTTCGCTCTGGACCTCCAGCCCTGACATCCTCCCAGAAATGGCCTGGGGGTCAGAGGAATTTCCCTTCCTTCCCATCTTCTGCTGTCGCTTGGAATTACTCCAGCCACCTTCCCACATCCCCAACCAACTAGGGAAGGAGAAAAGGATGCAGCGACACTAGAAATAGTTCTATTTCAGTCACATCCAAATGTGATTGTGGGTAGATTTAAATAATCAAGAGCTGGCTATAGTAGTGATGATCTGGAAAAATCAGAAGGTGTGTCAGCTCCTTGCTTGGCCTCTAAGCTTTCTATCTTTCACCTCCCTGGAGCCATAAATGATATCTCTTCCTTAGGAATTTCCTGTGTTCAGTGATTGGGTACCCTTGCACAGAACTTATCTCCACACTGAGCGCCACACGTCAGATTACTCTGTTTCTTCTGAACTTTGAGCTTCAACGGCCGGGGGTGGGAGAGGAAGGGAGGGAGGGAGACCGTCACTGATCAAGGGTTCTGGGAGGGGGTAGTGACACAAAGCCAACACGGAGATGTGGCAGGGAAGACCTGGCCCTGAGAAGTCTAGGGCTGGGAAAAGGAGGCAGTGAACTAGAAAGCACAAATTAGACACTAAAGACAAAATAATAGAGAATAGTCAAAGTGTTAGCTGTTAACTTACATTTTCTTGCCTCCTGCCCCATTCCACTGTCAGCACTGGAGGGCAGTTCTGTCTTATGTGCCACTGTATCTCCAGCACCCATTATCCCACCTGGCACACAACAGACTCCAGTCTCTTTGGCCATCTTTCATTTCCTGCAATTTGCAAAGCTCTTTCCTATTTCTGAACCTTAGCACAAACTAAGAACACTTTCTCTTTTCAAATGATGATCTCCTTCTCATCCTTTGATTCACAGCCTAAAAGTTAGCTCCTTGAAGAGCTCTATCCCTATTTAAAGTAAATTTTACACACTCTCGTGCACACGTGCGTGCGCGCACACACGTTAGCCTCCATCACAGCATCCTGTTTGGTTTCTTCCCAGCCCATACAACAATCTGTCATGCGTTGTTCTTTGTGTATCTCCTCCACTTGGCTGTATGTTCTAGGAGGAGAAAATTCATAACCGTTTTGTTCACTGTTGTAGTCCCAGCAATAGAACATCTAAGACACTCAACAGATAAAGGTTAAAGAACAAAAAGAATGAAAATATGTAACCAGAATGTAAAGAATCTATATGAATTTTCATACTACGTTACATAGGAATGTAGCATAAAATAAGGATGGCATCTCAGACCAGAATAGGAAAGATGAATTAATTAATAACGACCTAGGATCGATTGAATAACCAAAACTAAAGCGGAATCCATTCCTTCCTTATTCTACATTAAAATCAATTCCAAATGAATGAAAGATGTAAGCCTCGAAAAATAAGTCATTAAAAAAACTTGAAGAAAATGTATAAGAAGTCTTAATCATCTTAATGCAGAGACTTCTTCTAAGTAAGCCAAAGAAGAAAAGATTGGCATATTTAAATACATAAAAACTAATACTTTCTTCACACGCACATACACACTCAAAACATAAACAGAGACAAAAGATAAATTGGAGGATTATAATCGCTACATTTCACAGGGACCTAGATTTTATGATAAATATTGTACAAGTAAATAACGAAAAAACTAATAACTCAAAATAAAAATAAAGGACATAAGCAGACTGCAGCAAAATTAATACTAATGACTTTTAAGGAATGAGGTATATAATTATAAAACTATCAATGGAAAAGAATGTAAACTAAACAGTGAGATAACCATTTTTTATCTTTGAAACTGGCAAAAGTGAAAAAGTCTGATATTCTTTAGTGTTGGCCAGTATGCGGGGACAGGAGCACTGGCATATTATTTGTAGGCGGGTATACACTTTGTCTTTTGAAAGTCAGCCTTGTGGGTCAGCTGGTCTTTGAAAGTCATTCAGCATTTTTTCGTCTGTGTGTAGGGCAACCTGGTAACATCTCTCGGAATTTTAATGCACATACTGTGGCCAGCAATTGCATTCTAAGATTTTGTATCTACAGGTAAACATGCACACATATGCAAAGATGCATAAATGAAGATATTCATGCAAAAGACCAAAAGAACCTAAATGACCTTGAATAGTGAACTGGTTAGGTAAGGTTTGGTTCATACCCATAGTAGACTACCCCACGGCCACTGAGAAAGAAATGCGTCAGTGTCTTGTATCTACTTGGTATATGAAATACTCAGTGCTGAATAGAATGCAATGTACAAACCCATTTGTTGAGGGGAAAAAAAAAAAGCCAGAGATAGACAGACAACCCCATAAACAGAGAGACAGATAAACATGGCTCTGTATGCTTACCATTTCTGGAAGGACTCACTTAAACATCAGGGGGAAGGGACTGAGAGCTCTGTAGGCTTACTTTTTATGGTACCTTTTCATATTATTAGGGGGAAAAAATGTACCATCTGCACACATCCCTTTTTAAATTTAAAAACTAGCTATATTATAAAAATGATGTTAGCATAACTCAGTGTAGCCTTCAAAAAGATTCTCTGTCATAATTATAGTGATATTAGTAAAATAAGAAGATTGTTCAATCTTGTTTGGTTAATGCTTTTATCATTCCAAGTTACAAAATTTTAAATGAACACCTAAAATTAAAAAAAAACACAAAGAGTAACATTAATAATCCAGGAATGAGACAGGTTTAGTCCTTTATTTGGGAAGAAGATATTCAACTTTAAAGGCCTACACCTGGTTTATTAATAAATATTTTATTTTAAAAAGATGGCCAACAAGGCAGGTAGGGCAGGTTAAGATCATTTGTAGCTGGGGCCGCGCCCTACCCATCCCCAACAACGTATTCAAATTCAGTGCCAAAAGTTACTTATTAAACTCAAGAGATATTATGCCCTAGGAAACCCATTATAAACTTGGCCTGTAGAAGAACTGATCTCTTAATGAAATACAGAACAACTGTCTCTGAAAAAAACGAAAATGGGCAATCGGCATGTAAGTATTTATTGCTTTTGGGAATCAAACCAAGTTCTAATTTTGCTTAGCATGTGGAGAAATTTAAACTATGAAATTGTGATTGATACTTACCATTGTGATCACCCCTAATTGTTGGTTTTCAGCACAGCATACCATGCTTTTAAAATGCATTTGGAATGTATTTTTTCTGCATTAGTCAGAAATCTCTTAGGAGGAGCTAAAGGGAAGTGTTTAAAACAAGGTAGTAAATAGGGCCTTGCAGAGAGCAGGTGGTTAAAATGGTATTTGAGGAATGTATAACTAAAAGCTGTTAGTCTCTAGCAAAGCTGCACAAAGCTTCCTCAACTGTGTCCATCAGTGTCTTGGGAATACAGGTTCACGGTGCAAGTATCGATAGACAAAGGTGACAGTACTCCTATAAGCCCATATAACTTGGATTGAAAGGTAAAGATACCCCAGTATTTCTTCTAAACAGCATCAATCATCAGATATTTGTAAATATTCATGGAATGGATTTCATATTTTCCTTTTCTTCTGAAATGTCTAGGCTCGTGTGAATAGCATATCTATAAATGATTAAAGGCTAAAAAACTGCCCAAAATACTACCATTTGGAACCAACTATGCACAAGGCAGGTCAGAGTTAAATCTTGAATTTTTTTAACAGCAAAAACAGGTATACCTAAAGCTTTTGCAAGAATAGTTTTAATAAGGTTTTGTGGTACCTACTGTTGCTTCCCATGGCAAGAAGGATTTATTGTCTGTTCACTAGGATCGAAGAGAATAAAACTCCAAAGTTTTTCTGTAAACTAGAACTTTGTTTATAAGGTTTTCTCCTTTGCTGTAAATTAAACTTGTACACAGATGGTTGCAAACCTACAAGCATCTTCTTCGGAGAGGCATTATTTTTTAAAATCATCTGTAAATAGCATTTTCAAACTAGCCAAGGAATCCACTTAGATTCTCTTTCAGAGACACTGAAACCCACTTTTACAATACTTCTGATTGATGCAGAGGACCTCAGGAAAAATCACTGGCCCCGCCTTAGCAGCTTAATTTAAGGAGGATGTTTTCATCCCTTGAAAGTCAACCCCATGGGGCAGCTGGCTTGTGTGAGTGGTCAAGCATTTTTATGTATTTCTTTTTTGAATCTTCAGAGCCAGTCTTACTCCCTGCCAGAAGGCAGTCAACAGTTGCCCAAAGGGCCTGCCCAACCCTCGGCAGCCGTGCAGCCTCGCAGCCACCCGTCAGGGAGGGGAGAGCCAGAGTCCCATCAGCCAGTAAGCACTTTATTTTCCCTCCAAATCAATCGTATCAATGGGCTTTCTCATGGGCCCCATATTACTCACAAATGACTTGTCATACTGGACCCTTCACAGTCCTCTGGTCCCATCAGGGATTGCTTCCAAGCAGGGAAATTTTTTTTTCCCTAGAAAATGTTACAATAATTGCAGCTAAGGTAAAAATGTAACCTCGGAACTCAGCTTCTCTTCCCAACAATGTCCCCTTAAGGATGCCCTGCAACAGAGTACACGATACCACACTATGCCTCTGTGACACTGTAGGAAATACAACTGGAATTTAAACATGTGCACAAGGCGTGGATATGTCCTCAGACTGTGTTTCTAAATAAGTAAATGTAAAACCTTTTTAAAGGACGAAGAGTGGTCCCAGTCACGACAAATTATTTGCATTAGAAAGTGACTTGAATGTGCACAAACTTAAAACTCCCAAGCTCATAGTTTTAAAGCAACTACAAAACCAAAGCAAATTTACAAACTAAATGCTAGTACAATACAAGTCAATGATGTGCGAAAAGTATGTTATTGATGTAGTGTAATAGATAACGAGATTGCTGAGATTAAATGCTGTGCTCAGTGTAAAACGGTGCTGATTGCTATAATGTGAGGGTTTTTGAGTTGCAGAATGCCTAAAATATGATGTGGTGTGTGACTTCCTGGTTCTCCTATCATGTTTCTCTATCCAAACAACTGAGAACCTTTTGTTTGTAAGACTTCCTGTAATACAGTTGGGACTTCTCTTGGCTAAAATGTATGCTTTTTATATTAAACCTCCCTCTGTTCTCTGTTCTTTTATCATTAGCTTGCAACAATTAAAGTATGGCTATTTGGCATTGAACACAAATGCAGGCATTGAGATCTTGTGCTAGCCCCTGGCCATCCTGATTATGCAATACATTTCATACCAGCTTTTACATATTAGTTATTATCAGCATTAAATACACTATAGAAAAAGCCTACTAGGAAAGTTGTGAATCCCCAAGAGTATGTCCACAGACCAGTGTCCACAGATAACTGTTTGACAAACATTGCTCTAAAGCCAAGAGAATGTTGGCCAAGAAATTACATTTTCCAAGGTACTGTGATAGGGAATCCTAGCCAATTCTGAAAACAGAAAATTACTTTTTTGCTTTGTGCTTTCCTCCAATCCTTTTGCCATCGTTCATGATTTCTTTTGAACTGAAGACATAGTGTTTGCGACCAGCCTGTTTGGAGCTGTAATAATTGATCCTGGGATATTATCATTTGCTAAAGCATGCAGTGTTCAAAGAGTTTGCTTAGCCTGGAGGACATGTCCCTGTGCCCAGTGAGCTTTGTGCGTAGACAGAAAAATAAGATCCACAGGAAAATCTGCTTGGGTTTAGCCAGTGAGCTTTGTGCGTAGACAGAAAAATAAGATCCACAGGAAAATCTGCTATGCTACCGTGTGAGTTCTTTTCAAGAGACTCGCTATCTAGAGGAAAATAGAATACTGACACATAGAGTGAGATGACTTTGTCATAGAGTGTTGCCGAAGGGTATGGACAGAGTAATAGACAAGGAGCGAGATTTAGGGAAGCCATTGATAAATGTGGAAATAATCACAAACTCAGAAGGACTATGGATTTCCAGAAATTTTTTTAGATGCATGAAGAGGCACTAGAAAGGACTCCTACCTTGCGACTTAAAGTGTAGACCCTGGTCTAGGAGCAACAGCCACGTGGCCCGGGTGCTTTATTAGAAATGCAGAATCTCAGTAGACCTACTGAATCAGAATTTGTATTTTAACAAGATCCTCGGGTGATTTTTATACATGTTAAAGTCTGAGAAGCACTGGACTGGGGAGCAAGTCCTTAAACGTGGCTGGACATTGGAGTCACCTGGGGAGTTCTTAAACCACTGAGGCCCGAGTCCCAGCCACCGAGAGTTTGAATTAATCGGTCTGGTGGTTGGCCTGGGCACTGGGATTTCTAAATGCTCCCCCAGGCGATGCTAATGAGCGCAGAGTTTTGAGAAACAGTGAACTGGAGCACAGCATGATCCTTACAAGAACAGTGTCAGGAGTGCCGGTAAATGAAAACCAACTTGTAAATCTTAGAACACCTGCTCAGCGATCTGCCACGGCGTTTGTGAACATGCCACGTTTACGACATGCCAATATTTAGCTAACACAAACATTGTCTGAAATGGAGAATAGTTTGGGACTGGTAGCAGGGGAACGCCAGGCACGTTCAGATGAAGGTGGATCGGGAACACCTGGGAGATACACGCCAGGTGGGGACTAGGTCCAGATTCCTGAGAAAAGAAGGGAGGCTCTAGAGACAGGAGAGAATGTGACTGGGAATTTGGGACAAAAATAAGTCTGACTTTAACCAAGAGTGTGCATTCAACTGTTATCCCCCAAATCAAAGAATCACAGTGAAGCCCGAGCAGAAACCAGCCTAGACTGTGCAGTAATTCCCCTCCTATCAGGAAATCTTTCATCCCAGGAAGTTAGTCCTTCAGATCACCATCAGGCATATAAGAGGAAACAAAAAGGGCCTCTGATGTCAAAATGTGACATGCACTGAGGCACACCTTCTTTAGGAATGATAACTCTCCCACTCAAAGTCTAGCTACATTTTAGGCACAATTACACAATCTGGGCTTTGGAGGTTTCTTGGCTATAGTAGATTAAAAGCAGTCATTTCAAAGAGGTGGGAAAAAAGGCTGCCAAGAACAAGTACACTGACAGAGGGAAGAACAGGCAAGCCAAAAACTTGACACAAGAACCCCAAAGCTGCAGGAGCCTGTGGTCACTTAGCATAGGGGGCGGGGCAATCCAGTGCAAACCAGTGCACGCGCGGGCATCTCTGCTCTGCCACACAGCAACATAAGCTAAAAGTGCTAGTGATGATGGGCACAACTGGAGATTTAAAGGGCGCCTTCTGAAGTTATGATGCTAATAACATTTTCCAAGTGCTTGCTAGTCTATGCGCAGTTCTGAGCTGTGGTCCATGAAATTTGAGCCCTTTGCTCTACAAAGCATTTCATGTATGTATGTCATTTAGTCCTCACAACAATTCCATGAGGGAGGTATTATTATTATTGTCCCCTTTTAAATATGGGGCCAGTGAAGCACAGAGAGGTTAGGCAATTTGTCCCAGGTTGTACATCCAGTAATAGGTGAAGCATGCATTTGGGTTTGGGTAGAAGTTCTTCCCAGAACATCTTGGGCTCATATTATACCAACTAGAAGCTCCCCTATTGGGATTTCTACAACTATTGAACCAGATCACCACTCATCTCTTTACCCACATCCCTGAGCTTCCTCCTTCTCCCCCTGTCCCCAAGCCAGATTAGAACCACGTCCTCAGTGCTCCCATAATACTCTGTGTATAACACCATCACTTCTCTACCACATAATTTTAGAACTGTTTATACACTTGCCCTGCACTGGACTGATGGCTCCCTGGGGGTAGGACTGTGTATTGTTCATCTTTTCATCCCCTTTACCTACACAATGCCTGCCACATAGCAAATGCACAAAGTTTGATGAATTCATCAATTCATGACATTTTCTAAATGAGCTTTAATCAAACCAATGTTTTGCTCAGTTGGAGTCCCAAGCTCTATAACAATCACACCCCACGACCAATGTGGGGGTCAGGTCCCAGCGCCTGCGTTTTTTAAAACTCCCCAAGTGATCCTAGTGAAGAACCGCAGGTCTAATATCAGATATTCCTCTAGTGCGATGGTTCCCAAATGGCCCCCAGACCAGCACCATTGGTAACCCCTAGGACCATGTTAGGAATGCAAGTGATTGGCCACCCAACCCCAGATCTACTGAATCAGAAACTCTGGGGGTGGCACCCAGCAATTGCCACTGAACAAGCCCTCCAGGTGGTCCTGATGTTCGTTCGTGTTTGAGAAAAAGTGTTGAAGCAAAAGTTTCTCACGGGCCTCGCTAGAGCAGTGCCCCAGGTCTGACTATGAACCCCTCTGCCTGTGAAGATGCCCTGATGATGGCATTTAAAGCCTTTTTTAGCCCCATGCCCTCCTCCCGGGCCTCTTACACCACGTGCAACCAGAGAACTACCCTGTTCTGCTCCCTCCACCGCCCATGCCAGGCTGCGCTCTCTCCCACCTCCCACCTTAGGGCTGCACAGTGAACTAGCAGTGACGAGAGGCCCCCTACCCACTGAGAGGCAGGAAGTCACTCTCCACCCTCTCAGTCAGCTCAACATATTCTTTAAGAGAAACTACCATGATCCAGGTCCTGTTTGAGGCTCTGTAGATAAAAAGAGGGTAAGAGAAACACCTACAGTCCATGTCCTCAAAATAGCTCACAGTCTAATCAGGGAGGCAAACAAATAAATAATTTACATATATGTGATGGATACACTAACAGAAACGTGTCCATCGTAAAAAAGTTCTGAAGTTCGACAGAGGAGGGAGTGATGCTGGGTGGGAGAAATGGTTAGAGGAGGGTTTCTAAAGCAGAGAAAGGCATTCTTTGTCATGCAGGAGCACAAAGAGGTACAGGAAGGTGGGTGTGGCTGGCAAGTCACCCTCTAGCCCTGCCAAAGTCCTTAGTGCCTCGTCCAGAAATCCTCTCCCCGAGGCTGGGAGCTTCTGCAGGGCAGACACCATGTCTTTCTCGTTGCTGTAGCTCTGGGGCTTGACACATAGCAGGTGCCCCATTCATATTTTTGATAGAAAGATCAATATACAGGGAGCAGAGACAGGAGACAAGGCTAGACAGGTGCACAGGGGTGACCCAAAGGCCCTTGTACATCATGCGAAGCATATTGGTTTCCTAGGGCTGCTGGGCAAACTAGTACAAGCTGGAAGGCTCAACACGATGGAAACTTATTTTCTCAAAGTTCTGGAGTCTCGGTGTTGGAAATCAAGGTGTTGCAGGGCCACATTCCCTCTGACGGCTCCAGGGAAGAATCCTTTCTTGCCTCTTTCAGATTCTGATGGCCCCAGCGCATTGCATTCCTTGGCTCAGGGCAGGATAACCCTAATCTCTGCCTGCCATCTCGTGGAGGGCCTTATTCCCTACCTGTGTCTCTCTGTTTTCTCCTCCTCTTCTTCTTCTTTTTTTTTTTTTCCTTTTCATTTACAGGCTTATTTGCTTTTTTTTTTTTTTAATTGAAGTAAGGACCCCAGTCATTGGATTTAGGACCCTCTCTAAGACCAGAATGATCTCATCTTGAGATCCTTAACTAATTACATCTGGGAAGACTCTATTTCCAAATAAGGCCACATTCGGAGGTTCTGAGTAACATGAATTTGGGGGACACTATCAACCCATGATGCCAGGGAAACTGGGTTTTATTACCCGAGGCTAGTAGCTGTTTTTAAACTTTGCATATCAGATTCCTTTGGAAGGCTTGTTTAAGCAGAAAGCTGGGCCCCATGCTGATTCAGTGGACACTCAATAGAAGGGCCTGAGAATGTGCATTTCTGACAAGTTCCTGGTGGTGCTGATGCTGCTGGTCTGGGCTCCACACTTTGAGAAGCACTATGTTAGGCAATAGAGAAGCCCCAGTTGATCTCAGACAAGGGGGTGATGAGATCAGAGCTGCACTTTGGATGGACCATGCTGGAAGCTGGAGGACAAAGGTCTGGAAAGAAACATGACCAAAGGCAAGGCAAGCACTTGAAAGGCAGCAGCCCTGGAGAAAGATGAGGAGCCCCTGCCCCCAACAAAAACAGTGACACTGGGATTGGGGAGAAGAGGACAGATGGAGGGTCAGAGCAAGATAGCTGGCTGAGTGGTGGGAGACGGGAGATGAAGGGTAAGGAGGACTACAGAGCGACTCCCAAGTCCCTGGCCAGGCAAAACGGAGGTCTGCAAGGTGAGAGGATGAGTTTGGTTTGAGGATCTGTTGAGTCTGAGGTATCTGTGGTTCACCTGGGTACAATGCCCAGCAGGTAACTGGATCTGAGACTCAAGAGAGAAGTCTGGGATTGAGGTCATCTGGGAGTATAAATTCGGTTTTTGTTTGTTCTGCCTTTAAGTTAGTGTATATTTGTTAGCAGACTGCTGGACAAACGGTGGCTTTTGTCATTGCAAGCACAGGGTCACAAGCAAGAAGGAAGGGGATGGAGAAACAGTCTTTCTCCTCCTGAACCACTCTCCTATCAGTGAGGAAAACCTTTCGGGAACGCCCCAAGCAGACATCCCTTTCTACGCCATTGGCCAGAACTGGTCAAAAGCCCATCCTAGACCAATCCCTGGCAAAGGTGAGGAGGACAGGGATGGATCATGACTCTTCCCCAGAGCTACGGGCGTCATCTTGTCAGCTAGTGTTCACTCACTCTCTCTCTCTCCTTTCTACATCTTGGCCTCATTTTCTTCTACTGAAAATGAACTTTTTCTTTGCATTGGTGTGGGAGGCAAAAGAAGTTGACGAGAGGGAGACCTGGCCACAGATGATTCAGGCACCACAGAGCATTCCCTGCCCTCATGTCGCTCCAGATTAATGACCCCAAGGGAAAAGAGTTTCTTTCTCTAAGCATCTATACGTCCAACGTCAGGGAAAAATTCTGACTGGCTTGGGTGTGTATCTACTCCTTGGACAAGCACTGTGGTCAAGGCTGGCCTTACCCATCCTTGGGTCGAGGGACATTGTTTTATCAGTTTTGCTCTCTTATAACCATTATTTTTATTACTACTGTTACTACGACGACGACGACGACTACTATTGAATGGACTGAGATAGAAAGAGAATGAAGTCTTGAAGATTGGACAGAAAGGCAGTAAAATAATTCACCCTCCCGTTGACGGGATTTGGATTGTGGTGGGAGTGGAAGGGAAGATAAAAATGTTAAAAAGAATTTTAAAGAAATAGTAAGTCTGGATCCAAAGCATACTGAAACTCTTTCCAGGGGAAAGAATGGCATTCCTTGTTTTGATCCTGGCTAAGATGAAAACTTGCCCAAAGCAAATCGAGCTCTTTCACTCTGTTTCCTTTTCAGCAGATCAGAACGTGTTCGCACACTGCTGGGCCTGCCCTACCGCACGGCCTGCAGCGCTGTTCCTTGCTGCAACGGCTCGGCTCAGCCCCCCAGGTTTTCTCTTTCCAGTTCCATCTGCCCACTTAGCATTGACTCTTGAGAATCCCAGAGTACACGAGCTTCCTTTTTTCCTGTAAGCAATGAACCCCAAATTTACACTCTCATTGAAAAACAAAACAAAACAAAACAGAAACAAAAAGAAAACAGCTTTTGGCAATAGAAGGAGGAAATGGATAATTCTTGTCTAATGAGAAAAGTGCTTCATTTTTCATAACTCTTGAAGGCACGGTTCCTTTCACAGTTGACAAATAGCTGTCATCTTCCCATAACCACCTTATCCTCCAAGTTCACCTTTGTTGAGGTAATACAGCAGTAATTGGGTATCTGGATGTTTAGCACTCTTCAGAGGTCTCTCACTCCCCAAGCAATCTGTGGACAACCTCAAAGCTGACAGTCATTTCCCCCAGGACACGAAATCTTGTTTTGAGACAGCGCATGTTATTCTGCCTCTAGTAGAAGCTCTGAGTTGTCCGGCCCAACATGGTCCTGAAGGGCCCCTAAGAATGAGTTAACTGGGGCTGCCAGCTGAGGCTGTGATGCAGACAAAGAAGCAGGGGGTGATGACAGGCTTCTCACTTTGGACCAATTCAAACTCTTCTTCCTAGTTATCTTATCCCAGTACTCATCTTTCAGATCTGTCATCTGGGCTCCTCCAAAACAAAATCAAAGAAAGAAAAACACCACGGTCCACTTCTAATTTCCCTTTTATGTAACCACGGCAGTTCATTCTTTGTGATTGAGGACCTTGCTTTAGTCAATAGCTATGGTTCATTTACCACCAGAAGCTCAGCACCTTTAAAGGTAACATGTTGACAGAGTTGTTACAGCCACTGGGCGAGGGTTGTAGACCCTCAGCACATTAGATCTTGGCACTACTGACACTTGGAGCCAGACCATCCTTCGTTGTGAGGGGCTGTTCTGTGCCCTGAAGGATGTTTAGCAGAATCCCTGGCCTCTAGGACTAGATACCACTAGTATTCCCTTATTTGTGACAATGAAAAGTGTCTCTAGACATTGCCAAGTGTCCCCCAGGGAGGCAAAATCGCTCTTGGTTGGTTGAGAACCACTTCATTAAACACAGACCTTAAATGGGAAAGCGAGTCTAGGGGGCAGGAGATGTCCCCACAATGTCTTTATCTGGCTGAGTTTCCACCAGCAATCAGGCATTCCTGCCCCTCTGGCCCAGGCTCTCCCTCCTTGATTGCCTTTCTTATCACAGGATAAAAGCCAGCTCATCTGGAAGACTGACCCTTGCCATCCTGTTGCTGACAACAGCAGCCAAGAGGCAGCAGTTTTCCCCCCAAAGACTGTTAGCTAATTACTAGGTTCTAATGGCCAGAATGAAAAGGACTTCCCTGCAAAAATACCCAGCAGCAAAGCTGCTGAGTAACTGGTTTTCCTGCCTAGATGAACAGGGCTTATCTGGAAAGATATTGACCGAAATAATCATGAGTCAATTTGCTCACCTCTGGGTGTAGCCCCCAAAAAGGCTGCCTCATCTCCTTATCCCAGAGCTCAGGGCATGGTAGACCCATCCCATTGCTTGCACTTCTGAGTATACTGCCAGTACCTTCAGGAACAACGGTGCCCAACACCTTGAAGAGACTTAAGTTCAGATCTCCTTAAGGCCAGGTCCCAACCCCGGAGTCATCTTTGATGGTAAAAATCAGATCAACATATATAACCCAGAAAGCATAGTCTAAGAATGTTTGTCTTTCTGGAAAATGACCTACTATGCCAATCTTCATTAAAAGGTGTTCTTAAAATACCAACATATAAATAACCCCAAATTTAGGAGGCAGATTTTTTTTTTAACCTGAAAATTTTCACTCAATTTTCAGAACATGCAGCATACATAAGTAAGTCACACTGAGATCTGATCCAAGGGGATTTTTTTCTATTTTCCACCTCATTTGACAAAGATGCAAATATCTGTACCTGTTTAGAGTGATGGCCAAACCTTTAGTGGTCATACCCGTGACTTTAAAACGGCATCTCTGAAAGGATGGCTCAACAGCAAAAAGCAGCAACCTGAGTTTCCAGCACACTTCAAAGGTTAAGCCAGGCTCAAGCTTCCTAACACACTTTCCTAGCTGTCTGGTCTACCTCCTTGGTTACTAGACCTTGAAAGCAGATCCAAATGGGAAGAGGATCTGGTAATGGAGGAATCAGCTTTGCTGTTAGAGTGACCATGGTGAGTCCTAATTAAAATGGAAGAATAACTATATGGTGAAATAACCAAATATTCTGTTAAGATTGAAGCTATGCTTAATATACCCAACAGAGTACACTATAAAATATATTTTTTTCTATTTAACAATTTAACTTTTTGCTCTGACAAGCATTTAAGTGGATTTTGATTTAAAACAAACAAAAAAAGCAAGACTTTTTATCAAATTTATTGTTTCAAGGAAACCATGCCCGAGAAGCAATCAACTTAATGAAACAATATGCCACTAATCACCCAAGATTCATGTTTAAAGATGTGAATGACCCCTCTGCTGTGTTTCAAATTGCCCATCAATGTCTACTGAGCGTATCTGTGAAAATGTCACCAGGATGTTTTCTGGCCCTGAATTCATGAACTTTAATAGTCCAATACTTTGCATTTATGTTAACTGGTTTCAAAGTACAAATGAGTGACCAGTTAAAGGTAAAAGAACATTGTCCTGAGAGAGAGAGGAGTCCACTTTTTTCCATAAGCAAGTAAGGGAACCTGGGCCTCAGCTTATCTGTAAAATGAGGATTAATTACATTGAATAATGTTTCCCAAACTTCAGACTTTAAGTGTGACCTTCTTGAATGTTGACAAATAGACATGTGCCACTTGTTCTACTAATAGCTCTATTAACTACTTTCTTGAAATCCACTCATCTTTTTGACGCTAATAAAGTTTTATATTAAAAAGAAAGTTTCTATTAGTACCATAAATGGGAAACCAATGTCAGTAGAAGTAAGTACAGATAACCAAATGGAAGCAAGAAGAGTGTATTAAATTTGAACCAAGTACTATCTCCAAATACCAAGTACTCAGTTTCTGTCACCTGTTTTTGATAAAAAGACCTGTTTGCATGTAATAGAGAAGGGGTTTGCAAAGTACCTATTTGAGGCTTTATGGGGCATTCAACCTTTGTTGCAACTACTCAGCCCTGCCTTGTAGTGTGGAAGCAACCACTGATCAAGGGGATATGGGTGGGTTGGCTATGTTCCAATAAAGCTTTATTTACAAAAACAGGTGATGGGCTGGATTTGGCCTGCAGTCTGCATTTTGCCAACCCTTGAACTGGAAAAGTGTGAAAGACACACTACTACCAGGCAAAGGCTGACTAATTAGAAGAATCTAGAGAGAGTTTTAAAAGTAACTTCTTCCCACTTGGAAATCCAATGGGCTTTAATACCTTCAATGTTCCATGTCATCCTTTTTGGAAAACCTTGGGTTGAATTTCTATCCTAAGAATCTATGATAAACCTCTTCCCTTTATCTTTTGCTCCTTGGATAAAGTCTAGGAGTTCTTACTTGTACAAACCCTCAGTGTACACATATGTATATAAAACCCAGGATTACCCAGAAAACCCTCAATCTTGGGTAGTCAAACAGTATTCACCTTGGCACTAGCCCACCACTCGCAGAAAGTCCTCAATTCTTTCCAAGATGGTCATGAACAGTTTTGGAGAGGAGATAAGGCTTCAGCAAATTTCCTTAAGTAGATTCATTCTCAATCATGGGCAACCAAGTGTTTAAAAACAAATGGAGGGGCTCACAGCTCCGTGTTCAGTCCCCAAGCTTCTTTGGCGCTCTGAGGACTCAGTAAAGGAAGGAATCCACTCACAACATCCCTCCTCTCCTTCCCTACCTCACACTGATGGGCCCCTTGCTGATCAGACACATCAGCAGTCATTCTGCATGGGCTCTGTCAGGTAGGGTGAAGTGACAAAATACCTGTGAAAGTGTTTGACAGTTTTTCAGGCTGGAAAGCAGTCACCCAAAAAGAGCAAACATCAGAAACTGGCCACCCTGCTGGCCTCATGCCTTTTCAGTCTTCAAAATGCCTCTGCTAAAATTCAACTCCCTGGCACACTGCGGTCCTTGAACTGTGATCCCCAGGAACTAAGGGCAAGATGTTTTGGGAAAGGGGAACTGGAAGATTTGGGGTCAGATGGGGAGGGGAGGAGGAAGAGTCCTGAGATCCTGTTGGAGAAAGTCAGAGAAGCCAGCTCCTCCCTGACCAGCTCCGATCTGCATCATGAAATCTCTCTGCCCAGTACTCTCTTATGTTGTCTTTTTTCCCCAGCTTCACTGAAACATAATTGACGTATAGCATTATGTCAGTTTCAGGTGTACAATGTGTTGACTTGATACACTTATATACTGCAAAATGATTACCAGCATAGCATCAGCTAGCACCTGCAGCAAGGCACATGGTTACCATTTCTTTT
This sequence comes from Camelus ferus, assembly GCF_009834535.1. Classification (NCBI taxonomy): domain Eukaryota; kingdom Metazoa; phylum Chordata; class Mammalia; order Artiodactyla; family Camelidae; genus Camelus; species Camelus ferus. The sequence continues at coordinate 13,341,393 of NC_045720.1, forward strand.
CTGTGGTGAGAACATTTAAGATACTTTCTTAGCAACTTTCAAGTATATACTACAGTATTATTTAACTATAATCACTATGCTGTGATTAGATTAGATCACATAAGATCCCCAGAACTTACTCATCTTATAATTGTAAGTTTGTACCCTTTGACCAGCCTCTCCCCTTTTCCCCTAGTTCCTTGTAACCACCATTCTCATCTCTGTTTCTATGAGTTTAGCTTTTTTAGATTCCCACATATAAGTGATATCATACAGTATTTGTCTTTCTTTGACTTATTTTAGCTAGCAAAACGCCTGCAACCTCCATCCACGTTGTCACAAATAGCAGGATTTCCTTCTTTCTCATGGCTGAATAATATTCCATTATATATGTGATATTAATATTCCATTTTTAATATATGCATGTGTGTGTGTATATATATATATATATTATCGCATCCTCTTTATCTTCTTTGACAGACACATATCTTGGCTATCGTGAATGATGCTGCAGTGAATCACATTGTCTTATTTTATCTTCCTGAGATTCTGCTGGGTACAGCATGTATTAGTCCCCGTTTACAGAAAAGAAGCAGAAAGCATGATTCCATTTGACTCAGAAGGAATATTGGGAGCAGAGTTTGACAATATGCCTCTCCTGCAAACATACTTTGCTCTGGGGAGAGGCTGTCTGTTTTGCCTTGCAAATAGTGATAATGGCCTTCATTTTTTTCATTTCACTTCCTATTGTCTCATCATCAAGAACATTTATTGATCCCAAGGCCATCCAAGTGGTCCTTGGCTTCCCTGGTCAGCAGACAAGTCACAAGTCTCAACTGGTGTTTCTATAAAAAACAGCATTCTAAGGGTTGAAATGAGCTTTTCTACTGTGAAAATTTTTTTAATAAATAATTTTTACAGGGACAAAAAAATTGGTTAGTGAGGAGTCAATAGTAGAGTTTCTGGATTCAGACTGTGTAGCTTTGAGTTCCATCACTTACTAGCTGTGTGACCTCAGGCAATTAATTAACCTCTCTGTGCTTTGGTTTCCTTATCTGCAGAAAAGGAGGTAATAATACCTACTTCATAGAGTTGTTGTGAAGGTTGAGTAAGTTATATGTAAATTGTTTGGACCAGTGTCTGGCACATAGTAAGTGCTTTATATTTGGCTATCATTCTCAGTTTTAAATGTTTATCCCATAAATTTCTCTTACACACTTAGCTCCCGCTACTGCTTATCTACAAGCACAAAATGTCTTCTGATTTAGGACAAAATTATGTAATCAGCTATTTTAAAGTTGCCACACAAAGCACCATGTCAGGGGCTCCTTCAACACTCAGAAGGAATCAGGTCAAGATGGAAGGAAGTAACAAAAATAACTTTAAGCCCTCACTATATGCGAGCATCCTGCCAAGTGATTTTGATACATAGCCTTATAACAATGCACACGAGATGGATGCTGCTACTACCATCTTTCAGATGGGAAAACCAAGACTTAGAAAGGGATAGGGAGAGAAATAGCATCATGCCAGGTTCAAGCATAGATATCTTGGAGCAGGGGGTTACCAATGTGACCAGAAAGAAGGCTCTTTCCCAAACTGGACCTCAGTTTCCCCAACTCTATGCAAGGCAAGTTTAACCCAAATGGCCAACGTTAACTCAAGGGGCCATTAACTAGCAGCTGCGATGGTCATTGCCATCGCTGAGAATGCAGGCATGTCTGAGGCTCTCCCCAGCACAGCCTTCATTCTGCTCCTGTTTCATAAGCTCAGGCCCTAGTTCTAATCCCAGCCCTCGTTTTTAGTCTCCTCAGCTCCTTCCTGATTCTAAGTCAGTTCAAACAGCTGTTCTCTTTAGATCAGTGTACAGAGAGCCCTCTGCCCTTTGCCCTCCGGCACTTCCTCAGAGACTTTCTGTCTCAGAGCCTGGATACCAAGCAACCACTTTTAAATATTTACCAAGCAGACTGCAGCAAGCCAAGGCTTCTGGGGATCTGCACTGGGAAGGCAAACAATTAACATGCCACTCCCATTACATTTTGATAATATTTCAGAGTTTACAAATGACCCTTACAGCCTGACGTCACGCAGCATCCCACCTCCTACGTGCCACCACCTGAGTGCTTACTGTAATCCGGCCCTGTGCTGCTGCAACCCAGACATGACTGCATCCAAATCGCACGCCACCCATGAGCTGGGGCACCTCCACTCTGAAGATGAGGCAACAAAGGCTCAGAGAGATGGGTCAGCTTGCCCGTGGTCACACAACCAGCAAGGGGCAAAGCGTAATTGAACCCAGTAGGTCTGACTCCCAAGCCCACACTCTGTCTTTATGTCACATTTAGATCAATCATGTTTGTTCTGCAGCAGTGCTGTGACAGGTCATAGGAAGTGCGCACGCACACAGACCCAGAAAACATCATGCTGTAGGCTCTCTCTGGAATATCCTCTCCCCACCTCCAGCCCTGCTTTTCCCTTCTTTTTTTTTGCTTGCCCAACTCTTACTTATCTTTTCAAGAACCAGCACAAATGTCAACTTCCCCATAAACATTCCTCTTTCTCCTCTCAGCTATTTGCAGCAGAAGTGCTTACCATATCGTAATGCAGTTGTCATTGGTCTATTTCCATGTTTATTTCTCTTAGCATAGGGACTACAATTCATGGATCATTGAGTCCCCCTTACCAGGTGTGGTGGGGGGACTTGCCAGACAAGGGATCTTCAATACTTGTTTGTTGAAGAAGAGGAGGGAAGGAAAAAAGGAGGAGGAAGGAGAAAAGGAGGAAGAAGGAGAAAAGGGAAGTAGAAAAAGGAGAAAGAGAAGGGAGGAGAGGAAGCAGGAAAAAAGGGAGGAACTGTTCAGAGGATGGTGTAATTTGCCTGCTGCGTATTGCTTTTTAACGAATTCACATGTCTCTCATGCGACAGTATATTCTTATTTTTGCAGTCTTGATACTATTCAAATAGAAGATTGGGTCACCTGACCAGGTCACACCCACTGATGAGTGCAGTGGATTAAACAGGAGCATACTCAAGGCTGGGTTCTAGAAAGTCTTGGTTACTATATAATGTATAGAGCAACCAATTTGCAAACCATATCCCTCAGCTAACTTTTTCACACACTGCATCCCCAGAGTTTGCTGCGAGCTGGAGGACAATTTCTGAAAATACTCCCTTTCAATCATAAGAGTTAAGCCTTCCGTGAATTGCACTGGGTCAGAAGCCTTTGGTCAGGTGTCTGTTCCTCCACTCAGGTCCTTTCAGAACTTGACACGAAGCCACACTTCCTCCTACAGCCAAGGAGCTGCAGCTGGCACCCCCCACGTCATGTCGGGGTGCTTACTGTGGTCCGGCACTCTTCTACCGCATCCCAGACATGACTGCATCCAAACGGCATGTGGAGAAGGTGTTTTCAACATTCTTTCTGCCCCAGTGACACTGCTTCCTAGGCTCCCAGAATCTCAGTTTATTTTCTCTGCCTCCTCCCTCCAGAAAAATGGATCATTGGTTTCCTTGTTTTAGAGTCAGGCCCATGGAGACACAGAAAAGTGACATGTAGACATGCCAGAAGGAGGGGGAAAAGTAAGATGGAACGCTCCCCATGTATTCATGCACCAAGCAGTGCCTTTTGTAGAGTCAGGCAGATTTGTGTGATTTTGAGCCTGACACACCAGCGCGATGGGCAGCAATGCACCAGCACTGTATCTCCAAGGGACCCTCCCTCCCAAGGGGGAGCAAACTATCAAGCTGGTCAAAGTGTGATGTCATGGTGTCATCCCAGGTCACCCGGACTCCATACAGCCTGAATTTTTAAAAACCTTTACTGCCCTGGGTCAAATGCATGCCTGGAACTCTGGATCCGAACTGTAGGTGATGAACGAAAAACAGATCCTAAGAGTGCCGTTTACAAGGTGAAAACCTCTCAAGCAGGAAAGAATTTAGAATATTCTGGAAAGGTCATTGGCTGATCTGCCTTCCACAAATATTGTTTACATTTATTGAGCATGTGCTCTCTGCTGGGCTTCATTTTAGATGCTTTGCGTGACAGACTTCATTCAAACTCTCACAAGAGACCTATGAAGTAGGTGATATTATTATCTGTATTTTGCCATAAAGAAGCCACAGCACAGACAGGTTCCCAAACTTGCCCAAGGTCACAAACATAACAAGCAGTCATGCTGGGATTCAAACCCAGTCGGACTAAAATCTATGCTCTTAAAGTTGACTATTACACCCTCAATAGCTGCCTATTATAAACATGATGTTGTCTGGGGCATTATGAGACAGACGATAGATAGATAGATGGATGGATGGATAGATAGATAGATAGATAGATAGATAGATAGATAGATAGATAGATAGATAGAAAGAATCTCACAATATCAAGTTTATATTGATATTTTAACTTGTCAAGTCAAAATAGGCTTGAAAACCTAAATAGCACTACCAGACAAAAAAAACAAGCCATGGTCCAATGAAGCAGAGGAATGACTAGCATTTCTGAGGCTCCTCTAAATATCTGGCACTAGAAATGTTATCTCCTGTAAGCCTCAGATCTCAGAAGGCAGACACCACCCCTGTTTCACAGAGGAGGAAATAGTGGCTGAGAGGTTACAGCCCAAGTTCACCTGGCTGCTATGTGGGCAGGACCACATTCAAACTTGGATCCACGTGGGCAGGACCACATTCAAACTTGGATCCACGTGGGCTCAAAGCCCAGACTCCCATAGTCTGTTTTATTAGCCTCTAACATCGTATCTTTCTTATGTGTCTCCTGAGTGTCCGTGCAAATGCTGTCAAAACAAACAAATCGAAACAAAACAAAAAAAGGAATGTTGCCCCACCTCCATTATGCCTTGTAGTTGAAAGCAAGTGGAGCATCTGTGTTTTTGCCATAATCCTTACACGCTCAACCCTCTGTCCCCATCCTGGTGTCCCCTGCACCGCCGTTTTGTGTCTGCCTCCTGTTCCTACAGACCTGCTTTCTGTGGAAGTTCTGCTCAGTGGCCTTGAGTTTCAAAAACAAAACCTCCTAGTGGGCAAACAAGGCCCGAGGCCCCCAAGTCAGCTGCCTGGCCCACTAACAATGAACAGCCGAGGGGTCACGTCCGCTCCGCATACATTCCGGAGAAGTTCTACCCAGCTCACCAGAACAAGCCAAGGACACCCCGTGCACCAACACTGGACACCCCGTGCACCAACACTGGGCACCACTGATGAATGCATCCATTGTAGAGGCAGTCCCAGCCACACAGAGGGGAAAATTCCTCCCAGACTGGTTTCTCTTTCTGTCTCTTTCTTTCTTAAATCACAGCACATGATTCTTTCCCCTCTGACATCAAGTATCCTACTGTTACAAGGAACCAGACGGAATTCTCTTCCGATAAAGAAAGATAATCAACTTGGCCAAGAATCATTCCTCGAAGGAGCCAGGGGGGCGGTTAGGTGCATTATTTGTTGAGCAAAAAAGAAAAAAAATTCAATCTCAGCATCATCTTTATTCCTCACAGGGTTCAACACTCTCCCACTGCAGCCCCTGGGCATCACTATTATTTTGGATTAAATGATGCTTATTTTTTACTCATTTTTCATCCTTGGATAAACAAACTGCATGTGTCCAGAGGGTTCTTTTCCCATCCCTCCACTCTTAGAACTCAGTGATATTTGTATCATGGAGCCATCTTACTAAAACCGGGAGGGAATGTCATTTCAGACCCTGACAGAGTCAGACAGTCCTGGTTTGAGCCCTGGTTCCCATTCAGCTGTTATCTGGCCAAGTGACCTTAAACAAGTCTCCTCATGGCTTCAGCAAGCCCTGGCAGCATCCTTGTCCAAATGAGGGAGAAGTCCCTCTAGGGGAGAAGCAGCTCTGCCAGCACAGAGCTTGGCAAGTGTAGCCCCAGTGGTACCCAGCCCCCAGCGCCCCCAAGCCAGGGCCCTCAGGCTGGGCATAACCTGAACAGCCATTCATAGATCCCCTGTCTTTGTTTTGACTTACCATTTATGAAGTGGGATAGATAAGAAGTGTTCCACCAAACTTTTGCTCTGATAAGGCTAAAATACCGAACAGTTTATGAATCAACCTGTTAATAGGAGATTTCTGCTGCTCTGAGCCACCGATCATACTCCTGATGAAAAGCAAAGACACAATTTACTCCTTTGAGATTGCTACTTCCCACCCTCCCACACTCACCCAACCAGACCTTTTAGAATGTGATCACAAAGCAGAGAGGGCTTGGTCAGTGTGCAGCCTGTGCAGCCGCAAAGGGCCGCACACTCAGAAAGGCCCTGCTCTTGGGTTAATGTTCTGATGTCCCCATCTTGAAATTCTTCATCACTTTTGAACAAGGAGCCCTACATTTTCATTTTGCATTGAGCCCCACAAATGATGTCCCTGGTCCGGCCCACAAGCCTTCAGAAGCACTAGATAGCTTCCTCACAGCCCACAAAAGACTGGAAACGGAAAATGGAACATGCTGTGCCTCTGCTGAACATGAGGGCCCCAGTCAGAGTGTGAGGCAGGATGGTGCACTGACCCAAAAGCATGAGCTTTAGGAGACAAACTGAGCTGGCGCAAACCTGCAGCCCACAAGACCGCACCTTCCCTCCCCTGTCTGAAGCCAGGCGTCCTCCTCTGTAAAGCAGATGACACTTCCCCATAAATAATGAAGAAAGGTCTGTAAATGAAGCCGTCATCAAGCACGTGGCAGCTGCTTGACAAATATGACTCCCTCTCCCTGGGTTGTTTCAGGAATAGACACTTCAACCTGGCCTTGCACTCACGTTCCAAACGGCAGTGGGTGATCGGTGGCCCTGAAGGTCCCCGTGGCTCTAAGATTGTATGATTCCCCATTAACCAAAGCCTAGACACAAGCCCTCCTCCAGCCCATCCATCGTTATCTTCCTCTCTCCCTCCCTCCCTCCCTCTCTCTCTCTCTCCATATTTCCAGTCTTCTTGTCTCTATTTTGCTTCATTCTGAACTCACGCTTCCTTTATGGAGTGAACACCATGGCTGCCAACAGCCCCAGACTCACGCTCTCTCAGCTTGGCAAGCTCAGAAGGGAGAGACGGATCTCTCCCAATATTTCTGTGTCAACCAAGGGAAAAGGCTAATTGATTCTGCTTGGATCACACCCCCTCTCCTGAACCAGCCACTATTGCCAGAGTGACTGGGTGTGTGTCCACCCAAGGGCAGGACAAGGAGGCTCAAGCCTCGTGACCGACAGCCCCAGTGAGACCACATGAAATGAGGAGAGAGGAAATCCCCCCAAAGGAAATAGGCAGATAAATGCAACTCGTCCTCTGTGCTCGATGTGGCTTACTGCTCGCTCGTTCCCTATAGGTACCCAATGAAATGAAAGTAGGGAGAGGGGAATCAGGGTGCGCGGACAGTGGTACTTACACCAGCTTTCACTGAAGGATGCAAAGTAAGTCACCCACGTCATCAAAGAGAACCTCTGTGGGGAAAGACAAAGAACTGAGGAAACACAGGGTCTGTTTAAAGCTACTGGTTGCGTAACTGCAGTCAATCTCATGTCTTTAAATTTTTAATAGTGATGCCTTGATTTTTATGCTTACCTTTTGTTTCAGCAGACAACACTGGTTTTCTACTTCAGTGCTAATAGAAAGTCTCTTTCTTAAAAATAACTCTAAGTAAAAACAAAGTAATTCAACTGAAAGAAAAATGATAAGCAAATAATAATGATGCAGACATCGTTAGCTGTGGAAAAATTAGTGCAAATATTATGCCAATGACTGAAGTATGGGCAACATTACTATGTATACAGATCTTTCTCTCCCCAAAGAGCAATAAAAACCAAATAACTCTGCTATTTCCGTCCACATGGTAGCTCTGACCAGCTAAACATCATGTCTCTCATTGTGTGAATGGCAAAGCTTTAGCTCAGGTTGACAAGTGAATCAGTAATAAGATCCTAGAACCCTCAGCTTCCGGCCGGCAACACCTATTCCCTAGACATATTCATGTCTCATGGCAAAGGCGGAGAACCAGCATTCAGGGACACTGGCCCACTGTGTTACTCTCTGTTTCAGAAACAGACACACAAAGGTGGAGTTGATGTGAAAATCGCTCCTCCCAGAGCTGGCCAGAGTGATTGTCCTTGAGAACAGAGGGGCCCATTCTCTGTGGTCATCCCAGTCCAGCTGGCTCCAGGGAGTACCAGCCATCTCTCGAGGGCCAGAGTTTCCCCAGCTGATTTCCACATGTACCCCCATGTAAAGTGGCATCTGGTCCCTCATTTAGATGACGGTTTGGTCTTCCAGTTAGCTGCCAATTTCAGCCAGAGATAATTCTTAAATGCCTGCATTGTCCACTTACCTTTTCAAATATTTTCTCTAGGCCAAAGAGAAAAGTCATCAGGGTTTTGATGCGGATCGAGATGCCAAAAAGCTGAACAAAGCCTGCAAAGGAATGGGTATGAAAGATAACTTTGTTTGCTAATTTACTTCTGAAGTTGATTAAACTTGATCTCAGGTCCAACTCTCCCATGATCTTAGGAAGATGACCTCGCACTTCTCTTGTATATTCCAAGCTAAGTTGATCACTTTTAAGGTTCCCTTTATAAAAATTCCCAAAGTTATAATCAGATTCTACTGCTTTTCAGGATTCAATATAATAGCTAGAAATGGAATATGATGACATTTAATTTGAACTTGAGGTGGGGGACTCTTCATGAGAAGTGCTTTCATGCAAATCTGGTGTCATTTAAACCCTCTGATGCCTTTCATGGGAGGTAGTGGGGCATCAGGTCTGATGAGAAGTGGATCAGGGACCTGAGAGGTACGTCTAGAAGTAAAGCAAGTGGAGATAAAACAATGACTAAGGGCAAGAATCAAACATCAACACTGGAGAAGCCATTTCCATCCAGGCCTAAGGTAAGTGCTTGGCCCAAACGGGAGACTAAGCAAGAGGTCAGCAGTAAGGTAAACCCAGGAACAAGGTGGGATGAGGGAGGGAGCATCTGGGACTAGCACCATGAAAAAAGGCTCTGGAACCCAAGGCGGTCTCTGTAAAAGAAGGTTCTAATCCCAGAAGCCTGGAACAAGGTGGAGCCCAAAGCTCAGATGGGAGGATTTACCTCGAGTGGGAGGGGGAGGAGGGATGGAGAGCAGGAATAGATACACTCATGGGTGCGGGAAGAGGAGAAGGTTGCAGGTGGTCATGCCTGGTAACTGGACATTGCACAGAGAGTGGGAGGCAAGGTTATCTGCTACAGAGATGGGTTTGACAATGGAGTATGGAGCTCGGGTGAGAATTTGGAATAGCTCTTGAGTAGCAAAGAAGGCAGAGGTGGCCAGTACAGACAAGGGCCCCACTGAGTAGGAGAGGAAGGAGGAGGAGGAAGAGGAGGAGGCCAACGAGCAAACCCACCTGCCTTCAATGTTATCTTAAGTTCTGGGACTTCACAGAAAAGGCAGCTTTACAGTAACAGGTAGCATTTATTGAACTCTTTTTGCCATACATGTTGCATGCATTACATCATTTGACAATAGCAAACCTCATTTAATCCTAATTTTCCAAAAGGTTAAACTGAGATACAGAGGGGTTAGGTGACATGTCCAGACACACAGCTAGTGAGTAAGTGGGAGAGCCAGCATTCAGCCCAGGCAGGAATTAATTCCCTGCTCTGGACCACCAGCTGCGGACCTTCCTAGCCTAGAGGCAGCTCTCATTACCATGGGGGCCTTCAGGGCTCTTTAACACACAGCTCATATTCATTCAGCAAACCAGCAAATGCTTATTAAGCACCTTCTCTTGGGGGTCATGTGTGGCATGTTTAGGAACTTGTACTTAATTCTGAGACAAGGTGGCATCAAGGAAGAGTTCATTTAGAAAGTAACGTAGAGAACTGACTGGAGGAAGGTGGGAACAGAGGTAGGGAGACGTCAGAAGGGGACCAGGAGACAGATGATGAGGCTGGTAAGGGCAGGGAGTACAGAAAAGAAGGAGAAGATTTGAGGCATTAATGGGCAGACACCACAGGGGCTGGTCACAGACTAGTCGGGGTGTGAGGGGAAGTGAGAAGTCAAGAAGAACCCCCAGGTTTCTGTCTCGGGGAATGAGACAGGGACTATCATTCATCCAGAAAAGGAATATAAAGTGGAGGTGGAAGTGGAGGTCATACTTCAGACATGTTGAATTCAAGTGTCAGAGGAAATCCAATGGAATGCTCCAGAACATTTTCATCACCCAAAAGAGAACCCCACATACATTAAAAGCCACTACCCTCTCCTCCCTCCCTTCAGGTCCGGGCAATCCCTGGTCTACTTTCTGTCTCTTTGGATTCACCTATTCTGGACATTTCATGCAACTGGAATTATGCAGTATGTGGCCTTTTGTGTCTGGCTTCTTTCACTTGGCATAGTGTTCTAAGAAGACAGATGCCAGATTTTTACTTAGAAGTGAACTGTGGAGATTTATTTTTCCAGGAATGGGTATCATGGCCATAAATATGGCCCCTATATACCCATATATAAATACGGCCATAAATTCTTTGTGTGACTCCAAAGGAATGAACTGGGATCCAGGATGGAAGTTATAAGAAGACATATTTTGTTTCAGCATAAGGAACTCTCTAAGTATAGACTAGTCTTCCTTGCCCAAGAAATGTTGGAGAGGTCCCAAAGGAGTTGGTGTTGGAGACAGTCTGGGAGGAGAATGGTAGAAGGGAGTCATACATAGTAAGTATTGTTGAATAGATCAGAGAGAGAGCTGGGAATGAATGGTCACAACTAGGTTGCTTGGTTTGGGGGCATCAGAGGAAACTCAGCAGGCAGGAGCTGTTCCTTGCTCACATCCTAGCTAATCTTGTGTTTGGACAACAGCCGTCAGGAGACACGTTTCCCTGGATGTGTCAGGATGTTTATAACTGACTTTTCCTGAGCAGCTGAGCCAGCCTCACAGGTGTTTCCCTGATGCCTCTCCAGTGAGAGCCTGACATCTGGATGTGGGTTGGAGACAGGAGCTGAGGCGGGTGTGGGAATGATTCAGCTGTGGTTTGTGATAAATCCCCGAGTTCTTAGCCACCACGTGTGTTGAGATCACTAAGCACAGATGGAGCACCTACTGAATGCCAAAGTCATGCAGTGTTCTCGTGCCCCTTTTGGGTGTAGCCACGAGGTGGGACCACTCTTATGCTGGTTACTGTTGGAAAGCACCTTCTACATGCCAAGTGCTAATCTGGGTACCGCACACACATCACCTTGTGCGACCCTCCCAGCAACCCTGAAAGTTGTGTTATAATGACTTAACAGATAAGAACGCTGAGCTCAGAGGCTAAACACTTGCCCAAGGTCAAAGAGTTATGATATGAGGGGGAGGGGGTGATTGGAAACTAGAGCCATCTTGAAAAGCTACCATTTGGATGAAGGTCTAAAATTCCAACCTCTTGTAATAAGAGCTTGCCAAAGCAAAACTGTATCATTGGCAAGACTTGTCTGCAAGATCATGTACCTATCTCATTGATATACCAGCCCTGCCAGGGCTGGATTTAAATGCCTAGAGCCATGCTGTCCAATAGCCTCGAAGGTGAGACATACAGGTCATTTTTAATTTTTGAGAAGCCAAATTTTACAAGAAAAAAAATACATAAATTAATTTTAATAATATACTTTAGTTAACTCAATACTGCATCAAAAATATCATTTCAACAGGTAGTCAATATGAAAGTTATTCATGAGCTAAATGACATCCTTTTTTTCATATTAAGTCTTCAAAATACCGTAGATGTTCTACACTTAGAGAACATTTCAACCTGGACCGGCCACACTTTGAGTCCTCAATAGCCACGTGCATCCACTGTGTTGGGCAGAGTGAGGTCAGAGTCCCTCTACATCATAATGTGCACTCCCCACCCACTCATGTGATTCAAAATAATAAGATGCTATTCCATAAAATGGAATTTGGTTTTTCCAAATAACATAAAACTGACAGATTTCCTTGTTGTTTCTTTGGTGTCCATGCCTTCCTGGCTCCTAAGTACCGGCTTGGTCTGGGTCTTGGTTAACCCAGAACCCCTGACACTGACACTCAGGGTCCCGTGCCCTGCTGCTGCCCCCATCCCAGCAGGGCCCCTCTAAAAAGAATGGCTTACTCCTGAGAGGGTATGGGCCCCAACATCCACTATCTTCTCTGAAATGGGAAAGATTTGCCATCCTTCCTCCTAGAAATACAGAAACAGGGTCTTCAAGGGGAAAGCTGCCATGGAGATTACCTAGGCCACAGCTACTTCTCAAACCTATTGCATGTTTGAGTCATCAGGGGGCTTATTCATATGCAGATTCTGAGTGGTTTCTGAGATTTGCGTTTCCAATAAGTTCCCAGGTGATGCTGAAGCTGCAGCTCCTGGAACCACACACAGGGGAGCAAGGGCTAGTTCATCTGCGATCCACAGGGGTTAAGCAGTCCTGCCCAAGCCACACAGCCGCAGAACTGGGCCTGGAACTCAGATCTCTTGACCCTGAACCCAGTGCTTTCTCTGGTCACACTAAGCAGGGGAGTGAACTGCAGACCCGGGTTTGAGCCCCTGCTCGGCCACTTACTGGTGCTGTGAACTTAGTTTTCTCATCTGCAAAATGGGGCTAATAATGTCTCCTCACATGGAGGTGCTGAGGATAATGCAAGCAGCACAGTGCCCAGCACTTTCTTTTTTTAGCAGTATTTTCATTAAAAAAAATTTTTTTTAATTGAAGTATAGTCGATGTGCAATGTTTACATCGTTAGTTAGTTCCTAGTGTACGGCATAGTGATTCAGTTATGCATGTATATAGGTACATTAGCTCTTATTTTATGCTAATCTCCTCCTTTTGAATAATACAGACACACCTTGTTTTGCTGCATTTCACTTTATTGTACTTTGCAGATACTATGTTTTTTTACAAATTGAAGGTTTATGGCAACCTTGTGTTAAGCACGTCTATTGGTGCCATTTTCCCAACAGCATGTTTCTATGTCACATTTTGGTAATTCTTGCAATATTTCAAACCCTCCACTAGCAAAAAGATTATGACTTGCTGAAAGCTCAGAAGATGGTTAGCATTTTTTTAATGATTAAAGTATTTTTAAATGAAGGTTCGTACATTTTTTTAAGATGCAATGCTATTGCACCCTTAATAGGCTACAGTACAGTGTAAACATAACTTTTATGTGCACTGGGAAACCAAAAAGTTCATGATTCACTTGGTTGCGATGTTCACCGTTATCGCAGTGGTCTGAAACCAAACCAGCAGTATCTTTGAGGAGTGTCTGTTTGCTCAGATCCAAAATCTACACAAAGCCAATTAAATCTGTTTGAGCAGCATGTAGACCCACCCTTGAGTAGCCTTTGTTCTCCATCACTGAGGGCGTACTGAGGCAAATGGTGCCCCTCTAACCAAATTTATGTCCGCCCAGAACCTGTGGATTGTGACCTACTTGGGAAAAGGGCTTTGCAGATGTAATTAAGTTAAGGATATCAAGATCATCCTGAAATACCTGGGTGGGCCCTAAATTCCTTAACAAGTGTCCTTAAAAGAGGCAGAAGAGAAGGGGACACAGGGAGAAGGCCAGGTGAAGGCAGAGACTTGGGTGATGCAGCCACAAACCAAGGAACATGAAGGACTGCCAACAGCTACCAGAGCTGGAAGAGGCAAGGGATCAGTTCTATCCCAGAGACTAGGGGGCGTGGCCCTGCCAACACCATGATTTTAGACTTCTAGCCTCCAGGATCATTGGGGGATAAATGGCTGCTGTTTCAAGCCACTGTGTTTGTGGTGATTGATACAGCAGCCTCAGGAAACTAACACAGTGGGCACCTAAAAAGCAATGACCCACCCAGGCGGACAAGATTCTCCTCCATTCATCACTTCATCTATCTTCCTGACACCTACATTTCCAAAGGAGGAGCTGAGGGACTGGGAAGCCCAGCGGAGTTAGTGGAAGAGACTGGCCCTCACCCTCCAGAGATGGGGCAGCGGTCCCGGGGCTCTGCGAGGCTGGTTAGGGCTGTCATTGGCGCCTGCTGGGAAACGAAGCCTGGCCACCCACGCCCTACGTGATCACTCACCGGGCACATGAGTCCCGGGTGTGGAGTGGAGGGCGCATCAAATCCAGCAGCCTTTGTCCTGCCAAAACTCCGCTCAGTGGCTTCCCAGAAAATTGCTGTGAAAGCAAAAGCCCGGAGGCCCTCCGGCACACCCGAGGCTGATGATCGCCCCGGTTCTGACCTCTGCTGTGTAATTACTCCACTGTGTCCGATGCATGGTCACGGCTGAGGTTTCTTCTCTTCTCATTTTTTAAAATGTCTTTCCCAGAACCACTAGGGACTGGCCCCAGGGCCTCAAACCATTGTAAATGTTTACAGGAAATGGTTCTGCTTATATGACACACATACTGTGAAATGCAAAATGAGGTCACTGTTCAGTAAATTGCTTCTTGGTTGGGGAGTGGGAACAGCTCCCTGGATAAACCTGAGAAGCAGACTCAAAGAGCTTGAAGGAAATCTAGTCATTTCCAGGCTCTCCCCAACCTTCAGGCTGCTGCTGGGCCACCCCCAGACAGCTCTGCTCTCCTTTTTAAAAGCATTCCAGGAAGAAGAGTCTAAAAAAAATCTTATTTTTACTCAATTTTCCTGACTTATTCAGATATAGGTTGACTCTGGCATCAGAGTAGAGGATGTTCTATGCGTCCCTGCTACATACAGCCCACCTGATCAGCACATGGAGCTGACTCCCCTGCAGAGACCAGCTTCCATCATAATGCGGTGCAAACTTCTCCACACGCATTTAAACATTCATTCATTCAGCAAGTCGCCTGATAAATACTGAGTGCCTTCTCTGTGGGCATAGCAATGAGCAGAGCCCTCTGCTTTCTTGGAACTTGCAGGTGGGGTGGCAGAGACAGGACAGAGAAGGAGCACAGGCAATGGGAGGGACAGAAGGAGAAGCATCTACCTGTCCCAGGAAAGTCCAGTGTGTTGAGTCCTGAATGAGGAATGGAAGTAAAGGTGAGGATCCAAGCTAAAGGTCTTCCAGGTGGAGGCAACAGCCCAGGCTGTTTGTTATTCTGGATTTGAATGGGGTCTATAGAGAAAAGTTTGAAGCAGAAAGGCTGGTCTGCTCAGCAGAAAGGTCACTCTGGGGACAGCAAATGCTGATTGGAAAAGGCGAGAGTAGGCCAGGAATCCTGTTTGGGTATCAGCTCCGCTGAGTGATATGACAGAGGGGAGGATGCAGGTAAATGGGTGGATCTGAGAGATACTGAGGAGATGAAATAATGAGGTCTTAGCAGGGACTAGATGTGGGGTGAGGGAGAAGAGGGAACCAGGGCTGAGACCCTGGTTCCTGGCTGGCACAATACCCCGAATGGACCACCCGGGAGGTGGGAAGGCTCCTTCCAGGATGACGCGATGTAAGGCTCCAGGTCTGAGATGCGGAGGCCCTAGACCTGGGCAGGAGCAGCCCACGTGGAAAGAAACGGGCAGATTCAGGGATTTTTACGAGAAAAAGAAATTCCTTTTGAGATGAGGTTAAAAAGAAATAATGTCACCGAGGAAGTAACTGGATACATATGACTGTAGGCGAGGCTGGAGGAGGAAATGCAGAGGAACAACAGAAATAAGTGTTGGAAGTGAACCGGAAGGAGGTAGGCCATGAACTCTTACTGTTTTTTTGCAAGTGAGCTCATCCTAGAATTCTCTGTTTCTCCAACTGCAATCAAAGAGCTAGATCTTCCCAGAACTGTCAAGGTGGAACTAAACCTTGAGACTAAGTGAACAGCCTGGGGACACGAAGCTAGTGGCTGTGCTGGGAGCAGCACACAGCTCTCTAACCCTTGGGGCAGAGCAGTCTTCCCAAGTCCTGGCTCTGTCTTCCCAAACAGGGCTGTGAGGCTGGTGCCGGAGTCCAGGCCAGCATCCGACACTTCAAGTCTTTGCCAGCATTCCTTTTTCTCCCCTCCCCTATCTTCAGCCATGTCCCCTCTCTACCGCTTCCCACACTCATCACCCAGATTTTTCCTGCTCCCAACTCGTCTGTCAAAATGCATCAAAATGCATCTGCCCCATCTCTTGTCCCTTCAGGTTCCTCATCTCTTAGCTGGGTAGGAGTGGTCGTACAAGTTCAACTAATTCGGCTCCATTCAAAAGTTAGGGAGCACATGCTATTCAAAGGCAGCGAAGCTGCCAGCAGGGCCAGGAACAGTCTAATGCAGGAAATCTCCAAACTTAAGACTGTGAAGAGAGGTTTTCTGAATCCTTTCTTGAAGTCTTGAGATACTGCTGAGGGTAATGGGTGTCCTAGTTTCCTAGGGCGGCCATAACCAAGTGCCACAAACTAGGCAGCTTAAAACAAGAGAAATTTACTGTCTCATGGTTTTGGAGGCCAGAAGTCTGAAACCAAGGAGTCAGCAAGCCATCCTCCCTCTCAAGATACTAAGGAAGGACCTGTTCCACGTCTCTCTTCTGGCTTCTGGGAGCTGCAGGCATTCCTTGCCTTGTGAATACATCACCCCAAACCTCTGAATTCACACTGTGGTTCTCCTGTGTCTCTTCACATTATCTTCCCTCTGAGTCTGTCTCTGTGTCCAGATTTTCCCTTTTTATAAAGACACTAGTTATGTTGGATTAGATCCCACCCCAATGATTTCATTTTAACTTGATTACTTTTGTAACGACCCTATTTCCAAATAAGGTCACATTCTAAGGTCCTGGGGGTTAGGGCTTCAACGTATTTTGGGGCGACACAATTCAACTCATAATAGTGGGTGTTCCCTGACAGCTGGGATACAAGAGAAGCGTCAGATGGGAGGTCTGCCAGGGTATCCGTTCCCATGGAAATGTACACATTGCTAAGGACCAAGATGGACAAAGAGATAACATGCAAACAGAGCTTTACTATTGTCTAGATACAGATTTCGCAGCCTATGTCAGCCTCTCAAAGCCCCTATGCCATCAGATTGTCATAACCTCCATCTGCCAGAGGGTACAGGTGAGACTCAGGATAGCACTGCCGAACAGAAATATACTGTAAGCCATAAACGGAATTTCAAATTTTCCAGAAGCCACATTTTTTTAACGTAAAAAGAAACACGTGAAATTAATTTTAATACTGTATTTCACTTGACTCAAGATATCAACATTTCAACAAGTAATTATTATAAAAAATTATTGAGATAGTCCACACTCATTTTTTATACTAAGTCTTTGAAATCTAGCAAGCATTTTGCACTGATAGCACCTCTCAAGTCAGACTGGCCCATTTCAAGTGCTTGCTAGCCACATCTGCTACGGGATTGCACCACACAGCTCTAAAGTGAGTCTTTCAGCTGGTATGTGGCAGAACCAGAATCCAACCCAGCTTTCACTCCAGAGCTTACATTTCTCCCACCACACAAGCAGCTTCTAACACCAGGGGGCTGCTAGGGGAGAGTCCATCTCCATGAACTATTCCCCTCTTAAGTTAAAGTGCTACCGTGTGTGATCTGCATTCTGGAAAGTGCCTTTAGAGAGAGGACACCTTAGCCTAAGTAATTCTAATAGTGGAGATGTCAGGGCTCATGATAGGAATCACAAAGAGGGTATTTGGGGACCAGGGGGAGGTACTTTTCTGGGAAACCTCAAATCTCCATTTAACCAGCCAGCTGCTTTCACCCAACTCTAATTCCAGTAGCGACAGATTCAGCCAATACCTTGGGTGTGGGGTTAGGAAACCGGCTGTAGCCCACTGGCAATCTCCATCAGCCTCCGCCAAAGCTGTCCCTGAATAAATGTGTAAGCCAAGGAAAAGTAGTGTGTGTTCAACACATATGCAGCTTCAAACAAATCTGCTAACCTCCCTGACCTCCAACTAGACCGCAGCCCCGAGGTTTTCCTCTGTCAAAAAATCTGGAGTAACTGCTGGGTACCCCTGGGTGGGAGGTCATGGAAACCAGCCCAGGGCCTGGGAGTTCTTGGTTCCCTGTTGTACAAGGTCGAGAACTGCACCCACCCCTTCTTCCCAGCCTGTGATAGGCAAGGTCCCAGCATTACCCAGCAGTCCTTGCGCCTCCTCCCTACAATCACACAGGCCTTCCTTAGTTCCTCTGCGTGCATCTGGCCCCTGGTCTCCCTGAAGTCTTATTTAAACATAAATCACACTTGATGGCAAAACATTTGGGTATTTCCACAGACACCGAGAGACTCATGGTACCGCCCAATCTCACCTCTTGTCTCACGGCGGGTTGGGCACAATGGGGACAGAATCAGAGGACAAATAGGGACCCTGCCTTCAAAGAGCTTTCCTTCTGTGTGAGGCACCAAGACCTCCTCAAGAGAGGCAGAGGACTGGGTGGGACGCACACCAGCCTGGAGTTACAGGGGCTCAGCTTCTCACCACTTTTTTGTGGGTAAATCAGTGCAAGGTCTTTATTTATAAAATACTAAGTGAAGCCATGATACACTGTGAACTCACTGTGCCAAGGGATTCAAAGCTAAGTAAGACCTAACCCTTGCTGCCAGAGTTTGCAATCTATCATACTTTCAGAACTCAACCATTCAACTACCACCTTCCATGATTTCTGTCCATCTGAATACTACTGACCTAACATTTTTCTTTTAATCAACTCATTTTTAGTCCCTATCCTTCAGAAAACATCAGCAAAACCTTGGGTTTAATGACTTACTTCTATATATGTTTTTAAAATTTACATTAAAATAAACATATAACTATTAAAATTTTAAATGGCCTTTCATCTTTCATTCCTAAAATCACCTTTAATTTCTCCAGTCATATGCATAGCCCTACACATTAGAAAAGCAGATCTGATGGGCAAAACAGACCCAACACACTCTTACCCAAGGAAGATGGAAGTGTCACCTAACAGTGAACATTACTGTTTAGCGACCACTCCAGATGGCCCAGGTACTAGGCTCAGAATGTCATGCACATGCAATATTATACATATCATATACATATAATCTTATAAAATCTCATATAACATGCAAAGATTCTAGAGATATATATAAGCAATACTCTGAAGGGACAGAGGGAGCAGAAAATTAATGTTTGATAATTTCTAAAAATGCTTTACCTACTGACAAATGTGTTCGAGGTCAGGTGAGTGAGCCTTGGGCTGGTGTGTGCAGAGATGGGTTGAGAACAGTTTGAAACCAAGCTGTAGGGAGTCTCAATGCCATATTAAGGAATAATCACTTAATTCTAGAAATCATGAGGAACCACTAGTGGTTTTTAAGTCAGGGAGAGAAATGAATACACACAACCTTCCAAATGATGGGTCTGATGACAGCATGGAGGGCAGGCTGCAGAGACCAGAGCCTGGTGTCAGGGAGACTAAAGGCAAGGAGGACAGATTAGGCACTGGCAGGAGGAATGATGAGGGAAGAGCTGTCTCCTAGGTGAGACAGACGGGACGGGCTGGTATTGGAAAATAAAAGAGGCCAAAGGAGGACCCTCAAAAGTGACTTTGAATTTTCTAATTCAGATGATGCCACACACTGAGATGAAATTAACACGGCGGGGAGTGGATTTAAGGACAGACAGGATGAGCGCAGTTTAGCTACATGGGAAACTGAAATGCCTTGGGATTGTCATGGGGAGATGGCCACCGGCAGCAGGAAATAAGATCTGCGCTCTAAGGAAAAGGGCTAGAGGCGCTAATTTAGGATTCATCTGCCAAAGGGCAGTGGACACAAGTGAGTGAGGGAAGAGTGGCGGCAATTAACAAGGAGAACTGGAAGCTGAGCGTAAAGGGCAGGTGAAGAAGGGCTGCTGGAGGATGCTGAGACGCGGGTGGTGGAGGCACTGAAGGAAGGGACGGAGGAGAGATGGAAAGCACTCAAGCAGAGAAGAGTCCATGAATTCAAATACTATGGAACAGTCAGGTACACGTGGGAACCAAGAACAGGCTGTGAGCTGTGTTTGTTTCCTCATCTGTAAATACGAGTTTGGACCAGAAGCCTTTGGATGCTCCTCCCAGCTCAGTCACTGGGGTGACAGCCCATGGGAGGGTGGCCTCAGCACCAGCCCCACCAGGATCTAAGGCAGCCCAGGAACACTTGGTTCCGTGACCCCTTTGCACTCACAGGACCGCCATGAATCCCTCCTTGGATTCTCTCATTTCATTCTCACAATAGCCTTGTTCATTATCACCCCCATCTTACAGGTGGGAAAACTGAGGCTTGGAGAAGCTAACAACTTGCCCAATGTCATACGGTTTAAGGATGGAGCCATGATTTGAATCCAGTTTGAAGAAATCCAGTTCAGGGTTGGCTGATTAGTCTTTCTCACTCCCACACCTGCAGCACCTGGGTCATCGTTCCAGTCCTGTCGCCATGTTGAGAAAAGGATACTCTCCCCTTCTTTCTTATTCATTATCATTTTGGTATGAATCGAATTGCCTACAAGGAGCAAGTATTAATTTGAGCAGGGAAAAAATCTTTTTAGAAAGAGCGTGATTCAAAGGAGTTCAGAGACAACTGCTTCTCATGCTCCCAGTAAGGAATTTTCTCCTGAGATTTGCATGTTTATGGCTGGGTTTAACAGTCTATCAATTTAGGCTTATATCTTAATCTTTGCTACTCCATTTTAAGCACCTGGAGACCAAGGATCATACCATATTTTTTTTTTTTAGTTTTTTTTTTAACATTTTTTTAGGTATAATTCACACACCATAAAATTTACCCATTTAAAGTGTTCAATTTTGTTGTTTTTAATGTATTCACAGAAATGTGAAATCATCACCACCATCAATTTAGAACATTTTCATTACCTTAAAAAGAAACCTCCTACTCTTTAGTGATCACCCCTCTGCCTACTCCACCCCCAGCCACTATTCTACTTTCTGTCTTTATAGATTTCCCTATTCTGGACTTACATGTAAACAGAATTATAGCATGTGGTCTTCTGTGATTGGCTTCCTTCACTTATCATAATGTTTTTAAGGTTCATTCATATTGTAGGAAGTGTCAGGACTTCATTCCCTTTTTCTGGCTGAGTAATATTCCACTATATGGCTATAGCATCTTTTATTTATCCATGTGTCCATTGATGGACATCCAGATTGTTTTCATCTTTGACAATTATGAATGATGCTGCCAAGAGCATTCAAATACAAGTTTTGAATGGACATAGGTTTTCATTTCTCTTGAGTATATGCCTGAGGAGTGAAATTAAGGCGGAGACCATATTTGTTCCTCTTTCTGCTACAATGCCTAGCACTGTGCTTCAAGCATTGTGAGGCCTCAATGGATATTTGTCAAGTGAGTGAAAAGAATACAGTTCTCAGCACAAGACATTCAAGTCAAAGGGTCCATCTAGGTTCCAGCAAAGCCTCTGACCACCACCCTGGCTTCCCCACATGGACTAAAATAAACCTCTGGTTTTTTTTCTTGCTCACTGTGGTTTTCTCTCCTTCTCCTGCATTTTAGGAACTGATGAAGCCGCCATCATTGAAATCTTATCAAGCAGGACATCGAATGAGAGGCAGCAAATAAAACAAAAGTACAAGACAACGTATGGCAAGGTGACTGCTGAGGGTCCTGGGCCAGCGTGCACGTGGCTTTGACCATGATTGTCTCTTCTGCTTCCTTTACGTTCCCAAGGCAGTGAGGAATATCTTTAAAGCTTTTTTTTTTTTTTAAGTTTGAAACCTCTTTTATTTAATACTTTTTTGACAGTCTTTTCTTTTTTCATTTTTTTTTAATTGAAGTACAGTCGGTTACAATGTGTCAATTTCTGGTGTACAGTACAATGTCCCAGTCATGCATATACATACATATATTCATTTTCATATTCTTTTTCATTAAAGGTTATTACCAGATATTGAATATAGTCCCCTGTGCTATACAGAAGAAACTTTTTTTCTATAAAGCTTTATTGAGTTAGCCCAAGAGAAATGAAATGAAACAACTATTCAAAAATCTAACTGATTTCAGAAGATCTGAAATTGCTTTGTTAACTTAATAGCCTATAAAATCAATATTTTAACTTATTTTTAATTGAATTCCTTTTTTATTAATCCTTCAGTCATTTTTTTCCACTCGTTTGATCTAGTCCCACATATTAACTTATAGATAGGCAAGTGATTTGAAAATTAGTTTAAGTTTTCACAAGTGGGTCTTTATATAAGAATTGTTTGTTTATTCAGGTGTCTTCAAGAATGATATATTCTTCATAAGTGATTGTTTCAAAAGCTAAAAACAAAACAAAACAAAAAAACCCAACCAAACAAAAAGCCTCCATTTCATTAAGCATCAATCCTTCTTCTTTCTTTAAGTTTCTTTTCTTTCATTCTTTTCATTGCTGATGGTGTTGCTGTGCATAGAAATCTTTAAGAATGCATTAGGCTTTCTATTTTCTTCATTAATATATAATGAACACAATTTAACATTTTCTTAATTAATGTTATTTGCAAAGTAAATATTAATGATTATGTTGCATTCTAATCCAAATGTATAAAACCTTTACAGTCTCAATAACTATGTATAAGTAGATAAAGAGATGGAGATGGATTTTCTTACTTATTTGACACTGGATAGGCAACTGTCTCTTCAGGCCTTGGTCTCCTCACAGATAAAATGAAAATAGTAATTTTGCTCCCTTCTCAGGCTGCTGGGGGAAAAATCACGCAAGGTGATGTTGACACATACCAGTAAAGGGAAGCTATGATAGGTATGATTGTTTCCATTTTAGCGAGAGGAAATGTGGAGCTCATCTCTTTAAATGCCTTCTGCAAAACCACACAGTAAGAAAAAGAACCAAGACTCAAATCCCAGTCTTCTGTCTCCAGGACCAGCCTCCACTCCTGGCAAATCCATTGTCATGAGAGGAGCTATTTATTTATATGTTAAACGGTCTAGACAGCTGTGCTTTCATAGCTTCTTCTGCTTCTCTCCTCGTAATCAGGCTTGTCAATGTCACTCGGTGACACTGATGAAAATAAGTGAAGCTTCAGTTCAGCTGCATTGAACTGAATTGAATAACGTTGAACTTTCATCCTTGTCAACGTGTCTATCTACAGCAGCCTCTCAAGTGCTATGTCTATTTCTGTTCTGCTGATACGGAAAGTCAGAGGCAGGCTTCTTAAGCTTCCGTGTAAAGTAAGAGCAAATGGGTTCAAAGTGAGGACCAAGGGGCCCTGTTAAACTGGTCACGCTCTCGCACAAATCTTGGCAGATCCTACATCTGCCAGTCATTTGCTTCCTTTCTTCAGACAACCGAGACTGCCAAAGAGGTGATCTAGAACCATAACGTGACAAAGCTGGAAGACGTGAGGGATGACCAGATATAAATCTCCAAGTCAGCTGAGCTCCAAAGAGAATAACCATCCCAAGGTGACACAGCTAGTTAGCAGGAAACCAGGATTAGAGCCGAGGTATCCTGAGCTGGCTCCCGCGTCCCAGCAGAATGTAAACACACAAGGATTTGTTTTTTTGCTTGTGGTTTGTAAGAGCAGGCAGCTGGGTTTCTCTTCTCTGCAGTTCTATATAATGTCCATCTGATCTGAAAAAATAATTCCAGTCTTTGGGTGGATCCACACCAGAGTACTGACCAGAGGCCCGTCTTCACAAGACTCAGGGTTAGATACAGCAACTGCCACAGGGATGGAGGCAGTAATGTCACAACCTGCTTTTAAGACTGCAGATCCCAGGGCCTTGGACAAAAATCTTCTGGGTTTTTCTCCCAGGCCTGGAGCTCAGAGGTTCATTTGAGAAATGGTTGATTTGTATTTTCTCTGAAAGTTCCATTCAGGATGGAATAATAATAATAATAATAATAATAATAATAATAATAATAATAATAATAATAATAATAATAATAATAATAATAATAATAATAATAATAAAAATAAAAATAAATAATGACTTACTGAATATTTAAAATGTGCCAGCACTGTGTTCAGTGTTTACATGGATTGTCTCATTTAATTCTCCCAACAATCCTAAGAGGTAAGTCTTACCATTCTCCCCATTTTTCAAAGAAGGAAACTGACAGTTGGTGACACTCAGTACATGTCCGAGGTCACAGAAGCTACTATGACTATGTTGTTAGCTATCAGGCCATGGTGCAGAGTAGCCAGACCCACTCAGTGCTGTAATTTGGGGTCCTGAAATGCCAGCTGGTCTGTTGGCCTCCAGTCTGACCCACACGGGGCTGTCTCTCTGCGTGAAGGAACTGCTTGGAGGTCCCTCATTTAAGTTGGGACGTTGATGACTGCAGTTGGACTGACCGCCCATTCTTGACTCTTTCCTCATTCAACCATCTAGTCAGAGGGAGATAGGTGGCAGCAGGTGGTTCACTTGTGATTAGAGGGTCTTGCCAAAAACAGGATGCAGATGAGAATTTCATGTACTTCCCCTCCCCTCATCTGAGTTCTTTCCCACATGCGTCTCTTTCAGGATTTAACAAAATACCAAAGGGACTGTACATCTGGTTTGCCCAGGAAAGTCCTTCTTTATTCCTGTTGTCCCCCTGCAATTATTCATAGTGTCCCCTTTCACTCTCAAAAGCAACCCACTTTGGACAATGAATGATCTGATTTCCTAGAGATCACAAGCCTGCATTTCAGTCCTCTCTAGCCAAGGGTTTGGGGGTGAGTCCTCCATCTTTCTGAGGTTCAGTCAATGTCGGTAATGCCAATGCTGTCCTACCAGGGTCATTTTGAGGATCAGTGAGAAAGCTCCCTGAGCCCTAAGATGTTCTGCAAATGCTGGTTGTTATTGTGATTCAGCTCTGGGGTCCCCAGCTCTGAGCAGGGGATCTTCTCTCTGCCTCTCTGCCAGCCTTGGGCAGTCGGTGACCTCTGTCCTCCAGAGCAGGTTACTCAGCCCACAGAGCTCCTGTCTAGATGGTGCCCCAGGGGCTCACAACAGGTGTCCTGTCGCCCCTGAGGCCATGCAGTGGGGAGAGCCGACATCTGTCCCTCTGCTCTCAGGTCCCTTCCCAGTCAAGGCTCTCGCTGTCTTCCTACAGGACCTGGAGGAGGTGCTCAAGGGTGAACTGAGTGGAAACTTCGAGAAGACAGCTCTGGCCCTTCTGGACCGCCCCAGTGAGTACGCTGCCCGGCAGCTGCGGAAGGCCATGAAGGGCCTGGGCACGGACGAGGCGGTGCTCATCGAGGTCCTGTGCACGAAAACTAACACGGTGAGTCCTGGCCAGGACCTGGACCCGCCCCCGAGAGATGGTCCACATGCCCATCAGAGATGGTTACGGCCCCCAGAAAGGCACGTCCTCCCCGCATTCCACCCACAGAGTGAGCAAGTGTCTGGGCAGAGATGTGTCCTCTTGGCCCGTAGGAGAGGACACCTCTTCCAGTCTTCTAATCGTCAGTCTTGGTGTTGCTGCCCCTGGCTTGACAGAAGAGATCCTTCCAGAAGAGCTGGGTCAATCCAGCTTTCATTTTTCTAAAGAGATGCACAGTTTTATACACAGGAGGAAAGTTCTACTTTACTCTCCCAGCCTAACTTTGCAGGTTCACTGGCATGAGTGATGCAATCAGAAGTCCAAGCATGGCTGCCTCTAGCACAGAGCACAGATATGAGGCAGGGAGGTGGGTGGTGCCGAGGGGCTCCCAGTGAGCCCCCTGGTGCTGCCACCACCTCCCCAGAGGCTTCGTGTCCTCCCATCAGCAGACCTCGCCTCGCCCCTTGTCCCTTGGGCACATGCCACCATATCCGGAGCTGAAAAGAGCATTTGTTAAGACCCTAGCAGAAGCCCACAGAAGTCTCTGATTCCAGAAGCCACAAGGGCCAAGGAATTCATCGGGGAGGGTCCACAAATCATTATTTGGAGACCCCTCCTTCTTCCCAACCCCCATCACGTAGAATGGGAAGGTCCAGGAAGGAAAACGCTAGAAAAGCCCAACATCCTTGAGGCCCCCCAGGTAGGAAACAGAAGCAGTGGCTGGAGCAGGCAGCAAGGAGAACCGTAACAGCCCTCTGAGGCTACAGTGCGACTTAAGCCTTGAGTGCCGATGACCCGAGCTGGCTCATCCTGCTCAGCCTGCGCCGTGCTCCGTGCGACAGCTGCAAACCCCTTTCCTGAGCATCCCTGGACTTTCTTCCTTCCCACAGGATAATAAAGCCCCTCCATTTTGGGAGTTTCCATTTAGGATTGTGCCTCAGAGGAGGGTTAGCACAGGAGGATTGCATCCATTCAGTCCAACAGCCACACCACTTCCTTACTCAACATTCCTATCCTTTCCAGAAGCACCCAAGTCCCAGAACCCAGCATCCAATATCCGGGCCATCAGCAGCCTGCCTTGGCAATAAGGTTCATTCACTCCTTATTTTTCTAATCTCGTTTGTCCATATGTGGTTCACCCTTAGCCTGAGCTTCTTTTAGGTCCTGGTCCCAAACAGTGAAAAAGATCTTGTTTTCCTTCAATCAAATAGATTTGACAGTAAGAAGAAGAAAAGCAGGGAGAGAGCCGTCCCCGGGTTCAGGCAGATCCTGGTAATGGGCTGGAAGGAGGAGAAAGGGGAGGGGGCTGTGTCATCAAGGGTGTTCAGCCCACACCCGCCTTGCACCTCCCTCCCACCCACCAAAGCAACATCAGCCTGGTTCCTCACCTTCTGTTGCCCCCACTACCGTCCCCCCGTCGCTGCCCGCTGACTCTCATCTTAGACAGTCTGCGGGAGATGCGGGGGGACATGCCTGCTCTGATACGCTGCTGGTTCAAGTGTAAACTGAGGCCGCTCCCGGGGGGGGGGGGGGACTTGACACAAGCCACTGAAATATCCAGCCATATCTTATTTTATTGTGCTTCACTTCACTATGATTTGTTTTTGTTTTTTACAAATGGAAGGTTTGTGGCAACCCTTCGCTGTCAGGTCTATCGGCACCACTTTTCCAGCAGCATTTGCTCGCTTTCTGTCTCTGCCACTTTTTGGTGATTCTCACAATATTTCAAACTTCCTCCAGCAAAAAGATTACGACTCTCTGAAGTCTCAGATGATAATTAACATTTTTTAGCAACACAGTATTTTTTAACGAAGGCATGAGCATTTTTTAGACATAACACTACTGCACACTTAATACACCACAGTATAGTGGAAACATAACTTTGATATATGCCCTGGGACACCGAAAGATTCATGTGACTCGCTTTGTTAGGATATCTGTTTTATAGGGGTGGCCTGGAAGCGAACCCATAGTAACTCCAACATGTGCCTGTGAAATAGTTCTTCTCAGCACACACCCTAGAGAGAGACTTGCCTTCCTGCACACAGCAAATTGTTTACTGAGTGAAGCCTTGTTTGAAATAGAGAAAAATTGGAAACAGGCAAAACGTCCATCAATCGGAGGCTGGCTAAATAAACGGGGGCTTACTGTAGGATAGAACACTGTGTATCCATTAAAAAAAAAAAAAAAAAAAAACTAGGTGACTGATTCTGTATAAGCTTGGCTGGACCTCCAGGATATAGTACTGAGTGAAAAAAATAAGTCAAAGAACAAATAATATGTACAGTTTTCCACTTCTTAAACACAGATAAAATAATTCTATATATTTTCAGTAGCACATATATATGTGTACAAATGCAAAGACAAAATATTTGGGAAAATTTGCACTGAACTTCTAACTCTGGCTACTTGGATGGGGGTGGCGGAGTGAGAGGGAGTGAGGAGGTTGAGTAAGATGCTGGCTCAGCTGTAATAGATGGACTTTTAACTAAGGAGAAAGAATGCGAAAGGACTCCTTCACAGAGCCAGGGACTTGCTCCAGGCCTCATCCTTGACCTGTAGGGACGGCCCCCTGTGGAGGAAGTCAGGAAGGTATCCTGTGACCAGAGACAATCTCTTGCCTCTTCCTTTTGCATGTCTCTGCCTGTCTTATCAACTAACCCAGCCCTGGACTACTGATTTTTTTTTTTTTATTACCTTTCCTAGGAAATCATTGCCATTAAAGAAGCCTACCAAAGGTGTAAGTGATCTTTTGTTCTGACTTTAGATAAAGAATGTTCCTTCCAAAATACCTCTGGGAAACTAAATCTGACTTCTCCTCCCCATTTCTCTTCCCCTAAAGTATTTGACAAGAGCCTTGAAGCAGATGTCAAAGATGACACAAGTGGAAACCTAAAAAAAATTCTGGTATCCCTGCTACAGGTAAGAGTAAAGAGGTCTCACCTGCTTTATGATCTTGGAAAATAGCTCTTGGCAACATGAGACAATGCTGAAAAAGGCAATGCAGATGACAAACATTCCCTTCTTTTCTTAAAAATGTTATGGAGGGATCCTCGACCTGTGTTCTGTCAGCTCAGCTATTGTGAAATGATTCAATGGGGATTTTCCTCATAATAACAATCCACCTAGTCATTTGCAGTTACAATCCCTTTTTGTTAAGGCGTTATCTCATTAAGCATCATCACCTCATTCTGCCAGTGAGGAACCTCCAGGTTTACACACAGCCCAGGAGCAAGAACCAGCCCATCTGACCCCAAGCAGGGCCATTTTCACGACACAACTCTGCACTTACTTCCAGGATTCACCTCGAGTCTAAGTCCATAAAAACCGCTGCAGGGAGCTTGGCCGGGAAAGCAGAGCTTTCAGAATTGGCCCTGCTGGGACACAGCCCCCGGGCCTCCAGCCAGATGGCATCTGCACTCTCATCGACACATCCGTCTTTATGAGATTGTGTATTTCCTCTGTTTCATTACTCTTTGTGTGGATAGACTCACAATAGAGAACACACAGACTAGACTTCAGCTGTAGCAGGAAGAGTATATAAGTGTCCTCCTGCTGCATAACAAACTGCCACTAAACAACACAGATCTATGATCTAGCAGTTTCCATGGGCCATGAGTCCTGTTATGGGTTAGCTGAGTCTTTGGCTTGGGGTCTCACCAGGCTGAAATCAAGGTATTGGCCAGGGCTGCCATCTCCTCTGAGGCACGGGGTCCTTTCCAAGCTCCCTGGCTGTTGGCAGAGTTCTGTTCCCATGGCTACATGACTGGTGTCCCTGTTTTCTTGCCAGCTGTCAACCAGAGACCACTCTCAGCTCCTAGAGGCCACCTGCAGTTCCCCGCCATGTGGCCCCATAGACAGTTCAGAGCATGACAATTTGGTTTCTTCCAGGCCAGAGGGAGCGCATCTCTCTGAATTCCATCTCTGACATTTTAAGAGCTCACCCGATTGAGTCGGACCCACCCAGGATATACCTCCTTTGATTAACTCAACTATTTAGGAATCTTAATTACATCCGCAAATATCCCCTTTGCCACATAAGCATAACATCATCACAGGAGTGATATCTCACCGTAGTGACAGGTCTTGCCCACACTCAAAGGAAGGGGATCAAAAGGATGTGGGCCACTGGGGTCATCTTAGAATTCTGCCTGCCAGGAAGGGCTTAGGTTAGACCTCCAAGGCCTTCCAATGGCCAGCATTCAGGGCTCTTCCGGACTGGGACCCCGAGAGGTGAAATTTGATATTTTTGGAAGGAAGCTTATTAGCTTTGCAATGGACTCGTTCTAGGGGGCATCATGAGGTTGCTTAGCAGTCAGTGACCCTGGTTTCTACAAAATGAAAAAATTGTCACAGAAGGTACTCTGTTTATCAGTTGTGCCCAAAAGATGGCAGCAAAGAGCAGCGTTGCCACTTGGCCAGGCTGAGTCTAGCTTCAGGCCACTCCTCTGAAATCACCCCCTTTCTAGGACTTTCCCTTTTTGTGCTCTGTGGTCAAACAAGAGCTCAAGTTAATAACAATGTGTTGATTTTTCTAGGCTAATCGTGATGAAGAAGATAATGTGGACAAAGATCTAGCTGGTCAGGATGCCAAAGAATTGTATGATGTAAGTGTGCAGACGTGCCAGTCTCTGCCAATTCTTTTTTTTTTTTTTGTTAACATTACTTCCAACAAATGTTTCTTTATTTCACATGAATTGGAATGACTTGGGAAAAATAAGTATGATCTTTAAAATATTTTTCAGATACACAGGCTTCATGAAATTAAAAGAATTGTTTCTATTCTTATACTCGGGTTAACCAACTTAGACTCATTTTGGAACGAGGGAGGGTATAAATATAAATAGATATGTGAGGTATACTTGTGGGCTAGAAGTTTAAATTGCTTCGTCAATCAATTTGGCTTCTATTCAGTGCATATTTTATTGTTTCCTGTAAGGGAGGGCTGTTCACAGCTCTGCATATTCAGTCTCTTTGCAAAAGTTTTTTTCAAAATGTTTGCACTTGGCCCTTTAGGCAGGGGAAGGCCGCTGGGGCAGCGACGAACTGACCTTCAACGAAGTCCTGGCCAGGAGGAGTCGCAAGCAGTTACGAGCCACCTTTGAAGCCTATCAAATTGTAAGTGATTGAGCACTAGGGTGTGCAGTTCACACTGAAACTCAGTCTCAAGTTATTTCCAAAAGAAGCTGAGCTCTGGGATATGGAACTGGGGGGGAAGGCACAGGAGGTGTCTTTTACCACAGTGGTTCTCAATCAGGGGTGACTTTGGCCACCTCCCCACCGCCCCCAAGGGATATTTGATAATGTCTGGAAACATCCGAGGTCATCACTGCTGGCTGTGCTGGGAGGAACAGTGCTACTGGCATCTAGAGGTCAAGGCCAGGGATGCTGTTAAACATCCCACAATGCACAGGACTGCCCCCCACAACAAAGAATCACTCGTCCCCCAATGTAGTGCCGAGGCTGAGAAATCCCGCTTTGCAACAGAGGCTGGGAAAGCAGAGAGGTGTCAAGTTTAAGAGCAAAGCGCTAGAGTCAGAGGGTCCAGGTTCAAATCCTGGTTCTGCCACTAACAACTGACCAGACTCCTCCATCCCCATTTGTAAAACAGAGACCGTGATCTTCACCATCACATCCTCATGGGGTTATTCGAAGAGTTAAGTAAGATGAGTGTCAAAGGCTCAAGACAGTATCTGGCATGTGGGACACATACAGATGTTTTCTGTGATTATTATTCCAATTGACAGTTGGGTTCCCAATGCCTACTGCTCCTGAGACAGATGTGATAAGACCTCAGAGATACACTCCTGAAAATATACGTATAAATTACTTCTATACAATGGTTTTTCATCTAATGATAATTTTAAGCCAACAAGGTGAGGTAGCTATTTCTAGGCACTTTGTGGTTGAGCCCATCCCTGAAAATCAGTCTTTAGTCACAAGAAGCCTTTTGTGAAATATCAGATTTAGGGGGGGAGTCCTCCCATCTTATGTTTGTGGAGTGCTTTTAACTATGCAAAGCCGTTCTGTGCCCTGTATCGCATTTCAATTTCACAACAGGGCTGTGACTCTAAAGGAAGCTGAACGGCCATCGTTACCCACAACTGCTGGACAAGGAAAGTCTGTTGTGAGTAAGGAGCCATCTGTAACTTATCAGGACCACACAGCAAGTCAGTAGCAGAGAGTGGATGAGAACTCCAAGATTCCCCAGCCGGAGCGCCTACCTCAGCCCGAGCTGGCCGCTCCTCACTCAAAATAGCGTTTCCTATGTGTTGCCAGCAGATGAAAAGACAATAAAACTTTGGAATTTTATCATTACTGTATATAAGCCTTTAGGGCCCTCCACTTTCAAATCGTGCCCAGAGTCCTGATCAAAGGCAGCTGACCCCGCACTCCCCTGGCCTCGAGGCCTGGAGCTGTAGAGATGGAGCTGGAAGACTTCTCCGTGACCCAGACCCTCTTCCCACAAGAGGAGTCATGGTTGGAGATCCTGGGGTGGCTGTCCTTGGGGGTCATTATAGAAACACACACGTGTGACTGTGCGTGTGTGCGTGTGTACGTCAACTACTGTCTGGCCAAGGATACGCTCTAGGCCGATCGTTCTCAAAGTTAATCTTGAAACAGCAGCAGCAGCATCACTTGACAACACGGTTAGGATGAGAATTCTTCATCCCCGCCCTGGACCTGCTGAATTAGATTCCTTGAGGTTGGGGTCCCACGGTCTGTGGTTTAACAAATCTTCCAGATCCTGATGCATTTTAAGGCTTTAGAAGTCAGCTCTAGGCTGCATACTAGCTGTAGGACCCTGGGCAAGTTCTTAAGAGTTCTGTGCCTTAGTTTCCACAACTGTAAAACAGTAATAGTAGCTACTTCTCAGGGTTAGTAAGGATTAAATGAACTATCGGAACCAAAGCATTTTGTGCCTAGCATGCAGTAGGTGCTCAATTAACACTGGCAGTTGTTAGGAGTCTCCCTGTGTGAACCAACAGGGTCAAAAATCAGAGCTAAAACTCAAATGGACAATAAGATAATCTATTGATCTGATGATTCTTTACATGAAACCCGCTCTAAAACACTAACTGTTCCAAAAGCTTTGCTGCAACATCATTCTTCTTGATCCTTATCATTGATTGTTTTGGAGTTCACCCTGCTCCTGGGAACCTGGCTCCATAAATTTTCTCATGGTCTCTGGCTAAAAGCACTACGAGACTAGGGTCAAATCACTGAAGTGTATTACGTGGCACAGGTTGTCCTCGCATAGAAATGAATTTTAATTTTTGGCACAAAAACTCAGGTTTTTGCCCTTGATTTCCCCCTAAACCTATCTTCACTGCTGACACTCTCAGAAACCCCAGCCCAAGCAACGCTTCCCCAACTCCACTGCATTGTGAAAGATTATTACCATCCCCATATTTACAAATATGAAAGGCTTACAGAGCTATAAAGTTCCCTAAACAGGGCTGTGTATAAATCAGATGTACACATACCCACAGACCCAGCACACTGCCTCCTCATCACACTTCTCCCCTCCCCTTTAAGTGTTCCTAAGCCCATTCTAGAAACTTCAAGCCCTTTAACTGCTGTAGCCAAAGCCAGAGTGCACAGGGTTCTGCTGTGGGGAGGCAGTCAATTTAGGGCATTGGTTCTAAAAGAAAGAAATGTCTCCCTTGTTCTTCTAATAATCTCCCCACAGGCAAGGCTCCCTGGCAAACTGGAAGCCTTTGGGGCTCGTCTAGAACTCACCCTGGCCGTGTGTTTTTGTGCTGAGATTAGAAAACCTGATTTTGTCCAAAGAGCCCCCTAAAAATTAAGTGTTCCAGCAGGAGAGAAGCGTGCCATTTGCAAAGATAGGGGCAACAGCTTGGGCCAGTGGGTTGTTTTCCATTTGTGTTCAGTGGAGCCCCTGGAGGTGCCTTGGTAGCTACCAGGAGGGGATGGAGGCGGGAGGTAGGTGGAGAAGAGGCGCGGTACCATCTCATGGTAGTGGGTGAATACTGCCCCCTGGAGTTGGGCAGCCAAGAGACTCTGAGGGGGCGGAAACCTGGTGTTACCACCTAGGGCCGGGGAAGGGAACCCATCTCCCGCCTCCCCAGAACGGCTCTGCTTTCCTGCTTGTATCTGTTGTGGAGGCCGAGATGCTACAGAAAGTTTTAAGACACTATTCTGGCCGAGTATTAACAATAAAAACAGAAAGTGGTTTATTGTAAGGATTTCTGGTTTGTTAGTTTAGTAATACATTAGTTTGTGTAAATACAATGTCCTCTTGAAACGCAATCTCAGTCTACAGAACAAGAACGCTGTTCATGGGAAAGTGAGAGCAGTTTCCTCCAAAATATGAGCTCCCACATCAAACCCCAAAACGGCCGGAAGAGCTAAGAAAGGGACAGGACTGAAAGCCCCCAACCCCACCCCTTTGAATCTAGGTCCATTACCCACCAGACATCTAGATGGGGCAACTCCGATGAGGAGATCAAGCAATGGGTTTCAGTAAATCCGAACCCTCCTCGCCCCACATCTATTGTGCCTGTATTACAAAGAATATTTTGTTTACCCGCGTTTTCAGAATAAACTATGTAAACTCCACCAGCGTGTCCTCAAAGGCCCCTGTTATTTATAGACTCACAATTGTGTCACATCCTGAAAAGACAATTTCTAAGAATTTTCAGTATTTCTAATGTTTAACTGCATTTCCCAAACCCGATAAAAAAAAGTTCTTTCTCTTTCTGTGCCTGCCCTGAGCTTGGCCCAGGCGGTACTTGTGTTAAAGCCTAGTCACAATTTACTCTGAACTTCGGCTTCTATAAATATTTGGAAAGAAACCTAGTGTGTAATGCTGTGCAGAACAATGTGTGAGCTGGCGGTGACTGTAAGGCCATTTGGAGTCTCCCCAGAGCGAAGGAAAGCAGCATTTGACGTGGTCAGCCCCCCACTCCCAGACCATGTAGCCCCCTGGTGTCAGAAACACAGACCAAGCCCTTACCTTGAGCTTCACTGCCTCTACTCCTGTCACCCAGACTGTAGGCGCCTGAGTTCCCATTCTCAGTCCACAATCGAGGAAGGTGTGGGAGGTGATTATAACCCCAGGCTCCTGGAGAATTGGAAATGGAAAGAATGTTTACAAACACACAGGAAACTCAAGGACAGTATAAACATAAACAAAGTTGTTACAGTATTTATTCATTCTTCTTCTACTCCTTGATTTTACAGAGGAGGAAACTGAGACCAAGGGAGTGGTCCTGCCTGGGGTCATATCCATTAGGGGTCAAATCTGGGCTAACTCTTCAGCCATGAGAGTCCCCAATCGAATGGGGGCCCCCATCCCCAGCCCAGCAAGGGAGGAGGCCAGATAGGAGTTCCTTAAAGCCACATGACCAAATCTGCAAGAGTTTAGTGCTTTTTGTAGTGGAAAGAGCCTCAAGTGCGCCAAGGCCAAAAGCAACACCCGGGCTAACATTTGGGCTTTGTCTCTCCAGCTCATCGGCAAAGACATCGAGGAAGCCATCGAAGCGGAGACGTCAGGCGATCTGCAGAAGGCCTACTTGACGCTCGGTAAAGTAGAGCCGGGAAAGCCCCTGACTTAGGCTGGGCTCCCTGAACCAGACTCGAAGATGGAGGTTTACGTGCGGGAAGCTTTCAGGGAATGGTTCTAGGAATCACACATCTAAGCAGTATTGGGAAGGAGAGAAGGAATGGGAGGCAGCTGCAGCAGGAGCTCAGCTGGTCCCCCAGGGAGCCTGGAAGTCAGGATGCCCAAAGTGAAGGCAAGGGGGCCAGGCCTTTGCACCCCACATCAAGCAGCTGGCTGGCTGCACCCAGGGAGCATTTGCAACCTTGGGGAAGGCAGCTCCCTCCCTAGAGAGCAAGTCCTGAGAAGGGACTCAGCTGTGAGCAGCCAGCATGTAACACTCAGTTCTGAGAAAGGCATCTGGGTGCCACACCACAGCATCCACTACAGTCCCACGAAGATCGTGGGTCCCCGAGAGCATCCGTCAACAGCCTGGGACCATTATCTAGCCTCAGGGAGCAGCCTGTGATTCACACAACATGCACTCAAAAGTACTCAGGTTCCAATCCATGAGCTAGTGTTTGCACATGCCTGATGGCTCGAGGGTGTCCTTTTCCATTTGGTTCCCTTCAACATTGGAATGAATGAGGTCTGTTTAGAAAGCAAGAGGAAGGGAGACCAGATCTTGACCGTGCCAAGCAAACACCAGGACCTTCTCTCCAGGTGTTGCCCCCAGGCAGGAAATAGCAGAGAGATGGGCACGGGGCTGTACCTGGCAGGCGCCTTTATCCCTTTTGCAAGCCCTGGAATGAAGGCATTGTCCATTGTCCACTCCCTTGTGGCGAGGAGGCCAGGGCACTGTCCCAAATGGCACAAGAAATGGAGAGAATATCCCCAGAAGAAGAGGAAGAACCGAAAAAGAGGCCCCAGGAAGCTAAAAAATGCGCTTTCGCTGCCAAACTCTTTTGTTTTGTTTTCTTGATGGGATTTTTTGGAGCAATGTCAGCAATTGATTTTTTTTTTTAATCCACCCTCATTTCGCATTCAAATTAGCAGGACTTCTATTATGATACAATACAGAGCCCTAAACAGTCTTGATGTCACTCCTGACCCACACTGGCTACACGTGGACAACTGTCCTTAGGGCTTTCAGGATGAGTGTCTTAAGAACAAGGAGAGATTACTCAGGGCCCAGCCACAAGGCTCCAAACCCTTCCTGTACTTGCAGAACAAAGAATAGGAAAGCACTAGAGTTCAGTCAGAAGATGAACATTAATCCTCATTAATATTAAGTATTCGTGGTAATAAAACCATTCAACCCTTTAACATTTACTTTGCACCTGCCTGGGCCAGGGGTTTCACCAGGTGAGGGTATCAGAGGTAAATAGGTCCGATTCCTGCTCTTAAGAGGCTTCAAGTCCATGGTGGACACACACCAATCAAGAGGTCAGCCTACAGTAAAGACAAAAACAAAACCAGCCAGAGCAAAGCAGGCAGAGAGCAAGGAAAGGGCTCATCCCTGCAGTCGGGGACCATGAAATGCAGGAGTTAGTGACTCCGGTAGCAGCAGATATGAAAGAAATTAAAAAAGACCTTGGAGATGAACCACAGAGAGAGTGGAACATGCCTTCATGACTATATTCTCCAGACACTCCGCACCCTGCTCCCACCTAAATCACGAAGATGCCAGTCTGCAGCTAAAATTGAGGAGGTGGTGCTGTGAGACCAAAGGATTCCCACCGCTTGCAGGCTCTGAAGCAGCACTTCTCAAAGTGGGGTCCACAGAGCTCCTGGATCAGAATCACCTGAGGGAGTGGTGTGAAAATGCAGTTTCCGGAGCCCCACTCCAGGTCAGCACTTAGAACTTCCAGGAAGGGAGTCCAGGAGCCACACATTCACAAGGTCCCCACGTGACCGTCTCATGCTCCCTGGCGTTTGAGGAGCCCTGCTTTGAAGACCAGGAGGAGCAGAAGACAGCAAGTGGCTGGCCGCCCCGCCTTCCACACGCCACAAACAGCTTTATTCCCTCACCTTCCTGAGCTAACCCCCTCCGAACTTTTGGGGGATTCCTGCCGCTGCTAACAACGAGGCACAGACTGTATACAGTAGAAAACTTTAAGATTTATCTAAAATATCAAGAAGAAGAAACATCAGGGCAGAAATCACCTGTCTGTGTAGGGATGGAACACACTAACATGAGGCAGACAATGTCTTCAGCATCAATCAGTATGAATGCACAGGAGAGGGTCCTCGGGAAAACCCCGTGAGGACACTAGCTCAGAAAGTCTGGGGGTCACAGTGAGTCTCAAATATGCTACTTTCCAAATTGCCAGCCTCCCCCTCCCCCCAATCCCCACAGCCACCACCAATCCAGCAACTTTTGGATTCAGACACCTGCATCTGGGCTTTTCCACTGATACTCTGCTGGCTGCCGCATGACCTGTCAAAGGAGACAGACCCTCCAGCCCAGACTCTGCTTCCCTAATCCTGTTCCTCCCCCTCCCTTGTAAGCATCAATCACACCGGTAATTACCTAGAAAACAAGAGTTCTCATCACAGGACACATTAAGGATGTACATTGTACACTTACGCTGAATTCATTACTTATCACTGACATCAAAAATGTTAAGTGTTCTAGGCAAATGTCAACAACATAAACAGTGAAGGGTTCGATCTCCCAAAGTGCTGGTCATGATGGACCCATATGAGCCTGGGAGGAATGGGGAGGAATCATGATTTAGCCCCAGAAGCAGAGATGCACCCCATCATCTGATTGGTACTTTATTCATCTGTGGTTTAGGTCATACTTTATTCCTTTCTGGTTAGGACGGGACCAAAAAAGAGCATCACACAATTAGCAGCATCACAGGAAGATGCTCTGTTGAGAGGATCAAACATTTTCATCAAGCCCAAATCTCAGGTCGCGAACTAAGAAGATTGTGGGAAACCAGGAAAAGATGCAGAGACGAGGCTCACAAATCAAACCCAGGGAAAAGCAAGGGGAAGGAAGGTTGTTTAGCACAGGCAAGCAAACCACAGTCCAACGGAGTGAATCTTCAAGATTATGAAGTTTTATGACAGCAAGGTTGCTGGCCAATCTGTGTTTCCCCTCCAGACCCGCCTTCAGCATCATCAGAGATTGTACTTAGAGATGAGAAGTTATTTCTGCTGGCGAGAGTCATGACCTTTGCAGGGAGAGCCTGAGGATGGTCACAGCATTCACCCTCCTCCCAAAGAGTCTCCAGGGAACAGGAGAGGTTCCCATGTGTCTGAAAGGGCTCTGGTTGAAGAGCCCAGGTGCCTTGACCCAGGGGAATTTTCCAGATCCCGTTACACAACAGTGTGAAGTCCACGCCTTTCAAAAATCTGACTCACAAATCAGTCAGCTACAAGGGCAGCCAGGTGACACTGTGGGCCAGCTCTGTTCTTTCCAAGGGTCTCGGGGTTATTCAACAAAACATGAACGCCTCCTGTTCTCTTTCCTTTCGTCCTGCCCAGTGAGGAGTGCCCGGGACCTCCAGGGCTATTTTGCTGACCGTCTGTACAAGTCCATGAAGGGTGCGGGGACCGATGAGGACACGCTCATTGACATCATTGTGACCAGGGCGGAGGTAAGACATGCTTGACTCCGAGGAGCTGGGCTGCACCTTCTGGTTTGTTGCCACTGTGGACGCCATCCACAAGTCCATTTTGTGAATTTACAAAGAAAGTGAAACAGAGGCAGCCCTTGCCTTCCCAGACTTTGTGGAGGACACTGTGCTGTGCTTCAATCTGCTTCTTTTTATAAAAATACAAAAACGATGGCTGCTTCTATTTCTGCCATCTGTGGCCCTGGGGAGCCCGTGGCAGTGTGCAGGAGGGACCCGGAGGGGCTGGTCCGGGCGGATAAACCAGAGACACTGAATGGTTAGTGACAGGCTAGGTCACCCAGCAGCAGAGACAACGAGCAAATGATTTCCCAACTCCCAAGCGAGGCCTTTACTTCATCAAACACACCCCACAAGCACAGTATGACACAAAAAACACATCAGTACAAGACAGCATTTCTCAACGTTTTTAAAATTAAGGATCGCCCCAGGAAGAAGCATTTTTAGACCCAGTTTTTTCCTAATTGTCACTCCCCTTGAAGAAACATTAACTCTGTATACACTGCGTATTTATGTTCCCTTTGTATATAGGTAATTTTACGCAAAAGGTTTTTCTTTCTAATTTTTTTTGGGGGGTAGGTAATTAGGTTTATTTATTTTCTTATTTTTAGAGGAGGTACTGGGGATTGAACCCAGGAGCTCCTTCATGCTGAGCATGCGCTCTACCACTTGAGTGAGACCCTCCCCACTCATAAAAGTTTTAAGATTTGGTTTTGCCCTCTAAAAACCAAACTTTGCCCTCGTTGGGAGTAATATCGCCCCCCTCAGAGAAAGCAGGAGTATGACAAAGGGACAGGAAGAGGAGCAGCCGAAGTTTGGGAGCAGCTGTCACGACTCACAGCGAATGGTTTGGAATATAGGGCCACAGACAGAAGGCATTACCGAAAAAAGAGGAACTGGCATTTCATCCACAGCAGGGAAGCCTTGGAGAGCGAAGTGGTACTGAGCACTTAAAAACCAGACATCTTCCCTCAGAAACTTGTTAAATAAGGGGGGAAAGATACCAACCGAAATTCGGCCCCCCAGCTTTTTGACAAATCACACTTAACATCTGACACTGTTTTGAAGTATAACTCAGCAACAAGACGGTGCTTTCATTTTTATTTCTATTCCTGGAATTTCTCCTCCCCCTCTTTCTCCTCCTCCTCCATGATTCATATTTCTCTTTCTCTCCTAAAGCCCCTTTCTCCTTCTCCTCCTCTCTCCCGCCCCTCGTCTGTCTGCCACCCTCTTCGTTTCTCTTCGGTTGCTCCCAGTCTCTCTCTCTCTCCCTTATCTCTCCAGGTCTCTGCCTTCTCTGTCTCCATGTCTCTTAGTAACTCCACCCCCAGCCAGTCTCCGGAGCAGATCCTGAGACGCTCAGGATCGGCCTGAGGAGCAGGCTGGCGAGAGAGCCCAGGCAAGGACTCTGAAGGCCCCAGAGGGCTAGATGGCTTCCAGGGCCCCTCGGCTCCAGTTCACTCCAGTGTGAGCCGTGGAGCGTTTATTCCACAACGTTCCGCCCCATCTCCATCCTGACCGCATGTCCTGGGTCATCTCCACAGCGGGGGGCCATTCCCTCAGAATGCTTCAAACCCAACCACATACACTGGCTGGATCCTCTAATCCCCAAAGTCTCCTGGTCCTGAAACAGAGCCCTGGTGAGCCCCACCCCCCACCCCTGCCCTGACCCCCTCCCCACTTGCTGCCCCTCCCCCAGCCAAGCAGCCAACGAGTCAGGGCAGCAGGGGACACCCCCGCCCCGCGCTAGTCCCCTGTCTGCTCAGCATCCCCTTCCGACAGTTCCTCACTCTTCCACCACCTCCTGTTCAGCCCTTTAATTGGGGCAGGAGAAAAAAAGAACCAGAAATCTGAACAATGGCTTGTGGGTCTGTTTAGAAAGCAAGATAGAGTCTAAATTAAAACAAACAAACAAAACAAAACAATGCCAAAAAATGGCATACAAAAAACAAAACAAGACAAAACTCCTGGTGCAGGAGAGCTCCATGCCTCTTTTATGAGACTTACTCTGTTCCATCCGGAATTGTGTCTTTTCTGCAGCAGGTAAGGTCGCCTCTGCTAGGTGGTAAGAATCTTTCGAGCAGGACAACTTTTTTATTTGTTTTTCTTCTGAGTCCTCTCCCCACCTCCAGCACCCAGGTTTTTCAAGTTTTTCAAGGAATTACAGCTGACCCTGGAACAATACGGGTTTGAACAGTGTGGGTGCGCTTATCCGAGGATGCTTTTTCAGTAAATATAGTACCTGTATCTTCATTTTATGGATCTTTATTTTTTTAACATTTTTTTATTGAGTTACAGTCATTTTACAATGTTGTGTCAAATTCCAGTGTCGAGCACAATTTTTCAGTTATACATGAACATACATATATTCATTGTCACATTTTTTTTCCGCTGTGAGCTACCACAAGATCTTGTTATATATTTCCCAATGCCATACAGTATAATCTTGTTTATCTATACATTTTATGGTTCTTTAAATTAACGAAGTGTGGGGGAAAGTCTGTATTCAATTAGAGATCACAATATGTAGAATCAAAAGAGCTAGGGTTTGAGGCCTGAGTCTGTCCAAGATGTTTCAGCCTCCTGCCCTCGGGGAGTCATTTATCCATTCCTTTGTTTTTGAGGCAGAGAGAGCAGCATGCAAATTTTCTACTGCATGGAGAGGGTGGTCAATGTTCCTAATTTCTGTATTGTTCAAGGGTCAACTGTAGATTCAAAATAAGTCCTACAAATTGAGAATGACTGGAATTTTGCTGATTGGCCCTAATATCCTTGCTGATCAGGGTACAGGAGGCAAAAAAAAAAAAAAAGCCTTCATTTCCAATTGTGTTGACAATTTCCTTAACGTTATACCAAGAGTCATCAAATTCGTGACCTGCAGTCATCAAATTCAGGCCCACCACCTGCTTTGGTAACAGTACCGCTACCTGCAAATGATTATTTAAAAATAACTGTAAAAAGCTCAAAAGAAAAATAGTATTTTTGTAACCCATAAAAATCATTTGAAATTCAGGGTTTAGTGTCCCTAAATAAAGTCTTACCGGAACATAGACACGCAGACACCTCTGCCACCTTTGGGGAGCTGAACTCAGCTTCCCTTTTCTCAGCCACAAAATATGAATACTAATACCCCCAAATCTAAGGATAGTTTTGAGGCATAAATGAGCAAATGAGACTAATGTGCTCAGAACAGTGGCCGCCTGTGTTTATGGTGTAAATGCTATGAATGTCCCCATCGCTACTGTCATCTCTCCTCCAGGTGGACCTTCAGGGGATAAAAGCAAAGTTCCAAGAGAAGTATCAGAAGTCTCTCTCCGACATGGTTCGCTCAGACACCTCTGGGGACTTCAGGAAACTGCTGGTGGCCCTCTTGCACTGAAACAAGTCAATGCGGCAGGAGC
Organism: Camelus ferus; assembly: GCF_009834535.1. NCBI lineage: Eukaryota > Metazoa > Chordata > Mammalia > Artiodactyla > Camelidae > Camelus > Camelus ferus. The sequence continues at coordinate 13,383,097 of NC_045720.1, forward strand.
ACAAGGAGGAACCACCTTTGTCAAGAGCCCCTTCCAAGCCAGATTGGCAAATGCGACGCCAGCATGAAGACCTCTCAAAGGTCCTGGTTTATTTCCTTGGCGGCTTGAGTTGTGCAGCCAGGCCAAGCTGTTTAAGTAAAGGCAGCAGCTTTAAGACGCTTGAGTAGGTCTTATACTGGCTTAGCAAGTATCTGCGCTGCCTCTTAACTTTCCTTCAGGGTGGTAACTGAATGCTTTCCAAGCACAAATAAAATCTGCAATTGATGAAAAAACGATGCATTCGTAATAGAATATTTAGAAGAATATGCATGGGGGTATATATGTTCTGGGTAATGATGGAATGATTAAAGTGCCAGAAAGACAAAATTAAGCAATTCATTCATTTGCCTTCTGTGTGTTCAATTTCAAATCCTTAATGTCAATTAAAGAAGCGGATTATGCCTCCATCAGCAGCTTTTCCAAAGACTGGGTTGATTCATTTTGGCTTTTGTCCTGGAAATATATGACTTGTGAAATTTGAACATATTTGCGAAATGCAAACAGTTACATTTATTAATAATCACCGAACAGCAAGGAAACAATGGACTTGCCTATACAAAACGTAACGAGGGGTAACATTCACTGATATACTACCTGGTTTAAATGGTTTTTCTTGCTGCCCTAGACATTAGACCCCCTTGAGTCTTCTCCCTGATCTTCAAATACAGCTAGGCTGGGCACAGTGCCAACAGGATCAAGGTTAATGGTCTGACGCTCAAATGGATTGATTCTGCACCAGTAGCATCTCTGTTCCAAGCAGTTTGCCTCATAGGCACGTGTTGCTGCACACAAAGGGGTCTGTGATGAAAACACGGACACTTGGTCCAACAATTACAGTTACCGTTCATCAGATGACTACTTGCACCTGGAGCTGCTAAGTAGCTTACTTTCGTATTTGATCTTCCCAACATCCCTATGAGGTCAATGTTACTCCCACTTATCAGCTGAGGAAACTGAGACATTAAGTAATCTGGCTAAATTCATTCACAAATGACAGAACTGAGATTTGAATTCAGGGCTGGTTGACTCCAGAATCCACACTAGTAACTGATTTTCTTGGAAAAATAACACGATGTACATATAAGGTCATGGGTCTGTATTCATTCACCTGCTTAAGCTCCTACTATTTGCCAATCACTGTGCTGGGCTCTGGGGATACAAAGGTGAGGAGAACACCGGCCACACCTCGGGCAGTTCATTCCCAGGCCAGCAGTGTAGACAGAGGCCTCCAATATTCAACACAACGCTGTAAGTACATTCATACAGGCATGTAAAGCTCTCTACCCAAGAGTCAGGCGAGGGAACACACAGCTCTGCCTGGGGGGACTGGGGAATGCTTCCCAGAGATGCATTTGTGCTGGGTTTTGAAGAACGCATAGAAACTTTCCAGAGAAACAAAGAAAGAAAGACACGTGTAGAGGCTCTGAAACATAAGGGAACAGGATGTGTCTCAGAGGTGGTGAAATCCATCCTCCTGGGGCACGGGATGTGGTGAAAGGAAGCAGAGGGTTGGGAAGGCAGGCGACGAAGCTGCCGAAGAGTATGTTTGGATCACATTAGCCACAGTTTTGCCTTCCAAGCGTGGGCTTGCTCCCTTGGGCAATGGTGGTCACTAGAGATGTTTGAGTGAGTGAGGAACACGATCAGATTTGGGTCTTGGGAAATCACTTTGGTGGTGTCATCAACATAGAGCATACAGCCCAAACACTGCCATGATGTGTCTCTCTAGCGGCTACAAAACAGTGATCAGAAAAACTAAGAAGTTGTGTTAATTTTTGTGTCCTCAACAGACTGGTTTCTCTATACCTAAAGTCATTGCTGTCATTATGAGCTTTGACACACAAAATGGTTTCCTAGAGCCCAGCTCAGTGACGAAACATTCTCATGTTTACTTACATGTTGTCAAAGCTGGCCTTTGCTTTTAAGAAACAGAAAGAAAAATAAGCAGTCTGTGGGATCTAAGCTTATAGTAAGGACAGGAAAACAAACCAATGGACTGAAAAGAGATCTATTAAAAACAGCCATCATTTGAGAGTGTTGAAGGCCATGGCTGACACAGAGAAGAGAGAAAAGGGACATCACAGGTGAGGAAACAGGCTGAGGAAGACGGAGATGCAAAGTCACTTGCTCAAGGGCACACACGGGAAGTGCCAGGGCCGGAACCCGAACCCAAGTCCTTCCGACCCTGATGCCTGGGCTCTTTGCCACACTTGCCCACCCCCATGGATACTTTCTCCAAAGCTTCAGCCAGGCCCAGCAGCAGGCATCTCTCTCTGAAGCTGCTGACTCTAGCTCACCCTCACAAGCAAAAGCCAGTTTCTATGTGCTTGGTGGGAGGTAAGGGGGCTTTACCAGAGAACTCTCGTCTGGCCTGTCCCCAGAGGGTCCCGCCCTTCCTGCCCTCATGCTCAGACCAGGAATTTCCTCCTCTTCCCTTCCGTAGTGCCTGCCCTGCCCAGGCTCCCCCTCCCCTTTCCCTAAGACCCCAGTCTCAGGTGGCAGGGTCAGCCTGTGGAGAGAGGGGAAGAAGGAGAGGACGAAGGTAGAAGGAAGAAGGGGTGACAGCAGTCCTGCCTTGTCACCCTCCCACGGTGCAGCCCTGTCCCCCACTCCACTCTCTTCCTCCAATCCCAGCTCCTGCCACCCAGATGTTTGGGCAGGTGGGTAGGGGGTCTGAATCCCTCCCCCAGAGCTGCATTACACCCACCTCTGGGTACACGTGGTAACTCATCATCCATCCATTTCCCGGTGAAATTCTGTCCCAGGCCCTGACTGGGCTCCAGAGCGCTGCTCACCCCCCACCCCCGTGACAACACGCCAGCCACGGCAGGTAAAGTAGACTCGGGGACGCCTGCCTGTGGGAACCTGGTAGCAGCTGAGCTCCCCTCCTCCCACTGAGGAGCAAAGGGAGTCCCATGACCACCTGCAGGTGCTCCAGCCCCCTACTCACTCCTCCCAGCAGCCCTGGGAGCCCCATGTGGTTCCTCTCAACCAGGTCCACCCCCTATACTTGTGGGTTTGAGCCCACCTCCCCCTGCTTTTTCCTTTCCTGGCTGTCTTGCACTGTGAAGGGCCCATGAGGACAATGCCCACATATCGAGTGCTGACCACAGCCCTGCCATGGACCCTGGGAGAGTCCTGATCCTGCCTGGAAGCCAGCTCAGGGCCCACTGGGCAAGGTCTAGAGAAGAGGGTTCAAGCTGTAAGGTGGTATGTCTCCTTGGCCCTGTGGATCCGTCACCGCACAGGGAGGACTGCGGCCAGCAGAGGGCCAGGCACCATCCCCGCAGAGGGGGCCCAGGGCAGGGAGCCCTTTCCATTCATCATTTTGAGAGGCACTGACCACTTTCCTTCTCACTCTTCTCTGACCTCCAACTCTCCTATTTCTTCTCCTTTCAGGAGACCAGGGCCAGCTCAGGCTGCTGGGACTCTACCTGGGCCCTAATGACATCAGATGAGCAAAGTACCACCTCCACCGCTACCCGCACACCACCCTCTGCTGCATAGGTGACACCTCCCACCCGACTTCTGGGGTCGGACTCAGCCTCGAGGCAAACTGCCCTCTGTCACTTGTCTCCTCTTCACCCTAGGCCCTTCCCTCACCAGGACTCAGGATCATCAAATCCAAGGGGCTGGAGGGCAACTGGCTCACTCTTACTCCAGTCATTCAACAAGCACGAACTGAGAACCCGCTGCAAGCCAGGCCCAGTGCTGGGCACGGAAGGTGCAAAGGTGAGCCGACCACGCCTGGTCCTGCCCTCACAGAGCTTCCTGTCTAGGGGGAGACACGTACCAATAACCAAACCCAGCCAGAAGATGGTCACCGATCATGATACCAACCAGTAAAGGAATAAAGTGGATACTGTGATGGGTGGTGATGGGGGCTGGGGGGAGGGGGGGAAGGGAATCACTTTAAACGCAGCAGCCAGGGACCGCCTCTCAGAGGAGGAAGCATTAAGCCAAGACCTAAGGAATAACAGAGAATCGACCACATGTTAGGTGGAGGGGACTTCAGAGTAGAGGACAGATCTGGGCAACTCGGGATGACATGGGAAGGAGGTGGGGTGGTCTCAGTCCCTGGGTGGCCAGTGTGGTTGACGCTGGGTGAGGGAGGGCATGGAGAGTGGTGGTCGGCAAGGTCGTCAGGGCCCAGGTGCAGCAGGACTTCACAGGGCACAGTAAGGTGTCTGGGTTTTATTCCAAGTCGGGGAGTCCCACATTCAGGCTCCAAGGTTCTACCTCTTCTTATCCACAGCTCCACATTCCTCATGATTCCCAGTGTGACCAGGTTCAGGGGGTGTGGTTTCACCCATGCACAGTCCCAGAACAGCCCACCTTCTTTCTCGTGGTTGAGTTTTTCTTAGATGAGTTTGGTGTCCTTTCCCACAAGGTGACCTTAGTCAGAATCATGTGACCATATCAGACAGTTTCTAGAAGCACTGGATCACACTGGATCCCACTGGATCCCATTTAAGGGTTATGGTGTGTTGGTAAGTGTTTAACAATTAGCTGTCTTGAGGGAGGGGTGGCTGATTTGTAGCATTTGCCGATTTCCGTGGTGTAAATACTCCCACCATAGCCAATTTCAAGCTACTGATTTGATGTCATTGAACACGGGGTTCAGAAAAGACGAGAGTACCACACCTGTATACGGTCTTTCCATCGCACGGATAAAATAGATGTAAATAACTTCAAGAGCAGAGATGATAATAAAATGTAGTAAATAATTAGAAAGTAATGCCTTTTGAGTATCCATTACATCTATTATCAATAAAATTTACTTGTAAGTTTACATAATTTAATTTTTAATAATGACTGTGATTAACAACCAGCTCCTAAAATTTGTGAAAAATTAACAGTTGGCTCCCATGAACCAATAGGAGCTGATTCCAGCACTCCATTTGGTGAGTTCCAATTCGATCTCTTTTTTTTTTTTCTGTAGAAAGTAAGTTTTTATTTCCTTTGGGTAAGTACCTAGAAGGGGTATTGCTGGGTCATAGAGCTGTAGATGTTTGCTTAACTTTATAAGAAACTACTAAATAGTTCTGCAAAGTGGCTGCACCATTTCACACTCCTACCTGCAATATATGGGAATATCAAGTGTTCTTTATCGTCACCAGCACTTGTTGCATGAACTCTTTTTAAATTTTAGACATTGTAGCATGTGGGTAGTAGTATCTTATTATAGTCTTAATTTGCATTTTCCTGAAAATTAATAATATTGAGCACTTTTTTGTGCATATTGGTCATTTTAATATTTTTTACATGAAGTGTCTTTTTCCTACTATTTTTGTTTGGTTGTCCATTTTATCATTGAGTTATAGAAGTTCTTTAAATATTCTGATACAAGCCTTTCCAGACATCTGTCTTGTGAATGTCTTCACCCAGTCTGTGGCTGGACTCTTTTCAATCCCATTTCTTCCAGGGGACTCCCAAAACAATTTGTACCCTGTCCCCAGGTATCTGCATAAGAAGTGATTACCTTGAACACTCTTCCTCGAGGGCAATGGGTTACTACCTACCATACATTTCAGGATCACAATGAATGGTTGTGTATGTTGTCTACTGCACAAGGCTGCTTGGCCAAGGCAATGTTTGGAACCTGAAATTCAGCCCTAGTTCCCCCATCAGATTTTGCCTACAAGACTGCAGCGGCCTAGAGAGGGCGCCTTCGGCTCACTTGCACAAAGGTACCATATGGCCTGGTCCTGGAACTATAAGTAATCTAGTCTACTTATGAGAGACCATTTAAGAGACTCTCCCCTGGACAAAATGTCTTGTTACTAGCTTCTTATTCTAAAAATGTAGCTTCTGCCCCTCCTGGCACCTCATATTGCAATCCTTGCAACTCTAAAGAGAGTGTTAGAAAGTGAAGATTATGAGGAAAAAGGAGATGAGAATGATGGTCCAGAAAATGAAACAGAGGTTTTATCATATATAAAGAGATAGATGGTGATGCAGAAGAGGGACACCCAGGCTGCTTTCCGGAAGACATCAGCCCAATCACAGTTAGATGTACCAGCCCCTAGAAGATCCTGCCATCCTCACCCAGAGGGCAATGTGTCATTGCCCCAGCAATGTAGAATCTGTCTCCTCCAGCAGCAAAAGACCAATGCACAGGACCCCTCCAGGCTGCTAACTATTTCTCAGACCATATAACAGCCAATAAAAATGCCTCAGATAAGCCCCCAGAAACTAGATAAGCAAAGAAATAAGGGCGCCAGAAAACCAGAAACGGTATTCAGCAATCTGTGCCAACAAGTAAGAGCTGCCACACTGAATTCAGGGAGATGTCAAGGCTGCCTGTTTGTGCCACTGCAATATCTTGCATGACCAGGGCACAGAGTGATGACCAGTATGTTTAGAGACATAGGGTCAAGAGAAAGAAAAGTGGCTGGAGGTGGGTGCGTGGGGTTTTTCAAAATAAACTTTAAAATTTTTTTAATTTATTTTATTTCTCTAAATTTTAGGTTTATAGAAAAGTCATAATTATATTACAGAGAGTGTCCATACATGTCATTCCCAGGTTCCCAAATGTACCATTAATATGGTACATTCATCACAACCTGTGAACTAATATTGATACATTATATTTGAGTAAAGCTCATATTTTACTCACATTTCCTTAGTTTTTACCTAATGCCATTTTTCTGTTCCAGGTTCTGATAAGACTATGACATTACATTTAGTTATTATGTGTATTTAGGTTTCTCTAGACTGTGACAGTTCCTCAGACTTTCCTTGTTTCTGTTGACCTTGATAGTGTTGAAGACTAAAGGGCAGGTATTTTGTAGAATGTCCTTCAATTTGGCTTTGTCTGATGTTCTTCTCGTGGTTGGACTAGGGTCATGGGTTTGGGGCAGGAAGGTCACAGAGGTAAAATGCCACTCCCATCAGAGCATATCAAGGATACATGCCATCAGTGTGACATCACTGTTGACGTTGAGGTTGATCTTCTGGCTCACATAGTGTTCGTCAGGTTTCTCCACTCTACTCATTGAAAGGAAGTCACTGTGAAGGCCCACACTTAAGGGGCAGAGAGCTATGTTCCCACTTCTGGAGGGGAAGTATCTATATTATTTGGGATTCTTCTGTTCAGGAGGCTTGTCTGTTCTCCTTCATTTATTTATGTATTTAATAATTCATTTATATCAGTATAGACTTATGAATATTTATCTTGTACTTTGGGTTATAATCCAATACTACACTATTTATTTTTGTTGCTCAAATTGTTCCAGCTTTGTCCATTGGCAGCTCCTTCAGTTGGTTCCTGTGTCCCTTTGACGCATTCCCTCACTTTGCTTCTTGAGTACTTCTTTCATTTCTGGCACTGTAAGATGCTCCAGGCTCATTTTGCATAGTCCTTTCCCTAGCCCTGGAATCTACCATTTGTCCAAGAAGACTTGGTCCTTTTGTGGGAGAATGATATTAGAAACCAAAATCTAGGCACTGGTGTGCTCATTGCTACTGGGGTGCCGTTGCTTCTAGGCCCACTTAGTGGACAGAGCTAGGAAATATAAGCGGGTATACCAACCTATGTATCTACGTACCTACATTTACACACATATATAGGCAGATGATATGGATATAGATGTACAGATGTAGATATAGACACAGATCCACCTGTATCTATATTAAGTTAGACATGAGTTCATACAATGTCTTCAGCTTTCATTCAGTACCACATGGAACCACATGGTTTATGCTAGAAGGGGGATTCTCAAAATCTTGAAAACATCACAAGGAGACAAGACAGTGGGAGGAAAGCTCTTCGAAAGAGGAGCCATGGGAAGAAGCAAAGCAAACCACACGGTGCTCTGCAGGGATCGTATTTCCATTCTGAATGGTTGAGTTTGTGCCCAGATCTGGGGAGAAAGGGCAGGCCGTGGTTGAGTGGTCCTCAGACCGCCACTACCAAGTACCCAAGGAACTGTCCTTAGGTTTTAAAGAGAATGCTCCATGGCTCCTTTGTGGCTAAAGGAGAATTACTGATGTCTTGTTTTCCTAAGGTAGCCAGCTTTCAGTGAGTTCAAAATGTGTTCAGCCAACAACGATACCATGTAAAGGAAACAGAAAGACCATCTTTAGTGTCAGAATCAAGAGACAGTGGGGTTTTATGTCAATTTCTTCCTGTAAATGATTTTCATTCCCCGTTAAGTGTAACTTCAGGATTGCTTAGAACAAAGATGTCTCAGAACAAAAAGGCCTGAAACATATTTAGACTCCAGGCTAGAAGAAAAAAAGCACTGGCTTTGAATCATTGCTCACTGTGAGTAATGTAGACCAGGATAATATGACTCACAAACCAAAATGGACACACTAATTGGCCAAACTCTGAACCCAACCCAAGTATTAATTTTTTTTAACTGTACTGAAAACAAAATCAAAGTTGTTTTTAAAATCCTATGGAACCCATTCAAATTAGAACCAGTCTTTGGAAATGGTTGATCCAGAAGAAAAAAAGAATCAGAAAACCAAAATCATTTCCACACAAGTGTTTCATTCACTTCAAGTGTCTGGTACATACAAATATGCACTGGGTATGTATTTCTATCAGTAGAAGCTCTTTTAATTGAATCTCACTAAACCTATTTGCCAGATTCACTAACATGCCCATCTTCTACAGAAAGTCTATTGGTGGAGGTCTTGGGTGCTCTGAAAGCTAGTAGCTGGTAGGGCACTGGTTGGAAGCCCTCTCTTCTGGTGGATCGTGTGTTTTCCAACAGGGCATTGTGTTTGTTCCCAAATCTGTCAATATTTATTATACTCACTATTGTGATTACATATTTTAACTCAACATTAAATAAGCCTGTCAACTGTAAGTGCAAAAAGAAAGACTTTTTTTATTTCTATGAAACTACATCATATGCTTTAGAAAGACTAAAGATGTGTTGCATTTAAAATCAAAAGAATAGTTAACACTGAATGCCCATCAGTGGCTCAGTTGCAAAGAAGAGTTCTCAGTAAACCAGTGTACATTTGAATGCTTTATATGAAACACAAAATGATGTATGTTTTAGTGCTTTCAGTTTAAATATAAATGGCCCATTGCCCTTCTCCTGTATGGTAGATAAGAGAATGACCACTGTGTACACATTTTTTCTTCCTTCTGAAATCCTAGTTCATCTGTGATAATCCCACAGGCTTTTCTTCTGGTCAGAGACTTCCAACCATTACCAATGCCTCCTGCATCTCCCGATAGAGAACCTTCCATGCAGTGATTGAGAGCAAGGTCTAAGAAGAAAGAAAGACCAGGGAGAGGCTGTTGGTGGCTCCATTTAAAGGCTGTGCTGCTTTGGGAAGCCACCTTGCTCACCTGAGACTCAGGTTCCTCATCTGTAAAATGGGGGTAATAATAGTTCAGAAGCTTCCCTACTTAAGGAGCAGAAGCTTCCCTACTTAAGGAGCCTTCATAGATGAGAACAAGACACCTCCAGGACAAGCAGGTGACAGCCTGCCAACGAGGGATGTCTTCAGAGGTCACCTATTCAGTGTCATTTTGAGTTTATCCAAAACAACAGCAACCACCACGATTACACATAAGCAGAGGAGCTGGACCTATGTGGTAGGATCTTGGTGAGGATTAAATGAGATAAGCAGAAGCCCTTACTTAGCACAGAGATGGACTGATGCCAAGAGCTCCCTACACACTGACTAAATTTTTGTCTAGCCTAGTCACCCCATCCTCTGTGCTGGATGGCCATGATTCCTAAAATGGAATAAGTAGCCTATTGCATGAGGAAGGGAATCTAAGTTGCAAATGCCAGATGGTTTCAGGCCCCCCACTTTTTCCCACCTGGACTAACAAGACAGACCAGGTGGTCTCCCCACCTCCAGACTATTCCCCATCCCACAGCCAGCACTGCAGCTCTCCTGACCGCAGCTCTCTCCCACACTATCCCCAGGCTTCCGGAAGGGTTTGCCACTCATACTTCAAGACTTTATGAGGGCTTCTTCCTCTCCATAGGGATGTCCAATTAGCATCTCATAGTAAATGCATCCAAAGAAAAATCTTGATTTCCCCCACAAAACCAGTTCCCTTACTGGTTTTCCCTAGCTCATTAACCACTTTCAACTATCCAGCTGCTCAAGCCGAAGTTATCTTGGGTTCCCTTCATCTCTCCATCTTCCAGAACCACTTATCAGAAGTCCTATTAATTCCATGACTCAAAACATTTTCACTTTCCATGTTTCACCACCTCTCACTCCAAGTCAAAACTCCATGCTCTCTAGCCTGGATCCCTACAACAGCTTCACATCTGAGTTTCCTGCTTCCCCAGCTGCTTCATCTCTGACTCCTTCTGGAACTCCCATTCTCCCCCTCAGTCACACTGGCCTTTTTTTCAGTTCCTCAAACTTGTCATGCTTATTCCTGTCTCAGGACTTCTGTACTTGCAGTTCCCTCCACCCAGAACTCCCCTTCTCCTAGACCAGCCCAGGATCCAATCTCAGCATAGTCTCCTTCTCTACACAGGTCACCCTATCCCGTATCCATCACTGCCCTCAGAACACACCCAGACTCTCCTTTTAACATTACCTTGTAGTGTCTTCATAATAGTTGTCACCAACCAAAGTTATCTTCTTTGTTTACATGTTCACTGCCTATTACCTGGCTACCATTAGAATATAAATTCTAGGAGGGCAGGAACTTTTTCATTATTGTTCACCACTGCATACCCAGCACCTAGAACATTGCCTGGCACATGGTAGATGCTCAATAAAATGTGGTTGAACAGCTGAACACCTAACACAATTTCCATCTTCCCTTTCTCCAGCCGACTTTATCCTTTGACTTCCACTTTTCCTTTCTGTTGTCACTCAAGCACCACAACCTTGCCTTTCCTGCCCTGACCCTCACGTAGTCAGTCACCCCTTCTATGCTCTCCCTTTTACACCAATTCCCTCAGAGAACTTAATGTATTACTCCTCATCATTCTCTTTATCCGTATCCCCAGCTAGATGGAGAGCTTCTGTAAGATGAAGGACCACATCGTCCTCAGCCTTCCAGCCCCACCAGCCATAGCCATTCTCTACGTCTCTCACCGCCCTGCCCGCCCTGACCCCCAGATCATTTCATATCAGGTCTTTTCCCCTTCTCTATCACAGTACCACTTTTGTTTTGCTTACGCTTACCAGTTTATGATAGAGAATATTATAAAGGGTACAGATGAACAGCTAGATGAAGAAGTACATAGGGCAGGTATGTGGGAAGGAGGACAGAGTTTCCATGCTCTTTGGGTGTGCCGCCCTCCTGGAATCTCCATGTCTTGTTCACTAACCCGAAAGCTCTCCAATCATGTCCTTCAGGGTTTTTGTGGAGGCTTCATTAGGTAGGCATGATTGATGAACTCACTGACCACTGGCGACTGACTCAACCCCCAGCCCCTCTCCACCTTTACAGCACTTAGCATCATCTCCAATCACCTCATCTATTTATTCACTTATTTGTTCTGCTTATCTATTGTCTGCCTCCCACACTGTACCACTGGTGACTAGAACAGCGGCTGACACATAGTAGGTACTCAATAAAGACTTGTTTACAAAGGACTCAGCCCACGTGTTTGTTAAATGAGGGACCCATGAACCGATTAGCCACCATGAACTATAAATCTCAGGGTACCCACAGAGCAGGGAGTCTCCATGCTATATTTACAGCAGTTACTCATGGTTTCCAAAACAAGACACATGGACATGATTCATGAAAATCTCATTCTGAATCAAATGTTTGTGGGGAGAGGAGGGAGAAGAGGGGAAGAGGGCAAGCAGACTTTTGGCTAATGAGCAAAATGGGTCTTGAACAGCTCCAGGGCATCCACTGCTTGAATGACTGACTGGTTGCTTCTTTTGTTCGGCATTGCAGGTCTCTCTGCAGCTCTACTAATTCTATTCCAATTAGTCCAATTAGAAACAGGTCTATAGATTAATTGCCCAGATGTTTGATTTCATCAGAGGTCACATTGCATCTGCAGCCCAAGAAGATTAACACAGTTCTTGGCACACAGAGCTCTGATGGGGGGAAGGGATGACACTCAGCAAAACAGGTCTCAAGGGCAACTTCCAGAAGACTTACAGGAGTTTCAACAGCCCCTTTCCAAGAGGGAGACCTCAGGTCACCTGCCTTCTCCAGGCCCCTCAACCTGGGTCAGCCGGGGCAGTAGGGACATGAGATATGCTGGTGACGACAGCTTGGCATCTTCCATAGGACATGTAACGAATATCAACCACATGAAGTCACTCTAGGCCCACAGCATGGCTGGAGACGTGATAAATAGAAGCTGGGCGATGTGGCCACCACAAGGGCAAGCAGAGGGGAGGCTGGCACTGTGCCAGCTGATGGGGCCAGCAAAACAGAAACCAGCTCAGGGCCGCCAGCAATCAGTCCCCAAAATAATGTTTCGTCAGGATGGCTTGTGAGGCCTGGCTAGAACTCATCCACCCCAGTGGAGGGAAACGTATGGCTAATTCCAAGCAGGTTATCAAGTATACAAAGGTACCCAAGGACATAGCTGGCTGCAGTCTACCTATGGGCACAATGCCTGTGAGGAAGATCAAAAGTTACTGGTTTCCATTTTATCTCTTATTATGAGTAAATTAGGCCAAGTCATTGTGCCTCAAGTTTGTTAAGAGACGTGAATGGGATGTACCTATGTGGGAAGCTCTGTGCCGCACGGTGGAACCACCAGGGAAGCTTACAGAATGCCATTGCCAGGGTCCCACCTCCAGAGATTTGGATTTTATTGGACTTAGGGTTCCAGCCTAAGAATTGCAAATTTTTTAACTTCCTCAGGGCTTGAATGTGAAGCCAGGGTGAGAACCACTATCCTAACACGGCTGCAGATTGAGAGGCCCTGAGACCCAGCCTCCATCTCTACACATGGACACTCCTGGAAACTCCCATCACCCTCCAGACTCTTTTCAAGCCTAGAGGAAAGAGAAGGACCACTCACTGACTCTTGTCACAAAAGGATCCTTCCCAGGACAGATGGTATATTTCTATACAGGTTTTATTGAAATCTTCATAATTTTCTATAAAATCCTAATTACTTAAGCTAGAATTCTGAGATATCTAGCCACCTTGCTCATATATTTCTCCAGCAAATACTCACTGAGCACCTACTATGGGCCCAATGTTCTTGTTCTCATGAGGTTTTCATTCTGCTGGGGGAGACAGAATAAAATGTTGCAAATGTAACAATAAAATTTTAGAAATAGAATAATTTCATAAAACAAAAAGTATAATAAAAAATAAGACAGAGTGCTATGACATAGAGAGACAGGTGGGGGATGTAAGCTACTTCCGGAGGTCAGGGACAGTACTTTTGATGGAATAACATCTGAGCCAAGTCCTGAACACAGAGAAGCCAGCCATGTGACTGTCTGAGGGAAGAACATGTGGAAAAGCTCATCCTCAGTCCCGTTTGGGGCCCACTTCCACACCTCTACTGTCCCACGGGGTGTCACCAGCTCTTTGTATTCTGTACTTGTTCTATCAGAAGCACCATCTTCTGATCCAAAGCTACTACTTGCTCCAAGGACCCTCTCCTCCAAGAATTGTCCCATATCAGGTCCCTCCTCATTCTGGTCACTCACTACTTCACCTGAAAGGTCTGTGAATGCCCTTGGTAAACTGCAATGGGTATAAAAGCGTAAGACGTGATTATTACTATTCCTACCTCCTGAGCATCCTCTTGAATTTGTGTTGAATCATCTTGCCTCTGATTTTGTTGTTTCACCTAGGTACAACTGGTCTCCTCCCAGGGGACCGTCAGTCCTTCTGGGCATAAACTGGGTTTTCTGCTCCTCTGGTATCCCTAGTTGCTCCTAGAACAGAGCCAGGCATTCACTCATCGCCCCTGAACAGAGCTGTTTATAGAAGGATTTGACTAGGTTGGCAGTTCAGAGCTTGTTTGAATGAAAGAATTAATTTCACAGCCCCTGACCAGTGCTGTTTATAGAAGGATTTGACTAGGCTGGCAGTTCAATGCTTGTTTGAATGAAAGAATTAATTAGTCAGCCTTGCCTCAAAACCACACAGCCTTCATTCTATTTTGCACTAGCATTACCTCCATCTTATAGGTGAGGAAGCCAAGGCACAGAGAGATTAGGCAACTTGCCCCAGGTCACACAGCAGATAAGTGGCAGAGCTGAGATTCAAACTCAGGTCTGTCCCGTATCACATGCTGTACCACATCGCATGACACGGTCCTGAGAAGAATGGAGGTCAGTACTCCCATCCTCAACTTTTCAACAAAGAAACTAAAACTCATTAAAGAATTAACAGAGGTGGCCTGGTTCACAGATTGAGTTGGTGCCAAAGCCAGGGCAGTTATTCATGGCTGTGAATGCCAAGGCCTCTGGGCTCTCTGCTTTGCCATGTCTCTTGCAGAAAGGTCAAAATTCTGGTCAGGATTCAAAGTATCAGATCATCACCATGCCCTCTATCGAATTTTCGTGCTGCCAGGTTGCTGCTGACAAGAGGTGAAAATGTCTGATGAAATGGTCAGTGGGCAGAAGGCCAGAGGATTCAGTTTATTTATTTATTTCTATTAAAGTATAGTTGATTTACAGCATTGTGTTAATTTCTGGTGTACAGTATAGTGATTCAGATATATATACTTTTGATGTTCTTTTTCACTATAGGCCACTACAAAGTATTGAATATAGTTCCCTGTGCTATACAGTAGGTCCTTGTTGTTTATCTATCTTACGTATAGTAGTTAGTATTTGCAAATCCAAAACTCCCAATTTTTCCCTTCAGCCCTCCTTCTCCCCTACCCTGGTAACCATGTTAGTTTTCTATGTCTGTGAGTCTGTTTCTGTTTTGTAGATAAGTTCATTTATGTCTTTTTTTTTTTTTCAGATTCTACATATAAGTGATATCGCATGGTATTTTTCTTTCTCTTTCTGACTTACTTAGTATGATGATCTCCAGGTCCATCTATGTTGCTGCAAATGGCATTATTTCATTCTTTTTATGCCTGAGTAGTATTCCATTGTGTGTGTATATATATATATATATATCCCACGGCTTCTTTATCCAGTCATCTGTCAATGGACATTTAGGTTGTTTCCATGTCTTGGCTATTGTAAATAGTGCTGCTATGAACATTGGGGTGCATGTATCTTTTTTAATTAGAGCTTCCTCTGGATATGCCCAGGAATGGAATTGCTGGATGAGATGGTAAGTCTATTTTCAGTTTTTTTAGGAATCTCCATACTGTTTTCCATAGTGGCTACACCAACTACATTCCCACCAGCAGTGTAGGAGGGTTCCCTTTTCCCCATACCCTCTCCAGCATTTATCATTTGTGGACTTTTGAATGATGGCCATTCTGACTGGTGTGAGGTGATACCTCATTGTAGTTTTGATTTACATTTCTCTGATAATTAGTGATATTGAGCATTTTTTTCATGTATCTATTGTCCATTTGCATGTCTTCATTGGAGAAACGCTTGTTTATGTCTTCTGCCCATTTTTCATTGGGTCAGAGAATTCACTTTAAATAATATTTTCTTTCTATCTCTCTTCGTACTGCTCAAAGAGTGGAGATGAGGGAAGTCAGGAGTAAGAAGCTAACATCATCAAGCACCCTGAGCAAGTCACATCACCTCATCTGCAGTATGGGCTTAATGAAGAGTTGCCAGATTTAGCCAATGAAAATACAGGACACACACATAAATTTGAATTTCAGATAACGAGAAGATACTTTAGCATAAGAATGTCTTGTGCCATATTTGGGACATACTTTTATTGAAAACCCTAGCTTAATGAAACCTGCCTCCCGGGATTCTCATGAGGATGAAACAACACAGAGAAGGTCAAGGGCTCATCGGTACCCTTGGCTGAACCAGCAGCACGAGGTCTGTTCAAAGACTGCTTTTCGTCCTTTATAGAACAGTTGGCAACAGACCCTGCTCTGGACCCTCGCGTGGAATAGACAAATGGCCAGCCTGGATTATTGACTCATGGTTTAATAAGCACATTCACCTGGAGAAAACACCTCTTCCTTCAGTAAGTGAGGCTTTCTGCTCTCTCCTTGCCCCTAAGGAAAGCAGGGGGAAAGGGTAGAAACGAGTGGCCAAATGAGTGAAGTCCAGAAAAGTTCCTCATGAGAAACGATAATGGAAGAGATAACAGGATAGTAGTTTTGCAAATAGAAATAACTTGGCTGAGTACGAGGAGAAAATGAGATGGGGAGATTGTGGGAAAAGCAGGAGGGGAGCAGAGCCTGGGGAGCCCACGTGGAGAACATCTGTGGGAAAAATGTCAAGGGGGAAAGGTCTGTTCCACCCAAATCAGAACATGTGGGCACCTTGTAGGAGGCTCGGGGAGGAAGGGGGTGTTTGCCAAAGGTTCTCAGACAACCTTAGGCACAGCTGTGAAGCAAAGAAGTCTGTCTTCAACACCCTTTCCTCGGCCTTTGCGGCCACCTCTCTGCTCAGTGATCACCTCGCATCTCAGAGACATTGTTCTAGAAAAAGCACCACCTTCATCCCCCACCACCCTCCCAGGTGTGGCACTGGTCTGCTTGCCTGACCACGGTGCTCCTCCTCAGACCCCAACCCTTACTGACAAACTAAACACAGGACTGGAACATTCTTTCTAGGGATAATTCACATTTCAGTAACAGCTCCTGGGAACCCTCCTACACTGCTGGTGGGAATGTAAACTGGTACAGCCATTACAGAGAACAGTATGGAGGTTCCTTTAAAAACTAGAAATAGAGTTATCGTATGATTCAGCAATCCTATTTCTCAGCATATAACTGGAAAAGATGAAAACTCTAATTCAAAAAGATTCATGCACCTCAATCTTCACAGCAGCACTATTTAAAAGATATGGAAGTAACCTAAATGTCCATTGACAGATAAATAAATACACACACACACACACACACACACACACACACACAATGTCTCCTTTATCCATTCATCTGTCTATACACATATATACATCTATCTATACACAATGGAATCCTACTCAGCCATAAAAAAGAATGAAATAATGCCATTTGCAGCAACATGAATGGACCTAGAGATTAGCATAATAAGTGAAGTAAGTCAGAGAAAGACAAATATCATATGATATCACTTATATGTGTAATCTTTAAAAATGATACAAATGAACTTATACACAAAACAGAAACAGATTCACAGACATAGAAAACAAACTTACAGTTACCAAAGGGGAAAAGAGGGGAGGGGTAAATAAGGAGTTTGGATATACACATTACTATATATAAAATAGATAAACAACAAGGACCTACTGTATGGCACAGAGAACTATATTCAACATCTCGTAATAACCTATAGTGGAAAAGAATGAAAAAGAATATATATGTATGTATGTATGTATATACGTGTATATGTATACATATACACATACATACAACTGAATCACACTGCTTTACATCTGAAACATTGCAATTCAACTATATTTGGTTTAAAAAAAATACTTTCTGGAACATTCTTTTCTCTTCTCCCCTGCACTTTCCTCCTCATTTTTGTCTGATTCATCATTGCTTTAATTGGGGGAGGGAGAGCTTTTCATGGAGAAGAGAGGGCTAGTGTATGGCTGGGAGAAAATGAGATCCTTGTGTGTTTCTCCAAACACACTCCAATAGCAGGGGAGATGGTAGGTGTGCAGCAGATGTTGAATAATTCTGTGTTGGAATGAGTTAATCAACCAGTGCACCCTGGTGGCTCTCTTAATTTCAGAAAAGATCATCCTCTTTATTGTTCTTACACAAGTCATTTCTGGAGGAACAGCCACTACCAACTGGGAACCTCAGGCACGTCGTCAGTGACCCTCCCCCTCCTCCGCTGTATATGTTCTACCTCGGGAGGCACAGAGAAAGTTTCTCTTCTGGCACTTGCGTCGACGAAAATACTGGAGATGACAGTAGGAATAATGCATACATCTCCCAGGGGAATGGCAGGTTTCTGATCGCTATTATTACTACCAATATTGTGTAACACCTTTGGGCAACTGACAATGCACTAGGTGTTATGAAAAGTTTAAATAACAGACTCCCCGACCTCCAGCTCATGTCTGAAACTCCACTGCCTGTGCTGGCCTGCCCGCTGGAATGGAAAACACAGAAGGATACTTCCTGCTTCCTTACCCACAGCCCCGGAGACTTGGGCAAGCTTTCCCAGCAATGGGGGTTACCAAATCAACCGTGTTTGTCTTCACTCACTCTTTTTTTCCTACCTTTTGATTATTCAGGTGTAGGAGAAAGTAAAGAGATGACAAGGGAAGCCTTTATTCAAAGGGCTCCTGAATCCCTGGTCGTTTCTGAGGACTAAACCCCAAGAACAATGTGTGAAGCTAATACAGAGTAATGTCTGTCTGATGATAGCATCTGTTTCCCACCAAAAATGATTCACAAGGAATGGCAAATACCCACCACAACCTCAGAAAGCTAGGACCAATTTTACCCTGATACCAGAATCAACCCAATATCAGAAGCAGGTACAGTTGGCTTGTGAGACATAGTGAGTGACCTATTTATGCTTTACCTCATGAAAGAGAGGAGATCCAATTCTTTGAAAGTTGGTAAAGAGAGAGTTCATTTCTTCTACACTCCTACTCCTTGACTCAGAGACTCAGAGAATAGACCAATCTTAAAACTGACCAGCTATCTTCTACTACACAAGTAATATCTTTTGAGGCAGCCAGAGTATAGTTTTATACACACACCCACATGCACCCCACGAAACCATCCTGTATCCTTTTAGAGACTGCCACTCTCAAGCAACCAGCAGGACAAGATGTGGAAGATGGTGGGGAGAGTCCCTGCCTGGGACCCTTTGCATCCTGAAAGTGGAGTGGAGTTGGCATAAATAAAGTTTTGAAAGCTGTGGGGAAAAGAGGAAAAGCCTGTTGGGGGCATCTGTTGGACAGTTGGGGGTTATAATTTTTGATGCACTGAAGAGAGAATAAAATCACACCTCAATCCAGCAGGGCCAAACTTCATGGATGTCACTAGACCCTGGGAATAGAGCTAGGAAGTGGGGAGAATAATCAGCCATCCCTCCAACTGTAGATGTAAGAAGTATATTAAATTGGCACCTAAGTGGACAGTTAGCTATTCCAAGGGCAAGCTGTATAGTCTGTTAGTTGCCCATCTCTTGGTGATGAATGGATGATAGTTGGAGAGAAGAATGAATGGATGATGGATGGATTGATGAATGGATGGGTGGATAGAGGATGAATGGATGATGGTTGGATGAATGGATGGATGAATAAATGGATGGATGATGGATAGATGGATGGATGATGGATAGATGGATGGATGATGGATAGATTGATGAATGATGGATGGATGCTGGTTAGATGAATGGATGGATAGATGGGTGGATGGATGGATGGATGGATAAATGGACAGACGAGTGGAATGACCCTTAGATAATTAGATCTTTACCTTGCTCAATTCACGTTTTCCCTAGGGATCTTAATTAATTCTACTTCTAAGGGAGTAAAGTTCAACTCAACAGACCTCCCTCTGCAGGCCATCCACCGTCTATAACCACAGCAGCAAACCCCCTAACAATGCCTTTGTGGCCCAGAGGAAGTGATGTTCTTGACTAAACTCCTACCCCCTCATCAGGGGGTGCCTACCCTGGGGAACAGAGAGGCCAAGGCAGTGTATTATTCTTTGTGACTCACAGTGCTAAAACAGAAGAATGAGAATGTATCCTTGATCATATTATTTCTTTCTTCCCAATTTGATTTAGAGCGCAGAAAGCTGATTTGTGGCATAAATGACGTATGAGGTCAGACTTTGGTTTGTAGGGAGAAGGGGGGCCAGACAGCCGGGTTCTATACCAACAATCCTCCAGCAGTGCTGATGTCATTTCTGTCGGCCTTTTCTCCCCTTGCCCTCCCCAGGGAAAAGAAAATATGGAGATATTTTCTGGCAGTGGGGCAGGGTGGAGGAAGAGCTGGGAACACAGTCGTTTGCACTACTGGCCTAGTAAAAGTAGCTTAGGCTTGTAATTTTCAGAAGACGGTCATCATGGCAACCCCAGAATCAAGGAGCAGGACGCCTTTCGGCCATTGTCTGGAGCACAAAGTCCTTGTTCAGCTTTCCACAAGCTGGTTAAAAAACACACCCAGCCAGATAGATACAGACACCGATAGACAGGTATACAGAAAGGTTTTAAAATCACATAGTCAGTGGTAAATTCCTTCCTACAGATTTTAATGATCCAGTTCACCTAGACCTTATTTGTCTGCCCTCATTTTTCCCTTCCACCTGCAGTCTGTGGGGAACCGGAGATGCTCTGATGTCAGCAGAGGACAATCTGCCAGTGATCAAGGAGCTGTGCACGTACATCCCTTCTTGAAACACAGGTCCTGGGAACCGCCACAGCCACGGGTCACTAGTTAGTGTGAAAGTAACGCCTTGTCCCGGAGAGTGTTAGGAGGACCCGATGCGTGCAGTGGAGCACGCTGTGTGGCTTCCTTAACTGTAACGTCAGACCTGCGGCTGATCTGAGCCAGCAGCACTGCCCTTCCACGGGAATCCAGGCCCAGCTCACCCAGACAGGAAAGAAACTGAGGCCTCCTGAGTCCAAGTGTCCTATAATATCAATGAGAAACTCTCTGAGGAAGCTGAAGGCTTTCTGAATTTACAAGGGAGCAGCAGCTGGCTGCTTGACTGGCACTGAGGCCAGAGCCTCTGGCTTCAGGCCAAGATTAGCAGACGCTCTGAGGAGGCCCCTTAGCAATCCCCTCTCTGGTCTTTTCAGGGCACAAATCACAGAGTGAGCTGGAAGAGATGGGCTTAGAGGTCACCTGCCCACACCTTTGTGGCCAGGAGAGAAAGTACAGAGAGGTTAAGTGACTGGTCTGAAGACACACAGCCTTGTCATGACAGAGCCTGGACTGGAATCCAAGACTCCTGAAAGCTGAACAGATAATGAGGAACAGAGCAATTGCTAGAGGCAAAGGAAACAGCCAGAGTGAGCAGGAGAGCAAATTAGATGCTGAAAACTGGACCCCAGGACCTAACGGAACCTCATGAGATTATTTTCAGAGTAATAGTACAATACCAACCACAATTTTCTGTGCACCTACACTGTGCCAGCACTTTACAAGATGTTCCCCATACATTATTTCTCTGTGACAAGGTTATCCCCATCTAACAGATGGAGAAACTGAGTCTGAAAGAGTGGTTACCAAAGGGGAGAGGGAAAGAGGAGGAGCAGATTAGGCGTATGAGATACAAACTGCTATGTATTAAATAGATAAGCAACAAGGATCTATTGCACAGCACAGGGAATTACAGCCATTATCTGGTAATACCTTTAAATGGAGTATAATCTGTAAAAATACTGAATCACTATGCAGTACACCTGAAACTAATATAATATTATAAAGCAATTATACTTCAATAAAAAAAAAAAAAAGTTACTTGCCCAATGTTCTCCCAAGTCTTCATTCCCTCAAAGCCTGATTTTTGACTCCTTATGACACTGACATTCATCAAAAGGTAGGGCAAGGAGCTGGATGTTCTCATTTATCTTAGGTTCCCATAGGTTCAGACCCTAAACTAAGACATCTCCCAGAGAAGGTCAGAACATAAAATTAAGACAAAGAGCATAAAATTTGGGGAGACAAAGACTCATGAATTGAAAATAGCCGATTGGGGTTACTTGAGGGTGGAAGATGAGCTTTCTGGATTGGGCTTAGTGTTATATGTGTGTGTTTGCTCTGAGGTAAACATTCAGACTCTATTTGTGTCTTTTCCTGATGTTTAACGCAGAACCAGAATTCTCCTAGTAGGCCAGGCCAATGGAATGGGGCCTGTTTTTTCTAAATTTTAGAATCCAAAGGATTTATCAAAGTTGATAAGACATTGACAGTACACCCCAGGACTCGTCTAAAAACTTGACAGGGCTGGATTCCAGAAGGTCTAACTAGTTAGGGAACGGAGGGGAAGTTCCAAGATTCCTGCCCATGAGTGGCACCATGTTAGTTTACTCTCAGCAATCCCTACCTACTGCCCTCACAACAAACCGTTGGCTGGCTCACGGGTTGGAAGAGAAATAATACAGGCATTTCAAAGCAATAAGGAAGTTATTTTTCCCTTGTGCTAACTCTGAGGCCAGGGACTAAAGCACTGGCTTTGGAGTTGGGAAGACCTCAGTTCATGTCTCAGCCTTGAACTTAACCCTTGCTCTGTGGTATAAAGCAGCTATTTTACTTTTTCACTTCATCATGTTATTGGATGTGATTAAAATGAGGGACATCTGGGCCACTCCAGAGCACCAACTGCCTTGCTGTGTAATGGACAGGCACCAAGCGGTACACGGCAGCCCTGCTAAACCCATACAGCAGGCTGGGGGCAGGAAGTCCACCCACCAGCGCTCCCTCTCTCTCCCTAGTCTCCATCAGTTATACTCAATTCAGGAACTATATATAATTCACCCACTGTGTGTCAGGCACTGTGCTAGGTGCTGGGGATAGAGAGACAATTAAGACAAGGTTCTTGCTATCCAGACACTTCCATTCTAACAAGAGGGACACAGACAGGTAAACATAATTGAGAGGGGGAGTGGATAGCTCAGCATTAAAGTGCCTGCTTAGCAAGCATGACATCCTCGGTTCTATCCCCAGCATCTCCATTAAGAAATAAATAAATAAACCTAACTACCTCCCCCCAAAATAAATAAAAAATATAATAATTGAAATGAGGATATGAGGCGTGTACGATTAGAAGTATGCCGAAGGAATGGAAACAGTACAGAAAAGTACTGAGAGGTCAAGGAAGACTTTCAGAGATGCTGATACACAAATGAGGTTTTGAAGGATGAATAGGAGTTCAGGAGTGAAAATGAAAAGAACAGCAAAAGAAAGAGCACATGCAAAGGCCTGGAAGTGCAAACAGGAACCTCAGGCCCTTTAAGGAATTTGGTTACTCGCTCGTTCTATCCTCAGCAGAGCTCAGAAGCACAGGAACAGTCAGTCACCAGCTCTGACAGCGGTACAAACAGCTCCTCTCTCCAGCTCCTTGCCTGTACCTACAAGGGTCTCTGATCTCCTTGGCTCAGATCTTCTGCTCCTAATTCTGGCCTCCAGGCCTCTGGCCCCAATGACATGTGATGAATATGCTTTCCTGACCTTATCTTCTGGACTCTGGAGAGTGATCCACTCTATGACTTGCAAGTATGAAAGAGAGACACTCCCCCTCCCACCATACTCTGTGGTACCCTAAAGGCCAGCCCAGCCAAACCTCCCAAACAGGGCCCAGATACATACAAAGATCTGCAAGTTGTCTGATGGAGCTAGAGTAAAAATCATAAGTGGGACAGGGAAGTGGCAGGAGACCATTCTGTTTCCTGCTAAAGAGTCTGGACTTTCTCCTGCAGACAGGGGGAGCCATTGAAGGGCATGATGCCAGGGACTGGCAGGTTCTGGTTTGCTTTCTCCAGGATTATTCTGGTGCTGATAAGGTGGATGTACTAGAGGGAGAGAGACTAGGAGCATGGGAGGCTGTTGCAATAGTCCAAGCAAGATTGGAGAAGGTGAGAAAGCCAGGCTTCCCTGCCATTCACTGCTGGAGGCAGAGGCAGGACAGACCTGGGGTCCCTTGTGTTCATCCTGGTGGTTCTATAGCCTCCCATCATGGTTCTGATTCTTACATTTGGCAGCTGCTTCCCACTCCATCACCATCGTCCTCCTCCACCTCTTCCTCCTCTCTTTCTCTCTTTCTCCTCCTCTCTCTCTCTCGCTTTTTTTCCTGGAGCAATATACCTTGCCTCCTGCCTCTAGATCAAGCCTCCCTGACAGGAGAAAATGCAAAAATAAAACAGAAAAGCAAGCCTGAACTATAAAACGCTAACTGAAGAACAGTCAGCAGGGCTCTGCCCTTGCCACCTTAAAACAGAAGCTCCTGTGATAAGGAGGATCAATAAAGTTTTGGTCTCTCCCAAGTCTGAAAACTCTGGGATGCTCCAAAAATATTAAAAACAACTTTCATCACAGGTACCATCACCTTACAGCCCTCTCCATCAATCCTGCCAGCAGACTGTAGGAAACAAAGACCCACTGAACAGCCACCCTTGGGCCCACGTTCTGGCTTCCTGTGACCATTTGCCACCTTCAGCTTGCCCAGAACTATCTTCAGTGACTCTTCCCAGGTCACGGCAACCTGTTTACAGACATCTAGAATTCCCAGGCACTTTTAGGACAAGGGACTCGGGTTGTGTCCAAGTGGGCAGCAAAGTCTTCTCTAAGAGAAGCTGTTCCTCCAGATCTATTTCTGCCGATGTAAACACTTGCCAAGGAAACAAGGCATGTGGGCATGCGTCGGGTCTGCAGGCCCTCGGGTTGCTGCAAAAGGCAACTGGAAAGTCACATGTCATAACAGTGGAAAGTACATATGCAACTATTCTTAGCTCTGGAATGTATACACTGTCTCCCTCCCCAGCGGTCCTTTCACAAAGCTCTAGAAAACTGTGAAAGTGCCTTCAGCATAAACAAATCCAGAATTCTCCCAGAACAAATTATTTGCCAGCTGAAGGAAAGGCCTGGGTTTATGGTTTCACTTGGAGCCAGAGGTGGAAACTCTCAGGAGGGACCGACCGGAGCAGCCATCGGTGGATGTCACGGCAGCAAAACAAGGTAAATGTCTCTAATGTTTAATTCTTCTGCAGGGAGCCTGCCAGAGGTCATCCAAAAACCCTGTCCAGGTATTGTGTGGTCTCTGCCTTCTATTTATCCCTTTTGTAAAACAAACCCGAAAGACTCCATGAAGTCATGTTTGAAAACAAAAACACTGCAAAGGTCCATTTTTGTCCCTCATTTCTGTCTAGTCACCAGAAGGCCACGCCCCCAGAACGACATCCTTGGGGAATGATGAACACCCAGAAAGATGTTTAGATGAGTTTACTTTAGTAAACAGATATGCTGAGAATCTGGAGAAAAGTTCACAGACTTTTGCGGGTCAAATGCACAGACTGTCATCTTGCTTCAGGCTAAACTCTCAGCCTGCGACCATTTGCCAACTTCAAATTGCCCAATTTATCCAGCCACCTTCTTTTGCTGGTTTTTCTTTTGTTTTGTTTTGTTTTTCTTAGGTTGTCTGCAGATGCTGTTTGCCTGGTACCTTTGAGAGCAATCGTAACCACACAGAGAGGTGTCAGCTGTGAGGTCTAAGGTGTAGGTGGCCTCCCCTTCCAACCTTCACTAAAGCGATATTCTTGGCAATACCCATGAGCATCTCAGTGAATGGACATAGATGCTCTAAATCTTGGAGTCACCACAGTTCAACCCTCCAGCACGTGCTCCCTCTTGTGAATTCTCCCCATCTTTGTAGGATGGACGAGGAGTCGCCAGATGCACTGCTCTTCAAAGACCATGACTTCTCCTCCGACTTGTTGAGGCAGCTCAACAGCTTAAGGCAAAACAGGATCCTGACCGACGTGAGCATCTGCACCGGGGCCTGGGAGGTCCCCTGTCACCGCAACGTGCTGGCCTCCAGCAGCCCCTACTTCAGGGCCATGTTCTGCAGCAACTTCCGAGAGAGCAGGGAGGCCAAAGTCCAGCTGAAAGGCATTGACTCCCCGACTCTGGAGCGGATCGTCCTGTACGTGTACACGGGCGAGGTGCATATCACAGCTGACACGGTCCTGCCCTTGATGGAGGCCGCCTCCCTGCTGCAGTACCCCAAGCTGTTCGAGGCCTGCTCCTCTTACCTCCAGAGCCAGCTGACCCCCAGCAACTGCCTGGGCTTGATCAGACTGTCTGAAATCTTAAGCTGTGAGAGCCTCAGGAAGAGAGCCAGGGAGGTGGCCCTGGTGTATTTCCCAGAAGTGGTGGCATCGGCTGACCTGAAGGAGCTCTGTGCCTTGGAATTGCGAGATTACCTGGGAGACGATGGGCTCTGTGGGGAGGAGGAGAAGGTGTTCGAAGCCCTCATGGTTTGGGTCAAGCATGACCTCCAGACCCGGACACGATACATGCAGGAACTGTTCAAGCAGGTCAGGCTTCAGTACGTCCACCCAGCCTTCTTCCATCACTTCATTGCCAACGATGCCCTCCTCCAGTCCTCGCCCCACTGCCAGACCATCCTGGAGACAGCCAAGAAGCAGATGTTTTCTTTGTACAGCACCACCTGCGCCCCCGACCTCCACCCTCTGTGGCACGTCCCCCCAAGAAGCTCTTACCAAGATTTCCTCATCCTCTTGGGTGGAAGGAAGGACAACCAGCAGACCACTAGGGATGTTCTGCTCTACAATGGACAGACCGGCCAGTGGCAGAGCCTGGCCAAACTCCCGGCCCGGCTGTACAAGGCCTCGGCCGTCACCTTGCACCGCAGCATCTACGTGCTGGGAGGCATGGCTGTGGGCGCAGGGAAGAGCGTGCCCAGTCACAACGTCTACATCTTCTCCCTGAAACTCAATCAGTGGAGGCTGGGGCAGCCCATGCTGGTGGCCCGCTACTCCCACCGAAGCACTGCCCACAAGAACTTCATCTTCTCCATTGGGGGCATTGGAGAAGGGCACGAGGTCATGGACTCCATGGAGAGATATGACAGCATCAGCAATGTCTGGGAGAGCATGGCCAGCATGCCAGTGGGGGTCCTCCACCCTGCGGTCGCAGTGAAAGACCAAAGACTCTACCTTTTTGGGGGAGAGGACATCATGCAGAACCCTGTGCGCCTTATCCAGGTAAATGATCCTCCCCACCAAGCCTACACACACACACATATACACACACACAAACACACACACACGCACACACACACAAACACACACACACGCATACCTACATACATACACGTGCACACGCATACACGTGACACATACATGCAAATACACGCAAATGTGCATGCGCATACATGTGATACATACGTACGTACGTACACACATACATATGATACACACTTGTAATTTGCAGGGGGAGGAAAAAGAAGGGAGGGAGAGAGGGAAAGAAGGTAGTTTAATATCAGCCAGATTTAATTCATTTATGAATTCTTTTTGTGTAAGATTAATACATACAAAGGTATATCAGAGACATCTAAAAGTTCTAGCTAGAACACACCAAATGCTGGATAGTCAGGTCCTGTAGGAATATTGCAGATCCTTTAAACCCAGGTCAGTAAGGCCTTAATAGAAGATTCTCAAGCATTAGTCCATAGTCTGTAACCACATCCCCCGGAACCTGCCCTTAGATCTGCTGAATCAAAATCTCTAAGTGTTGGGTCTGGACGTTTACTGTTTACAGAAGTTTGCAGGAGATTCTCAGGCACAGCCAGGTTGTGGAACTCTTGCCTTAAATGATAGGTAGGCGCTGATTTCACTAAGAAGCCCTCTGAGAAGCGTGATTAATAAAGACCAACATTTCAGAATATTAGGTGTTTTCCAACTTTATGCAATTGCTAATCTCTGCAGTTCACCTAATGATATAAAAACTTGAATAACAAGCCTCTCTTTAAAGAAAATTAAGGATGGGGAGGGTGTAGCTCAGTGGTAGAGCGTGTGCTTAGCATGCACCCAAGGTCCTGGGTTCAATCCCCAATACCTCCATTAACAACAATAACAAAAAAAGACAAAGATAATCAAGGAGGCTCCTGAGATTTGCTCTATTCATTAGAGAAGTTACACTGCATGCCAACCATGGTGAAGGCCCTGGGGACCCAGGCATGAGCTCCAGGAGCTCGCAAGACCACTGCAATTCAGTGCTGAATCGAGGGATGCTCTAAGAATATAGGGGTGCCCTAAACCAGTCTCAAGGGAATCAGGGAGTAGGTGAGAGTTCAGGGAACTTTGGAGGGATCTCTGTGAGGCTGGTTTAAGTTGCCTGAGTGGAGAGGCAGGAGGCGAGAGAAGGCAGGTGAGGATAAAGAGTAAAAGAGAAGGAAGAAGCATGGGGCAGACAGAGGGCCCTGACGTGGACAGAGAGGGGCAGAAAGCTTCTCTGGGCAGACGAGTCTGCCATCTGAAGCCAGAGTCAAGACTCCTCCGCTGAGGAAGGGGTGGTGTTCCTGGGTGAGGGAACAGCCTGCACGAAGGTCCTGAAGTAGAAAGGGGGCACAGCCCATCACCTGGAGGACGCAACAGCAGGACCGTGTAGTTGCAGCACGGAGGAAGGGGGAGAGAGGCTGTGCACCCAGGCGGAGTGGGGGGTTAGGCCCCACATAATCTCCCCCAGCCCCCTTTCCAAGCCACACTGAGCGACCCACTCCACCCAATCTGCTGCCCCTGAGCCCCTCCAAGGGAACTTCTAGAACATTCTTGGGGAATGGGTTTGTGGAGATGAGGCTGATCTGGCAGGGCTTTCCAGGCTTTGTCAAGGAATTGGGGTTTGGGTCTGAGAGCGGCAGGGTAGGTGGAGCAGTCAAATTTGCATGTTCAGAAGTTCCTTCTGGATGCCTTGCAGAGAAGGCACTGGAAGAGGCCTGAGTGGATGAAGGAAGGAGAGTTGGAGGTTCTTCTAGAACCTCTAGATCCAGGAGAGGGATGGTGGCCACTTGGACTAAGTTGGTGCCAGTGGAGATGGAAAAAAGCGACAAACTCTGTTTTTATTCTTTTCTTGTTTTTTTCTTTCCTTCACTTCTCCAGCCCATATTTTCAGCTCCTCCCTGACCATCTAGGCAGATTTTAAATTTGCTCCAAATCCCCCTCATTTACTTGAGCCAAGAGAAACGTGTTCTGTTCCCTCCAAGCTCTGGCCACAGCACAGGTGCTTCTACCTTAAGCTAGAGCCCCTCCTGCTTTTTTTAATAACTATTTTTCGAAATAAAGTCAACAAATACGCTGATAACCTCACAAAACAAAATTGTTATCAATTCCTTAGAATAAATACAAAGCTCAAAAAAGCATTTAAGCTCGCTCGTCAAGAAATGCATAGGACAATCAAACAAGAACCTTGCAAAGCCAAAAAACAACGAACACGCGAGCAATCCTTGTACACTGCACTCGTGAGAAGGGGAAAACGGGAACAGTATTCATTTGGAAGCTCTTCTTGGCCACTAGCTTTGTCATGGAAATTGTACTATCTGAATGAGTACAATTTCCATTTCCAAAAAATACGATTTCAAAAAAAAAAGTTCAAGATGAATGGTTGGGGCTACTGGATGGGGTAGGTTGGATTTTCAGGCATAGGTTCAAAGATTTCTTCACAGGATGGTTTATCTGCACGCAAGCTTTCTTTTAAGGACTATACGACTGTGAGGTTATCGTGCAAACCGTGTGTGTACGTGTGCATTTCTAGCTGGCCCTCTTCCTACCTCTGCTGCAGGATGCCATTAAGCAAATCCTTTACCATAACAAAGTATCACTTCCTCCACGGGTCAAAGACCACTCTTTGTTGTCCTTGCCTCAGTCTCTCTGGGGGTTTCATGAGGATGGTGAGCAAATATTTAACCTGTTTCTGAAACCATCCTCAAAGCTGACAGAGAGCAGAAAGCCAGGAGGCAATTACTCAGTCAAGTAAAATGCAACCAGTGCTGGCTTTTCCTGCAAGGATCCTACTTTCCAAAGCGTGTCACCTACCTACTGGCCACCATGAGGCTTGGTAGCTGTTGTGGTCGGCCCTGTCTCTAGCTCTTGGCCTCCTCGAGGCTTCACCAACTTGCAGGACTGACAGAGACTTCAAGAGACTTTCAGTCTCAAGTGCTTCTATCAAGAGAAGCCACACGTCCATGGCCCTGCGCAGAGCCATGAGCGGGCTGGAGGAAAGTATGGACTCTGGGCTCAGCCAGACCGATTCCTCTGCTCACTCTCCCTGGGTGACCTCAGGCGCGTTGCTCAACCTCTCTCAGCCTCAATGGTCCAATCTGAAAAAATGGAGGGAAGTAACGGTACCTGCTCCATAAGACAGTTGTGAAGATCAAATTTAGTAAAATGATTAAAGACAAGGCCTTCACTGTGGTGATTATATTTTATGCAGAAAGCATTTCCAGGGAAGAATACTGCACGATTTTCTTCTGTAAATGAATGTTTTTGCTCCTTCTTTTCTTATATGAAGCCCATCCTACATTTCTCGGGCTAAATTTTGTGAACTGAATTTAGTTCAGTAGTGAACTAATTTACATTTGACATTTAAACTTTATACTGAGGGATTTAACAGGAGAATATGTTCTAGGAATCACGGTTTGCTCTCTATTTCAGACCACAGCCAAGAAATGCTGCCCCCACCTCTTTGCTCTTTCTTCCTGTTCTCATGAGGTCTTTTTTCCTATGATTTTAATGACTTTCAGGCATGAACTGTTCAAAAACCTTCCTCATTTAGCCCCAGATTTATTCTTGGCCGTAAGACCCTTTCAGATACCCTGGAACATTTAGAAATTTAAACACAAGCCAGAAATAAAAATGTTTGAAAAATGACTGGTTTTCTGCATATGCAAGTTGCTCCATTTCTCACTGAAAGAAAGAAATGCTCCAAGCACGGTGAGCGAACCCACACTACAAATGCACAACTCTCGGTCCATCCTACAGAAACACAGCCGCTGGTCTCAGAAAGGCCAGTCTCTAGCAACATTCTTCTTTCTGTTATCTAATCATATTTTGTTTGCTGATAGTAATATATTTACATTTTAAGGACTAGGGGACAAAGTGAAAAGGAAAAGAAATCACTGCTTGTTCACCCTCTTAATTGCTATTTCTATCTTTTAAGAACATGTATCACTTTAAACAAGCTCGTATTGTACAGCACAGAGAACTATGTTCAATATCTTGTAGTAACATATAATAAAAATGAAAAAGAATATGAAAAGGAATATATGCATGTATATGTATGACTGAAATATTATGCTGTACACCAGAAACTGACACAACATTGTTAACTGACTATACTCCAACTAAAAAAAATCTTTTTTAAATGTATCGTTTCAAAACGCAGCACCATGATTACGTTTCTCCCCTCAGGTTTATCACATTTCCAGAAACACGTGGTTCAAAATGGAGACAAGAATGATCAAGAATGTATGTGCCCCTGCCGTGGTGCTTGGGGAGCGGATTGTCATTGTGGGAGGTGAGTTTGAACAGAGGATCGGGAGACTGGACACAAACTTGGCATCTCCCATGGAAAACGGGTCACTGATAGATGTTGTTCTGCAGGACAGTCTTTTTAAAAGCACAACCATCCAGCTAGGGGAGTGTGGACAACCTGACAAAGTTCCTTTCTCATCCAGAAGTTTCTCCCATTTTATCTGCAAACAAGGAGTGAGATAATACCTATGTCACAGAATTGTGACAATAAAATGTGCTCACATGTTTAAACCACTTAGCACCATCCCAGACCTGGAGCAAATAATCAAAACACATTTGCTATTGTAAATAAGATTAGCTACTAAGGATCATTTCTCTGTAACTGCAGTATGCCAGGGTTAGCAGAGCTGGTTTGGGGGTCAGATAAACCTGAGTTCACATCCTAACTCTGCCCCTACTGGCTGTATACTCTTAGGCAAATTATTAATCTCTTTGTGCCTCCGTTTGCTGCTCTGTCAAATGGGGATCCTAAAAGTACCCCCCAGATAGGACTGTTGTGGGGTACTCACTTCTGAGTTCCCAAAGGCTCCTTCCTTGCATTGTTAACTCTTGGATGAGCATATGAGAAAGATGAAAAAACCAACGAGGCTGAGAAGGCCACTGGAATCAGGAGGCTGCTCTCCATCTCAGAATGACACAAGTGCTGCCTTCACTTCACGTTAAGAGGCAGAGACTGGAGTCAGACAGACCCAGGTCCAAACCCCAGCCCTGCCACACACGAGACAGGCTGGGGCAGGTGATGGAAACAGTCTACACTTTAGTTCAGAGTCCAACCTCAGGGTTAGACGATAGCAGAGATCCCAGACCACTGACCTCCAGTCCCAAAGAGGCATTGTTGACCTTGCCAATCTGCCATTTGGTTTTCAGGTTACACGAGGAGGATCCTTGCTTATGACCCTCAGTCCAACAAGTATGCCAAATGTGCAGACATGAAAGACCGGAGGATGCACCACGGGGCCACAGTGATGGGGAACAAGCTGTACGTGACAGGCGGGCGGCGGCTGACCACGGACTGTAACATCGAGGACTCGGCCTCCTTTGACTGCTATGACCCCGAGACGGACACCTGGTCGTCCCAGGGACAGCTGCCTCACAAGCTCTTTGACCACGCCTGCCTCACTCTTCAATGCATCCCCCACACTTCCACCTTTCCCTGGGGTCCATGAGAAACCGAGAGGTCTTCTGTCTTAGTCAGGATGCTCTTGTTGCAAGAGACAGAACCCAACTCTAAAAAGCTTAACCCTAAAAGGGTACAAGGAGAGCACACAGGAATGAAAGTTCCAGTGAGTTTGAAAGCCTGGAGCCCTGGAACCAACCATACTGTTGACAGAACTCTGTCTCTCTGTCTCTGTCTCTCTCTGTCTCTCTTTTCTCGCTCCCCCTCCATCCCTCCCTCCTTCTCTACCTCATCTCTCTTGGCCTTTATTCTACAAACAAGCTTCCTTATCCACACGGTGTGAGGACAATGACAACTGATAAATCCAGACCCAACCTCTCCAGCTTGGCATCTTCAGGAAAGAATTTTACTCCCCCTCCACCCAAAATAATGCTGATTGGCCCTTTTTGAATTCCACGCCCCCCTCCTTGAGCCAATCACTGTTTCCAGAGATTGTGTTGTCCAACTCTAGTTGGCTTCTCCTGGATTATGTCTCTACAGGCAGAGGTGGGGTTAACTATTGTCATTGGCAACCTATCCAAACTGCACATGATGGGACAAAAGTTCCCCAAAGCAAGAAATGCTGGGCAATAAAAACCACATCTGCCCAGATCATCATGGAAATTCAGAACTAAAGGGTGAAGGACCCCAACAGGGTCCCTGGAAGCACTTGGTCCGGGCGGCAGCACGAACAATTGGCCGTGACTGTGTCTCTCTGCATTCTAGGATGTAGTGTGTTGGAATTCCAGAAGAGTATGTGAAACTCAGTATCTAGTGTCTGCAAAATTATCTGCACCACCAGAATAAAGCTTGTTTCTAGTGCCAAATGATGTTTTTCTCCAGCCTCTGGGGAGCTATAATTAATCAAAATTTTCATTTTGGTAAATTTTAGGAGAATTGCTGTTCTGAGGAAAGTCAACAAATTCCTTCAGAGATACAACAGTTACGGCCCACCCAGTGCCAGGGCTGACCTTCCCTAAGGCCCCTTTATCTCCAAGTGCCTTCCACACTGGCTCAGTCCCAAACTCAGGAATTAGCTGAAGCTGGTGGCACATTACAGTCACCTGGGAAGATGTCTGAAAATGGGGCAGAGCCCCACTAAAAATGGATAGACCAGGATTCTCAGAGGCGGGGCCAGAGCTCTGCAGTTTTGAAAAGCGTCCCAGATCATTGTAATGTACGTGCAGTCAGAGTGAGAGCCACCGCCCTGCTCAGCTGCAGGCACTGAAGACCTTTACATGCTGGTCCCATTCCCATCCTGTCAGCCAGCCCTGTCCCAGTCCGGTGGCGAAGATAAAGTCCTCTCCCCACCAATGGAAGCATCTGGAATGAGTCTTGCTCCCTGAGCCTGGAACCAGAGTGCCCGCAATCTGAAGCCTTCCACCCTGGCCACGTCCTCAACTTTTCCTTTCTTCCTAGTTTGTATTTTTTGTGCTTTGGTTTCGCCTGCTGGGGTCGGAAGCTCTGCCTTGCTCCCCAGGCCATTTGGCTGTGGTCCCAACAGCTTCCCCAGATGGTCAGTCCCTGCTGCTCATCCGGGACGCCGTCCCCTGAGCTGCAGGCTGGACTTACTCCAAACTATTCTCTTTGAACCTCTCTATTCAGGCTCTCAATCCCACCTCTCCCTGAAATTGGATTCATAAAGGTAACCAGTGACTCCTCCAGTGCCTACACAGGCTTCCCATTTTCATTTCTCATCTGACTTGACCTGTCAGCAGCACAGGACACAGCTGGCCCTCCCTCCATCTTGAAATACCTTCCTCTCCATGCCTCTGGGAACTCGCTCAGTCTTGCCTCTCTTCCTTTTCCCTGCAGTTCATTCTCATCTCCTTATTTTCCTGCTAATGAGCGGTGGTTTATTAACCCCAGTGCTCAGCTCTGAGAACTCCTCTATGCCTACTCTCACTCCCTGAGTGCGTGAGCCCAGCCAGTGTATGGCTTTCCACACTGCCCACAAGGCTGACTTTCCAGCTTTCCCTGATTCCAGACCCTGCTGCCTGCCCCACTGATGTTAAGTAGATACCTCAAACTAAACACGTTTGAGATCATTCTTTTTTTTTTTTTAAAACATTTTTTATTGAGTTATAATCATTTTACAATGTTGTGTCAAATTCCAGTGAAGAGCACAATTTTTCAGTTATCCATGAACATACATAGATTCATTGTCACATTTTTTTTCTCTGTGAGCTACTATAAGATTATATATATATATTTCCCTGTGCTATACATTATAGTCTTGTTTATCTGTTCTACATTTTGAAATCCCATGAGATCACTCTTTCCTCTCCAAACCAGCTCCTCCCATCAGCTTCCCCATCCTGGGACAGAACATCTCTCCCAGTTCCTCAGGCCTGAAGCCTCGGTTCTCCTCTTTCTCTCACACTCCACTCTGCTCCATTTGTTCCAAAAATATCCAGAGCCCAACCGCGCCGCACCACCCACAGCTCTGCCTCCAGTCCAAGCCTCCATCTTGTCTCATCTGAACTATGACAATCCTTTCATCACTGGTCTCTCTGTTCTACCTTCTCTCTGCTGCTCCCTGAACCTCTCTCAACGTAACAGCCTTTGTGATCATTTATAAATACCAAAGTAAGTCAAAATAGGTCATTCTCCAGTTTTAAACCCTCCGAAGCCTTCCTGGCTGTCTCAGAGCACCTTCAGGGACCTACAAGATTGCTCCCCCACCGGCCCTGCCAATTCTCTGCCCTCATCTCCTGGTCTCATCTCCCACCACCGTCATCGCCCCCATCCCTACCCAGCATTAGCCTCCAGGCTCACACACTCCCAGCCAGTCTGTTTTCATGCTCGCTGTGTCCTCCACCCAAAAACACTTGCCCCAGGTCATAACACGTGGCTCGCTCCCTCACTTCCCTCAAGTCTCCACTCGGAGACACCTTCCTTGACGGCCCTCATCTGATCCATCACCTGTCAGTGACACCCCGGACGACAAATATCTCCAGGCCTTCTATCTTCACTGCTACTGCTCCAAGGGCAAGCCATCTTCATGCCCTGACCAGCCTCCTACTAGACTCCTGCCTCCACTCTTGTCCCTCTGACCCTTCCTCAAATAACAGGTAGAGTAATATTTTAAAAACACAATTCTGATCATGTTACTTCTGTGCTTAAAATGATGTTAAGGCTTCCCAGAAGCCTTTGCATGAAGCCCCCGTCTTTTATTTAACCTCTAGAACCTTCCATGATACAGCACCAGCCCCTCTCTCTGGCCTCATCTTTTGCTACTGCTGTCCCCTGCAGGTCTCTCGGCTTCAGCCTTCCTTTATTATTCCCCTTCCTCTCTCTTGCCTCAGGGCCTTTGCACTTGCTCTTGCCCCTGCTGGATACACATCTCTCTCACCTTTTCACCTAATGTAATTTCAGTTTATACCTGACACTCAGACTAAAAGTCACTGCATCAAGGAGGCCTTCCATGCCCCTGCCACCCCAGCCTGGGTCAGCTTTCCTGTTAAATGCCCCCATTGTCCCCTATCTGTCCCCTTTGAGACTCTCATCCCATTTGTAATTACTCGATCATTGTCTTCCCCTCTTGAGTCTTACATCTGTCCTGTTTCTCTCTGCATGGCAAGACCTGGGGCTGGGCTCAGTTGTCACTTGTATTGTGGATCCTTACTAAACATATGGTAAGTGGATTAAAGAACTTGTAGGTGAACATAGAGGCTGAATTGGCACGGTCTCTGGGATCTCCATCTCAAGCTCAGTGGTATGTGTGTGCAGGCACCAGTTTAAACACCCTCTGCTAAGGGGGCACTCTGTCCTGCCCTCTTCCCCTCCCCTTTCCCATCCTGTACTGAGTTTGGCCAGTCTGAGTGGCACAGCCTACCCCGGTCAAGCCCGCAGGGTGAAGGGCTTTGTCCAGAGGGTCCTATTTGCCTGGAATTAGAAGGGGACATCTTGCCATCTATAAACTCTTTCTGTGGCCTCCAACAATCCTGTCAAAGACTTGCTAATGCCTTGACTTTCTTTTCCCTTCGTCTCAGTCCAATATTTAATACGCTGCCAGAGTCTGTGGCTACTCAGAGCTGGTCCAAGTCTCCCTGGGGCCCAGAAGAACTATGTAAATTGCCCCCTGGGATTTATAAAGACAGATGGTACCAGGGCCAAACACACTTGGACACACATTGCGGGCCAGCTCTGTGCGCCAAATCAGATGCTTCTGTGACAGGTGCATTCGCACACCTGGGCAGCCCAGGGGGCCAAACCCCATTCTCTGAACTGGGTTGCAAAACGACCCCCAGGACACGAGGGATCCTTTTCAATCCGCTGAGGATCATCTCAGTCCAAAACGAAAGAGAGAGAAGGTTTTGGCACCAAGCTTCCTTGGTCTCACTGGCTGAGGAGAGAGTCATAGTCCAGAGCTGAGGTCAAAATATATTTAGCCAGCAGCAGTTAAACTGAAACATTTCAAGTAGAAAAATGTCAACTAGCCTGACTAATCATCTCAACGGGCAACAAGGGAAGGGGGAGGAGATGAAGCGGAGTGAAGGCTAAGCAAGAAAACACTAACAAAAATATCAAACACCCTGTCTCAACACACACCAGTGAGCAGGGGAGAGGCCAGCAGAGAAAACAGCATCAGAGGGGAGAAACTGCAGCAGGGGGAGTGATGAGTGGGGCGCTGGAGGGGCTGCTGGCTTCAGCGCTGAAACATGTTCCCCCAGCCCCAACTCCCAGCAGGCATCTTGGAAGAAGACCTATCATGCTGAGGCCACCAGCAGGCCATTCACTGACCAGGATGTGGCCAGCAGACACTACATTCGCGGTCCCCTGGCAGAGCAACAGGGCCCAGCAGCACAGAGCTGCCAGCATCCTGGCCCCACCCCATGCAGACCCTTCCTGACTCTCCCCACGAGCAGTGGTGGCTGCAAGGGTGAAACCCCTCCCTGCAGTCTCCAGTCTCCCCTCTGGGTGGTCTCTTCCTAATGCCCCTGCCTCACCCTTTCCCGCATCCACTCCATCTGGTGAACAAGAGTAGGTCCCGAGGATCCACATCTTAAAATCAAAGTCCCGATAGAGGCTGGATTTACCTTCCCCATCTATGACAAAAATCTGTAACGTCCCAGAGCACAAGGACCGTAACTGGCTTTACCCAAACCCTTTCTCAAGTTATTTCCATGTCCTGGCTGTTGTAAATAGCACTGCTATGAACACTGGGGTGCATGTAGCTTTTCAAATTGGAGTTTCCTCCAGATATATGCCCAGTAGTAAGATTGCTGGGTTGTAAGGTAAGTCTGTTTTTAGTTTTTAAGTTATCTCCATACTGTTTTCCATAGTGGCTGTACCAAGCAACATTCCTACCAGCACTGTAGGAGGGTTCCCTTTTCTCCACACCAGAAACCGACACATTGTAAACTGACTATAGTTTAATTAAAAAATAAAAAAACTTTCTCAGATGTCTGAGGCCGCTCTCCCCACCCAGCTCCAAGATGCCGTGCATGTCCATGCCCCCGGGCCTTTGCACATGCTCCTCCTCCTGCTATGAGGCCTTCCCTAGCCCCACCTACTGAACTCTTCCTCGGCTTTCACCTCCTCTGTGGAGCTTTCTCCAACCTTCCTCCCCGCCTTCCTCCCTTAATTCCAGCTCCTTTCACACTGTAGCTCCATAGAGGCCTGTTGAATGGAACTGGAAGGGGAGCTCTTCACAGAGGCAAAGACAGAGTCCTAGTGTGCTATAAACCCCTAGGCCAGGACTTGGCACACAGACAATGCTGACATGTTTGTGGAGTGATGCATGAGTGAACAGGTCCTAAACACCACAGGGGTGTCCATGCTGCTCTAGGTGAAAACAAGGCTTAATTACCAGATGAATTGGGGTTTAAATCAGGCAGGAACCTTGATGCTGTCTAAGCTTTAAAAATCATTATTGTAGATCTATCTGAGAACAATGAAAAACATGGACATGAGTAGGATGAAAAATGGTAGGGAAGAAAATTACATTAGTTTTTACCCTGAGAATGCTATTCAGAAGGGCACAGCTGATGGCCTGCAAATGACCCAGATCCTCAGAACTCTGCATCCCCTCTGTCCTCTCGGATCATTTTCCAGAGAATCCCACCTCCCCAGTCATCTGGACTTGGATGGCATTAAATCCTTCCCCAGTGTCAGGGGCCCTGACTACCTTCCTTTCCCAGCTGTGTATCACACTGTAGTGCAGAGAACACAAGCATGGAAGCAGGAGAGACCTGGGCCTGAATTTGGGTTCTGCCACTCACTGACAGTGCATCTTTTGATGAGTTTCTTCATGTCACCGAGCCTCAGTTTCCACATCTGGAAAATGGGGAGATTTTTAGCTACCTGAGGGATTGTTTGGAGAATGACAAGAAGGATGAGGACCATTAACAGACACAGAACAGAGTCTGACCTTGAATGGGCAATGGACTCGGCCAGGTTCCCTTCCCTTCCCCCTATTCAGTCCTTCTCCCTGTCTTCATGACTGGCTAGTCTGCACATCCCCGAAGAAAAGTTTCCCTAAATACCCACTTTGACCAAGGGAGAGCAATGGACGCAGACAAGCATGAACAGTCCCCTCCGCTCTGGCTGCTGCAGCT
Source organism: Camelus ferus (assembly GCF_009834535.1). Lineage (NCBI taxonomy): Eukaryota > Metazoa > Chordata > Mammalia > Artiodactyla > Camelidae > Camelus > Camelus ferus. The sequence continues at coordinate 13,421,860 of NC_045720.1, forward strand.
TCCCCCAGCTGAGGGCCTGTTTCCTGCAGCTTGCTAACTGGTCCTCTTCTGATAGCACTCCTCTCTTCTTCTACATCCACTCAGAGACTGCTAATCCGCATTCAACAATGGCAACCAGGAGCCCCTCCATGCCAGGCATGGTGGTAAGCTTGGGGCTTACGGAGTGAACCAGCAGGTGAATGAGGCTCCAGCTGTCATGGACCTCACAGACCAATGGAGTTTTCCTAGTGGGATGTGCTCAAACAGGGAGAAGGATGAGGGAGTGAGGGCAGGAATCAGACACTCATCCTTCAGGACTCAGCTCAGACCCTGTGTTGGTTTCCAAGGCTTTCCTAGGGGCCACAACGAACTACCACAAAACTGGGTGCCTTCAAACAACAGAAAGTTGTTGTCTCAAAGTGCTGGAGGCTGGAAGTCCAAAAACAAGATACTGCCTCCCTCTGAAGGCTCCAAGGAAGAAGCCTTCCCATCTCTACCAGCTTCCGCTGGCTCCTGGAAAACTGGGCCATTCCTTGTCTTGTGGCTGCATCGCTCCAATCTCTGCCTCCTTCGTCACATGAACTTCTTCTCTGTGTGTCCTTCTCTGTCTCTTATTGGACCGAGGGCCCACCCTAATCTAGTATGATCTCATTTTGATCCTCATCTTATTATGTCTGCAAAGACCCCATTTCCAAATAAGGTCCCATTCTGAGGTTCCAGGTTGACATGAATTTGGCGAGAGGCACTACTCAGCCCACTGGAGATAATGCCTCCCCCAGGAAGGCATCTTTGATGAGCCCCCATGACACCCTGCCCCAGGCTGGGCCACCGTGACCCTGACTCTTCCTCATCGCCCCATCTCATCAGGGGCATCTCGTGGGCGGCGACCATGTCTGAGAAGATATTCAGTAAATGTGTAGTGAATTGAACTAAGCCATTTCACAGGGACTAGCAACTCTTTCATGGACAACAAGGCCAATGTATACGAGACACTGCCTCCAAGCAACTTCCCAAAAGTCCAAGGTGAGCACCGAATGCCAAATGCTGATCAAGAAGGAGAAAGGGTCCATGGGGAGAAGCCCAGGGGCAGGCATGAGAAATGATCAGAGAACTAATCTGTTAGCACAGTGTCACCACAACGTCCTATTCTTGGTCTTGCCAACATAAGCCTTTGGGATGACGTCGTGAGAGGCTGTACCTTAAAGCAGAAGCCAATGCTGAGGGTGCTGGACGGAGGGGGTCTGGTTTCTGAAATGTCAGCTCTCACGCAATCTTATAGGAATTCCAGGCTCCCGTTCAAATGCCACGTCATTCTCTTCATGTGGGGAATTTGGGGTTTGTTTTCCCTAAAGATATCCACGGATCTCTTTTCCTCTTCATTTCGCTTGTTTGATTTAATTAGGATTCCAGGGCCGGCAATCTAGAATTCCTCAGTGATGCTCCCAGAACAAGCTGACGGTCCAGAAAAGGGTGCTTTGAGGACACAGAGATTCAAGAATCCCAGGTGTTTGTAAGTGAGGAAGATGCAAGCACTGAGGCACGTCCCATTCGAAATCAGAGGCTGTCTGCGATTTCCCCAAGAGCCCCGTGGGCCCTACCCACAGTCAGAGACCAGAGGGCACATCAGGGCAACAGCAAAATCAAAACCCTCTGGAAGGGGCTAGAAGGGAAGCAATATGGAGACATCTAGCCTCAAGATAACACCAAAGAGAAAAGAATTCATGAGCGGAGCCTCGGAGACACTTATCTTTTGGGGCGTGTTGGAGAATGAAACAGAATGAATCCCCACTTTGAGTGTAGATTTCTTTGGCTTAACTTATCTGAAGGGCAAAACCAAGACTGCTAATGAGTTTGAGAGAGTCCAGATAATTCTCCACCTGAGACTGAGACCACTAGTGTCTGCACACGTGGGTGTAACCATCTATCCTCACAAAAATGTTTGCTGAACTGGGGGGAGGTTATAACTCAGTGGTAGAGTGCATGTCTAGCATGCAGGAAGTCCTGGGTTCAACCCCCAGTACCTCCATTAAATAAATAAGTAAATATACCTGATTAGCTCTCCCCACCAAAAAAAAAAAAAAAAAAAAGCCTTGGGAAATATAAAAGAAAAGAAGATGTTTGCTGAATGAATGAATCCATTTATTGCCCACTTACTAAGCAGTGTACCTACATTCTCCAGCTCAGTATCACAGGAGTCTCCCAGCATCTCCTCAGCACCCTTCCTGAAACCCTCCCTAAACCAGCCTCCACCCCACTCACTGCATTATTGCTTTTCCCACTGATATCATCCCTTCACATCTTTTATCGTAATTATTTATGGCTTTATTTGCTTTCTTGAGTTCATTCAGTTGATGCCCTCACCCAAAGGGACATTCCATGAGGATGGAGAACAGGGCTGCCTTGGTCACATCTGTTGCCATGGTTCCTGACCCAGAGAAGGCAAGCAACAAAGATTTGCGGAATGAATGAATGGCGGCCCAGGCACTTAGGACGCAGCACAGAAAGGAGAGATGGTTGGTGGGGGCCAGTATGAGGAGGGAGTGAACTGGTCATGGGGAGGGAGGGCATGGTGGCCTTTATCCAGGTGAGCGCTGCAGGAAGATCAGTCTGCAGGCAGCCAGTGGAAGGATGAGGAAGTCCAGACGGGGCAGATGGGCTGCTGTTCCCGCCCCATGATGAGCTACGGCCACTCACATAACAGCAAGGAGATGTGAAACAAGGTAGCAGAATCCACAGGGAACTGGACACTAATTGGCTGCCGAGAGGGGAGGAGGTGGGGAGCAAGGAAGAGACAGAGCACAGCTGCTAGCCTGGCTGACCTACAGGATGCTATGCCATCAGAGAAATACTAAACAAAAGGCAGGGGAAGTATGCCACGGGCCGGCAGCCAGGAGGTGACAGCCCCAAGACAGGTACGGAGGCCTCTGGGGTCCAGAGCAGTGCCCTGCACCCAGGGGTTTGCCCAAGTCCCATGGATCTATAATCTTGCCTATAGTCTGTCTCCCCTAGTAGAACTCAGGGGCCCATCTTTCAGAATCCCTTTGAAATCTCCCCAGACCACCACTGAAAACACCTCTAACAAGGGTTTCTGTGGTGACCTTTAGCATCTGCAGAGGAGTCTGTAAGGCAGTGTCTGAGTGGATGAGAGCACAGATGGAGCCAACATGCCTAGCTGCGTGGCCCTGAGAAAATTAACCCATCTTTCTGTTTCTCAGTTTCCTTATCTCTAAAATGGGGATTATAATAATACCTGCCTCCTCATAGAGCTTTTGAGAGGATGACTGAATTAATATACATAAATGCCATCTGTGAGTTGGCCATTATTATCGTTTCTGTTATTAAAGACGTACAGCAAAGAGCTCTCTGCAGCTCTGTGGCCTCGGGGGAGGTCCCTTCACCCCTCTGAGCATCAGTGTCCCCTTTGGTAAAATGGAAATGATGATGCCATCACTCTGTAGATAAAAGCTTATTTGGAAAAAGGGTCTTTCCAATGTAGTTACATAAATGAGCTCAGGATGAGATAATCCTGGATTAATGGAGCAGATCGTAAATCCAATGACAAATATCCTTATAAGAGAAAGGCCGAGGGAGATGTGAGACACAGTGGAGGAAGCTATGTGAAGATGAAGGCAGAGATTGGAGTTACGCAGCCCACAAGCCAAGGAACGCCTGAAGCCATCAGAAACTGGAAGAGGCAAGGTAGAGTCTTTACCTAGAGCCTCTGGAGGGAGGGCAGCCCTGCCAACACCTCGATTTTGGACTTCTGGCCTCCAGGACTGTGAGAGAACACCTTTCCATTGTTTGGGGCCACTGTATTTGTAGTAACTTATTGTAGCAGCCACAGGAAACTAATGCACTCCCTCCTAGGATGCCTGCAAGGATTGAAAAAGGTAACATCCATAAAGTAGCTGGTAATCAGCAACTGATAACAATTATTGTTCTAATGTACCTCCCTTCTCTGGACCTTCATCTTCCCATCTGTAAAGTGAGAATGTTAGATGGGATAAAGGTGTCCAAGTTGCTGCCACCTAGTGCTGGCTCCTTCACCTCAATGCCTTCACAAGGCAGGTTGGGACCATGTTAACTTCTCATCTCCTTCCATCTCCCTTCTGTCCCTCATTCCAGGGATCCATGATGGAGAATGTCCCCATTTATGGGTCTTCACATCTCTGTGTCCATCAAGGAGGATGGTGGGCACTTGTCCTAATCCCCATCTTCAAACTGGAGGTGATGATGAGACCACAGAATCCTGACCAGTCACCCTCCACATCTTCCAACATGAAAGAAGATTCTAGGCAAGTCACTCTACCCAACTAGGACACGGCTGTCCAGATTATATTTTAGGAGTCAGAATTTTCTCCTTTTTCTCAGGGCGTGATGAGGAGGAAGCACTTAAGAGGACCATAGAAATGTCTAACGCAAAAACAGTAACCACAAATAGTAAGGGTAATAATAGATGTGGAAGTAAGATGTGCAATGACATTAAAAATGTCAATGACATTTAAAATTTAAATTTACAATGACGTTGTAAATGACAACGATAGCAAGAAAGGATGGGAGGAAGGAGATGGCGATCTTCTTGGCCATATTGGATGGGGATCTCTCACCAGACTATACAAAGAGGCCCCCTAACTGCTCTCCCTGGCTCCATTCTCTCCTATTCTCACTCTTCTCCTGCCACCAGAAGTCAGGATTGGAGGGACACTCCTAGTGGAAGTGAGGTAGCAATAGATCCATTTACCTTTCTACAAAATAAATCTGGTCAGATCTCTCCCTTTCTTAAATCCCTTCAATGGTCTCCTGCCTCGAAGAATTCTAACTCCACTTCCATCCTCATGAAGTCCTTTATATGTGTAAGAATAAACAGCCACCACTTGATTAGGTAACAAATAAAACAGTAGTAGAGGGCCCACCCACTAGGCATCAGTGAATGCTCATTTCCTCGCTGCCCTCAAACTCCCTGTTCCCTTCAACTGGCCCAAAAGAGAACTCTCTTATTTGCCTATTAATAAGCCATGCTTAGCTATCAGCTGTAGCTATAGATACACAGAAACAGAGACCAAGAAGATCTCGGATTCTTGGCTGCTGACCCCCCATCCTATGGGGACAGTGACCTGTTCTTTCATGCCGAAGGTACAGGATGCTCTTTCTATAAGGGCTCAATCCCAGGGAGTGTGGTCAAGGCCTTAGATTCTCAAGAACTTCTCAAGGAAACATTTTTGCCCTCAAAACTGCCTCCTCCTTTTCATCTAGAATGATGATTTATCTTGTTATTTGGTGACTGAAAATTCATGAAGTTTTGTGGTTAGAGCAAAAAATGTCACACATAATTCCATATGTCCATGCAGTAGGGCTGAGAAAATCTGACAATGAAAACCACCGTTCCTTCCCCCAAAGTTTAATGGGCCTCCCACTTCTTTTTTTGCTTATAATATTTTATCCCCTTAATCAAAAAGGTTGCTTTAAAAATCATAATTAGATGCAAGGCTCTGTACATAAAGATAATGAACTGCTGTATTTTCTTGGATTAGTTTCAAGATTCAAATTCTCAAATGCAAATGTAACATTTCTGAGTCACAGAGCTAGAAGGAGGCTGGAGAGACCAGTTGGTCCAATCCAGAGAGGCAACGTGAAGAAAAGGAAACTATGGTGGACCCCATGAAAAGCATCCAAGGACCTGGATTTAGAGTCAGCTCTCCCTGCACTAGGCACAGGACCCTGGGCAGGTCATTAAGCAATAAAATCCTGGCCTATAAAATGGATCAATCTCATCTGCCCAACACTCTTGAGAAAATTGTGATAGTAAATGGGAAAGCTGTGCTCTATGGTGGCCAGGGAGAAACATTCTCCCACACTCTTCACTCCACCTCCCTGGGCTCAAGGCCCATTTGGCCTGGGGAAGCAAGAGTAAAGGGATAATTAGAGAAAGCCATGGAACACACATGTGTAATCAGCATCCAGATCAAGAAACAGGGTATTATAAGTGGGGGGGAGGGTATAGATCAAGTGGTAGAGTGCATGCTTAGCATGCACAAGGTCCTCCTGGGTTCAATCCCCAGCACCTCTATTAAATAAATAAATAAACCTCATCCCAGAAGGCCCCTTCACACCTCCTTCCATCCATTAGACTCTCCAAAGGGAACCACTATCTTGACTTCCAACATCTCATATTACCTGTTTATGACATTCATGTAACTGGAATTAGTTTGAACTCTTTGGCATGGCTTCTGCTCAACATTACGTTTGTGAAATTCATTCACATTGTTATATGTAGCTATAATTTGTTCATCCTTGTTGCCTATAATATTCAACTACATGACAACATCACATTTCATGTATCTGTTTTACTCTTGATGAGTATTTGTGTAGTTTCCCATTTAGGACTATTATGAACATTCTTGTGCATATCTTTTGGCGGACATATGTGTGCTTATCTGTTGAGTATACATCTAGGAATGAAATTGCTGGGTCATGGGGTGTGCATAGTTCCAGGTTTATAGATTCAGCAAATCAGTTTTCCAAACCTGTCATACCAGTCTCTACTCCCACCAGCAGTGTATGAGAGTTCCAGTTGCTCCACATCTCAACAACACTTGATGTTGTCTGTCTTTCATGTTAGCCATTCTGGTAGGTTAGAAGTGGTATCACATTGCAGAATATTTTTAAAGTGTGAATCAGATTATGTTACTCTGTCAATGGTTTCCATTTGCATTTCAGAATAAAATTCAACTTTTTAACCTGACCTATAAGGCCATGGTTAACTCTGACTTTCTCTTGAACCACTCACTCTACTCACTATTCCTCCAATCCACTGCCTTTTTCCTAGTCTTCAGATATGCCAAGATCATTCCCAGCTCAGTTTCTTTATATTTGCTGTTTCTCCTGCCTAGAATGTTTTCCTCCAGATAGTTCCATGAATAATCCTTCTGGTTGATTCATTCATTCAACAAATATTATTGAGTGATTATCAGGTTTTTTCCCATGTCACCTCCCTCCAAAGATCCTTTCCTCTTCACCATCTAGTGTAGTCAAGGCTATTCCACAATCATCACCCCACAATTACTCTCTAGCCCCTTATCTTGCTTTATTTTCCTTGTAGCACTTACCACTACCTCCCATTTCCCCTTTTAAGATTTGTTTTCTGCCTTATCACACTAGAATATAAACTAAGAGCAGAGACAGTGAGTGTATCTTCAATGAGAACAGTATATTACAGTAAGGATTGACTAAATATTTGTTGGATGAACAGAGAATGAAAGGGAAGGAATTCAGATGGCTTTCTCAAAGATAACTATAGAATATTAAAGCTAATGGAGCCCCTTCTATTTTTTTCTATCTTACTGCTCTCTCCCCAACTTGACTAATAAAAGTAAAGCTCAGAAAGATAAAATAAATTGGCCAAGTCAGCAGCAGAAATGGGGTTTGAATCCAAGTTCACAATTTCTAGTTCTAACACACTATTCTGCCTACAAGAACAGGGGACAAAATCTGATTCCATATGAATGAGTAACTAATTATTGAATGTTGGGTATTAGGAATTGATTCAACCTGGAGAAGTTCCCTCTTATACCACGAAGGTAGACAACACATCAAGAGAATGTGACATAGGAATCATTTCTGGTTAACCCCAAATCATCTCTGAACTTGGCTCAGAGAAGAGGATGATGTTGAGAGGGTAAATATGGACGGGGTGGCTCTCAGTCTCTCTCATTCTCTCAAGTGAGGGAAGTGAACCATCTTGGCAGGAACAATTTCCCTGGGCTCAAGGGGCCTGAGATCTACCAGGAGATCATACCCTACCAGGTGAGGGCCCTGTTGCACATGTTTAGTTTGGGTGAGAATCAGGTTGTACCACAATGCGAGCCTCGGGGCCAGTTGCATAATTGGATATGTAATCAGTACCTTCAAGAACTTCATCCAAAAACACTCCTGACGCCACTTCGATCTTGCTGAATCATCTCCAAATCCCATGACTGGATGATTCACTGGTCTCCTCTGAGGTCATGACTATCAGGTGCTGACCCAGAAATGAGAACTAAATTCATAAGGGGAAAGATCCACTAGTTGGAATTCTGGGTTTTCCAATGCTTCAATCTACCACTCCTTGGGTTTCCAGAGTGATGGAGACCATGTTGGTCTCTTGCTCATCAGTCTAAATAAATAGAAAAAGATAACCAGAGACCAACTAGATAAGACTGGGAGCTAGCATTTGGGAAATCAAGCTGGGATGATTAAAAAAAAATCATACAAATCCAAATTCACAACCTCCTATCACAATTCCAAAATCCAAAAAGCTCTGAGAACCAAGTTTTTTGCTTGTTTGTTTCATTTTGTATATTTGCAGCAAATTCATTTGGGAGCAAATCCTGACAGCAAAAACTGGCATGAGACTATTTTTAGCCTTTATTTATCCTACTTCAGGTGCAGACTCATATATTTTGATGCATAAATATTACCATCTGATTTTGAGGTGCTGAGTCAGAACCCAATGGGATAATAAGAATATATAGTATACTGTGCATCTTATTACTTTAATAAAAACTGAAAAATTCTTAATACTAAAACACATCTTGCTCCTAAGATTTCATATAATGATGGTAGACCTGTGATTCTTCACTTACTTTATTTGTTCTGCACAAAAAGCTAAGGCAAGCAGTATTATCCTCATTTAACAAATAAAGAAACTGAGGCTCAGAGAAGTGAAATGACCTGTTATCTATTGCTGCATAACAAATTACTCCAAAACTTAGTGGCTTAAAATATCAATAAACATTTGTTATTTCACACAGTTTCTGTGGGTCAGGGATTTGAGAGTGGCTCAGTTGAGTGGTTCTGGCTAGGGGTCTCTCATGAGGTTGTAGTCAAGATGTTGACCAGTTATCCAGTGTGTGTTATCTGAAGGTTTGACTGTGGCTGAAGAATCCACTTCTAAGATGGCTCACTGGCATGGCTGTTGGCAAGAGGCTTTGGTTCCTTGTCATATGGACCTTTCGATGGGGCTGCTTGAGTGCCTTCCCAACATGGCTACTGTCTTCCCCCAGAGCAAGTAATCCAAAAGAAAGCAGGATGGAAGCCACATGTCTCTTATGACCTAGGCTCAGAAGTCACATTCCTTCATTTTCACAATATCTGAAAGGTCAGCCTTTCCAATGTGAGCGATAACCACACAGGGACACAAATACCAGGAAGCAGGTAGCCATGCGGGCTATCTTAGAAGGCTGGCTACCACAATTAGATAATATCATTTTGTTTATTTTTTATAGGTGAAAGCCCAAGCAATTGGTCCAAGTTTGCACAGTTGGTCAGATATGGAACAGGACATGAAGCCAGGTTGACAAGCACCAAAGCCCATACTTTTAACTGTGACATGATAACCTCCTTCAGTTTACTTGACCAGCCTCCTAATATATTGGATATTTAAATAAATTCCAGTTTCCTGTTACTATAAAATAATACTGAACACTTTCTATATAAATCTTTATCTCCAGTTCCTGTTCTTTTGTTAGAACAAACCCCTAGAGGCAAAATTGCTAAGTCAAAAGGTATAAACTTTTTAAATCCTCTTGACATATATTTTTAAAAGATAATCTCCAGAAAGGAAACACCAATTAACAACCTCAGTGAAAGGTCATGTGAATGCTTATCTCAGCAGATCCTTGATACAACTGGACATCATCATTGTTTAAATCTTTGTTAATTTTATAGGCTATAAATACTTGTATTGATTTGCATTTCTTGGGACATTTCTTCATATGATTCTTATTAGTCTTTATTTGCACATTTAGGAGTTTTGGTCATAAGCAATAAAATTTGACTAATTTTAAATTTTTTGAAAAAGGAAGCACTGAAAGAACACAGGTCCTCATGGAATTAAAGGGAAAGTTGGAAAATAAGGCTTGAAAAGGAACAGGGACCAGGGCTCTAGGTAACAGGAAAGGATGGATGGTCTTAAAGACTCCATCAGTGGAATGAGTCAGTTTCAACATTTTATCCATCCTTGTGTCAAATAGTCTGAGCTTGAATCATAAGTCTAACCTTGGTGAGAGCAGGGAAAGGTGCCTTGATTCAACCAAGACAGCACTTAGAGGGGGAGAGGTGATTACCCAGAAGTAAGTAAACTGCTGTTACCAAAAGAAAGAAGGAATGGATTCTAGACAGCTAAAGAGCAATAAATGTCTATTATAGGGTTTAATTTGATGGCTCCCAAACCCATGCTCTTAAGTTAACAGTCCTCCGCTCCTCATGCTGGCTCATTGTCTATTCTTAGTTATGGGTCAAGTAAAAGAACTCTACTTTGTTTTTACCTAAGAAGTTCAGCATCAATGAAGTCCCTACCATGGACAAGCTGGGGAAGAGTTCTCCTTGGTTGAAAGAAAAGTCTAACTATGTAGAAATGTGGAGATAAGACTCCTTCATCTTTGCCACGTAAGATAACCAAAAACAAAGGGATCAAGAAGAACCCTGCTTTGGTCTGAATGTTAGTGTTCCCCCCTGCAAAATTCATATGCTGAAATCCTAATGCCTTATGTGATGGTATGAGAAGGCGAGGCTCTTGCGAGGTGATTAAGTCCTGAGGGTGGAGCCCTCAAGAATGGGATTAATGTTTTTATGAAAGAGACCCCTACAGTGCTTCCTAGCCCAATTTCTATCACATGAAGATACAATGAGAAGTCTGCAACCTGGAAGAGAACCCTCACCTGACCATGCTGGCACCCTGATCTCGGACTTCCAGCCTCCAGAGCTGTGAGAGATAAATTTCTATTGTTTATAAGCTGCCAAATGTATGGTATTTTGTTATAGTACCAAAAAAACTAAAATAAGCCCTTTACCAGGAGTTGGCAAACTTTTTCTGTAAAGGACCAGGTAGTAAATATTTTAGAGTTTGAAGGGATAACAGTCTCAACCACAACTACCCAACTATGCTGTCACAGCATGAAAAGTACTCAGAGTCAATAAGAAAACAAACACGCCTGGCTGTATTCCAATAAAACTTTACTGGCAAAAACAGGTGGCAGGCAGGATTTGACCTTGGGCAGGGGGATAGTTTTCTGACTTTTTTCTTGAAACCAAATAACAACAAAATACATAATGCTTCTGTTTATGGTTTTTTCAACTCCAGCTCCAAAAAAAGTAAAATTACTCCTGTGGTTTTAAAGAATTTACATCCAGTTGCCAATATTTAGAACGATGTTTACTTGATTTATCACCTGCATGTTAACCCTAAATTACTTCAGGTGATTTTGGCTAGAAGAAAATATGAGCGCAATAACAAAATATTTGGTAGGGACTCAGTCTCCATCTCAAAGTCAACTTTGCTATCCATGTAGATGGGGACAAGGAAGTGTGTTTATTCATTCAAAGAGTTCTGGTAGAGGAATTTATAGTCTAGAAAAACAATCTAGAGTCATTGAGTGTTACTCGAGTGGATGTTACTGAGAATCAGAATCAGGTTTGAAGAGCTGTACCTGTCTGAAAATGGAACAGGAGCCTCATGGACAGGTCAGAACTCCAGCTCTTCTAGATAACCAATGCCCAAGGGTAGTTCCTAATTTGAGAAAATGCTCGGACTATAAAGATCTGTAAGATTCTATAATCAGCAGACATCCTTTGGAGTGCCGTAATTTCTAACAATTCCCCCTTCAGTGGGCACCCTCCTCAATACGCCAGGTTGAGTTCTCAGTGGCTAAATCTGTGCTATGTTCCCATGCCAGTGTTCATGACTGATTGATCCAGGGGTCAACAACTGACCCAAATAGGGTACAGTAGAAAGTCTTCAAAGACGGCTACCATCAATTTCTCTCCTCCCTCTGTGCACATGCACTTCCACATCCACAGGGGAAGTCTGTTTTATCTATGCTTGAATCTGGGTTGATCTTAATGAATTTTTTGACCAAAGGATATGGCAGAAGTGATGCCGTCTGATATCTAAGGCTGTCAGAAGAAGCTTTGCAGCCACCATCTTAGTCCCTTGGAAACTTTGTTCTTGGAACCCAGTTGCTGTGCTGTGGGGAAGCCAAACAGCCCCATGGAAAGGCTCACATGGAGAGAAACTGAGGTCTGGCTGAGCTCCCAGCTGGCAGCCAGGAACCACCTGCTAGTCATGTGAATGCGCCATCTTGGAGGTAGATCTTTCAGCCTCATTTCAGCAGCACCAGCTGATGCCACATGAGCTACCCAGCTGAGCCCTGCCCAAATTCCTGACCCATAAATCACGAGATGAAAGAAAATCATTGTCTGAAGTCACTAAGTTTTGAGGTAATTTGTTTTTCAGCAACAGATCATTGGAATATGAAGCCAACTGCAGCCTTTCCCAGGAATTTGAAATTTAAGTTGGAGATAAACAGATATTGGAAATTTTAGGAGCTGAGTCTCATGAAAAGCAACCCTTGGTGCTCTTGAGAATCACATGAAGAAAATGTGCAAAATGTTAAGTTCTAGGCTACTGCCCTTTCCCTAAATTTCTGATCCAGTCAGATTGGGAAGAGCCTAGGAATATTTTAAGCAAACATTTTAAGCAAGCATCCCAGGTAATTCTGATGTTACGGACAAAAACTATGATTTGGATATGCAACTTAGAGAACCAACACACACACACATCCACTTAGATTTTCTCTCTCTCTGTGTCCCCAGACTGGCTTTGACTTGAGCCCCTGACAAGCCAGTGTTAGCTATTTGTAGCCTAAAAACTGGTTGGATCTCAAGGTTAAGAAAAGCCCATGACAATTAAACAAACAAACAAATTCAGTAGAGAGGATGGTGGTACTTGAAGCCTCATGAACTCACAGTTCTCCCTAAACTGAACTTGAAGACTTAATCGTCTTTCTAATTTTAGAATCCTGAAATGTCTAGGATTGCAAGATTAAAGACCTCTTTAAACTGCACTGTGAAATGTGTTTTGGTCCTTGCTATATTTTTTTCTCCAAAAGGCAAATCTCCTCAGCCACCTTGGGGATTCTTCTGGGTTATATCACAGACAACAGGATTCTCTCAGTAAGACAGGCCGGCTGTGACGGCCATTATCTGCGGACAGAATTTCAAAGAGCCGGTCAGCGTGCGTGAACCCTGGCTGAGGCTCGCTTTGGGGGAAGATTTCCTTTGAGGAGTTCAGATAGGAAAACTGATTTACAGGCACCGGACTCCCACAGTCCTGCTCTAGTTAGACATGAATCGGGTCAAGGTCTGCGTGTTCTTTCCTGCCTGAAGGTTTATTGGGGAACAAGACAGAGACAGAAAAAAAAAAAACCTCTGTAAGTTAAGTTGGTGGACTATTCACCTTGTCCCACAGCCAGTCCAAAGAAGCAAACACTACGGAAATGGGCATTTGGTAGGTCTCAACGTGACAGCCTGGAGTTTTCAAATATGGGGTCAATGCTAGTTTCACCTTGGAAAGCAGGTGAAACTGACTTCAGCATCCTTCTCCCAGCTCTGTGTTTAGTAACATCTCTCCTTGCTTTACCGTCTGTCATCACAGTGCACTTCTGTTCCTCAGGTGTTCCCTGCACTGAGTTTTCCCACCCAGAAGTAGCTTCCTCAGGAAGCAACTACAGCTCCAGAAGTGTTTTTTCCTCTTTTTTCAATCTTTTTTTCATCAGCCCACCCCCTCCATCAAAACATATCAAAGCATATCCTTCCCAGTATCCATGCCCTCTGGACCCTCCCCACGCCTCACTGATCTGATGATTCATTCCTTCAGGCAGCACTCATAGGGGAGAATTTCTATTATTATCCTTCTTGTTCCAGTTTTGCAATTTATAGGGACCTCAAAGAAGCAATCTCTCGGGGTAACTAGTGGTTGAAGCCTCAGACTCACTGCAGTGAGATGCTAGGGTTTAAAGCAATGCACGGCCCCTTCTCCTACCAGGGAAGCTTAGAGGCTCAGTGGAGTCACCGCATCCTGGGTACAGAGGAAAGGAGAGTTCATTCTTTAATGAGGGTGTAATTGAATCTGTCTGGATTTTGGAATAAAAGTGGCCTTTCCTGTAACTTAGAATCTACTTGTTCTTCCCTGTGCAAATTAACAAAAGTTATTTTTTAAATCTGGAAAATAAAACCAACTCAGAAATTAAATTTAAAAAATGGAAATCTGAAACTCACTCTCCCAAGCCATTGCTGGCTGATTCTGTGGCACGTTTTCATGGGTGGTTTACATTCAGGGCACGTCATGGCCCTCAGCCCTGGTTCACCGTGGAGGAGAAGGAGGCACTGATCAGTCCGTCTGACCAAAGCTAATTTTCCAGCTTGCCTACCTTGGAACCCAAGATTTCCATCATGACTCTATTTTCACATGAAAAAATCCAGACGAGAAATCAGAAGACCTGACTTCTAACTCAGGCTCTGCTGCTAACTATGGGGTCTTCACCTTAACAGGAAAATGAAAAGTACAAACCTTAGAAACTCTCTTCACTCTAAAGTATCTAGAAATAGATTTTTTTTTAAGTTTCTTCTGTATAGCACAGGGAACTATGTTCAATATCTTGTAATAACCTCTAATGAAAAAAAAATGAAAATGAATATATGTATGTATATGCATGACTAGGACATTGTGCTATACACCAGAAATTGACACATTGTAACTGACTGTACTTCGGTAGAAAGAAAGAAAGAAAGAATCTAAGATTCCAAGATTGAAGATCTCTGTTTAAAATACAAACTAATTCCCTGAAAAGAGTGACATATTAACCGTCTATTACCCACTACTCCTTAGCTCAAATGAGCCTTTCAGCTTAGTCTGTCCATCTTCTCAAAGGTCCTAAAGGAAGTCACAAAAGATCAGTAATTTAAGTAGGGTGATGAGAAGGGAAATTTCTAGAAGATGAGGGCTTCTCAAAGGAGGAGAGGAATCTGGTGAGAGACCCTGCTGGACGAGGGGAAAGCATAAGAGTCTGGAACCCCATGTTAGAGGCATCAAAAGGAAAGGGAGGCGTGGGCAAGTCACAAAAACTAACTTTTTCCCATTTCACATTTTTTTTACCCTTGGCCAGGGCTAAAGAAAAATGGCAAGGAGTCTGTCGTGGTGAGAGCTTTTTAGACCCTTCTGGATGCCTATTAAATAATAACTCCAGTCATACTGATCCTCAGGAATTCGAGTCCCATTGCTGCCCTGACCCAAGTCAAAATACCTGCTTTCTCTCCTTTTCAAAAAATGTGACTCAACTGATGTCAGACCAGGAGGGATTCAGGGGGTGGGGTGGGGAGGGAGAAAAGAAGGAAGTAACTAGCAGTCTCCTCTATCAAGCATCCCCTCTGCACGCGGCACCGTGCAGGGGTCTCTCGTTGGATCTGACAAATCTGCCAAGAAGAGATGATGCTCCCAGTCTGCAGATGGGGGCCCCCGAGGTTCAGAGAAGATTCAAGTGCCCAACATCACCCAGCAGTGATGGGCACAGCCAGAATTTAAATCCACACCTGAGTGACACCAAAACCCATACTCTTTTCACAACGACCACGGAAAATCTGTTTTAGCAAGTGAGTTTCAACCTTCCACTTAAGCGATAAGCAAAGTAATACTGATGATTAACATCCAACCAGGGCCTATTATTTGCCAACCGCTGTGCTAAATGCCATCATTTATCATGACATTTTATCCTCACTCTGACCCTATAATATATAGCTAATATTTGTCCCATCTCACTGCTGAGGTTAAGCAATTTGCCCAAGGACACATGGATAGACAGCAAAGACGAGATTGAAGCCAGACAATCAGACACCAAAGACCATAATCTTAACCACGGCACAGAGCAAACTTATCTTAGTCCAATCCCCCATAAACAAAAACTTGTTATTGCTCAGTGTCTTAAGAGGGATGAAGATAGTGGGGATTTTAACTATGACCCAGGCTGTTGACAGATCCAAAAATCACTCTTTGACAGCAGCTTGGAGTGACTGTGGGGGAATGTTCTCAGAGCCACAGAAATTTGGAGACTCCCTGCCTCCAAAGCTATTCAGGCCCCAAACAAAACCTTCTCTGTGTCTCTGATGTCCTTAAGGAACAGACGCCAATTTCAACAATCCCGGACAAATGGCGGCCACCGTACCCCGTCCTGTCCCCAGCAGGAACAGCACCCTGACCCTCTCCACTTGGGGCCTGGAAAATGTTTCTGGCGTCTTTGCAGAGATGGGAAACTGGAGTGAGGTCGAGGCAGGGAGGAGAGGAAAGGAGTGGGGAAAACAAAAACCAAAAAGCAGTGTCCACGTATGTTGAATGCATAGGGAAGCTGAGCTAATGAAAGAACAGATTTACACACATGTTTGGAACGAAAACATGTTTCACAAACTCTCGGCCTTACAAAGGATTAGCTGCTAAAGGACATGACCGTGGGTACCACTTTCTGTTTACAAGCTTCTCCTCTGCCCTGCATGGAGACATAACTTTCCATGTCCTCGCTGGAGGGCTGATTATCCGGTTACCTGAGCTTCGTAAACCCAAACAATTCCCGGAGTCTCTAGGACAGGAGTCAAGGAGCAAGGCCTAGGGGTGGGCACTGATGACACATTTTCACCATCAGCTGAGATACGTGTGTCTTCAAGGGTATCCCCACCGCAAACAACTGGCCTGTATGCTTCAGAAAAGTCAGTATCATTGAAGAGAAAAAAAAAAAAAAAAAAAAAAAAAGCTGAGGAACTGCTCCAGATTAGAGGAGATTAAAGAAACATGAGAACTAAATGCAATGCATTATCCTCCATTGCATTTTGGACCAAGGTGGGGGCAGGGGGTTGCCATAAAGGATATGATTGGGGTAACTGGCAAAATCTGAATCTGGAGTGTGTGTTAGCTAACAGTGTTTCACCCTAAAGTTAAATCTGAACCTGACTGTTATACTGCAAGACTGAATATACAAATAGACAATGGCCAGACCATATATTAAAAAAAACAGAACAAAAAAAAAAAACTTTGACCCACAACTTGTAGGCATCTGCCCAGGAACCCAAACTCTTAACTAATAAACAGTCCAGAAAGCCAGCCTGCTGTAGTCAGACTTACAGGAAGACTGTTATCTCCAGTGACAATGCAGGAAGGAACTTCTGTAACAATTGGCCCCAAATGGCTAAGACTTGATTAATAACTGACAGCTTTCCCAATTTTTGTTCCAACATAGCACCAACCAGAGAAAGTCAGACACGCGTCCCTAACCAATCACTTGGCTCCCCTGCTTCCTAGTCAGCCCGCCTCTAGTGCCCCTAGGCCAACAGCCTCCAATTCAGGGCATACCTGAAGCGGTCCTTTTTCTCCACTATAAAGCTTTCCCACTTCTCTGCCTGCCTTTTAGTCTCTGCCAAAAGTCAAGTAATGGTGGCCAACTCCCTGGCTATAGCAAGCTCAGAATAAATAAGCTTTGCTTTTTTTTTTGTTTGGTGGGTCTTTGTTTATTTCCACAGTTTTGTGGTTTTATGAGAGAATGTTCTTGTTCAAAGGAAATATGCACTGAAGTGTTTCAGGGTAAAGGGTTTTCCTGAACCTCAGCGATTCCGAAAAATATATATACATCTAGAGAAAGGGAGGGATAAACAAATGTGGTTACGAGCTAACAATTAGTCAATCTGGGCAAATGGTGGGAAAGTTTTTTGGACTCCTCCCAACTGCCTTGTAAGTTTGAAATTATCTCCAAATAAAAGTGTCCCCAGCTGATTGCTTACGCCCTGACAAAACAGACCACACCTGGTCGGCTAAGACCCCGAAAGACTCATGTCTTGCTGTGTCACTTTATCCATCTGTTCCCCTCTCAGAACCACAAAGGCAGAAGCCGGGGCTCTCTCAGCCCGACCCCTCAAGATCAATCACACATCCCAACACCCATGCTTTCCTAACCCTCTCTGGCAGTTATTTGTTTGGATTATCAGCTGCATAGAGAATCAAAGTGATCTCGAAGTCCCTTCTCCCATCTTCCCATGGCCAAGGGGCACAGAAGAAGTGGGGTGCTCCTCTCATTATCAGCCCTCTCATGCACCCTGGGCCTCGTGATGCAAGTAGCTTGTGAACTGAGGATTGCAAGGATGTTTGGAGGTTGGCCATCAGTTTCTTAAGGCTAAGCTGAGTTCTTGGAACTGGCTGGACTTAACTATTACATTCCAAGCTGCTGTATATGACTGTTCCCTAATCTCGCCTTCTTACTCTTCCTTCTTCCTTGAAACTTACTGGGTTATCTTTTATTATAAGCCTCTTTTATCCCTTCATGCCATGGTTCCTAACCTTGACCACACAATGGAATCATTTGAGGAGCTATAAAAAGTACTGATGCTGGGTGCCACGTCCCAGAGACTCTTGCCCAATTGTTTCAAGGTGCAATCTGGGATTTAGGTTTCTTTGTTGTTGTTGTCTTTGTATTTGATTTTTAAGTTCCCTGGAAGTCACTAATGTTGCAGCCAAGATGGAGAACCACTGCCTTAACACAGTGTCAAACACATCTATCAAGCTCTTTTCTTCCAGATTTCCCACCTTTCTAAGTACTCTGGGGAGGTTTCTGATCATTTCCTCACACTTCACGGACGCCCTCACAGAGAGTGAATTTCCCCGACGTGGTTAGAATTCACTTGGCCTTTACAAAATTGATTTATCTGACAGTCTTTCCCCAACAACAAATTAAAGAAAGATAAAGCATGTGAAAACCTGCCCTGGTCAATAACAATCAAAGGTACCCACTGTAATTTCCTATAAATGAACTCACCCGACCTATATTTACAGGGCAAAAGCCCCAGTGGCATCATAGCCGATGGCGCACGTCCCCTTGTGACTGCACGAGCTGCTACAGAGCAGAAAACAACAGCTCGCCCATCCAGATGTAGATATAAGACACTGAAAATACGTGGGGCAAAGCGATGATGAAATTGCACCAGATTTACGGCAACAGGTGGTGGCCTCTCCTAGCAGGCGCGTACGTGGTCATTCGACCTCTCGGTCACAGGAAAGAGAGAACAGGAAGACCCAGCACCAAGAAGTCTGTTGAAAGGTCTGTGGCTTGGATTTAAAAAGTGGGGGGGGGAGATGAGGAGGCAGGAGACGCTGGAAAAGCACCCGTTTGCGCAGTTTTCAGTCCGGATTTTCACAGAATTCTGAAGGGGGCTTCTAAAAATGACTTGTCTCTCTCCTATGGATACCTTACTTGGTCCAATTAAACCAGTTTCTGTAGGTAGGGCCCAGACACTGGTATTTTTAAAAGCTCTCCAGATTGTCTAAGGTGCTGCTGCTTAACTTTGAATATCAGCTCCACATAGAAACCTCGCATCTCACCAGCCAGGCAGGACCAAGCTCCCAGGCCCTCTGAACCCGGTTCTGGAGCTACATCACTTCTCACCGCGATCCCCTTAGCGCTGCCCTCTCTCCCACACCGTTGCTCCCATTACACGCACACGTGCACACACACATACACACTCACACTACTAACACATACTCTCATACACGCGGACCCGCAGAGTGAAACTCACAGCAAGCCCACGTGAGCTATTACAGTCTCCTGTATATGAGTTGTTTTCTTAATTACTGTGAGTTCCTGGAAGCAAGGACCTCTTTGCACCCTCTGAGGGCCCTCACAGCATCGAGCAAAATCTCAGGCTCAATGAAGTATCAGTGCTAAAGGGCTGAAGGGTCAGCTGACTCATTCGGCCAGAACTGCGAGAAGACAACTAACCTTGCCGAGCCCAAGACTCAGTCTCCCGAAGCTGAGTCAGACAGCTACTGAATGTTACGTACCATGGCCTGCATTTGAGTTCTGGCTCCAACACTTAGGAGCTCTGTGACCTCGAGCAAGTGACAACCTTTTCTCCAAGCCTCAGTTTCTGTACTGACCACATGACTATAATATCACTATTCACCTCGTAGCGTTGTTAGATGCTACTACACACGCAGCTCTGTGCAACTACATAGTATCTGGCAGATAGAAAACATTCAACGAATGTTTCAGCAGATGATTTCAAGGGCCACATCTGTGGACCAAAGTTTGCTCTGAAAGATCCTCAAAGCCCAACTTGAAAACATATAACATCTTCTCTAAACAGTGACAATGGTTAGCAAAAACTGTCTTGGGATGGTACAGGGACCATCGCCCAGCTGATATCCCAGGGTCCTGTCCGGGTGACCCTGCAGCCCCATTCTGACTATTCTCAGCTAAAAAGAGCCACCCAGGAAGTGTCAATCCATGGCTCATCTGTTTTGTTCTTCCTTCACCACAGGGTACAGAGCACATGGCGGAAATGCTGAGCTCAATCCTAGAACTCTGACCACTCTCAGGGATGCTGCTCAGCCAGAGGAGGGGGCTTAAGCACGAATGATGTCAGAACCACCTGCAGAACTTGCTACAGAGAAAAAGAGCTGGACTCTGCTGCCAGAGACTCTGCTCCCACAGGTTTGGACTCTGTGATTCTTCTGAACAACAGCCCAGCTGACTCTGAGGTAGGGAGTTTGGGTCATTCCTGAAGAAACACTGATCTCGTAGGATGATCAAGACAGAGAGCACTAAGAAGCAACCAGGGGGCTGTGGCAGGAATGTGGTTTCTGATGACCGGCACATGACCTAATCTGTGAGGCTTAGTTTCATCATTTGTAAAATACGAGTAATATTTATCTCACAGGATTATTTTGAGGGTCAAATGCAAACATACCTGTAAGGCCCCAGACAGAGCACAGCACATTTGCCCCTCAGTATAAGTTTGTTCGTTGTGGACATCATAAAAGCCTCTTGGCTTTCTAGCCTGAGATACCAGGAGATCACAATGCCCTTGACCGAGATGGCACAACAAATTGGAATGAATATTTGGGAGCAGATGCAGGGGCTCCAGCTCTAACTGAGTTGCTGCAGACCAACACAGCCCTTCTGCAAAGAAGAGATGCCTCCAGGTCTGTTCTTTGCCTGACCCAGCATTTCCCACCCAGGCACAGGGACTTTCTCTCTCTCACGATGCGGCTCCACAGCTCACTTTACAGGTGCTCCTTCTCCTGAGAATGGCTTTGGTCCCAACCTCTTGCTTTCTCCAAAGACAAACTACAGCCTCACTAAGCAACAGATAATTGTGCAAATTATCTTCCAAAATAGACAGAATTCCACCAACTTCTTAGGCTCCTGAGCCTGACTCTTCTCTGGGGTAGTCCCTGGCAACCCCTGGAAGCTCCAGCCCTCTGCTTTCATTCCTTAGGTTGGTACTCCTCAAACCTCCCCACCTCCCAAGTTCTTCCTTTGGGTGGGGCATGGTGTCCCCACAAGCCTTGAGGTGAGTCCACTGATGTCTACTAATGGACCTTCAGGTGCCCAGTTTTCTCACTCAAGTGGGTGACTTGCATCTTTGAGGAGCCCAGGCCAGGATAACACTCATCTCCTCGGGCTCTGGCCTTTGGGGACCTTCCCTCATTAAGAGGGCGATGGGCACTGAGTCAATGATATTTACCAAGTATCTAGAGTCCAACACACCAGCGTCCCTCATACTTGTCCAGCCATACCTGCCTGGAGGGTACGACGGGGTTCCAATGATAGCAACAACACAGAATTGGGGAGGAAACTTGTGACTCATAATATTACCCTCTCCACCCAGCAATTTCCCAGGCTCTTCCCAAGAAGATGTTCACATAAGCTGGAGAACTTCATCTTCTGGGCTCTCGTGGAGTCTGTCTCCTGCCACAGCAATGGTCCTGGAACTCCTGCCCCATCCAGACACAGGCTGGTCTGGCCTTCTGCTCAGGTCACCCTCACCCACTCCATCTCAGATGCATCTCGCGCTCTCAGCCCACCTCTTCCAAGCTCCACGGAGTTCTGCTTCACAGTATACCACAGCCTTCGTGCGAGTTTCCCTTCACAAGTTGGATTCTGCTTGGTCATGTAACCATCGCCTACCAGCAGGGACAAAGAGGGAACAGAGAGAGAGAGAGAGAGGGAAAGCGCACACGAGCTCTTTAACCACACACTCTCTGCTGAGTTCAAAAGCCTCTCTCCTTCCAACACCAACCACAGCCCTTGCTTAGACCAACTGTTGGGCACTTCCACCTCCTTTTTTCTATCCCCAGGCTGGTCCTCAGTCTGTCCTGCTCACAGGCCTCTGGACAAGCCCTGACTTGTCTACAACCAACAGAAAACAGCTTAAGCCTTCAAGCTAGGACCTCCGTCAGCCACAGTTCTCCGAGAAACACCGGAGGTCAGGCAGGAGGTAGTCCTTAAGGGGCTGAAAACCTAAAAAAGTACCATGGAAATCTAAGATGGTAACATTAGGGGACATTTAAACCAGGTGAGGGGTACATGGAAATTCTCTGTTATCTTTGCAACTTTGATGTAAATCGAAAATTATTCCAAAATAAGAAGTTCATTTGAAACAAATTATAAAAGGAAGAAAAGAAAGAGGGAAGGAAGGGAGGGAGGGAGGGGAGGGAAGGCACTATTATTCAACTCATAAAAAATTTAGAAACAGGAAAAACAATATTGTCTAAAGGATGTATTTTTAAAAGACTTGTATGTGCTATATTTAATCATTTTAAAAAGAGCTGAGAAAAAGAGATTAAACAGAAGCTTTTCTTAAGCGTGATTATGGTTGGCCACATCCTGTGCCATCTCTGAGTGGACCACTCTCAGAAGTCACTTCCTTTCAAGGCCTTTGGGACCACTCAGGCTAAGTCAGCCCACCTCATCACTTTCATTTCTTCACAGCACTTCCCACTATATAAAAGCATCACGATCAGTGATGTTTTATTGGTAATAGTCTATCTTCCCCATGGAGGAAAAACGGAGAAAGGGAACTGAAAAAGTGGGGCCAGTGAAGATAAACAACTGTGTCCATGGTTTTTGTTCAGGGGAGAATAGAAATGTAGCAGGAGGCAGACAAAGAGCCAAGGGAGCTCCTTTCCTTCTTCTCTTTTAAAGACGGCACGCATACATTACGATGAATCTGTGTGATGAAGGCAATCATCCAGAAGGAAGGGGGAAACGGGATGAGCAGAAGGAAGAGAGAATAATGAGCAAGGCCAAGTGCTGGGGAAAGTGACAGGAGGAGGACTTGGGGTGTGAGTGCAAGGCCAGGCCTCACCAGGGAGCAAGGACCACAGGGGAAGGGCAGAGGGACCCACTGCTGGGAGGTCTGTAGATTTCAGTGAAGGAAGAGGACGTTCTCTTCTCATTGTTTCTCTTTTCTCCATGAGAGTGAGGCTGAGGGGGGAGATGTTAGAGGCTGGAGGAGAAAGGTGATGAAATGGCCCTCAGGGAGAAGGGGACAAAAACTGACCAGAGAAATGCAGTGGAATGTCTGAGAATAACCGAGAGCCCTCTTAAAAATGATGGTCCCCAATATAAAGCAAGGTGAGTCAAGACCACTGAGTGCTTTTCTCCAGCCTGATCAGCTACCTGGTACAGCTCAAGAAGAGGAGGAGAGGGGGACTTTTGTCAGCCGAATGTAACAGAGGGCGAGAGGGCAAGGGCCTGGGTGACACAGTAGACAGGTGATCCAAGCTGGCAGGGAAGGATGGGCAGGTGGTGGCGGACCTCACCATTACCACCGTCTTCAACTGCCTGTGCCATTGTTATTTCCCTTTGTGTTTTCAAGCCATAGCAGTAGAGTTTACTACAACAAGATGTAGTATTTTATTTTGCTTTTAAAACTAATTTTTTAAATATCTATAAAGATATGAAAGTCCCTGGGAAAACTGGCTCTTTGAATCTGTCATGAGAGACTCCCGATTTTCTGATAGAATAGATACGACAGAGGACAGCCTGGGAATCCCTGTCTCACGCAGTCTTCACCCAAGTCAGGCGCCATCTCAGAGGAAACATGCTCGGCTGATTAGCAACGCAGGCCACGGCAAGAGACAGATCTGGCCTCCAACCCCATCTCCATCACCAGCCAACCTTGGCCAGGTTTCTCATCCCTTTGTCACCTCAGTCTTCTCAGCCATACAGTCGGACAACAGTATCTCCTAGAAATGCTATAAGCAATAAGTGAGAAAATTCATGTGATGCGCTCAGCAAGGTGCTTGGCACATCCTAAACATTCAGTCAAAGAGAATCGTAGTCTCTTAGACTAAGTACCCAATAAATGCTGACTGCCTGGGACTTTGGTCGTGGTGCCATGGCTGTTGAGGTATTTAACCCTGAATAAACGGGTTAAACACTCAGGCACCTGGGTGGTAAGGAGGTCTCACTCTCACTGACACTCTGTTCTATGGTTGGAGAACAACCTTAATTTGATTCAAGACAGGAAACATTTACATTCTCAGTGCTGTTCTAAGCAGCTTATACGTATTATTTCACTTAATAGTCACAATCATAGGATCAAAACCAGATCTTTCTGCTGCCAAAAGCTATACTTTTTGTCCAATAAAACACTTCCTCCTGATAAGCCTATTCCAAAATTCTAATTTGTTCTAATTCTGATTTGTTCTAATTCTGCTCTCAGGAAGGACCCAGAGGAAGGCAACTCCTCCTCTCTCTGTTTCCTCCAAATTGAGCAGCAAACTCTGCAAAGCTGTAGATCCCACCAGGGGACAACAGGTGTGCTGGGGAACTCAGCCTTGGGATCCACTGAGTCCTGCCCAGAGCCTCTACTTACTGCCAGAAACCCCTTCCCCAGGGAGGTCTTTTATCTAAAGTTATTTTCATGAAGTCCAGAGAATCTTTCTCAGGGAAAGCAACTTCTCCATCCAGTGAAACAAGTGTCTGCTGACCCCATATTCACAGTATAAGATCCCTGTACATGACCCTCTGCCTTAAATGGATGGATGTGCTATCATTCTGTCATTCAACCAGCACACATTCTTGCCAAGCGACATAGGCACCAAGGGGAGTGCAAAGGAAGTATGAGGTCTGGATCTTAAGGACCTAAGGACACCCCATAAGTAACCTATGTGACCTCAGACAAATCACATCACCATCCTAACCCTCAGCTTCCTTGGTGAGAAATAGGGACAGCAATAATTTCCAATGCAAGGATTATTGTGAGGATCTAATGAGATGATGCCTGTTGTTACTTTGGAAGATACACCCACACAGACATCCTTCTTCCTTGTTATCAGAACTCCAATTATTCAAGAAAGCACTGTGTCTTGCCCAGACCATAAATTAAAACTGATATGATATGGCCATGATGGTCCTATTCCTTTTCGCTAGATACTCACTTTCCCAGCCTCCCTTGTGGCTGGGACTATCTCTTTGACCTTGTTCTGGCCTAGGAGAGGTTAAGAGAAGCCATCTCAGGGCTTCTGGAAAACGTTTTTCTTTCCTATAAAGGAGGTAGGCATGAGATAATATATGTAAGTGTCCTAAATCTGCATGTGCGCACGCACACACACAGATGCAACGCCTGAAGCTTGGTAGCTATTTTGTTAACCATGAAGTGATAAACATAAAGGCAATAGTCAAAAGCTAAGGATAGAGAAGCAGAAATGAAGAATGACCCTAGATCCTGAGAAGACCTTAGACAGAATGAACCAACCTCAGATCGCTTTCCTCCAGAGATCTTCAGTGAGATAATAAATGCTTGAGTATATAAGCCACTGTTAATCCATCGTCATTCACAGTCCGAAGTATCCCTAATTGATTCAATGTGTTGTCTGTTGTAATCATTCACTCCAAGCTCCGATCACTGTTCCATCTTTGACTTAGAGCTGGGAGTCACATCTCTGAGTACCAACAGGGCTTTATGAGGGCTGTACTTTGGACCTGGTCATCCACGGTAAAGTTGAGCCCCTCTATAATTTTCCATAAAGTACTACTCTCCAATGGACCCCAGCACAATTAGCAAAAGAGGAGCCCTAAGCCCCACATGACTCACAAAATGCTTCCCAGAGATTTCTCCAGTACGACCCCATATTTGCAGCCCCCTGGCCCAATCCCATGCTTCCTGTGTCTCATATATTATATTAACACTCTTCTGGGTCATGTCCTTGGCATTCCGCTCTGTTTCGATGGAAAAACTTCTAACTACCCTGCGAGGTCAGAGGAGAGATCCGAAGATGTGAGCAAATGTAGAGAAACTTAGTACAATGTTTAGCATTGCGGCTGGTACCTAGTGGTTTTTCAATGAAAGGTAGTTGTTGTTACCATGATCAGGACCATTATCATTATAAAACACAGTTGCTGTCATTTCTAAATTCAGCTCTTCTGCAAGGGAATAGACAAGCCCTGTCCTCCGGAGTTCACCCACCCTCTGTGACTTAGAGATCAGGATTCCTTCTGACGTGGCATGTTCCCAGGGTGGGAGGGGAATACCAGGTGATGGCAAATGAGCAGGTGCCTGATAGGTTACATGAAGAAAGAGGCGGGACTTAGACTGACCCTTCAGAAGATGAGTCAGGGCCATGGTAAAGAATCACACCCTATCTTCCCAACCTGGGCTGAAAGTCAAGATGGAATTTTATATTGTTCATCACTCCATGAGTATTTATTGAGGTACATGGCAAGTGCTCAAAACTGTACTGTAAAATTCCCCTGGAAAACAAGGAGACAGTAAAATATATACACAGAAGGGATTTATGGCTTGATTAAAGGTATTCATTCCAGGAAAACATCCTCAGGTTTCAGCCATTCACTTTCCCGGAATTCTAACTGAGGTACCAAGCTGGAAGATCCCCAAAGACACATACCACGCTTCCCAAAGAGCTCTCCTCTAAAATGGACCCTGTAGTTCTATAAACAAGCCAATCCAAGGCAACTAAATGATGCTGTGGTGAATCTTTTATTTGGTGCCAAAGCCATGAGCAATCTCCTTGTCTGCTGGGGCTCCACCCAGTCCCGGAAGGGAAATACCCCAGGGAGTGGGGCGTGCAAAGACTGCAGGGCTGCAGCCAGGACACCTGCGTCTCCAACTCCAAACCCCGACCCACCACTGAACGGCTGTGCAACCCCACACAGTTTACCGAGCCTCCCTGCACCACCATCTCCGCATTTGTCAAGTGAAGGGGCTGAACTCAATGGCTCCTGTGATGGTTAATTTCACGTGTCAACTTGGCTGGGCCACAGAGCCCAGGCAGGTGGTAAAACATTATTCTGCATGTTTCTGTGAGGGTGGTTTGGGATGAGATTGACATTTAATCTGCGGACTTTGAGGAAAGCAGACTGCCCTCCACAGTGAAGGTGGGCCTCATCCAATCACTTGAAGGCCTGAATAAAACAAAGATTGTCTTCCCCTGAACAAGAGGAAATTCTGTCAGCAAATGGCCTTTGGACTCAAACTGCATCACTTCCCTGGGTCTCCAGCCTGCCAGCCTACCCTGCAGATTTATTTTAGACTCCAAGCCTCCAGAATTATAGGAGACAATTCCTTTTCCAATTCCTTTAAAAAAAAAAAAAAAGGAGGTGGATAGGGTATAGCTTAGTGGCAGAGTGCATGCCTAGCACACATGAGGTCCTGGGTTCAATTTATTATTTAAATAAATAAACAAACAAATAAACCTAATTACCTCCCTTCCCCCCAAAAAATTTATTTTTAAGTATACATGTATATGCATGTTTATGTGTACATGTGTGCATATGTGTGTGTGTACATCCCTTTGGTTCTGTTTCTCTGGAGAACCCCGACTAATACCACCCCCAAACTTTTTTCCAGTTTTCAGTCGCCAGGAGTCTGACTGGTAGCAGAGGACAAGGTTAGACCCATTTCTCAGCCTGCAGCTTTCCAGGGCAGGGATGTCAAAATGATCAGGACAATGTCCTCTTTCAGGAGGACTTATGCAATGGGCCTCCTCGACACAACAATAAATACCAGTAGTTCCAGAACTGGGACACCACGTACCAGTGGTTGGGGAGAGATAAATTGATATGAACACAGCCAAGAGGAATCCAAGATGGGAGGTTATGAAGGCAACTTCACAGGCCACCAGTTTTTCCATCTTCTGTCAGGACCCCCCCAACCCCAGACACTCGCCACGTTTTGATGCTGTCATCCCAGAAGCAGGAAGCAGATTTTTTTACTGGTGATTGATGAGGTGTTGCTATAGAGCAGAGCATCTGCTGCAGAGGAGACAGGGAGACTGTCTCTGCAAGATACAACGTGGGAGCTGGAGAGGGGGAGGGAGGGAGAGCACAAGCAGGCTGACGCTGAAATCCATCTGAGGACCTCAGCAGCTCAGAAGAGCCTGCTCCACACCAGCTGCTGTCTAGAAGCCCCGGGACCTACCATTTCATGCCTCTCCTTTAATGACTCTGACCAGATCCCAGCCACAGCTGGCCACAGAAGGGAGACGGCAGCTCCTTCTTAAGCTTGCTGCTGTGTCTTCCTCCTTAAGCCCTGTGTGTCCCGTGTTCCATCCAAGGCCCTCTTCTCATCCATTTCTACATGCTCTATCTATGCCCAAGGCTTCACCTCCATGTGAGAGAACCCCAAATCTAGACATCCAGCCCTTCTGCTCTTCTGTGTTCCTGACCTGGGTCGCCTAGAATGTAAGCACCCTGAGAGCAAAGATGGCCACCTCTTGTTCTCTGCTTGGTCTCCAGTACCTGGAACAGCTCCTGGAACATAACTGGTGATTAATAAATTTCTGTTCACTCAGTGCATGAACTCACACTGGCAGCCTTCAGACATCCCCTTGTATTCAGTAGGACAATGCCTCAAAAAATTAAAATTAGAGCTACCATATAACCCAGTAATTCCACTTCTGGGTATTTATTGGAAGGAAACAAAAACACTAATTGGAAAAGATATACACCCCATGTTCACTGCAGCATTATTTACAAAAGGAAGACATGGAAGCAACCTAAGTGTTATTAATGAATGAATGAAGAAAATGTGCCATATATTTACAATGAAATATTATTCAGCCATAAAAAAGAAGGAAAGCTTGCCATTTGTGACAACATGGATGAAATGTGAAAGCACTGGGCTAAGTGAAATAAGTCAGACAGAGAAAGACAAATACCATATGATCTCACTTACATGTGGAATTAAAAAAAAACTAAACTAATGGACACAGAGAACAGATTGGTGGCTCCCAGAGGTGGAGAGGGGTGCAAAATGAGTGAAGGTGGTCAAAAAGTATAAACTTCCAGTTAAATAAATGTCATAAGGATGTAATATACAGCATGGTGACTCTAGTTAATAACATTGTGTTGCATATTTGAAAGCTGCTAAGAGAGTAGATCTTCAAAGTTCTCATCATGAGAAAAAAACTTTGTTAACTGTGTCTGGTGATGGATGATCACTAGACTTATTGTGGTCATTTCACAACATATACAAATATCAAATCATTATGCTGTATACCTGAAACTAATTTAATGTTATATGTCAATTATATCTCAACTTAAAAATAATAAAACACAATTTTTTAAAAAATAAAAAATAAATGTAAAATCATGTGTACAGAGGTTGGTCACAGAGAAAGAAAGAAAAATGTCTATATTAGAACAAAGGCTGGAAAGGAATTATCAAAGTGTTAACAGGGGTTGTCTCTACATAATGGGACTACATAACTTTCAGTAACTTCTCTGTAATTGTCTTCAGTGGGTCCATATTAATTTGCTGATCAAGTAAAAGGAACTATAGTGAAATACAGGAGTGAAAAATGAAAATGAGATAACCAATGCCAACTCACATGGGAACTGCCATGTTTTGTTTTCTAATTCAGAGCCCTTTTGGTTGATTCTGAGGCTAAAGAAACCCTATCTTCTGCCCAATCACTTTACCTGCCAACTGCCACCTGCCACCTGCCTCCTCCCTCTCAGATGAAATCTGAAAGGAAGGTTCTGCTATTCTGAGTCCCAAGCATGTAGTCCTCTCCTTTCCCCTCATGGTTCCAATCCCCTTTCTCTCACTCCAGTTTCACTCCCACCTTCTCAGAGATTCCTTAGTGTAGATCCATTACACCTGGCTCTTCAGTGATACTTCTAAGGAGCTACTCTCTCAGGTAGGTGTGTCTCTGAAAGGATGTGACAAAATAATTCCTATTCAGTGAATAGGATGTTTGGGATGTGTTGAGATCATCCACCACTGGAAAACTCTGGGATGCCAACCCATGACTTACCAAGACGCATTAATCCCATCAAGACTCTCTACCTGAACTCTAAGTTGCTACAGGTTTATTTGTTAATAAGTCCAGCGCCTCAGCACATCTAACACAGAGAAACAGGACTGTGCATCTTGTCACAGAATTAATACACTTTCTAACCAAATGTAGAGTTGCTCTTTACTCAGTAAATAGTGCAACCTTTTTATTAATCTCATTTTATCTAACAATAAATGTTAGAACAAAGCTCATATAATTAATTAAAGTATCCTTGTCACTAAACTGTTATACTACAGTCAAGTTCAACTACTCAGGTCTGCTCCAGCTTGTTCTGAATTGTACATAAAATAGACCATTGGTGTTAACCGCCTTGGTAATAATGACATTTATAATAATAATGGCTCATTATGTGCCAAGCACTGTGCCCAACTCATTATTTCCCACACAGAAACTGAGGCACAGAGATTCTGAGTAACTTGTCCCAAAGCACACAGCTGCTAACTGGAACCCAGGCAGTCTTTCTCTGAGCACCATGTATTCCCTTCACTCTCCATATGGTCCTGTCCCACAGCTCCAACCGTGTCTCCGAAGGAGATACGGTTCTGAACACCCTCCACAAGTAGCACTCCAGAATTTCTGCTCTTGGCCCCCTGAGATTCTCCCTGTTCTGTGACTCAAAATTAATTGCTCTAGAACCTTACACTTTCATGTCTCCAACCATGGTGTTTTTATTTTCTCAACTTAAATATCTGTCTCATTTTCTAATGCAATCCTTGTTCATTATTTTTAGCTTTTTAAAAAACTTTTTAAAGTGCCGAATCCCCTCTCTTAAAATGTTTTTTTAATTTTAAAAAGCCTACCTAGAGGAAGCAGAGCAGAATGGTCCCAGGAGCTGCGTGGATGGTCAAGTAAATATTATTTTAATAAAGCGAAAAAAATTTAATGAAGCCAAGAGCATGCATCCCTAACGGTGGAATCTGGTTTGTTGGCAACAGTCTGCTGAAGAAGATATTTGGGGTTATCTTCCAGGGAAAAGCAAAACAAATCAAAACAGGAACTAGTGCTCTTGTCACTTTTCCAGGGTTGGGAAATGGGAACCCACTGAAACTTCTACCTAATGATTTGACCTGCTAGGAATTTGTCCTGTCTGCTTTCAAAGGGTTGCCTTCCTGAGTCTGGCTGTGGTGAAAGCGGCAACCATCAGGAAGTGACTCTGAAAACACAAGAGTGAGGCAGGGAAAGGAGAGGTCACAGGTAATGTATTTGCTAAATTTCAGCTACAATAGTAAGATGCCAAGAGCTACTGTCCAACTAATAAAATACTGACAAATCAAATAATAAAGGTGGAACAATATTTAGGTTTAGGGTTATAACCATAATATTAATTTGTAAAAATTAATGTCTGAAGATGGGGTAATGTGCCCCTCTAGGAAGTGGGGTGGTGAGACGGGGAGAGCGAAACACTTTTTAATTTCACAGATATCCTTCTATACTATTTGAAATCTTAAATCAGGAATAGCTATTATTGCTGTAACAGAAAAATCGAAGGACCAAAAATCCTAAAAAATGTATGTCTATATCTATATCTATATCCATCTATCTATGTGTACACATGTGGACAGGGAAACATGTACATATACACATAAATATTACACACCATCCTTCCAAATGTTCCTTTTCTCTTAAGGACATTTGTAAAGCTCACATAGGGACCTATTTTCAGACAGCTAATGCTGTCTTTTCATCAAGATCTTTATGCTTTCAAAAAAAAAAAAAAAAGAGTGAGTCAGAACTTCTAGCAAAAAGTCCTAAGTAGATGAAGAAAGAAAAACACCCCTTCCAATAGCATTTATAGAGCAACTACAGTTACCAGAAGACAAGGTGCTAGGCCTTGAGATGCAGGGATGAATAACTCTGATTAAGAGGCAGGTCAAAAATGTAAGTGGCAAACTATGATCACAACACGAACGCAGTTTTAAGAGACAAAACTGAAGCAAAGGGCAATTACTCAAGACGATGCCAGAAGAAGCACTGATCACAGGTGGGGGAGGGAAGGTGTCTGGAAGGCAGAGAGTTTGAAGTTCCTTCTACTTGTCTAGACGTTTGGGACCTGAAAGATGCTCCCCTCAGTTCTGCCCGTTCGTCATCCTGCTCCAGCCAGATCAAAGCCAAAGCAGAGCCCAGGAGTCCAGACACAAAGAGAAATCCTTTCCCTGCCTCTGCCTCACTAGAGCTGGGTTATTTTAAGAGCCAGGGAACTAGAGGACATTCTTAGTCTTCCTAGAGCCTAGATCCCTGGACATCTGGGCCGACAAGTGAGTCTTACTCTTTCTCAGGAACTGAGGGCCTCTAAAAAGGCATACACACGGCCCAGTGCGTAGGAAAAGCTGGGGACCCCTCCCTAGTAACCGGTGGAACCGCAAGCAATCTGGTGCTCCCATTTTCTACTCATCAGATGGGCAAAACTTCTAAAGACTCAGCAAACTTACGTTGTGGAGGATGCCAGGAAAAGGATCCACCCATTCACCACTTGTTAGTATAGAAACTGGCTTAATGTGTTGGGAGGACAACTGGAAACGTCTATACAAAGTTCACCTGTACACCCACAACCAGCAACTCCACAGGGACATCCTTGCACAAGGACCTATGGACAAAAAACACTCAAATAGATGTTTATAATAGCAGGAAATTGTAAACAACTGAAATGCCAGTCAGTAAAGAAATGGTTAAATCAATGGCAACACATCCCTCTTAGGGAATATCACGTGCAACAATTCAAAAGAGTGAGACAGGCCTCTTTGTCTTGTCACGGGCGGAATGATAAGTGAGAAACGCCAAGTATCATCATAGCACAGAGTGCGATCTTACTTCTGTTTTTAAAAATCTATATGCATTTGTGTGAAGGCCAGTGTCTGAGAGACAGCAGTTGCCTGTCCCTCGTTATCTACAATTTTATAACACATACTCATATTCCACTATTGAATTTTTTTCTAGTGAAAGAAAAATAAGAGTATTTTTAAATACAACAAGAGAAAGTGGAAAGAATTTTGGAGTCAAGGGAGACAAGCGGGCTGCCCAGGGCTCTAACTGGGGAATTCGGCCGCGTACGGGTGTTAGTCCTCAGCCTGACAGGCTAAGAGATTTTATTATATCAGACCTGAGAGTGGCCAAGTCTCCCAGCAGCAAATTCAAACTAGCTAAGCTTCCAAGAGATTGATGGAGAAACAAGCAACTTGTCATTTACAGCAAGGTGTCTCAGCCTCAGCACCATTGACCTTGAGGGCTGGATAATTCTTCGCTGTGTGAGGCGAGGGCACTGTGAGATGTTTAGCAGCATCCCCGGCCTCTACTCACCAGATTTCAGTATCACAGTCCTCCCCCAGCTGTGACGACCAAAGATGTCTCTAGACAGTGCCAAATGTGCCCTGTGAGGATGTTGCCAGAATCGTCCCCTGTTGAGAACCACTGACTTACAGTGAGAAATATAACTGCCAAGAAAGGCAGATGCCACACTGCAGGAAAATGACACGGACAAGCAACTGCCAGTGGAAGGCTGCTAGGAGAGCAGGAAGTCAGAACAAAGGCAGGCTTTGAAAAACATATACAATTTAAATATTTGATGACTTTGGTTAGGTATAACTTGAGCCACCCCTTCTCTGCTCCCCAACACACACACACACACACACACACACACTCCAGGGAAATCTCTGTTCCCCAGACAGTACGCTGGTTGTGCACTGCCGGTCTCTTTCCTCTGACCCACACTAATTAATTGTTCCCCTTTTGATCCGTACTTTTTTTTCCCCAGAGACACTAATGTTGTCAGTTGTGTTCACGCTTCTTAAAGACATCAACGACCTTGGACGGCAGAGGAGCACATGATCCATGGGAGTAGGTGACCTCTGAGAGCAGCAGAGCCCCAAATGCCCCACCACAAACACATCCTTTCTTTGAAATTGTGTTTCACCTGAAAACTCCACGTGGTTTTGCCTTCTGCTCCATGTTACATGTATATATTTATTTTAACAAAAAGCGAAGGCATTTCCCAAATCCTAAATAGTCAGCTTTGGGAAGGTCCACAAGTTTATCCTGTGGCTCCGTGTACTCCCAGGACCTTTCAAGGCATAAAGAAGAGACAGCTTCCTGCTCTTCCTTCAGCTCATCCAAGGAGAATATTTCTATGAGCTTGAAGAAGGTTCAGAGAAGTTCCTCGGGGGAACTTCTTTCTTGAGGGTGCTTTGCGCATCAAGCTGATCTTCTCAAGTGTACTGTTTACATTCCCAGGCCCAAGGAAAGCCCTTCCATGGCCGCCTAGATCGAGTAGCTCACAGCCTCTGCCCTAGCTGAGCTCCAGTAGCAACACAGACAAGAAAATGACGTGCTAGGCCTTCTCTGTCTCCAGCAGAATTCTCGCTAAGACAAATACTGTATGATTTCATTCATACATGGAATATTAAAAAATGTTTTAAACCAAAAATAATTGTTTTAGCAAACTAAATGAAGAAACCAAACTATACAAAAACGAACACATAGGTACAGAGAACAGAGTAGTGGTTAACCGGGGGGAAGAGGGAGGGTGAAATGGTTAAAAGGGGTCAACTGTATGGTGACAGCAACCAAACCTTTGATGGTGAGCATGCAGTGGTGGACACAGAAGCTGAAATATAATACTGTATCCATTAAGTGTACATAATGTCTAACGTATAAAAAAAGACAACCAAGTAGCTCATTTCAAGCAATAGTACCTCCTGAGACTTTTTTAAAGAAATTTCTCTTAACAAGAAAGAAATTTGAGGCAAGGGGGGGAAAGGAGGCTCTATTTCTAAATCAGACTTCCTTGGAATTTTATTTTCTCTTATTTAAGGGGTTTCATGTTTCAATGAGGGAGATAGTGAATATAGTATATTTCAATCACGGCTCATTTAAAGCATGTGCCAAGACTGACTTTTGCAGGGGACAGAGGACTTATGGATGGGAAAAAACCACAGCAGGGGATGTGCTCAAGAAATATTGAGCTTCCCTTGTCAGTTTTGAAGTCACAATGTTGGACCCTGCTGTGCTGGGACAGGCAGAGAATTTTCTGAGACAAACACTTCTGAGGTTACAAGTCACGATTTTGTAAATCTCATTTCAGTATCTTTTGGAAGCCGAAATTCTGTTCTTGTTCCCATTTCTCCTCCTCCAATCCTTTCTTTATTTATATGCCATAAATACAAAATCTCAGAAAGGACAGAACTAGACACATCCCTTTCCTCTGATTCTGGGATGGAATTTCAAGTTCTGCTGGTGCATTCTTTACCCAGTTCTACATATGATTCTGATGTACTTTCATCCTTAAACAGTTTCTTAGTAGAACCAGATTTTCTATTTTTACAATTTCCCTGAAAAATGACTAAGAGAAACGGGCCCTGGGTTTTCACCATTGCTTCCCTCCAGAATATTTCTTAAGGACTCAAATTGTAGTCTTCTTACTCATCATTAGTGCCATGATATCTGGGGAGGGGAGACCCGGTGTCTGCAAATCTGAAGCCCTCTTGAACGTTAGCTTTGTGGAGAGATAAACATGGTGTTGGTTCCTGCAGTTTCCAGGCCCGTGGAACAAAAGGTCTGCCTCGCCGGGGACTATTTACACAGAGAAGAGGCAGGGAGAGATCAGAGGCACAGTTCTGGGAAATCGTGTTCCATGTTAAGCAAAGTAAGCCGAGCACCAATTAAGTGGCACACCAGAGCGGAAAAGTAACCCAGCCCACTTCAGTTCAGAAGGTACAATTAGGCAAAGAAAGTTCACACCAACACAAGGCCAGAAATGCATCAGGATTAAGGGTGTCTGTTTTGGAGACAGGCAACTTGGGTTTGAACCCCATTGTATTCACTGCAAATTTCTTAGCCTCTCTGCTTCAATTTTCTCATATGTGAAACGGTGATAATAGCACTGGTTCATTCAGCAAATGTTTATGAATGCCTGGTGTACATAAGCCAGGCACTCTTCTAGATGCTGGAGGTGGAGGAGGGGCAGTGCTGGGCAAAACGTTCACGGTCACTGCTCATGGAGAGTTTATATCCTAGGGAGGATCGACGAGCAATAAAGAAAAGCCCAGGATGATTTCCATAGCAGATGCGATAGAGAAAACAGTTGGTGTGACAGAAAGTGGTGGGAGAAAGGGGACAGTGAAACATTAGAAGAAACAACTGAGCTGATAGGTGAACAATGGAAACAAGCCAGCCACGTTAAAGACTCAGGTGGAACCCAGTTCGGAGGGTATTTCATAAGGACTCGATGAAATCAAGCACAGAAAATTCAGTGCAGCACCAGACACAACAAAGGGAAGTTACTCAGCAAATGGAGGCGGGCATTATGATTCAGAGGGCTTGGGAAAGTTCCCGGGGTCAGGTCATGAGGAAACTGGGCGAGGGGATGACAAGGACATCAGGGAGGAAACTGAAGCTGAAGAGTAAATGTATAGCCTCCACCACGAGGCCAGATGGAACAAAGGAGCCGTGGGAGGACTGTGAAGGAGGCCATGAGGACCTGGAGCGCGCAAGCCCCCTCTGGAAGGAGCAGCTGGAACCAAGTCCACTTCCCTCAATTACCCTGACCCCCTTGACTTGAGTTTGTCATCCTGGTCTGCACACAGCATTTCTCTCAGCTCACTCCACCCATGTACCTCCCCTCCCTATACCTGGGCTGCTTCTGCCCAGCCTGGCCTGGACTCTTGGGCAGGAGGTGGGCCAGCAAGGCAATCAGCATCTCTCTAATCTCCTTGTTTTATAGATAAGGAAACTGGGCCCCGAGAGGTGATGAGATTCTAGCAGGGAACACAACTACTCTCTCAATCTTGACTGATGATCGAGCCTCCCCTCATCAAGAAGGTTGCCTTCTTCCACCTGGGCTCCCCCACTGCCTGTCCTGCAGCTCCAGAAGTGGCCAATGCACAGAGCAGTAGGAGAGACACCTACCCAGCCAACCAACCCGGGGGATCCATGGGGGCCCTGATGCCACAGTGGAATATCCCCCCACCCCCCAGAGAAATGAAACTCCAGTGCACCTAGTTTTCACTGTAAGGAGTGTTTTCTGGCAGGTCACAGGGATAGAGAGGAGGTCATGGTATTACCGCCATCGCGGGTGCTGACTGAGGGGCCGCATACCCAGCAAGGCAGGACACTGGAGAACAACCCTAGACAACCGATCTGGTCAAATGAACACTTCAGTCATCCAAAGAGCATGTACAACCTCAAACACAGAACTGCAGAGGGACCCAAGGGACGTAGTGACGTCCCCTTCCATTCGAAAACTGCTTTCGCATTCTTTGTCCCAGACAGTTTACAAAGGGGAAAACCACAGGCCAAAGAGGTTAACTGAGATGTTGTGACTCCCTGGTGCTCTGCCCTCTTGGAAGTCAAAGCCCATGATATGTGAGTATGCCTTGCATGTGTGGGGAACATGAGGTTCCCATCCACGAAACAGTAAGAGAATAATCCCACGTGCACAGTGCTGCCCCAGGAGGACCTGCTGGTCAGTGCTCCAGACCACTGAACCACTTATCATTTCTGGATGACACCATGCTCTTTTCATCTGTAGGCTTTGTAAATACTATTTTCTTTGCCTGAAATCCTATTCCTCACGTCTTTCCCCACTATGAGCCTCATTTGCCTGGCTAAATCCTATTTACTTTGTCACAACTTAGCTATCACCTTCTCCGGGAAGACTTCTCTGACACCCAGGAGTTGGTGCCTCATCCATGTGCTTCCATGGCACCTGCTGCCTCTTAGAGCACTTACCAAGCACTGTCCTACAACAACCTGATTGTGTTCCTGTTGTACTATGTTACCCTGCATTCCAGGATGACACAGAGGCTATGTCGTATTTGCTGTTCTATCCCTTGGCCTCACAAGCACTCAATAAGTTGTCATTTACAGAATCATAAACAGGACCAGAGTCCCGCCCTCCCACAGCTCACAGTGTGGCAGGGAAGCTCACAGCCCAAGATGTTTACTCCACAGCAGACTCGCCCTGAGAGCCCCAGGCCTCTTATGGCTCTCTCTCTCCCTCTTTTGGGAATTTCTCCCCTGCCTCATTGTCAACAACTCCATGTTAGTCGGGAGAGATCTGGATAATGCCAACCCACTCTGGAGCCAGCCAGCTCCTCTCTGCAGACTGGGCACCAGTCCATCTGATTTTCTCCCTTCCACTGGCATGAGAGGTCTAAAGGCAGCCAGGAAATCAGTCTTGGGAATGTTTGGCCTTTCCAGGCCCTTGGGATTAGAGTATAAAAATGTGACCCAGGGAGACGCATTAACAGCCCTTTCCCTTATTGATTGGAGAGAACTCCTTGCGTTCACTTAGCTGCCTGGGCCCACCTGTCTCTCTCTCATTCGCGCAGTCCTTTATCACCATTTGTCAGTTAATTTTTACTTTTGATGGTGACTCTGTGTAGGCTATGATGAACACTAAACTGTCTGCCCAGTTTACATGACTCCTTCAGCATACCACTTACCACCATATTTCATACCTTGCCCCTCCCAGTGCTGACTGGACCAGGATTGGAAACCAGTTGGAACCAATCACATTCTCTCACTGAGGACCTGGGTCTAAGAGAGTCTAGTTCACTCTGAGTTGGTCTCTTAAATGGAGGTGATGTAAACTAAAGACCTGCATGGTGACCTACTAAGTAGACTGACGAGCACAGAAGGCTGGTCTGCAGAGCAAGAAGGAATCAGAGACACTGCACTAAGACATCTGGATTGGTTTTTTAAATTCCTGGTTGCAGACCCTTTCTGAGGCCCAGTTTCATTCCTCCCCATAGGTACCTCTTCAACATTCAACAATTATCCATCGAGCACCTTCTGTGTGTGGAGCATGAGGGTCTAAGCATTTGGTCGAAGTAGTGGGAAAAAACAGACAAAATCGTTGTCCTCACAGAGTATACAATCTAATTAGCCAAATAATAAAAAACTAAATATATAGTCACAAACTAATTTAACTGCTATGAAAGAAAAGTACAGCGTTGTTAAAAATACACATATCTAGTCTGGAGAATCAAGGAAGGCTTGATTTCTCAGAAAAATGACACTTGGATGAATTCATGAAACAGAGAAGCACCCACAGGATGGTAAGATACTTCCTAAACAAAACCACTGTAGTGGAAGCAGGGTTTCAGGAACAGAAGTGAGCATGAGAATATAAAATTAACAGTCAACAGGGAGGATCCTACATGTTCCACAGACTGAGGAAGGGGAATTCAAGTCCGTCTTATCTAGATCTTAAGATCCCTGGGGTCCATCTGATTTAATTGGTCGGATTGTACTTCAGCACTGAGAGCTTTTAAACTTCTCAGGTTATTCTAATATGCAGCTACAATGGTGAACCACTGACTTTCAGACCACACTGAGAGTCAGGCTAACAGCAAAGCTGTGACTTTGGAGCAATCTCAGTCCTCGTAGTCACACAATGTCTCTTGCATTATCGACTGCCCTGCTGCAGTGCACACTCTGTGCCATAACTGATGAGGCCCCTGCCACGGGCATGCTGGGAACTTAGACCAAAAAAAGAAAAAAACAAGGTGGAGGGAGTGACCCTGACACAGTCTGAAGCACGACGACCTAGGCTCACTGACAAGGAAAGAGCTCAGATTCCAGGGAAAATAAACAGAGGTAAGGCCAAGAAAGAGAAGGGACTGGGGTAGAACTTAGAGAACTGAGAACAGTTCTCCTTAGCCACCTAGACACAGAATACCAGGAACCTGGGAGGTAGAAAGCCAAGCAGGAGCACCCCCGAGGTCTTGCGGGAGAGCCAGAGAAGGATGCGTGCCAGTGGCTGCAGCACAGTGTGCTGGCCAAGGCTTAACAACTGCTCTCAGGGGAAAGCCCTGGTTAGTAGCATTTGCCCATTTCATTGGTGTAAATACTCCCACCATGGCCGATTGCAGGTTACCAGCACGACATTCTTGAAAGCAGAGCTGGGAAGAAACACTCAGGTAGCACTCTTGAACCGGCTCCGGCACACCACTGGCCGAGCAGGTAACCTGGGTCATCCAGGAGTTCTGGGCACCTGGCATTCACATTTAATTTTTCACATATATAACAAACGGCACTCTCTGTTCATTGACATTCTACACGTGAGATGGGAAAAGGTCATTTGTACTCGACTCTGGCTGCCACCCAAGGAGCATGCGTCCCAAAGAGGATATGTCTGGACCGCTGCAGAAGCCACTAAAAGTTGTGGGAGACTATCTGGGCAAGGAGGAGAGATGAGGTTGCTAGTGTTGAGAGAGGAACTTGGGGGAAAGAACAGAGATGCTTAAAAACAGATTTTTTTTTAAAGTTTTGCTTTATAATAAGCAATATTATCCTCCAGACTTCCCTAAGAAATCTTGAGTAAAGTCTACATTTTTTTCACCAAAACTTTTGGAGTTCAATTTGATCTGAGGAGGAATCCAGTAAGGTGCTGAGTATGGTCTCAAGGTGGGTACAGAGTGAGAGAAGGGGCTGCCTAAAGGTACACAGTCACATCCAGGTCAGATGGAAAATAATAATAACACAGCAACAACGATAACAACCCCACTGGCTGAGCATCAGCCACATGCCTGGCTCTGCTCCACTCACTTATCAACATTAACCCATTTAATCTAACAGCGTCCGTGCGGTAGGAACTATACAGATTGGCAACTGACTTGAACCCGGCCAGGCTGGTTCCAGAGCCCCGGCTTGACTGATTATGACACTATATGACTTCTCAGTGTAGTGTACAGAATAGGGAGTACCTTTAATTTTTCACTAGTTCTATTTTTTATTGAAGCATAGTTGATTTACAATTTTATATTAGTTTCAGGTGTACCACACAGTGATTCAGTATTTGTATAGATTATACTCCATTCCAAGTTATTGTAAAGTATTGGTGATAGGCCATACAGTGTATCTTCTTAGATACATGGGGTACATTTCAATACAGAACATCTTAAAGCTTTGTGGTTAGGATGCTCGATCAGACATTCCCAGGAGAGCAGGAAGCCTGACGGCCCTTTTGGTAAGCATTGTTTTCAAGTGAAATGAAAACCTTACATGAATGATTCACGCACCCTTTGAGGGTTACACCGATGAGGATGACAGTCTCTAGTGCGTCTCACCCAGCTAGAAGGATGGGGCAGGGAGTAAAGTGGAAAAGCAAATACACCCTTAACTCTGAGATGAGGCGAGTGAAGTGGGTGCACAGGGAGCAAATGTCAGTGCAGCTCAGGACATGGCACAGGCATCATGAGAAACTTCATGGGTGGATAAAGTCGGGGCTCAGCTTTAAGGGGCTCCAGGAGGCACAGGTGGAGGGAGAGTGAGGGTGCTCTGGGGAGAGGGAAGAGCCCAAGCAAAAGTGCAGAGGGAGCACAGACCAGGACCGTGAGCACGAGGAGAAAGCCTCAGGCACAGAAATCAGGCTGTATTCTCAGGAGCTCACAGTCTTCTCCACATTGTTTTATAATAATGAAGCTATGAGATGAAGATACTGAAGTTATTATGAAAATCTAAAAAGTCAATGGGACTATTTTGAGAAATAAAGAGCACCTTAAAATGTAAGTAAACATAACCGTATTTCCACTAACCCTAATTCATAATAATTAATTAATAACGAACCGATTAGCTGAGCCTTAAAATGTCAAAGGCAGGGCAGAGTCACTCTGTGCAGATCTGTGATACAATAGGTTTCTTTTATGAGTAATCCCACCTCTTTCTCCTGTTTCCCCATCTCAATTTCCCCATCCTTCCCCAGTTCAGAAGCACTCAGCTAGTGTGGACTCCCTTCCATCTGGTCCTTTCAAGGCTGGACTTTCCTGATTGTGTCTTTTCTATCAAAAGAGCACGTCTTCTCTATCTTCTGTGTTCCAGGCCCTTGGAGTCTGAGAGCCCGAAGTGGAGCTCAGGTGATAGTCATTAATTACAGTCTTCAATGGGAATATATTGGCTTCAAAACCAAAAGTACAGGACATGGGAGAATTTCCAGCCAATAGGAGAGATCCGGGCAGGGTCTTCCAGTTCCCCTCAAATCACAGCCAGTAGGAGACTCCTTTTTCCACCGACAGGGCTGGCATTGGTTGGGGAAATTTCTTTAGGAAACCATAGGCCAGATTTCAGAAAGGAAAAGGCAGAACACGGCTAGAGTATCCTCTGTGCTCTCTTGTGCCCTGCTCCCTGTTTTCCTGCCTCCCGCCCAAGGAAGTGCAGAGATGTTTTGGAATGTAATTCTAGATAAACTCAGTCTATCAAGTTACATTTCATCTGGCGATCCAGACAGGCTGGATGAGCCAGCACAAAGAGAGACTGGAGGTGGGGGAAGGAGTAAAAAGTCACGGGGGAGAGCAGGGTAAGAGAGAAGGTGATGACAAGTGGCACTTATGGAGGCAAAGATCTGGAAATCTGGACCCAGCAGGTTCAGCTTCTGAGCCCAGTGTCCATCTGAAGGCCAAGGACACTGCCAACAGCCCTATGGGAATCTCCAGCATTTCCTAATTGCCTTGGCCAGAGTCCACCGCAACACACAGCTCTAGACATTTCACTGTTTACAGAGCCCTTCCCAGACAGAATGCCTCACAATGGCAGCCCTGGGACAAGGACAACTGCTATTAATATCCCCATTGTACAGATGAATAAACTGAGGCTAAGCAACCCAGTGATTCACCCAAGGTTGTTCAGTGAGCAAGGAAGGAAACTGAGACTTTACTCCAGGTTCAGTCGTTCAAAAGCCAGTCCTCTCCCACCTGCTTGTCCTTCTTTTCCCTCATTACCATGGTCAAATGGCTATCCAGAATTCTTTTTGTTGGTTTGTTGTGGGGGAGAGGTAATTAGGTTTGCTTGTTTGTTAGTTTATTTATTTATTTTTAAATGGAGGTACTGGGGATTGAACCCAGGACCTTGTGCAAGATAAGCATGCTCTTCACCACTGAGCTATACCCTCCCCACCAGAATTCTTTTTGATTCCATTTAGCCAATATCCTCAAATCTACTATGAACAAGTATCTGATACTAACCTTTGTCATAGGAAATAAGGAAATGGGGGGAAAATGTCCTCTTCTCTCAAGTTACTCAAAAGCTTGAGAGATTTTAAAACAATGATACAGAGCCTTCTGCCAATGTGCTTTCAAACACAACCATGAACTCCCCTCTTCTTCAGAACCTCCCCTCTGCAGTCATTCATTCAATAAATGTTGATTGAGTGCCTGCTCTGTGCCAAGCCCTGTCCTAGGTGCTGAGGTTGCAATGGGGGCGGGAGAGTTAAGGCTCTTGCTCTCAAGAAGCTTAGATTCTAATGGCAGGAGACAAGTAAGAAACCAGGAAAACAAATAAACAAGTATGTGTTGAAATGACACAGATGTAAATGGAGCTTCTCTGGGGCAAAAGCAAGCTCAGACTATATGAATGTCTGGCTGAGTGTCACAAATCAGCCTCCAATCTTCTAAATTAACACCAAGTTGGTTCTCTCTGTACTAGATCATATAAAAACAAGGCCCCTTATTACAAAACCACAGAAGACACAGCGTGAGAGCCTAGTCAAAAGTCAAGCTGGGAAGGATGACTGCAAGACCTAAGGAAAGATGTTACTGCTCAAAAAACCACAGCCCCATCTTCAAGGCGGTAATGGGCGCAGAGCCTGAGAAAAGGGCAGATTCATTCACGGTGGACTGATCTGGAAAGATGACATTATCATGATGACTTCAGGGTCGAATTGGAGACTCTTGTAATTCAAAATTAAATTATGCTTTCAGCATCAAACACAAGGATTTCAGCTTCCAGGATGTCAATCTGTGTTTGTTCACATGTGGCTTTTATATTTCAAAAGACAAAACCATCTGAAACTAGCCCA
This sequence comes from Camelus ferus, assembly GCF_009834535.1. Classification (NCBI taxonomy): domain Eukaryota; kingdom Metazoa; phylum Chordata; class Mammalia; order Artiodactyla; family Camelidae; genus Camelus; species Camelus ferus. Next base: position 13,465,581 of record NC_045720.1, read on the forward strand.
GCCCACCACACAGAGAGTGTTCTCTCTTTGCACCTGAGGCATTTGACATCCACGCTGCTTGTCTGGCAATTAACCACACACCATCGGTGAACTCAATTAACCACAGACTATCAGTGAACTCAAATTACTGTCTTGCATTGTTCCTTATCTCTTCCAGTGTTGAACTTCTCATGCAGTGATGATTCATCTAGCAACTGGTTTACAGGGATCACCTCTCACCCTTGTGCTCTTTTAACCTTGCACTATAATACAGACTTCGTTTAGTCTACAATGGGTTGAATTCTTACTATGTGCTAGGTACTGCATTAGACATCAGGGAGGAAAGACTTCTTGGAGATTTTGCTCGGTCACCAGGGAGAGACAGACATTAGCCATCACTGAAATGAGTCTATGCTTAGATATTACAGATTGAGACAAGCAAAATGAAGGAAAAGAATTCAATTCAATGAGAATAGATCACACTTAGGAAACCTGATCTAGACTGGAGAGAAGGAAGGGATTCCCTAGGAAAGTGGCACTGGAGCTGAGATGGGGAGCAGAGGAAGAAGAATGTGCACAGGCATGGGGTGGGAGGAGCAGTGGGTCAACAGGTGCACTGTGCAAAAGTTTGCACTGTTGACTGGCACTGGGGCCAGAGCAGAGAGGGCAAAGGGGGCTGGAAGGGAGTGAGGCAGGAAACTTAGGTGGATCCTCACAGAACTTTCTTTAAAAGCAATGAGAAGCCCTTGAGGGATACACAGCATAATCAGCTTTGCACATCAGAAAGGTCTCCTGCCAGCTTCCCTGCTGTGTGGAGCTTTCTGTAAACAATGGATCACACATCCTTAAGAAAAAAAGGTTTTATGTAAATTTACGTATTGTATATTTGTGTATTCATATATTCTGTACAGTTCACATACAACACATACAAACATAGAAAAAATTTTTAAAGGGAGCTAACAATAAAAGAAATCATTTTTAAAGTCTTATCTTGGCAAAATGCTGATAATGGTTGAAGCTGAGAAATAGGTTTCATGGTTATATTTTCTATTTTGTGTGTCTTTGAAAATGACCACAAAGATTTTCTTTCAATCTTGAAAATTATGATGATGACTATATATTATCATTAGTTAATATCTCAACACAAAATGTACACTTAGGGTGAGGTTTGTTACCAACAATAGTAGATGTCTGTCCATATTTCATGTGATATTTTTGATCACTCTGAATTTTGGGACCATCTTAGTGTCCAACTTGATTAGGTCATCATTTCTTTCCTCATTCTATTAGGTGTAATGACACCAACAGGTGTTGGTGAGAATGTAGAAAAAAGGAACCATGTACACCGTCTGTGGGAATGTAAACTGGTGCAGTCACTATGAAAGGTGGAGGTTCCTCAAAAAAATTAAAAACAGAACTACCGTATGATCCAGGAATTCCACTTCTGGGTATATATCCAAATGAGATGAATTCAGAATCTCAAAGAGGTATCTGCGCTCCCATGTTCACTGCCAAAATTATTCCCAATAACCAAGATATGGAAACAACTTAAATGTCCACTGATGGATGAATAAAGAAAATGTGGTACCTATATATACAATGGAATATTATTCAGCCTTTAAAAATACTGAAATCCTGCCATTTGCAATGACATGAATGGACCTGGAGGACATTATGCTAAGTCAAATAAGCCAGATGCAGAAAGACAAACACTTCATGATCTCATTTATGTGTGAAATCTAAAACAGTCAAACTCACAGAAGCAGAGAACAGAATGGTGGTTATCAAGGGCGAGAGGATGAGGGAAATGGGGAGATGTGCATCAAGGGGTACAAAGTTTTGGTTATGCAAGTTGAATAAGTTTTAGAGATCTAATGTACAACAATGTAACTATAGTTAATATTGTATTGTATACCTGAAATTTTCTAAGAGGGTGAATTTTAAGAGTTCTCACCACTAAAAAAAAAAAAAACACCCCAAATGAAGTGATGGATATGTTAATTAGCTTGACTGTTGTGAATACATCACAATATATATGTATATCAAATCATCAAATTGTGCACCTTAAATATATATAATTTGTAGTCATCAATAAAGCTGAGGGAAAAAAAACCCAAAAAGCAGAAACCATGAGGGCACACCCTGAACCCTGCCATGTTCTGGAGCTTCCAGGATACTTCTTGAACCAAACATGATATGTGACTGTCTGGCATGAGGATTGGGTGAGGAGCCAGCCAAAACCAATCCATTTGTTAAACATCACTAAAGCTTTATTTCTAAGTTTATTAAAAAATAAGTAAAAGTCAAAATTCTAAAGTATTTTGCCTCCACCCCAATGCATCATACTGTGTGCAAGGTTTTAGAGACACTGCAATAAAGACTAGACAGGAGGGACCCAGTAAGGACATCCAGGAGGCCACTCCAGTACAGAATGGAGTGATGATGGGGTGACAGTAGCCATGATGAAGGGATGTAGATGGATTCGAGAGCTATTTAGAAGTACATCGATGCCAGGTTGAATACAAAGGACAGGAGAACTCCTGAGCTTCTGTCTTGCACAGAGTTGTGCCTTATACATAAAAAAAAAAGTGTGTGTGTTCAAATGTTAAGTTGAATTAGCACAATATCATAAAACTGAAATCTGCTTGTGCTGTTTAAATGGATTGTTCATACTAACCGTGCTGATGGTGACACTTTCTCTGTTTTGGTTTCTTAATAGTTCTGCTTTAAAGAGCGTGCACCAGGATTTTTGCTGAGCTAATTTCCCTTGTGAGAAGCTTCTGATTTTGAGCCCTCAGCCCAGACAGGGAGTAGGAGGTAACAGTAACCAAGCTGCATGTTCTAGCCTCTGCAATGCATCCCACATCCCAGGCGCTTCGACTCTGATGAGAGGTCAGTCCTCCCACTCCCACCACCAAGAACCAGCTTCCCCAACAGAGCTCGACCTGCAGACATATCCTAATTAGGATGATGGGGAGAGGGTGGTGAGCTGAGCCCTGGATATGGGCCAAGCAGATGGCCACCTCCTCTAGTTTGATTGTAGGGGCTCCAGCAAGACCAAGCCCCAACGCCAACTTCTCTCACCTATCCACCTGGCACCATTACCCGAGATTCCCCTTTGGAAATAAACCACTTTGCATTAAGTATCATCTCCCAGGCATTCTGAGAGGAGTAAAATATTACCATTGTCACCCTAATATGACTGTGTTTATCTGATCACTTTTCTCAGTGGCAGGAAAAAGCCCAAAGTTTCACAACATTATATGCCTGGCAAAGCCTGGAAATTAACATGCAGGAAACCCCCAAATACAAACATCCTTGCCACGTTCTCAGGCTGCAAGGGGCAGGCAGACAGAAGTAACCCTCCCCCAACCAGCGAGATTATGCTATTCTAGAATATAGGATGATGATGATAGCATTGCCTGATTTAAAATTTTTTAAACTCTAATTTACTAAGCAATTAGGTATGCCAGCCTCTAGGGAAAGCACTCTACAGGTAAAATCCCATTAATTCTCTACCGTAGCTTCATGAAGTAGGTAACTAGGACGGCCTGTACTTTACAGATGAGAAAAGATCAGAGAGGTTAAATACTTGCGTCATGACGAAGCATGAATGATGAAGCCAAGACTGTATCCAAGATAGAAGGGTGTTGTAGGTTATAGAAAACTGCACCAAGGATCAAGAGATTTGACTTGAGTTGAAACCCAGCTTTACCAGTCAAGAGCTCCATGACCTTACATGACCTCAGAACCTCAGTTTCCTCCTCTGTAAGATGAGGAACCACATGATCACCAGGGCCCCTCCCAGCTCTGACATCCCATGAATCTACTGAGACACAACCTGCCATCCATCAGCCCTCCCAGCCAACCACACACTTTCTCTTGAATGCAGTTTAATTAGCCACTCTCTGCCCTAGCTCAAAGGAACAGACACTGTTTTCAGAGAGCAACCAGGTGTTACAATGGTTATCTTTCTTTAATTTTTAAATTAAACTGAAAAAAAGTTACTCCCATGCTAATAGGATCAATGCCTGGGCATTCAAAGGATTAATGCCCAGTATGTTCAAAAGGGTTGGGTGGAAAAAGAAATATCAGCCTGCTGAGTGGACAGGCCCATCTGAGGCAGGCTGGCGTGTTATGTGTCCTGTGTTCCTGTAACCAGGGCTGGGGAGCCTTAGAGCTTCAGCTGTTCCGTCAGCTGCAAACTGTTCACGTTCCTCAATTCTCAGAGTTGCTCTGCCTTAGGCAGAATTGCTTTCCACAAAGACATAAGACAGGTGGCCTGGGGTCCCTACCTGGTATCTAGGAAAGCCGCAGTGACCAGGCTTTGCTGCAGACAACTTTTCAGGAGAGGAAGTGCCTTCCTCTATAGCCCGGAGCAGCCTTCATTCCAGGCCTGCCTCTTGTTGATTCATCTCAAGTTGGCCTTGCTCGCCCCACATGAGCGCCATGAATAAACCACACCTGGCACTGGTCAGGGGGTCATAAATCTTGACTTTGCCATTTACTAAGAACACCTGGGCTGAAATCTCAGCTCTGCCACTTATTAAAAACATCACCTCGGTGAAGTCACCTAACACCTCCAAGCATCAGCCTCCCCACCTGAAAAATGGAGATTACAGTACTTTACAGGGTCGTTGAAAATATTAAATAAGAGCTTATTTATATGGGAATATGTCTAGCATGGGGTTCACATACATTAAGCACTCAATAAGTATTTGTTCAATCTAAATCGTAAGCTGTAAGGCTCAGAGCCATTGTAAGGGGAAAGTTAGAGATTTTATGTCACTCAGATAAAAATGATTTTGGAATTCTGAACCCCCTCCAAAAGTAATTGGAAATGGATTCCATTTGTTCTGCAAATCTTGATTGAGTGCCTACTGTATACCAGGCACTGTTCTAGGCACCAAGGATAGAGAAACAAACAAGACACAGGAGAACTTGCTCCCCTGGGATTCATTTAGTGTAAGCTATTTGAAATTTTCAAAAGTTTAAATCCATTTGAGGGCAACAGTATCATATTAAGCTATTAGGCCATTAAGGAAAACCTGGTGTCCAGCCTCTCATCTTGGCCTCACCAGAGGGCAGCCACATGCTCTTGCAACACTTTTCTTGGTGACCCCATCAGAGAGCACATTCCTGGGCTAGGAGATCTGTGACTCTGACCCAGTGTGACATTTCTAATGTCCTCGGGTGTCCTTTCTGGCCTAAGTGGACAGGCCATATAGTGTAACACAGCCTCTTTCCCCCAGTATGTTCCTCAAGGCATGACTAGAGGATCAATGAGAAAAGAGTTCCTTGTCCCCACGAGTTCAATAAAAAATGCCTTGAACTAAGTTCAACAGGTTTCTTTGCTGCAGGCCTTCTCAGAGCCTTTAGTAAGCTAAGGTATCTGTGAGTCTAAAAGAGGAATAAAGCCTACATAGAGCCTTTGACCAAAGTGCTGTTTCAACCATGGAACACTTCTTTATTCCAGAGTATATGGTAAATCTGGCCTTTCCCAGTACATAGTCTGGCCTTTCCCAGGATACATTTTCAGACATGTTGGATTCTTGGAAAGAAGTCAGGAGCCCTGAGTTCTGGTCCCTGTGTGCCACTGACTCACACTGTGATCTCAAGGCAGGTGAAGTCACCTCCCCAGGTCTTAGTTTCCTTATCCGGGAAACGTGTTTGTGTGGCCCAGGTGGGGCAGGAAGGTGACGAAGAGGAGGGAGAAGGCTGGACCACATGACCTCAGAGATCTCTTTCAGGAGAACCAGTTTATCATCTGGAAGGTCACCAAGCTCCCTGATGTACATGCAACCTCAGGACTCTGTGTGCTGGCTCATGTGTTCCAGGGGCCCCTCAACACTCAACACCCCTGGATCTGACTGTGACTCATTCTCCCTCATCCCAAAGATCATTCCTCCCTTCCCTTCAGTTCTGTTAACAGCCTCTCCATTCTCTGGTCCACTAGTTCTGGAAAGAATTGCTCAGTAGCTTGTGTTAAGCAGTCAGGTGAGGCCTTCAAGATGCCCCAAGATAAGCAAGAGTCAGCCCAATTCCATCTGAACCATTTCTAGAGGACCAGGTGAAAATTATGCAAATAGTATGAGCTAATATTTTTAACATGATCAACCATGTACAAATCAGCATCTCTCTCTTTGTCTCCCTGCCTCTCTATGTATGTGTATGTATTGAGATAGATTAGATATAGACATAGATATAGATATAGATATTTACACATACACACAGAGAGACAGAGATGGGGAGGCGGAAACATTTGTACATATTAATTTATCTCTCATCCATCAAGAAGCAGAGAGAGAGAGCCAGGAAAAAAATCCAATAAAATATTAGCAGTAGTTTTCTCTGGGTCATGGATAATGGGTGACTACTATTTTCTTATTTAAACTTTTCTATATTTTCCAAATGTTTATTAACAAGCATGTATTCGTTTTAGTATATTATACAATAAAACTAACTTCTCCCCCATTTTTAAAGAGTGTCATCCAACGCAGGTCTGGGTGTGAAAGAAACCATCCAGCAGATTTTGTCCGATTGCCGCAGCAAAAGTTCCTGTCTCCTATTACCTTGGCTTGGTTCCTTGATTCCTAATCTTCCACACCAACTCCCAGCACAGTTTTTAATAGCTCCCCAGCTGAGCTCCTAGCATTTCCATGTGACCTCTGGCTCACAGCTTATGCCGGCCCCAAGGCCTCAGAGGAGCCACATATATTTGTGCAGGTTATCCACTGCACAACTCCAGGGGGTCCAGTTAACAGAGATGACAACATGAATGGCATCGCCTGAGTTGTGCAGTGCACAGTCCACGAAACCTTACATGGCATCCCTGCCTGATGCCCTGAGCCATTACTCAAATCATCCAAACATTTTGCAGAATATGGCAGTAGCTGGGTGTGGGAGGCAATATGCCTAACGCATCACAGCACGGGCTCTGAAATCCATCTGCCTTCTTTATATACTAGCACTGCCCTTTAGCAGTTGAGTGACCACAGAAAAATTATTTAACCTCTCTGGTAATACAGCTTGAGTTTCTTTACCTTTAAAGTGAGATAACACTAGTACCTACCCCGTCATGTTGTTCTGAGGATTAAATGCACATAATCAATTTTCTGTCCCACGGTAAGTGCTCAATAAATGTTAACTATTGTAACTATGATTTGCTCTAAAGTCACACATAGACACCTAGAGACAAGCTCTTCAGTGCTAACTAAAACATGCATTTTTGGGTGGGATGTTGAGGGAAGACAGCCAGGGTGGGGACGAGTTCCATGGAGCCAGATCTGAATCATGGGTGCTCACCAAGGCAGCACAAGGTTCAGAGAGCCAGAGAGTCAAGCTGAATCATGGTTGGTGAGGGTTGCTGCCTAAGAATAGACACAAGCAGCAGAAGAAAGAGACAGGATGGAGATGAGGGCTGCAAAGCCAAGACTGCAGCATCTGATGGAAAAGATGCTGGGTGGGGAGAGTCGGGGATCAGGGAAGAAGATTCTGAGTCATCGCTGAAACACCCTTGGGATGCTCCCACCTTGTAGAGCCTGGGTCTGCTGGACCTCCTGAAAGGTCAGTGCTAATGCCTCTTCTTTCTACATTCATTAGGCTTGTCTCCAGCTGTGAGTTTTGAAAACACCCCTAATAACAGTGGCTTGAACAAGTTGGAAATTTCTCTCTTACTCAAGTCAAAGTGTGGAGGTAGAAATTCAAAGGCTGGGCTGTGGCTCTGTTCCTTCCAGCTCATTCACCCCACCCCTTCTATGGGGTCTGGCCTCATCGTCGTGGTCCAGGTGGCATCCATGTCTAGGCAGCTGGATGGAAGAGAGATCAAGAAGATGAAGGGGAGGGGTGCTGCCTGCCACCCAGGATTCCCAGGGGCTGCCACCCAACAGCCCCACCTACACCCAGAACTCAGTCACAGCCGCTTGGAAACAAGGAAGGCAGAGCAATGTCCCTTCTATTCCAGGCAACGTATCAGTTTCCTATTGCTGCTGTAACAAATTACTACAAACTTAATGGTTTAAAACAACACAAATTTGTTTATCTTGTGGAGGTCTGAAATGGTTTTCATTGAGCTAAAATTGAGGTGTTGGCAGGACTGGGTTTCCTTCTGGAGGCTCTATGGAAGAATTCATGTCCTGCCTTTTCCAACTTTTAGAGGCAACTTCATTCCTTAGGTCATGACCCTCTTCCATCTTCAAAGACAGGACTGGCCAAGCGAGTCCTTCTCCCAATACCGTCTCTCCAGTTCTGATTCTTCTGCCACCTTCTTCCCCATGTAAGGACTCTTGCAATTACATTGGGCCCACCTGGATAATCCAGGATAATCAATTTTAAAGCCATCTGATTTGCAGCCTTAATTTAATCTGTAATCTTAATTCCCCCTTTCCATATAACATAACATATTCATAAATTCTACGGATTAGGAGGTGGACATCTTTGAGGACAAAAATCCTATCGCTATGTAAGTAGGGTGCAAGGACATGCCACACTCCCCAAGAAGGCTATGATCTCAGACAGTGGGTGTCACAAAGCACCCCCTCCCCAAAGTTCCACCATGCTGAAGGCATGGGAGGTGCCCACTGAGGAATAGGTAAGCCTTCTTGTCACCCAACATCTCTGAGGGATCCCCTCCCCTATGTGCAGTCCAGGTGGCTCAGGTGGGAAAGCCCCCACCCCCTCAGCTTCAGACAGTGACAATCAGAATGCTCCTGGGTGGAACACTGCTTCAGGAGACAGGCATGTGACCCAAGCTGGGTCAGTCATGCCGTTCCTGGTACCTGGACTGGAATTTGGGGAATGACGTGCTCCCGTTTTTCTAAGAACATCAGCTCGGAGGACAATGGAGGCTGGGAGGGGCCACTGGCCATCTCTGTCACCAGGAGAAAAGCCTGCCTGGTATTGAAGTCAGCACAGAAGTGAGCAAGGGCATGTAATGAGGAGAAAGAGACAGGAGCAGAGGGGACATCCAGCCGTGCAAACAGCCCCGAAAGCCACCCCTGGGCTTTTCATGCTCCTGGGCTAATAAATTCCCTTTGCTCTTTTCTTTTTCCTTAAACTAATCTGAGTTCCTTTCACCTGCAGCCAAGTGCCCTAGCTAATATGCTCAAGATATACCTATTGGGGCAAGTCACAACTTCCCAGAGCCTCAGAGTGTCTCCTAAATCCCAGCTCCTAAATGCTCTGACTCTAAGCCGATGATCAGGACCCATGAGACCCCTCCAGCTTCTACGTGCCCTCACAGATGTTCAAACACCTGGCCTCCCTTGGCCTAGCTCAGCCCAAAGGCACATAGACTTTCACAAGTCATTTACTCTGCATGCAGAATGCCCGGGTGACCAGGAGCCCTTCCTGGCCAGTCCACCCCTCCCTTCCTTCTGCATCTGCTGGGAACACACACAAATAGTCCAGAGGCACCTGGAGACCTGTATGGCTATCGTGGGACATCCATAGGGAAAGCCGTGCACGCAGAAGGAAGAGAGAAAGAACAGCTTTCTTTCTCTGGGCGGCAGCTGCAAGAGCCCCTTCCCAAGCACAGCTTTTCCTGGCCTGGGTGCCTCCCCGCCTTCCAGCTCTTGGCTCAGTTTCAGGGAATCCAGCCATTAAGGAAAAAAGCTGAGAAATAGCCATTCGCCAGCAATCCACTGTCCAGGCTGAGGGCTCAGAGCCATTTTGAGTGGCCAGAAGGTGCAATGGAACTGAAGAAATTTATACAGCACCTGAGGAGCGGCTTTGCTAATGTAAGTGTCTCATTTCAAAATTCCCTGCTGGTAGTACCCCTGGCCAGCTCATGGGAGCAGCTGTGTGCACCCCTCCCAGACTTAAACGTCTACCAGTCCCTTTTACCTTTTCCCAGGTGGATGGGGCAGGACTGCCTCTGAGACCCACCTGGAGTCTGGTGTCTTTAAAGAAACCAACACCCTCTTAGGTCATTTACTAAATGAGAAATTAATCCTCATCATCTTAGTATTCTGACTAAAATCAAGTGTGAAATCATAGCAATCACTGCCATTTTATGGAGTGCCTCACCTGTCTCAGACACTCCACTGTTACCTCCTCTAAACCTAACTACAACCTACCAGGAGGTTTATGATCCCCAACTTACTAGTTAGTTGCCCAAGGACTTGCTTACAACAAGAAGGTATGTGCTCAAAAATAACTTGATCCCACTGAATTAATTAACAGTAAAATTCACCTAGCGGTTAACTCAAAATGAACAGCCATCAGCTTGCAATCGGAGTGCACATCCCTGCTTCCCACGGGACAGCACACCTTTATTTATCTTCCATGTGACTTGGTTCTGGGAAAAGTCCCATGATGACATGTAGTTTGAAGGCCACTGGAGTTGGAGAAAGAGACCAGATCTTGGAGAGAGAAAAGGTCTGGGATTCAGTTCTGGCTCTGCCACTAACTAGCTATGTGACTTTGGATAAGTGAAGTCAACCACAGCAAGCTTCAGTTTTCTCGTTTGAAAAATGGAACTTGGAATACCCATCTCTCTGGGGCTTGGTAAGGATTTTAGATAATATTTGTAAAGCACCTAGCAGTGAGTACACAGTGCTCAGTGCATAGTTTTTTGAGTAGTGAGGTACTGTGGTTGGTTGATCAGGGACACAGTGATAGGTTGAGGAATGGGAGGAGGGTGAGGGAAAGAACCCACTGAAAGGCCCAGGAGAGGGGGCTGAGAGGGGACTGGATGGCAGAGGTCACCAGTCAGCAAGGTACAGAGTGGACCAGGAACTGTGAGGAGAAGTGAGGGTCACGGAAGACAAGTGGTTCCAGCACCAATGTGCCAAGGACTCCATGGCCTGGACCCCAAGAGCTGGCTGAAGCCAGAACACCCATAAGACCTCTCTTCTAGAAGGACCACTTGTTCAGATGCTGAGGAACACCAAGACCCTTGAACTGACTTCATGTGCGAAGGGGCTGAGACTTGGGAAGTTTCACTTGCTCACTTGCTCACTTGCTCTTCCACCACCTGATAAACAGCACCCCCCGCCTCCCCCCTCCCCTCCCCACATCGCTTTCCAGGAGGCCGAGTGGAAACACTCCCCAGAGCCTCCTCTCCTTGCAAAGCCATGGGAAGGAGGCTCTTAAAAAGCAAATATTCAGCTTCATAAACATGTCATAAATCTATAACCAGTTCCCCACGTTCTTTGTGTTTTTATGTGATGCGTCTAATACCGTTTTATCCTTGACTTTGAACCACATTTTGGGGTCCAGGTTACTAAGAAATGGCTGTTCACAGGAGATTTTATTACTATTTATTACTTTTGTGGAGAAGGGGCAGTTGCTTCTTTTTTATTTATCTCCAAGAAAAATATATTCCCTGAAGTACCCAGGCAAAATGTAATGTTAGATACAATTTTTCTTTTTCTGAAGAAGTTGCTTCTACTTCTGGTAGGATATTGTCTAACCTGGGTCTCCCAGGGGCCGCTTGCCTGAATGGCTTCCGCATGGTGGCCACTGTGAGGGAACCTACACCTATTTCCTTCCTTAAGAGTGAATGTGCTCAAGACAAGTGCCATCTGATGCCCAGCAGGCTCCTTGCAAATTCTATTCATAAATATACATAAACCACAAAACGGGAGGGGAGCCAACTCTTGATTAACCAATATTCAAACAACCAGAACTCTCAGTTAACCAAAACTTGTTACTTGCTTCAAAGGAAAAGACGAAGAAGATGCAGGAAAGAAGCTAACCCTGCAGGGTCAGCTTTAGAAGCAAATCCCTTCCAGTCGCTGCTACTGTGGCCAGTACTTACCAAGAGCTCACAGGGTGCCAGACACTAGGCTAAGCAGTGTACACACACTATATAATTCAATCCTCCAAGCAACCCTTGAAGGAAGTACTCTTATTGTCCCTATTTTACAGATCAGAAAACCTGAGGCTCAGCGCTTAAGTAACTTGCCCAGTCACACAAGACTGCCCTCTAACCCAGGACAATGACTCAAAGATCCATACACTTAATTGTTCCAGGAAATCAGTAAATTCCATTCCAATGTCTATATCTTCCACAGTGATATCAAAAACTAAGAAGAGCCTATTAAACCCACTCTTTTTGCAATCAAGGAAATGGATGCCCAAAAAAAGGAAGGGGTCAGCCTGTGGGCACCCAGCCCAGCAACTGACATAGCCAGGATTTAAAACAAGTTCATCCCTCAGGACAGTACCCAGAGGCTGCACTTTCAGAAAAATGACACAGCCAAGTTCCTCCATTTCCATGACAGCTCTCTCTACTCCTCCTGGGGCTCGCAGGACAGTAAGACCTTAGTTTTCAGATAGGTTTCCAACAACAATTTGAAGGGGAGTAGATTAGCCACTTAATTAACTGTTCAATTTATCAGTCGAGTAGCAGGACCTAATTGAAGGTTCCTTCGGGTATTAGATTTAATAAACCAACAGAATAGCCAACATTCACTGAGAATACGCAACCTGTAAATTCTATTCTGAGTAATTTACACGTTTAACTTGTAAATCTTCACACAAGCTGGGATGCGGGACTGGTGATGTTATCCCCATCTCACAGGTGATGAGACTGAAGCACAGAGAGATGGAGCTTTTGCTCACGGTCTGCTAAACTTACCTTTGTATAAAACTGTGTCCACATATATTTTCTTATTGGCTGTCATAGCAAGCTTGTGACTCATGAACGAATGTTTTATTATCTTTATCTCCTCATTTTAGAGGTGAAGTTCGCCTTGGCCCCACCACTTCTGAGCTATGCAAGCTCAAGTGAGCACTTTGCTACCTCTTCAAGCTCCAATTTCTGTAAAATAGTCACAGTGGAAGTGGATTCTCTCTAAGATCCCCTCCAGCTGGAATACTCCAGATAACAAAGAGAGATGGCCTTGTTCTCTGGAATGTCCTTCCCCTAAGTCTGGCAAACCTGAGGTTTCTTGGCTTAAATACAGGGATGCTGGCAACGTCTTAGTGGTTATAACTATGAGGCTTATTATCTATGCGCCCAAGGGCAGGGGAGAGGGGGGTGCATTTTTACGCCGATCTAATCAAAGACTGCGTCATTCAGGATGATGCCTCTCAGCTCGTATAACGCTCTGTTTCCAAGAGTACCTGATGGATGGTCTGGGGCCAGCTTCCCTTGAGGTGATGTTGAAGAAATGACATGGGGAGTTCACTCATGAAAAGTCCTAGGGACATCAACCAAGGAAAAAGCCACATGGAAGATGGACGCGGCCATCAGGCCATGCCTCTCAGGGTCTAAAGCAGCAGGGAAACTCCCCAATTACATGTGCATGGCAAGATCAGAGGCTGAAGCCCTAGGGGTTTTCTGGGTTTTTTTTTTTTTTTTTTTTTTTAAGGCACTCAATTCTGTTTACATTTAAAAGGGCACTGTGTTCTGGCAGGATTTGCTTTTAAAATAAAAGGTAGGGAATAGATAAGAAATTAACAGGGCTCATGAGTACATGATGACCTGTCATAGCTTTGACATCTGAAATTTGGAGAGTGGGGAGTAGGTGAAAAATACTGCAGTAAGGTTTCACTCACTCAAAATGTTCAGAGAATGGGGCATTGTGTCAGAAGCTATCAAACAACTATAATGTATTCAATTTGGAGAGACCTGGCTTTCCACCTATTACTAGAGTAAAAAGACAATTTTTTTTGTTTCTACCCAATACTAAATCTTCCTGTTCTAGAGAACCCCCATTGAGAGTGCTGGGGGAAGGCAGAGCCCACCCCTACTATAGAAACCTAAAAGGCCAGGTACTCACTTTCCCAGCTTCCCTTGCAGCTAAGTCACAGCCAATCAGCTGGACCTATGAACTTTCAATTAGAAGCTGGTGATGCAAAGAAGTAGGGCTAATGGAAAGGCATTCTGGTGAGGCCAGCAGCATAGCAGTAATGTCTGGTACCCAGGGACAGTGGTGGTGGCCATGGTCCACAGACAATGTCCCCTGCTCAGGGATTACATCAGCAGTGTCCTCACTAGGCTGCTCCTCAGGCACGATTTTGGTCTTAGTCTTGGCTGCCTTGTTGCCTGTCTTGTTTCGGCTCGTTTTCTAAGCCTGGGTCTTCCTGGTGATTCTGTGAGCTTCCCAACAGCCTTTCAATAAACTATTTTTCTTCTTAAATCAGAAGTCAGAGTTTGTTTCTGTTGTTTATAATTGGGAACACTGATGGATATACTTAGTCATGTGACTTGGGCAAGTTACTTAATCTCCTTGATCCTCCGCTTTCCTATCTGTAAAATAGGGATCACATTCCTGTGTCTTTCATTTATTCACTCAGCATATATGCAATTGCTAAACACCTGCTAGGTGCCAGGCACTGTCTAAGCTCTCTTACACTCCTAGATCTATAGTCTGATGGGAAAGATAAACATTAACAACTTATAACAGAAATAATTTATTACAGTTGTGTAAGAGTCAATGAAAAATTCATAGCAGCATAACTCATAATAGCCCCAAACAAGCCAAATGTCTATCAACTGATGAAAGGAGAAACAAAATGTGGTATATCCATGCAACAGAATATTATTCAGCCATGAAAAGAAATTAAGCACCGATATACACTGCAATATGGATAAACCTTGAAAATATTACCCTCAATGAAAGAAGGCAAGCACAAAAGGCCCCATATGGTATGATTCCATTTATATGAAATGTCCAGAATAGGCAAAACTATAGAGACAGAAAGTAGATTATTGGTTGCCAGGGGCTGAGAGGCAGGGGGGATTGGGAGTGATTGTAAAAGGTAAGTTTTGTTTTGGGGTGATGAAAGTGTTCTGGAATTGTACAGTAAATAGTGGTGATGGTTACCTAAATCTGTGACTATATTAAAAACCACTGAATTGTGCCCTTTAAAAGGGTAAGTTTTACAGGATGTGAATTATATCTGTAGAGAGGGCACTCACTCTTATTCCATTCCTCATCACTGCTTCCCTTTATGCCCTATTCTCTTTCTCTCCTAATACAGATCATTTTTCTCAATGCTGCTAAGAATGATAGCCTCTGGTACCCCTTGAGGCACATGCTTCAAGCTTAGCAGCTCCATTAGAAAGAAAGACTCTCCCTCTCTCCAGGTCTCTCTAAATCAATGCCAGAGGAGACCCTGATTGGCCCTGCTGAGATCACACACCCATCTGTAGGCTAATCACTGTGTGTGTATGGTGGGGGCATGGTCAGTAAGGACTATGGTTGGCTCAGCCTAATTAGCTGGCAACCCCTGTGGGGTGGGAGGTGGCCACTGTGATTAACAGCCCCGCCAGAACCACATGTAAAGGGGGAAATTTTTCCCCAAAGGAAAGGAGGGGCTGTTACCAAAACAGATGTGGAGGAGATGGTGTGTATGACAACCGACATCTCTCCTCTTCACGGTGGTCACTACAGAAACCGAGTCTGTTCTAGCGGGCTAGAAAAACCTCCCTAACCACAGTTAAGACTTAGAGAACAAATTAAAATGGTCATACTGCCCAAGGCAATCTATAGATTTAATGCAATCCCTATCAAATTATCCAGGACATATTTCACAGAACTAGAACAAATCATAATAAAATTTATATGAAACCACAAAAGACCTAGAATTTCCAAAACATTACTGAAGAAAAAGAAAGAGGCTGGAGGAATAACTCTCCCAGACTTCAGATAATACTATAGAGCTACAGTAATCAAGACAGCATGGTATTGGTACAAAAACAGACATATGGACCAATGGAACAGAATAGAGAGCCCAGAAATGAACCCACAAACTTTTGATCAACTAATCTTCAACAAAGGAGGCAAGAATATACAACAGAATAAAGACAGTCTCTTCAGCAAATGGTGTTGGGAAAACTGGACAGCAGCATGTAAATCAATGAAGCTAGAACACTCCCTTACACCACACACAAAAAGAAAGTCAAAATGGATCAAAGACTTAAACATAAGACAAGATACAATAAACCTCCTAGAAGAAAATATAGGCAAAATATTATCTCACATACATCTCAAAAATGTTCTCCTAGGGCAGTCTACCCAAGCAATAGAAATAAAAGCAAGAATAAACAAATGGGACTTAATTAAATTTACACGCTTCTGCACAGCAAAGGAAACCATAAGTAAAACAAAAAGACAACCTACAGAATGGGAAAAAATTTTTGCAAATGAAACCGACAAAGGCTTGATCTCCAGAATATATAAGCAACTCATACGACTTAAATAGAAAAAAACAAACAACCGAATCCAAAAACGGGCAGAAGACCTAAACAAGCAATTCTCCAAGGAAGAAATACAAATGATCAACAGGCATATCAAAAAATGCTCAATATCACTAATTATCAGAGAAATGCAAATCAAAACTACAATGAGGTTTCACCTCACACCAGTCAGAATGGCCATCATTCAAAAGTCCACAAATGACAAATTCTGGAGAGGCTATGGAGTAAAGGGAACCCTCCTACACTGCTGGTGGGAATGCAATTTGGTGCAGCCACTGTGGAAAACAGCATGGAGATTCCTCAAAAGATTAAGAATAGACTTACCATATGATCCAGGAATCCCACTCCTGGGCATATATCCAGAAGGAACCCTACTTCAAAAAGACACCTGCACCCCAATGTTCATAGCAACACTATTTACAATAGCCAAGACATGGAAACAGCCTAAATGTCCATCAACAGATGACTGGATAAAGAAGAGGTGGTATATTTATACAATGGAATACTATTCAGCCACAAAAATGACAACATAACACCATTTGCAGCAACATAGATGTCCCTGGAGAATGTCATTCTAAGTGAAGTAAGCCAGAAAGAGAAAGAAAAATACCATGTGAGATCGCTCATATGTGGAATCTAAAAAAAAGAAAAAAAGCCAAATACAAAACAGAAACAGACTCATAGACATAGAATATAAACTTGTGTTTGCCAAAGGGGAGGAGGGTGGGAAGGGATAGACTGGGAGTTCAAAATTTGTAGATACTGACAGGCATATGTAGAATAGATAAACAAGATTATACTGTATAGCACAGGGAAATATATACAAGATCTTGTGGTAGCTCACAGCGAAAATAATGTGACAATGAATATATGTATGCTCATGTATAATTGAAAAATTGTGCTCTACACTGGAATTTGACACAACATTGTAAAATGACTATAACTCAATAAAACAATGTTTAAAAAAAAAGAATTAGAGAACAAATAGAAACCAGTGAAATAAAATCTGTACCTGAGGAAGAATGCTACAGGTGGAGTAACAACTCACAGGAGATAACACAGTTGACCCTTTGAACAGCACAGGTTTGAAGTGGGCGGGCAGAACTGAGGGTAGGAAGATCAACTGAAAGTTACACTCAGATTTTCCATTGCGCAGAGTGCCAGCGCACGAACCCCCTCCTCATTCAAGGGTCAATTGCACAAGTTAAAACACATCAGCTCTAAACTGTTAAGTAATTATGTCATCACTCTAGGACCCGGGAATCCTGACTCCCAGACTGGGTCCCTTTCTACTCCGGAGAGCTGTGACTTTGAACACAGCCTTCCTTGGGGAAGCTGAGGAAGCTCCACCCTGAGATCCAGCAGTACCGGGGAGCAACAAACCTGATTCTAGAAGATTCTCTGGCTGTGTGGTGTCATAAGGAAAATAAACACCATTTCATGCCTAGTGTTCCAGCCCTCTCCCCACATAAAAGTTGCAAGCAGATGTTTTCAGAGTGCTCAGTGCCATCTTTGTAAAACTGTGCTAAGGGTCAAAAACATCAGCTCAAGCACATTGCTTGCATCCTGGAACTCTGCACAGCAGCGTTTATGTTGTTGTTTCTTTTGGGGTTTTTTTTAAATGTTAAAAAGAGAAGGGGGCTGCAAGACTGAACAGATATGACACACAGACTTTATGGGGCTGGGAGAGAACATAAAAGTCATCCACTCGCTCATCTTAAAGACAAGAAAGTCAAGGCATACTGCAGTGACTTGGTCAAAGCTGCACAGATGCTCATGTCCCCTAAACTGTCCATTTCTGTCTCAGTCAGGACCCATTTGGTTGCAAAGGACAGAAGCCAGTGAAAAGACTACAGGCAGGGCTGGAGATGAGGTATCACATGATGTCATCAGAACACACCCTACTCTGCTTGAGGTAGAGACCATCCTGGTCTGCCCAGGACTCAGGGGGTTCCCAGGATGTGGGACTTGACGTTTTAAACTCAAGTCAGTCTGGGCCGAATTGGTCACTCTAGTCTGTATCTTCAGCTGTGCTGTCCTCTCCATCTCCTCTCTCAGAGGCAATGGCTGCACCTCTCAGCACCTCCTTGCCAGGACCAGCAGCAGGAGTCCTGCAGTTCACTCTGATTGGCCTGATGCGGGTCGCATCCCAGGATGCCTCACTGTATCCAAGAGGATGATTGGCCGGGCTTGTGCTCAGCCTCTCCTAGGCCTTTTAGAGAAGCGACTACACAAACCACACAGTGGTCATCACATCACTGCTGAAATCTGATGCCAAGGTGGGATGCCTGGAACCGTACAACAAAGTACACAGTTTATATAAGTATCTATAAGGTGTATATAAGATAAATAGATGGGTGATTGATAGATACATAGATGATAGACAGATAACTGTATAGCAAGATGTATAACCCAGCAAATGTATAACAAGATGGTGCTGGTGGCCCTGTAAGAAACGGTTCCCAGGACCTAGATGTCAGATCCAGGTGACATACCCTGACAAAGGCACTTTTTGCAATCATGTGACATGACACTCAAGGAGTCTCCACAGGATCTTACACTGGACGGCAGAATCTCACCACCACCAACCCAAATATATCTCTCCGGAGGAAATGGGCTGACCTGAAGCAGTGGTCCTCCCAGCACATCCTCCAGCCTGAAATGCCCTGGGCCACTTTGCTGAGTGTACCCTTAGTGCTTGTCACAGGAAACTGCAACATCTGTAAGATTCAGGGTTGGTTTCAGCAAGTGCCCACCCTGTCCTGTGGAGAAATGCTTCGCCTGGGCCGTGTGCCACCCTGTCACCTGTAGGTGGGGCCGCCCCACCAATGCACGTGACTTAAGCATCAAGGAGGGGTGCTGTTGCCAAAAGAAGGGGGCCAACGGATGTCAGAGTACCCAAAACAACGCACGTCACCCCACCATCTCACTCTCTTAATCCTGTCGACTTTCCATGTTACAGTAGTCCTCCCTTGTCCAGTTTCACTTTCTTCAGCTTCAGTTACCCAAGGCCAACTTCTGCCTGAAAATATTAAATGGAAAATTCCAGAAATAAACAATTAATGAGCATGGTACACTCTACGTGCTCAATAAATGTTATTTTCTGTATTGTCGATCTGCTGACCTTTCTTCCTTCCCTTTGGTTCTAGAATATGGATAAGAGTAATAAGGTAGTACTGGACATTCCTCCCCTGATGTCTACCAATCTCAGAAGCCTACAGGGCTGGCCCTTCATGTTGTAGCTTATATTTTTGCTAGGTTGCAAAAGGAAATTTATTTTGTCACACACAATCCACGCACTTTTTCTCAAAAGAACCCCGCCAAGGAGGGGTGCCATCTAAACATGGTGGGCCTGAACCAGTATTTGCAGACTTCCTACTTTGAAACAGCACTCTGGATCCATCGGTTTCCCCTTGCTTTGGGGCTCCTAATGCTGCTTCGGTCTTTAAAACTATTTAAAGCACAATAAGACAGGGTGCCCTGCCCACGAGGATGGACACATACTGGTTTCAACATGTCTCCATTGCTCCAGGGTCGAACACTATAGAAGATGCTCACCTCACCTCCAAAGGGCTCTCTGCCCTTCATACGGCAGAGGAGGGGCCTCACAACTTGCTTTCCAGCCTCATTTCCTGTCTCCTTCCACATAACCTCTGCTCCAGCAAAACTGAATGCAATGCCTTTTCCCAAACAACAAGGGCACTCTCACTCCCCCATGGCTTTGCCTTCTGCCCGAATGGTGTCCTCCCTTGTCCTTTGTCCAGTGAAGTGAGGTTGGTCCTTCAAATGTCACCTCTTTTATGGAACCCTCCATGATTTGCCCATAACAGAACACATTCCTTCCCCCATGTAGTCCTATTTTGCACACATATACCATACATGACATTTTATGGCAATGAGTCTGTCTCCCCAGTAGATGACATTATCTCACATTTACTAAGCAGCTACTATGTGCCTGCTACACCATAAACATCTCATTTAGTTCTCACAACAGCTCGGCAGTGGCTCCCTAGACTTTAAGTGTCACAGCTGCAGAGACCATCTGAATATATGTTTTGGGGTGTCTCAGTGTTTGGGGCCTTTTTTTGTTTGCTTTGGGGGGATTTTTTGTTTCACTTTGTTTTTGCTTTTGTTTTGTATGTGTTTTGGAGCGTTTTTTGTTTGTTTTCTTTTTATGCATTTTCTCCATCTTATTCTTCCTAGTACTGGCACATAGCGATAAGTAGTATTTAAACAAATAAAAGTTAGTATACTTTTACCTATAACAACACTCAAAAGCAAAGACTTGAATGAACGTACCCGCGGCTCTCTCACTGTGCTCAGCTGTGCCTGTGGGCGAGGATTACCCCTCATTCATCTTTGTTTCACCGATGGCAGGACTTTGTGTGGCACTAAGTAAGTACCCAATAAAAGCTTAGAGAAGGAATAAATGAATGTTTGGTTACTACATATCCCAGTAGATTATAACTTGATGACAGCCAATCGAAAAAAGTAGAGAAACAGCTAAATTCTACCATATGTCTGTAGAAATCAACTTTCTCATCTATGACATAGCAATTATGTAACTTATAAGTAATACTGGGAGGAAAACATGTTTGCCTAACTTTCTTAGGTAAAGGTGACTTTTAAAATAGCCCCCTTCCTCTTGTTTTGTATTATCCCTGGCATGTAAATCAAACATTTGTAGATCAAGTTGATTTCAATATCATAGAAACTTTCTTTTCAAGAAACACTACTATATATCCTTTGGGAAAATGAAGACTGCTTCAATAAAATGAATAAAATGGAAATGTTATGCTTCGATAAAATGAAATCAACTCCCAGTTTGTATCACACAGGGGCCCAGCGGGTTACAAAACTCCGCTCAAATGGTTTAACCTAAGAGATTTTCATGAAGGGATCAGTTATGGAGGTGTGATCAGAGCTAAGGGAGCCTCCAAGGGAAGAAGGCGGCAGGAAGCTGTTGCTACCGCTGGGTCTTGAAGGGCAAGGGGCGAAAAGCAATTCTGCAGAAACCAGCGAGAACTGAAGTCAGTGCAGAAGAGCTGCCTGGCAGGAACTGAAGTCATGGAAGGGTCAGGTCAACGGTGCTGAAGCGAAGAGAGAGTGAGGAAGAAATACTCTGACTTCTCTCTTCCAACCCTCTAATATTTTTGCCTGTGACTTCCATTGACCAAACCCAAGTGGAAACCAGAAGGCAAGGGATCCCAGGTGCGGTGGTCTACAGGGCTCAGCCCTAGGTCTAGAGAAGGACAGCAAATAGGTTGGAGGGAAGGGAAGCGGAGGGATGCGAGAACCCGCACGATCCACCCTTTTGCATCCACTCAGCCTCCACCTTGCCCCCCACTCAGATGAAGAAACTCTCATTCCCAGCATAACTAAGACACCACGTCCCATCAACTGCTATGTCATGGTAAGGAGATGTCAATGCAGTCACACTCTCTCTTGGGACTGAAATTGTAACACACCCTTCACGTGAGGTGGCAGAAAGGTAAGCAGAGAAGCTGTAATTGATTAGATAAGACATGCTCTCGTCTACACCTCGCTGTTGGTCAAGGGATTGAAATCCACAACCAAAGCTTCCTTCTTCCACCACTCATTCCACCTTCTCCCTAATCTCAGCCCTTCAGATGACTGGAGTTTTGTTTACCCAAATAGGATGAGTCAACATTTTATTGCCGTTGGATCAGAGCCCTTAGTGACCAGCTATTTACTGAGTTGTCATGGTTTTTCTCTAACCGTTATTACTGTATGCAAGAGTGCTAAGAAGTGACCCCGTGAGACTTCTGGACTCTGGATATGGTATTTTCTTGCCTTTGTTAGGTAGCAGTAACCTCATTTCCCTAGATAATGAGGATCATCCACTCCAGTCAACACAGTAAACTTCTGTCTGCTTGTAGGTCCAGTGGCATGAGGAGCCTCAAAAGGCCAGGGACACTTTCAGCTTCAGCTCTAATGGAACTATGTCTGTGGTCCCTGGTGGAAACCAGGACCTCCAAACCTACCAACCCAAGATTCAGGGATGGGAGGCCTAAGTGAGCTGTTAGGTGTAATAGTCTAAAAATGAGATGTGGCTACTCTCACCTCCCCCTTGGTTCCTAGACCATGTATTCTGGATATGGGGGAAACATTGCATTTACTGTATTCCATAGGACAGGACCCCAAACTTTTAGGACGTCATTTCCTGGTAGTCTTTAGAAGGTCATTCTACAGTTAAGTCAAACTTCTGAGTAATGGATTACACGGTACTGTCAGCTAATTTTGTCAGCAAGGGTCCAGCACTGTACTTATTTGCCATAATGTGAATTCCTCAGTTATTTAGAGATGAAATGGTGTGGGATACCAAGTCAGTTGAGGTCCCTCCAGAGTCCACGTGGCAGCTATGTTAAAACCAGCAATCTATGTCTCTGGTCCTGATTCTCCTTTACAAAGAAGAATTTTCTTCCTAAGGTCTAGCAGCCCACTCTCTGTTTTATTCTCCCTGTTGGCTTCATGTAAACTTCAGGGGGTAGAATGGTATCAGAGGAAGAGCTTGAGCTTTGGAGTCTAAAGTCCCCGGTTCAAATCCCAGCTCTGTAGCTTATGATCTGTGTGATTCTAACTATGCTTCTGCCTTGTAAATAAAGTAAGGTCACTGTAGCTACCTTGCAGGTTTGGAGGGGTAAACAAAATAAACCAATGTAGATAAAAAGTCAGGCATGCAACAGGCTTCAATACATGTTACTCCCTCCCTCCTGCCTTCAAGCTAAATTCCACACCTGAAGCATTGATTTTAGAAACTGTTTACAACAAAATGTGTACTAAAAGGAAATCTGTAAAAATCACTGGTTGAATTTTCTCTGGGTGCAGCCTTGTCGCCTCAATGATGCTCATGTTATGGATTCATAAGAAAAATTGACAACTCTCAGTTTTTCAATTCTTCATCTTTTACTTTCACATGTGGCCAGCTCAGTATTATTCTCTGTCTCAGTGTTTCTAAATCTGCCAGTTTTATGCAAGCCAAAATCCCCTTTCTGGGCTTCAGTCCAGTTTTCTCAGCAGATGATTTCTTTTGGTAAGCCCTAATACTTACAAATCATCCTCTGGTCTAATTCAACCCTTGGCCCAAATATACACGTAAGCACATGAGATTGCAGGGGCTTAGAGGCGTGAAGGGTGGAGGAGGGTAGTGTTGTTTGCATGTGACCCAGTCTTTGAATACCTCTCCTCCATGGGCATTCCATACTGTCAGGATTGTTGTTTGCAAGCAACAGAAATCAACATTGGCTCTCTAAAGCACAAAGATTTTACTGCAAGACTATCAGGGTCCACAGCGTCGGGAAGAGGCTGAAGAAACAGGTGAGGAAAATTGGAGGGAACTGAGAGAGCCCAAGAGGACAAGACAGCAAGGACTATGGCAAAGCTGCTTCAGCAAGGACCATCCGAGGTCAGCATCCTCTTTAATGATGCTGGCCAGGAATGCCTTCCAACAAGGAATTGCCAACTCCCATCACTGCCCCAGCTGTGTGTGTGATCAGTCAAGTCTAAATCACATGCCAGTCCCTGGCTTTACCACGGCAGGGAGTGAGAAGATCTGACCCCTTTAGGTCCTTTGGAAGTAAGCACTACCTTCCACCCAGAGAGTGAGGCACCCCCTCCCCCAAATCAGGGGGCTATCAGGAAGGTGGTACTGACTGGATGGTAAGATAGATAGATAGATAGATAGATAGATAGATAGATAGATAGATAACAAATTTTCAACACATATTCACTCATTTGATTTTAGGCAATTTAATTCTTGGCTTACTCATTTAAAAGGAAGTTTGTTATAACTTATTTATAGTGAAAAAATAGCACTGCATAGATTTGTAACATTTTTTAAGGCCTGTGAAAATGGAACATTTCATTTCATGGTACAGGGCTGTGTGCTATAACCACTGGCAGAGAAAAACCATCTTAAGAGGGATCAGATACGGGAGGGCGCAAAGAGAAGATCCCTTCTGAATGCTGTTCCAGAGTTCCTGCTCTCTCTGGGCAGGCCTGGGCAGTGAGGAAGAAGTTCTTCCAGCAACACAGGCAACCTCCCTCAAGGCAGAGGAAATACAGTTTGTTCTGTTCTTGGCCCTAAAACCAGTAAAAGTGAGGCCTCACTCAAACAATGAGACTCTAGTCCTCAGCCTTCCATCCAACCATTCATGTCTCCTTTCACCTAAAAGAATCTTGAAAGCCCTCCTTGGCGCTCCCCTTCTTCATCAATCACCAAGTCCTGCAGTCTTTGCCTCCTACACTCGTCTCCAATCCATCCCCCCCTCCTCGCCGCCCCAACACCACTTTCCTGGTTCTGATGCTTATCAGCTGCTGCCTGGAAACAGCAACATCCTCTTAATTTGTCTCCTACTTCCTGTCTATGTGTTTCTTCCATTCATCCCTCTGACACCCAAGAGGTAAGTGCCTACAGCACAATGGACCCATGTGATTCCCCTGCTGACAGCTCTTCTGGGGCTCCCACCACTTCAGCCCAAGCCCAGGCTTTCCAGCAATCCTCACGCAGCCCTCTGCCACCTGCCCCCTAACCCTCTTCCTCCCCAGCTCTCCTCACTCCCTGGCTCACATTCTGACCTTCACTGCAACCAATGCCATTCCCCTCCTTTCATCATTGGTCCATCTGTCTCCTCCACCTGGAAGCCCAGCCTTCTCCCATCTTTTTCTCCATGTGCTTCATTGATTCTTACTCATTCTTTCAGACTCAACTCAAGAACGACTCAGGAAGCCTTGCCTGACTGTTCCAGGTTGGCTTGGATGGTTTATCCTTGTGGGTGTCCCAACGACCCCGGTGCAAATCTCTATCACTGCACATGTCACATAGTCTTAGGAATACATATTTAAGTGTCTCTCTCTCCCTATGGCCTACACACTCCCTGAGGATAAATGTTCACCTCTGTGATCCCTAAGCTGCTTTAGATGGAAGGGTACCAGGCACATAGCAAGGCTGTGATGTATCCCTGCCGAGACAATGAGTGAATGACATTCTACAATAAAACTTAGCCTGTAAAATGTCCAAAAACAGAATGCATGATAACCACTCCTTTTGCTTTCTTGACAGAAGAGAGAAAAATCTACTTTATTTGCCATCTCTTCAATAAACACACAATTTGAAGACGTTTAGCAAAAGCTTTTATGGAATACCATTTTTAGCAAAGCAGATGTTTAAAACACTAAATTGTTTCTTAAATTACTATCAGCAGTAAATCCTGGTTGAAAATATTATGTCCCTTAAGGGACTGAATTTTCTCAGGCAGTGGTCAGAGTGGGGAAGATGAACATTCTGTACTTCTTTTTAAATTACTTTCTTCTTCCTGAACTGAATGTGCTGTTGTTTAAAAGAAATCATGGGTTTGTTTCATTTTAGTTTTTGTCGAATCATCTGAGACAAACAGTAAAATGGTTTTCAGTTCATGGACCACAGTCTCTAGGCTACAACTTAGAAATTCAGTTCCACATACACCGAGACGTCATATGTGCCAGGCATCAGGCATATATCAATGAACAGACTCCCCTTATGGGCTTCAGCTTTCTGGGGGAAATGATGGGTAAGACAGGCAGAGATATATAATTCACTCAAGAAAAAGGACAGTAGAAAATTGTTTTTCTATTTCCCAATGAAAATTTGTAATCATTGTTACTGATCACCCTTCAACCAGTGACATCATAGAATCATACAGCCCTCTCTGTAACACACATGTGTATGTAAATGTGAAACTGAACACAGAACTGGTTCAGTGACTTCTCCAGAACTTGACAAATCAGTAGCTGACTCATACGAGGAAATATATGTCACATGACTCACAAACCTCTCCTCCAATCACTAGGGTTGACAAGTCCAAACATGCAGTGATTATAATTTATCAAAATACAACGAGCTGCAGCCCTGCATTCAATCTGATGGTCAGGTAAGGACGGACAAGGCACTTGGCTTTTCAAATCTGCTATTTCTCTCAGATCCTGGTTGACTTTAAAAAATAGTTTCTTGAAGGGCTCAAATACCTGTGACTGTTTTTCCTGTACTCTTTGGACCAAACTCATTGATGAGACGTCCTGATAAAATCCAATCACTGGAATGTGTGAATCAGAGGCTTTGAATTTTACTTCGAAATTTACTTTTCTTATGGACACTGGACAGCAGAGAAAGGTTAATGGAATATTCTAACCCTATTGGTTTGGTCTCATGGTGCCCAGTTCCCAGGACTGCTACTAACTAGCTCTGTGTTCCTGAGTGAGTTTCTCTTCTCTGGGCCCTAGCCTTTTCATGGGTAAAAAGGAGGGAATTGGACTAGGTAACCTCTAAAAGTCCGTTTTGATATTTAAGCAGACTTTTGAGTAAGTGGCTAACATACCTAAGCCTCAGTCTCTCCATCTATAAAATGGGAATAAAACACCCAATTTGCAAAATTATGTAAACATTAGTGATAATAAGTAAACCACCAGGCACAATGTCTAGGTAAGTTTCAGTCCAAGCTCTCTGCATATGAGAAATCTCAGAACTAAAATCTGCTACTCAACCAGTCAAGATACCGTTTGAAGGATTATAGACAGATTCAGGCACTAATATTGCACTTAAAGCTTTACATGCATAATGAATTTACATACAAATTTAACATTCACATTTTAAAATCTGTGTTTAAAAAAAAGACACTAGAAGTCTGTGCTATTGGTGTAAATGTTGTGGTTTCATTCATTTCCCTATATTATACAAAAGTTAGTAGCTTTATCTCCATATCCTTTTTGCTATTTATTAAAAGAAAAAAAAATAATTTTCATTAAAATTAAGCAACTGAGCTATAAAAGAAGGAGGATTATAGCCAAATGTCCTTGACTCTCAGAAACAGAACAAGGCCCCCATTTGAGGAATAGCAAATGATTCTCATTAAAGTAATGAGAATATTTTCAGTGACATGTGTCTGACCGACTTTAATTCAATTGGCAGGACTCACAGCAGCCAGAGACCCAGAAATAACACACAGCTGGCAGTTCCTGCTCAAATACACCTAACAGACGTATTTCACACTGTGGCAAGGATGCCCTGCCCTAGACAGACAGGGCGCAAGGTCATACGCAAATTGCTACAGCATTAAACATACATTCCTTGTGGCAACACTGGCAGGTTGAATTTAATATACTAGCTCCTCCCTTATAAAACGTACTCTAACTTGACCGGGTGAGCCAACAGATTTGGTTGATTCCAGCCCCTGCCCAACCCAATAAGCTAAAGTTATTTTTAACTCACAACTACTTCTGATAAGTATTTTTCACCCACACAAAAATACCCTTTTAGAAACAGAAACTATGAAAAAACAAAATATCATTATAGTTCAGTGAGAAGTAGTCAGTCCCTCAGCCAAAGCCATAAACGAATGTCATTTGGAGTTAGAAGCATATTTATCATATTTATTATGTTTATCAAGTTTTTCACAGTCTTTCTACAATTTCTCTAAACAGCCTTATGAGGTAGGAGCCAGGCTAAAACTGTACCAGGTTTACCTTTGAAAATGTAGTCTGTGGAACAGAATAATGCCCACTCCCATAGTTCAAGTGCAATAATAATAATTAATAATATGTAAACTATCATTTCATTGTACAGTTTGCTCCAACAGACACATTTTCCCATATCTGGAAATAAGCTAAGTGAGCTGTGCTCCGTGACCTGAAAACTTAAAATTTGGTGGAGAAGACATATATGGACTGAAGCAAGTTTTGCATAAAGATAATAATAACAACTATCACTGGTGTTGGCACTATTATAGGTACTTTATAAGTGTTACCTCAGTAAATCCTCACAATACCCTCAGAAGTAGGTGCTACTATCATTCCCGTTTCACAAATGAGGGAAGTGTGGCACAGAGAGGTTAAGTAACTTGTCCAAGGCCACACAGCTATTTAAGTGGGGAACTATGATTTCAACCCAGTCAATCTGGCTCCAGTTGGGGTTGAAGATAGACCTGGGTACCAGCCTGAGGTCCACTACACACTAGCTGGGTGATCCTGGGCAGTCTATTTAGCTTTTCTGAGCCTCAGTTCCCTCGTCTATAAAATGGGAATAGCTAGCTCACAGGTTTTTGTGAGGAGTGTTAAACAGGATTATGTTTGCAGAGTACTGGCACACTGTCTTCAGCATTGCTAGCACCTGCCATCAAGGTAACAAGCACATTAAAACATCTTTTTCTAGGATGCCACCTTTTGGCTACCTTCATCTCTATTTGCCTCACCAAATAGTAAGGTACCACTGTTAGAGAATTCAGATGTGTAGGTCGGGATTGGGGGCTGCCAACCCTCCCACCTCCCTACTCTGCTATGTCCTTAGAAGTAGTAAGATGTCAACAGGTGAAGACATGGAGCTAACAGCATCCCACAGTATTTCAACATTTATTGAGTTACTTATCTTTATCTGTCAAAAACCAAGCACAATGTAGGGTACCGTGGTGATTAAACCACTAAGACACAGCCCTACCAACAAGGAGCTCACAGCCCCACAGGGGAAAAGCACATGTAAGTAATCAAATACTCAGCATGTGATCTGGTCAATCTGTTGCACAAGGCTGTTCAGGAGAGGCAGAGGCTCAGTACCCATGCAGTGGAACTCACAGCCATGGGACCCACATTGTGTGCACTGCTCAAACCACCAGGCCATGATGGTCCTCCGCAGTCTGTGCCTTCTGAAATTCTCCAAGTATCCTTCTGCCTCTACATCTTCAGTCCAAAGCCATTCCACTGATAACTTGCCTTTGTGGTCCTCAAATGCTCAACCATGATAAGAATTCCAGTCACAGAGCCTTTGCAAAGTCAAGCCAACATCTGATGTGAAGGTAACTGGTCTAGTTGTGGCTTTGCACATTCTTTATCTTGAAAGGCTCAGTGTTACAAGGCTTCCTAGTTAGAAACCATGTGTTGGAAGAAGTGTCAAGTTAGCTTTTTAATGGTGTGGGAAATCTAAAGCAGCCACTCACACTTCAGTAAAGGCTGAGCTAAGATACGATAGTCGCAATTTTTTTTTTTTTTTTTTTTTTTTTTTTTTTGAGAAGGAGGAGAAAGCCAAAGGAAGAGAAATAAACACCAGGGCTACCTGAGATTATTTCTTAGCCAAAAAGACAACCAAAAAATTGTGATTTCCTACTTGTGCTTGAATTCTTGAAGTTAAAACTTTCACAAAACTTTCATCCAGCTGTGTCTCTCTCTCCCCCTCCTCTTTGGAGACAGCCCATACTCTGTCTATGGAGTATGTACCTACTTCTACTCTAATCTGAGTGCCCAACCCCTACACCTCGTGGCCTTTCTCTTGCCTTTTGATGTACCTCTCTAAATAAATCTACTCAAGTGTGGCTCACCCTTGAATTCTTTCCTGTGTGAAGCCAAGGACCCACACTTGATGGGGCATGTCCCAAGGGCTCAACCGAGGCCTAGGACACAGCCCTCCTCATGCCACACATCCGTTTTTCCTGCATCATCTCTCTGGCGCCCCACATGGGGCATTTACATAAAGAAATGGGGCTCAAAGGGCATGATCTTGATCTGCCTATTGGGCTATGGCTCCACTCTTTTTGGAGGGTGGGAGGGGGTTTCTCCCACGCCGTGCAGATTCAAGTAGCCTTTAGGAGGCGGCTGATGCTGCCTGCAGGATCTGGCAGATACCAGCTCTCTAGCCATGAAGGAGCCCACCGAGCCCAAGGCTTTTCTCCCTTTGATCTTTTCTTATTCTCTCCTCTATCACTGTATCTCTTTGGGCTCAAGAAGATCCAGCAAGGCAACCACCTGGACATCCAAACTAAGATCACATGGCAAGTAACTGACAACCTGAATGGGTAAGATTCCCCTCCATGGTTCCTTGAGCCCAATTTAAAAAAAAAAAAAAAAAAAAAAAAACTTTATCCACTCAACCCTTTGTAGTAGTCAGCTATTGACATAATAATGCTGTGTAATAAAAGACTACAATAATCTCAGTTGTATTCAACAATAAACATTTATTTCTTGATAACATATCTGTGGGACAACTGGGGTGTCCAGGTCACATGTCATATCCTAGGACCAAGGCTTGAGGAGCAATGGCTACCTAGACTATGCTTTTGCCATGGCATTGGCAGAAGCACAAGAGGACAAGCCCAATCAGACAAGCACACACATCGTATCCTCTGCTCACATCACATCCACTAGCATCCTATTAGCCAAAGCACATTACGTGGCCAAGGCCAATGTCAAGATTCAGGGAAGTACTGAATTTAGACTAAACTACAGAGCCACAGTAATCAAAATAGCATGGTACTGGCATAAAAAGAGACACACAGATCAATGGAACAGAATAGAGAGCTCAGAAATAAGCCCATACACCTATGGTCAATTAATCTACAGCAAAGGAGGCAAGAATATACAATGGAGAAAAGATAGTCTCTTCAATAATAAGTGATGCTGGGAAAACTGGAAAGCCACATGTAAAAGAATGAAATTAGAACATTTCCTCACACCACATAAAAAAGTAAACTCACAATTAAAGACCTAAATCTAAGACCTGAAATCATAAAATTCCTAGAAGAGAATATAGGCAGAGCACTCTTTGACATAAACCATAGTAATTTTTTTGGATCTGTCTCCTAAGGCAAAAGAAATAAAAGCAAAAACAAACAAATGGGACCTAATTAAACTTTAAAGCTTTTGCATAGCAAAGGCAACCATCAACAAAAGCAAAAGACAATGTACTGAATGAGAGAGAATATTTGCAAATGATATAATCAACAAGGAGTTAATATCCAAAATATATAATCAGCTTATACAATTCAATATCCAAAAGAAACCAACCTGATTAAAAGATGGGCAGAGGACTTGAGTAGACATTTTTCTAAAGAAGACACACAGGAATATGAGATGTTCAGTATCACTAATTATTAGAGAAATGCAAATCAAAATATATGTATCATTCACACCAGTCAGAACAGCTATCATAAAAAGTCTACAAATAACAAATGTTGGTGAGGACATAGAGAGATGGGAACCCTTGTACAATGTTGGTGAGAATGTAAATTGGTGCAGCTGCTGTGGAAAACAGTATGGAGGTTCCTCAAAAAACTAAAATAGAACTACCATATTAGCAATTCCACTCCTGGCAATATATCAAAAAAAAAAAAAAAAAAAAGAAAACACTAATTTGAAAAGTGCATGCACCCCAATGTTCATAGCAGCACCATTTACAATAACCAAAATATGGAAGCAACCCAAGTGTCCATTAACAGAAGAATGAATAAAGAGGATATGGTAAGTATATATATATGCACGCACACATGTGCACACACAATGGAATATTATTCTGCCATAAAAAAGAATGAAGTTCTGCCATTTGCAACAATGTGGATGGACCTAGACAGTAGAATGTTTAGTGAAATAAGTCAGACAGATATTTTATGTTATTACTTACATGAGGAATCTAAAAAATAAAAACAAATGTATATAGCACAACAGAGATAGATTCACAGAAAGAACAAACCAGTGGATACTAATGGGAAGAGGGCAAGATATGGGTAGTGAATTAAGAGATACAAACTACTATGTATAAAATAGATATGCAACAAGGATATATTGTGCAGCACAGGGAACTACAGCCTCCATTTTGCAATTACTTTAAATGGAGTATAATCTATAAAACTACTGAATCATTATGCTGTACACCTGAAACTAACATAATATAATAAATCAACTATACTTCAATTAAAAAAATAAAAAGAATCAGGGGAGTACATGTTACTAAGAGGCCATGGGCCATGTGGGTTCATAAACCTGCCAAAGAGTAGGAAAGCACTGGTACCAATAATCCCATTTAACATGCTTTCTAGACAATCCTGAAAGGTAGGCATTTATGGGCTCTATTCTTTCTTAACAGCTGAGGAAACTGAGCCTCCAGAATCGGTCATTCATCCAGGTCAGACAGACAGTATGTTGCTCTAGCAGAATTAGAATTCAAATCTTCTGCGTTCTCTAGTTTCTACAGAGATGTAGCTTACTGACATGAAACTAGCATGCGTCTTTAATAATCATGTGCCTTAATCATGCTCCCTTGTATATATCAGTTCTCTCCAACAAAGACCAGACCCAACATTGTCTCATCTGTTAGCATGATCATACTGTTTATCATCTGTTTGGGACCTTCTGCAGTGTTTTTACAAGCCATTTTTACTATTACTACACTAATAAATTATTTATGGTGAGAAAACTGAATCGGAAAACTGAATCAGAAAACTGGCTACTTGAAAACAGACTTTATTAAAAACATCTCCTTCCCCCTCCAACATGTATCCTCTCAAGGCACACACAATTTCTTTGTCTACTCTGAGCCTTCAACATTGCACTGAATCGGTGGACCAACATTGATGGCTGCGGAGGAAGGAGTATGGAAGAATCAAGTTAGAAGCTGATTCCTAAACATGGAGATTATACCCTGCTGTGACCCATTGCTCGCCAAAGGGATCAGACTGTAAAGCATTATAATTATAAGTCAGAAAGAGCAAGAAGATACCCTGATGCCAGCAGTCTCCCCCATGCATTCACCTACTCATATGGACAAATCGTTACTGAAGGCCACCTCTGGGCCTGGCAAGCTGCTGGAGCTGGGATGCCACTGAAAAAGACAGTCAGGTTCCCCGTGGAGTTTTACATTCTGCAGAGAGGGGTAGATTGTTACCAAAAAGCAAACAGGGTATTTTCAGATTGTGCTGTGGGTTGTGAAGAAATCAGCCTTGTGATCCTGGGTAAGTCCCTGGCTTAGCCCTTCTCAGGGGTCCTCAGTACCCTCATCTGGAAAACCGGACAGCTGCCACACTGGTTCCCTGCTCGTGGATAAGAGGATTCGAGGATTCGGTCAATAAACTAAGGTCTGTGAAGGCTTGGCTCCTGGGGCATCGTATCCACACTGGGTACTTTTACTGAACTTTCTTTAGTCCCGGTCAGTCGAACAGAGGGGCATTCTGGGCCCCTCTCCCTTAATGCTCACTAAAATGAAAACAAAACTCTTGACTGATATTTCCCGAGGACTCAATAGCTCAGAGGATGCCAAACTGCGCGGGAAGTGGAAAAGGGTACAGAGGTTCTTGTAACAAAAGCCCAGCACCCAGCGCCCTAGAGCGAGGTTCCGGCCGTGAAGGGTGAGGCCACCCCTAACCTGATCCCTTGCTAGCTATGCCCGGCCAGGCGCCGCGGACGCCC
Source organism: Camelus ferus (assembly GCF_009834535.1). Classification (NCBI taxonomy): domain Eukaryota; kingdom Metazoa; phylum Chordata; class Mammalia; order Artiodactyla; family Camelidae; genus Camelus; species Camelus ferus. The sequence goes on from NC_045720.1 coordinate 13,498,927, forward strand.
GCGCTGCCGGCTCAGCGTGCCCAGAGTCGGGTAGGGGATTGTCTCTGCTCTCCACCCGCCGCGCGGGGACCACATGCCGCCCGACCTCCTCCTCCTCCTCTTTCTTTTGCCATCCGCAGGGCAGGCTTGACAGCAGACTCATTAACAGTTCCGGGGCAGGGTGGAGTGGGGGTCTGTCCCTCATCCCCACCCCTGCCTCCCGGTGGGTTCCCTCCTTCGCCCAAGATCGGAGTCTAAGTAGTGAGAGAAGCCAGGAGTCTGCGCCCCCCAACCAGGGTCCGGGCCGCGCCATGCCGGTCCCCAGCTCCCGCAGGGTTCCACTGGACTGCGGAGCTCGGTTGTGACAGCTCTGGGTTGGGATGGGGGCTGTTCCTTTCTCCCACCCACGCCTCGCAGAGATCCAGACGCTGCTCGGGCCTCTTCCTCCTAGCACCAGCCCAGGCAAGAGCCACAGGAGGACGGGCGCTCGGGAAACCGAGCGCCCGGCCTCGCTCCCCGGGCCGCGGCAGCTGCGCCCTGGGGGCAGGGAGGGAGCGCAGAGAGGCCAGGGCCAGAGGGGCAGTGGGAGCCCCGGCCTCGCTGCAAGGCTTCAAGTTTCGAGCGGCGAGCGGTTGTGCAACAGCCAGAGGAGCAGGAGCCCCGGTTGCCTCGGAAAACAAGCTGAGCCCATAAACAAAGCCACGTGGCCTCCGGGTTTGGGGGGCTGGGCTAAAAGCAGGAGGCTCTTCCGGCAACAAAGAGCCGCGGCCAGCGGCCCGAGATAAATACGGCGGCCGGGACAGCAGCGCAGCACTCCAGCGAGTCCTGCGCTCCCTGCGATCCTCCCCAGCGCCCTCCGCGAGCCCAGGACCCCACTCCGCACCCCCGACCCCGCAGCCCTCCACGCCGGGTCTCTGCAGCCGGGCCCTAGCCGACCCCAGCACCCCGAGCACCCGCCCAGGGCGGCGCGTCCCAGAGGCTGCTGGGCCGGTCCCGTCCATCAGTCCGTCGCATCCATCGGTTTGCGGTGCCATGCCATTCCTCGGGCAGGACTGGCGGTCCCCCGGGCAGAGCTGGGTGAAGACAGCCGACGGCTGGAAGCGCTTCCTGGATGAGAAGAGCGGCAGCTTCGTGAGCGATCTCAGCAGGTGAGGGGATCGCCACGGACTTCAGCTGCGCAAAACAGACCTGGGCTGGTCTTCGGGAGTGGAGCGGGGGAATGGGACGCAGGCAGGGCCGCAGGAGGGTGAGGAGGGAGCCCCTGACCAGAGGGATGGAAGTGAATTGCGCAGGTTTCTGCAGAGGTCGCCAGAGCACGGGTTTCAGGGTATTTCTCTTATCGTTCAAGGTCAGCGTCTCCAGCGTCACGACTCCTTACAGAACCCTGGGGACAAACGCGGTCTTGTCCGCAAAGGCTCAAACTTACACAATTTCAGGGGTCCCCTGCCTTAACGACACCGGAGTCGCGCTGTTTGCCTTGGGGGGGGGGCAGGCGAGTGGGCTGCGCGCCTTTCACTGCAGGGGTGGCGGGGCTCTGAGCACAAGTCGGGAGACAGGATTGGACACGGGTCCCGCCCGGAGCACCTCAAGGCTCTTCCCACGCACAGGCGACCACAGAGTGGGCAGGGAGTATGAGTAACCAGGAAGGGGCGGCCAGATGGTCCCTGAGCAACCAGCGCTTGCGGGCGGACTTGCGGAGCGATGGTAAAGACTCGAGACTGCGGAGGAGGGAAGGGAGGCGGGGATGAAACCCACAAGCCTTCTGCTTCTGGGAGGACCGAGTTTTTGCACCTGTTTCCCCGGTGGCCCTTCCAGTCAGTGTTCTTTGTATAGTGAATGCAGCCCATTTCAAGTGATGCCTGTCACCTGCATAAAGCCAGCCTGGCTTGGGTGAGCCTCTGGACTCAAGTCCCACCTGAGCCCCGTCAGTCTGGTGGAAAATCCGAGGTCCGCCCAGCCTGATGCTCTGCTTCCTTGATAACACAGAAGTGCCGATTAACCAGTTAGATGGTCTGGAATCTGTCAGTCCCAGATCTCCACTGTTGGCTTCCAGACGGCTGCGGTTTGGCCCATTGAGGAGAGCACTGGAAGTGGGTTCAGAGGAGATCTGTGCAGCCTGGTCATCCTTGGGTGCCTTTACCTGTGGCCTTTGGTTTAAACCACTGCCCTTCATCCCCAGCCCTTAAATTGACTTCAATAGAGAGCTCTGTAACTGGGCCATCTTCCCTCTCACTGAGATTTACCAGTGGTTATTTGGCTGAGCCCTGGGTACTCAATTTTAGGAAAACTATCAAGAAAATATAGTTATTTTGACGTCCTGACCTCCAGAGCCCCCCATCTGCTTGTGATTTGTAAAGCATCACCTTTTGTCTTCCAATGAAAATTTTTAAAGCATTTAATCTCTGGCGTCTGTCAGGAGAGACAAGAGCACATTGATCTTTATGTTAAAGACACTTTGAGGAAGTCCCTGGGGAGTTTGGGGAGCACTATAAGGAAATCTTATTTATGGAAAATCAGATAATTTACATAAAAATGAAAAGACCAACTGCTGTCACTAGCCTTTTTTAGGGACTCTAGTTACCAATTATGCCTAAGTTTTTCTCCTTGGACTAAAAGCTTTTATTTTAGTAGAGTAGACGCTTCCTTCCTTCCTCCTCATTCCTAAGAAACGAGGGTCTAATATTTTGGTGCTTTATTTTTGTGTAACAGTTTGGACTTCTAAGGAGGTGCAGCCACGATATGCTGTGTGGCAGTGGCTCACCCAGATGTAACTGTAGGGTATGCCTCAGTGGGAAGCAGATCATGGGGTTCAGCAGGAGAGGTTCAGAAGGCAGAGCGTCTGATTCATATAAACACTCATACTGTGTCTGCTCCAGGAGATAAGCTGGTGTGACTCCTATTTAGAAGAAAATAGTGGTGCCTCTCTCTCCACAGTAGGGGAGACCTGAAGGTGGTTTTACTTTACCACAAAAGTTTAACCTAGGCTGGGATCGGGTAGCTTCCCACCCCTCTCTCCCCTTCTTGAACCTCCTTTCTTTCCTCCCCTTTCATGCCTTCAGAGCTAGAGCTGTCGCACCACCATCATTGTCACAAATGGTGATCGAGATAGTGACCACCTGTGACTCTTTGATGAGTCATTTGAGGAATCTTTTGGTAGCTCCTAGCAAAGCAGCTGGCTGTTTGTTTGCAGAGTATTTTTTCTCCCGCAATTGTAAACAATCCCTCCCTTACTTAGCATGAGAAGTCTGCCAACTTCTTAAAAGCATTGGCCTTCTGAGACCTGGGTTTGTCATCTCAAATATCCCTACTGTTTTCAGCCTGGGTGATGTTTCTCTGTGATGTCAGGTTTGGGCTGAGTGCCGGCCTACACAGGTGAAGCTGAATGCCTCTCCTGTTAGGAGAAAACAAAAGGCAGGCCCTTGGAGAGGGAGAGAAGGGGGAGGATGTAAAGCAGAGGCCTGCAGAGGCCTAGTGCACTCTAACTGTACCTGCCTTTCTGTGAGGGGCCTCAACAAGAGTGGGGGGTGAGGGTGCATTTGGTGTGTTCCAGCCTGGGGACACTGTTTCGGGTTTTCTGTAGCTTGTCTGCCCAGAACACCCTCTCTGGACTCTGCTGGCCATTCCCTCTGTGGTCCGGGGCCCTGACTTCCTCCAGCAGCACAATGTTAACCAACCCCATCCCAGCTAAGTGCCCTGAACTGAGATCATTAGAGGATTTCCAATAAGCTTAAAGCAGGACCCCTGGTTAAAAAGTTGAAACTACATCAGACAGAGGAGAAATGGCAAGTGTGAAATTTGGGCAGATGAAAAATTCAAAGAAAGAGTTTGGCATGAATTCGGTGATCCAAGAATGCTTCAAGGAAGTGGTGGCTGAGCCACCTCGCACACAGCCCTCCTCACACCCCACCCCGGGGATGAGTAATCCTAGCTACCTGAGCCTGGGCCACTTTGCTGCAAGCCTGCAGTCCTGCAGTTGAAAACTCCAACATTGCTTTCCAGTACTGCTAAGGCTGAACCAGGAAGCAGGAAGTTTGCCTCGGTGCCCTGGATGAGTTAGTGCATAGGCAAATAAAAATAATAGTTACGATTTTTATGAGTGCTTACTCTGTGCACTGCACTGTTCTCAGAGCTTCATACACTAGGCTGTTTGTTTCACCAGAACAATCCGGGTACTAGCCATGTGCGTCTGACAATTTAGGTTTGTATTGGAGCAAATTAGCATAGAAACCTCATTGGCCTTAATCTATAACTAAGCCCTTTGGGGCAGGCCACAGCTTTCTTAAACGGTCTGTTACTGCAAATGAAATGAGAAATAGAGCTTTTTTTTTCCCCCTTCCCTCCCTTTATCTCTGCTGCCAAATGCGCTTATTTTGAAATCTTTCCACTTTTTCTAAAGTTGTCTTTAATATCGTGGTATGTGTGTGATGACAGTATAGGGCTGGAAGAGGTCTTTTTTTCTTATTCAAGGACTGTGCCTATAAAAATCAAGATTAGTGAGAACTGACCATAAAATAGCAACTTACTGGTTATTATTGAATTTAATGAAAAAAGCAGCCTCTTTAAATGGTTTTGCTTATTTAAAAAAAAAATTAAATGTTGTGGTTCCTAAATGGTGGTGGCTTTTCTCGTTAAAAATTTAAGTTGTAATTTTCCATTGGTTTTGCATTTCCTTGAAATGGACATAATTGAACTCTCAAAATAGCCTCTAACTGAATATATTACTGCTTAAAAGAAAACATATAAGCAGGCAACACAAATAAACCCCACGGCCCTTCCTTCCAGGCCCTACCTCTAAAGTCCAAAACCTAATAACTAAGCAAAAAGGGCCAGGTTTCTCTTTGGTTAAAGCTTTTCTACATTATAAGTGGGAGAGCATCAATTATGTCCAATTCTTCTTAAACTAGCTTTGGGAATGAGTCACTTGGGCTTAAAGCAGGTTATTGTTGTTTCTGTGAGGAAAGCGAGTGCTCCAATTCCTTTGAGGAGTGTTTTCAATTAGAAAAGAATAAGATGAAATATAAATAACATTTCTAAGGAATGGTCACCATCTATGGCCCAGACTCTGAAAATGTTCTACTAACCCTTAAATGTGTGACTGAGAATCAGCTGCATTTTCAGGTTCTCTATAGGTGGAATGCAGGCTGTAGGTTTTTGTTCATAGTGCGTGCGTGTGTTTTCTTTAAAAATAAGCCTTCGTGTGGTATTTTTACACAAAATGGCCTCACTTTGCTTTCTAAAGCTGTTCTCAGCTTTGGTACATCATGGACCAGTCAAGTGACTTTCCATCTTTCTCTCTTCTCCTCAGCTTTGACTGAACTTTCTTAAATTAGCTCTAAGGACTGGGAGTTCTGCTCTCCCTTTGTTCTGTCCCTTCTTTCCAGCTGACCTTGCAGCAGGTCAACCGGCTGTTTGGTGGTTTTGTGCCCCTATAGTTATGCAAGTAGACAAACACACACTCATCTGCAACAGAAAGCCGGGCCCGCAACATACAGCCTTAGCTCCCTCCAGAAAGTGCCTCTAGGAGTGGGCATTTCTGCAGTGATATCTCTGAAACCTAAAAATATCCTGTTCCCCTGCATGAACAGCAGAAGGCTAATGATATTAGGAAACTCAATAAATGGTATGAAGCCTGGCCTTCTGAGGGAAGATTAACAAATGACTGATGATCCATCAAGCCTATCCCTACGGGTCCAGAAACACTGGGTGTATTATTGATGTCACGTGGAAGCAAGTTAGCAAGATACTATTGTACTTATTGGAGTGCTCCTGGAGAGACCACTGTAGCAACAGGATACTGGCAACTGTTCCAACCCCTCTTTTCTCTTGTACCGTTTACATAATATCCATGTGATGGAGAAATGCAGGTGTACCTCCTCTTATCCAACAGATGTTATGTCCAAAAAAGAAATCAAATCACATTTTAAATTCAGCCAAGGAACCCAGAAGATGAAAGGACTCTGGTAATATGGGTGATGTAAGAAAAAAACCCAAATTTATGTTTCAGCGGTTGGCATTATAAATCCTGCCTTGCGCATGCCCACCGCATGGGAGTTGGGGAGATTAGGGAACCTATCTTCCATTATACCTCAATATTTCTCCTGCATCCCTTCTGTGGAAACTCTTCAGAGACGTACTCTGAAGTTGCGTGACATAACAAAAGAACTCAGTCAGTCCCCCAAACGACAGCTCAGCCTACTGAAAGAAATATGCCCCTGACCCAAGTTGAACCCGCATATCCTTCAGTGACCTATGAATGTGGCCATCTGTGTTTCCAGCCCTTAGAAATGTATGAGTTGTACATTCAGCTAGATTCATTTAGGACCCGAGGTCTTCACCTCACTGCATGATGCCTGGTGTTAGTCAAGAAATTATATGAAACCCAAACAACTACTACTATAACAGTAAACATCTAGAAATGCAGGCTGTAAGTCACACTTCTGTAAATGTTTTAAACACGTAAAGGGAGCATGCTAGTTAAAAGCAGCTTAGGTACACTTTAAATAGGTGGATTGTACGATATGTGAATTGTATCTCCACAAAGTTGTTTTTTAAAAAGCAGTTTGGGGTGGATGCTTTTGCAAAATGAAGGCACTGTGTATTACAGTGATACCAGTATCATTCCTCGCCCTCTCTCCTCCCCCTCCATTCATCATTTTTGCTTAAAATAATGTTGGAGTCCTCTGCATGGCTGCGTGTCAAATACAATGGCAAACACTTAGGAATTCAAAAGCAGCAGAAGCCCCCATCCCTGCCTTTTCCAGAGAAGTGACAGTATTTCCTCCCAAGAGGAACTCTGTGCCAGTAGAGGCTTCTTCTGAGTGGTTATTTTATTATTTTGCTTGAAGAGCACGTATGTTTGTGTTTTATAACTCAGTAAGCTATTTATAGAAACAGCTCATGTTAAAGTATAGCTGCAACAGCTCATCCCCTATTGTCTGGTTATTCCTAGTTACTGCAACAAGGAAGTATACAATAAGGAGAATCTTTTCAACAGCCTGAACTATGATGTTGCAGCCAAGAAGAGAAAGAAGGACATGCTGAATAGCAAAACCAAAACTCAGTGTAAGCCGTTTGTTTTGCACTTAAGAGGAAAGCTGTTTGAAGAGCATGACGATTGGTTTTTTGATGGGGGGAAGAGGGGGGATCACACCTCACGTGTTCAGCTTCTGCTTTGATGTTGACTGTGTCATTGACAGAGGTTACTGGGAACTTTGCACTCAGAAACCTGGCTGTGCATTTTATGGGTGAGATTAATGTGTTCTTTATAGTCTTGTTTATAAGTCAGTTGCAAGTTGAGGTGTTTTTTCCCTGCTTGTCACTTCTCTTTGACGTAGTTAATTTAGTTATTATACAGGCATACGGTTGGCTGAACCAGTTCCAGCAAGTGCTTTTATCTGGAACTGTGTTTTGAGGCTTTGAAAGTCATTTGTTTCTCCTTCCTTCCTTGTGTAAATACTAGTAACATTTCTAAATGCTATATGTAAATACGAACAGAGTATAAAGTTCCAATAATAAACAGGAATTACAGATCTTTAGTTTATTCCAGCTGTACTGCATGGTTTCTTCATGTTATCTGTTTTATTTTTACTTTTTATGGCCTTGTGTAAGTTGTAGGCTTGGCATTAAAAACAAATTCATACTTGGGTGTTAGATTTTTTTTTTTTAATTTGGAGCTTTGGTGTACTAAATCCGGGTATTAAAGACTTGAAGAGCTTCTAACAAAGTAAATTATAACTCCGGTATTTATATATTGCTAAAATTAGGCATTTGCATCCCCTTAAATTGTCAGTAGAGTCTTTGTATTTTGGTTCAAAACTTTTTATACTTTGGACTAAATGAAAAAGAAACAAGTTTAAAAAATCGTGGACATGTTATAAATTTTAAAGCTGTGGGGGTTTTGGGGTTTTTTTTTCTGTCTTTGTAGATTTCCACCAAGAAAAATGGATCTATGTTCACAAAGGAAGTACTAAAGAGGTGAGCACCCCTCTATTTATTAAGGAGTATGTGTAGCTTTATGCCTCCCCTGACAGGGTAGGGGTGAGACTGGGAAACATTACCTTAAATCATGCCTGTCTTCTTGGGGTGTGGGTGGTGCAGTGAGCAGCTGACTACCTAGCCAACCATCAGAGTCTGGGGCTACAGAGAGAGACGCCACAGTCGTCGGGTGGACTCCCCAGTGACTGAGCGAGATAATCCATGTAGAAGTCTGCTAGAAAGACTAATACACCCATCCCAGATGTACGATGATAAAGCTCTAGCCTTTCCCTGGGGACAGAGCCTCCCTTCTGTTCTAAGATCTCTTTTAGACTTCAACTCAGTTCAGTTTTAGCCCCGGAAGGGTTAATCGCGAAGCAGAGCATTAGTTTTAGTGCCTGCCCAGTGGAGGCAGCACACAGCTAGATGCAGAAGGGAACAAGATGCTGTAATGACTACATTTGCTCAGATAACAAGGATACAGGCAGGATGATAGAATTTCTATTGCTATCAGACACCCTGGAAAACATTTAGTTCCCTCTGTGATCGGAGACCCCAAGAGGGTCAGTGACATACGCGAGACCACCTGGGTACTGGGAGCAGAGCTGCGGCTGTGAGTCAGGGCTCTCTATGCCCAGTGCCTTGTGAATTCATAGAGAAAAGCCTGAAACGTCTTTGGCTTCTTCATGAAGCCTTAAAAACACTTGTGATGATCACGATGAGAAAAGCACTCGAGATGTGAGGCAAGGGGCAGACAGAGTTGACATAAGTGGGGCTAGTTCTCCTCCCAGGAGTATGTGACTGTGACCAGCCATCAGCATCTCACACATCATACATCCAGCTCCCAACCTCTCCTTGATAAGCAAGTACAAGTGCGTGCAGGGTACAAGTCATGACTTTAGTCACTGATGAAAGCAGCTGCTGGCTGCAGGGCCCATCTCTGTGATCATAGGGGGTGGGGGTGGTCCCAGAAAGAGCTGATCATGGCACAGGAAAGGAGCAGATGGCCACAGGTTACCTAAGACGGGCCCCAAGCCTGTCAACAGAGTCCGGGCAGATGGCTCTGGAGAATGACCCTTGCACCCCTGTCTTCACATTCAGCGCCATGGATACTGCACTCTGGGGGAAGCTTTCAACAGGCTCGACTTCTCAACTGCCATTCTGGATTCCAGAAGATTTAACTATGTCGTACGGGTAAGTCTCTGTCAATTACCCAGCCTCTCAAAGTGAACTGTCCTTTCTGGTTGTCCTGAAGTAGTTTCCCCACGTAAAAAACTTTTTAGGGCGCTGGGGATTTTGAGAAAAGCAGAAAGTGGACTCTTCGTCTCCCTCCCTTCCCCAACGCCCTTAAGGTTCTTCTGTGGATCCTGCTAGGATGTCCCTGAGATCGGCCCCGACACACAGGGACTGGCCACGACACCTCACGTGAGCCACGGTGCAGGCAGCGTTAGCAAGAGGGAATTCAGCAGTAAGCCAGCTTTAAAGCACCTTGGCTTGTTTTAAAAACTCTGCGCACCTCTGATTGTCCTCACTCTCCTCCGTCTTGTCCTGCTTTAGCTCTAGGTGACCCCAAGGCATTCTTGGATTAAGCCTCAAAACTGGATGAGTTCAAAGCACACCCAGTGACTTTCCCCCGACTCCCTTTCCCCACCACATGTGATAACAATATTCAGTCCCAGGTTCACTTCAAGCTTGAAACTACCTGTTTGGATCAGCTGCTTCCTGTCTGAAACCCAATGTTGGAAAAGATAATAATTTTTAATGAGCTTTAGCCAAATATTAATGATGAAGAAAGTAAGTCTAACCACGACCTTCAAGCCACTGATTCTTTTTAATTGGTTGATTGTTGATTTCCCTCCTTGGCTCCCTTGAGTATATTTTGTCAGTGGTTCAACCAAGGAGGTAGCAGCTGTTTGGGTTTTAGGATCAGATGTAGGAGGGAACTTACCCCCTGTGGGTGTTAGTTGGTTGGGTTTTTATTTCTTTTTCCTGCGTTTTGTTTCTCAGTGCCGGGTCATTGAGTCAGATGATTGCAAAAGCTCAGCCAGAGCGATGACATTCAAGCCCCCTTGAGGCCTGGATGGTTCACCTGTCATCTGCGCAGATGCAGGCCTGGCAGTCCCAACTGACCCGATTAAAAAAACCCAGGCAGGCTTGTAGGTTAGAAGCTCTGAGCTGAGCCCGGGGCCACATGGAGCAGATCTGTCCACTCTTCAGCTGAGCCCTTATCCCAACCCAAAAGGGATGAAAATCAGAGACCTCCCTGACGAAATGTTCGTGTCATTCAGTGTGACTCTGCTGCTTCAGGGAGGTCACTGAGGCCTGCAACCCAGTCCAGGCGGCTTGGAGGCAGGCCCAGGAAGATCTGGAAACTTGTTGCTAAGACTATGAATAGTTTCCATCCTAGGTGTTAGAGGAAGACGCCCAGATCTAATGTCCTGATTCTGAACTGATCAGCATGGGGTCAGTTTTTAGATGGTTCTCCTTCCTACCTGCTTTTCCTTTCATGAGAAATGAAATAAAGCAAGGAGACAAGGATCCTAATGGTAAAGATCTATGTCCCGCAGTTATCAGCACTATCACTTTTTATCCTTTCTTCAACTCTGTAAAGAGTAGGTATTTTTATTATCTGTTTATACAAAGAGAGGTACAGCAAGAGAAAATGACTTGTCCAACATCACAAAATGAAGAAATCCAAAACTGAAACCTGGGCAGCCTAAAGTTTACACCCTTTAGCTGCTAAAATAAGTTCTATGTAAGCAGAGGATCAAAAGTAAAACCTCATGAGAGCAGATCCCAGGTCCACTGCTTTCAGGCTGTTTCAGCCTCTCCAACACTCAGTTTCCCCCAGTGTAAGAAGGGCTTAGGGTAACCTTACCTCACCTTCTCTGTGAAACTCAGCAACATACATGAAAATACCCTGCAGACCAGAATCTCTTATTCACAGTCAGCTACTAATATTTATTATTACCCACTTACCCAAATTACTATTTATTCTCCCTGAAATGCCCTCTCAGTTTAGTTGACAAAGTGTTTTTCTACTTAAAAAAAAAAAGTACCTGAGGAATCATGCCCTTAATTAAGACTCAGCACAGAGACCTTGTGCTGATAGTATCTAATTATAAAGAATGAGCACGTTCTCTTAATCTTTGAAGAAACTACTGAATGCTTTCAGTTATTAGGCTCAGAAGTAGAGAAAAAAATATTTCTATTTTGGAAAGAATCTTTTTTTTCCCCTTCAGTGTTGAGAGTCCTCTGTAATTTGAGAAACGTTATTTTTATAAAGAGCTTAAAACAGTTTAATGATAGGCACCGTGTTTTGAGGGTTTTCTTCTAAGGAACTCAGGACACTTCTCATATTTTCTTATCCTTAAACCAACTTTGTGGCCTAATGGTTTCTTAATACTACAGTTCCTCAGTTCCAGTAAGAAACTGAATTAACTTTGAATCCATAAAATTTGTTTAATCTCTTTAAAGACAAAGTACATTTTTCAAAAATGCGTCATGTTCCTGCTGATTGTCAGTTTCAATAAGAGAGATGTGTAGAGGGAATTAGATGGCCAGCCCTCCTATCTCAAAATGTTAGATTTTTATCAGTTAGCACAAACATTCCGTAGAACTTTTGGAATCAAAGATTCTGAATACAAATTGGAGAGGTTCTTATACAGCATTTGTACCTTTTTTTAATTAGCTTCAGGCTACACTCATTGCCCCTACCCCCATCTCTACACCCCTCCCATGGCTTAAACACAATTTTAACTGTGGGTTTTAAAGATGATTTAAAATCTTTCAAAGCATTCAATTAAAAAAATAATCTTTCAAAGCAGCAACTTACCCACTTACGAAAGTCTATTTTTAAAAATGGGCTCATACCATGCCTCAAGACCTACACATTTTGGAAATTCCTCTGGGGAGCTGGTGAGGCTTCCAGGGGCCAGGTCAGTGGTGTAGAACTTGGTATAACCACGAGAAAGCAAGTGCTGACTAACCCAGGGCATAGTGAGGCCAGTGGAGAGAGTGGGTCTCCAGTTAACACATTAGAATCACCTGCGAAGCTTGTTCCTCTGAAGAAGCCTACCTCGAGAGCGTCCGCTTTAATTGGTTGAAGGTGGTGCCCAGGCATGGCTATTTAAATTTATCTACCAGGTGATCCCAATGGGTTCAAATTTGCAAGCCAGCTCAGAAACTACTTGGGAGCCCAAATGTTGAATTTTGCATAATGAGTTTTTAAATAAGACACGTGGAGATACAAATGCAGGAGAGAGCTTTCATGTTTTAATGCCAGAATGATCTCTGACCTGGTCCTCCAAGCTCTCTCTATGGGATGAGAATGTGGCCCAGTACATGGTAACTACAGATGCCATCTTCAGACCAGGAAGGTCCTAGAGAACCTTGAATACTGGTTTCCTGACCTGAATGAACTGATCCCTGTGTGCCATCAGATCAGGAAGGACACACAAAATAACCCCACTCTCTCTGTCCCTCTGCAGCAAAGAACATCACAACCTAAACCAATGCACATTTTAATTTTTTTCTGCATCACCACCCTAAGTCCATTTGAATGTTTCCAGCAAGTTACTGCATTCCTACCACCCCTAAAAATCTTTTCCAAAAACATGTTTTAGTTTAAGTTGACTGGTGGTTTGGCAAACAAAAGGCTGAAATATGGCACTATGACTCAAATTTAAACCCAATGCCTTAAATTAAGGGCGCACTGTTGCCAAACCCCTGGTGGGTTGTGATGTGCATGGGCAGCCCGGCCCCTTCTCCAGGTCCCTCTGCCGCAGTGACCTTGGATTAATTTGCCCCACAGCCTTCCTCTGATGGAATGCGGCCCCTGCCACCAGGGTCTTAAAACTGGTGGTATCCTTTCCCATTGGGACTGAGGAGCTGGGAAGGAGGCCAGCCATCCCAATGCAACAAAATCAAAAGTACAGAGCTGTGAGCCCACTTGAAAGTGACTGGCAGAAGTGGCTGGAAATTGCAAAAATCCACTGCAGGGTATTAAGAGTGAGAGCCCAGAGCCGGTCCTAAAGTGAATGCTAATTAGGTTACTAGTGATTTTACCAAGAAATGCTGCATCTCTTGGAATTCCTTGCCTTCTCATTCATACTAAGCACTTAAGCAAGCAGAGCCTGCAATTTCTGGGTGCCCAGGGAAGCGGGGGACACTCATAGACCTTGAGGGTATGACCACAGAATGGGGGGAGTACCTGCAGAAGTAGGGGGCTACTTGAAGAGGTGGGGGTGTCTACACAATGACAGAAGTGATGGAGGGCTTACAGAAGCTGGGAATACCCACAGAAGTGGGGGCACCCAAAGAAATGGAGGATGGCTGAGAGACCAGGATAGTGGTGTTTTTGACTGTGGACTCCTGACAGTACATAATTTAAGTATGTACTCTCAGTTCACGTATATACAGAAATTCATTTGTAAATCACATACCTATAAAAGGTGCTAATAATGGTGTCTACCCCATCATGCTGCTGTAGCAGTAAACTGAATTTAAACACTTGAAGTGCTTTTGAACAGTGCCTGGTCCACAGTGAGTACTCAGTGAGCATCAGTTTTTGCTGTTACTGTTACCATCCTTAGCATCCTAATACAGGCATTAGAAAACACACGAAAATAAAAATCATAGATGAAATAAAATATAGAGATTGATTTTCTAATGATTTTGCTACCTGATTTTTTTTCCCATCCCACTTCAGAGACCATAGGCTCAAAAGTGTGTCCATTTAGTATATATGTTGTTCTTGAGGACTCAGAATCTAAACATACCCCACAACAATCCCAGAAATATATTTTATACTAAAACTCTACCTAGTTTCCAGACTAAGTCAGGTGCTCTTCATACGGGGGGATATACTAAATTGAACAGGTGAGCTGAGTTTTAAGTGCCAACTCAGCAGATTTTTCCCCATCTGAGGAAGGATGTTTCTGAGAGCATGTGACATTGCTCTAAGTTGCTCTGGTTGAGGTTTAAGTGTCCGTGAGCCTGTAGCTGAAGGCCTCTCAAGTCTACTAAAAGAGGGCTTTCCATTGGCAAGGAGTTGACAGCATCCTCTACTTGGTCCCCATACATCAATATCGCTTCAGGTGAGTGTTTTCAAATCCCTAAACAGGCATTTCTGTGTTACATCCATAGCATATACCTAGTGTTGCCATAGCCACATGAGAATCAACTAAGACCTGGCTCCTACTGGTCAGGGGCTTCTGGGCTACTTTAGTGGACAAGGTGCAAGTACTGAATTCGCAAATTGAGTTTGGTCTTATCTAGGGAAATGGAAGAAGGAGCACTGGAGACAGCTTCTTGGAAGAGGTAGATTCTCCTTCCTTGAAGGATGGCCAGGTGGAGAGGCAGGTAGAAGAATTGTAGGGACAAATGGCATAAGCAGAAACCTGGAGATGGGAATGAACAGAAGTGGAGGGGGGTGATGGTGGGCTAGGGGCCAAGGGCAATGTGACATCCAACCTTGGAGAATCATAGGGTGGAGGTAAGGAGGCTGCAGTAGACGGGGAGCCCAATTTAAGCAGGCTCATTGAGGCAAACAGAGCTGCTCAGATTGACGCAATTAGGGAATAGGGCATTATTCTGAGTTCAAAAATTTCTGGGGAGGATGGAAGACAGAGAGGCAAGTCCCTCTCGGTTGAGAATACAATTAATTTGTGTAAACTTGGCCCTCAGTTAGAGAGATGTTTCACTTGCAAATAATATTTACCCAGTCTTGACATGCCTGAAGATTATTAATGTAGCAGAAATGTTCCCTCTTCCAACCTGTCAGTGTTCAAGCTCAAAGTCAGGACAAAACTTTCCAGGTTTTAATCTGTGTTATCCATTGAATAAATAAGGGTCTTGGATGTATGCAGCACTCAGTGCAGACAGAGGCACTGCCTGATGTAACCAAAGGTTTATTGCAAAAGCCATAATCTTCCTATGTGCACCCACCCAGCTTGGGTACTGAGCATGTGAGAAATGGCAGGGGCTTCCTGAAGCCTCTTGAAGCTTTTTCCTCCCTTTGATAATCCTCTGGCATGCTTTCTAATCAGATGTGTACTTTGAATGACAGGGCCCACTGTCATAGGAGATGGAGAATTTAGGGATCAACTACGTTCTTAACAATATTCTATGCAAAATAGGGTATGCTTGGGCAGCAGCTACATGGCTGCCCGTGCTATGGTTTTGTCTCAAAGTAACAGAGTAGCTGCTGCTTCTGTTGGTACTTCTGAAGGCCCAGTTGTTTACTGTCCCTTTAAATCTCAGTTGCTTGCCTTCCTGAAAAGTGTGACATGTTTGCATTATAAGTAACTTACTCCTGTCTGGGACCAGACCCCATATGAATGCCAGCCTGATAGTCCAGGCCATCTACCATTGACCTTGATCTTGTCACTTGACCATCTTGAGCCTCCTCCTCTATAGCAGGAGGGAATTTGCATAAACTCTTTCCCAGGACTCTTGGAACTATACCATTCCTTGATTCTAAAAGACAAATGTATTTGAAAAACAAGTATTTGTTCAGTGCCTACCATGGGCCAGGTTGGGGTAGAGTGGTAAACAAAACAACCCCTTCTGCCTGGAGGTTTATATCCCCATTAGACAGTCAGCAAGCAAGGAAACATTTCAGACCTGTATACGTGAACGATGAAGAAAAGTGACACCATAGTAAGACAGAGGATGGTCCAGGAAAGGTCCCTCTGAGCTGTGAGCAGGCGACATTTGAACAGAGACCTGAAGGATGGGATGGAGCCAGCATGTGAGGACGCGGCGAGTACAAAGGCTGGTAGGTGGGCGTAAGCTGAGCCTGATCAGGGAACCAAAGGCGGGCTATGTGGCCAGAGCCCATGAGCTGGGGAAGCACTGGGCAAGATGCAGCTGGACAAGGAGCAGAGACCAGATAAGGGAAGACCCCCACCAGTCATGGTAAGGAGTTTGGATTTTTTTTACGGAAGGGCAAAGGAAAGCCGTGGGAGGGTTTCCGGCAGACAAAAGACGCGAGTTGATTGACTTTTAAAAGTACGGCATCTACGATGAACCGAAGAGAAGAGACGAAACCCGCTTTTTCTGTGGGCAGAGTGAGATAAGAAGGCAATCTCTCCGCCCATTCATCTTACACACACCACTTCAAACTGTGGTTGATATCCGCCCCGAGATTTGCTGTGGGATATTGCTTGCAACTAGATTTTTCTTCGACCCAGTGTGCCCATGACCAGCATGAGCCAAAGCTGCAGGCAGGATGTGGTTTCAGCATGCGGTGACCACCATCCCTTCCTCCGGTAGCCCAGAACCGTTCCTGTTACTGCACAACTAGTCACTGCAGATCATGCCGGATACCCAGGCAGCCCCCCTCCCCGCGGTAATGATACCCTGGAATTCAGGAGGAGCCGAGAACCCTCTTCTTCCCTTTCTTACCTCCACCCCCAACCACCCCCTCCTTAAACACAGCCACAAATTACTGGCACCTGGGCTAAAATTTGCCCAGCGGAAAACAAACAGCAATTTTCAAGCAAGACATTTTCCTCTGCTTTTTCTCTTGTGGCTAGGGGCAGAGAATCCAATTGGCTAAGTCATCTTGGTAAATAAATTGCTAGATACAGCCCTGCTCCCCTAGGCACACAGCTCTCTTGACACAGAAATAAAATTAATAAATTCAGTCCTCTTTACCACTAGTTCCACTCAATGCTGGAGAGTTATGCTGATGTGGAAAGTAGACCTCAATGATTTACCCAAAGCAACTGCATCATCCAAAAATCCCAAGCGTGTTATTAACCCTTTCTGGGTATTATTTCTCCCTTAATATTAAAAGCCGATTACCCGGCACAGTGTAATATTGATACATTTCCAGACTCTGTTTCCTAGAACATCACAATACATGGTATTGCCGCTATTTTTAAAGTCTGGCCCTAGATGCAAATTTGATTAGCCTCAACAAACAGAAGTCCTTAAGCTATCAAAACAGATGTTCTCTGTTAGACATATCTGGGCTCAAGTCCTGGCTCCATCACTTGCTACTGCTGGTATGTCTTTAAGTGAGTTGCTTAACTTCTCTGAGCCACAGAATCCTCTTCTGTCTAATGGAGACCCCACTTCACTGGGTTGCTGTTGAAGACTAAACAAGATCACACATGTAAAGTGCTCAGCACAATCACTGGCCTGTAGTAAACACCCATTATTGTAGGCAAAACAAGGCTTCATGTTAGATGCAATTATGTAAGTCATAGAACCAACATTAACTTATTAACAGATAGGGAGCTATTAAATGTATCAGAAACAATAAAAATGATAGGAGTATAACCATTTGAAAGCATCTAAGCATGTGGTTGAAAAGACATAAAATTGAAATACAGGGATTCCAAAGGTCTTTAAACCGGCTGTACTTTACCCTACTAATTCACTATGCCTTCCCTGGCAATAATTTTACCTAGTAATATTCTCTGTATTATGATAAAAATGAATGATAATTTATTGAGTATATTCTTAGCATCAGGCACTGTTATAAGTGCTTTATGAACACATTTAATCTTCAGAGCAACTCTAAAGTAGGTACTATTATGTATATTTTACAGATGGGGAAACTGAGGCAGGCAGTTTGGCTCTGGAGCCCTCAGTCTTGAACTCTATGATATATACTGTATCAGAAGTTGACAAACTACGGCCTAAGGGCCAAATCTGTCCCCCTGCCTGTTTTTGTAAATAAAGTTTTATTGGAAAACAGCCATACCTCCTCACTGATACTGTCCCAGGCTGCTTTTGTGCTACAACTGCTGAGTTAAGTAGTTGCAACACAGACCTTATGTCTCACAAAGGCTAAAATATTCACCATCTGGTCCTTTCCAGAAAAAGCCTTACAGAAAAGTTAACCCTTGATAGCAACCTGAAACTTCACTAAGAGATGAGGGTTTCAAAGGGGAAATAACACTTTACGATAATCATGCCTTGTGTCTGGTACGTGCAGTGGGTTTTTACATATTTATCTCATTTATTCTCCTAACAACCCTGTGAGGTGGGCAGTCTTTTTTAAAATGTCCAATCTAGAAATGAAGAGACTGGGGTGCCGGGAGGTTAAAAGACTTACACCATAGACTAGACGGTCAGCTCCATGAGGCTAAGGATCATGTGTCTCTGTCTGCGTCACCTACCACAACACTAGGACAGAACGGGCAGGCAGAAGATACTTGCTAAATGAATGACAGCTGTAAAGGTCACCCAGCTGGAGCACCCAGGTCTCCTCCTGTTCCAGGTTCTCTCTCCTGACCCCAAGGCTGCCTGGCAGTGAAAAGAAGGACTTTGTCTCAACACAGGATGAAACAGAGGGTGGATGACATGTCATTCTACTGCCAGATGACCGACTGTTGCAGCTGAATCTTTCTCTTCCTTTGTCAAAGATCATCTTAGTCAGACCAAAAGGCTTTTTTGTTTCCCCTCAAATGCATAGTCATAGCCTTGAGAATTCTCTTGGCCTTGTGATTGGTGCCTTTTTAGACAAGACTGTAACTGATGCCCTCGTGAGATGGTAGTCACATGGAATCTGGGTTTTGGATGGATTTCAGGCAGAGCTCCGCCCACTCCCCTCCCATCCCACTGACCCACCTCCCACCTCACGATGAGTCATAGCACACAGCAGATAGCCCTTCCCAGAGCAGACTCAAGACTTGTTTTCTTTCATCTTGCTTTGTGCCGGTCATGTGAAGCTCAGGGTATTAATAGACCATTGGCTTGGCCTTCTGAATCTTGTTGTTGGTCAGGGAGATAAATGAAAGGCTTGGCCAGTCCCTTTGTGCCATTTTTCACTCCTCTCTTGACTGTCACGTGCTGGTTGGTGACAGAGCTGAGCCAGACAGGCAGAGGACATCCAGTGTGGTCACCACCATGGACGTGGCCTCTACTGATGTTCTGACTTCTTGCCTCTTTATGGGCGCTTGGTCAGCATCTCCCATCCAAACTTGGATCACCAGGACTAACCTTTGCAAACCAGCCTCAGCCTCTCCTTGCCGCCTTCCCCCAGCCTGGTGAAGGCACCTCTCCCTGCATATGTGAGAGATACATAAGCCAAGAAGGAAAAGATCTGGGCTCTTTTTTTTTTAACTTAAAGTAAAATTCTGCTCAGGAAATTAAAAGTCCATATGGTTTGACAGGCTCCTCAGGGGCTCCGTGGGGACATATTTTTCAACAAATGCCTTGGAGGCAGAGGTTCTTTGAATTGTCTGGGGCTTTGATCCAAAAGTTTCCATTCTTCTCCGCAGCCCAGTTTTTAAAATGTCACTTTGCTAGTTCCCTCAGCCTTGATTCCAGCACCCAGCACAGTATCTCACTTGGTGTTTACTGACCTGAAGTGAGGTTGAGCTGGGGCCTGGCCAGGAGATGAAACTTTTGGAAAGTTTCCTAGGAGCAGAGAGGCAAGCTTTAACATAAAGGGAGGTCATGGTTCTTGAAGTCCAGTTTACTAGCTCAAAGGCTAGTTAGTTTTACTTGGGCGCCTGGTGGGTTCTGGTACAGTTAATTCTTTTCACTTTACATCGACCTCTGTTGTTCGGTTACTCTGTGAAAGCATGTAGTGTGTTAAGAAGGATTCTGCTGACCCCTTTCACTCCTTGTAGCTTAGTTGGTCAAGTTTAGTCTCTTAAGTCTCACTGTGCTCATCTGCTAACTGGGTTGAACTCCAGGAGCTCTGACTTCCATTCCAGTCTAAAGTTTCATTTTTTCAACAATAGAATCTTTGATTTTTTTTTTAAGTCTTGCCTCATCTATAAAGAATTTTGCTTTTGAAGGGAAGAAGGATTAAACTAAGGGTGCACCAACTTAAATTATTTATTTCTTTTTGTTTGAGGATACCGTGGATGGTGGGGATGGGACATACTCCTTCGTAAACAAACCAACCTTTATTCTCTACCTAATTGCTGCCAGGCTGTGCCAAGGGCTTTGTGTACACTCCCTCGTTTAAAGGTCTCACCCGTCTTGGAGGCTCTAAGTAGTACAAGTACAGATAAAGAAAGTGGGGCACCAAGAAACTCAGGAGTTTGCCCAGAGTCACAGAACTAAGTCATCAAATAAGACTTGTACGTAAGGCTAAGAGCTACGAGGCTAGAAATACGAGTATACGCTATCCATCCCTTCATTTCTCCCTCTTCCTGTTATTGGCCTCTTTCTACAGAAGGTTACGGGCAAGGAAAGATTCTAATTAATAGACATTTTTATTAACTGCTGCAAAGCAGGGGATATCTGGATGATTGCCACTTCCTTGAAAAGTGCGCACTGTTGCTGAACATGAGCGTTTCGGAGCTTTGAGAGCAGTCATAGCCAGTGGGGAGAAGTTCAAGTGGGGATAGAACTTCCACTGGGACTGGTTTCGTAGACCTCAAACCTTTGCAGGTCACAGGAGGTTTTGTTCCCTTCAGAGAACCTCAGCTTCCCTTGCTGGAGCAGGACAAGTAGAATGAATTAGCCCTGGCTGAAGCCAAACTCTTTATATTTAAAAGGGAAAAAAGCAATCAACTATTCAGCCTGATTCCTAGGCTTTGAATTACCCCCATTTGTCTTTCGCTCGGAGCATCTGCTTTTTATTGCATTGTGGCCCTGCCTGCCATTTCTCTCTCCTCGTCAGTCTGTATCTACATGTCATGTGACTCAAAAGTGAAGATTAGAGGAGAAAAATATCTATGTATTCTAAGCCTGGCGACTTCTATTTTTATCCACAGCTGTTGGAACTGATAGCAAAGTCACAGCTCACTTCCCTGAGTGGCATTGCCCAAAAGAACTTCATGAACATTTTGGAAAAAGTGGTACTGAAAGGTGAGCTCTCTCTCACTCTCTCACCCCTTTTTATAGGCCTGGGGCTGGGCAGATGGATTTTCCAATGGAGTGGACGTGTCACTAGACTTAAGCGAATGTGAGTGGATGGAAATGAATGACTCTGGACGCATTTCGGGGATGCCAGATTCCGGTTTAGAAAGGAGTGCCACTCATGCTGACGACAGAGGGTGAGACCACCACCCTCCTGTCCTTGTGCTGGGATCATCCACTTGCCCTGCTGTAAGCCTCTCAAGCTTCTCAGTGTAGGCACATGTCCCAGCCTTGGCTACCGAACCTCTGAATTTCAAATTCTTAAAAATTGAGCTGCGTACAAGGCAGAATAGATTCATAGACTCATTGAGCTAAAAGGAACTTTACATCTCTGGCTCAACTGACTCATTGTATACACGGGAAAAAGAGTGAGTTATCTGTAATCACACAGAGTCAGCCAGACTGGACTAGAATCCAAGCTCCTGACCCCCCAAACCTGTGCTGTTACCACTGATCACCTAAAAGAGACATCACAGCTGGGCAAAAAGAAACTGCTTTCAGATCAGGTGAGCCATTGGGGCTGGTGGGACAATGGAGAGAGAAAGAGTCTTTGCAGAAAACAGAGGAGAGAACAAAGAGGGACCTAGGTCATGGAAATTCTACCCAATAACCTCGAGTGCAGAAGCTTGGCCAAATGTGGAATAAACACCAGTGAGAAAGACAACCACGTCCCCAGGGGGCGTGCCCTGGTAACACAAGCAGAATAGAGAAGAAGAAAGAACCACTTGTAAAATACGGAGTGTTCTGGTATCGTAACTGTTGCTACTTTTTTTTTCTTCCCTACTCAAGTCCTTGAAGACCAGCAAAACATTAGACTAATACGGGAACTACTCCAGACCCTCTACACGTCCTTGTGTACGCTGGTCCAAAGAGTGGGCAAGTCTGTGCTGGTCGGGAACATTAACATGTGGGTGTATCGAATGGAGACGATTCTACACTGGCAGCAGCAGCTGAACAACATCCAAATTACCAGGGTAAGCAGAGCACCCACCCCAGCTTCCTCCCAGCAGGAACAGCTTCCGTCGATTCCTCTGCTGAGATGCTGGGTGGCCTCACCAGGACTTTTTTTTGTTGTTGTTAATTTTCTTCTTTTTGGTTAATGGAAGTACTGAAGGTTGAACCCAGGACCTCATGCATGCTAAACACACACTCTACCATTAAGCTATACCCCCACCCAGCGCCCCGCCAGGACTTCAAAACCATTCTGGTGATAGAAGAGTCTGGACTATTCTGATCTGATACTTTAAACTGGTGCTGAGGATGGGCTGGGGGACTTTCTAATAAAGGGAAGGTGGGAAGAAGAACTTGGCAGAGCAGGATCTGAGTATATGGAAAGATGGCAGCCAACTGAAACATGGTGGGAAAATGAGAAATTTGACCTTTGGGGCTTGACCCTGAAACCTTTAGTAGCATCTGGAGATCGTTCCCCTTTGCCCTTTTCTTCTTAAAGTATGTATTGTTTATAGCTTTAGGATGCTGCCTTGAATACAACAGCGCTATGATGGCAGTGGCTTGGAGAACTGGTATCAACCTCTTAGAACTCTAGTTCCAATTATTTATGGCTATGACAAAGGAAGCCTTTGAGTAAAGACTGTAAACATACATGTAGGAAAAGAAAAATTCTCACTTAAAGCAAACCAACCAACCACCCCCCCACCATATTACCAGCTAAACTACTATCAGTAGCTTCTTTTGGCTTTTAAAGTGTAAGTTGGCCCTCAGCTTTTGTTGTCTTAATAGTGAGCAGGAGGACTAAGGCCCCCCACACACACACATACGCATACACACACACACATACACGCCAATGTGGGAAAGATGCT
Organism: Camelus ferus; assembly: GCF_009834535.1. Taxonomy (NCBI): domain Eukaryota; kingdom Metazoa; phylum Chordata; class Mammalia; order Artiodactyla; family Camelidae; genus Camelus; species Camelus ferus. The sequence goes on from NC_045720.1 coordinate 13,521,537, forward strand.
GGTGTAATCTCTTAAGGCTCCCTAATGGACAGACTGCACTTAGGCAGCTCACATAGCACTTGGCTGACTTAATCTAATCACTGACCACGGCTGTTTTAAGTGGTTCCGGGACCCAGGCTGATAAAGTTTGGATCTGCCCCATCTCTCGAGAAAGTAACATGAAAAAATTTCTTTGACCGCTTTTAAATAATCGTTTCACTGTATGAAGCTTGCAAAGTACAGGGTCCTTGACTTCACTGTTAATAACCTTTCTGAGCCTTAGTTTTTTGTAAACTCTGAAACCGAGGGAAAAATTAGAAGCCTCAGAGTTATGTGACTTCCTTAGAATCACTTATGCTACAGTACGTACGCATACACATACAGACACATACACACACGTACACCAGTGATAGTCAGCCAGTGATATAAATGAGCAAGTCCCACTTGTCCCAAGGGCACCTTCCCTCCAGCAACTTGGAACACCCATTTGGGTGGTCACGTGACCAGAACCTGCCTCTGTTCTCTCTGTCCACCTCACAGGAGCCCCTCTTGGCCACATCTGCCCACGTATCTTGCATTTCCACGGGCTTATTTCCCCAAAGCTCTCCTTCGTTGATCTACAAACTCTCCTAGGAGGTACCCATTGCAGTTGCCATTACCCTTCATGGGGGTGAGGGTAGAATGGGGATCAGAGAAGTTGAGTGACTTTCCCCGAGTAACACAGCAATCAGAGCTAGAGCTGAGACCAGAACCCTGGACTCCTTATTCCTAAAATGGCAAAACTTTAAACATCAGTGGTTTCCAAACTTTTTTTTTTTCAAACCAGCTCTCTTCCAACTATTTATTCAATGACCCAGCTTTTTGCAAGCCTTTTAAATCCAATGAAATCCCATGCAGGACAGATTAAATACTGAAGTTCACCTCAGATGAGTATGAAAATTTACCAACCGCAGGATCTGGGGCTATTCACCTTCTCTGTACCTCACTTTCCTGACTTGGAGAATAGAGGCAGTCATGCCTAGCACACAGCCCTGGTGTGAGATTTAATAATTTAACATAGAGAGAGAACAGTGCCTGACATGTAGTAAGTATTATAAATGCGTCAGCTGTTCTTATTTTTCAGAGCTCACTCGGTGGCAGACACTCTGCTAAGTCCTTTACTGTATGAGTTAACTCATCTAGTGAATAATTCTAAGTAGGAGTCATTATAATAGCTAATATTTACTGGGCATTATGCTCAGTACTTCTATGCACTGTCTCATCCATTCCACCAGCAACACTGTAAGATATGCTTCTCTTCATCTTATAAATGAGAAAGATCAGACCGAGTAGTTAAGAATAATCTGGCCGGGGCCTCCACACCAGTAAGAAGGGGGCTGAACCCAGGCCTGTCCTTAGAGGCTGTGCTTTAACCCAGCACACTCTCCTCCCTCATGCCCTCCTTCCCAACCCTCCTTGGCTCTGAGCTACATTATTTTGAGAGCAGTGCTGGGAACCCACAGAGACCTGAAGAGCTTTTTACACAAATTCCCAACTCTCCAGAGGAAAGAAAGATCAGAGAGAGAGAGAGAGAGAGAGACTTAATTACTTCAGTCTGGACTATATTTTAAAATATACTTACTTTTTAACAGTTTGGACCAAAGAGAAGTTAAGTTATTACATGAAAATGTTAAGGTGACATTTACATTAATTGCTTTCTATTTGCCAAAGTTCTATCAGTATCTTCCCAGCACATAATCTTGTTTGCCTTCAAAATTTCCTATCTAATTCTATGGAGCCAATTTTTACTGGCAAAATAATTAATAGTAATAAAGAATGAAGGGAGTTAAAAAAAAAAAAAAAACTAAGAAAGCTGGCTTAGGGGGAAAAATCGAATAGAATCACAGTGTGCCGTGAGCAAGGAAGGGTTTGGAAGCACAGGCAGTAGGGGAGGTGGGGAGTGGGGAGGCAGGCAGAGTGAATACAAAAGGATTTTAGCCAAACACTTGATAGAGGGGAGCAAGAGTGACTTCTTTTTCTTTTACATGTTTATATTCAAAGAGAAAAAAAGCACCCTAGCAGTTAACCATTTATCAGGAGGAAAGGCTCAGCATGGGGTCTGGGCAAGGATTTTGGAAAAGTTCAGGTCTGAAAACTTGAGAGTGAATTCTGCCAAGTGGACTTTATTAGGAGTTCATGTAATAATTGGCCTGGGAGTTTTAACCAAAAAAGTAGATGCTTTGAAGTGCTGGAAACAAAAAGAAAATCTCATGGCAGTTTTATTGGCTCATATGATCAGCAGCAGATGATAAATGACAAATAGGTCTAGGGCCTTCTGCAAAGTCCGGCAAAGTCCTGAGTTTTGCAAACAATTGAAAGTTCAGCCCAGCAGCCTGAACAACATAAATTGTCAAATCGTAGACGCTTCTGACGAGTCTGGAGGCTGAAGCTACTCCAAGTCTGAGATTGTTGGAGGTAGAAGGGATCTCCAGAGTCTTCGAAACCAGTTCATTCTGGACACAGGGAAATTGAGACCCAGGTTTTCCCAAGGACACCTGGGATTAAAATCTGCTGCTTGTCCACCCCGTGTCCTGCCTGTCCTGCCTCCCATCCTTCTCCATGTTCCACCTGCCCACGGCGCCTGCCACCACCCTCCTTCCCTCTGCACACCTGTCCTGCTTTGCGGGGACGCAGGAGGGGTGCTGAGACCGCGTGTCTCCTGTATTCCTGTGTGTTCTGGCTCTGCTGTGCTTCGTACAGAGTTTATTTTCCCCCGAGCTAAGGGAGGGTTTCTTCATCCTGTATTTTTTGTGTGTGTGTGACCTCCAGAGGTGATAGAACACTGAGCCAAAAATGTCAGTAGTTCAAATTCAAGAGCTCACCCAGGACTAGCATGGGAAGGACAAAGAACCAGTCTCGAGCGATTTGTGCTGACTTCTTATCCAGATGGCAGCATCCAGTTGCTGTTCAAGAAATAGCAACAAATCCTAAGGAGGACCTTCTGCATGGACTGTTCCCAGAGTTCTTTGTGCTTATCTTCTTGATGGCATTTAACCTTTGTTCTATAATTATTTGTTTACATTTCTGGGTCTCTCGCCCCTTGCAGGCCTAGGAGGCACTCAGAAGAGGGTTTTTGTGCTGGGCTTGTTGGCAAGGGATCCAAGCTGAGACCTTGCCTTCAAGGATCCTGGTCTGGGTGGGATCCCCTGAGCTCATCAAAATTTAAACAATAAAGGGCTCAAATATAAATTCAAGGATATAGTAGAAGAAGCTTCTGGAGAATCTCATCATTAATTGCCAATGTGTTCTCCACAGACCAATAGTTTTCAAAATGTTCCATGGAGCCCTTGGTTTGAACAGAGATGCCTCAATGGATAATGAAGTTTAGGCTGAAAGGTTCTTAACCAGCCATTCCCAATGCAGGCACATATGCGTGTGTACACACACACACACACACACACCCCAGTAGAGTCTTTCTGTTGTTGCTGTTTTTACCTGTTTAATTATTTGAGTTGCATCATTCCACAAGTATTTATTGAGTGCCTACTATACGTCAACATGCTTCTAGACTATTTTAGACATAGCAATGAAAAAAAACACAACATTTTCTGCCTCCATGAGCTTAAATTCTAGTAGGAATTCAAGCTTTCCTGTTCATTCAAGCTTTCTTTTGGAGATGGGTTGCATTTCATAACATAAAGGAAGTTGTTGCATCTGAGGAAGAATCACATTTGGATGGGCAGAGACGACTGACTGCGGAGAGTGAGGGCCTTGTGGGCAGTGTGTTTGGGGGCCAGGGAGAAAACCTGCTTGAAGGGATCAGTGGTCACAAGGGGGCAGGCACTGAGACTGAGGCTAGGGGTGCTCTCTCCAGGGCAAGGAGTCCTTCACAAAGGCAGCAAATATCGTAACCGACTGAAGCACAAGAATCCAGTATGTGCTATTAGGAGAATCTTTAAAGTGTAAATAGGTGAAGGGCATTAAGAGGTACACACCTCCAGTTATAAAATAAATGAGCTATGGGGATGTAATACACAGCGTAAGGGATAACAATAACAAAGTCAATAACACTGATAACTTTATATGGGGACACATGGGTACTAGAATATTGTTGATCATCTCATAATGTATGCAAATGTCACATCACTAGGTAGTACACCTGAAACATAGGATTGTAAGTCAATTATGTTTCAGTTTTTTTAAAAAGTGTACAGTTTTGTGCAATTTAGGAATATCCTTCGGGCACCATCAGCTGGAGCCACTCCAGGTTGTTCTTTGTGGGTCTCAGCCATGGGTCCTGTTTCTGCACTTAGGGCAGGGAGATTTGATGCTTTTGATCTCTGATCAATAAACCAGCTCGAGCTGTGCTCAGGACCGCACAGCTGGAGGATGAGGGAACAGCTGTCCCCTTGGAGGGTGTGAGGGTGTCGCCTGGAGAACTGCTCCTCTCTTAACTGAATCCCTCTCCCCCTCAGCCTGCCTTCAAAGGCCTCACCTTCACCGATCTGCCCCTGTGCTTACAACTAAACATCATGCAAAGGCTGAGCGATGGCCGCGACCTGGTCAGTCTGGGCCAGGTGGCCCCCGACCTGCACGTGCTCAGTGAGGACCGGCTGTTATGGAAGAAACTCTGCCAGTACCACTTCTCCGAGCGGCAGGTGGGTGGCACCCAGCAGCCATTCCTTCCTTCTCTCCCTCTCTGCCCCTACCTCAAGCTTCCTTGGCATCCTTCTCAAGCTTGAAGTAGAGGAGCCCACCATCCAGGGCTTCCTGCTTTAACTGAAAAACAATAGTCCAAGGAGTTTCTAAAGAAAACGTGTGAGATTTTTCTTGTGTTTCAATACGTGGAAAAAACGTATTCTTAACATATTCCATTTTACAGCTTGCTCTTAAAAAAAAAAATCCTAAATTAGCACCAGTCCTTCTTTTCTATAACAAAGTAACTTACACTTTTATGACATATTATAGCTAAACTACTTTTACTGATATTATTTCATATAATGACCCAGGGAAGGTTAGATATCATTGTGCTCACTTTAAGCAGATGAAAGGACTAAGGCCACAAGTGGCTAAGTGATAAATCCCAATTAGTGGAGTGCTCTCTAAGCGAGGAAACTGGCCTTGGATTTCAGTTTGGGCCTTCTGACCCCAGCTCTAGGCCTCTCTCCCCTCCTCATGCTGCCTCAGATTTTTTTTTTCCCAACTTCTTTATCCAGAAGTGTAAGTTCAACAAGTTCTGTTCAGGAAGCCACTAATATTTAGATATAAAATAGAGCCACTGTGCCAAGCAGTCACTGCCTCTCCCTGGAAATAATCACTCAAGTCTATAGCAAAGAGAAGATTGAAGCTGTTTACTGAGATCGCCTAAACCTTCCAGGGCCATCCAAATGCAATTAAGTAAAGGTTGCCCGTGAGATGTCACCAGCCACCTGTTTCTTTTAAGAGTGCTTAAAAGCTACTGTTTCCTGGGTAGAACTCAGAAGCTACTTCTTTATATCTTTGCTATTTTTCCCTGAGCTATTGCCAGGGTATAGATGAAAAAGGGGGAAGGGGAGCAGGAGCAGAACTTTTCAGAACTACTTTCCTTTGACGTTTAAAAAAATTTTTTTAATTTCTTAAAATTAAAAAAATTAATTAAAAATTTTTAAATTTTTTGGCAGAGGTAAGGTAATTAGGTTTATTTATGTGGTTATTTTAATTTTTTTAATGGAGGTAGTAGGGATTGAACCCAGGACCTCACATATGCTAAGCACATACTCTACCACTGAGCTATACCCTCCGTCTTCTTTCTCTGATATTCAGATCCGCAAGCGATTAATTTTGTCAGACAAAGGACAACTGGATTGGAAGAAGATGTATTTTAAACTTGTGCGATGTTACCCACGCAAGGAGCAGTACGGAGACACCCTTCAGCTTTGCAGACACTGCCACATTCTCTCCTGGAAGGTACGTGTATCAGAGGTGTCTGTCACACACCCCCAGCCCAGCCCCTACGAGCCGATAGCGCCAGCATGATGTTCCTGCTCTCCACTACTGTAGCCCCCAGCTGAAGGTGAAGATAAAACTGATTCAGTTCCTAGAGAGAGGAACTTTTAAAGATCTTCATTTCCTTCACCCCCTTGTGTTTATTTTTTTCTGCAACCCACTCACCCCCAAACTCCCCCATCTCTCTGTGCACAGGTGCACATACACGCACGCACAGCCCTTCAATTTTTCCATAGTGCGTGGCATTCATGACAGAGGAATGTTGTTTTGAGGTTGGACAGTGCCTTACGGTGCTACAAGCCAGTGAGACGCCGCCGAGAACTCCCACCTAACCGTGATGTTCCTTTCCAGGGCACCGATCACCCGTGCACAGCCAATAACCCCGAGAGCTGCTCCATTTCACTTTCACCCCAGGACTTTATCAACTTGTTCAAGTTCTGAATACCAACACACGACAGCACCCCAGAAGGGGTTCCCCTGCTGATTGGATGGTTGTGAATACAGAGTTTGGACACTTCGTTTGTAAATAGTGTACATTTTAAACACTGGCTCAAAACTTCTAAGATAAGTCATTGACAGGACATTGGAGGGGAGAGATGCAGTTGCTGGCTGGGAATTTCAGCATATGGACTTCTCATTAGAATTGGTATAAAAAAGCAGAAATCCTGTAAATAAACTTTTTCCCCTAATGATTTGCCAGCAAGACTATAAGGGCAGGAATTCTATTTCATCGGTGAAAATGGAATTCTCTTGCTGTTCACTGAAACTCCTTTATAGTTCCCTAGAGATGTGGAAGAAAGGGGGGCAAAACTCGAATGCAAGATAGAAGGCTCTTTGTTTACAATGTGAAAACGTGTCGGAAAGAAGAAGAACTACTATGAGAAATCCCTGGGCTTTTGGTTTTGATTTGGGGTTTGTTTTGAAAAGACAAAGGAAGTACCACTCATCTTAAACCCGCATGGGTACAGGGCCTTATCTTCTGAAGATATCACACAATAGTCTACCTCGGAAAGCTACAATGCTCGCTCTGACAAAGTGCATTGTCCAGTAGGCAGTATCTGTTTTTCTTGTTTCTTCATCATATAAAAAGTGATTCAAAGCAGGAAGAGATACCGGAGGCAATCCTCATCATATGTCAGACTTCCTTTTTAGACAAATGGGGCACTCTGGGGTTGCCTCTTTTTCTAGAACGACCCCAAAGCACACACGCCTTTTTCCTTTTCATGTTGTAGCTCATTCAGGGCAACATAAGGCCAATCAATTAAAAACAGTCCCAGAGGAAATCCTGCCACAGAAAAGATGGGATTAGTCACCCAATAGCTGTGAAGACTTTCTGATTCCTGTTTCACTTCTGGCCTTGTCTGGGTTCCTGGGGTATCTTCACGGATAAGCCTATCTCTGGGGGCTGTTTGGAGCCAGCGTGCTGATAAAGGCTTGTAAAACAGGTTTTACGTATCAGCTGCTGTTCCTCTTGCTGGGTGATGAGTTGAGGAGTTTTCTTTACACCTAACTTCAAAATTCAGTCAACCCGAGCTAGGGCTTCTTGCAAGGATGATAAAGTAAAGCCTGGAGTTCCAGCCAGATAGGGAGCAGAGGTGCCGTGAGTTCATCCTGAATTTGCTCCACGCCCCAGGGCAGCCTGCTCGGCAGACACCTGCAGGTAACTATGTGGAAGATGGAAATCTCAGGACTTAAGGAGTCAATATTCCTGGGAGGGAATGGGGGATGTTCTTGTTTTTTACTTTTTTATAGAACTCTGCTTTTCTACCACAATGTACATATTTTTTGCAGTTGTAACTGCTTTCCTTTTTTTTTTTTTCTTGTAAATATAGTGGCCACCCTGTGTGACCTTGGCAAGTAAGTGAAGCAGAAATAGGAAATTAGTTCACATGTACGTTGAAGAACAGTGTATTCTTAGGGGTTGAACTTGTGGGGTGACCTGGATCAGGAAAGATGATTAAGAACGTACAAAAACAAGCCAAGGGACCAGCTAGTGATGTAGGAGCCCCTCATGCCCTTCCCTCAAAGCACAACCCAAGTACCAGCGTTCGGAAGAAAACGCGACTGCTGGTCACTATTCCTCACGCTTTGCAAGGTCTGTGCCTCCTCCAGGGTTCCTCGGTCTTGTTTTTCATTATCACCTCCCCCCACCCCAAGAAGAAAAAAGTAAATTGAACTTCAGTTCTGAAAAAAAAAAAAAAGTAAATATTAAAGAATAAGATCTCGTTGGGTAAGGTTGAGTTTGGAGGGCCACGAACCCCTGTAACATGTAACGGGGATTTTTTTTGCCCCCTTTTCTCCCTGCACCCCATCCCCTCCCTGAGACAAGGTCATGTTGAGAATGCAGAGTCCAGACTGTGGACTAAAAAGCTCATTCTTCCATAATTCAGGCATGTTCTCTCAAAGGTCTCAACTTCTTGTAAGATGTAGGGGGAGCCGGCTTTGTCGTTGCTGTGAGAGCTCTGGTGCCTTTGACTCTAGCATTTTTAGGCCTTCATGGCCCTCCACGTCTTGCCCCCAACTCATCTGGCTCTTCGTGCTGATCAAGCCAGGGGAGTCTCCTCAGCACCTTCAGGTTTGCAGCCCCAGAAAAGTTGCCTGCTTTGACAGTCAGCATGAAACGAGCGAACCAGTGTCACACGGACTGCCCGCGGTGCTCAGGACTGCACAACCCGCCCCAGGCAGCGGGAGCATCTGTGCACCACGACCCCACCGCAACGGACAGGCTGGCGGTTTTCTGAAACGCTTACCCAGATGGTGCCTCCGGACTCTCCCCATCTCCTTTGGTGTAATTGGAGGTAGTGTGTGACAAGAGTCAAGGAGAATGTTTAAGGAAAAGAAAAGAAGAAACCATCATTTGTGGTTCCCTCTCATTAGAAGAGGAGGATAAGGAAGGAACTGGCAGGTGGAGAGGGAGCGGGGAAGGAGTAGAAGGGGCGTGTCTTTGATGCTATGGTTTGTGTGAGGTCGGTGGGTATGAGCATCTGAGTTGGTGCCATGGGGGTAGCTGTGAAGTATGGCCAAAGCCTTACATATAAGTAAAGTTAAAAAGAAAACGCTTATTTCCTGGGCACTAATGTCTATAGAATGTCTAGTGGCAAACCCTTCCAGGACAACCTGACCTAAAAACCAAAAACAAAGAATCCCTGTCTCAGAGCTGCTGGCCTAAAAGCCAGAAGGGACAGGACGCTCTGTTCTCTTTGCTGTACCTACCTACCCCCACCCCAACCCTATAAAGCAGAATTCAAAATTGATGTCAAATATGAACGTAACCTGGACTTCCAGGGAAGCAAAGAGCTTTGTCCAGGGAGCAGATCCACTGGGGTGTCATGACTTGGTTCAACTCAGAGGTTTCTGAGCAGTGATCCCACAGTTTCTTGAGAATCAGGCACAGCATTTGAGGAAAGGAGACTTTGCGAAAGCCCAGGAGGGCAGACTTTATAGCAGGATCCAGACATTTTAAACTAGATCGCGTTATTGTTACTCAGTGCAGACAGATCAGTCATGTGGGAGGATGGTGGCACAAACGACAAGGTAAAGGCATCCCTCATTTCAAAAAGGTCAGTTGGGAGAGGACCTTTGTTTAGTGATGATCAATTTTCTACTGAGGTGGCTCAGAGGAGATATTTTGGATGGGCTGGGTTGACACTGCAAAACTGTTAAAGCAAGAACCGGGCGTTCCTTGGCAATGATGAAGGAAGGTAAGGAGTGTGTGTTGCGTTATCGCCACAGTTCTCTATTTAAAAACTATTTTTCAAGAGGAGCTTGCAATTAACAGAGGCTCCTTGTTTTCCGTTGTCTCTATGTGGGAGAAGAGAAAAAGCTTGGAATTTCATTTGTCTAAGCAAGTGGTGTGATTTACAAGAAGTTCAGTCATTTCAACAGTATATCATGCTTAGCGTTCAATACAATGTTTATCATAAAATATGCACCTGAGTTTATATTTTTCTGCCAGGCTGTACGGCCATAATGTCTTGCTATGCAAACACTCTATTTTATGTGTGAATTTTTTTAACTGTAATTTAATGTGTGAATTTTTTTTAAACTAAACTCTATCATCATTTTCTATGTTGACATCTGCTGTTTTTTGTTATTGTTGTTTTTAATCTGTTTCCAATTCTCTAAGTCTGTGAACCATCCCTCTGACTGGATGCTGGCCTAAAACCTTATTAGTGTTTAAACAGACCTCAGAAACACCCTGAACCTCTAGGCAAACACAGAGATGGGGCTTTTTGATATATCTTGGGCCCCTGAGGTCTTCAACAAACAAAATCATAATTCCTTTACACTCAGCGTTTTCTGTGGATGCTTTCTTTTGTGTTTTATTAAGAGTCAACCCTCCGTGGTTTTCCAAAGGAAGGAAGCTTCTCCCCCAGACTTTAGTGCTGGAAGGGAGGCTAGAGATGCTGGAGTCTGGCACTCCTCTGCCTTTCAAGATGAGGTAGTGGGTCCAGAATATTTAGGGGACGTGCTTCAGCCCACTTGGTACTCAGCAATGGACCTAAGCGTAAACCTGGAACTTTCTGAGGCTTGACTTTGTGCCCCCTGCCCCAGCACCTTTTGTTGTGGCTGGACACCCAGGACACCTGACCTGATTCTTCTCAAGACCTTCACTGTGGGACAGCAAGTTTGTATCCACTGTTAGGTGTCTGGCCATTAACTTTTCCAAACATTTAAGTCCCTGATTCTTCCGGGAGAAGTTAAGGAGCCACTTAATGATTTTACAGAACTTTTGTGAGTACAGCATACTAGTGAGTACAATCTGCTTGCTCTAAAGTAAGCAACATATTTTGATAAATTCATTTTCCCCTGGGTACTTAGATTTTAATTATAAAGGTGGCCCCTGAGACAGGTAACGGCTGAGCAGCTGGCTTGCTTTCTAGAAACTGAGGTTCTGATGGTAACCAAGTAGGTATTTCCTCTCCTCTTAGACTAAGAGGTACATTTAATCCACCCCTCTCATCTACTGGTCCTCTGGTACCTGCAGTGAGCTCCAGTGAGCTTCCAGAAGATCACTTTCTGCTAAACCTCACCTTCACCAAGCAAAGGGGGATAATTCCACATGGCGGCAAGGAGCAAGGGACCATGATATTCATGACTTTGTCTGCTAGGCATTTTTCAAAGTGTCCTTGAACTCAGCAAACAAAGCTTCCTGAGAGATCTCTCAAAACTTAGGCCCTGCTCCATTTGGCCAAATATGGGTGGCTGCTTCAAAACTCGAAACTTCTTGAAACTCCATCTGCTACAACTTTACTTCTGGAGGTTGAACATGACTTTTTCTGTCTTTGAGTATAGAAATGTTTGTTTTGTTAACGATACACAAGTCTGTTAAACAGAAAGCTCTAAGCAGCGCTCTACACTTGAGAACTCTTGGCGCCATCTTTATTCTACCAAGTGCCAATCACCCTGGCTAAAGGGGGTGTATATTAAAGTCCAAATCCTAAGCTTAGAAGCTTTAATGTACTTTTTTTTTAAATGAAAAATACTATAGGTGGTTGGATATTGTAACTAAAAGTATAAGGTTAGACCAAGTACATGCAAAGATGTTTATTTAATATTGTGTGGGCTGAGTCCTTCTGTATAAATTATTTGCACCCTCTTCTTGCATGATGAACTGATTTTTTTATAGTTGTTTGTACCAGACAGTGGCATATTTTTGTAAAAATTTTTTTGACACTGAATTGCAATAAAATGTTTTTCCAACAACACACACTGGTGCATTTTTTGGTGTGCGTCAGTTCAAGTTGGCTTCTTATCAAACTGAGTATGTTTATCTTTTGCTGAGTGAGACTTACATTTCTTCTCCCAGAAACTTATCGTTGTTGTAAAATTTCTAGGAATACACAGAAAAATAAGCTTGCTGCTGAGTACCAACCTGAGTCAGAAATACAGCATTACGCATCCATAAATGGGATAGATATTTCCACTTACTGTTCATAAAGTAGAATGATTAGGGAATAATGAACTTTAAAGCCAATACCAATGTCCTCATCAACAGATGTTTACTGAACAGCTATTTTACACTAGACTGTGCAAGGCTCTGGGCACGGGATGGTGAACGAGACAGATGAGGTCCCTGCCTTAATGGAATCTAGATTTCTTGTGGGAAAGAAAACAAAGTAGGGGACAAGGTTAATTTGTCATAAACTCTATGAAGGGAATAAACAAGGGGCTGAGATGCAGAGCAGCAAGGCGGGGGCAGGGGACAGGGGCTCTCTGAGGAAGGGATGTTGAAGCTGAGACCTGAAGGGTGAAAAGGAGCCGCCCTTGGAAGATGAGATCATGTGCATTCCAGAAAGAGGAAACGGCTTGTGCAAGGTTCACATCATGGTCCTGCCACTTACCCGCCGTGTGACTTTTGTCACCTTACTTAACCTCTCTCTGTCTCAATGTCCTCAACTCCAAAATGTTGATAGTAAACCTATCTCTTATGGCTGTGAGGGATAAGTGAACTAGTTCAGGTGAGGTGTTTGGAGCCAGACACATCATAAGAACTCAACAAACATTAACAATTACAGTTCCTTGAGCAACAAGAGCCCAAGAATCGGGTTAGGAATTGCGCCGCGTTCCCAGTTGGGTGTGATCTGCTCGGGTGACTACCTTGTGGGTGACTGACTGACTCAACACATGCACTCTGGAACACGCCCTGGTCCTGCCACTAAGTCTCCACCAGAATGTGACATACAAGGCACCTGAGAATAATTAGAGATTTTTTTTAATTCCCAACAAGATCACAAAATCTCACCATTCCCTAAGTATCCCATGCATTCTTTGCTCAGGCTGTTCCACCCACCTAGAACGCTCTTCCCCTGCCCCTCTGCCTGGTAAGCATCTTTTGCTCCTTAGAACCACCTCCTGGCTGAAGTATCCTCCAACTGAGTAAATCTCATCTTCTGTAACACTTTTTTTGCACATGGACTTTGTTACACTGTAATCTTATTTGTACCTAGCACAGTGCCAGGGCTGAATGAATTAATAAACCCACACATATATTCATAAAATATTTTTGAAAGGCTCACTTATAACCACAGACTTACCCTGGACTAGAATAAGAATCATGTGCATAGAACTATTTATAGCTTCTTGGTTAAAAATTAATGGTAGTTGAAAAAGTAACCAATGTGGATACCTAGTGTTCATTAAAGTTTCTTTTAAGTTCAACCGAATCTTAGTAAGTCTAGTAAATATTCATACAATATAAGAGAGTCTTTTATTACTGTTTGATAAACTCAAATTGAACAGACTAAACAAGTCCCTTTCACAAACAATAAAATTCCTTTAAACATTTTAAAGCTGCAGTTATAACTCTAATGCATTTGCTTTTTTATAAGCAGTCCAAATACCTGTTCAGAGAAGCATCAACTCTAATAAGCAAAACATTCCTTAGTAAATTAATAACTTACAAATTTAGTAAATTAAACATAAATATATCTCAAAATCCCCTTTTTAAAAAAACCTCTAACATTGTTAAAGGTAGTGAAATTATTATACCTTTTCATTAAAAAGCATATCTTACACTAATAGCTTATTTTAAATGGAAATCATAAAGCTACTATGGTGGGCAGAGTAATAGTTCCCCAAAAAAACAAGGAATGAAAGCAATGACTATGTTCTGGGAAAGGCAAGGAAACAATCCTCCCTAAAGCCTGTACAAAGAAACAGCCCTGTTGATACCTTCACCTTGGCCCAGTGAGACCTCTGTCAGACTTCTGAACTTCTGATGAATCTGGGTTGTTTTAAGCCACTAAATTTGTGGTAATTTGTGACAGTCATACAGGAAACTAAGACAGTGAATCTGACAGATACTCTACCTCTGCCCCATCAGACAAATTCCCACTGACCCTTCTGGTGCATGTCCCCCATCCCACCCCGAGTGAGGGTCTGTCTGCAAATGCCTAATTCAGAAGAGTGAGTTATTCTGCTGCCCAGATATGTGGCTCTGCAGAGCCTGCCCGGGGTAGGTGTAAACTTGTCTCCCTCCCATTCTACAGAGGCTTCATTGAGGCTGACACCAATCACATCTCTGCCCAAGAAGCATCACAAAAAAATCAGCATTTCCAGTTCTCGCCAATGAGCCATGTTTATGAAGTGGCAGTGTCCTGGCCACTGGAGCAGCCATTCAGAAGTGTGAGCTCAGCCCTCGCTCTCAGAGAACTTTACCAACCTGGTCCCTAGGTGGGCACAAGAATGGATATCAACTACAACACATGATCCAAAGTTCTAAGTGCTCTAGTGAGGGACAAAGTATCAGGGGAGTTCAGAGGGGAAGAACTGAGTTTGTGCTTCTGAGAAGGAGAACAGTGTAGGATAAGACACAAGCCTACCATGTACTCTTCCTGGATCAGTATGGACAGGAGCTCCTCCTTTGAAATTGGGAAGCCAGGCACCATGGCTTAAGAGCCACAGATCAAGACTTACCACCAAGCCCATTTGGTGGTGTCAAAGGTTTCTTGAAAGTAAGAAACAAACAAAAAACCACTGAAGTTTGGGCAGATTTTCCTTTTGGAGGGAACTAAAGCTCTCTGTGTTCCCTGGGGTCCCAGTGCCTAAACCTCACTGCCAGTCTTCTAGAAAACTAACAGAAGCCCAAATGAACCCCAGATCCCTCCAAGGAGCCCTGCAGGAGTCATTTTATGTGTCAGCCTGGCAAGGCCATGGTACTCATCATGTTTGGTCAAATGTCAAACTAGATACTGCTGTGGAGGTTATTTTTTAGATGTGATTAACATTATATCAGTAACCTTAAGTAAAAAAAATGACCCTCCATGATGTGGATGGGCCTCGTCCAATCAGTTGAAGGCCTTGAGAGAAAAAGACTGAGTTCCCCCTTCCCCAAAGGAAGGAATTCTGCCTCTAGACTCAAAACTGCAGCAGTGATTCTTCTCCAGTCTCCAGTCTCCAGTCTGCTGGCCTGCCCTGAAGATTTTGGACTTGCCAGCCCCACAATTGCATAAGCCAGTTCCTTAAAACAAATAAATCTTTACAGATAGGTTTTAAAAAACAAAATGTTTTATTTTACAGAATAAAATCTATATATATATATATATATATATATATATATCTGGGGGTTACTATATATATCTATATAGAGATGGAGAGAGAGAGAAATACATCCTATTGGTTCTGTTCCTCTGGCAAATTCTAACACATACAAGCTCCTAGAAAGAGAACAAAGGCAAGGAAAGTCTAGAGGGAGGCCTCAGAGGGCAAGTGAGAAAGGGAGAGAGCAGAATCTAGTGGCTATAAGAGGCAGTTAGCCAGCTACCACATCCTGAGAAATCATACTTGGCAGATGCCACAGAGCGCAAGGGTACAGTCACTCTTAACACACATAAGAGTATTTGAGTGGCTCCCCCTTCTTTGTACTTTTTAAACTTGCATTCAATGGTTTTAATTTGACTTCACTATTTTGTTTTGCTCTTAATTTCAAAATTATTCCAAGGAGCCCCTACTTCCTCCAGAGAGGCAGCAAGACACAGAGATCAAGAGCAAAGAATCTGCAGCCAACCTGCCCGGGTTCGAGCTGCCTCTTCCTGGGTGTACTGGGCACTGTGCCAAACCCTGACCGCCTCAGCACCCCCAATCTGTAAAATAGGGATGATGACAGCACCTGCAGCATGGAACTGCTGTGCAGAGTAACTGAGTTGGTACATTTCACATGACTGATATGTTCTGTGTACATTTCACATGACTAATACGTTCCGTGTCTGCGTCAGTTAGCACAGTGCTTAACACAGAATAAGCTTTAGATAAACGTTTGTTATTATTACTCACAAGCCCACTTTCCTTTTGTTTTGTTTTTTTTTCTTTGCATTATGTGCTCCAGGCAGGAAAACCATGTAGCCTTACTACCTCTAAAGAGAAACATAATGACTAAATCAATGACCCCCACAATTCAGGCCTTTGCTTATTGTTTAAGCCGGTGGTCTCCAACCATCCCATCAGTAAACATTTTTTAAGCATAAACCCAATATATGTGTATTTATTTATGATGTACTGCCAGGCAGTACTATCATTAACTAATATTTCAAAGCATAACATTTATGAGGAGAGTCATCGTTAGTAATAATGGGCGTAAATCCATATTGCAAACAGTTGTGACCATTATGAACTTCTTGGCCAATTTTTGGTCAGATCTTGTTAGCTTATCATTTAGTCTAAAGCAGCCAGTGAAGAGTGTCTCCTAAGAGCCATGTTAGTCCTGAATTTTCTTGTTCCTTTGTGTCTGCAATCATAGTATCTTCACTCTGCTGTTTCTTCACAAGAACCTAAGAAACTTCTTTTAATAAAGCATTTGTCCATTTTGTGAGACTTTGTTTTACTTAAAACCAGTTACACTGTAATCCATAAATCCATTTAGCCAGGCATACAGAAGTTACAATATGTCACAACACACTGAAAACAAATGATCGACTTTGGGTGCTGCTGGCCTCCACTCCCCATTGGGGCCAAGGTGCCTTGGGTACTGACTGACGTCTGATGGATGGATGGAAAGGACCACTGTCAATCCAGACATTAAACGTTTGCAAAGCTTTTGTGCTGATTGTTTTGTTTGTCCCCAAAGATCCATCCTCCTCATCTCTGCCCTGCTCTGTGCCCTGAGGGCTGACCACAAAGGGCTGCATCTCCCAGCTCTCTTGTCAGTTGGCATCTGGTTGGGTTTTCCCAGTGGGAGGTGCTGGCAGAAACCAGAGCCGAGAGAGAAAGAGTTCAGGGTCTTTCTTGCGTGCTCACTCCTGGCTGGCCCCTGGCCTCTGGCAAAAGCCACGTCCCTCCTCCACATAAACCCTCCTTATGGCTCCAGCCATCACAAGGCTCCTCTCCAAACCAGGAAAAAGTCATTCTCATTGTTGCTCACCTCTGAGGGCCTCGGCAGCTTTTGTGTTCCCTTAACCCTGCCCACACCTGTCCAAGTAGTCCCTGCCAAGGAACGAACAAGATTATTTCCTGCCAGAAGCCTCATTGATAATTATTTTACTTCCTACTCTTTAGCAGAGAAATCAATGGAAGTTTTCATTTTTTTCCTTCCAGCACCTCACTTTGGAGCCTATTCTGATGATCAAGCCAAATCACTTTCCTGATCAGTGTGAATGGAAGCCTTAAGAATCCCATCACCTCTGCTCAAGTCAACACCCCGGTGGAAAAGAGATGGGTGCCAGAATGAACTCTGGGTAGCCAGTCAGCAGACCTGGCTTCCACACAGGGCTCTGTCACCACCGGGATGAACCCGAGGGAAGCCACTTACTCTCTGACTCAGTTTCCTCATCTGTAACAGGAAGGCAGGTTGGATTAGCTAGCCTCTAGGTCCCTTTTAGCTCAAATAGCCTTTTGTGATTTTAGGAAATCATACATTAGTTCAGATGAAACCATGTTATTTTTGTATTTTTGTTTTATTTCTTGTTTTTCTACTTCAACACTCTCCCCACCAGCTCCCCACACCCACGACAAGCATGTACACACCCTCCACCAGTTAGAAGTTTCCTTGGGTGAAAATCCTTTAAGTTCTATGAACTCCTAGGTAATAAGAAATAAGGAAGCCCAGAGGCAACATCAATAATACATTGAATCCAACTCTTTGCCAAACGTATTCAAGAACATTATTCTTTTTAACTGTCATTGCAACCCTGTAAGGTAGACACCAGTATTACCCTCACTTCACAAATGTGGAAACTGGCGAGGCTCAGAGAACTCAGGGTGCTCGGCTGTAGCCGGCTCACGGGAGCTGAGCTGAATGGGTTCATCTCTTCCCAACCTGACATTCAGTGACATTTTGGTAACTTAAAATCAGCCATAGTGGGAATATTTACACCCAGAAATCAGCAAAAGCAACAAATCAGAGCTTTTTTAGTTTTTTTCTGAGAGCTGATTTTTAAACATTTACTATCACACACTCTGGTCACACAGTTACCAAACCACAGAGGTAGGTTTTAAGCTCAAATCTGACTGGCCCTAACCCTGGTGTCCTTTTATGGCTCTGCACTGTCTTTCCCACACAGCACCTCATACAATACCTCGTGAAGAGTCCTTATGAAATACGTATTTCCTACACCAGATGCCCCAGAGCCTCTGGGACCACCCTTCATTAGCCTTGCCACCCAAACGGTCTTTCTTTTAGAGGAAGACTTGCCAACAAGCCGCTGAAAGAATTCTTGGCTTGTGCGCACAGCCCTGCCACTGGGAGGCGGGAACAGATTATACACAGCACTGCCCTGTGTCCATTCCCCTCCGTATATGAACACAACCTCCTCCCTTCTCCCAGTTAGTCTGCCCCTCTTTCTAGGCTGGGCATTTCATCACTCTGGAGTGCTTCAGCACGAGTGTGATTTTAACCTGAAACAAAACAAAGGACAGAGGGGAGAAACCTTGAATTCAGGCAACCCTAAAACCATGAACTTCATAGATTCAAAGAAATTAAACCTGACAGAGACCTCAAGAGGTGATCTGGCCCCACTTCTACCACATTCCTAATAGACCTCATTCCCTCCCCCATCTACAGATGAGACAACTAAGGATTAGAAATGGTAATGATCTGCCAAAACACTTCATAGAGGATCCTACTCTGTAATTTGCTAATAACTGTAATAGGATGTTGAGTGGGTTTTTCTTATCCCAGAACTTTGGTGTTTTTTTTTTTTCCCATTATGTCATTATGTGTTCATTTTAACTAGTTCAACTATCACAGGTCATCTCACTTCCTAGTTCTGGAAAAGTTCTTTTTCAAGGCCTTCTAACATGGGCCACATTCCTTAACTCAAAGAGTAGTTGCCTAACCTATAATGAAAAAGAATATGGAAAGGAATATATATATGTGTGTGTATATATATAACACACATATATATAACTGAAACACTATGCTCTACACCACAAAGTACATATCATTATAAACCAGCTATACCTCAATTCAAAATTTTTTTATTAAAAAATAATTTTAAAAATAATAAAAAGAATTTTAAAAGAGTAGTTGCCTAGGCATATAACTGAGAAAAAACCTCCAGTCACTTTAATTTCTCAGGATATACAGTTCACAGAGTCATGGCTACAGGTGTGAAGGGACACACATTAAAGATATACATTAAACTTTGTGGTCTGTTTCATAGAATTGCTTGTGAAATAAAGTGTGTGTCTCCTATATTATCCCTGGAAGATTTTTTTTTTTTTTAAGTTTGGAAATGCCTCTAGTTTTGTTCTGGAGTTTTTTTCCCACCTTTTTTGAGTCACAATTAATATAACATAGTGTAAGGTTAAGGTATTCAATGTGATGATTTGGTACACATGTATATTGCTAAATGATACCACAATTAGGGTAGTTAACACCTTTGTCACCTCACATAATTACCATTTTTTGGTGTATGTAGTGAAAACATTTAGAATCTACTATTAGATAATACCTTGTTAACTACGGTCACCATGCTGTACATTAGATTCCCAGAGCTTATTCTTTCTTGTAACTAGAAGTTTGTACCATTTGACCAACAGCTCGCCATTTCCTCCACCTCCTAGCCCCTGCCTGTTTCCACAAGTTCAGCATTTTTAGATTCCACATATAAGGAGATCATATAGCATTTGTCTTTCTCTGTCTACTTATTTTACTTAGCATAATGCCCTCAAGGTCCATCCATGTTGTCACCAACGGGAAGATTTCCTTCTTTTTCACAGCTGAATAATACTCCATCACACACACACACACACACACACACACACACATCACATCACATCTTCTTTATCCATTCATCTGTCAACGAACACTTAGTTTCCTTCCATGTCTTGGCTATTGTGAACAACGCTGCAGTGAAGTCCCAGAACTTAGGCTAAAGCTCAGTGCAGAGGACAAATGGCACTAAGTATCCAAACATTCTAAATTCAACAGTTAGAGCCAGCCACCTCCTTAAAGGGCTTATGGAGAAGCCAGAATCAACTCCATTCCCTCCGTCCTCTGAAACGGTGAAATAGGATGAGTGAAGAGAGGGCAGGACAGTGTTCATGAAAAGAGCCTATTCCCTCCCCTAAGTCACAGCAGGGTGTCCAGGAGAATTATTCTGAAAGCCCAGGAGTTCCAGTGATTTGGAAGACGGGCATTTCATTCCCCTATGGATGGCTGTCAACTGTTAACTGGGGCAGAGGAAGAGAGACTTGGAGAGGACACTGGCCTGCAAGACGGAGGGGTAGCAAGGTACCCTGCACTGTCCCCAGTGGCATACAAGGGTGTGCAAGTTTTCCTTGGGTGGAGTGGACACCAAGAAAGTAGCTGGGCTTTAGCCACCTCTGCATCTCATTAAGAGGGTGTCCCCTAGGTCAGTGGCCCCAGCAGCCACTGAAGGCATGGGGACTGACACGGGGTCAGAGGAAGAGGTTGTATTGGGGCCAGCCCTCCACAGATAAGGCTGTAGGGAAGACTCCCAAAGGGGCCTCCAAAGGACTGGCTCACACAAAGGAGAACCAGCTTTGGGCACCTGCCCCAGAGAGAACCGGCCGCAAATTAGCTGGAGATGCAGCAACAACCAAGTAAGATCAAACCTCTGCGCACCCCTCATCCCCACCCTCCTACCCCTCACCCTCCATCTAAGCTCCAGGAGGAGAAACGGCCATGGGGAAACCAGCGGCCACAGCTGCGGGGAGGAGAGGAGAGCGGAGGAAGGAAGCGGAGAGAGATGTTATACAATGAACCGGGCTGAGGCTCAGACTGTAATGAGACTGCTAAGAACCAGCAGGAACTGAAAAGCTGCAGAATTTGGCCTGAAGGTCATAGGAAGCTGTTCCCTCCCTCGAAGCCTCAGTATAAGTCCCATATGGTTGGGAGCCAATACTGAAAAAAATTTTTTTTTCATATTGATTCCCCGAGCTGCTACTTCCCATTAATCTAGTTCCAATTTATTCAACATTATTTACCTACTATGTGCCTGGTACTACTGAGTCAAAAAAGACAGCTAGAATCATTATATTTGAGGAGCCCACCTATTTATGGGGAAGAGCCACATAAATAAACCAACAATTTAAATATTCTACAACCAGGTATACGTGAGGTTCCGCAGAGACACAATAATATTTATCTCGAATAGACTCTTCTGTGTTTCAATTTCCTCATCTACAAAGCAATAATAATAGCACCTAGTTCACAGAACAGTTGGTTGGATTAAATAAGCTATCTTATGTAGAAAAGTGCTTGGCACAGAGTAAATTGGATACGTTTCAGTGTTCATTATTGTATATTATCATTTTTATGCTGAATAGCTAGGTACTGTTTTAAGCATGCTAAATGGTTGATTACCTCAATGATCCTATGAAATAGGTACTATTCATTATTCCCATTTTACAGACGGTAGAACTGAGGCACAGGAAGGATAAGCAGCTTGCCCAGGGACACCCAGTTGAACTGGGATTCAAAAGTAGGCTGTCTAAATCCAGAGCCTGCACTCACTGAGGAGTATAGGGGGTTAAGAGTGGCCAATTTTGCCGGGCACTTCCGGGAATGCAGAGGCGAAAGCACTTTTTCCAAAACAGCAACCGATAAAATGTAGTCCTAAAATAACTTGCAACCAAAAAGTCTGGCTCTGGACTTTTTAAAAACATTCGCATGAATTCTTCAATCCAATTTTAAATTCAAAAATTCATCATGGGGTCCTGGACAAGGAGACATGAGTTTGCTGGTTGATGTGACTGGGGCAAACTGATCCTTGAACCCTGCCTCTGGCTCTTCCTGCAGAAGGCTGTGTCCTGCCCCTCAGCCAGGTGCCCAGTGTGATTTGGGTGCCATGCCCTCCAAAGGGGAATGTAAGTCCTTCAAGTGTAGCCTGGACAAGCTACGCTTGCTCTCAGTGTTTATGTAACCATCCCAGCTCCAAAACAAGAGCTCCTGGTACTCTGTAATCACAGGCTTGCAGGCCTGTCACGGGGGAGAGAAATCATGGGTAACAGCTCCATCTGCCTGTGGAATCCAAGTTCTTTCTGGAAGCCCAAGAAAGCTCCAGGAAAAAGAATCAACAGGCCAAATCCCCTAGCACCACCATTCAAAACATCCTTTTTTATTAAATAAACCAAATTTGGCTGCCCCCAAACTGAGCATGACTGTGGCCTTGTAAATGATATCATCTCATCTGGGTAGCATTTTGTTAAATTGAGAGGCTCCTATAAAGTTCCCAGCCACATAGCCTCCGCCCCCTGCCCCCTGCAAACCTGTTCTTTAATCAGAAACAGCAAGAGAAGAGTTCAACCTGAGAAATATAAAAGACATGTTCATTAATCCATACTGTACATTAGGACTCCAGATATCAAAATCTTCCTTCTTTTTTACACACTAAATTGTGAGCTCAAGTCCAGTATTCCCATGGAGGGCTGGTGGTCCCAGCTTTCAATTCTATTGCATTCCATCAATCCTAAGATTAACATTGTTTCATTTTTTGTATATTTGAATTCAGGCTACATCTTACAGTCCATGGTGTCTTAGACTCAATGAAACACAGACTCACAACTGAAACATGTAGCCCATCAATTTTACTTTTACATCTCTCCCTGGTCAGCCCCTCCTCTCCTTCTCCACTGCCTCTCCCTGACTAGAGTCCTCAGCATCGCTTGCCTGGTAATTTACAAGAGGTGCTTAACCTGTCTCCCCATCTCCAGCCTGAACCCCTCCAACACTTCCACTCTGCTGCCCAAGAGGTCTTTCTAGAACACACTATCTAATCATATCACTTCACTGTTTATAATCATTCAATAGATAATTGTCAAATCTGGGTAACAGATAAATGAAGATTCTTTTTGCTATTTTTTTTCTAATTTGGAGTGTTTTAGTCTCAGACTGCCACAACAAAATAACACAGATGGGGCCGAAAATAACATAATTTTCTTTTTTAACAGTTCCAGTGGATGGAAAGTCTAAGATCAAGGTCTGGCAGGGTCCAGTTTCTGGTGAAGGCTCTCTTCCAGACTTGCAAACACCTATCTTCTCTCTGTGGCCACACATGATGGATACCTGTCCTCATTTAATCTTAATTTACTCCTAAAGACCCCATCTCCAAAAACAGTCACATTAAGGGGGTTAGGGCTTCAACATGTGAATTTCACGGAGACACAATTCAGTCCACAGCAGTAGGTTTGAAAACTTACATAATAAGATTTGCGAGGATCAGTGAGGATACCCTAGACTATTAACAATGGCGGCCTCAGGGTGGAGAGGGCTGCAATTTGGATGGAACCAGAAGAGAGCAGTGAAAGGGGGTTTTCACTCTTTAACCATAAAGTTATTCTGGGTTGTTCAAAAGTTTGGCAAGAGTTACTTTTGTCATTTTTATAATAATTTTTCAAATTACTTCGAGGTTTCCCATTAACACTAATCTAACACTTAAGCTCAGTGTCATGGCAGCAAGGTTGGTGATTAAGTGAAGTCCCTGCATCCGCAAAGCCTCACCAAGAGCTATACACACCTTTCTCTCTAGCTCCTCCAAACCACGTGCAGTTCCCTGAACTAACCAGCTCATTTGTGCTCCTGTGGCACGTGCTGTTCCCACTGTCTGGAATGCCCTTCCCTGTTCTGTAAACTCCTACTGTCCCTACAAAGCTCAGCTCAAATGTTTCATCATCTGTAAAGACTTCTTCGAGCATCACCCTCCCGGCAATTCCTGAGGCACTATGTCCATGGTCTCATCGTAGCCCTGACCTCGCCATATTATAATTACTTATTTGCAGAGCTGCCCCTCCCAATAAACTAAATCTTTGAAAATCTGTATTATAATTCGTTCATTTTTGTACCTACAGTGCCTAGGTCAAGGGCTGCCACATCACAGTAGTTCATTACATACACACACTGTAACTAGTACTAAAGAAATGCATTTTCTGTTCATACCCAACTGTGTTAGGTGAATTTAATTCCAATCACAATCTAGCTGACCGGAAGTAAAACTGGGTAGCTTTTGGAGAAGGTAGCTTTAAGACTAATAAAAAGTCTGCTTTTACATAGTATATAACTTGTGAATCTACAGTCAGTTTGCCCTAAAAAAAAAAAAAAAAAAGTCTAGATCTAAGGTACCTGTGGTTCATTATAATCTCCAGGGGAACATTTTTTAAAAGAAAACAAATTTGCAGTCCTCACCCTGGCTTATTAAATGAGAATCCCCAAGGATAAAATCCCCAAATCTGTAAAATCTTAAAATATCCCTGGGAATGCGGATGTAGCTAGTCCAAGCATAGGTGTTTTGGGACCTCTATTTGGGGGGAAAATAGGAAAAACAAAAAGTTTGAGTAAATTCATTTATGATACTGCGATGTCAACCTACTTTTTGTTCTTATAGTAATTGATGGACTCACTTTAATTCACATCATTTGCTTTGGAAACATGCTGCACTGAGGAGTGAATTAAGTATTAGAAACAGGTGCATTGACATCATTTATCTGCACTAGCAAAATACGAGGCATAAACCAAAGAAGTTTGAAGGCTATGCTAGAGGGAATTCACAAAAGAGACAGCAGAGGCAGGCAAGGGGCACCACTCCAAACGTCCTACTTTACTATAAACTCCAGATTAGGAGCAAACCATTCAGCCTGCCAACCTGCACTGGGCTGGATATTTTCTACTTGCTGATCTAGATCCACTCTCCACTCTTCTCCATCCTCTTTGTCACCCGAAAGGGTGACCCATGTGAACTGCATCTGTGGATCCCTTGCCTGTGGCTTCCAGTTAGAACCAGCCAATGGAAGGAAGACAAAGAGATCTGGAGGGCGACGCAGGGTGGAGGCAGATTATTTATTCGTACCTACATCTCCCTGCTATAATTAATGCCCACAAACCAAGAGGCTTAAAGCAACACAGATTTATTATTTTATAGGTCTGTAGGTCAGAAGTCTAGAATGGGAGGAATCAAGGGAGAATCCACTCCTTTGCCTTTTTCAGTTTCTAGATGCTGTCTACTTTCCTTGGCTCTTGGCCCCACATCACTCTGACCTCTGCTTCCACCATCACATCTTCTTTTCTGTCTCTGACCATCCAGCCCCCTCTTTTAAGGACTGCTTCGTCCCAGCCACCACCATTTTTTGTACAGGTAACCCCAACAGCACTCTCACCCTGTCCAGTTCATTCTCCATACAGCAGCAGATCAGATCATGTCACTCATCTATTTAGGACACTTTGGTGGGTTTCCATTTCACTTAGAATAAAACCCAATTTCTTACCTAGGGCTGGTAAGACCCTCTATGGTCTGCACCACCTATCTCTCCAGTCTCAACTCATCCCAGTCTCCTTGTTATTCTCCAGTCACACCTCATCCTCTTTCAGGCCCTTGAACTTGTCAAGTTCTTTCCCCACCTCAAAGTCTCTGTATTGATCTCTCTTCCTAGGTTCTTTCTTTTTTTACTTTTTTAAAATTAAAAAAAAAATTTTTTATTTGAAGTAGTCAGTTACAATGTGTCAATTTCTGGTGTACAGCACAATGTCCCAGTCATGCATAGACATACATATATTCTTTCTCATTAAAGGTTATTACAAGATATTGAACATAGCTCCCTGTGCTATACTAGGCTCTTTCTTAACATTAGGGCTTAAACTCCACCTACTCAAGAAAGCCTTCCTTTAACTTCCTCATGCAAAGCAGGATCTGACCTTCCCTCATCCCAGCTCCATTACTCTATATTTCAAACCTTCGATTACTTCCTTGGTGGCACCTATTACAATTTATAATGATTTTATTTGCTTGAATTTTTTTAATGTATTCTCTACTAGATTGTAAATCCATGAGCACAAGGATTATGTCTTACCTAATACTGTATACCTACTGCCTCTGAGTCCAACCAAGCAGACCCTTAATGTAATATTTGTTGTGTGTGCTACATGGCCATTTCATAGACTCTAAGGAGAAATGGTTAATAAAGCCAAAATTGCAGACTTAGTTGCTGTCTAGGCCAGTTTCCTTTACTTGTTTGCAAACTCTCTAAAGGGACCAGCTGTTGCCATCACTGTATCTCCAGCCCCATTTAATGCTGCAGGGAATGAACACATTAAATACAAATCCTCACCAGTACCATTCAATTCAATTCGGTAGCTACCTAGGAGCTGTGTATCTCACAAGGAGTGGGGTGGGGTGAGTATCATCCTCTACTTAGTAACAGAGAACAGCATTATTTCACTTATGAACATGTAAATAATAGCAGGAGTTAACTGCGATGCTTATTACTGTTGCCAGGGATTAGGTTCTTGTCTTGTCGCAGAAAGAACTCAGAGACGAGATGTAGAGGTTAAGAAAGTAAAGCGGGGATTTATTAAGGGATAGATAGTGCACTCTCACGGGGAGAGTGGGGAGGCTCAGGTGAGCGGCTGCCGTGAGCATCTTTTACAAGCTGATTACATAGAGTGTAAAAATTAATGGACAAAATATTCATTGGGGAGGGAAGGGTTTGGGGTCGTATTTCCTGATTTTCATCCCAACTCCACCTTCCCAAAGGGAGGAGGAATGCTTGTCCTTGTTTAGTCTGGATGGAAAGTTGTCATAGTGTCAGAGCATGATGGGTACTTCTAATCTGCAAGGCTAATTTTACTGAAATGAGGGCATAATGGGCAAAAGGTTACATTTGGACACTGGAGATTCCTGCCTTTTCCCACCTTTCTTTGTCAGCCTCCAGGGCACTTGTCCCCCCAAAATGTGTGCTTTCTTATCAGCCCAGAGGTTCCTGCTTTTCTTAGTCTGCCCAGGGACCCCAGGAGTTTACATGATGTATGGTTTCCTGCATTTGGCCCGTTTGCCTCCTTTTTTGCCAATTCCTGCATTTGGCTCGTTTCCCCCTTTCTCTGCTCATATCTAGCTATCTGCCTGCTCTAAAACTATGGGCCAGAAGCCATGATAAATTTGGTATATACATCATCTTACCTAATCTTCACAACAGCCCTACAACAGTACAGCATATCAAGTAAGAACATAGGGTCTAGAATCACATTGATTTGGAGTCAAATGCCGGTTCTGCTACCCTTGCAAAGTTCCTTAACATCTCTGTGCTTCCATTTCTTCATGGGTAAAATGAGGGTAACACAACTTAGGAGGGTGGTTGAGCGGATTAAATGAGATCATGTATGTGATGTGCTTAGCTCAGTGCCAGGCACACAGAAAGTATTCCATAAATGCCAGCTGTTTCTTCTTTACTTGTTCTTCTGGGCAGGGTGTGTCACTGTATGTCCTACAGCATCAAACGATGTTTCCAGCACAGAGGGAGAATGAGTTAGTCAGGCTGAGTTCCTGTCCTCTAGAAGTACACCGTCAGAGCCAGCTGCGAGCACATGCTCAGAATTCAGAAGAAGAAAGCAAACATGTTCCTCCAAATGGCTGCGTTCGTTTTATGGGCTGAGCTCAGTAAACTCATGTTCTCATTTCCTTTTCCACCAAAATAGCTATCTCTGCTCCCTGAAGAGGCCCTGGATTATTATAGTTCCTTAAATGCCCTAAAATTCTCAGGAGAGAAGGAATGTTTTTTTTTCTTTTTTTTTTAAAGCAGGCACAGCTTGGAGCTAGAAGACAAAAGGTTAAATTCTCCTAAGCTACAACAATGTAACTCATTTCCTGTTTTTCTCAACTGTCTAGACACAGATCTCATAAGCATTAGCCATGAATCCCACCATCAGGTTAAAAATAGAAGGTTTAAATATGAAATGCCCTGGTGGAGGAAAGATTGCAGGTTTCTACCTTCTTCCACAAAATGACTACTTTGAAACTGGATATTTTGTCTTTGTTGCTAGCTTTTCCGTAAGTTCTGCTGAGCTGTACTTCATTGGCCAGAGTACAGACACCTTTTTTCTAAAGAATATATTTGCCCCTCGATGAAGTAAATGTAATTTTACACCTAGGTTTTAAAAGGCATTTGAAGGCATGCCTTAGAGCAGCCCCTCTTAATAAGGAATGTGATCATAACCTACTTTTAAAATTTCAGACCAATGTAAATGTTGGTCTGAAAATTTTAAATTTTGTTCAGACCAACATTTAGACCCAAATAAATTTATACAATATAAATTGCATATGAATTTGACATGTTTACTTTTTCTTCTTCTTTTACATCTTCTGCTCCCATAAAATTGTCTGAAAAATATTTTGTTTATAATGTATAATTTTTCAGGGAAATACTTATTTTTTTAAGCTGCTTTAATAATCCCTGGACAGTATTACACAAGTGTGAAGGATCTACCATGACAAG
Source organism: Camelus ferus (assembly GCF_009834535.1). Lineage (NCBI taxonomy): Eukaryota > Metazoa > Chordata > Mammalia > Artiodactyla > Camelidae > Camelus > Camelus ferus. Next base: position 13,549,638 of record NC_045720.1, read on the forward strand.
TTTCCCGAATTTTTTGGACCATAGAGCCCTTTTATCATGATAAGCCTATTACAACCTCCCAAAACAGTATTCCATGGAAAACCAGTTTAGGAAACATGAATTGGATATTCTGATTTCAGAATTATATGAGGTCACGTCTCTTCTCTAAAACCTCAGCTATCTGAATCATAACATAAAATCGAACATAAACAAGTACTTTGACTCTGCAATATTGTAATGGACCTGTTCTCTTTATCTGGGGGAGACAAATAGAAGCCTGCCTTGCACATACATTTCCTTTAAAATGAATGTATTCACTATGGCTTTTAATATTTATACAGACTCATATTAAAATAAACATAGATGTGTGTATTAGTACACATACATATACTTTTTAGTTCTTTCCATGGAGAGGACACCCCAGTAGCAATGAGCACACCTACCACCAAGATCATGGTTTCTAAATACATTCTCCAATAAATGGAATTAGCGCTTTTTAGGGGAAAAAAAGTTTGATTCCAGGCTTCGGGGCAAGGAAAATGCAAGATACTCCTAAAAAAAGAAGGAAGTACCATAAGGTAAGAAGGCACTAAAAAATGATGGAGCATGTTGAGAGGATACAGAAGCCAACCTGATTAAGCTCCCAGTGGCCAAAGCTGGAACAACTTGAACAACAAAATAAATAATGACAGCATTAGATTATAACCCACAAAATAAAATAAATATGTATAAGCTCATTATAATATAAATAAATGGGAGAGAAGGAACAACTCTTCTTTATAGAATTCTAATTAATAAATGTAGGCATGAAGGAAATAGAAAGTCCTCAATAAGCAAACATCACATTAATCATTGTTGCTGGCAAGAATCATCCACAGATGCTAAAAACAGTATGCAAAAGTACAAGAAACTGAATATTTTCATAGTCTCAAAGTATCTCCCCAAGATATTTGTTAGCTACAAAAGGAAAAACAGTAATTACGATGGAGAAACCTGAAAGACACCATTTTAACCAAGAAGTCAAGGTTAGCAACACCAGTTACAAAGTATGTTGACATTGTGTACCTCCTGATATGGTATATGGAGAAAGATACAACACTGCTTCTCAGGTATCCTTGTCGAAATTGCATTACCTCAATTTCATCAAAGAAAACACAGACAAACCCAAATTCAAAGGACATTCCACAAAGTAACTGATGAGTTCTCTTCAAAAGTGTCAGGATCATAAAACAAAATTATAAAACTAAGTTAGAGAAGACTAAGTTAGTCTCCTTCTCATAACAAGTTCACTAGATTGCACTAGGATATTGGAAAGTTAATACGAAAACAAACAATTTCACATTAAGATCTGTAGTTTATTTAATAGTATTGTGCCAGTGTTCACTTCCTGTTTTTGATCATCATACTGTGGTTAAGATGTTAACGTTAGGGGAAGCTAGTAAAACATATATGGGAATTCTCTGTAGTATTTTTGTAACTTTAAGTCTAAAATTATTTCAAAATTTTTTAAAAGCTAAAGAGTGTTAATTGACCAAGCATTTATAATTCGGTGCCTGTGTACACCAATGACATTAATAATATTAATAGTAATAATAACATGATAAATTTTGTAAAAAGACATTCACTTCCTGACCACCTTTAATGTTACCAGGAGCTGTAGTAGGAGTTTATGTGTACTTTCCTTTGTGTGTGTGTGTGTGTGTGTGTGTGTATTTTCTTTCCTTTCATCTTCACAACCTAAGATCATGAGGTTAAGTAACATGACCAAGGTAATACTGCTGGTAAGGAGTAAGAGCTATGACATCTACTTTTGCTGTAACTTAGCAGTGAGGATGAAAGTAAATTACTTACTGCTTGAAAGAGGCTAAACAGTCAACTAAAATTATGGGCAATGCTGTGTATCTGTGCTGACAGTACTTCTGTTTCTTGTTCACATGTCTAAGACTTGAAGACATGTCACTAATGCAGAAATTCAAGAATATAAATTAATTAATACCCTAGATGAGTAATGTCCCCTTTACACTCTGAAAATTTATCTATAAAAATTCCTCAGGATCGCATGCATGCCTTGGAAGATTTTACCAAGCATTTTCGCACACATTGATTTATTGAGTACTCACAACCACCAAATAAGATAGGCTGCATTTTCGCCATTTTACAGACAAAAAGAATACTAAATCTGAAAGAGACTGAGAGATTTTTCCCTACGTATCTTCCCATCCCTCCACCCAACAGCTAACAATCCCAGTCATTTTTGTCCATTGAAATTAAGATCAACTAACCTCCAAGGTGTCCTTGAAGGAGAATAGAAGTAATGAAAGCACAGGGGTGGTAGCTGGCAAGGGGGCAGACAAATGGAAAGAAGGAAGATGTTCTGGCTAATTAATGGTTAAGAATATGCTTCTATACTCAGCTCGACCACTTTCTAGCTGTGATCCAGGCAAACTACTCTTTCTGCCTCTTTCTTCTTAACTGAAAAAAGAGATTTTAGTAAGTGGAGCAGGTTGACTAATCTTCCCCCCCAAATTCATGTCCACCCACAACTTCAGAGTGTCACCTCTGTTGGAAAGAGGGTCTTTGCAGATGTAAACAAGTTATGATAAGGTCACATACTATATAAGGACGGGCCCTAAATCCGATGACTGGTGTCCTTAGAAGAAGAAAAGACATAGGGAGAAACAGAGAGGCCATGTGAAAATGGAGACAGAAATTGTAGACACCCAACTGTAAGCCAAGGAACACCAAGGCTCTCCACCAGAAGCTGGAGGAGGTAGGGAAGGATTCTCCCCTTTAGCCTTCAGAGGGAGTGTGGCCTGCTGATGCCTTAATGTCAGACTTCTAGACTCTGGAGCTATGAGAGAATAAATTTCTGTTGTTTTAAGCCACCTAGTTTGTGATCCTTTGTTTTGGCAGCCCTGGGAAACTAACGGCATAAGCAATGCAGGAGGCAATATATGGAAAGTGACCAGCAGAGGGCAATTAATCATCTTTTCGTCATCTCACTGCCCTGCCAGGGGAGGGCAGGGTTGATTACACTGTTTCTTAGCTTTGGATATTTTTTAGCACTAGTTGGCACATTCCCTGCCTCTCCCGCCACCCCCTTGCCTGCCCACAAATTCTCTGAGTCACTGTCCAGTTACCAGGAATTCTAAAATTCTAGAAAACAGCCTGTGCTATCCATTCAGGGATGGGAGTGGGATAAGACCCCAATCAAACAATAACACAGTAAATACAGATTTGACATGATCCTTCTATTCCATCAGCTAACAAAACTGTTCTCTAGGCATGATGGTTATGGAATTGTGGTCCCAAAAAAGATATGCTGGGTCCTAACCTCCAGTACCTTAGTACCTATTTATTAGGAAATAGAGTCACTGAAGATGCAAATAGTTAATTTAAGATGAGGTCAAAAAGACACATGTACCCCAGTGTTCACAGCAGCACTATTTACAATAGCCAAGACATGGAAACAATTTAAATGTCCATCAACAGATGACTGGATAAAGAAGATACACACACACACATACACACACACAATGGAATATTACTCAGCCGTAAAAAAGAATGAAATAATGCCACTTGCAGCAACATGAATGGACTTAGAGATTATCATATTGAGTAAAGTCAGTCAGACAAAAGGCAAATATCATATGATATCAATTATATGTGGAATCTTAAAAAAAAAAGATACAAATTCTATTTACAAGTCAAAAACAGACTCACAGACATAGAAAAAAAACTATGGTTACCAAAGGGGAAAGGGCAGGGAGGAATAAATTAGGGGTTGGGAATTAACAGACACGTATTACTATATATAAAATAAGCAACCAGGACCTACTGTACAGCACAGGGAACTGTATTCAGTTTCTTGTAATAACATAAGACGGAAAAGAGTCTGAAAAGAAAAAATACATTATGTATGTTTATGAATAACTGAATCACTTTACACCTGAAACTAATATTGTAAGTCAACTACACTTCAATAATAAATTTAAAAAAACAAAGATGAGGTCATACTGCAGTAGGATGGGCCCTTAACCCAATGTGACTAGTGTCCTGATAAGAAGAGGAAGCAGAAGTACACAGGGAGAGGACAACAATGTGACTCTAGAGACAGTCATCTGTAAAACAGGAAGAGAGTCCTCAATAAGGCCCCAGAACTGTGAGAAATAAGTATCTGTACTTTCTTTTTAACATTTATTTTTTAGTTTTTTTACTTATTATTGTATTATTTAATTATCTTATTTGTGTGGGAGATGATTAGCTTTATTTATTTTTAGAGGAGATACTGGGAATTGAACCCAGGCCCTCATGCATGCTAAGCATGCGCTCCACCACTTGAGCTATACCCTTCCCGTAGTATCTGTTCTTTAAGCCACCCCGTCTGTGGTATTTTTTACAGAAGCTCAAGCCAAGACACTGCCCTACCTGGGTAAATAGTCCCTTCATGAAAAACTCTTCAAAATCCCACCTTAGATTTTCCTTCCAAGACCCTGACTAACAGAATGGCCAGGCTGTAAAACCAAACATATAAAACTGGTCAAGGCTGGACTCTGTCAGGGTGATTCACACCTGCAGCTGCCCCTTCTGGACGCTGGAATTTTAAAATTACTATATGAGCTGCAAGGGTGCATTCGGGTCCACCCAACCCAGAAAACTAACTTTAATAATAACTGGAGAATTGCTTTTTAACTCTGGGCTCTAGGAAGACCACAGAATAATGCATTCTAAGTGACTGGACCCAATACTCTACAAAATACATGCCCAATTCTCCTCCACACTGTCAAGGTCATGAAAAGCAAAGAAAGACTGAGAAACTCTCATAGACCAGAGGAGACTTAAGAGACCTGGCGACTAAATGCAAAGTGGTGGTATCCTAAACTGAATTATAGAACAGAAAAGGGACATTACTGGAAAAAACTAGTGAAATCCAAATAAAGTCTGAAGTTCAGTTAATGGTAACATACCAGTGTTGGTTTCTCGGTTGTGACAAAAATATCAAGATAATGTGCTAATATCAGAGGAAATTGGAACTGGGTAAAGGACATATGGGAACTCCACAACTTTTCTGTAAGTCCAAGGTATTTCAAAGTAAAATGTTTATTTAAAAAAAAAGTGATTGGACCTGCATTATGGAGTGAGAACGATATACAGGTTAAGGCACTGTTAACTTAAGCATAAATAATTTGTTTACAACAGCGACTATTACAAACTGAGTTCCTTAGATAAATTTGATACTCCTCTCTAATGATACTGAAAACCCTTCATCATACAGAGCTGAGAGAAGCTGTACCCAGAGAACAGTCAATGCAAAAGAGACTCCAATTCACACATGTGTACCCACTCCTTTTGGAAGAAATAAAACACCTGGCCAAATAACTGCAAAACACAGCTTTATGTTAACTGGTACACAATTGCCATTGTTCATCCCCAATGAGGGCGCTATTGAATGTCTGTCTGTTAGCCTGTGGCTTGCAAAATCAGTATCTCTTTTACCCTATTTTCTGTGTTTCTTGAATGGAGGACTTAAGTAATTGAAACAACAGAACTTTTGGTTTCAACCAGAGTGGGACATGTCTGGGGAGACCCTGAGAAATAGCCCTATGCAGAGCAGCTTCAGATGGAATACAGACTCCTTCAGACATCTGGCCCTCATCCCTTTCATTCTCCAAGCTACAAGAGTCCATCACACCAGGTACCAACCCTTAGCAAAGAGCAGTGGGCATGAAGGGGATCTGGGGTCATGGTAAGAATAAGCTCACATGGTTCCCTGAGAGCATGGACGGTATCTGACAGTCTCATGCTTCTCCAAATTCCTAGCAGAGGGTGGGCAAGCACACACATTTTTATTGATGCTGCTAACAGAGAATGAGACGCCACACAGAAGCACACAGCAGGGACTTGTCTCTTACACACACCTGTATTCCCTTGGCCTGGTTCGTGCCATATAGGAGGCACTCAATAATCACTTATTTGGTAAATTAATTAGTTTGTCAATGAACTGTTGCCCCTTGGCATTGACATCTTAAGAAAACATGTTACTAGGCCCCCATCCAATGGTCTCAAAGTTTTATTCACATTTTTGTATTTTTTATTTAGAGCTCTCCACCTCATTCAAAAAGTCATTATGCATGTGCTGTAATTGTGCTGTACACATTGGACATTGGGCTGTACACCAGAAATTGAGACATTGTAACTGACTGTACTTTAACTTAAAAAAAAAAAGTCATTATATGCTCCCAAATCTGCTTTACAAAATAATTCTGTGCCCTTGTTACTACTTTTCCATCAATTTAAAAATAATAACGTGATGATTTTGACAAGGTTGCTAACATTAAAGGAGAAAGAATAGTCTCTTCAACAAATGGTGTTGAGAAAACTAGATATCCGCAGGGGAAAAAAAGAACTTAGACCTTTATCTTACACCATGCACAAAAATTAACTCAAAATGGATTAAAGACCTAAATATAAGATCTAAAACTATAAAACTCCTAGAAGAAAACAGGGGGAAAGCTTTACAACGTTGGACCTGGTAATGATTTCTTGGAAATGACACCAAAAGCACAGGCAATAAAAGCAAAAGTATTTGTCTACTATATCAAACTTTAAAAATTTTGTGCATGAAAAGATACAATCAACAGAGTGAAAAGGCAACCTATGGAATGAGAGAAAATGTTTGCAAATCATGTATCTGATAAGGAGTTAATATCCAGAATATATAAAGAACTCATACAACTCAACAACAAAAAATCAAATAACCTGATTTTAAAATGAACAAAGGACTTAAATAGACGTTTCTCCAAAGATGATATACAAGCAGCTGATACATGTACAAAAAGATGCTTAACATCACTAATCTTCAGGGAAATCCAAGTCAAAACCACGCTGAGATGTCATCTCACATTCATTAGAATAAAAAAAAAAAAAACCCAGAAAATAACAAGTGTTGGTGAGAACGTGGAGAAACTGGAACACTTGTGTGCTGTTGGTGGGATTGTAAAATTGTGCAACCACCATAGAAAACAGTATGGAGGGTTCTCAAAAAATTAAAAATAGAACTACCGTGTCATCCAACAACCCTTTTTTAGTAATTAACTTACTAAATCAGACACTTAGCAATATTCTATACTTCAAGATATTAATGTCAAGTTTAAAGAGACTAATAAAACACCTAATGCAAAAACTTGTCCTGTTATAAAAGCACTTTAAAAATTATTCCAAGCATGAAATAGCATTTAAACTCCATTATATTAACAATCTTATGATGACTTTCCAGTACTGTACAAATGTTCATACAACATGTGGTGGGAGTGTAAATTGGTACAAACCTTTAAAAAAGCAAGTTGGCAATATGTTTTGAGAATCATAAAAATATCCATGCCCTTTGACCTATTAACCCCATTTCTAGGACTTGGCTCCAAGGAAATTACACTACAAAAGAAAAAAAAAGGTTTATGTATAGAAGATGTTTATTTCCAAGTTATTTATCCTGGTGGATATAATCAAAACACACTGTTTTTCTCCCACCATCCCTTTAAATGAATTCTTTCTTGGTAGGGAGTGGGAGGAGCAGGGAAGGGAACAGGAGGGGGAGGGAAAGGAGCTTGTCCCTCAGGGCCCTGCCTGCTCTGGTCACTTCCAAGTAATGGCAGTCTCATGGTCACATCGATTCACAAACATGGTCTTAATAGAGTAATCCACTGCATTAGTTCATTATATTAATCAACAATTCAGTTTTCATTCCACAGCTTTCCTCCCCTTCTCAGCTAGAGCCAGCAGTTCAGTGAGAGGTGGGGGGAAAAAAATCTCTCTTTCACTACCCTCTCCCATTTCCTCCCCGACTCACTAGCTGCTGTTTTGGGTTCTGTGTCAAAATGGACAGAAGGCGTAGAGGTAAATGGGTATGTCTGGAAATACTTTAATTGGCTTGTGACTGGCACTGTCGTAAGCTGACTTTGTGCTCACTGGGCTTTGAAGCTATTAAAAACTGCCTCTTGCTTATGTACTTTTCATGGGATCTCTAGACGTCCCCATCTCTGGGGACCTCTCCAGTTTTAATTCTCATCAGGGCAAGGAAGAAGCATTCCATCCCAGCTTCCCCCTCGGCCCCTGGTTCCCTTGGCAATCTTCTTTATTCAGACTTCATCATTTGATTTCCTCTCACCCTCCTAGGAAGTCCTCTGTGCAGGCCTTAAGTGACTCCCACCAGGAATGGATAAACTGTGTGTAGGTATATGATTGAATACTACTAAGATATTTTTTAAAAATGAACTACTGATACACAGAACAACATGGCTGGAACTCAAGGATATTATTTCTGCTGAGTAAAAAAAAAAAAACCAATCTCAAAAGCTTACATCCCGCATGATTCCACTATATAGCACCCGAAATGATGAAATTATAGAAATGGAGACTAGATCACTGCTTGCCAGGGAAGGGGTTTGCTAGCCAGTCTGACTGCAAAGGTACATGCAGCGTGAGGCAGTTTCTTGTAGTAATGGAGCAACTAAGTATCCTGATAGTGGCCCCTGCCACAAATCCACAAATCTACACATGCGATAAAATTTCATAGTAACACACACACAAGTACATGTAAAAACTGATGAAAATCAAGAGAAGTCTATAGTTCCACCCATAGCATTTTACCAACATCAATGTCAATTCCCTAGTTTTGAAAATACACTATGATTATATGAGATATTACCATTGGGAAAAGCTGGGTAAAGAGCACGTGGAACTCTGTTTTATTTTTGCAACTACTTGTGAGTCCTTAAACGATTTCCAAAAAAAAGAAAGTTTTTTTTTAAAATAGCTCTAGCCTAGTTCTCCCTCTCCCAAGTGACTCACATTTGAGCCCCAGGAAACATTCTCTCATCTTTTGCCCCAACAAACCCTGGGAGGGCAGAATCAAACCCCACCCTGTGTCCCGCTGCCACAGGCTGCTCTAGTCAGTTCTCTCTGCCCCCGACTGTAGAAAATATATTTCAAGCTCAATATGTGGCCCTGCGGAAGCCCCCATCATACACTTTCAGAGAAGAAGGTAGCGTCCCGGCCTTTCCCCTGAGGAGGGAGGGAGGAGTCCCAGCATGCAATGCTCTCTCCAGTAGCATCTCTTCACACTCCTCTACTCTCCACAATGCCCACTTGGGTGTTCAGTTGGGCTGTGGAGGTCCAAGACTTGGACAACAGGTTCATGAGAATTCCCCTGGTGTAGCAGATGCCATGGTCTCTGCCCAGATCTCCCCACAGAACTGAGGCCCTCATTGCTACCCTGAGTCTCTCTGAAAATTGCTCTAAGCTAGCTACCTCACCCAAGGTCATATTTTCTTCTTAGGGGCAATCTGCATCCAATGACTGGTCCATGTAGAGGTAAAAAGCCCTAGTCTCCTTGCCCCAGTAGGGGATAACTCTGCACGACCATCTCAGCTCCAGGGCTAGTGAAGGGTCAGCTGAAGTCTTTATAGCCGCTGCATCGAAGTTCAACTACTCCCTCTGCCCAGTCCTACTGCTTTTATTCCTCCTCGGGTGTTGATAGCCAAACTCTCTCCAATAAACCTCTCGTACAAAAATCTTCACCAGAATCTTTGCCAGGGAAGCTGATCTGTGACACTGGGTGAATTGCATATATGACTGTCCCGTCTCACTCTCACTTTGGAATCTTGTATCTATTGAATTGGCGCCTGAGCCAAAATTGAGAAAGGAAAAAGTCCCACGTAACACCATGTTATTCTTATAACAGGAATAACCGAAGAGAAATTTATTAATAAATCACAGCAAAACAGTTTCATGAAATAGTATGAAGCCAATAAAAATTATGAACATTTTGCACCAAAATATTTCAGAAAATGACCATTATCTAACATTAGGAGAATACAAAATTGATTTGGATCAAAAAAAAAAGAGAGAGAGAAAAGAAAGAAAAAGAAAGGACTTCTTGGGAATATTTGGAGAAATCTGAATATAGACAATGTATTAGGTAATATGGTGTCATCAATATTAATTTCTTGGGCACAATAATACTAATATTGTGATTAAGCAGAAAAATGTCTTTGTTCTTAGGAAATCCTATTGAGAGAGAGAAACATCTTCCTGCAAAGAGCAAGCACTCACTCCCTGTAGTAATCTTATTCCCATTTCTGTGCTAAATGCTCCCCCTTGTGTACCAAGAGAGCAGAACGCATTTATCAAAATGCATTTTAAAACTCCCCTGCACAGTGGGAAAGCAAAAGTCCAAGACTTCTAGAGAAGGCGATCAAAGTGTGGCACATTGTTACGCACCCTCTCCCAACTCCCAACAAACCGTGTAGTTCCCGTCCCCCAGTTCACTCTCTATGATGTCAAAAGCTGAGTTTCAGTTCTGGTGGAGGGAGAGGATGGTTGGCTAAGGGATGGGAAGGAAGTTACCTACAGCCTTGCCTACAAAGGTCATGGGCTCCAGAGTCAAACAGCCCAGGGTCTAAACTCCACTTGTGCTACTTACTAGCTCAGTGACCTCTCTGAACATCAGCTTCCTCATCTGTGAGGTGGGGATGACAATAGTACCTTATCAAATGGTAACTGGGAGGACGCAGATGATGCAGACCAAGACATAGCCTAGGGCTTGGCCCATGGTCTAATTAAAGTTCAGTAAGTATTAACCAATTATTATGATCTGTTAACCTCTCCTTGAAGAGGCTTCTAAGAGTTCCTTAGAAGTCCTACTGCCTTGCAGAGCATAGTTTGAAACATACTGCCCTGGAGTATCTGATTTGCAAAGAATTTAATCTTAGTTAAGAATCCAACCAATGTTTTTTCTACAAAGCTAAGATAACTAATCTCATATTAAAAACTAAAAACAAATAAGAAAAAACAAACTTCCCTTACACACACTGAAAAAGACTATTTCATTATGTTTATCTTTCCTCGTAAGTGATTTCGCAGTAGATGGACTTTTGAGTTCTCCACCAATTCTTCGGCTCACCATTGTGCCTCCCCTGGGTCTTCTGCTTTTGACACTCTAATCACGGTCTCCTTCAAAGCAGGTCACTCTCAGGCCCCAAGTCAAGATGCCTGAGAATCTCTCATCCATGCTCCAAGTATCATACCCCCAACTGCCTGCCCCTCCCCGTTCCACCTGCATCCTCCTGCTCTCTTTCTTCCTTTCAACACATCCTCACTGAGCATCCATCTCTGAAAGACAGTTCTTGTTGGTCTTGGGTACCAAATTACCAAGACCATAATTCCTGCCTTTTGAGTTTATATTAGAGTCTAATAGGCCAGACTCTGGTAGGAAAGCCAGGCATGTAAAAAGACCCAGGGAGTAGTTAGAGTAGATACAAAACATGGTCAAGGAGAGAATAACATGAGGAGAACACTGGATTTCGGAGACTTGGATTAACATCCTGGATTCACTACAGCTTGGATCTGTGAGCTCGAACAAGTGGAATAACCTCTCTGACAGTGTCTGCTGTCAGCTGCCTTATGTTGGGTTCCCCCAAAGCAGACCTGGAGATAGGGGCTGGGGTACAAATGTTTATCTGAGAAGGGCTCCTAGAAAGCACGAGCAAGGAGAGGGGGAGTGAGTTAGGAGAGGCAAGGAAGCAGGTTACTGAGAAGGTGGTAAGCAGGTATGCCGTTGCAGGCATCTGGGGCTTGACCCTGCTGGGGATTCCTGGGAGATGGGGCAGCACCTCACTCAGAGTTGCACCCTTCGAGGAGAAAGAAAGCAGAAGCATTTATCCACCAGTTCCTGCACATTAGTGGCTGAAGGCTGCTGCAGGGCATGTTAACTTCTCCACTGGCCTGCCTGGGCCAGGGCCAAGTGTGTTAGGTCCAAGGAAAGCCCTTTGTGGGTGCACAAGGACTCCACTTAGGTGAGGAAGAGTAAGGAGAGCCGGGCACTACTGGGGAGGGAGGGACTGACAACATCTGCTACACCTTCTAGAAGACCTGTTTTGGTGGACAAATGAGAGGCTCTGGAAGCCCTGAGCAGAGGACATGGCAGAAGCATTAAAGGTTCCTAAGTGGAAACATAGGATGAAGCGGTGCCTTCACCCACCCCTGGACGACAGAGCACCTTTAACACGTTCTCATTCCTTGCTTCCTTTTCGACCTTCAGCTGGGATGGGCCCTACAAAATCCTCAAAACCAGATCTCCCAGACCCTTCCTCCCATTTCCATAGCATCCTCCCTAGTCGTGACCCCCACCTGTTCGCCTGCAGAGGCCTCTTCCCTCTGGTCTCTCCTCCACCAGCCCCAACCTGCCAATCACAGCCCAAGGACACACAACAAAATGCTAGTCTTCCCACATCCTTCCCCTCTTTAAGGCTTGCCATAATAACTCCTTTTTTCCTACAAGATTAAACCCTCAATCTCAATCTCATCTTGTGATTCAAGGCCACCCCCGTACTCCTCTAGGTTGTTACTTCGATAATCCACTCTGCTCCTCAGTCCTGAGACCAGCATGAGAAGCAATGCCTTAATGTTGCCTGTGGACTTATCCCAGTGTGACTGGATCTTCATTTTATGAAGTAGGAATTCTGGAGTCAGATCCAGGTTTAGATCATGTTCATCTGCGTGTCAACTGTGATCCTTGGGGAACACTGCCAACATCTGTTTCCTCACATGAAAAACAGGGACAATCATCATCCTGCCTTCAGAGGGTTGTTGTAAGGATTAATCTTATTCACAATCAGTAGCTTTGACCAGTGCCTGGTACAAAATGAGTGCCTGATAAATGTTAGCTATCAGTACCAGCTCCCACAAGATGTTATTTTAAGATTCTTAAAAGAAATCAAGAGATGTCTACTAGAAGGTTTTCTCTCTCTGCATGAGCTCATGAGCATCCTGAGCCTTTCTGCACCCTGACTGCAGCTCAAAGCCATATAAGGCACCCAAACACACCTCCGAGCAACGCACAAACAGCTCGTCAGCTGTTTAAAGGTCTCACCGTTACTCACAGCAGCCAAATCAAAGGTTAGAACTGCTGAGTGAAAGGTTAAGAGCAGTATAACCGAAAAACAACTGGGGGCGTTTTCCCTCGTTCCTCAGTCTCTCGTCACGTGAACAATACCTACAAGTTCGCTATGTGTACGTCACTCATCCTGGCTTTCTCTGCTTTTGGTCAGTGCAGCTTTCACTGCAGAGGGCGTCTGAGACTGCAGCTGTTAAAAGCTATGTTTGCTTAAACTTATGGTTACCCAAGGGGGAAGGGGGGTGGTGGACAGATACACACTACTACATATAAAACAGATAAGCAACAAGGGTTTACTGTACAACAACAGGGGATGATACTCAATATCTTATAATAACCTATAATGGACAAGTAACTGAAAAAATTATATATATATATACATATATACAAAACTGAATCACTTTGCTGAGTACCTGAAACTAACACAATATTGTGAATCAACTATACTTCAACTAAAAAAAAAGCTATGTTTAAAAAAAAAGTCATGCAGGTAAATATATAAGTGAGGGAAGGTGTGGTTTATTTCATTTTTTTAATGTTTAATTTTATCTTTAATAAGTAATAGATCCACAGGGGTCACAACTCTTAAAAACATGAAAGGATATACAATGAAAGTCTCCCTGCCTCTTCTGACCCCAGCCACTCAGTTCTCTCTGGAGGCCACTAATATTATCAGTTTCTTCTAGATATTGAATATTCTTCTAGAGAGTCTGTACAAATACAAGCAAATAAATAATTTTTTCTCTTTTAACACACACTTTTTCACTAGCTTTTTAAGCTTTATTTTGCTAAATATTTAATACCTGCAAAAGAATATAACATAAGCCTAAGATAAAAGAATAAAAATACCACCACTCAGTGTAAGAAACATTACCTTCCTCATTTTCATAGCTACATAACATTTTCTTCTACATCTATATTATAATTAATTTCATCAGCCCCCAGTGGATGAGTCTGTAGGTGGTTTCCAATGTTTTGTTGTTACACTGAATAACCTTGTTTCTCCAACATCTTACATATGGGCAGTGTATCTGTAAGATACATTCCTGGATGGGGAATTACTAAGCCAAAGGTATGTTCATAGGTCATTTTCACAGATAAATATCTGGAATGCCTTCCACAGAGTCTAAAACAAACTGAATTTTTTATTTTTCAAAGTTTCCAAGATGCCTACAAGTTTAATAGGTGGCAGCGTCATTTCAGTGACAGAGCAAAGAGGATGGCAAAGTGAAAGGATCACTTAAAAAGGACATTTTCTAAAAAAAGACAGACTAAGTATCTTTTTTGTTTTACCCTCATATAAAACAACTCCTGGCTTCTCCTTCAATACTTGGTAAAGAGTTCAAGTACATACTTTACTCTGGTTTAATTCCTGTGAGGATTGATATCATTTAGAACTGACCAAAATAATTATTTCCTGTAATGAGGTAATTATATAATCAAGTTGAACAACACTTCTCTGTAATTTTGTTTCCTTAAAAATGCCTCCTGCCTTAGGTATTTAAGATGTGCATGTTGGGTTCCAAGTTTTGAAATAAAAATCTCCGCAATAGTTAAGTTCTCTCGACACTCAACAGCAACAGGAACAAGCAGGGTGACTATTAACTAAAGTGTTTACCTGGAAACATAACCCCTATCAGATTACGGGAAACTATGAAATGGAACGTCACTGCCTCTGGAACTTGGCATTGGAGGTTCACGTAAGTACACTGAGTTAAAGTGACTTACTCAAAGCCAACATTACTTCCGATCACAAATCTGCTTGCAGCAAAAGAAGTACATCAATGAACTGGTGCCCCCAGGATCCTCTGGTTTTACCATGCTCCCCATAACTCAGAAGGAGCTGCTCTACTGGGTAGTAGAATTCAGATGGTCTATTGACCGCTGAGGCACAGAACCAGCTGGGAAACGCCACCTGGCGACACAGTGAGCCAGGACAGTGCTGCCAGAATTCACAGGTCCAGGCACCAAGGGATGGAAGCAAAGCACCTCTGGCTGCTACACCCAATGACCGCCTCTCCAAACACCTGCTTCCCTTCTCTGTGACTCTGAATCAAATTCTTTTCCGCTTCAAGTAGCAAGAGTGACTTCTGTTATCTGCAGCTGAAGGCTGACTGGTACGCTTCCTAATCTGTGTCTCTGAGGGAGGAGTCTGAGCACGTTGCTGCTGTTGTTCTTTTTAACAAACTCTCCAATAAATCTTAAGCTCAAAAAGTTTGAAATTAGCTGATAAACGTTCTTTGCAGTAACTACAAGATAGGTTAATCTGGGTGGAGAGCTGTGAAAGACACCTCGTCCAGGCCATGGGGAAGCCCCTCTTCCCTTCCCTCCCCTCCCCCGACTCCCCCCCATCCCCAGCAACTCCTGCCCACAACAGAAAACACTTCTCGAGTGACTAGAATTTGCTTACGAGATGCGGGGGTGAACTGGCAACTGGGTAAAGTGGACAGCAGCCTGGCCCTAGAGTGGGATTATCTGAATTCAAATCTTGTCTCTGCCACTCACTAGCTACATGGCTTTGGGTAAACTACTTTATTCCCCATTTGTAACACAGGGTGAATAACAGAATCTACCTTACATTGTTGTTTAGAGGATTAAATGGGTTAATACACATACAGGGTTTAGAAGGGCTATCTAGCACATATGAGGCACAGAGTTAGCTATTCAAAACACTTTTACCTTTCAGAGTATGAAAAAGTCCCCCCCCCACACACACACACAATCTCATGTGAGCCTCAAGATAACTTTCTTAAGTGAAGCAACAAAGGCCCAGAGAGGTTAAGTGACTTCCCCAAGGTCACACAGCAAGTGACTAACAAAAGCACAGCTGTAATGGAAACTAAGGACTCAAACCTGATTCTTCCTGTATTGAGTGCAGGGACTAGGTCTCCTCTGCACCTGGCCCCAAGGAGGTCACACACAGCTCTGCACCCTGTGGGCCTTCAGTGGTAAGTGACTTATCCAAATCCCATGGTTCTAGAAATGGGGTGTGCCAGAACAGTGTGACTGTATTAACATGCTGCCCCTCAATTTCTTTCCAATGTTCTTCCCAGAAATTGCTCTAAAACTCCAGGTCCCCATGGCAACCTCAGGAAAGACTGCCTATTGACTGCAAGTGAAATTCTGCTACGACTGCTCCCTTGATAACAAACAGATGGTATTAAAAGCCTGGCCCAAAGAGACACCTGCTGTAGCTCATGGCCAAAGCCACATTCTCCTTAAACTGAGAGGGTGAAAGAGATGGTTAATTCTCTGATGCCAGCCAATGTGGTCAGCTTGGAGGAAAGAAGGAAAATGTAATGTGATCGCCACCCACGTCACAATCAGACACACAGGACAAGGTGCTTTCAATATATGTTTACGACAGGAAATTAGAGTGAGGTGACCACCAAGAGTGTGAGTGTGACACCAGTTAAATTAACTGGTGATAATCTGCTGTCTATGGAAGTCACTTGTAACGTGCCTTCTAGACCCAACGGTGAAATAACAAGGCCGGGAGTGGAGGCTTGAGAGGTTGCAAAAGAAAAAGGACAGTACAATCTAAACAAGAATCATATACCTTTCTAAACAGTACTGTCTGCAAAAGGACAGAATAAACTAAAAAAGGAACAGAATCCAGTGAACAGGAAGAATCCAAAGAGCCAGAATTGAGCAGCATTTTTCCAGCATTATCCAGACATCCAGTGGAGAGGGGGACCTGATCTTCCAGACCCCTACGGTGACAGGACTTGTTCCTTCATTAAATATTTGAGGAATATTTGCTGAGTGCCTCCACTGTCAGACACTGTACTGGGCAAGGCAGAGAGAGTTCACAGTCTAGGGAAGGGTGATAGAAAACAGACTTCTAGACGAGTAACTGCACATGATGATAATTTCAGTTAGTGACAACTGCTATGAAGGGAAAAGAGTGGTGAAGTAGCCTGACTGCTGACTGGGGCAGTCAGCTTCCAAGGAGCAATCAGGGAAGGATTTGGTGACCTGTCAGGGTGCTGACAGCCAAGAGAAGATGGACAAAATGTGGGGGAGAGGGTCAAATCGGGGCAACTGGAATGTGGGGTCTGTCTGTGCAGGGACAGAAACTTCACAGGGGAGGCAGGACAGAGCACGGATGGTGGAGCTGGCATCACAGAGGCAGCCGACCCAGACCATACAGGGCCTCGTGGGCCAAAGTGAGAACGAGGCATTTTATCTTAAGTGCACATTGAAGCCAGTGTGTAGTGGTGCTGGTGGTGGTTGTGGTTCTAAAGCAGGAAAGTGAGATGATCTGGTTTCTGTCTTTAAAAGATTACTCTGGCTGCTCTGTGGAGAAGACACTGAAAGGTGGGAAGCGGACAAGAAAATAAGCAGAGAGTCTATTAGGGGTGGTTCCTAAGGCTTCTCCGTGACCTGGATGCAATAGACAGCCCTCTATCCATAGGTTCTGCATCTGTGGATTTCAATCTGGAGTTTTCCATCCACGATTGGTTGAGTCTGCTGATGTGGAACCCTCAGATACTGAGGGCTGATTACATTTTGCCATTTTATGTAAGGGAACTTGAGCATCCATGGAGTCTGGTGTCCACAAGGGGTCCTGGAACCAATCCCCCACGGGTACTGGGGGATGACTATCCCTCTGGGGTATACAGCTTTCTTCCCTCCATGTGGATGCTGAGGAAGGCTGTATGAACCAAGGGATGGATCTAGTCAAGAACAAGGCAGTGTTTGCTATGCGTGAGGCCAGCGGGCCTGGAGGACAGATCTTTGATGTCCCTAGAGGGCTCTTTGGAAGTCTAGAAATGGTCAACCTGCTCATCATAAAGGAAGAGCTGGATGACGGCCAAGCTCAGAGCAGTCTCCCTTGACCCACATCCCCCCTCCACCAAGCTGTCTCACTTCTCTGCTCCCTGAACCACACCACTCTGCCTCTTCCTCCTTTTCTATCCTGAACCCATTTCAAACAGGCTTTCATCCCCCTCCACTGAAATTGCCCTGAAGACCTCTGAAGACATCGCCAAAGCCAATGGTCATCTCAGTCCTCAGCTTACTCAACTGAGGAGTGACACCTGACGTGTCGGATCCCTCCCTCCCTCTTGAATCACTTCCATCCCTGAGCTTTCCTTGTTTTTCCCTCCACCCTCGCTGAGCAACCCCCTGCCCCACTTCTGGGGCCTCTTCACCTCCTGACGTCTAAACCTAAAAGCTCCCAGGGCTCGGTCTCCAATCTCTTCCCTATCTACATTCTCTCAATGATCTCACTGAGTCCTGTGCCTTTAGATACCACCTATTAACGGACATCTCCCCACCTTCTATTCCCAGCATGAACATCTCCCCTGACTCCCAGTCTCCTTTATCCAATTCCTACTTGACATCGCCTCTTAGACATCTAACTGGCATCTGAAACTTAACATATCCAAAATAAAACTCCTGATCTTTCTTCCCAAAGCTGCTCCACCTGCAATCCTTCTCAACTCAGTAAATAGCAACCATTCTTCCACACGTAGCATGTGTCCATTGTCTGCCTTCTCCACCAGGATGTGAGCTCTGTAAGTGCAGGGGCTTGTTTTCTTCATTGCTACACCACCAGGGCAGGAACAGTGCTTGGCACACAGTACAAGCTATGTGTTGAATGGATGAAACACTTCCTAAAGGAAACCTCCCAACCTCCTTTCACCAGCTAATTCCCCCATCATGTGTTCTCACAGAGCTGTCACCTCTCCTTGATAACTCTCCCAGTAACAAGTGCACAGTCACTTGTGTGATTCTGTCATGGATGTTAGTCTCCACCATCAGCCTATGAGCTATGAGGGCAGAAACTATTCTGGTGTAGGTTACCAGCATCTAACCTGGAAGCTGGCATCGAGAAGGCCCTCAACAGGCAAAAACAATAATAACATCAATAAATCTTGTTACAGGAATAAACAGGTAATACAAGCTATGGGTCCTCTCTCCAGAAAAAGGGACTTATGTACACATTCAGTGGGTGTTAACGACCTCAGGTTAGGAACTCTTTCTTAGTCTGTTCAGATGGCTATGATAAAACACCAGAGACTGGGTGGCTTATAAGCAACAGAAATGCATTGCTCACATGTCTGGAGGCGGCAAGTCCAATAAAGGTGCCGGCATGGTCAGATGAGGCTGCAGGTCAAAGGCTTCTCACTGTATCCTCACAGAAGGGGCCAGGGAGCTTTACAGGATCTCTTTTATAAAACCACCAATCCCATTTATGAGAGCTCCACCCTCATAATCCAATCATCTCCCAAAGCCCCCACTCCAACACCATCACCTTTGGAGGTTAGGATTATACCATGTGAATCTTGGGGATGGGTGAGGGGTGGGTGGATATAAATATTCAGACTTTAGCACCCTTGCTCTATGACCACGGGCTAAATTTCCTCCAGGGTTCACCAGGGAGAAATACGCTGTTCCTTCCTTCTGTGCTCCTCAGCCACACACGGGGAAGGAGATACCCTGATAAGATGTACCTGTTAGTTGGGGTACTTCTGAATACTCTTCTCAGAAACGGCATAGTACAGTAACATCTAAGGAGGGTTGGGAGGGAGCACATTGGAACGAAAAGCAAAAGAAGAGGCCAAGAGAGAAGCCCTCCCACAGAGCATTCCTGTCATTTCTCTACCAAGAGAAAAAAACGGCGATCACAGTTTTGTCTCACAGCCGAGTTCAACCTAACCTCCTGGCTGCGGCTGTTTTATGTGCACAATCACACACCATCTCACTGACTTCATAACTGACAGCGCTAATGGAAACACACTTAGAGAACCTCATAAATTTAGATTCATTCATTCAGCAAACGTTTACTGGGCATCTACCGTGTGTTGTCCATGGAGAGAGAATGCAGTGCCTCTGGCCCACTCCGAGCATCAGAAGCTGGCCTGTGATAGTTAGAGCACTCGGCCAGGACACCTCACTGGCAGTCATTACTAGAGAGCTTCATCCACTCAGTGTTCTAGGATGGCGACAAAGGATCTTGTTTGGAGAAACTGTCACTAGCCTCCAGAGTGAGTCTAAGACTTGACTACACACTGTCCACCCACTGCCGCCACCATGCAGAAGAGGCAGCGGTGCTCACAGGAGTGTCCAGCTCCTGCTCCTGGAAGAGCCGGGGGTAACCGCTGTGCAGGGGAACTCAGAGAGTAATTCTGGGTCAGGCTGGACTTTCCGGCCCTGGGGATCCTCAAGTATTTCCACATTTTCTGGTTCTTTATCTTCTGTACGGGAGAGAACAATCACTTCTTCCCTGGAGGCCCTTCTATGTGATAACAGAGAAGTTCTTCATTTTTGCTTACGTATTTGAAGTGTAATCTTTAAGTGCCAAGTCTTTAGTAAAGATTTTTATACAACAGGCTCCTCGAAGGCTGGCCCTCTGCTTTACATGCTAATGAGAGTAATTAATGAGATAATAAAAGACACATCAATAAAGGACAGAAGTTCTGCCCCTTGAACCTGAGCACTCTGTGTATTCTTGTCTTAGGACAGTTCTGTCTTACTCATCGGGGCCTAACTCTGCAAATGTTAGGCACCTCCATTCCAAGAGGACAGGGCTTTCAAGAGAGTGAGAGAGAACGAATACATGTATGTATATGCATGACCAGGACATGGTGCTGTACACCAGAAATTGACACATCGTAACTGTCTGTACTTCAATTAAAAAAAAAGAGAGAGCGCCACCGTGAGCCCTCTAATTGCCAGGCCCCGTTGCCCCCTGGTCTGGTCCACTAGCCAGATGTCTCCTTCACTCAAGTGTTTTCTCTCAGGAACCTGTTTCCCTCCTCTAGCTCAGGCTGCTCTGAAGACCCAGGTCCATGAGACAGGCCTGCACACGTCTGAACCGTAAATGGGGACAGGGTTCATTGGTTTTCTTTCCCACAAGGCTCCTGAACCTCATGCAGAACAAGAGTTTTATGGATGGACATCTGTCTTCAGCATTCCTGAACATCCTGGGACGGGCGACAATTCCACAAACACTGTAGGACACTTAAGGGGCTGCCTGCGCAAACACACAGAGGCTCCAGTTCCACGTGGAACAGCACAAAGTCTTATTTCCAACTCAGTGGAAATACGCTATGACAAGTGCTTGAAAGGGCACTGCTTTACTCAGGGAGGGGTAAACTGCAGAATCAAGACTCACCAATAACTGTGACTTAAAAAAACACACACGCGTGTCTCTAACAGAACAGTTCCACAACACACTTTTCAGGCGGGCCTGCAGGCCTGGAAATGACACACACCCTTCCCCTTATATGCCGATGATGAGAACCTGGTCACGTGGCCACACCTGGCTCCAAAGGGCACTGGGAAATGCAGTCCCGGCCAGAGCAGCCACAGGCCGGCTTCAACTCTATGATTCTAGAACCAGCAACGACAGACTATAGACCAAGGGTGAAATCCTCGAGCCTCCAGATTTTATAAACAAAGTTTTTCTGGAGCACAGCCACCCACCTGTTCATTTACATACTGTCTATGGTTGCTTTCCTGCTACAAGGGCCGAGTTAAGACGTTTCAGCAGAGACCTTCTGGGCTGCAAAGCCTAAAATATTTACTATTTGGCCCTTTAGAGAGAACATTTGTAACCCCTTCTCTAGAAGGATGGATTCAGTCTACATTTTCAAAATTTACCCCAGAAATTATTATAAAGACACATGGCCAAAAATATTCCTTGAATCAACTTTTTTTTTTTTTTTGTCATACTCAGACTAAAACAACTTTGGGAGTACAAAATTATGGACCGTGCATACCATAGAATACAATGTAATCTTTAAAAAGAATGAGGAAGTTTGACTCGTACTGACTGGAAAATATCCAAATACGCTAACTTTAAAAAGCAAAATGCAGAACAATAATTTCAGAATGTTACCACTTGTGGGAAGAAAAAAATAGAATTTAATACATAATATCTATATGCTTGCATGGACATAAAAAAATTGTTTCTGGGTAGGAAAATCAGAAAATTGAAGGACAGAGTGGGGGTAAGATTACTTTTCACCATATACCCTTTTATAGCTTTTGAATTTGTACAAAGTGAAGGTAGCATCTATTATTTATTTAATTAAAAATTAAATGAGAAAAACCACATATACAAAAAGGTTTGTCTTTACTTCCACTGTTAACAAACCTTTCTTTTCAAAGACACAATAGTTCATCAAAGCCACAGTAATACCTTCAATAAGGTCCAGTGAGTTCTCCCGACCTGAGGAGCCATCTTATGTCACTGTACCTGCTTCCCCATCAGATTCTCAAAAATATGCTCCTTCTCTTATTTTCAGTACAAATTCTATTTTAGTCCCCTGCTTTTCTTGAAAGTTCCTCTTTCCAGGCAGCATTTATCAGTATTTACTCAGTTCTCTCACACATGTGAGAAGCAAATCTGACCTCAAAGATAAATTAAGCACAGAGACAAAAGTAACAGTTCCTGACAAACAATTTCGAAGAAAAATCTTGCAAGGGAACCTACCTTTCAGTTAAAAGTGACAGCATTCCAACTCACACAAGCTGAGGAGATAAAGAAATCCACTGGGTTGTAGCACTGGGAAGTTGGAAAGGCGGGGCTGGCTTGAAGCACAGAAAGATCCAGGCACCCAGAGACGCCCTTGGGGCTCTGGCTCTGCTCTCAGCCACGCTAGGCTGCACTCTGCAGTCAGGCCCTTCTGTGTCAGTCAAGGAGCTCACCGGCAGCCCCGAACTCCCAGGCCCCTAGCTCAGCAGTCCTGATGGAGAGAAAATTTTTCTCCCTGAATGTCATATGGAAATTCTAGAGAACACTAGGACAGGTCATTCTTAGACTTGTCCAGGGGTGGGATCCAAGCCTGGCACAGCTTAGGCTACATGCCTCTACCTCTGGGCCACCAGAACTATATGAAATATGCAAAGAAGAGTTCCCCAAAGGGCACTGTAGGAGTCGTAGGCAGAGAAAAACAAACGTCCTCTATTGCTTCTAACAGTCATGACAACGGCCACTGGGTATTTTAACAGGCTTAAAACTATGAACCTTGCTCACCACGCTGGTTAGAAGTAGGGTGTTTTCAATTTCAAGACAACGTGACTGGTAAGTTCCAAGTTAGACACACACATTGTCTGACTGGTCTGCACTACACGTAATTTTGAATACCAGATTGGAAACAAGATTGCAAAAAATAACCAAAAAACAAAAAAACCTCCAAAGATGCAATTTGTAAATCAGATCACAATCCTTTGGTCCCTCTGAAATTTTTACTCAGGACAAAGTATTTCCATGGTACAACCTGCCAAAATTTATCTCCTTCATTGTAGTCACAAACTTTTTGAATGACCATCTGAAACTCAACCAAGTTATCTAAGTACAGGGTCTATACTTGACTCTAAATTATAAAATAACTTGGGTTGCATTTGTATTCCTCTTACCAAAGCTGATTCACTTTCTCCAAGAATCTTCCAGGTCAGCTGAACCAAATGGACACGTGGCATTTCCTGAGATTGACTGATCCTTGAGGAAATCACTGCAGTCGCCCCTTCAGAGCACAAGGCAGAGGATTTGAATGGAAGTTTCTTAACAAGCAGAAAGCTCATCTAAGATCAAAAGCTTGGACAGCCCTGTTACAAGAAATTTGCTCATTTTTACAACAGAGCCTCGAAGACACGAATGAGAACTCATGCAATACTCATTTAATGCCAAACATCTTTTATTTGGAATTATATGATGAAAGCCAAATTTCCGAAACACCTTCAAGAAGGAAGATTGATCAGTGTATTTTAAAGCAATGGTTTCCATCTACAATTGAGACATTCTTGGGTATCCCAGAACATCAAGAGGGACACATAATCTTCAAAACAAAATTACTTTTACGTCAACTTTACTTAAAAACATATATAAATAGGCCAAATAACACTTAAGCCTGAGAGGACTGCAATCTTTTCTAAGAACATAATGGTCCCAAAAGACTAATACTTATTGCTGATTCAGCTCACAATGTCAGCCCTCTTTAAGCAGAAGCACAAATACTGGCAAACATTTTATGGGCACCTTTTATGGGCATTAAAGATTCACAGAGTAATGGGCCAAAGCCCTGTCCTCAAGGAGCTTACAGTATAGCTGGACATCCAAAACAGACACAAAGTCCACATGTCTATCATAACACAAGCAATTACTGGCATAAGTCTTCACGTGTTTTAACAAATGAGCTGTAGGAATATCTAAGCAAACATACACTACATCAAATTTCAACCTGACATATCCAAAAAAAAAACTGTCTCTATTTATTTCTTTGTTCACTTGTTTCAACTCAATTGAATTTAAAAAAAGAACATAATTCTAAGCCAAATGTACCATAACATTTGCTGTCCCAGATGAAGAGGTGGACTGTTCATGTCCTAGAACTCTCCCTGTGTCTCCATCCAGACGTAAGGTTCAGTAGTTCTGACTGCCAAACCGATGTACAAATTCAGACAGCGAGTAGACAGCTCCCCAGCCTACCTCAGGATCCATACTGATAAAATCATTCAGGTTCATTTTGGAATCTAAAAAAAATACACGAAAGAAATGTCCACTGAGAAGCACAATTCTGGTTTAACAGCAGTAAAACAGCCCAGAAGACCAAAGGTAGGGAAAAGTATTCAAATGTTTTATAAGGGGTCAGTACCACTCCTGTGGGATCCTTATCTCGAACGCACAGCCTCAACCTAATCATGACAAAACACCACACAAAACCAAACTGAGGGACACTCTACAAAGTCACAGACTAGTGACCTTCGAAAGTGTTAAAGTTGTAAAAGAAAAAAAAAAAAGTAAGTGTCACAGGTTGAAGGAGAATAAAGAAACATGAACTAAATGTAGTATCCTGGGTTAGATTCTGGACCAGAAAAAAAGAAATTAGTAAGAAAAGTTACAAAATTTAAATAAGGTCTGTAAGTTAACAGTACTGTGCCAGTATTATTGTATCCGTTGCGTTATTTTCTTGGTTTGGATAATTATACTACAATTTTCTCAGATTCCCCAGAGATCTGAGTAAAAGGTATACAGGAACTCTGTACCAATTCTCTAGCAGTTTAAAGTTAAAGGTAAATGAAAAAAATGCATAAATAAGCAATCTACTTTTCTGGATTTAACTGCCAATTTACAGGAAATTCAGAGGAAGCAAAAGAGATACAATCAGCAAAATCTAGACCATTTCTCCCAGACTCAAGTTTCTTCAACAAATAAATGACAATGAAAAAAAAAAAGTTGGACTAGGATCTCTATATATTAAAAAAGACTCTAAAGAGACATACCAGCCAAGCATAATGTGGGGATTTTATTTGGAACTTGATTCAAATAAACAACATTTTAAAAAATCATGACTTTATGAGATAACTAAATCTGAACACTGACTAGAGAGATAGATGATGATTTTAAAGAATTATTGTTAATTTTTTTAGATGGAATAATGGTATTGTGGTCACATTTTTTAAAAGTAAATCCTATACTTCATAGAGACTCATACTGAAATATTTAGAGTTGAAAGGACATAACGTCTGGGATTTTTTTCAACATAAGAAGACGGAAAGTGGACAAGATATAAATGAATGAGTTAGCTGTGAGCTAGTAACAGTTGAAAGTCTGACATACTATTCCATTTAGTTCTGTATATGATTTAAAGTATCCACACTACAAGTTTTTTTCCAGTGTGTACAGATTTCTGCTTCTGTCCATCAAAGAACTGTTACAGAAACTGCGCTTCTACCATAACTCTCAGAAAAATGCACAAAATATATTTAGCAACTGTTTTTGGACACCAGACAATGAGCAGCCCAGGACTGGCTCCTGAGAAGGCAGAAACAAGCAAGGGAGCTGTAGAACTAGTTTCCAGGCCACAGCACAGAGAGAGGAACACAGAGAGCATCAGAGTTTCCCTGAGGTGGGAGACAGAGACCTGCATTCGGAGCGCCCAGGCAGCCAGATCTGGAGAGCAGAGTGTGGGAGAGGAAGGAACTCTGCAGAGAGTTCCAGAGATCTGCTGAGGGGACTCACTCCTCTACTTTCAAGTCTTTGGCTGAGGAATGAGCTCAGGAGGCTAGGAAAGAAGCACCAGAGAACAGTCAGTCCAACCATTCCCAGAATATCCACCGTCCCCCACCAGCCAGGGTGGAGAGAACTCGTAACATACAGACATCTGCTGGAATCTTCAGAAGGGTCACACCAGAGTAGTGGGGCTAAATTGGCACTGGGTGAAAGGCTGCTCCAAACCTGCACTAAAAAAGCCTACGAGCAAGCCTTAAAAAAACCCAGCTGACCCTCAGTGATGTAACTGCATGCCGGCATCAAATCCAACACTGAGGTTAAAAAAGTACCTCAAAGATCTAGCAATTGACAATGTGAAATTCACAGTCCGACACCCCACCAAATAATATGAATCACACAAAGAAACAGGAAAATATAACCCAAGATCAGGAGAAAAAAATCAATCAACACAAATAGACTGAAATGACAGAGATAATGGAATTTGCAGATAAGGACCAGCTATTATAAATATGTTCCCTATATTCAAAAGGCAGAGTAAAACATGAGCATGAAGAGAGAAATGGGAGATACTAAATCAGGCCCAAATGGGATTTCTAAAGATGACAAAATAAAATATGTGAAATGAAAAGAAATGCAATGTTGGGGATTAACAAACAAAGTCGCTAACGCAGAAGAAAAGATCAATGAATTTACAGACAAAAGATTTGAAAATGAAGCACATACGGGAAAAGTCTGGAAACAGTGAACTGGACATCACTGACCTGAGAGAATAATAACCAGCCATCTAACATACATGTAGCTGAAGGACAAGAATTAAAAAGGTGGGGAAGGGAGGTCAGAAAAAATATTTGAAGAAATAATGGCCAAATGTTTCCAAATTTGATGAAAACTATAAATCCACCAATCTAAGAATCTTAATAAACCTCAAGTGGAGGAATAAGCCTAAAGAAAACTACATTACAGTCCATCATAATCAAATTGCTGAAAACAAGTAATAAAGAGAAAAACCTTAAAAAGCAGCCAGAGGGGAGAAAAAAAGGTGCACTACATTCAGAGACAAATACAAGAGCAATGGCATGCTCCTTGATCAGAAACTAAGCAAGCAGAAAATCAAAGAGAGACATCTTCAAAAAACTGAAAGAAAAAAATGTAAAACTAGCATACATTGCCCAACAAATGTATCTTTCAAAAATGAAAGTGAGCACTTAAGACACAGAAAACTAAAAATAGAGTCGCTCCTATCTTTAAAATAAATAAGCTAATCAGCAAAACCAAGACTTTTGCTGAAGTCATCAAGAGAGCTACGGATGCAGGATGACTGAGTACCCGAAAAAAAGGAAGGACAGGCACCTCCCAGGAGAGACGGGGTGGAAGTTCTTGCTCACGTAGAGTGGATGCCAGACTCCATCTAAGTCAGCTGAAATTTTTAATAAATTGCTAAAGGAAACCTCAACTTCTGAAATACAATGGTATTCATTTTCTAGGACTTCTAATGTAACTAAAAACAATTACTGTCTGCAGGCATTCATTACTTGTCAATGTACAAAAAGAAAATAAAATTTTTTTTCATTTTAAAGATCAATGTATAGCAAATCAGCATTTGTCTATAATCTCTCCAACAGGTACTATAACATTTCTATTTACATAGCTGGTCTTCCATCTTGGCTCAAATTAGCCAGTGTCACCATAACACATCTGAGAGCAAGAAGATGAGATGTATATGCAGACAAGAGGCAGCAAAGGGCTCAGAAAGAGGAGGAAACATTTGGTGTGCTCTATAATTCAGCCCAAGACTTGGGAAAGGTCCTTAAAAACTGAGCCATTGGTGGCTGGGGCTGGAACTGAGCCTGCAGGGCAAGGCTGTTAAGACTGTGAATCTCCTAATTACCAGAGAAAAGAAAATCAAAACTACAATGAGGTATCATCTCACACCAGTCAGAATGGATATCATTAAAAAGTCCACAAACAATAAATGCTGGAGAGGGTACAGAGGAAAGGGAACCCTCCTACGCTGTTGGTGGGAATGTAGTTTGGTGCAGCCACTATGGAAAACAGTATGGAGATTCCTAAAAAAACTAAAAATAGACTAACCATATGATCCAGCAATCCCACCCCTGGGCATATATCTAGAAGGAACTCTAATTTGAAAAGATACATGCACCCCAAGGTTCATAGCAGCACTATTTACAATAGCCAAGACATGGAAGCAACCTAAATGTCCATCGACTGATGACTGGATAAAGAAATTGTGGTATATTTACACAATGGAATACTACTCAGCCATAAAAAATAATAAAATAATGCCACTTGGCGCAACAGGAATGGACTTAGAGATCATCATACTAAGTGAAGTAAGCCAGAAAGAGAAAGAAAAATACCATATGATACCACTTTTATGTGGAATCTAAAAAAAAAGACACAAATGAACTTACAAAACAGAAACATACTCACAGACATTAGAAAACAAACACAGTTACCAGGTGGAAAGAGGGTAGGAAGGGATAAACTGGGAGTTCGAGATTTGCAGATACTAACTACTATGTACAAAATAGATGAACAACAAGTTTATACTGTAAAGCACAGGGAACAATATTCAAAATCTTGTAGTAACCTATAATGAAAAAGAATACTAAAAGGAATAAATGTATGTACATGTATGCCTGAAACATTACGCTGTACACCAGAAATTCACACATTGTAAACACACTATACTTCAAGTTAAAAATTAATTAATTAATTAATTAATTAATTAATTAATTTTTTTAAAGACGACTCTCAGTTTCCTTTTTAATGCGGTAGTGGGGAGGGAGTTCCTTTATTTAAAATACCGTAAATGCTGACTCGAAAATAGTGGGCCTGCAGTCACATGGCCACCGAAATTATTCAAGGTAAAAGCTTAATCATAATGTGTAACATATCAAATGTATTAAATTTTAAGTTCTATGAGTCAATTCAATAACTAAATGCAGGAGACTGAGTATAGCTGCTATGAAAGTATCTAAAACATGAGTTAATTTAAAGCTTGACATTTTCTTGAACCATTATTTTGCTTTTTCAACTTTTTTTTTAATAAAACACTACTAATTAGCTAAAAGTAATTCCCCCTCATCCTAACTTCAAATGCATTCCTTTGATAAATACAGGGCTTGAATTTACCATAGGAGAGAACATGTGGTTAAATTACTACATGAAAAACCAGTATGTTTACCCCACAGCTCAGTGCAAATTCCTTTGAGTTTCAAGCTCCAATTCAGGAGGGCCCTGATAAGCCAGCTACACAGGAGGCAAAAAAAGACACCACTGTCCCTGCTCCCCAGGCACAGGGTGCTAAGGGACCCTGCCACCTTCCAGCGTGCGCCTGCAGCAGAGGGCTTAACTGCGTGTACTTCAGTCCACGTGTCTACCAAGTGAGGAAAACAAAGCTTGCCTCGTTGTGGTGAAGGTTACATTAAAATGAGATATGAACAGAAAAACTACAAGGTCCTACCGTATAGCACACAGAACTATACTTAGTACCTTGTAACAGTCTATAATGAAAAGGAATATGTATATATATATATATATAACTGAATTACTATGCTGTACACCAGAAAATAACACATTGTAAACCGACCATACGTCAATAAAAAATAAATTAAAAGTTTAAAAATAGAAAAATAAAATGAGATGTGAAGGTGTCTGGCACAAAGCCTGGCACAAAACGGCACCTACTGTGTAGCTGTCATCAAAACCCAAAGGAGTGATTCAGGGAGGGCCAGGGCTGACAAGGTGGTGTTCACTGAATGCCTACCACGTGTCAAGCTCTGTGTTAGTGCCCATGTGTGAAAAAAAAAAAAAAGAGAGAAACAAGCTGCAGCAGCACTGTCCATACCACACACCATGCAGCAGGGTGTATGGACTGAAAACAAGACCCATGAAGCCTCTCCTGACCTGAGCTACCCAATTCTAATGCTGAGGCTCAGAACCAGGTTGGTGGATCAAAAGCAACTCCAAGATAAATCTTGAAAATCGTGAGACGTTTTCATAGTCTCAAAAATCAGGGTTTGAATCTTCTTTCAGTGTTCACTCCCTTCAAATACACCAAACACGTTTGACTTTCTTCCCTGCTGAACTCCGAACACTACTGTCCTATTTTTCTGGCATCCTGCACGGCTTTCAGAGCACTGTGATTCAGACAGTGTCACCCACGTGAGGAGATGATTTCACCAGTAAACAGCAACGTTGTGAATTACTTCCCATCATAAATAATGTTTCCAACTCAGGTGAATGCCAAGCAATAGTAATAGGGTGAAGAACCCTTAATCTACTTAAATCTCAAGAAATTATTAATTGGACTGACTCCTGAAAGTACATAAATGAGATGAGTGGGACAATAAAATCTGTTAGCTCTTAAGGCAGATTTTATTACAGAGCCAGTGAAATGACATTTCACCCACTGCATGGATGCACCAGGGAATGCCTTTACCATAACATGAAAGCCTACCATGGCAAGGTGCTGGCAGTTCCACTGTTAAATGACACAAACATGCTGATCTGCCGCAGTCCAGTGCGCCAGCAGCAGGTATAGCCAATACTCCAGCAAGTGTCGTGATTTGACTCCCTGACACCTTTCCTCTCCTGTAAGTTCCTGTGCCCTCCAGTCCTGCTCTCTGTGCCTCAATTTCTGAATCTGATCAATACACAGAACTAAACTCCCTCTTAACCTCCTTACCACCCTGGGAGTCTTACCCAAAGAAGAACGTGCTTCTTGTCCTTGGTTAAGGGAAAATGCACATCTAAAGAGTGATGGGAAACTCCTCTGGGAGGGCGTCCTTGGCTTACCTCCAGTCTCAATGCAGGGATATGACGGAGGAGGTTCTCTCCAGTTCCCACTGGAATCTTTCATGTGAGATCGGTCTGAAGCAAAGTTCTTCAAATAGGAGTCTGCACGGATCACTCTAAACTTCCTGCACATAAATCCACATTCATTTATGTCACAGTTGAAATTTTAACTCAATTCTCACAGACTCATGTTCTACGACACGCACAAAACTATGCAGGCATTTTTGTACTATGAGTGATACACAAATATATATGCAGCTACATGCAGTCTTACTACCTATTAGAAACACCATGAGAAATGATCAGCTGAAATCCCAAACTGTAAAGGCATGGAAATATACCCAGCTGCCTTTACTTATTCAATTGTATATTAGGGGCAAAGGGCGTAGTTTTTAGGTAATGCCATCACAGCCCTCTCAATTTTGGCATCATAAGGCACCCAGCTCCCCCTCCCCACCCCACCCAAAACCAAAAGTATGAAAGGAATCCCCAAAATGACTTTTAGAAAATGTTTTTGGATCTCATCACACAGATCTATAAAAGACTGCCAACCTTTTATACAGTGGACAGCCTTTAAAACTTTAAAACTTTAAAACATCTCGAATCTTCTGAGCAGCACATCACTCTCAAATACCAAGTCAATGGTGAAGCCAAGACAAGGGATCTTCGCAAAAACAAATGTACAAACAAAATAGCTCTGTACAGCTGTCAAGGTCTAACTTCAGAAAGTAGGTAAATCCATCTTGAATTTCCTCACCTTCTGAACTGTGGATGGATGTCCTCGTCAGACTTAAAGGCATCCTCCACGTAAGTATCAAAGGGGCAGGGAAATGGCAGGACAGTGTCGAGATCATAGATGAAGCTCTGTCCTCCACTTGAAACATGAAGCAAGACAACATGGTAATCCTAGAAGTAAAAGTTGCTGAAGTTAACCAGGTTACTTTACGATGGTATGTTCCAAGGTTATAGTAATAATACAGATACATCAACAAAAATGGATACAAGACTATTACAGCCCTCCTCATAACAGCAAAACAAAGCAAACACAAAACCCTGAAAACAGCCCAAATGTCCAGTGACAGGGAACAGTTATCTTAAATAAGTACTGGAAATGTTCCTGTACATTGAACATATACCCTTGGAAATAACAAGTTCATATGGTATAGCACAGGACACTATATTCAATATCCTGTAGTAACTTATGGTGAAAAAGGATATGAAAACGAATATATGTATGTTCATGTATGACTGAAGCATTGTGCTGTACACCAGAAACTGACACAACATTGTAAACTGACTATGCTTCAATAAAAAAAATACATATATAAATGTATACCCTCTGACTCAGCAATTTTACCCCTAGGAATCCATTCTGTAGAAAAACGGCTATCTGCATGTAAATGTATATATACAAAGAAAAATCTCTGCAGCACTGTTTATAACAGTGAAAACTCAAAAACAACTGAAAGTCCACAAAGAGGAGAATGATGAACAAACCACAATACAGCCATAGATGGGGTACTACACAGCTGCAAAAAAAAAATCAAGTAAATGTCTGTGGAAATTGGATTAAGTCCATGTAATACAGTTGGACAGAAAAAACAAACTGCAGAATATGCATTATATATTATTTTTGAAGCCATTTGTGTATAAAGACAGACGTGTGCATTCAGAAGGACACATGCATGCTCATGAGCAGAGAGGGAGACGTCAGCAAGGATCTCTTCCACACCATTAACAAAGGGGATGGCCTGAGGTGAGCCTGGAGAGGAGAAGGACTTCACTGTTTCTCAGTCAGCCGAGCCCTAATCTGCAGCCATTAAGGGAAGATACAGAGAGCTTCTCCCACACAGCTGGGTCCCTGTGTGCAGGTGAATTCTCAAGCTCACTCCCAGGTGCCGGGCACTGCGCAAGCCAGCCAAGGGCTGGAAGGGATGTCAGGGAGGTTATCAAGGGCGGTCTGGTGTTCATCATTCCTCCGGAGAAAAACGCTCTCACAAAGAACAGCATTGCAAGATAAAAAGTTCATCACATTAGCAATACCATCTTACGTTTCTAGTACTTCAGAGCTTACAAAGCAGTTCCTCATTGTTTCATTTGCCCCTGTGAGGCGGGGAAGGTGATTAATTGAGACTAGAGATATGGTACCAACAGAGCCTAAAGTGCTTCCTTTGGCTCAAATTCTGTCTTAGTAAAGCAGAAATGGCATCAGGAATGAATGCTTACTCGCTGTAGTCCCCTTAGTGCACCCGCCCCTTCAGATAAATGAACTAAGAGCTGCTCCCCTGCACCGGAGCAAGATTTCCTTCCCCCAGGGTTGTTCACGTTATTCCGCTCCACCTGCACAACCTCCTCCGCCGCTCTGCCGTCTCCCTCACTCAAGCTCCAGCTCAAATGCTTCTTCCCCAGTGAGCCCTTTTTTTTTTCTCCCACTCCAGCCAAAAGAAGCCTCTGCCTTACCCAAGATCTGTTTCTCTCCTGACATCTTCTACCTTGTGTTATAGTTTTTTTAAAGTACATACTCCCTATTGTTTGTGAGAAACTGTGCTGCTGAAATACAAATACCAAGATGAGAAAGACAAGTCCTTACCCTCCAGGGGTTCCTGGAGAAGGGAGCGGGGAAGGCAAGTCCACTGTTGCAGAAGTGAGATGATGAGGTAAGATAGGTGCGGGGGGGGGGGGGGGGGAATGCAGGGAAGGGCGCCTGAAGTCAGATCACCGGGTTCAACCTCAGCCCCTCCACTAACTAGCCTGTTTCCTCTTCTATAAAATAGAGATAACTGTCGTGTTTACCTCATGGTATGACTGAGCGAATTAATGAGATTATGCATGTAAATACTCGGCCTTTTTCAAAGCCAACCAGCAAGGGGGTGGGGGAAGGGGGCCCAAGTGCCAAGCAGAGTTTCACTGAGGAAGGGCTGCCATCACGGCATCCTGCCTGAAGGGGCGGGCTCTCCAGAAACAAGACACCTTGTGGAAAGGCATAAACAAGGAATATCTTCTGGTTAGCTCAGGTCCAGATGCCTACGCACCATGTGATTGACGCGCTCTAGGGGAAGCAGTCCTCAACCCGGAATCACCCTCATGGCAGAGATGGGGAGCCAAGGACTCCCCTCCAATGGGAGGACGGGAGCCTAACCCAGGTCTGCCTGACTCCGAGCCTGCACTCCTGACCCAGCACTGCAAGATGCTGGCTTTCATGTTAGAGCAGCGGATCCCCTGCTGGCGAAGGAAGCAAGAGCATCTGCTCCGTGAGACCAGGGATTATAGTCTACTGCGCACTCAATAAATACACGTTAAATAAATGAATGAAGCCAATTCAAATGATATCTTATCTTAAATAAGTATCAGAAACTTGAGGTTTACTACATTATCACGAATAGAGTTTTTCTTTTACCTTATCTTCATGTTTATTAGCATAAGCAATTCCATTCTTCAAGGGGTCAGGTTAGGGTGACGTACAGATGTGAGCTGGAAAGGACCCAGTCCTGCCACTAACCAGCTAGATGACCCTGAGACTCACTTTGCCTTTCTGGGCTTATTTCTTTGCCTGAAAAATGAACACGTTGCAGCAGATCCATGTTTTTCACATGCCAGTCATGTTCACTCCGGAGTTTGCCAAGAACACTAATTCCTGAACCGAATCTAATTTCTGATCAACTAGATAAGAAACCTATACTTTTAACACAATCTCTGGATAATTCTGCTGTGCAGCTGGACTAGACACTGCTAAAGTCCCTTCCGGTGCTAAACAGACAAGAGTCTAGATCAGAAATATATCAGCCACATCAGCCATTTTAAATTATTCCTACAATAACTTCAAAATTAAAAGAAAACGTGCCCGTAAGTACTTCTACCTTAGGCCAAATAACATCTATTCTCAAAAGATCAAATTATTAGTAATTATCATAATCGTTCTCTTCTGCCCAATCTCTTTGGTAAAACAGAGATGCATTAGGAGCTGTCCGTGCTGACCATCTTACCCAGATCACAGGTCCATCTCCAGGTCTTGCCTGTTGTTTCCAGATAGGTATCTACAAAATACAATAAATTTCATAAGCCACAACTTCAGTTACACCACTACTAAATTCTTCAACGCAATGAAATGACAAGAAAAAATAAAATATTTCTAAGCAACCAACAGTCAAGGTGAAAGAATGAATGGATAAGAAGAAATCCAAATCCTTCCAAGTGTCCTTAACAATGAAGGAGCAATAATTAATTATACGATGTTCTCTGGAGAGTAGCAAGAGGCCTGAACTAGGAATCAGGAGGTTCCAGTCTTGCTTTCCCATTTAATTATTCATGGGTTCTCCCTGAGTCTCTATTTCCTCATCTATAAAATGGAGACAGCTCTCTGAATTTTGTCTACTTCACAGGGTTTCCACTGGGATCAAACAAGATGATGCCTCCAAAGGTCCTTTACAAAATACAAAGAAGGACTTACTTTTAATACTTCATATAAGTTTCCTGTAGTTCCATTAAAACTCCAGAAACAAATCTTTACTTCAAACCTGAGACTATGTGCCTCTAATCTAAGCAATTTAAAAAGCTCTAATCTAATACCTAATAATAAAGAAAGGGGATTTAATTTTCATAAACATACCATCACATATTTCCTTACCTACAAGTAAGGGACTAAACTACTAACTCAACCATGTCCTGGTAAGAAAAAAATCTCATCCAAAAACAAACTTTAGTGGGAGGGTACAGCTCAGTGGTAGAGTGCATGCTTAGCATGCATGAGGTCCTGGGTTCAATCTCTAGTACCTTTTTTAAAAAAATAAAAAGTTAAAATTAAAAAGTAAAAATTCTTAAAAAGCTTTAAAATGTTGCTGCATTTTACAAAGCACACTTTAGAACAGTGCTAAACCCAAAACTCACTCTCTATTTAGCTTCTAATGTCATCCTAAATTTCTTGTTTTCTTTCTGCAATCACTCACCAACTTACCATCTTCCTCTCATTAGATATGAAAACAGCATAACACTCTTCTAAAGGATACTGGTCATGGTTTTTGATGTATTCACAGAGCTTCCAAATATTTTCTTCACTGAAATAAAATAATTGTTTAATCAATATAATTAAGCAAGAACAAACACTGTGTCTTTCAAATTTGAACAAAAGATTGACAATGACAGAAAAAGGTTGGAAGAGACCTTAAACACCATCTCATCCAACAACTAACAGCAGAATGTCCTCTAAAACATCCCCAGCAAGCTGTTACCAACCTATACTGTGTGTTTGGACCCCTCTGTAGACATACAGCTCATTACCTCCCTCAAGAGTGCTGGCGCGTGGAGGCATTTTATAACTGATCAAATGAATCAATATTCTACAAGTTTTGTATAGCACAGGGAAATATATACAAGATCTTGTGGTAGCTCACAGCGAAAAAAATGTGACAATGAATATATGTATGTTCATGTATAACTGAAAAAATGTGCTCTACACTGGAATTTGACACAACATTGTAAAATGACTATAACTCAATAAAAAAAAGTTATAAAAAAAAACTAAAATGCAAAAGAAAAATTGTATAAGCTTTGAGTCCAGGGACTTGATACAGCTGGAATTCCAACTCAGCCATTTACAAAGTAAG
Source organism: Camelus ferus (assembly GCF_009834535.1). Classification (NCBI taxonomy): domain Eukaryota; kingdom Metazoa; phylum Chordata; class Mammalia; order Artiodactyla; family Camelidae; genus Camelus; species Camelus ferus. The sequence continues at coordinate 13,585,957 of NC_045720.1, forward strand.
ACATTTTAGACTCTTGACTTCTCTGTGTATCTGATTTTGTCCTCTGTAAAATAGGCATATTCTTAGCACAAACACTGAATAAATCTTAGTTAACATTGGTTTCCTGCCTCCCTTAGGAACCAGGCAGGATGGGTGTCTGGGGTAGGAGGGCTCCTGCCTGGAAAGGATTGTGACAGTGACATGATATGTCCAGGAATTCTTTTGGACAGAGCCCCTTATGAGTGGGATTCCCTGAGCCCCTCTGGTATGAAGGGGGTCCTGACTTTTAGAAAGCTCTTTCTCACGTGGAACTGAAATCTATCTTCCTTATAGCCCCACCCCTCTCTTCCATAGAGAGACCTTAGCTATTTGAAGCAGTGGTCAGAACTGCCCAAGTTAAAGCAATGCCCAGTGCATCAAACCAAGCCACGCTGGTAGCCACAGTCACACTCCAGCACAGGCAAGCAATCACCCCTGTAGTATTCACAGCTCACCTCTGGGTTCCTGTCTGTTTACTAACCAGCCACACAGCACCTTTGCTCAAAATAAGCTACACCAACACTCTGATCCCACAAGTAACTCTATTTGTCAAAACATAATTTCCAGCCATTTACAACATGCTACCTGAAAATGAGACAAGGCACAAACGTCACCAAGGGCTACCACCGTTTTGTGGAAAGACACTTTCAATTCTGTCTCGCTTTGGTCTCAACGCTGCGCACAACTAGGTTTAAAGTACCAAAGTTGAGCATCTGTATTCTTCTCCTGTGATTCTGTTTTTCCCTAAAATATCTAAGAAACCTTATGGAAGAAAATGGTAGAGGTAACAACAGGAGATTGCTACTAATTCCACAGGATGTGTAGCATGGAGGAACAAAATTATACTGCTTCAATATGACATGTAACAGGTAGTAGCTAAAATTTTTCTACTCTAGATGTTCTAAGACCAAGTTTTGAGAAGACATTTTGTCTGTCCAGCCTGTAGACGTTTTGGAGAGTTGACCATAAACAAGAGCCTATGATGTATAAAGCACTGTGCTAAGTACTTGGAGGACATCATGATAAATCACAGCTCACAGATGGTGAGAGGAGCCATACAGATCCATAAATAAGTGAGCATCATAGAAAGCCATAAAAGATGCACAGAGAAAGCACAGCCGAGGGAGTCATTAATTTTGAGGGATACAGGAAGATGGAGGAGGTATAGGTCAGTGGGTGCTCCTTATCTGTTCCCCTTCCCCCATCCCAAGGGTGGGCATAGAATTAATGTTAAAAGTTTGTGAATCCCTATGTACCACAAGAACTACTGGTAGGCTGAATACACATGTGGTTTGGACATACTTTGCCTATTATTTTTCCAATACTGTGAATGTTACACAGAGGAAAAAGCTATGTGGCCTCAGGCAAATTGCACCCTGTGTTTCAATGTGCTCACCTTTAAAATGGGGATAACAACAGTACCGCCCTCCTAGTGTAATTGTGGGGCTCAAATGAATTCGTTTACATAAACGTCTCAGAAAAATGCTTGGCATATAACAAGTGATATGTGTAAATGTTAACTGCTATTACAGTGACTACAAGGTGGTTAAGATCCTGGTTTCTGGTACAACAGGGCCTGAATTAGACTCCAGGCTACTATTAGCTGGATGACCTTGGGAATGTTACTGCAAAATCTCTGTTCCTCCCTTCTCCGCCAAAATTAAAATGACCTTCATATCAGTGTGAAACCACACAGGATGCAACAGAATAATTTCCAAAGGGTCTCTGCGCTCCAACTCCCTTTTCTGGCCCTCCAGCACTGAGATCTGCTGAGATATGTCCAGGCGAAAAGCGTCACGCATAAGTAATGCACCACTGACCCTACCACTCCTGACGAATTCTTCCTTCAACCCGTAGCCAAATGCCCACCTCAAGAAATGAGGGCTGCCGTTCCCGCTCCCTCCTCCCCCCACAGCGGAAAACCCGCCAGTCGAGGCCCAGAGCTCTCCCGGGAGGGGCCGGGAAGAGGCGGGGAGATGCCGGGGGCTGCCCCGCGCCCCCTCACCAGTAGCAGCTGTTGTAGACACAGGCGTCCCGCGGGGGGCTGGCCGGCTGGTAGTGGGCGGTTGCGGCGGCGGCAGGGACATCCCCTTCCATGGCGGGCCTGGTCACGGGCCTGATGCCGAGAGACTGGACCTGCCCAGCGGGCGGGCGGGCTCCGGGGGAGGGGCCGGCACACCACGAGAGGCTCGGGTTCTAGAGTCGCAGCCCTAGGTGGCCGCAGGCGTTCCCAGGTGATGGGCCCTGGGACGCGGTAGGCGGAGCCTGAGCAAGCGAGCGGCGCGGCAACCCTGAGAGCGGAACTTGAGGCGCCCGTGGCCGAAGCTGGGAGGGTGGAGCCAGGGGTTCAGCGGGCTGGCGCGGACGGCTCTGGGTTGGTCGTGCACGTTCTGGTGGGCGGAGCCTGGGCGAGGCGAGCGGCGCGACGTCCCTGCGTGCAAAGCGTGGGGCGGGGTGGGCGGAGCTCGAGGCTCGCGGTGCGGGTGCCGAGAAGGTGGAGCCAGGGCTACATGGGCGGAGCCAGCTTTGTAAGAGCGGCGTGTTCACAGTGGGCGGAGCCCGGGGAGAGGAGGACTGCGTGGTTCCTGCTGGGCGGAGCCTGGGCAGGTGGGTGGGACCAGGCGGGCGGTGCAGGATGCTCGCGTTCCTAGTTGCGGGGCGGAGCCGGGCGTGCTGGAGGCTTCGCTAACAGCGGGGTTCCCGTTAGCTTGGGAAGGAAAGAGGTCAGCGGAGGGCCGCTCCGGAGAGGAGTTGGGGAAGGGTTGGAGTTGGTAAACAGTGCTTCGTGAGTCTCTCAAAGGAGTCTGAGACCCTGTAACCAATTGTGGCAAATGAGACTCGGAGGACTCCACGTGTGCAAGTAAAATAAGAAGGCCTTGTGTGTGAAAAACAAGGGTTTAGCACTTTGAGCCTGGAGGGCAGGGGAGGGGCGGAGGGCGGATGTGCCCAGAGAAGATGGTGGATGGTGGGGTGATTTTTTTCACTTTTTAGTCATGCCTTTAATACTATTATCATGTTAAGTAACTCAGCCTGTCTCTACCTCTGTCACGAGCAGCTCCGTGACATAGATCTTGTCTTGAGAGGTAGGACAAATTAATAATAGTCAAACTCTGGCTCAAATCTTCTCTCAGCTACTTACTATCCTGTACGACCTTGGACAAGACACCAAGTTTTTTGTGTGTCAATTTCTTTGTAAAATGAGAATAATGAAAGTAGAGCATGTACGTAATGGTGCTGTAGCAAGCACCAAATAAACTAATCTCTGCAGAACACTTAGCATAGTGCCTGGCGCCATAGAAGTACCCTATGTAGTAAACAACTACAGAATTTTGCAGTTATGATTATTATCCTTGTATACCTCTGTAAACAGTATAAGCACTGTGACTGGCATAAATCTTTGTTGAATTAATGGCTTTGTTTTATTAGAACACAGGTGAGTTTACTATCACACACACACACACAAAACCCGAAATGTAGTGGCTTAAATAAGATACAAAAACATTTTTTATTTAACAGCCTGAAGGTTGACATTCCAGAGCTGATAACACTGTCTCCACAGTGTCTGTTACCCAGGCTCCTAAGATTTTGCTGGAGGGCCATATCTAGAGTGTTGCTCTGGCCCACATAGTTGAAGAATGCTCACCACCATATCTACTGTGATTGCATTCTGGCCAGCAAAATCAGGGAAAAGGAGTAGTAGTGGAAGTAGTGGAAGGTTTAAGAATAAAACCCACAAGTTGTACACATCACTTCTGCTCACATTCCACTGACAAAGATAATCACAAGGTCGCACCCAGGAGTAAGGGAGATTAGGAAATGTAGGGTTTATTCTGGGCAGCCCAGCTAACCTTCGAGTGTCTCAAGCAGGAGAGAATGAATATTAAGAGAGCCAGCAGTCTCTGCCATAATGTGCTTTCTTTATGCTTCTAAACTTTGTCTTATAAGCAGAAATTATTTTTAAATAGATCATATTTTAAAAATACATAGGATTGCACGGTAAAGATTAAAAAAGGATATGGTTTCAGAGGAGTAGGAAGTACATAGAATCAGATTCTGGCATACAAACGCCAGTGATCTGGATGTGGAAGAAATAAGGACATGCACTCAGAGAAGCCAATACCCAATGAAATCAGGATGTTAAAGAGCAGGGGGTTTGGAGGAGGAACACATAACAAAGGAAAATATAAAAAAGGGCCACAGACGTGAAAGGGGAGATTCAGGAAGTCTACGGCACATGATACACTAAGGTTTAATAACAAAAGGGGCTTTTGTTTTGGGGGGGAGGGGGTATTTTAATGCGCGATATTAAGAGCTAGAAGAAAAAGCATGAGATAATCCCTTGAGACCACATGATATGATGGGATCAGACAACTGAAAGAAAACAGAAATACCTAATGTCTATTCTCTATCAAAGAAAATGATCTTCAAGCTGTAAAGAATAAAGAAAATAGCAGTAAGAGGAAATTAAAGCCAAGATAGGTGCAGTGGGAAAAAGCACCCAGTTGCCTTAAATGGGTTAAAAATCTTTAGATTACAGATGAATTATATTCCAGCATACTGAAAGAGCTTTACATTGTGACCCCAGGGGAGGGTATAGCTCAGCGGTAGAGCACGTGCTTAGCATGACGAGGTTCTGGGTTCAGTCCCCAATGTCTCCATTAAAAACAACATGGTGACCCCAAAGCCTTTCTTATGGATCTTTTAGAAAATATGTTGAGGGAGATGACATAAGACTAAATATGAATAGTTGCTGTTTTTGGTTTCATAAAAAGAAAAAAAAAAGATACATATATATTCCAGACACTATACCCTGGTGAACTTGATGTCTATTCCTAGTATGACTTGTGACCATGAAAAAAAGGTGATTATTTGGAGGCCCTTCCTGGTTTGCCAAGCCTACTTCATGCCAAGTGGACCTCATTTCATATTATTGGAAGAATTAATTGATTGTTAAAATACGGTTATAGCACAAACAATATAATTTGCTTCTAACGAAGCATGTGGTAGTCATGACTTGCTAAGTTAAAAGTCAAGGCAGAAAGGCTGTTTATGAGCCTGTCGAACAGGAAGGACACTGAAAAGGCTATCACAGTCAAAGGATGAGCTGCAGAAACCAGGGTCTCAAGGGACCAGAAGCAGAATTCACTTCCCCAGGCTTTCTTGCTCACTATCTCTGCCTGCTTCTCAGTGCTTGGCTTCATTCTGAGGTGACTTCACTTCTTGCTAGTGAGAGGATGGCCACTGGCAGCCCCATATTCATATTTTCTAGGCTTGGCAACCCTAGTGGAAAGAAAACTTCTTTTTCCTCATAGCACTCACACAGAGTGACTTGTACCTTTATTTTTTACATTTCTGTACTGCTTGAATTTTTCACATGTGTTATTTTCTAAGAACAAATCTTTTCATAAAAAATTTCTAAAAAAATCAAATTAATCAACATTAATATAAAAAGCTACATGGACAGACTATTGCTCACTTAACTTTTCCCTTACTGTTGTACATTTAGTTTGTTTTTAGATCCTACTATTATAAATAAAGCTGCAATCAATATCTTTGTCCATATATCTTCATCCATACCTCTGATTATTTATGTTTGGAGGGAGTCCTAGAAGTGGAATTCCCTGGCCAAAGGTTTTAAATATTTTCCAGGTCTCTTGATACACGTTGCAATATTGCTTTTAAGAAATGGGCTGATACCTCAATATCACATTGAGTATCATTATTAAAAAACAAAAATATGCAAAAAAAAAAAAAACCTGGCATTCCTGTTGTTACTTTATTTTGCATTTATCTGATTACTACTTTTCTATGTTGAAGGGTTAATTTCAACATAAAGCAGTAAATGCTAAGGCAGCAATGTGCTATGTATGAGCTCTGGAGGGGAGCACCTCATCACTGAGGATGGGGAGTTGGGCTGGGGTGCAGTATAGTATTATTATTACTAATCTTTCTTAGAATGACGTGGGAGGGAGGCAGTAGTCCCAGGGCCCTCTGCATGGGCCAGCCCATGCCTGTGGAATTAGACTCAAGGCTGTGGACCAAACCTTACATGGGAAAATGAGAAGCTGAAGTATATTCAGGGGTGGCCGACAAAGAGGGAAAGGCTGAAAACCACATCATAAAATTATGACATGTATTCCTGGCTCACTTCCTATGCCCACATCATACCCTCTCTCCCAGCCCTCAATCATCCGAATCTGATAAGGGAGTCTGTCTCACAGTGTCCACTCTAGGAAACCACTTGTAAAATTCCTCTTTCTGACCTGAAGCCTCTACGCCAGGCAGAGTCCTTGACTGCAAACTACAGAAACCATTTCTGGCTAACTTAAACAGGAAGTCAAATTTACAGAAAGAATGGGGAGGAGAGAGGGTGGGGTGGGGACTTGGAGGGGAGGAAGCCCAGCCAGGTCATGCTGATATAATGCTCCAAGAATCCCAGAATCAGCAGGTTAGGAGGCCACCATGAAATGTCCCTGCCTCTGGAACCACTGCTGCTGCCACCATGAATAATCTCTAACTCTGCATCTTTGGGTCACTTCTTCAAGATATAATGCATTTTAGGTGGGAGCAGCCTGCTGACTGAGGTGAGGTCATGTGCCTGAGCCCTAGTTGCCAGGTTAACAGGGAAATGAAGTATCTGTCCCCATAGGATTTCCACTGAAGGTGGTGGGCCCTGCCTAACCCAAACCCACTCAAAGAGGAAATCTCTGATAGAGGTGTCTGTTTAAATTCAGAGTAGCTAAAAAATGGTAAATGTCAACAATGAACCCCCACCCCCAACCTCCATGTGATTAATGGTTTTCTCCTCTTTTGGACAAAGTCAATGAGATTAACTACCAAATTTAAGTAAGGTCAGATTTACAACATTCTTGAAAGACATCCCTGTCCTAAGTGATGTTCACTTTCTAATTTTGTTACCAAAGAACAGAAAGGGGCCCACCTATGACCTCATCTCAAATGAGGTAATGGAAGTATGATTAGCTCTTACCTCAGCCCTCTTTTTTGTCACACTTGACCCTCTTTAAGAAGTCAGGGAGTGTGGGAAAGAACCTCCATTTCTACTGCCCCTCTTTTCCTAAATCAAGTCATTCCTATCAACAATAGCTAAGACTTCGGCAAAAGAAAGAAGTATGACTTGCCAAAGACCCATTCCAGACCAACTCTAAGTTTCCTAACCCTGCTGTAACAAATTACTACAAACTAGGCGGCTTTAAACCTAGAACTGTATTTTCTCATGGTTCGGGAGGCCAGAAATGTGAAACCAAGGTGTCAGCAGGGTTGTTTCCTTCTGGAGGCTCTGAGGGGGCATTTTCCGTACTTCTCTCCCAGCTTCTGGTGTTGCTGACAATCCTTGGTGTTCCTTGGCTTGTCAGTGCCTCACTCCAATCTCTGCCTCTATCCTCACATCTCATTCTTTTCTGTGTGTCTCTGTGTGTTGAATCTTCCTCTCCTTTCTCTTATGACACCAGTCATTGGATTTAGGGGCCACCATAAATCCAGGATGATCTCATTTCAAGATCCTTAATTACATCTGCAAAGATGCTTTTTCCAAATAAGATCACATTTACAGGTGCCAGAATTTAGGACTTCGATGTATCCTTTTGGGTCACATAAATCAACCCACTACATCAAATAAAGGCTAAAGCAAGTGTGGTAATTCTTAATATTGTTGGACAGAGAATAAAGGAACAGAGAAAACTGTTTGGCTCTGCCTCTTGATGTTCTAAAATTTCTATTTCTTTGCTTATTAAAAAAAATCTAAAAACTAAAATGATAGCTATAACTTCTGTAGAGGTCAATTTGGTAATATCTAACAAAAATCACAAATGCATATGACTTTGGGGTGGCAGTTCTCTTTATAAATGTTTATTGAGGTATAAAATGCATAAAGAAAAGTGAAAATATCATAAGAGTAGATTGTTAGTTTAAATATTGTTCTTTCCACTTTCATTTATATTGGGTAAACAATCATCCTAAAGCTTTTCTTTTTCTCTATTATTAAATAATACATATTTATTTATTGAAAAAAAAACAGAAAAGTTGAGAAAAGTACAACAAAACTACACAACAACATAATATTACCATCCACAAATTAACCATTAACATTTTGTTGTAGTTTCTTTGGGACTTTTTCCAATGCATGTATATACTTTTTTTAAAAAACAAAGATGGAACTGTTTGATACTTCCTTGTACTTTCTCAACAAGTTACAATGCATTGTGCACAACTTTTCATATAATTAAATTAACACAGAATTGCATCATAATTTTTAATGACTGTGTAACCCAGTATTGTCATCACTGGTGTCCATCTGATATCTGTAATAGTGTTGGTAACTGCTTAACTGTATAATGGTTTAAAGGGTTTTTCTCATGCTCTTGCTGGCCAGGGTTGGGCTGGAGAGGAGGGACGCTTGGATGATCTGCCCAAATTCTTCGTGGTGCTGTGTGCAGGGATTATGCTCAGTGCCCTGCTGTTGTCCCCAGTGCCCTTCTCTTGACCCCTTGTGGTTTCCTTGTATCCTGTTGTTTGAGCTGCAGTCTTCAGCCTGCAGCAGGAGATCCCAGGTCTAAGTCTGCTTAAAAGGTTAAAAGCATTTATCAACCTGACCTTAAACTGCACAGGTTTTTCTCTTTTCCACAGAGCCTCTTCCTATGCATCCTTTGTTCTAGGTACAAGAATATTAGAAGAGACCCAAAGCTGGAAGTGAACTTCATACACAGCAAAGGGAAGGGACTGCACATCTACAAAAACAAGAACAACTTTGCAACAATTTGTTACCCTGAATGTAGTCTCTATGGAAACTAGCCCTGCCCCTTGAACTCTTAAACTTTTACTATAAACCTCCCTGCCTTCTCTCCCCAGCAGGCTCACGGTCTCAAAGGTATTAACCCACTGTGACCCCCTTTGCTCGGCAAAGAAATAAGGTTGCCTTTTCTACTTCATCCAAAACTCTTTCTTTGAGTCTCAATTTGGTAAGCAGGGTACAGAGGCCATGTTTTGGCAGCAGTTGTATAGCATTCTTCTTAAGGTCCCACTGAGGGACATTCAAGTTGTTTTCAGCTTTTTGACATCATAAGTAATGCTGTGGTAAATATCATGGTGCATACATTTTTCAGAACTTCTAAAAGGCCAAATTTTAAGTGTTGAATAAACAATAACTTCTGTATCTTAAATGTGCATGGAAAGGGATTCCTGATATTCCATCCAAACTTGCTTTAGCCAGAGCCTTCTCCATCTAAAGCACAACTTCATCTTGCCATTAGCTCAAGAAAAAACCAAACAAACAAACAAACAAAAAATTGGAGTTATCCTTGACTCCTCTCTTTCTCTCATGACTTAATCCAATTAATTAGCAAATTCAGGTGGCTCTTTCTTCCATATATTCCCAGAATTTAACAATTTCTCCTTACCTCTACTGCTGTCATGCTGGTCTACGTCACCGTCATCTCTTGCCTGGATAATTGTGGTGGCCTCCTAACTAGGATTGCCAGTTAGCAAATAAAAATGTAGGACACCCAGTTAAAACTGAATCTCAGACTAACAACAAATATTTTCAGCATAAATATGTCCCCAATATTGCATTCTCCATGCAGCAGTCAGAGGGATTCTTTCAAAAAGTCAGAATAAGTCATTCCTCTGTTCAATATCCTGTGATGTCTTTTCATCCCACTTATAATAAAAAGGAAAAAACAAAAACAAAAAAAACCCTTAAAGCTGAGGCCTTGGAGGGTCTGCTCCAGGCAGCTTTGTTCCTCTTTGATGTCACTGGCCTGGTGTCCTCCCCTTCCCTCTGCCTGCATGTCTCTTCTCCCAGATATACCTAACCTCCTTTAGGTCTTTGCTTATACTTCGGGAGACATTCCCTAATGATTCTGTTTAAAGTTGCAGGTTTCCCTTCACCTTCCCTACTTTACATATCTCTGTAACACTAAACTACCTTTTAACAAACGTATTTATTTAATTATTTTTCTCCTTTTACAGAACTTAAGTTCATGAGGGCATTTTTGCTTTTTGTTCACAGTGCTTAGAATACTATCTGACACTTAATAGATGCTCAGTAAACATTTAACAAATGTCGAATTAAGGAAATGTAGTTATACAAATCAACAAGTAGCTTTCGTTTTTCTTTTACTAGGATTCCTCTCACATTCTGATCATTCAGCATGTTGTTATCTATTTCAAAGGAGTCAAGTAACTGCTTTAATTTTGGAGAAGCCATTTTCTGTATTTCTGTAATAGTAGCAAATATTTATATGTGCAGACACGGTTTTAGGTATAATAATATCTTAGAACCTTAGGTATTATAATTAATTTACAGGTTAGGAAATTAAGGCCCAGAAAGGTGAATCATTTGCTCAAGATCACATATGTGGGATCGACAGCACTTGGTACGTAACTGCGTCCTTAACTGCAATACTCTGCCAGCTAGCTTTTAGTTCCCTTTCCGTTAACTTGTTCTGGTTAAACTATCAGTAAAAAGTTTTTGAGAATCAAAGTCAACATCTGTCAAAAGCCAAGTGCTTACCCGCCTGCAGTCAAGGACTGGGCATTTTGCATTTGAATCCAGCGTGGCGGGAAGCGGAGGGCAGGTGTCGGAAGGGGCGGGGAGGAGCCCCAGGCCCCACCAGCCAATCAGAGCGGGCGGGAGCCTCCCTTCCCCCGCCGGCGTCCACGCGCCAAAATTCCAAAAGGGATCTCGCGCCACTACTCACCGTCTCCCTCCGCCGAGCTCAGCGAGCCGGAACTATCTAAGTAAAAGGAGTCAGTAGTCTCCCGTCGCTTTCCGCTCGGGCCCTCGACACTGTCCGTGCGGGCTCTCCTCAAATTCGGCCCTAAGACCTTCGCTGTACAGATGGGAGGAAAGTTTCGAGCCCGCTGTCGTAGGGTGGTGGCGTGGGCGGGACTGGCGGCGGAGGGATTCCAGACGCGCGCTCTGCGGCCGTCGGCGCGGAGCTTGTGGCGCCAGAATTCGGAGCGCGGAAGAGCCTGAGCGGCTGTTGCCCGGCCTCGGGTGCGTCTCCCGCCGCGGCCGCCGGGGCGAGGAGGCAGAGAAGATGGTGGTCCTTCGCAGCAGCCTGGAGCTGCACAGCCACCCCGCCGCCTCGGCCACGGACTCCCTGGACCTGTCCAACGAGTTCCTCAGCCTGGAGCAGATCGGCCGGAGGCGGCTCCGCTCGGCCGGCGCCGCTGAGCAGTCCGCCGTCACCGCGGCCGCCGCAGGCGTGAGTACCGGCCTGGGGCGGACCCCTCGGGCCGGGCCTGGGGGACTGTCCGCGGCCCGTTGCCCGAGTGGGGCCTCGGGGGATGGGCGGGCGGTCCGGGTGACAGTTGGCGCTGAGGAGGGGGCGGGTTGGCCGGAGTGTGGTGGAGGACAAGTAAAATGGAAGGCTTCTCGAGATCGGAGCCCGAAGGGGGGTGTGGGTCGGGTGCGAGATGGGGCTGACTGGAGGAGGGCTGAGCAGTGCGTTACTGCCTACTTTTACGCGAGAGGAAACCGAAGCCCTACGCAGACGAAGTGCAGTTGGAGGCCGAACCTTGGCTTGGGGGCTGCCCCATCCCCCATCTCACACCCTTCCCTAACCAGTCGCCCAGGCTCCCGCCCTAGGTTCGCAGCGATCGAGAGCCAGAGGCATTTACTGACCGCTTACTGTGTGCGTAATAAGTGTTTTAGGGGCCGCGGGGGATAGAAAGATTTTAACAGGTTCCCTGACCTTCATTTACGATCCAGAGAGGTTCGGTAATCAGCGCAGTGACTACTACCAGGTTGCGTAATGTGAAGGGATGGAGAGCAACGTTTCACGTACATCCTCTTCACTTGGGCATCATAACGGCTCCATGGGAATGGAGAGTTATGATATTTATCTTACAGATGAAAAGCGGACTCAAGAAGGTAATCAGTAAGTGGTGGATCTAAAATTAAATTGAAACTTGGATTCTCTGCCTCCACCACCTTTCCCTTCCTTTTACGTCATGCTTCAGTTATGAAGAAGGTCTGTAGGTTTCCAAGCTGGTGGAGCAGTACAGTCTTCTTAAAAGAAGTGCTTCTCCTTCTGGGTCTGAAGTACCGTTAGGATGTTTGGCGGACTTAACGCCGAGGGAGAGTCCCTCCACCTCCCCACCCCAGCTGCTAAAAGAGAGGTGGAGGAGACAGCGTTAACAAAAGGCTGGAGAAATTGAGGAAGCAACGCTAGTGAAAGTTAAGGCAGCAGGAAGGAGCCTAGTTCTGTTGTAGGCGTGGGGGTGGGAAAATAAGACCAGAGAGAGGTTTAGGAACTGGAAGGTCACAGTGAGAGGCCAAGGAGAGGTATGTGTGGTGGGAGAGAGTGACAAAATGTAGATAGGGGAGTGGTCACTATATGAAATGAGTTGTCAGTGCTAAGGGGAATGAGAGAGCCTAGTCTCTGAAATTGTGATTCAGAATTGTAAAACAAATAATTTCCTGCCTTTCAGGATCTGTTTCTCAATCATAGGCAGAAGTTGTTAGAGCTCTGGGGAGGCTGGACACTTCTCCAGTGAACTCAGTCCCTTGAATTATTAACCTATGTTCAGAAAAGCTAATTATTTCAGTAAATATTGTTTATTATCTTCAGAATAATGTTAGATCCTGTGACTGTAATGTTGTATTGAATACTGGTTAAGTACCATAAAGAACTGTTAGCTTTGAACCTTAGGGTTCCAATAATGTGCAGTTTTCTATACTTGTTGAAAGGGGTGATAACCCACCATGTGGGTAGTGAGGACTAAATGTCATCATGCATGTAAGGAGATTACCTGATCACTTGGCTTATGATTAGGACTCAGTCATTGTCAGCTATTAAGACCACAGTCAATTTTAATGGCCACTCCATTTTTTCTGTTCCTCAGGTTAAAAATGTTACAGTCACTCATGACTCCTCTCATTTCATATTAGCAAATTCTGTTGGCTTTGCTTTCAAAGCCATTATCTCTTGCCTGGATTATGAAAATAGATTCTTGACTGGCCTCCCTATTTCCCACCCTCTAATGCCCTCCTCCCCCAGAAATCAGTTCTCAGTATAGCTTAAAGAGTGATCTTTTAAAGTCGAAACAGTTGGTGACTCCTCTGCTCAAAAATCCCTAAGAGTAAAATTTAAAATTTGAGGAGCAGTCCTACATTTCCTTGCCCCCTTCCCTCATGACGACATCCTCTTCCATTCTCCCTTTTGCAAAACCCAGTCTACTTTAGCCACTCTGGCCTAGCTGCTCCTTGAATCCCAAGACGTTTGCACTTACTCTACCTTCTGTTGGGAACACTCTCCCTAAATATCTGCATGAGCCATTCCTTTACCTTTTACCTTTTTTTAAATTAAAAAAAAAAAAAAAAAAACCTCAGAACTCATAGTGCTTAATGTGTTCCAAGAATTTTACAAATACTAACTCAACCCTGATAACCTTATAAGATATATGATTATCTTTGCAGGTGAGAGGACTGAGCCACAGAGACTTAAAGCTTGCTCAAATTCACCTTTATAATAATTGATAGAGCTGTGAGTCCTACCTGGGAGAACCTAGGAATCAGTCTCTTTCAAGTCTTTCCTAAAGTTCTACCTTTTTGATGATGCCTACCCTAACCACCCTATTTAAAATTACAGACCACTCATTGACAGGCCCCTTTACTCTGTTTTTTGTTCCCCAGCACTTACCTCCTTCTCAATATTCTGTAATTTCCTACTTTTTAAATGTTTTTTTTTATCTCTCCCCAAATCAGATTGTAACTCTATAGAGATTTGGATTTTGACCTTTTGTTTAGCTGTGAATTCTTGGCACCTCGAAGAGAACCTAGAGTATAGTAAGTGCGTAATGAATATTTTGTTGATTGTCTTGCCACATCAGTGGTATGTGGTGGTTGAGCAGGTGGCACTTAGCTCATTGTTGTATGGTGAAAAGGCTTTTTTCCAGGCTGGGATGTCCAGTGGGAATTACACCTTTTTGAGACATGGTACTCCTCTCTTCTATGTCTCCTCTGTAGAGGATTTTGACATGTGGCATTAAATGTTGATCCCTAGAGTTGAGTAACATGGCTTCCCTGCATTTGAGAGTACTTGTTTTGCAGTAATAATAAATAGTCTATTTTTGTTGGTTTGTATTAGGCTGGCCTTTGATTTTAGGCTTAGAATTTGCAACTTTTAGAACAAGGATCTGATAAGCTGGTGTTTAGAAGGGATTATAGTCAACAAATCAGGAGTTTGGAAGACCAGTTAAAAGATGTTAATACTAATAGCGACCATTTGTATAACACTTGTTAGGTGCCAGGCAAGGTACCTAATATTCACACATGCACTTTCTCCATAAAGTAACTATTACTATTATCATCCTTATTACAGATATGGAAACTAAAGTCTCTACCTTAAGTAACTTGAACAGTATTATACAGCTCCAAGTGACATGCCAAGAATCAATCCTAGGCAGTCTATCTTTAAGAGTTTGAGTTCTTACTGAGAACACTATTATCGCAATAGACCAAAGCAGAAAAAACTAGAGCGTAAGTTAAGGTGGTACTAAGAGGGACCGAGAAAAAGTCCAAAAGTACTGCAAGGGGTCTGAGAGTTGTTCAGATACAGGGAGGGAAGGCAGTGTTTCCTGCTAAAGAGGTAAGCTGTATACCATTGGGAATATGATGCCAGAGTTTGGTGAGAAGTTAGGACTATTTTTCTTTGGGAGTCACCTATATAGACTTGATAGTTGAATTCTTGAAGGTGAATGAAAACAGGAAAACACAAAAATATTTAAGATCTGGAGAATTGGCTTTATTTTAAGGGGGAGAAGAGGATGAATTAGGTTTAAAAAGAGTATCATGTAAACAAAAGATCAAAGCAAAGAAAGGAGTGACCAACTTCATCGCAGTCAGTGAGGTAGAATTGGCGATTGGACTTAACTATTAGGAGATAGTTTTAGATCCACTGAAAGAGCTATAGAGTTAGAAACCAAATTACTGGAACTTGTGGTAGTTAATTGACCACACCAGTGCTTAAAGCTGAAGCTAAGGAGAGATATCACAGCCATTCTGTGTATAACATGTATACCATTGTGCATTAGAGTATACTGCTGTTCAAGCTTTCAAGAAGCCCTAAGTCTGGATGAATATATTTTATGTCAATATTATAACTATGGTTTTAAAAATCCTATTTAACCTCATTTGTTGAATTGATACTTGAATTGACTCAACCAGCTGACTCCCATTTATATTTTTTTGTTATGAATTTAAAGCTTGCCTGCTCTTTTGTGGAAAATTAACAGCGTTTCTATTATGCAGTTGTGTCTGCTTTGGGGAAGACCTTTTGTTACTGTTGCATGCTCCCTATACTAACTTACTGATTCTGCAAGATTATAACAGACTTTAAATTTAATGAAATGAATTTTTTCCTTTTTTAAAACCCTCACTTTTAAAGAACTATCAGTGCTCTCAATATTGAAGTATATTTTAGCCAAAGGATAAATGAGGACACTATATCTCTAGGTTTAGTTTTCAGATTAAGTATGTTTTCTTTGTTTTTCACCTGCTAGGAAAATGTTTTCTAGTAATACATGTTGCAAAAATATGAAAAATTGATAGTAGTGAAAGTCTCCATTTCAGTCATCCAGTGTTAATTACTGTTAATTGTTGGTGTTTAACTTACCTCTTGAGAATTATTTTGATTAGCTATGTTAAGATGGGACTTTTTTAATAGCTGCTGGTTCCTGCAGGAAATCAGATGTACACAAGATAGTTCATCTAGAGGTATTTATAATACATACAAAAAATGGCAGATAACCTAAATGTAATGTATTAAGCAGTTTGTTAAATAGATTCATGTAATGGCTGGAATACTGCTCATTTATTTTAAAAGATATTTGGAATAATATTTCATGACATGGGGAAATGGTTGTATTACTGGTAAAAAATTACAGAGCATAAATAGCATTATCCCAGTTTTAAAATTGTGTGAATATGTTTGCATAAGAATGGTTTATGCACCAAAATGTTAATAGTGGTTATCTGTGGGTAGCTGGAATTAAGGGTGACAGTTTCATCTCTGCATTTCTTCATTATGTGATTATAATGTACACATATTGGTTTAATTTTTGTTGCTTTTATATGAAACATTTTTGGAAGTTATTGATACTTTTAAATTCCCAAGTGTGTACTTCTATATAGGTGATTCCCCAAAAACCTGTTTTTTGTTTTTTTCTCCATGCTTTAAGAAGAGCCTTTTTAAAAACTTTTTTTTAATTAATTTTTTTTAATTGATGTATAGTCAGATTACAATATTGTGTTAATTTCTGGTGTACAGCATAGTGATTCAGTTATACATATGTATATTCCTTTTCATATTTTTCATTATAGGCCATTCCATGGTATTGAATACAGTTCCCTATACTGTACAGTAGGACCTTATTTTTATAAGGAGAGCTTTTCTTGATGCCTAGTGCTTATTTAGGGAGAATGAACTAAGCCACTCACTATGCAAATCAAAGATATACTTATACCACTTATAAGATTAAATCTTCCAAGTTTCTCAGAGAATCTTTTTTTCCCCAGTATTTAGCACCCCCCTCTTTTCTTTTTTCCTATGGAAACAAACCTTTTTTAATTATTCCCAGGAATGTGGTGACATTTGCTTTTTTTTTAATTGTAATAAAATATAGATAACAAAGTTTATCATTTTAACCATTTTAAGTGTACAGTTTTATAACGTTAAGTACATTCACACTCTTCTATAGCTATCACCACCCTCCATCTCCAGAAATTTTCATCTTCCTAAACTGAAACTCTGTACCTATTAAACACTAACTCCCCATTTTCCCTCCATTCAACCCCTGGCAACCATCATTCTACTTCCTATATCTCTTTGAATTTGACTATTCTTGAAGCCTCATAAGAAGAAACAATTTTTGTTCTCATGTGACAGACTTACTTCACTTAGCATAATATATTCAAGGTTCATCCATGTTACTTCAATGTGTTAAAATTTCCTTTATTTTTAAGACTGGATAGTATTCTGTTGTATGTACTATGTATATGTGTGTGTGTGTATATGTGTGCATTTTATACATTCATTTGTTGATGAACAGTAAGATCGCTTCCACGTTTTGGCTGTTGTGAATAATGCTTCTGTGAATATGGGCATTCAGATATCTGTTAAGTCCCTGCTTTCACTTCTTTTGAGTATATCCCCAAAAGTAGCATTGCTGGATCCTACAGTAATTCTGTCTTTATTTTTTGAGGAATTGCCATATCATTTTCCACAGTGGCTGTACCATTTTACACACAAGGGTTCCAGTTTCTCCACATCCTTGCCATCACTTATTCTCTCTCTCTCTTTTTTTTTTTTTTTTTTTTTGATAGTGGCCATCCTAATGAGTGTGAAGTGGTATCTCATTGTAGGTTTGGTTTGTATTTCCTTATGACTAGTTATGTTAAACTTCTTTTCACATATGTATTGGCCATTTGTGTGTATTCGTTGGAGAAATTTCTACTCAAAATTCTTTGCCCATTTAAAAATTTTTGTTGTTGTTGTTGTTAGAACATAGGAGTTCTTTGTATATCATAGATAGCGATTTTTGGTCACAAATATGGTTTGCAAACATGTTCTCCTATTCCCGGGTTTCTATTTCACTCTGTTGATAACGTCCTTTTGCGTAAAAGTTTAAATTTTGATGAAGTCCAGCTTACCTATTTTTCCTTTTGATATCTGTGCTTTTGGTGTCATATCTAAGAAATCATTGCCAAATCCAATGTCATGAAGGTTTTCCCCTGTTTTCTTCTGAGTTTCTAAAAATTTTTTTAGCTCTGTAATCTTTTACATTTTTAAGCTGCCATCTAAGCTCCCTCTGCCCCCATCGGTTTAAATAGTT
Organism: Camelus ferus; assembly: GCF_009834535.1. Classification (NCBI taxonomy): domain Eukaryota; kingdom Metazoa; phylum Chordata; class Mammalia; order Artiodactyla; family Camelidae; genus Camelus; species Camelus ferus. The sequence goes on from NC_045720.1 coordinate 13,603,831, forward strand.
ACAAAGAAAATCATTTCTGTCATCTTTTAATGTTGACTTTTTTTTAAGTATTACATCAGACTTTAAATATCCACTGGAGTCTAGAAACCATACTTATTTGATACATGTCTTGAAACAAACAAAAAAATACATGAACAAGCTCTTTTAGCAGTCAGAAATTTTACCTTATTTCTATTTTTCCCTCTTTTAATTTGTATTTCCAGTTCACTTAACATAGCATTTTATCTTGATATGTTTTTATGCTGAAAAGTCATTTAATTATCCTTTCATACTTGTAAAACAAAATTTGAAATTTTTCCGCTTTTCTGTGATGACAACGCTCCAAGAAATCAAAATTTTCCATATTGAATTACAATTATTAATATTCAATTGAGCAAAACAAAAAAACCCTACTTTGATTTAAAATGATTAAACATAGGAAGTAATACTTTGTTAGAATTTCCTGTGGTTGAAGACCCCCATCCACACCAGTTAGTTTATGTATCTGTGGATGAATCTTACTTATTGCTGAAGACAGTGTTTTGGCATCCATTTCATTGTTTTAATAAATGTAAGCACTGAGAAACATTGTTCACATAAATAAGTAGATAGTAATGAAAGGAGTTTTGTTGCAGTGCACTCAGTTTTTCTGGCTTATATTTGGAAAATCACTTGACAAACATTTTTAATGGTCTCTTAGCTTGATTAGGTCTCCTTTCAATTTTGTTGAAAGCAAAGAATTGGAAACCACCTAACAAAGGAAAGGATTTGTTGCCTAGCTTAGCCATTCAATTTCTTAACACCTACACTAATGTTTTTCTTTGTTTGGCTTTACGAAGGTTTCTCATGACTTGAAGCAGTCCACAATAGTAAGATTCAGAATGAGTGAGAGGCTCTACTTTCTTTTCTAAAATGGGAGGTAAATGAAAGAGGATGCCTTGTATTAAGGTGCTTTCTCAGACAGATCAGTTTTAAGAAAAAGTACATATGGAAGTTGAGAAACTGAAAATAGATCCCCTTACAGTTTTCCTTGGAAAGTCTTAAGTTACACTACACCCATCTAAGATGTAGATATTCATTTTAAAAAGAATACACCTACCTAAATGTGTAGTACACTGATAAAAGTGGGAACAAATCATACATATCACTTAATATCTTATGAAGTACCTGTCTAATTCTTACACGGATCCTCGTTGTATAAATATCCTTACTTGTGGATTAATCAAATATTGTGCATGAAACAAAATTAAACAACACAATGTCCTAATAAAACTAAATGAATGACCAGATAAAGCCAGCCTAAGGGGCATAGGGGCGCACTAATATTTCATTTAAAAAAAAACAAAACAAGAACACTGCTTGCTTTTCTGAAACTGTCCATTTTTAGAGTAGTAAGGCATAGGATTATAGACTTTTCAGGCACTTGTGCTTTCTTTTTTAATGTAAAAGTATGCTCTATATGATTTCAGAGAGGCATATATGAAATTTTGAATACTTTATGACAGAACTTCTGTAGCTCATAAAAGCAACCCACTAACTTAGAGAGCCTCTAGTCTATTGAGCAAAAATAAAGTTAAATGGAGCTTATGGTTTTTACAACAGATCAACATACCTAAACAGTTCTTAAATTCAGTTGTTGCATTATCTTGGAGAAACTGTTTGAGATAGTAGTAACTCATTTTTGTCATCCAAGCCAAAAATTACAGTTCTGATTGTTCACTCATTTTAAGGTTGCTGCCAGTGGTTGCATGACAGACAACGGTGTATCTGTGTATCTGTCTAATTTCTGTAGCTGTAAAATAAAAGAGTACTTAACTGTTATGAACTACTACAACTTTTTATCAGTGATCCAAAATTTCACTCTCCAGACTACTTTTACGAAATTGAACTATAAACCATCAATAAATCTTATACTAGCCACTTCCTAGACTTCGCTGATAATTGTTTATCATAAAATGATCATTCTAGATATTAACTATTATAGTTTCCTGAGGAGATTCAAAATGGTGTTGCACCAAAAGCAGTTGTTACAAACTTGTAATAACAGAGAAATCTTAGGAGGAGTTTAACTTGGGGATTTGACTGAAGAAAAATTTAATGGCTTTCTTAATTTTTTTTTAAAGGATGGGTCTTCAGTAAAGGAAGTTGAAACCTACCACCGGACACGTGCTTTAAGATCTTTGAGAAAAAATGCACAGAATTCTTCAGATTCTAGTTTCGACAAGAATATGGAAATAACAGAGAAACATGCTAATGGCAGGCATTTTACAAGGTAGTACAGGATGGGTGAATGCTTATTCAGAATCATTTAAAGTAGTAATTTAGGATTTACATTTAATTTTTAAGTATATTCTTAACCAGTTATAAAGAGTACAGGTTGTAAAATGTAATTTATTTGAAATGAAATTGTAACAAATGAGTATTAATTTAATTAAAAATGTAATATGTGTATAATCAGGTTTGTTTTTATTTTCTTGTTCAAAGATGATTCTGTGATATGTGTGAGGGCAGCTAACAAGATTGGTTGATACAGGATCAGTTCTAAGTACTTGAGTAATATAGAGACTTTGTGACTGTAACTTGCTTATGATATGTGGTATTGCTTCATAGTCTGTAAAAAGCCTTTCTAACTACTACTATTCAAAATAGTTATATATCTAATTGCTTGCTATCATCAGTTCTAAGTAATTTATGAATATCTGTGTTGGTATACTTCTAAAACTAGTCTTCACGTAGGTGGAACATGATTTTTTTTTTTTTTTTTTTTTACTTCTTTAATGGAACTAGATGCTTTATACATATTTAAATTTCTTTTCTCAAGAACCCAGAGATAGGTGGTATGAATCCCATTTTAATACTCAAGGAGTTAGTTTCAATGAATTAGTTGGTTATGTCGTTTGTGGGACTTGAGTTTGTTTGATCCAGGGTAAATTTAACTCCAGCTTTAATTACCTCAAAACATTCACTTTTTTCCCCATTTTGATGAGCTTAACATAAAGAGAGGGGAGTGCCAATTAGAATAAAATTTGTTTGATGAGATAATTGTTTTTACATTAATTCTTCTCATAAAGAATTTACTCATAATGGCTTAGAAAACTAGAATCCTCCTACTCAAATAAAATTTTGATTCTTATTTTGTGTAGCATATTTTCCAAATAAGTGAGGTGGTGCCCTTTTAAGTTTACTTTTTGGTCACTTTTTTAAAAAATTACTGAATTGGTCTCATTTATATTTAAACCTGCATTTTACTTCAGCCACTATTTATGGCATTCCTACTGCTGTATTTCATGGAATCCAAGGTAGCAACAATTGAAACACACAACATTATTTTATGAGACAGTGAAAAAGAAAAATAAACACTAAGTCAATTGTAAGATATCCCAATTTGAAAGATGTTAAAATAGGGGAGAATGTACAATTTTTAGAGTTGATGAAATATGATTTAAGCTACCCCATTATTTCTGAAAATTGAACTCTTCTTGTGTGGGGTGTGTGGGGTCCATGAGTTCTCTGAGAATGAAAAAATGTGTTTCATGATCTGAAGGAAAATAAACATTCTGAATGATCTAAATTGCTACTTTATAAAAAACTAGTCATAAAATTTCAGTTATGTTTACAGTTGGCACCAAGTAGTAGTACTTTAGTTATCTCAGGTTCATTAGATAAGATCTAGTCTAACCTTAACACATAACGATGCATCTGCTTCTAAGAGAAAGCTTGGTGGTGTGATGTCATGGCATGCTGTTCAAATGAAGGTTTGGAGCACTTCATATAAAAAGAAGTGGATGAATTGTCATCATGATACATAACAAAAATGATATATATCATGCCAAATTCAAGGGAAACTGATAGCAATCTGAACCACATTCACACAGCAAATGGCTATTTTGTTTCAGCAAAACCTGCAATGTATTCTGTTAATACTTTTGTTGGTGGTTGGTTTTATGGTTTTATTTGTATAAAACTTAAATGAATTTATATCTAGTGTGGCTTGTACATAGTCATAAAAAAATTAATGTTGAAAGTCCTCAAAGTCTGTCTTTAGAAGGCTCTGTATGTTATTCATGTTTGTAAAACATTGACTAGACTTTATGCTCAAAAGATAGTAAAGAGCTGTATTAAAGTAAGTGCTTTTTAAATCCTGATTTAAGGATGAGTGACTTGGTAAATTAGATTCCTTCTAAAATATATTGATTTCCTGTCTTTTTATTAATTATTTAAAAATCATGACTTACTGAAATCTAATTCACATACCATAAAATTCACGATTTTAAAGTGTGTAATTCAGTGGTTTTAGAATATTCACAATATTGTGCAATCATCCCTGCTATCTAATTTCAGAACATTTTCATCACCCCAACAAGAAACCCCACGCCTGTTATTCCCCCACCCCTGGCCCCTTGGGAACCATGATCTACTTTCTATCTCTGTGGATTTGCCTATTCTGGACATTTCATATAGGTGGAATCATACACTATATGGCCTTTTGTGTCTGGCTTCTTTTACTTGGTATAATGTTTTGAAGGTTTATCTATAGTGTAGTATTTATCAACACTTCATTCTTTTTATTGCCAAATAAGATTCCATTATGTGAATATATCACATTTTGTTTATTGACTCATTTGAATTGTTTACGCTTTTGGGTTGATATGAATAATGCTGTGAACAGTGGTGTACAGATTTTTGTGTGGACATAAGCTTTAGATTCTTCTGGGTAGAAATGAATTTCTGGGCTAAATGATAACTCTGTTTTAATGTTGAGGAACTGCCAAACTTGTCCAAAGCCACTATACCATTTTACATTCCCACCAGCAGTGTATGAGGGTTCCAGTTTCTCTATATAGCTTCACCAACACTTGTCGTAGTCTGTCTTCAGTTTTAGCCATTTTAGTGGGTATGAAGTATCTCATTGTGGTTCTTATTTGCATTTCTTTGATAGCTAATAATGTTAAGTATCTTTTTATGTACTTATTGGTCAGCCATTTGTATTTCTTCTATGGAGAAGAATTCCTATCTTTAAAAAAAACTCCCTGTATCCCCATTATCACAAAGACTATAATTTTATAAAGTGACAGCATCAGGACCTGTTTGTATAAGACTTACATAAAGTGGCCTGTCATATTTTTAAATTCTGCTTTATGTAGTTTTTCTTATCAGGCTGACCTTTTTTGCTTTTGCCAGTTTGCCTGACTATAGTCATCTCTTTGCTTGCTTCCTTTCTGTGTTTTTTCACTCCACCACCTCCCCCTTGTTTTCAATCTGTTTGGAGCTCAAAGACCAGGGGACCAAGACTGGTAGAATAATATAGAAAGATTTGAGTAACTATGCCTTGAGGGCAGGATATGTATTTCTTTGGCCCTAGAATTCTTAAGTAGGGTCTAGTAATCATGGTTTTCAGGGGGCACATGAAACTTCTGAAATAAAGTTTAAACTTGTATGTGTATGTGCAGTTTTCTAGGGAGAAAAGATTTGCAGGAGTTGACAAAAGTCCAGACACCTGTTTTTGTAAATAGTTTCATTGGAACATAGCCGTGCCCATTCATTCTGTCTATGGCTGTTTTCCCGCTTCAATGTTAGAGTTGTAGGAGTAGTTATGACAGACTATATGGCTAACAAGCCTAAATTTTTTATTATCTAGCTGTTTAAGAAAAGGTTTAACAAACCCTGCAAAGGGAAAAGTGCTTCCCCTGCAGGCAAAAAAAAAGGAGGGGGAACACTGCTTTAATCTTTGTGTTTTTAGCATCTAATAGGGGGCCTAGTTAATAAAAGTATAGACCTGCATGGTATGGGAGGAGGGGCTCCTCTGTGAGAAATGTCTGTGAGCCTGGGAACAAACTAGGCCTTGACCTGTAGATAGATTACTGAAAGGTTTTTTATTTTCTTCTTGGTTCTTACCTGTGTTCCAAAAAGGTAGGGAACTAATGATGACTTACATTGTTATGAGGATGAGTTGACTTCTGGATAAGATGATTTTGTTTTATTTTAGGGTGTCACATTTGAAATTCCATGGGTACAGCCAGCCCACTTGCAAATATCTTGATACATAGGTTGATTAATAGATAGAGCCTATCCAAGTATGGAAAATTGAGTTCCTAAAAATAAGTTAATGAGACATATTGCTTTGCTTGCTCAGTGGATTTTGGGGAAAGGATGAGAGAAGGTTAGTTTTTTTAAGTGTTGGAAGATGTTCTTTCCAATTCAGCAGATTCTGTATGTCAGTTTGTAGGTGGGATATCTGATTCACAAATGTGACTGTTGCTACATGTGAATAATAATACATGTCATGTAAAGACTGTAGCCAGCAAACGTTCCTAGAAGGAAATTAACATATCACTAAATTCTTTGAGATGTTCATAGTTCTGTGTATAGTCATAAACTCCTCAAGGATATGGGGCCACTATACCCCTGTGGTATAAAACACATTGTCTCGTTTTTACTCAGTGCTTACTAGTTCAATTGTACCTAAATACTTGGGTTAAGGATTTCATTTCTTATTTTAAGTAAGATACTTTGATTTGATTAATTCTGTTTAGCTAAGAGTTAATGCATATGGTTAGCCCTCTGTATCTGTGGGTTTTGTATCCACAGATTCAACCAACCATGGATCAAAAATACCCCACCAAAAAAAATTCCAGAAAGTTCCAAAAAGCAAAACTTGAATTTACCACTAGCTGACAACTATTTATATAGCATTTACATTGCATTAGGTATTAAAAGTAACCTAGAGAGAATTTATAAGTATACCAAGGATGGGCATAGGTTATATGCAAATAAGACACCCTTTTATATGAGACTTGAGCACCTTCAGATTTTGGTATTCATGGAGTGGGGGTTCCAGGGATTCTGGAACCAGTCTCCTACTGATACTGAGGGATGACCATATATCGTTAAATTTCACAGCAGAGTTCTCAGCCTTTGTTTAGCCATCATTTATATAAGCATAGATATTCTCAAGCTAATTTTTTTCCTTTTAGGTTTTTTGGTATCTATAGGTATTTACCCTCCAAGCTCATTTAGCTTTTGTCCTAGTTTGTAGTGCTATGAGATATAGGATTTAAAATTATGTCAACTATTTTGAATTATTTAATGTATTTTTTTCATATAGGCAGTTGGCCAGACAGCAGGCTGATAAAAAAAAAGACGAGTGCAAAGAAGGTAAGTAATGTTAAGGCATTTAAACATGTAATTCATTTTTTTTACAGGTATATTGAGGTACATGTAATAAACTCTCCATATTTAAAGTGTATAGTTTGTTTGGTTTTGACATAAGTGTGTGCCGTGAAACCACAATAAGATAATGAAGATAACTGTCACCTCTCAGATTTCCTCAGGCCCCTTTATAATCCCTCCTGGCTCCCCTGGCTCCTCTCCATACTCTCCATGCCCCAAGATTCCTGAGCAGCCATCAGCAATCTACTTTTTGTCACTATAGATTAGTTTGTATTTTCTAGAATTTTGTATCAGTGGAATTACATAGTTTGCATTCTTTTTTGTCTGAGTTCTTTTACTCTACATAATTACTTTGAGTATTATCCACGTTGTTGGTTTTTATTGCTGAGTAGTAGTCCGTTATATGGATATAGGACAATTCAGTCTTTTTCTTCCCTCAGTCTTATTGTGATATAATTAACATGTAATATTGTGTTAATTTAAGGGGTACAACAAATGTTGATTTGATACTTATATATATGTATATATTGCAGAATGATTACTACCATAGCTTTAGCTAACACCTGCATCCTGTCACATAATTACCATTTCTTTTTTGTGCTGAGAATATTTAAGAAATCGCTTTCTTAGCAACTTTCAAGTATACAATACAGTATTATCAACTATAATTGTTACGCTGCATATTAGAGCTTTATGACTTGCTTATCATATGGCTGGAAATTTGTACTTTTTGACCAACAATCTGCCCTTTTCTCTCACCCCACCACCCAGTCTTTTGTAACCATCATTCTAGTCTCAGAATGAGTTCAATTTTGCTAGATTCCACATATAGGTAATATCGTTCAGTATTTGTCTTTCTCTGACTTGTATTTCACTTAGCATAATGCCCTCAATTTCCAGTCATCATATTGGAAATGGTAGGATGTCCTTTCTTATGGCTGAATAATATTCTATTGTGTGTATATTCCACGTTGTCTTTACCCATCATCTATTGACAGATCCTTAGGTTGTTTCCCACAATTTGTTTATTCATCTTTTGATGGACTTTTGGGTTGTTTCCATTTTGAGGCTGTCACCAACTACTTTGAACATTTGTGCGCAAGTCTTTGTATTATATATATCTTTCCTTTTCTCTTGAGAATGATATGGCTGGATTGTATGGTAGGTATATGTTGTAACTTTTTTTCCTCCCTAATATTTTTAAGGATTAAGTTTAAGATACTATAATTTTGTTATATGAAAGTGTAGCTGTTCAGTTGTTCATTTTAGAATACATTTATAAGTTCTGTTATTTCAAATCTTTCCATTTGCTTTTATATATACATCTATGAAGACAAAGTGATTCCAGTTACTCGGTCATTGAGGACTAGAAACATTGTTCAAAATACAGAACACTTGCATGAAGAGAATGGTGATGTTGAAGTTCGCCGAAGTTGTAGGATTAGAAGTCGTTATGGTAGTGTGAACCAGTCTGTGCTATTTGACAAACTTATAACAAAGTAAGTAAAAATTATTTAGATCAAGATGACTGACCTGGCAAAATTTTGTTGGGGACTAGATTTTGACTAGCATAAATATCTAACGCATTCAGCTTATGTAAATTGTAAAGGAGAGTTATCATTATGAGTATTTAAATTCTTGAAAAGAATATTTTAAAATATTTTTATAAAAGTGAAAGTACTTTTTGTAGCGATATTTAAAATCCCAGCACTCGAAGAATGCAGTGGAAGAAAAATTAAGTTTTTTAAAATGTACTACTCTTTTACAATTTTAGCTTATATTCATATCAATTTTTTTAAGCACTGCTGAAGCTGTACTTCAAAAAATGGATGATATGAAGAAAATGCGTAGACAACGAATGAGAGAACTTGAAGACTTGGGAGTGTTTAATCAAACAAAAGAAGTAAATATATTCTTCCATTAAGGGGATAATTTAATAATCTCCAGTTTACCCTTTTTTCTATAGTACCTATCCATTTTTTGGTTAAATTATTTATCATTTTCTTCAGCATTTGTTTGATCAGTCACTAGTTATTGCTGGAGTTGTAAGAGTTTATAGCTGAAACTATATTTTAAGCAAGATTGGAAGATTCGACTGGATTTTTTTAAAAAATATACTAAATGTTAATGGATTTTACTTAAACATTTTTAGGGGAATCTTAACATGTACACAAGAGGAAAACAAAAAGGTATTCAAAGAACTGATGAAGAGACAACTGACAATCAAGAAGGCAGTGTGGGTTAGTCTTTTCTTTTGTTCTGTGTTCTGGGTTTGAATTTCAGTACTTTTTATTTAGTAGATTGTAGCCTTTTTATTTAGAAGCTGTGACATTTATAGTAATTGGATAAATCAAAGGGTTGGTTATAGTTTAAGAGAAAAATGGGGCAGGTGAGATAAAAGGATAATATGTTTTGTTGGGAAAGTATTTGAAATCAACAGTTCTAAAGCAAATGAAACTGGTTTGCTTGTTTAATACACCTACAGACAACATATCTCTATTTTAGTTAAAAGGTGATTAAAGTTAAGTTTTATTATTCTGTTTAGGAATTACTGCTGTGATTTATTATATTATCATAAGTAGATTATTTGAGTTATGCTGTATGTAACTCAGTGACAGCCAGAGGGCTGGATGGAATGTCAAACTTAAGTTTAAAAGGCAAAAACTAAGTGAGGAGATACTTGGATTTCTCAACATATTACATTAATGTGGAAGCTTAAGTATATAGTCCACTATATTCATGAAGTTAGCAGAAATACCATAAACTTTAGTTTGGTACTTACTGACAGAAGCCTTTTAAAAACTTTCTTTTTTCTTTCTTCTTGTCATTTTTAATTATACAGTTTTTTACTTCATTTTTAAACATCTTCATTTAATATTGCAAAAGAATTACAGATTCTTTCTGTGAACAATCTAGAAGTAAATACATTTTAAAAGGAGGATCTCTTTCTATCCCCCATGTTAAAAATTATTAACATTTTGGGGAGTATCCTGAAAGTAAATCTTTCTTAATGGTAGAATCATCTGAAGAGGGTGAAGACCAAGAAGATGAAGATGATGGTGAAGATGAAGATGATGATGATGATGAAGATGATGACGATGAAGATGATGACGATGAAGATGAAGAGGACGGAGAAGAAGATAATCAGAAACGATATTATCTTAGACAGAGAAAAGCTACTGTTTACTACCAGGCTCCATTGGAAAGTAAGTGCTATATATTTTTTTCCCAGGGGAAGATGTAATTATATTACCTTTATCTTTATTGCCCTTCCTCTGTTATCCTTATTTTTCATGTTTTCATTGTGCAGAGTACTCATGGCTATTGTCTTTCTTAACTTATCTAAAGTGTGCAGGAAGTTATTTCTTCTAAAGAAAGTTAAATGTTAACCTTGACCAAAGCAAATAATTGGACTGTTTTTGAAATTTCATGTCTGTCTTTAGATTTCACACAGCTTTGTACTTTATTTTGTAAAATTTGTATAAATAGGACTGCTTTTGATTGCTTGAGTAAAGTCATACCTTAATACTTATGATCATGTATATGCAAGGCTGATAATCAGCTGTTATGCATCAATACAATCATAATGGTTGTTTATGGCCAGTGTATGTTTTGGTTGGTTGGTGTCTGTGCTATACATATATATTTAACAGCAACCCTGCAGACATAAATGATTTAAAACATGAACAGTAAAATATTCTGTAGTGGATATGTACTAGTATTTTCATGGAAGACAGCACCTTTGTAAGTATTTAGATGAAGAGCAGAATTATCTCTATATATATTTATATGTCATATACATGTAATTTTTTTTTTCTTTAAGAACCTCGTCATCAGAGAAAGCCCAACATATTTTATAGTGGTCCGGCTTCTCCAGCAAGACCAAGATATCGGTTATCTTCTACGGGACCAAGAAGTCCTTACTGTAAACGAATGAACAGGTTTGGTCCTGAAAGAGTGATTGATTTGTGACAACTTAATTGTGGCTATGTTAGGGTAGGATTCTAGAGTTTTAGGATTGGGTGTATAAGGATAGAATTCTAGAATTGCATATATTTGGGAGAGTTAGTGCTATGCCTTTAATCCCCACTACCACTGACAAGCTTTTGTTTTCGCTAATAGGAATTATTAGTAACTACCACGGTAAGGTAGTTTATTCCATTGTTCCACACTTTATTAATAGAGAGCTACCTTTGTTTCATTGTTGACTGTATTCCTGTCTTGGTGTTAAGCATTTTACGTACACTGTTTCATTTAATCTTCACATTAAGTTAGAGTATAGATTAATCTTGTCCTCACATACTCTCACAAACATATTTTCTTACCAAGACAAACATTCTGAGTTATGTGACTTCTAGACTTCTCATGATTCTGACCATCCTTTTTTAGATTTATTTTTCAAATTTGTTTCTCTTTTATAGTAGGAAACATTAATTTTCTTTGTTCAAATTATTTGTGGGTTTCTTTTCCTTCTGTAATTTGACACTTACTGCTTTTCGGTCATAGTTAAGTCCAAAGAGGTAATTCTTGTTTCTTCATTCTGGCTTCATTCTCTTGAGTAATAAAAGATTTTGGATGCATTAGAACTTTCTGGGTAGTAGTGGCATTATAGTAGTTCATGAATGAGGAAGCTTGTAGGGTGAAGACTAAAAAGGCAGAAAAAAAGACATCGGTTTGGGAAATGGTACTTTTTTCCTAATATTATTAATCTGCTCAGAAGTAAGACTGAAGTCCTATGAGATTTCAACTAGTCAGACAGTTCTTAGAAGCCTCCTTTTAGAAACAGATTGATATGTTTTAGCTGTGGAAGGTAACAGTTCTGTAGGTGCTGACAAATTCCTCTTTTCTTCCTAGAATATGAAATACTACCTGTGTCCCTTGGTCTCTCAATTTCATTTTCAGAGTATCAAAGTCAAGATATGTACATTGTAGATTTCTTGTTTCATCGTCCATTTTCACATGAGAGCCCAGAAGGATAGCGATCACAAAGGCAACCTGTCAGGGCTGGCCAGGATACACTGCATGTGGAAAGAGGCCATACTGTCTGTGCTTTTCACTGACCCCTTAGGATGTTGTTAGAGACCCCTATTTTGTTAGTGAAATTTAACGATCTTCAGAAAAGGAGAGTTAGGTGTCGTGCTCCCCGGAGTCCCCGTCAAACATAAGTCTAGGGCAGCTGTCTTGGTTGCCTAACTCACAAGACAGGCCTCTCTGATCTAGCAGAAGTGGGAGACTGAACAGTTGCTTTGAAATTTAATTCCTTCTCTCATATATAATGTGTTTATATTTCTGGAAGTAACATGCTTGTTGATTTACTGCCTCTGTAGTCACCACCAACAAGGTATCCTGCAGCAGGTAGGATTTCTTTTTTGCCACTTTGATGCTTGAGTTCCCATATTTAGTTCACAGGATCGACCCTTTCTCTATGAATAGTGTCTCACGATACTGCATAGCTCCTAGGGTACAGGATTTTTTTCCCCTCCAATTGTTTGACAAATGTTTGAGTACGACCATGTGCCAAGCACTATAAATATAAAAATGACTAGGACATGGTGCAGGGAGGGGTGGGGGGATAAATTAGGAGTATGGGATTAACAGTTACATACTATTATATATAAAATAGATAAGCAACAGGGATTTGCTGTATAGCATGGGGAGCTATAATATTTTGTAATAATCTGTAATGGAAAATAATCTGAAAAAAAATGAATCAGTTTGCTGTATACCTGAAACTAACACAATACTGTAAATCAACTGTACTTCAATAAAAAAATAAATAAATAATGACTAAGCCAGAATTCCTGCCCTTGGATCTCATAGACAGCAGAGGATTCTGATACACTTAACATATGAACCAAGAGATTTAAGCTGTATGCTGAGTCACATTATTTGACTTAATAACCTTGGTATTGGTTTTGATAACTCCCTTTAAACTTTTCTTTTGATAAACAATTTTATTGTGTTATAATTCACATACCCTATAGTTCACCCATTTAAAGTGTACAGTTGGTGGCTTTTTATTATATTCACTGAGTGGTACAGCTATCACCTCAGTCAATTTTAGAACACTTTTCTTGCCTCCAAAAGAAACCCTGTACTCTTTAGTTATCACTCTCCAATCCCTCCAGCCTTAAGCTACTACTGATCTGCTTTATGTCTCTATGGATTTTGTTGGATATTTCATATAAGTGGAATTTTTTGTGCCTGGCTTCTTTCACTGGGTATAACATTTTCAAGGTTCATCCACATTGTAGGATGTATCAGTACTTCATTCCTTTTTATTGCCAAATAAGATTCCATTGTATAAATACACTGTATTTGTTTATCCCTCTTTTGTTTATCCCTTTATCAGTTGATGGCATTTGGGTTGCTTCTACTTTTTTGCTGTTGTGCATGCTATTTTGAACATTTGTATACAGCTTTCTGTGTGGTCAGATGTTTTCATTTCTCTTAGGTATAGACCTAGAAGTGAAATTGCTGAATCAGTTACTAACTATATTTCATGTTTTGGGGAGATGCCAGAATGTTTTCCAAAATGGCTGCTCCATTTTACATTCCCACAAGCAATGTACTAGAATCCCATTTCTTTACATTTTTACTAACACTTGTTATTACCTGACCTTTTGAATGTAGCCTTTAAAACTTTTTTTTTCTTAAGTTTTCTTGCCAAGTTGATGTGAACATCTCATTCCTTCTAAAAACTTTAATGGTAGTCATTTAGCATGGCCTTTTTAACTTTTCTTGAAGAAACCAGCTTCTGTGTATAGTTCATATTCTACTTAGGCATGGAAACAAAGCGTACATCCAAAGAATTGTCTGAACATTGTTCTTAGTGAATTTTCAGCCACAGTGCAGGATCTTCCAAGGGTCTTTTGGCATACATACATAGCAGAGCTTCAGGAATGCTGCCTTTAAGCAGGATTTTCTTTCTTCCTTATTATTTTTTTTAATTGAGGTACTGAGGATTGAACCCCAGGACCTTGTGCATGCTAAGAATGTGTTCTACCACTGAGCTTTACCCCTTTCTTCCTTACGATTGCTAACCTCTAGTCATCTAAGCTTTTTTTTTTAGCTTCAGTCTGCAGTTTCTGGCATCAGCCTAGCCCCCTTTGAGCAAGCAGGTAACATAAATGGCACAGTTGCTTCACTAATATCCCAAGTACATCTTACGAGTTTTCAATTAACTAGAACTGGCAACTCTAGACACTCTGGTTAGGTCCACAGTGCTGGTCCAGTGCTTTTCCGTGCTACATTTTTTTAAAAGCTCTCGGTGAAATGAAAGAAAAGATCAGTGAGTGTGGGTATATGTGTCTAGAATCTTTTTTAAAGTGAAACACTGGCTTTTCTACAGAGTAACTGTGAAGAACTAGGACTGCCTAGGTTGTGAGCTCAGCTCAGCTACTTACTAGTGACCTTTTTGCAAGTTACTTAACCTCTCTATGCTTCAGTTTTTTGATCTGTGTAATGGAGACAATAGCACGTATCTCAAAGTACTGTGAGAATTAGATGAGTTAATACATGTTAAATATTTAAAATAGTACCTGGCACATTTTAAGTGCTATGTGTTTGATACAGTAACTATATTTTAATGTTTAAAAATAATCCCTACTTGCAGATTAAACTTGGGAAACTTTATGTCAGTCAGCAAGGTTTTATTGTTTACTTATAACTTTATTGGTTTATAAAATAAACAACTGGAAATCATCTGTATGGTAGTGTACTGAATGTGGATTTTTTTTGTTTTTTGTTTTGAAATAGACAAGAGGTTTTAATTCTGACACTATCATTGACTAATTCTGAAACTTTGAGCAAGTTATTTAAATAGTGAGCCACAGTGGCCCTGACTGTGAAATGAACCTACTAGTATGTACTTATCCAAAGTTTTAATTAAATTAAATTAAATAATATGTCTACCACCTGGTACAAGAAACATTTATTGTTAGTCCTTTTTATTGTTGAGTTGGTCTTAATTATGTGAGTATATACTGAAGTCACATACAGTTATGTATAATAAGTAACTATAGTCTCTTTGTAATATTAATGATAATACTAAATAAGTTTTTCATATAAAATTAGAGACTTGTACTAGATTTTAGTTTCAGGCTGATCACAAAAACGGTCTTGGGTGTGTCTGAGTGGGTGGATGGTGGATTATTTTCTCACTTATGTCTGTCTTTCCACAATCCCTTATCCAAAACCCTTGGGGCCATTTATGTTTCAGATTTCAGATTTTCGAGTGAGGGGTACTTATGAAGGTAACATACAACATATGCAATGTGCAACATTAACATTTGTAGGCGTGTTTGAGCCAGCACTGCATAGTCAAATGTATTAATTTTCTAGCAAAACAGTATGAGTAGTCAGAGTTAAGTGTGACAAATAAAGATTATGAATTACCTTTATGACATTTCAAATCATGTTTTACTGCTAAGTGAATAATGGAAACATTTGTTTTCAGAATTTTTTAGGTATAAGATTCTAGACCTAAATTATGCAGATAATAGATTGTGGATATATTATATTTTTGGAAATATCTACTTAACCATGATTATACTCTGACTTAGGAAATGCTCTAGACCCTGAGCCAATAGAATGATTAAAGGTTTTCCCAGCCAGATTCTTTGTTTTTATCCTATGTGTCTTTTGCAATTCTGCAAAGGTGGAAGTGATTTAAAATTTTTGTGAATATCTGCAGCACTCAGCATCTTTTTTAATACTGTCAATAAGCCTAAGATTTTTTTTTTTAGTTTAATGTGTTTTAGTAGCAAACTTACAGGAGCAGCACAGAAGACAGACAACATTAAAAACATGTACCTGCATGTAGAACAACTCAGTTAGAAAAGTATAGTGAATGGATGGAATCTACTGTATGATAAAAATGCTACAAACACCATTTAGTTGCCATCAATAAGAAATTTACTGGTTTTCAAAAAATCCAAATGCTGTCATTGTCCAGAAAAATTCAACAGGTTTATTTGTTATTAAGTTGAACTGCTGAAACCTGTTCACTGAAACATTTTGACTTGCATTAATGCTTTATGTCCCCGCATTTATATTAAAAATTCACGTGCAAATTAAAATGGAAAAACTGCCAATACCCGATTTCTGTCCCCTATTTTGCCACTTGTAATCATATATTTAGGTACCTTCTGGCACCATGGGAAAAAAATATCTAACGTTCAGAACTACCAATAACAGGAAGAAGAGTTTTTGTTTTTGTTTTTGTTTTTAAGAATGAAATGTTTCCTATCATAGTGGATTCTTAAGCACGTTCTCCGCGTATGCAGCGTGCTAGCTGAATGTCTTTTTGCAAAATTGTTACACGTTTGGAATGGATAGCACACAGGTTGGTGTCTTCAAAAAGTCCAACCAGACAGGCCTCACTTGCTTCCTGCAAAGCACCGATAGCTCCACTCTGGAAGCGCAGATCTGTTTTGAAGTCCTGAGTAATTTCCCGCACCAGACGCTGGTAGGGAAGTTTGCGAATCAGAAGTTCAGTGGACTAATGACGTTTAATTTCACGGAGTACCACGGTACCAGGCCTGTAATGATGAAGTTTCTTCACCCCTCCAGTAGAGGGCGCACTCTTTGCATGTAGCTTTTGTAGCCAGTTGCTTCCTAGGTGCTTTATCACCAGTCGATTTGTGGGCAGTCGGCTTTGTATGAGCAATGGTATAGAGACCTTCCTTACTTACACCCTCTTTTCCTTAGGCTGGAACTCGACAAGCTAGAGGCGGCCCTGACGTTGGAGAGGGGCGGTAGCGCAGCAGTGGCTGCGAACACAATTTGATTTTTTTTATCTTTTTATTTTTTGTGTGAGAGAAAAATTGAGACTTTATATGGATTAGGAAACTTACCCACACTTACACAACTGTCAAATAATGGTTGTGAATTTAGAGTTGAGGATATAATATAGATAAAAGGTCATCTTATTTCTCACTATTTCTTAGCATTTTTTTTTAACCCTTCTTGGTTCCCTTTGGTTTACATAAAAATTGTCCTCCTTTTAAGGCTTTTTGACATTTCAGAATAGGTGATTCCCTTCTAAATGTGAAATTATATGTAGTATAATATTGAAAATGCTTTCTAAAATTACAGTCCCAAAGATTCTAATATCTAATACCCTTTTCATCCCACCTTTCTCTTTGAGTATAACTGATTTATATTAAGAGACTTTATACTAAGTCACTCTGCCTGGTTTTGTCTTAATGAACATTTGATGGTGAGCTCAACCACAGCCGCCTATCTTTTTTTCCTTTCCTCTTAGTTATCCAAGTCTTTTATTCCCTTCAAAAGATTGAACCAACAAAGCTTACTTTATTGATTCAGCAAATATATTAATTTTATAATAAACCTTTTTGGATCATGAGGTATTTCTGATGTTTATATCTTACGCCTTTTTTCTCCTGCCTTCCTCCATCATGATTTCAGTTTTCCTCTTTAGGCGAAGGCATGCAATCCACAGTAGTGACTCAACATCATCTTCCTCTTCTGAAGATGAACAACACTTTGAGAGGCGTAGAAAAAGGAGCCGTAATAGAGCTATCAACAGGCAAGTGCATATTGATTACTTTTAAACTGTCAACTCTTTTTTTAAGTGGAAAGAAGGATGAATAATTTGGGAATAGATAAAGCTTGACTAAATTAAAAAATTACTCAACAGGTTAATATATAAACCAGAATACCATCTTGTGTGAAATATTTACAGTTCAGACTAATAACAAGTTATCATATATATGTTCTTGTAAAACCAAAATTGCTGCCTGGTAAACACTAACTTAAGGAAATGACTATTTTTATTTCAAATTAATTTTTTTCTGTTTATAATAATACACTCTTATTGTAGAGCTCTTAAGGAAAATTGAAAGTTAACTCATTTCATAACTCCTTATAGTATCAATTCACGTATACTGAATCTGCTGTTTTGATTTTCATGATAATTATGTAAAGCAGACAGGGCAAGGGTTAGTCCCATTTTACAGATGTGGGTGGGTAGATGAATAATGAAGTGCTTGGTATAAATCTATGAAGTTAGAACACTCCCTCAAACACTCCCTCATACCATACACAAAAAATAAACTCAAAATGGCTTAAAAACTTAAATATAAGACATGACACCATAAAACTCCTAGAAGAGAACATAGGCAAAACATTCTCTGGCATAAATCGTAGCATGTTTTCTTAAGTCAGTCTCCCAAGACAAAAGAAATAAAAGGAAAAATAAACAAACGGGACCTAATCAAACTTACAAGCTTTTGCACAACAAAGGAAACCATAAAACTGAAAAGACAGCCTACAGAATGGGAGAAAATACTGGCAAATGATGTAACTGACAGAGGCTTAATTTCCAAAATAGACAAACAGCTTATACAACTCAATGTCAGAAAGCAAACAACTGAATCAAAAAATAGGTAGAAGATTTGAATAGACATTTCTCCAAAGAAGACATACAGATGACCAGCAGGCACATAAAAAGATGCTCAACATTGCTAATTATTAGAGAAATGCAAATCAAAACTAGAATTAGTTACCATCTCACACCAGTCAGAATGGCCAACATCAAAAAGCCTACAAATAATAAATGCTAAAGAGGGTGTGGAAAAAAGGGTACCCTCCTACACTGTTGGTGGGGATGTAAATTGGTGCAGCCACTTTGGAGAACAGTATGGAGGCTCCTTAGAAAGCTAAAAATAGAGCTACCATATGATCCAGCAATCCCACTTCTGGGCACGTATCTGGAAAAGACAAAATCTCTAATTTGGAAAGATACATGTACCCCAGTGTTCATAGCAGTACTATTTACAACAGCTAAGACATCGAAGCAAACCTAAGTATCCATCGACAGATGAATGGATTAAGAACATGTGATATATGTATATACACAGTGGACCATTAGCCATAAAAAAGGATGAAATAATGCCATTTGCAGCAGCACGAGTGGACCTAGAGATTATCATATTAAGTGAAAGACATATCATACTTAGTGAAAGACAAATATCACATGATATCACTTACATATGGAATCTGAAAAAATGATTTAAGTGAACTTATTTACAAAGCAGAAACATATTCACAAGACATAGAAAACAAGGTTAATAAAGGGGAAAGCAAGGGGAGAGATAAATTAGGAGTCAGAGATTAATAGATACACACTACTATATATAAAACAAACAAAAACCTTCTGTAGGGCACTGGGAACTACATCTCAATATCTTGTAATAATCTATAATGGAAACAAATCTGAAAAAATATATGTGTATAAATGTATAACTGAATCACTTTGCTTTATACCTAAAACTAGCACAACATTGTAAATCAGCCATACTTCAATTTTTTAAAAAAATACAGTGCTTGGATTGTAATAATATATTCTTAGGGTAGAAAACAATGCTTGATGAAGCCATTGGAAACTAATAATTGAAGGGACATGCAAACCAATCATTCTTTGTATCCTAAGCTCTAGGCTTTTACCATGTTAGCTCTGCCCCATTCATTATGGTGGCCATTAGTCTCCTGTGGCTGTTGACACTTGAAATGTAGCTAGTATGAGTTGAGATTCACTGTCAGTTTTTGTAAAAAATACACCCTTGGATTTCAAAAACTTAGTACAAAAAAGATAATGTAAAATACCTCAATTTTTAAAACACTGATTTTGCATATTGAAATAGTATTTGGATAAATTGGGATATGTAAAATATATTAAAATTAATTTTTCTTTGTTTAGTGTGGCTAATAGAAAAATTTAAATTACATTTTGGCTTGCATTTCATTTCTATTGGACAGCAATGAGTTAGATCATTCAAAAGCTGTGTACTTAGATGACTTGGATTTTTCTTTGCCTTCATTTCATATAAATGTTCATCTAATTCTGTAGATTGTATATTATGCAGTTATTTTTCTATTAAGACTTAGTGAAGAAATACCTTTTTAAAAGCTACAATTAAAAACTTTTCTGTCTTGGATTTCGCAGTATAAATTCCTTGTGGAGTTTGAGACTAGTGAATATTGTCACTTGGGGTGAGAATGGTGCTCTTTTACTTGTGTTCAGTTGCAGCAGGCATCCTTTGCTTAGACATTCTGGAACAAGTATCTTAACCTTTAACATAGGCATTTTCATTCTTCTGTCTATAAAACAAGCAGGTTTTTGAAAGTAATTAAGAAAGTAGTGAATCATTCTTGCATGAGAGGATTGACATGGATCCAAATGCTGGTGGACTATGGATATTTTGCCAAGAGGTAGATTAGCAGAGTTGTTGCAGGTCTAAAGACATGCTGTGCTTGGGGTTGATTCCTAGATCTGCTACTTATTAGTTGTGTGACCTTGGGCATTTGAGTTAACCTTTCTGTGCCTCAATTTTCTTTTAAAATAGGGGAAATAATATCTACTTCATAAGAATATTGTGAGGATTTAATGAATTTATACATGCAAAGCACCTAAACTAAAACAGTGTTCAGCAAATGGTAAACACTCTAAGTTAGACGTGATCATTATAATATATATTGATACTGTCTGAATTCTCAACTATTTGAGTTACTTTATGGTGCTGTGGTATCTTGAAAACTGGTATTTTCATTTGATTGTATATCTTTAACAGTAAAGCTTCAAATATAAATATTCCTAATATTTAAATTCTCAACTTCTAAAGAAAATGAGGAATTTAAAATACATAATCTCATGATTGCTCCAATTGGAATTTTTTTATTCTAAAATACTTATATTCTAACATGGAATTTGGGGAAGGAAAGTGAGTTGATGAGTGTTTTTTTTTTAACCTTCTAAAATAGGTGCCTCCCACTGAATTTTCGGAAAGATGAATTAAAAGGAATTTATAAAGATCGAATAAAAATTGGAGCAAGCCTTGCTGATGTTGATCCAATGCAACTAGATTCTTCAGTGGGTACCGTCTTGGGATGTATTCTTGAACTGTAATATTGTTTTTTGTTTTAGTGAAAAATTTTAAAAGAAACCAATTTTTTAAAATCAATCTTTATTGACTTTTAAAAAAAATTATTTATTTATTTATTTTGTGTGTGTAGGGGGTGGGAGGTAATTCTTTCTTTTTTTTAATCTTCGAACTACAATTAAGATACTGTTACTCAGTTGACTGTGTGTGGCTTGGGTATATTTTGGGAATGGAGTGAGATTTTAATTTTGACTCCAAATCTAAAAATGTCAATGTTTCCCTTCCATTACCAGGTACGATTTGATAGTGTTGGTGGCTTGTCTAATCATATTGCAGCTCTAAAAGAGATGGTGGTGTTTCCATTACTTTATCCAGAAGTCTTTGAAAAATTCAAAATTCAGCCTCCTAGGTAATTTAATTATACATTTAATTTTAGCCAAAATCTGTGCTGTGCTGTGTCTAGAAAGATCATGATTCTCTGTTGAAATTTTTCAGTTCTACAGTAATTTGTTATACTTGTTATACTTGCAAGGTCCTGGATGCTTTGAATATTTTTACTTTCTTAATGTTTAATATTTTTAAAAAGGTTTCAAAATAGATTCTCCATGAAAAAAAATCATTCTCCATGGCTCTTCCTACATTTAGTAAAATTCCTCCCATACATACACCTTACTTTTTTTCTTTCCTTTTTGTAATTTAGTTTTAAGTTTGTGTCAAAGTAATATATGTTCATAATTTCAAATGTCAAATAATACTGTAAGTTTTACATAAAAAAATAGTAGTGGTCTGTTCTCTATCCTCCTCCATTTCAATTCTCATTTCCCAGAGTCAATTACTTTCAACTCCTATAGCTGCTATTTACCTGTACATGTCTCAATAATAAGTTTATACTATAATTTTTAATTTTTCTATTTTAGACATAATCTGTAGACTTAACTATGAACAGTGACTCTTTGGCTTTTTCCTCCATGTACATACATTTTTCCCCTCTTCCTCAATACTTCTAGTAGTTTATTATACATATATAAAAATTTTGGATCAATTTTCAATATTTGCTTTATGACTATATAAATGTTTCTTACAGTTGAGCCATGTATAATATATTATGCCTACATTTCCTCTTTTATATCCCTCCTCTCCCCACCAACTTTAATATTTGCTTGGGTTTTTTGTTTGTTTGTTTTGCTTTTTGTTTGTTTTATAATTAGTTTTATATGTACTTATCACTTCATCCACAAAGTTTTTACTAGAGCTGTAAAATTCTTGGCAGTACAGTTAAACATATCAAATAATCTACTGGCTCCTCCTTACTTCTCTAGCCACATCTTCCTGGAGCCTCCTTTCTCTTGCTTCCATCTGGACTGGTTGCTTTAGTCTTGTAGCACAGCTAAGTCTTGGGACTTCCCACTACCTTCATCATGGGATTTCCTTTGTGTTTCTCTCAGTGCTGGGTTCCCAGCTCCCTAGATTCAACTAGGACATTTTTGGTTTATAGCTGTGTTTTAATAGAGTATATTGTAGGAATATCCTGAGAAAAAGGCCGCATGGGAGATTATTTTATTTATTTTGTTTTTGAGAATGTCATGTAACCAAACGCTATTGTGTCTTTTTCCCCTTCCTCCTTCATTGCACTATACCTTCCTGACCTGGAAACATGGCTCTGATTTCTAGGAAGGTTTTTTAATATTACTTCTTTTGTAGTATTTTCACTCTTCTTTTTGTCCCTCAATGCATGTCAGTTTAATATTGGACCTTCCGGATTAATCTGCCTTTCTTACCTTTTTTCTCTGATTTTGTTTGGTCTTCTTAATATGAGAGGGTTTTCTTAAGTCTCTAGTAATCTTTAGCTCTCTGTTAATATTTAAAAGTGAAGCATATTTTTTAAAGCTCACTAGTAGGGACTAACTTCTAGGCCTCACCTTAGGGTGATTGATGGGGCTGATTCTTTTACCAGAAGTTCTCAAAGTCTATATTTAAGAGTGTTTTTTCCCCAGAGATGAGTCCTCCAGTCTTCTGTATGAGCCTGGCTGCTAGCGTTTCAGCAGTGGACCTGAGCAAGGATTAGGAGTTTCCACCAGTTTAGTATGGAGTTTTAAACTTAATTCCTGCACCAGCTCATCTTGTCCTCTACCAGGAAGTAAACCAGCCAAGCAGGCTGCCTGCACAGGGCAGGGAGAGGGGATCAGGATGGTCTCATTGTTCTTTAATAATGTTTTACTCTGTCCTGTCTTCACCCACACCCTTCACTTCTGCCTTGAGATGAATTGCCTCTAAATTGTGAGAGAGGTTTTGCAAATTAGCTTACTTATTAGGTGCTTCTTTAGTTGAGGCTTTTAGCTTTCTCAGGTCTCTGGTGTCATCTGCATTCTAACTTGGAAAATTTTGTTGGGATATCTCAAGTATTGTCATCTTTTTGTTGTTTGCTTTATTTGCTTTGTGCACTTTAGCAGAATTAATGAGGAATGCACAGATAAAACCATGTGTTCAGTCTGTCTCATTTAACTGGAAGCCTACTCTTGAACTTTTTATATCACCGTACTTCTTTATCCTCTTCCTTTTTCTTCTAGTTTTTATACCTTATTTATCAACCCATTTTTAAACCCTAGTTCCTAATTCCCTTTTCCTTATACAGTTTTTTTTTCCCTAAATCACCCTCTTTGGAAACACTGATTTAAGTAAACTTTATAAAATTAGTAGGCTTTTTCCCCTTTTCCATTATAAAAGTTACATATCATGAATCAATTATAAACATCAGTGAATTCAAAAAAATTTTTTTAATCAAAAAGACATTAACTCTCCAGTACCTCCTTTAAAAAAAAAAAATAAACCTAAGTATCCTCCCCCTAAAAGATAGTAACTAAATCACTTTGCTGTACAGCTGAAACTAACATTGTAAGCCAGCTACACTTCAATAAAAAACAAAAATTTTTAAAACATTAAGAAGACTGCTGGAAAAGATATTAATATTAAATAATAGCATTTACTGGTTACATGAAATGTTGAAAGTATCTCGTTAAAGTAATTTAGTGAATTTTAAAAGAAACAACAAACCTCCCAATTTTTCTCTTTATTTTTTCTTTCTTACATTTCTCCTTTTGCACATTTTCCCTCAAAAAAAAATTAAATGATTGTGTTAAATTGTTATTTTCCTATGGTATGTTCTCTTTCCATTTTAAGTGGCTGGATAATATTCCATTTCATAGATATCTCACATTTTACTTAATTGACTGCTACTGCTGGCTATTTTGTTGTCTCCTGCTTTAATTATCACAGATGTCAGTGTCATGAATATCAGCATCACTTCCTCTTTATGGGAGTCCTTAATTCCTCCTCTAAGATATAGTCTCATGAATAAGATTATTGGCTCAGTAAATATATTTTAAAAATCTGTTCCTGTCTTGGCTTTTGTACATTGAAATCACTATGGTTTATTTCATTTATTTGTCTGATTGTTTTCTTAACAGTTACTTCATTTTTTCTTGCTGCTTGATTATGTCTTATTATTCTTCTTTTATGGTTTAATTTTGGCTTTGAACAGATTTTATTCACCACTTGTGTTTTTGGGTTTTTTTTGGCTGTTCATATTTTGTCATTTCTGTTTTTCTGGTATCTTAAATGTTTCTTTTCAAGAGCAGTTATTTGATGATTATTTCTGCTAAGATTATGAGTATAACCTATTTTCTCAGAATTCTATCCTGAGACAGTGAATAACTGCAAATATATGGAAAAGCTGTACATTATTCCATGACAGTGTAGTGATTTCACCAAAAATTATTTTAAATTTTTACATTGTCCTTATCCCTGTCACCCAACTACCATTTTGAGTTCTCTCTTCTTTTCATCTTACATTCTCTCCTGTTCATTCCTAGCATATTTTCTTGCAAGACTTTTGGTATTGTGTTACTGACGCTAGGACCAAAGATTATAGATAAAATTAGCTATTCTTTTCCCTGATACGTTATAAGAATAAACTGTCAAAGTTTTTTTAATCATGACTTTTATGCAAGATAAGGGAATATGATGAGCATGATGAATGAATAAAAGAAAATGTGTTTCAAATAAAGGGTTTTATTTAGTTTTAATATTAATTTTGTCATATCAGTGTTAATTCCCAGCGTTTAAGTGGTGCTTTGTGGATTGAAATGATATTTCAGTTGTTTTACTTACTTTCACTAATTGAGTGCGTTCATGATATTGGTTTCTACTTTTGTTTAAATAGTCTACTTTTTAAAGTAGTACTAAAATAATACTTATTCTTTTACAGAGGTTGTTTGTTTTATGGTCCACCTGGAACTGGAAAAACTCTAGTTGCTAGAGCACTTGCCAATGAGTGCAGTCAAGGGGATAAAAGAGTAGCATTTTTCATGAGGAAAGGTGCTGATTGTCTGAGTAAATGGGTAGGAGAATCTGAACGACAGCTGCGATTGCTATTTGATCAGGTACGATATGAAAATTTACCTATATAGAGTAGAATTAGTGTAGATGTAAGAGTGTGAGAATTAGATAAAAATTGCATTTAATCACCTTTCACAGGCATAAACTCAGAAGAATTAGACCAAATATATAATCTTTCTAGATTATTTCCCTTCATATGCCATGATAATACCCACTTATGATGAACAGTTTTATAGTAAGAGAAAGAAATAATTGAATCTAAGTTCTTCGGCATCTTAGGTCTCATGTCAAGAGAGAGAGAGTGGTAGCCTAATATTTAAAGAAACAGAATAGTGAGTTATGTTTCAGTATGTGAGCTGAAGATGAGCTCTGCCCTGGAGCGGCATTCAGTTTCATATCCCAGATTGTATTGACAGCACATTGTGAGATAATACATTCTGATCTACTGAGGCATATTGCTGCAAATGCTTTTATGTCTCTGTAGAACTCAGTGAGTTTTTTTTATTTTAACTTTACTGAAATAGATTTTTTTTTTAAACTACGGCATCTTGTTAAATGTTTTCCCATCCTGACATAGACGAAGGCTATGTCACTGTCTTCTATTCTTTGTCTTGTTTTGACAGTTGGTCTTATATATTTCTTATTTCCCAATAATTACAGCTATATGAAATCTAAGGTATATAATCAGTGGAGTGTGTATTTTGAATATTTCTGGTTGAAGATGCAAATAAATTTAAACTGTATGCTGTTACAATTTAGTCTGAATCCTTAGAACATAGTTCCTAAATTTACATTTAGATTTAAAAAGTATAAATTTCTATAAGCAAGTTGGAATGAAAATGGATTAAAATGGTTTATATTCAGTCTGCATAGTTGAAGTTTTTCATAGTAACATTCAGTCACTGGACTTGCTTTTCTAGGCCTATCAGATGCGCCCATCAATTATTTTTTTTGATGAAATCGATGGTCTGGCTCCAGTACGCTCAAGCAGGCAAGATCAAATTCACAGGTAAAACTTACTTAATGGAACTTCTGCTTTTCTTCCTATATTCTGAGCCATATTGATACTGCATGAGGGATAGAATGTTAAGTGGTGAAAAAACTTTACAAACCTGTTGTTTGGTAATAGAAACCAGTGTATAGTACAAAAGGAAAAAGTGAACATGTTCTGGATGGCAGAGTGTTCTCAAGCACAGTATTGGTTACAGATTTAACTTGTGATATAAACTTAAATACCCACTGGTCAGCGAGGTAAGGCAAATAAGTGAGACACGCCAGTGATAAGAGTAGGGCTGGGAAGTGTGGCTAAGTGTCTAATCATAAGAGCATAGCCCTTTTTTTTTTTTTTTAAGCTGTAGCCTGTTATTGAAGCGCAAAAGCTGACTCATACTTGGAAAATAAAATTTCTGTTTCTTTTATATTCAAATTTTTGTGTTAAAAATGTATTAAACGTTGCCAACTAATTCAGATGCTTTTAAGATGCTGCCTAGGCCAAACAAAACGTGTCTTAGGGTTTGACTACTAGTTTAAGTTTCTAATACTAGCCCAGTTTCCTCATTTTCAGAATGGAAAAGTTGCATCTCCTCTGTGATAACTGTTTACCCAAAGGAGCACTTTTTATTAGTGCCACTACCTCGGCTTGAATCTAAATTACTTTTAACCCTAGTTCATCTTCAGTTTTCAGAGCTTCTTTTCAGATGGTCTCATGAATTATCTGTAATTACTTACTTAATTTGGGATACCTGAAAGCAAATGTTTGCATGTATTCATTATGCCAGTATTGTTTTTTATTGCAGGTAACATGAAAGAGGAACAAGATATAGTATGAGTGATAGATAGGCTTTGATTTTTCTAACACCTATTTACTATATATTGATACCCTTTTTGACTTGATGCTATCAAATTTCATTTGTTGCCCTGAGGACATTAAAATGTTAACTACTGTTATGGTTAAAATAGTTGTGTCTGCACTTACCCTACCAGTAATCATACATACTTTTTATATAGTACATATTTTATCATCAGCCATACTATATTCATTGTGTTATTAGAAAAATATTTAACAATACTACTATCACTTGGCAATCAAGTTATTGAATACTTACTGTATTTTGGAACAGTTCTAAAAAGGATTGGTGAAATTTTAGTAACAAAAATTATAGGATAATTTTAGCAAGCACATGCTATATATATATTTATGAGAAACATAGTGTACAAGTCTTGTTTTTTAGAAGTTAGCACATTGAACATGATTAAGCTGTATTTATTTTTATTGAAGTGTAGTTGATATACAATGTTAGTTTCAGGTGTACATAAGCTGTATTCTTTATCTTATTGTTAGTAATAATAATGTAGGATAATGTAAATAAGTGATTATGTTAATGCATTAGAAAATAAAATTTTTAACTGAAGAGAAAGAGGATACAAATATAAAATAAGTTAAAACTGTCAAATCTTTACTCTGAATTGGAAATAACAGTATGAACTCATGATGAATTTTATTTTAAAATAAAAAGTAATCCCTGTCTTTGGGCACTAAAGAGGCCTAGGACCCATCACAGTCCAGTGGTAATTCATACAGCACTCAGAATGTGATCTCTAAAGACTAGGATTCTTCAGGAGAGATGCTGGATATCAGAACTTAGGCAGAAAATAGCAAGACAACCCTGGAATATCTTGTAATTCCTAGAAGTGAATGACTGATGGCCTCATATCAGAATGACAGCCAATTCTGAAGGGGTTTACATTGGCTGAAGATGGGACAATCTGAACATCAAAAGTAATAATGACCCAACAGATTAAAGTGCATCAAATATGGAAAAATCATCAGTTTTTAATTGTCTCTTTAAATAACTTAATCAGTCACTTCAGAGGTTGCAGAGACAGTGACTCATTACTCTGAAAATTGATAGAGAATGAATCAAGCATTTTTTTTCCTTTCCTGTACCCATGATTCAGAGTAATTTAATAATATTGATGAAATAGCATTGTTCTCTATAGAAAAGTCACAGTAAATACAAAGGAGATTATTGAATTATAAAAATAACCCTCTTGCAACCCCTTATAAAATAGTGTATTGGGACCTTTGATTTTTAATTGGGAGTGATTTTGCCCCCCAGGGGACACATATCTCGGTCTGTTTTTGATTGTCACCACTGGAAGGGGATGCTCTACTGGCATCTCGTGGGTGACGACCCTGGACGCTGTTAAATATTCTGTAACGCACAGAACAGCTCTCCACAACAAAGAATTATCTGGCTCAATATGTCAGTTGTGCCAAGACTGAGAAACCCTGATCTAAGCGATAATTGTTAGTGGCTGCTAAAAACAGTAAGAAAGGTGGAAAAGTTGATGGTAAGGTTTATAATCTGTGGATTAAGCTGATAGCATCTCAGCTAAACCCAATCCACTGATCTTAAATGAAAAATTGGTATTATGTGCCTCCTGAGGTATACAATAGGAAGTACATGGTATCTTCCTGTGAAGTATGCTTTCCCAATTAGTTTAATCTGCATCTATTAATAGGAAAGCTAGAGGGCAAGTTAAATGACCCTATCAGGAAGCATTGAGCCTAATGCAGAATGTGGGAAGGAAATTCTACAAGACAAATGAACCAGTTTCTTCAACAAATAATTGGTATGGGAGGAAGGAAAAAAAAAAGTGAAGGAAGTACAATGGGAACTGTTATGGATTTGAGGGATGTTTGACCAAGTGCAGTGTGTGTATCTTGGCTTGAACAAATCAAATGTAAAACGATTACTATGAGACAGGGACATCAGACATAGGGTAGTATCAAGGAATTCTTGTCGTTTATGTTGGTGTCGTAGTATTGTGGAAATTTTTAAAGTCCTTATCTCAGAAATACATACATGAAGTACTTAACATGAAATATTTATGGATTGAATGATATATCTGAGATTTTTTGTTTGGTTGATTGGGGAGGGGTTAATTCACTTAAAGCTATTAAGTGAATATGTACCTGGCAGGGGAGATACTATGATCACGAAGGTGGTATTCCTAGGGTGAGGCTTATCCATTGCACTCCAAATGTGCTGACCCCTGCACTTTCCCCTGAAAAAAAATTGAAAAATAAAGCTACTGAGTGAAGACATAAAAAAGGAATACTGATAATTGTTGAAATGGGGTGATGAAGATGTGGAGATTGTTTTACTATTCTCTCTCCAAAATAAAACATAATTAAAATTCTATATCTCTATGCTTATGTATATTCTGTTTTATTTTGGGGGTTTTTGATAATGTGTACATGGTGAAACATGTTATGATTTTTAGGTAATGTTTGTCTCCTTGATACATATTATTAGTACTTTTTTATGTTGTTTCCTTGTTTGAGAACTTATTAAAGTTCCTATGTGAAATTATACACCCATTTGTGGCTTTCTTAAGACTATGTTTTCCATTGATTTTAATGTCTACGTGCCATTTAGTATGTTATTTTAGATTTTTTTTAATCCATTGAAAGCAGTGGGATGCTTTGAGAAAATTCATTCACATGTGTAGTGCATTAAATCTTATCTTAGGAAAAAAAGAAATGATGTATTCCCCCTCCATACAATTAATCTCTTCTCTCTTATTTTTAAATTTAGTTCTATTGTTTCTACCCTGCTAGCTCTTATGGATGGATTGGACAGCAGAGGAGAAATTGTGGTCATTGGTGCTACCAACAGACTGGATTCTATTGATCCTGCTTTACGAAGGCCTGGTCGCTTTGACAGAGAATTCCTTTTTAGCCTACCTGATAAAGAGGTAAGAACTTAACATCACTCAAGTTGGTCACTTTCATCATGAACAAATCTTGGTATAGTGAAAATTTGAAGATTGAGTTTTGTATGTTCTAAAGCAATGTTGTATGATTAACATTTAAATATATGTATATATTTTTAAGGGGTCATTTAAAAAAAAGAACTCATAATTCTTTATTCTTTTATAAAAATAAAATAGTGTGTCCCTAAAAAGACTCTTAAAATTCTTTGAATTGAGCACACCCTTTGCATGTTAATCATACAACTTTATTTTGATTCAGAACATGTGACCTAAAGAACAGTCAGTCCTTAGCCAATTCATTAGCCTTGGCTTTTTCATGGATACAGCTGTTTCCTACCCAGTTTATTTTATTTTATTTTATTTTATTTTATTTTATTTTATTTTATTTTATTTTATTTTATTTTATTTTATTTATTTTATTTATTTTAATTTATTTTATTGAGTAAAAGTAGATTTATTCAGAGACTACATACTCCATACACAGAGCGTAGGCTGTCTCAGAAGGCAACGGAGCCAGAGGCCTAACCAGTTATTTTAAAGCTGCTTAATCTTTTGAGAACAAAGTAAGAAAATATGGGTAGAAAAAATAATAAAAATTTTTTAACGTTAAAAGTAAAAAAGATGGGAGGGTATAGCTCAGTGGCAGAGCACATGATTAACATGCACAAGGTCCTGGGTTCAATCCCCAGTACTACCATTAAAAAAGGAAAAACAAAATATGGGTAGATGTGTCAGTAGTCTTAAAAACAGTTCTTAGTATGTACCAGAATAAGCAATAGTCCAGTAGTTACTTAATTTCTCTCATTCACATTTATGATGAATAGAACTTGAGCACTATAAATGCAGATC
Source organism: Camelus ferus (assembly GCF_009834535.1). NCBI lineage: Eukaryota > Metazoa > Chordata > Mammalia > Artiodactyla > Camelidae > Camelus > Camelus ferus. Next base: position 13,634,910 of record NC_045720.1, read on the forward strand.
TGTTTAATATAAATTCTTTAAGCTCTTACAAATTCATCTTTTATTTTTACTGTTTCATATTTCTGCTTATATTAGGTATTGATATCTTTAAAATTTTAGATAATCAAATTATTTTAAATAGAAATTATTCTCATCTGAATAGCATTTTATTATTATAGAAAAATTAAATTTTTTTTATTTGTAGGCTCGAAAAGAAATTCTAAAGATTCACACAAAGGATTGGAATCCTAAACCACTGGACATATTTCTAGAAGAACTAGCAGAAAACTGTGTTGGTAAACATTGCCTTAAGCATTAAAGAAATTTTATATGCATTTCAAAGATGGAACAAATTGTAGTTTTGCCAAGGTTATGTTTAAAGAAATACAGGGTTATATTTCTCATCTATTACTTGTGGCATGTTTTCTTCTTACGAAGTCTTAAATATTAAATAGAGATAATTGGCATTTTGGCTGTCAGAGAATTTGAGAACAAAGTTAGACAATAATAGTAATAATAGCTATCTTTTTTTTTTTTTTTTTTTTTGCTAACTTTATATTTTCCTAGTATCCTTTTAAGCAGTCTACATATACTATTTCAGGTAATCCACATCGTGTCCTGTGAAGTAGGTTGTGTTGTCTCCACTTTAAACATGTAGAAATGGCTGAGAGAACATAAATGACTTTGAAAGATCGTACATCTAGTAGATGACATCTGGAATTTGAACCTAGCCTGTCTGATTTCAAAACTCCTGCTCTTGACTCCTGTGCTATACCTACTGCTTGCATATTTCACTCACAAAAGTTGATTGATTTGTTAAGTATTATTACTGCCATATATACCCCAGTTCACTTGGGGAATAAGAGATATTTTAGCCTTATTACTCCTAAATATTTTTCTACTAAATTGCTAGGCTGATGTTTAATTAGCATGGTCATGCTAATAGGGTGGTAATTTACTTAAAATTTTTTTTGGTTGCCTTGGATAGGATACTGTGGTGCAGATATTAAGTCAGTATGCTCTGAGGCTGCTTTATGTGCTCTGCGTCGCCGCTACCCGCAGATCTATACCACTAGTGAGAAGCTACAGTTGGATCTCTCTTCAATTAATATCTCAGCTAAGGATTTTGAGGTAGCTATGCAAAAGATGATACCAGCCTCCCAGAGAGCTGTGACATCACCTGGGCAGGCACTGTCCACCATTGTGAAACCACTCCTGCAAAGCACCGTTCACAAGATCTTAGAAGCCCTGCAGAGAGTATTTCCACACGCAGAAATCAGAACAAATAAGGCGTTAGATTCAGGTATGAAATTTGATTGACCATTTAGTTTTCATAATCAGTAAAGCTAAATGTTTTGTACATCCCAGAAATGTGTCTTTTTATAAAAGAGCCTCTTGAGAGGAATTTGGTCATGCTTTGCCCAGATGTTTGAAGATTTACTTCGCAGATTGCCCTAGACTTAATGTACAGTAAGTTTGGAATGTATTTTTAAATTTATTTGCTATTCATATCTGCACAAATACGTATCTATACAAATATTTTTGATTCTTAAGAAGATTTCATTGAAGTTCCATTGGTTTGCTAATTGAAGCATTACATAAAAATTTGCTTTGTAATCCAGAAAAGTTACTAAATATGCACACTTTTTGTTTGTCTTATAGATATTTCTTGTCCTCTGTTAGAAAGTGACTTGGCTTACAGTGATGATGATGTTCCATCAGTATATGGAAATGGACTTTCTCAAAAATCCTTCAATAAGCTAAAAGAAAATTTTAATTTTCTTCATTTGAATAGGTATATTTCTCTTGAAAATTTATATGTACACACACACTTTTTTTTCCTGGTATGTAAATTCCCTTAAACTAAATGAAATGGTGTTTAAAAAGATAAAAGATGCCAACTAACCTCCTTTTTTAAAGTTAAAATAGAAAAATTTTTGTTGTTACATTTGTCATGATTGTAGGAACTACAACGTATAAAGTATTCTAAAAATCCATAGAGGTTGATTGTTTCTAAAAACCATGAGAACCATGATGTTATGATTGGCCAGCCATGTAGTCAAAATTTTTGACTTACGCAATTTTGTAATTGGTAATTTGGGAGGAAAATTTAAACTTTTTTCCCTAAAATATAGGTTATTACTCATTTCTTTCAGAAATGCTTGTTATCAACCTATGTCCTTTCGACCGAGGATATTGATAGTGGGAGAACCAGGATTTGGGCAAGGTTCTCATCTGGCACCAGCTGTCATCCATGCTTTGGAAAAATTTGCAGTGTACACATTAGACATTCCTGTTCTTTTTGGAGTCAGTGCTACATCTCCTGAAGAAACATGTGCCCAGGTAATTTATTTGTGCCTAGACAAATAAGCTTTAAGACAAAGCAGTCTTCCAAAGATAAAATCTGAAATTGCCTCATTGTTTTTGTGCAGTGTTTTTATGCCTTTCTGATTTCTAACTTCAGGTTTACGGAATAGAACTAGGCATAATTGCTTGCTTATTAAAGAGTATGGGTTTAAATCCCATTTCTACTACTTAATATCTATGTGTCCTTAGGAGGGTTATTAGATCTCTGCCTCATTTCACCTGTTTACATAGTGGAGATAATAATAGTACTTACCTTGTATGGCTGTTGTGAGAATTAAATGAGTGAAATATTTAAAACAGTGCTACTATGTAGAAAGTACTCAGATATTCTGCTGCTTCTGTTTTTGCTATATTGAAATTTAAATGTTTTAAATATAAAAGTGTTTTATATTTATATTTTTATATTTAATCTTGGTTACCATAACAGAAAAGTCTTCTAGATTTCTTGAGCAGTTTTCTGACTACTTGAAGCAATTACGTTTTCCTAAAAATGAGATTTTATAAAACATTTAAAAACAAGATTGTGGGATTAGGGGAAGCATTTTAAAAACTTGAAGGTTTTATGAGAAGTTAAACATTGTTCCAGATTAATAAAGCACTTTGCTAATGTGCTGACTCTAACTGAATGTAATTTTTTTCTCTCTCTACTAGATGATTCGTGAAGCTAAGAGAACAGCACCAAGTATAGTCTATGTTCCTCATATTCACTTATGGTGGGACATAGTTGGACCAACACTCAAAGCCACATTTACCACATTATTACAGAATATTCCCTCATTTGCTCCAGTTTTATTACTTGCAACTTCTGACAAACCTCATTCCGCTCTGCCAGAAGAGGTAAGTTGTTGGGGGAATCATTATACTTTAAAAAGAGATATTTATACCAAAGTAGTAAGAATTTATTGTAAAAATTCCAGGTGTTACAGAGGTGAATAAAATGATAAGGAAGTTTTCTTATTATAAGGTACTATCGTTAACTATTTGATACATGTGCTTGTTGGGCAGGATGGTGTGTGTATATGTGTATGAGTATAGTAAAGCCACATTATAAATTTTTTTCTCTAAATGGAATTATATGATGCATACTATTCTATAACTTGCTTTATATATCTTACATATTTTTAAATACATAAATCTTAAAATTCCTTTTAAGAGCAGCATGGCTTTTTGCGTTGTCCTGATGTACTATAATTATTTACCCAAATCCTTATTAATACATATTTCCAGTTGTTTTCCAGTTTTTCTGTTGAACTGCTGCAGTGAACATTCTTGGGTTTTAAGTTGTGTGAGCATCACTATCTGGATTTTTCTAACATTAACTTCAATTCCTAAAAGTGGAATAACTATCTTAGTCAAAGAGTATGCACATTTGACACTTTTGATAGTGGCTAATTTACTGTCTTTCAAATTTGTGCCAATTTAGACAACTACCAGTGACAAACAAAAGTTCATGCTGTTTTTGCGTTGAATACTCTTCTAGCTATTTGCCTGGTGTAATCCTTTATTTTTCTCAAGTGTCTGCCTAGATATCACCTCAGAGAGGTTTTCCCTGATCAGTTTCTCAGTGATAGCAATATAGCTCCTCTGCCCATCACTCTCTTCCCTTACTCTGCTTTGTTTTTTATCGCTGTCTGACATTAAATATTAATTTATTTGACTCTGTCTCTCGTAGCAGAATATAAAGTACAAGAAGTCAGGGACTTTTTTTCCACTTCTGTATCCCCAGAGTACATTAATAAGCATATTGTAGGCTTCTGTGTGTGTATGTGTGTGTTTTAATGAATGAATGAAGTTTTTCCATAGGTTTGACAGAATTGGTATATAGCTTTTAGAACATCAGTAGGAAGATAAATTCCAACACTTTATCAAAGAAACATTTATTATGTGGGTGTTCTGTGCCAGGCATGGTTCTAGATGCTAGAAATGTAGCATCAAACAATACAAATAAAAATTTGTATCCTCCTAGGGCTTACATTCTAGTTGAGGGAGAGACAAACAAAAATAAGTAGACTATATAATACTAACCTATTGCTATAGAGGAAAATTTAGCCAAGCAGGGCCAAAAGAGTGTTCTAGGGTCATAGTGTTAAATCTGCTAGGTTAGTCTCACTAAGAAGATGACATTTGAGCAAAGACCCAGAAAAGGTAAGGTAGTGACCCATTTGCGTATCTGAGGGACAAAGGTTCCTGGCAGAGGAAAGCAAGTGCTAAAGCTTTGAAGCAAAAGTGTGTTGGGAAAATATCAAATAGAGCCGAGTGAGTGTATGGCAGAGTAGAAGGAAATGAAGTCAAGGAATTTTCAAAGGACCAAATTATGTCCCTGATGGCAGTTTTAGTAGTTGTGAATTATTCAGCTAAAAATTAAATAAACTGGGAAATGAACATTAAGTTAATTACAGATTCTCGGGGTGGGAAGAGTCCTTAATGGTTTCTAGTTTAGTTTATCATCTAGTTTTTGACTCTCCTTTATAGTCTTTCTTTTGTAGAGAACACTTTTTTCACTGTTCATTTTGTTAGCTCTGACTCTTGAAAAATCAGCTTATTTTGAGAGGCATCCATCTTTTAATCTCCATTTTTTTCCCCCAGGTGTTACAGAGAACCTGTCTAATCTGTCTTCATCTTGATAACTCTTTGTATACTTGAATATGTTTTTGTGTTCATTTCTGTCTCCCCACTCTGATCCAGGTTTCTTTACACCAAATATTTCTTCTTGTATGATATGGTGTATTCCTTAGGGTTATTAAATACAATAGAAATTTATTCTTTGCTCTTAACAATACCAGGCAGATGACTAGATTGGCAGGTCTACCCTCCCCTATGTAGTCATTCCAGAAACTTGGGCTGAGAGAGCTTTCTCATTTTTATTGCATGGCTTTTCAGTTTACGTTTATTCCACCCAGCTGAAAGGGTTGGCCTATTCTTGTGCATGATCTGAGTGTGACACATATCATTTCCTTTCACATTCCATTGGCTAAAACTCATAGCAGTACCTAACTGCAAGGGAGACTAGGAAACATGATATAGTAGTTTGCCCCCAAAAAAGAAAACATGGACTGTGATGGGAGCAGGCTCTGCTACACATCACACGTATTTTTAGTTTTCAAAATTCTAGTCACTCTCCTAAATGTCTTTGTCTTTATATTCGTTCTGAAAGGCAGTACCCAGAATAAATTAAGTACTCTAACAGTGTTCTGATTAACAGAGTAATGAAGAATTGCTATTTGGTAGCCACATTATACCATTGGTTTATTGTCCTCACTGTCAATTAAAACTTTGTTAATTATTTTGAAGTTTGAAACAAAGATAAACTTATATTCTTGGTAATAAGTAAGGCAAATGAGCTGAACTTTATATGGATATAGGGAGGTTAATAAACTGTAATCAGTTTAATCTGGGGTAGCTTTATCAAGAATGTGGGAATTCTGCCCTTAAAGATCTTTTTTTTAATATAGCTTCTTTGTTTTCTTACGGTAATATTGCCTAAGTATGTAATCATATAATTGTAACCTGGCTAAAGTATCTCAGTATCACTCTGTAGAGTAGAGTGGAATGGGCATTGGACCAGAAATTGGTTGTTTTATAAAATGAATAATCTATATGGATGCAAATAAGCAAGTCCACCTTGAGCCTCATCTAGTCTATACAATCCTTAGAGATTCTGTGATACTGTCTATACAGCATTGGACTATAATACATAAGAAGTGCTGCATATACCGTTACTAGGTACATGAAAGTTTTTCCATGTCAAAACTGCGGTCAGAGTGCCTGTGTGCATGAGCACCAGTGGGCCCTAGCAACCAGCAGTACGGAAAAATGAGAAAGTCATCAGTGAATTAGAAACTTTGATGAATCCATGAAAGACAAAGCAGTGGGAATTAGATTAGATTGGTGTAGGTAACTGCATTTCAAAGCATGTGCATAAAAGGACTGCTTTGAAAGTTGAGAGTGGTTTCTAACTGCGTCAGTGCTAGGTGGGAATTGAAACAGACCTTGGACAACTTTGGGGTAGTTGGCTTTCTGTACTACAGGCCATGCCAGGCAGCAGTGAGCAGAGTTTGTCCTCAGCTAGAGCAGTAAAGGTGGGCCCAACGTCTAGTGTGGTAGAGTGGTGACTTTATCTGTAGGTAGTGATATGAGGAATGGGAAGACCCTTTGCCCAGAAGGCAAATTACAGGCACATTCTGTTCCCAGTGTAGGCTAGCTTCTTCCATAATCACTGAAAGTAGAAGCTAGAATAAGCAGAAAAAGCCTCGGACGATCAGAGATCTCAGAGGCAAAGATGAGTTTATAAATAAGCATTTGAGGAAGGACAGCTCCATGGATAATCATGGTTTACCAACAGACACTAGTGCATCACCAGCAGACATCAGTTGAAGACATTATAAAAGAAATAACCCCTCCCCAAATGAAAACCCCCACAGTACTGAAAAGGAGCAGACACAGATGAAAAATGAATTAGCTAGTTGGAAGATCATGAGATCAGGAATTCTATAGTACAAAAAGGCAGAGATTTGACAAGTGAGGAAAAAGTTAAAGAGCGTGGAAGAGATAGATTCACGTCTAACATCTATTTAATGGGATTTATAGGAGGTGAAAAGAAATGTAGAAGAGCAATATAGTAGAACATTTCATGGAATTAAAAACAAAAGTCTTCAGATTTAAAAGGTCCCCTGTATTCTAACTGATGGATGTAAAAAGGCCCACATCTAGATAAAAATTCGAAACAACAGAAGTACAAAGAAAAATCTAAAAATCTTCCAAGAGAAAAAACAGTACTAGAAAGGACTGAAAATCAAATTGCTTCTAGTTCTCATTCTATTACCCACTACTAATAAGGAGGCAACTGAATAGTATTTTTCAAAGTTTGAAGGAAAAGAATTTTGAACCTGTAATTTTCTCCCCAGTCTATTTAGCATTTGAGTGACAGAGCAAAATAAAGATGTTTTTGAATATACAATGCCTAAGAAATTATTACCTATAAACAACGACTGAAAGAATTATTAAAGGATTATTTCTCCTTGGGTTTTTTTATTTTGCAGAAGTGGCACGTTAGAAGCAGTGAGTGAAGAAAACAGTCAAACTTGTCACAGAATTGTGCTAGAAACTTTTTTTTTTTAAGAACGTGATACTAAATCTAAGTCCATCTTGGTCTGAACTCAAAATGGCAGGAAGGACAATAGTGAAGAAAAATGAGGAAGTAAAAAGCACATTCAGATTTGTATCTGATATGTAGACATTGATTAACCTTAAGTTTGGTTGAAAAAGAAGCTCAAGAGATAAGTCTATTAAAACTTGTAACAATAGAAGAATAGAAGAAATACAGCATACAACTTCCAACCACCAGAAGGGAGGAAAAGGTCAACAAAATAAATGGATTCTAAAATGTAATGGAGAAGAAAAAAGTGCTTGAGTTTCCAAGAAAATTTTGAAAAGGCAATGAGGGGGTTCTTGGCCCACCAAATATGGTAAAGCACACTACATAGTTAGTAATTAAAACTATGAATTTGGGCCAGAATGAACAAATCAATGAAGTACAGTTCATTAAGAGACTCTTGAATGCATGGTAAATCAATACATGAATTAGCTAAAGTAGAGACTTATTTAATAAAAAATGCTGGGACAAAAGGAGGAAAATGTTCATAATTTTTATAAGCTTGGAGCATGGAAGACCCTATAAAGCAGAAAATGCAAAACTATGAATGTAAGTTTCTCTCCATCAGAGGTACCCTAAACAGAGTACACAAGCATCATACAAGGAATGAACATTATTATCCTCTAATAATAATACTTGGAAAGGTGTAGAAGTTTGTTTGGGAATATCATTTTGGGATCTGTTTTGTCTTTATTCTTTTTTTGGCAGTAAACTATACATAACATAGAATTTACCATTTTAACCATTTTTAATTCAGTGGCATCAAGTACATTACATTGTGTTCACAGGTTTGTGTAGCCATCACCATTATCCATTTCCAGAACTTTTTCATCATCCCAAACAGAAACTCTGTACCCATTAGACAATTACTTCCCATCCCCTCCTTTCCCAACCGTTGGAAATCTCTAATAACCTCCGTCTCTTTGAATTTACCTATTCTAGGTATTGTCATATAGGTAGAACATAAAGTATTTGTCCTTTTGTGACTGGCTTATTTCACTTAGCTTAAAGTTTGCAGTGTTCATCTATATTGTAGCATGTGTTAGAATTTCATTCCTTTTTAAGTTGAATATTCCATTGTATGCACATAAAACGTTTTTTTATCTGTTTATCTGGTGATGAACATTTGGATTATCTCTACCTCCTTGTACTATGAATAATCCTGCTATGATTATTGGTATACAAGTAACTATTGAGTTTTTTTTTCTTCTAGTATTTTTGCATATATACACTGGGTTATGTGATAATTCTGTGTTCAACTTTTTGAGGAGCCACCATACTGTTTTCCACAAAAACTGCACCATTTTACATTCTTACCAGCACAAGTGGTGTGATTTCTCCACATCCTTACCAGCACTTGTAATTTTTCAGACTTTATTCTTATTATTCCTAATGAACCATTGATTCTCATATTTCACTTTGGGTTGTGAAAGTGAATTAATTGATCTCAATGAAACCCTTTAAGTAAAATATCACTATATTAGTTACCATATGAATTATAGTCTGGAGTCTTGAGTTTTAAAGATCTCATGTTTTTTAGTTCCTAATGTATTGCATACATGGTTTATACATAAATCCAGCATATGTAAAATATTTAAGAGATCATTTCTTTATTATATAATTTAGATAGTTATTAAAAATACTGTTGTCTTGAATGATACATAGTATGTGTGTGTATGCATATAAAAATATATAATGCATTTGTTTTCTTTTTTAAGGTGCAAGAATTATTTATCCATGATTATGGAGAAATTTTTAATGTCCAGTTACCTAGTAGAGAAGAACGGACACAATTTTTTGAAGATTTAATTCTAAAGCAAGCGGCTAAGCCTCCTATATCAAAAAAGAAAGCAGGTTAGTTCCTGTATCAAAGTTAATATGTAATAATTTTGAGAAAGTGGGAATAAAATATCAGTTAATGGCATTGCCATCTTCCAATACCACAAGGTCAAAACCTTATTCCTGAGGTTGACACCTCTTACTGCTTAAAAATCCCTGGGCTTCCCATTAAAATAGACTAAAGTTGTTAAAGCATGCAAGGCTTTTCAGAGTGTGGCCCTAATCTATGTGGAATTTTAGCTAGAATTCATAGCATAGCCCCAGTCTGTCTTTCCAAGCCCATTTTTAGAACTTTCCTCTCCCACATCTTCTCCTTACAAAGCACTCTATCTTTAAACCATACACAACATATCCTGTCTTTCCATAATTTTGTTCATGCTTGTTCCATGTCAGTAATGCTTCTATTCCCAACCTGTCTCTGTCTAAGGAACTGCTTGTCTTAGTGTAACTCATTTTTTCTCCCCTAACATCTGGACAAAATTAATTTACTACCTTAATGACACTCTGTACTTTTTTTATACTACTAATATGACATTAGGGTGATGTTATAATTATGTGTCTTACTTAATAGATTGCAACTTACTGGGGCAGCACTCTCATATTCACTTTTTTATCCTAAGTACTTATTAGTGCATATCTGATTAAATAAAATTAAGCCTTTGTTATATTTGAAACATACCACAATTTTTTAGTAGTTCAGAAATTAACTAATAATGAAGACTTTTTAAAATAATTAGAATATTCTTGTCCTGGAAATATGCAGTTTCAAATTTTTAATAGCCTCTTAAATGATCTTAAAATGGTGATGACTTAGAAATTAGCATTCCAAATTACACATTACCAGTTATTGCTGGAGAGGATGAAGGGGTTGGGATTACGGTAGCACTTCAGTATTTCAGATCTTCTGATTCCTGGCAGATATAAGGAGGATAACCCCTGAAAGTGTGGCTACTATGTGCATTGAATCATTTGTCACTCTTGATATGATGGGAGAGGGTAACTAAAATCTTCCATTCATGTAAAGTTCTGCAGGCTTTGGAGGTACTTCCCGTAGCACCACCGCCTGAGCCAAGACCATTGACATCAGAAGAAGTAAAACGACTAGAAGAACAAGAAGAAGATACGTTTAGAGAACTGAGGATTTTCTTAAGAAATGTTACTCACCGGCTCGCCATTGACAAGCGATTCAGAATATTTACTAAACCTGTTGACCCTGATGAGGTATTAATTAACATTTGCATCAGATGTGTTCTGAGCTATAATGCTTCAAAATTAAAGAACATTTGAATAGTTTATGTGGTTCCCTCTGTACACTCTTGTTTTTTTCTATTTAGAAACATGCCAGGTAGTGTCCTAAGCACAGGGAGGCTTCAAGAACTATGTAATGCATTTTCCCTTCCTGTAGAGCATAGACAATTAACTTTGCCCAACTCAAACCTTCTACAGGTAATTTGAGAATGTCTTAATGCTACATAATATTATTGAGAGTCACACATTTAAGAGTGAGGTCCTAAGTTGACATTGAAGGATAGGTGGCATTTGGATGAGAAAAGAGGTATAGGATGTTACTAGAGGTACAGGAGCCCAAGAATAGGAATGAGTACAAAATAAAACCAGGGTTAAATAGTCAGTTTCAAATTAATCACTTTAATATACTGTCTCTTAAGTATTTATTCTCTCTCCCCTATATTGCCTGAAAATTTTGACTCAGATTTTTTTGTGTTCAGAGTTAATTTAGTGAATTGATTATTTGCTTGAATTTCAGGTTCCTGATTATGTCACTGTAATAAAGCAACCAATGGACCTTTCATCTGTAATCAGTAAAATTGATCTCCACAAGTATCTGACTGTGAAAGACTATTTGAGTGATATTGATCTAATTTGTAGTAATGCTTTAGAATACAATCCAGATAGAGATCCTGGAGGTGAGCATTAGTGTTTTTCGGTTTTTTTCCCTAGTGGGTGGAATGGGGGTTGCTAACACTTAGTGAAGGGTGATTTGCTACTAGATGCTATATTACCAACATTTTACATTCACAATGCCATTCAGTCCTCACAGCAATACCCTCATTTGAGAGTTGAGGAAAATGGAAGTTTAGAGAGGTTAAAAAACTTATTCAAGGTCATACTACCAGGAAATGGCAGAGGCAGAACTCGAGTGCAGGTTTCTTTCACTCCAAAACAATTGCATGATACAGCCTCTAATGAACCACAGAAGTGCATAACAACTTAGCTTGTTTACTTTGTTTATCAATACTCTTTCTCAAAGTAGAAAAATTAAAACTCTCTGTAATAAGTTTGAAAGGATTTTCTTAGTTAAGGCCATTATAATTTTTATTTACAAAATTAATATGGTATAATGCTTACTAATAATAATGTTTTAAAAATTAAATTCCCCATTTCCTTTCTCCAAAGGTGGACACTGTTAAGTTTGGGGATATCTTTCCAGACCTTTTCTATGCATATACACATTCTACCTCACCTACTGAGTCTATTAATAAAATTTATAAAGTAAGGGATTTTTTAAGTGACATATTTGTTCATATATATAATGATATATTCAAATATCTACATATTTGATATAAACTTGTTCATTTCCAAAACAGTATTCTCTCAGGTACTTCTTTTTCCTAGCATCCTATTCTTGTTTTATGGATGCGTTGTTTTTAACTGTCTTGGTGGATAATTTTTTTCAATAATTCTGTTTGCTGCATTAACTCTCTCCTCCAGTACATTGGCTTTCTGTTTTTAAATTTGTAGTGGTTATAAAATTAGCATTGATTAGCATTAGACCCATTGAGAGTTTCTTCAATGATTGAAAAGCTCACTGTTATTTCCCACCCCCAGTCCTTTACCCCAGCCTTCCCTAGATTTTACCCCATAGGTCAGAGTTCTGGAGGTAAGCAGTGGGGAACATGCTATCAAACTGGCAACAGCCCCCTTAACTGCAGAAAGAAGGAAGCATTTACCCTGGAGGAAGAGAGCTTTTTTTGTCTCATTGCAATCATACTGCTGCTGCTTCTCTTTCTGTCTGTTGTGATAGTCTAAAATTACTTTAGACCCGTGGTGTTCACACTTAAGCAGGCATCAGCATCTCCTAAAGGACTTGTTAAGATGCAGCTTTCTGGGCCCCATGTTGACAATTTCTGATTGTGTAGATGTAAGGTAGAGCCTGAGAATGTGCATTCTGACAGGTTCCTGGGTGGTAGCAGTACTACCACACCTCAGGAACTTTGCCCTGCCTTTCTTCAGGCCATGTTAGAAGCCCCCAGCAACAGTCCTTCTGTTATTGTAGCTTTTGCTGTCAACTATAAACTGGGTGTGAATATTGTATCTTACCACCCTGTGAGAGGGACTGATCAAGCTGTTCAAGCAAATTTACTTAACATTCACTTATTACCTGCCTTCTACCTCAAGGCATATTCCAGTTTATAGTGTTTGGACTCAGTTTAGGATTTTTTTCAGTATTTCCTATGTAAGGTTGCTGTTTCACTGTCCTTGTTTTGTGTCTCTGTCAATGTAGTAACATCCTTTTTATCTCTTTGAAATTCTACTAGTTCACTAGTGACACTAATAACCTTCCTTGCTGTTGTCATTATGTTGTTGTGTAGTCTTGCTATTGATTGATTTCTTGTATTTCTTCTGGTATTTCAAAGGGATCTGGATAGGGCAGGGCAATGAAATTGGGTTTAGTCTGCCGTATTGAATGAGATGTCCAGAACATTAGATTAACAGCAAAGACAGAAATAACACAGTTCCAGTAACTTTTACTATTCATGGTGGAAGTAAAATAGAAATAGTAGTAAGGCTATAACTTTAGCCTAACATGTTGACTTAATTTTTGTTAAATTATTAAAAGGAAAAATTTTAAATTATATTCTTTATTCATTCCTTAGACCGTCTTATTAGGCATAGAGCCTGTGCTTTAAGAGATACTGCCTATGCAATAATTAAAGAAGAACTTGATGAAGACTTTGAGCAACTTTGTGAAGAAATTCAGGAATCTAGAAAGAAGAGAGGTAGGAAAATGATTTGGCATCAGAAAAAAGATGCTTTTGATGTAGTGTATTGAGTCCTTTTAATTAATTCTTCATGTAATTTTGAAATCTGGAAATTTGATTTGCTATTCCATATGTCTATTTATAAGGTTGTAGCTCTTCCAAATATGCCCCGTCTTACTACCATGTGATGCCAAAGCAAAATTCCACTCCTGCTGGTGATAAAAGATCAGATCCAGAGCAAAATGAAAAGCTGAAGACACCCAGTGCTCCTGTGGCTTGCAGCACTCCTGGTAAGTACACTTGGGTAATTTTTACTTACGAAATTGTCATGTTTATTCTCTTCTAGCCCCATTTACTTTTTCCCTTGCTTTCCTTTATATTGATGCTATAAATTATGTTGATATTTTTAATATTAAGGCAACTTTGTATTCTTGAAATAAATCCAGGCTTATAATGAGATACAACTTGCAGTCCCAGGTCACCTTCCAGTTCACAGTCTTAATTGTGGATTGACTTGATTTGAAACTGATTTTTACTTCCTATAAATCCTAGTCTATTTCCTGTTCCTCTTTATTCTTAGGATATAACTACTGGGTGCCAACCCAAATCCTTTGGATTTCCTGAGGCTTCTCTTCCTTGGCATGCTCTTAATTCCAATTTTTGCTCTATAAGCCCCATAAATGTAAGACTGTCCTCAGCTTTTTAGCCTCTCAGCTATTCATTTGTTTTCCCAGAATTTTGTGCCGTAATTCCTTAATGCTTTGTTAGGTCTCCAGTGCTTTAAACAGATTTTTAAAAATTTTGAATGTATCTGTTTTGCTAGGGTTGGAACCCTCCCTTATTGTACTGTAGGTTTATCCATCCTGGGATAATTGATTTCAGATAGGTAGGGTAAGCCCTTATTTTGTCATAATGGAAAGAAGCAATTGGAAAAGGGAGAATAAGAAAGATGAACCAGCAAGAAACCTCCATTATCAAAATGCTCTTGGTCAAATCAACTTTAAGCAAGTGTGTGTGTGTATGTGTGTGTGTGTGTATATATATATATATACACACACACATATATATATGTATGTATGTATGTATATGGAAATTGAGGACATGGAAAAAGACTCCCTGAAAACAGTTCATTCCTAGCCATATACCCAGCAGGACTGCATACGTTATGTTAACCAAATGACAGGTACAAGAATGTTCATAGAACCAGTATTCACAATAGCCCAACAGTGGGAGCAACCCAAATGCCAATCAACAGTAGAATGGAAAAATATGGATTATTATGTAACAATGCTTAAACTTCAAGTACATACAATAGTATGGATGAATCTCCCAAATATAAGGTTGCAGTGTGGTTACAGTGCGGCTAGTCTAGGCAGAATGTTTAACTCTGTATACCTTACTTTCTTCATCTGTAAAATGATGTTGATAACAGTAGCAAACCTGATCGAGCTTAAGTGAAATTTCAGTGAGTGAGTGCATATAAAGGGCTTAGAATTCCTGCTATATGGTAAGTACTCAGTAAGTGTAGGCTATTTTAGTCTTGCCCCTCCTCCAGTTCATTCCTCATACTACTGCCAAAGTGATCTTTGTAATTTATGCACCAAACAATTCATTTAAAATTACTCAATTATTTTCCCTTAAAATTATTCAAGATTTTAAAAAAGAATTCAAGTAAACTAACTATATGCTTCAATAAATATATATAGAAACATAAAACAGAATAATAATTCAAGATAAAATCCAAACTCCTTAGTATGATAGGTCATTGCCCACTTTCTACCTTCTTGTCACAGTACTCTCTACTTTTATTTCTATAGTCTAACCATACAAAACTATGGTGGTATATCAGATTCTCCTTTTAATATCTTAGGAGGTATTTTTACCCTCACTTACTTAGACTTTATAAAATTGTTAAATGTTCTCTTGTTCTTTTTCTGTAAATTCTCTGAAGCTCAGTTGAAGAGAAAAATCCGCAAAAAGTCAAAGTGGTACATAGGCACCATAACGAAACGAAGGAGGATTTCTCAGGCAAAAGATGATAGCCAGAATGTTGCAGATGACAAAATTGAGAGTGATACAGAGGAAAATCAAGATACAAGTGTAGACCACAATGAGACCGGAAATACAGGGGAGTCTTCAATGGAAGAAAATGAGAAGCAGCAAAATGCCTCTGAAAGCAAAATAGAATTGGGAAATAATAATTCAAGTGCTTGTATTGAGAATGAACTTGAAGAATCTGAGAAGACTACAGCAAGTATAGAATTGAGAAAAGATAGGATTGCTTGCAATGGAGATGCTTCTATCTCTCAGATAATAGATATTTCTGATGAAAATGAAGCAAAAGGTAAGTCTCAAGCAACTTAATAATTTTAAAAGATGTTTCACTCAAAGTTTTTAAATGATTGATTATTATCTCAGTTTATTCCTTTTTTCCTTGTCTTTCAGAGTGCAAGTGTTTAATAGGGAAATTGGCATTATTCTATTTAATAACTATTAAGCTAGTAAATCACTGATGTTAGAAGCACGCTATGGCATCAGACAGACCTGGATTTGAGCCTCTAGTCCACTACTTAGTAGCCTGCTACCTTGGGCAAGGTTCTTAACCCATCAGCCTCAGTTTTCTCATTTGCAAAATTGGGGTGGATGGTTGCTGGGTAATAGGGTATTCTGAGAATTGAATAAAGTAATCCATCTAAAGCATGTAGTAAAGTGCTTGGCTATACAATTTTTAAAAGCTGGCAGGATAACCCTCTCATTTTTAAGCAAGATAAGCAGTTTCCTGTGATTCTTGCTGAGTGATGTAGAACAACTGTTACTCACCCCCATCATTCTTCTATCCCTGTGGTAGGTTAAGTCTACGATGATTTATATTTGTGCAAAAGATCCTGCTCCCAAAGTTTTTCGTTTAGAATTGTCTTCTATCTGGATCTTCTTGGACCTTTTGCAGTAGCTTTGTTTGGTTTTTGGAAAAGCCATACAATATTTAATCTTACAAAGTGAAAAGAAGGGTAACAGGGTTAAAAATTTATTTTGATCAAAAATAAGTATTGACTAAGTTAATGAAACTAGCTTTCTCTAGTGGCTTATAGGCTGTAGGTAAGTCTTTTTCATGGACTTCTTTGAAATGAGTTCTAGTGTGTTTGAGTAATCGTAGCAGAATGGGCTTAGGATATAGCCTTTCCAGTGTGGATATTTTAAATGTTAATTTTCTGGCTATATAATTTAGTATGTTTTGTTTAGATTCTGAGTTGTTATTTTTCCTTTATTGTTAATTTTTTTTAAAAGGACACTATTTTGTGGAACAGGTACCTGTTTACATGTCAGGAAATTTGGGTTCTTTTCTGGCTCTTAAAACAATTAGGTATGTTGACCTTAGAAAAGTCACCTTTCTTGGCCTCACTTTTCTCGCCTATAAGTGAGTAGATAGTTCTAGATAAGGAATAGTCAAACTTTTTCTGTAAAGGGCCAGATGCTCATAACTCTTCAGCCTTGTTGGAAAGCCACATAGGCACGTGTATGTAAAATGGGTGTGGTTTTATTTATAGCAGTAGACCAGATTTGGCCTATGGGTGCTAGTTTGCAACTCCTAGATTACTAAGGCCCCTTCCAGCTCTTAAATTCTATGAGTTTTATGCGTAAGTAGAAGACAGTCTTACCTGTTGAGAATTCCCTGAAATACTCTGAGAAAATACTTATCAAATGTTCTTAATTTTTGAGTGTGTAAATGGCAGCATCTTAATCTTATAGCAGACTCAGTAAACCTGATTAGGGTTTGTGTCTTAGTAAATATGTCCTCCTGTTTAATCTGCCTTAATATTTATTTTAGGTGTTATAAAATGTCTGTGAACCAAATAATAGTTACTTACTTTCTCATTTTAGAAATGTATGTTCTGCGAATGACTCGAGCTAGACGTTCCCAAGTAGAGCAACAGCAGCTCATCAGTGTTGAAAAGGCTTTGGCAATTCTTTCTCAGCCTACGCCCTCACTTGTTGTGGACCATGAGCGATTAAAAGTATGTAAATTGAAATCATAATGCTTTCATTGTGCAGTTTACTAACATAACCCACCAAAAGAGGGATTGTAGTAGTACATAGTATCTATTTGGCTTGCAATAAATAATAATCTTTTATGAAAGGATAAACTTGGTATAGAATAACTTTTCATAAGGGCAGTGATTGGAGATGGCTGGTGTGTTGATATTGCAGGTTTTACAGAGTTGTCTATTCACTGATCCCATACATTGTTTTAGTGACCATAACCTTACAACCATTTTAGCTGGTTTTTATTTTTATTTATTTATTTTTTTAGCTGGTTTTTACTTAACCACATGGCATGTTTTTGTTAACTATGAGGTATAGAATATTATGGTAGAACAAGACTTGAATCACAGAAATTCAGAGAGTCCATTTCAGTCGTGAGAAAAAACACTGAGCAGATAGAAAATCCTTTTAGTAAGAAAAGAACCCTGAAATGGTGAGGTAGTTCATCATTTATGTACTCTCTTTTTGTTTCACATAACAGAATTAATTATAATATGCTTATAGTACCATAAAATACCCTGCAAAAAGTTGCCTTTTTTCCTGCTAATGTAGTTTGAAATTATTTTTTAATTTGTCTGTAGAGATTTATGGCTAGAATTGAAATTGGCAACTTCCTCAGCTATAGGTTTTAGGATGGGAGTTATCCAGGCGAGAGGCCAGGATCATAGAATGTTGATAAAGTTAACTTACAGCTAAATGTCAGAGCCACTGTCAGAGGCTGCAGTGTCTCATCATATGGCTTGGTCTGCCTTCTCTCTGGCTTATATGCTAAAATGTCCCCAGATCTTCAAAATTAAAGTATTCTTATCTTAGGGAATTTCTCTCACATGTGTAAACATTCATGTTTTCTTTTAGAATCTTTTGAAGACTGTTGTTAAAAAAAGTCAAGAATACAATATTTTTCAGCTGGAAAATTTGTATGCTGTCATCAGCCAGTGTATTTATCAGCATCGCAGGGACTATGACAAAACAACACTTATTCAGGTAAACTAATCTATATAAGAAATTAATTGATTATAAAAACTTCTAAAGGCTTTTTTTAAATACATCAGTTATGGATTATTTTTAGGTACAACTGAGTTCTGTACTTTTTTAAATCTAACAAATTAGTTTCTGTTTCTTAAATAAACAGTGGAACGCTGTAGTATCTGTAAACTGTAGAAAATCTATTTTGTGTGTGTATTAATGAAGATACGTAGCCCCTTTTTAAGATAGACTTAAGATAGACTTATTTGACTTTACTTAATCTTGCTTAATAGTGGGCCTTAGAGTACTAAGGTTTAAAAATAGATATTGGCTGATGTTTATATAGTATAATATATATATTACTGGTATCTACTGTATACCGACTAGTATATAAAATATATAGTATTTAGTATACCTACTAAAGTGTGCCATGACACCTACACAGTATCATATATATATATACTAGTATTTACAAAATAATAAAGTATTAATATATATAAATACACCAGTGCCTTGATTATAACTATTTGAATTTAATGTAAGATGAACACATCTCAGACTCATTTCAAAGGGATTTAAATAATGAAGTCCCATCAGTGAATATTGTCTTGTGAGTGTCATGAATACTGAACAAAATTTCTGTTTTCACTATCAGATGGGTGAAATAAGGTTGATTACTGCAAAAAAGAAAAAACAAATCACCAATGGGGTAGTGTTTCTTTAATTTTTTCCATATAGAAACTTATTATTTTTCTCTTCTATCTTTTATCTAGAAAATGGAGCAAGAGGTAGAAAACTTCACTTGTTCCAGATCATGATAATCATGGTATCAAATATTCTTTATATTCAGTTCCTATTTAATTCACCTTTGTCATGTTTGCATAACTGATAAAAGATGAAATCCTGCATCTTTAAGGAAAAGATTAAAATAGTAAATAAAAATATTTAAACTTTCTGGTATTTATGTACATGTGTAAGATAAATTACAGAGATAACTGATAAATATTTGAAGTTTGATTAAACAAGGCACTGTGGTAATAGTATTGCTGTGGGTATCAGTAGTTGATGTGTGGCCAACTCTTAATAAAGTTATTTTGATAACCAATGTTTATGGCACTTAAGAGTACATTGACATTGACGTTTTAAGCACTTTTAATTTTATCCTTCCTAGAAATAGTTTATCAGACTAGAGACTTACTTGACCATCGTGTCTTTGCCATCCTTTTGTTATGTTTGTTTTCTTTAGTGCCCATTTCCCACCTGCCTTTAGCTTCCTCTTGCCTGTTCACTTAAAAGCCAGTGTTCAAGTCATAATTTGCAGGGGGTTCCTTGAATAACTTCTCACTTCTGGCTGCACCACAATTCTGTACTTGAATGTCAAAATTAATGCTTTTTAGATAAACATTTTTATTATTCTAATTTGGGTTAATAAAAATGTAAAATATTTTTGATTTACTTTTATGATTATACTTAACAACCAAAATATTAGTAACTACTTGTTAAACATTTGTAATAG
The DNA here is from genome assembly GCF_009834535.1 of Camelus ferus. NCBI lineage: Eukaryota > Metazoa > Chordata > Mammalia > Artiodactyla > Camelidae > Camelus > Camelus ferus. The sequence continues at coordinate 13,654,771 of NC_045720.1, forward strand.
CACAGAGTTTTTATATTTGAAAACTGTTTATATCCTTCTAAATGTGTGTTTAGGTTGTATTCTATAGATGCCTTTTATATACAATTATATAAATATAAATACTATAAATTTTGTATTGATACCAAAAATACATTTCTTAAAGCAATAAAACCATTCACCACCATGCATATTCTTTCTCCCTCCCTTCCTCGCCTTTTTTTCTTCTTTTTTTAAGGAGATATTCTAGTATGAATTTGTGAAATAGCTTCTGTTGGAAACTTCTTTTGAGGGGAATAGAGGGTAGTGATTTCATATGAGATATTCTGATTCTAATACCATTTCTGAGTTGAACTGTCTTTTATTGTCGATTATCTGCATATTGTATTTAAAGCCTTCTAAAACCCCATAATTCAGATACCTTAATTAGTAGATACTGTCTTATGTAATGCATCACGCAGTGCCAGTAACTGAAAACGTTTAAGTATGTGTATATTCCTGCGTTCCCATGCACACACACACATACTCGTTTTTATTGAAGTTTATTATAACTTATTCTAGTGGCATCTCTTATAACTAGGATTTCATTTTGTATGTATGCCTTCTGTAATAAATTTTAAAGGTGAAAATTGCTTCTCAATTTTGTTTCTATGTCTTCATTTTTTTTAAATGTCCTAAAAATAATGCTATGCAAAACAAGTATAAAAATCTGCTTTATTACTGTGCATAATTTAAAATGCTATTGACCCTGGAATGTTTATATTCATTAGCTACAAAGATTAATGTGCTTCTTTTTCTTTCATTCCCTACTGTCTACAGACATGGGAAATAATTTATCTACATTCCTATGTAGACTTCTAAAACCATGCTGAAATTTGTAAGCCTAGAATGTTTCTTTCTCATTTTTTGCTTAAAAGTACAATCAGGCTAAAGTATTAGGCAAGAAAAAGAAACAGGCATCCAAATTGGAAAGGAAAAAGTAAAACTCTATTCACAGATGATCTTATATGTAGAAAATCCTAAAGAATCCACAAAATATTTGATAGAACTAGTAAATTCCACAAAGCTGTAAGATAAGTCAACATAAAAATCAGTCATATTTCTGTATAATAGCAATGAAAGATCCAAAAAAGGAAACTAAGAAAGCAATTCCATTTACAATAGCATCTAAGACAATAAAACACCTAGGAATGTTTAACCAAGGAGGTGGAAACTTGTACACTGATAACTTCAAAATCTTGCTGAAAAAATTAAATAAGACCTAAATAAACAGAAAGAGATCCTGTGTTCATGTGTTGGAAGATCTTGTCTTCATGTATTAGGAAACAATGTTAAAATGTCAGTATTCCCCAAAGCAGTCAGTAGATTCAGTGCAATACCTATTAAAATCCTAAAGGCCTTTTTTACAGAAATGGGAGCGTTAATCCTAAATTCATAATGGAACTGCAAGGGACCCTGAATAGCCAAAACAATCTTGAAAAAGAAGAGAAAGTTGGAAGACTCACACTTTTTTACTCCAAAATGTACAGAAAGTTACATTAGTAAAACAGTGTGGTACTGGCATAGGGATAGACATATAAACATCAGTGCAACAGAGTTGAGAGTTCAGAAATAAATCCACATTATCTGTGGTCAGTTGACTCTTAACAACCGTGGCTGAGACCATTCAGTGGGGAGAGAATAGTCTCTTCAACAGATGGTGCTTGGAAAGTGACATCCATATGCTAAGGAATGAGGTTGAACTTCTACCTCATACTATATACAAAAATAACAAAATGGAGCAAAGACCTAAATTTAAGAGCTGAAACTATGAAACTTTAGAAGGAAACAAGGGCAAATCTTGATGGCCTTGAATTTGGTGATGATTTCTTAAATATGGCATCAAAAAAAAAAAACCTCCACTAGCAACTAAAGGGAAATTAGATAAATGGTACATCATCAAAATTAAAAACATTTATGCCTCTACAGATAGTATCTGTTCTATAATTTTGTAATTATGTAACTTAATATCATATCTTAAAACTTAACAAGAAAAAAACAGTCCAGTAATGGATATTTCTATTAACAGTTTTGAGGAGTACTGATCAAGTATTTGGGAAGATAACGGAATTTGTTTTTTCTCATGATTGGGGCTATGGGTTTGGGGGAGGAAGATCACAGAAGCAAAGTGATCATATCAAGATTACATGCGATCAGTGTGTTATGACTGTTGATTGACCTTGATCACCTGGCAGAAGTGGTGTTTCTCAAGTTTCTCCACTGTAAAATTACTGTTTTGAGTACTGTGTTCCAGAAGAAGATCACTGTGTACAGCCCATTCTTAAGGAATGAGGAGTTATGCTCCCCCTTTGCCTTTAAAAAAAAAAATGATTCTATCAGGGATCCTTTTAAGTATGCACTGTAGAATCAACTGAAGTTATTTTAGACTCACTTAAGGACTTGGTTAGGACTTGAGTATAAGGTAACTACTTCTTGATGGGAGGTATTGTGGGGGTAAAAACTCACTTTATATTAGGATAGAGGAAAAGATTGCTAGTTTGCCTCCTACTACCCATTCTCTCATTCCTTGTAGCAAAGCCCTGAGCTGGAAAATGATGTTTTCTGGCTTCCATTGCAGCAGTATGTGGCCATGTGACTAAGTTCTAGCCAATGAGATACAAAATGAACCTGCTTCCTTTTACCTGCTGCCTGGGGGGAAAATATGTCAATATTTTTATATATATATATATTTTTTTTATACAAAGAGAGCCAAAAGTGCTCTCACCCCATACCTTCCAAAGACCTTTCCTAGAAATTGTGCCCATGTTCCTTTCTATCTCATTGGCTAGAACTTAGTCACATGGCTGCATTTTGCTGCAATGGAATAGAGAAAGAGAGAGGGAGGGAGGAAATAACTGGAACTCCAGAAGCTATCTTGGACTATAAGGTGACCTTAAAGATGGAAAGATTCAGGGACAGTAGTATTTTTAATGCTTAGGGTCTTATTCAGGACTTGTTGCTTATAGGAAGTAAAAGCTGAAAAAGTAAAAAGAGCCACTGAGTCCTTGAGCACACAAGTGGCATGGCCAAATGGACTTGAAAGCTTTCCTTGGATGGCCTAGAAAAGTGTCAGACTAGAGACAGAAGAGTCAAAAGAAAAACTTCAGAAGCATTTTTGTAAAGGAAAACTTAGTAAGACCTTGCCTAGTAATACAGTGCCTTCTAAAGATAATTCCATAGTTGTCGAAATAAGCCCCTGAGGATTGGTGGAGATATTTAGAGTAATAGAGAAAAAATTGCCAGTTTCAGGGATGAGTTGAATACAGTTGGAAACATTCTGATTTTCAAATAATACTGGGAGGCAGAAGTCTTTATAATCCATAGTTTGACTATAACTTGTGGTAGGCTAAAAAACAGCCACCCAAAAGGTATCTTCATCCTAATCCCTGGGGCCTGTGATTGTTTCCTTCTGTGGCAAAATAGAAAAAGAAAAGTTTCTTTAGATGTAATTAAATTCAGGGTATGCAATGCAGAGATTATTCTGGATTGTGTGGACCCTAAATACAGTTACGTATCCTGATGAAAGGGAGATAGAGTGAGGTTTTAGAAGAAGAGGCAATGTGACCATCAAGTCAGAGATTCAAGTCTTGTGGCCACAAGCAAGGCAATGCTGGCAGCCAGTCCACCAGGAGCTAGATGAAGCAAGGAACCAAGTTCCCCCTCGTTCCTCCAGAGGAGTGCAGCCCTGCCAACACCTTGATTCTGGCCTCTAAAGCTGGAGGAGTTGTGGCTGTCTATAAGTCAATGATGATGAGAAAGAGCAGCCATTTTAAGTCCCTCCCATTGAGGTGAGTCTTCCTCAGGAGGTGAGATGGTCATATGAGAGCAGGATGAGGAAGGAAATGAAAGAGGTTCTGAATCGATTTTATAGGAAGGGGAATTTCTCACCTTGGAGTAGGAGTGCTAAAAGTTTCAAAGCAAAAGGAAGGAGAATGGTTTTTGCTTTTTTTAAACAAATTTTGTTCAGGGTGGAAAGCATGATTGGAATTTCTTCAAACTACACTTAATGAAGGAGACCAACAACTGCCATTTCTCTGAATCAGATGTGCGCTTCTTAGTCTTTTTCATGCTCTGCCACACCAGTACGTATCTAACTCCTACTATCCTTCATTTCTCAGCATAAGTCACAAAATCAAACGTTTTTTTAGGTCAGGAACTATGTGTGTTTCATTTTATGATTATAGATCCAGCACTTATTAATAGGTCTGTATTTGACACTAAATAAATATTGCTTGACTGAATGAGCAGTGGATAAGGAGAGCAGATTAAGGAGCAGAACAGGAAGATATAAAGTTGTTAGAAAACAGGCCCGTGGGGCTGCGGTTCTGAAGGGAGGCCTGCCCTTCAGGAAAGGAGAGTGAGATGGAGCTAATAGCATCTAATTAAAAGTTACAAAGTCATGTCAATTATATTTTTAGAAGTTGCTTCTGTTAGTTTTATTCAATTCCAAGGCTACAAAAGAACAAATTTTCACTTCAGCTTGCTAATAGTTAATTGTTCAAATATTGGACATGTTTGTGAGATTGAAACCCATCTAATTAATGATTGTGTATTCTTAGCCTTGCATATTCAGTAACGTGACTAGAAAGACTGGAAGGTTTGTGGATTTTTTCATTTGGTTTTCTTAGTAGTTCTGGGAACAAACACAAAATACCAAGAAATACATATTTATACATAAATGTATATTTACATATTTAAATTATACAAAATAGGGTATAAAATACATAGTTTATATGTAATTATATAAAACAAGTTGTATATATAAAATAAATTATATTTATACGTAAATAGTGATGAGAGAGCAGCCATCAGACAGTGTTTGGTTAATAACATGGGTTTTATTGGTTAAGATTCTTTTGGTTGCAAGCAATAGAAATTTGCTCTGGCTCATTTTAACCTTTAAGGCATCTTCAGGAAGGATGTAGTTACCTCACAGATGGTCAGAACAACCAAAAGTCAATGGAGAGAACCAGGGCTGCTGCAAGCCCTTAGAGGAATTCTTAAAATAGTTGCTATTAATGTGACAAATGTCCGCGAAGACACTCAGGCTCAGTGCTTCTCCATTCGACATTACAAAATTCCCCCTAACAAAAACTGGATTGGTCTTGATGTCCTGCCTAGCTTTGGCCAGAGGCCAGGGTCACATAATTTAGACATCCCTGTAGAAAACCCCCATGGTAAGCAAATATGAACCAGAAGCCGCCCCAAGAGCTGTCTGTCATAAAGGTTAACAAAGACACAATTTACTGACATAATTTCTAATGTGCACTTAAACCAGTTCTTTGAGCTATAGAACTGGTGATCTCTCAAACTTTGTGTGTGCTTTAAACACCATATTTTATTTAATACTTACGAAGACCCTAGGAGGTGAATTCTCATGCTATTTTCATTTTACAAATAAAGAAATTGAGGCTTACGTTAGGTAATTTACCAATTTCACACATAAGTGGCAGAAGCAGGACTCCACTAGGTCTGTGTGATAGAAATCCATGTTCTTCATCACCGCCCCTGAACAGGCACTGTAGATAGCCTACTTGTAGGCTCTTGGCATTCAGTGTCCTGATGTGTGACACTGTTGGCAATCTGCAAACATCTGTAACTCCACCTGAGACTGTTCTTGTGCTCCGTGCTGGAAGTGACAGGAAGTTAACATCCCTGGGAATAGCTGCCAACCAGACAAAGGTAGGAGCCAGTGAAGAATACCTCAGTTCCCTTGTCCCTTGGGTGGGACAACTCTGAGGAGTGTTCTGTACTTTGTCTTGGTTCACCATTGGAGCTGAGCCCTAGGTCTCAGAGCAATAACCTGCTTGAAACAGACTCCATTAGCTTCCTTCCCTTCCCTTTCTCACTCCCCACTCCCCTGACGGTATTTCTTGGCACTACCTCCCAAACGACTCACTCTCACATCTTTTTCTCTGGATCTGCTTTACAGAGAACCCAAGACCCTCACTCCCTTTATACAGTAAAAGTAGAAAAATATGAAATGCCCCAACAATAACTGAATTTTTTTGTTTTCTCAACTACTGTTGAACCTCACAAATCAACAGTTCTTTTCCTCAGTATTTATTGTGATAGCCTAACAATTTTATTTTCAAATTTATCCCCATTTTAAAGATTGTCTTAATTATTTTGTAGCAATGTTAAATTATGTTTTTTATTCTACTTTTAAGAGGAAAAATCTGGAAGCTTCATGTTTAGGCTATGTAATTTTAGTATGCAAAGGTTGGAATTGAAATCACTACATTTGAGCAATCAACCCTGCCAACATCCGAGCTCTGGCTGGGAGTCAGAGAATAGCACTTAACATGCAGTGAGAGGGCTCTTGGAATACTACTACCTTCAGAGCACATGCCAAATCAAAATCATTTAAACGTCCAAAAGATTTGAGACAAAACAGTTAACAAATGAAAAAGTGCCAAACATGGGTATCCTGGACATGCAGACATTGTGAGCTACAAGTATTGGTTTAAAGGACCATTGTGAAACTTCAACTGGCTTAAAGATTGACTTGGAGAGAAAAGAGTGGGGAGGCGCTCATTGCAATAGATAATGTATTCATGAAATAATTTGGAAACTGATTACGTGTGATGAATCCTAATTATAGCTATTTACTGTGGTGAATATTTAGGAAAATCAGGGTCTTAAAAAAAGGCACTAGCGTCTGCTTTAATTATTTAGGAAGAAAAATAAGTTACCCCAATCTTATGTTCTGTAATTATTTTTTACATTCAGTTTACATGTTTTATATTTAGGACCACAGCATATGTCTCTTTTCTGTTTCTTCCTAAAAATTTTCTTAAGACTCCTTTCCCACCCACCAGGGAGAAAATGTAAATTACCACCATCACTCAAATGAATTCCCTGGTTTCTTCTGAACCTTCACCTCACAGCTGTTGCATGAAATATAATCACTAAAGTACTAGCTAAATGAAAATGTCTATCCAAAATGACGGTTTTCTAATATCCTTACACCAAATAACTTTGCAGGAGAAGAAACAGAGATAATTAAACACATTTTTTTTCCATCTAAAAATAGCTAATCTGGAAATACACCAAGAGGCTAATAGTGAGTGGTAAGGAAGGGAGAACCATGAATGAATTCTTATCTCTATTTTTTTTTTAAGTTTCTGTAAAGTGATTATATTCCTTTGGCAACAAAATATTTTATAAAAATGTGAAAGTTGCTTTTTAAGCTGTAATTTGTATTTTAATTGTGAAATCTGAAATATCTAATAGGAGGCAAAAAAAGATCACAAAAAACTTGTTTATCTAAACTGAAACATCATGTATTTTTTATATTTTTATACTCTCCTGCCACTGTCTTTGGGCAACTGTTTCTCAAAACAAGTTGTTCAAAGGCTGTAGATCTTACCTGATGATCAGAAAGGAGGTATTTAACCTTTGGCTACATGCATAATATAAGCATAGCATTATATCACTTTGCGGGCTGCAAACTGCATACCTCTCAGCTAGCTATGAAACAGGAGAGAAAGAAATGTGTAAGAAGAAAGTAAATTACAAAAATACCTGAACTACAAAATAGTTGACCAATTCACAAGAGGTCCAAGCTAATTGGTTTACATTTTCAATATATAATATTCATAATTAAAAAGACAAGACAACACGAAGATATTATTTAGGGTATTTTGATTGTATCCATGAGGTCAGGGACCATGTCTGTTTTGTCCAATTAATAGCTGCTGAATTTATATATTTAGGTGTATATCCCAATGCCTATAAAGCATTAGGAGAGAAAGAAGAATGAGATATGGTCCCTGCCCCCTAAGGAAGGTGTAATACAGTAAAATTACATGTTAATGCACCTAAATTGCCTCATATCTCAGTAAAGAATTCGGGTTTGCTTTTACTTTCTTATCATCCATGGCACAGAAGGACAGACATCATGGTGCTGTGGAGAAGCAGGGCCTGTGGCATCAAACATGGGCTTCAATCTTCTTGATCATGTTCTCCCAAAAAGATGCCTTTTGTTAAGGCAAAATTGCAGAGACGTTTACCGCTCAGCAAAATGTCCTTGTGCTCCTCCACTTGTCCTGTGACTAGGGCCGATCAAACAGCTCTAAGCCAAAGTGCCATGTGTCACTTCTAAACCGAAGCCTTTAATTGCTGGTGGAAAGCTCTCTTCCCTCTGCCTCGGCAACCTAGAAGACGTGTATTCCAAATGATACAGCCAGAAAGAGGAAGCAGCCTGGATCCCCGAGTCTCCAATTAGTAGGAGTTGCCCCTGGGAGTCACTGAGAGCAACAAGAAACCTTGATGAATGAGAAGTAAATCATTATTTGTTATAGCAGCACAGCCTGGTCTGTTCTGACAAATAGAACTAATATAATAACCACCTGATGGTTGTTGAGCCCGTGATGGAAGAATCAGTATGAAGGCAAGACTATGAGATCTGCTTTATAAAAGTAGCCAAAAATTGATGTCTTTCTGTGCTATTCACTTCACAAACAATGGAAAAGACCTGACCAACATCCAGCCCTACCCAAGCCCTTGCTATGCACTCTTTAAACCTGAATAAACCTTTGTTGCCACAACTTGTGGGACTTTTGCAAAGCCATCTTCTTGGGCCTCAGTTTTCCTTGTCTGTAAAATTGGGCATGTAGTCCTAGCACTCAGGATTGTCCTGAAAGTAAATTACATAGCAAAGCACTTAGCTCAGGGCCTGGCAGGTAGAAGTGCTTCACAAGAATTGTTTCCTTCCCTATCTTTTATCTGAGGCCAGAGGTTCTCAACACCGACTGCATTTTAGAATCATTTGGGAAGCTTAAAAAAAAAGAATCAATGCCCGTATCCCATCCTAAACCAAATAATCAGAATCTGGAGATAAGGCTGGGGCATAGATGTTTTTTAAAAGCATCAGGTGATTCTGTTGTCCAGCCAGGGTTGAGAACCATTGCCCTAGGCAATGTGTAAATAAAATATTTGATTACACGTTTATTTCAAATAAAGCCTTCATAACTAAAAAAGAAAAAAAAGACATAGGGTGACCACTTTTTCACAGACTTGGAGCTTTAAAAAAAGGCTTATTTATAAATGACAGGCACAAAGAGTCAATAAGCAGTTACTGGATGCTCTCAGTGACTGAAGGGCATTCCGATAAGCCCCGTGATGTTGCAATGAAAAGAACAGGCTCAGGTACCGTTGACGTTGTTTATAGTGATGACTGTTTTGTGTTGTTATGGGCTGAACTGTGTCTCTCTGAATTCAGATGTTGAAGTCCTAACCCCAGTACCTCAGAATTTGTACCTGGAGATAAAGTCTTTGCACAGGGAATTAAATTAAAGTGAGATCATTAGGGTGGACCCTAATCCTATATGATTTGTGTCCTTATAAGAGAGGAGTTTGAACACAAACATGTACAAATGGAAGACGATGTGAAGACACTGGGAGAAGACAGCCATCGATCTACACGTCAAGGAGAGAGACTCAGGGCAAATCCTTCCCTGAGGGGCCTCAGAAGGAGCCAGCCCTGCTGACACCTTGACCTCACACTTAGAGCCTCTGGAACTTTTAGAAAAATAAATTTCTGTTGTTTAAGCGACCCAGTCTGTCATGCTTTATTACAGCAGCCCCAGCAAACGAATATAGCTATCCATGCTGCAGCTAAAGCATGTGCTAGGTTTTTGGTGAGTGGGAGAAATAGCTACCCTGCCTCCGTTTTATTAAGAGATGTTCAGAGAGATGGAGTTTTATGAGGTCCTTGAACTGAGTATTTCAGCTGTTTGATAAAAAGGTAATTTAAAATATTAGAGAAGGCTGCCTGTTTATAAGGTTACTGGGAAACTGACTGGGCAGGTTAACCTCTCCAAACCTTGGCTTCCTCATGGTGTTAACTGCAAACAGCATCAACTACCTCACAGAGACACCAGGAGGGTAAAATGAGATAACACATCTAAAGTATCTGGAGATTAGTGAGCTGTGAGGTTTCCTGAAAGACGGAAGTTTGCAATGGGTCGGAAAGTTCTTGATGACTGAAGTAGAATTTCCCTTGCAGTTTTGATGTTCAACCATCTGACAGTTTTAGGAATGGATATCTCTTCTTAGAGATACTGACTTGAAAAATTTTTTATTGAAGTATAGTTTGCTTTACAATGTTGTGTTAGTTTCAGGCATACAGCAAAGTGAGTCAGTTACACATATATATATTCTTTTTCAGATTCTTTTCCACCACAGGTTATTATAAGATATTGAATATAGTTCCCTGTGCTATAAGGTTGGTCCTCATTTGTTTTATATATAGTAGTATGTATATATTAATCCCAAACTCCTAATTTATCCCTCCTTCCAAGATATTGACTTTTTATATAGCTTGTAGCCCTTGGTACTACAAGAATGTTGTAAGTTTTTCCTCAATTATAAGCATTTTTCTAGATCAGTATTTCTCGAAGTGAAGTCTACAGGTCATTCACATAAGGGTCACAAGCTGCCTGTCAAATGTAGATTCATGACCTCACCCCCCAGATTTACTGAATGGAGACTCTCCCGGGAGCAGAGTCTGAGAATTCACACTTTAAACAAAGTTCCCAGATAATTTTCATGCACATTAAAGTTCCTCTGCTAAGACTTTAAACAAAGGAAAGCCTTACGTTTTCTCACTCTAATACTGCTTTCTAGTTGGCTGTTCTCCTAGGGTTATTTGTGTCCTAAGATTTTAGGTCAAAAAACATACACTGGTACATTTTTTTCAGAAGTAGTGTCAACATAGCCACTAACTTTTTGGTGGAAAAGTACACACCAATGAGTGAACCAACCCAGGTGACACCATGAGTTTTTTAAAGTGCATCAACAACTACTCTTTGAATAAATACTGCGAAATCAGTTTTCCCCCTTTTCTTGTTTTGCATCTATAATCCTATAGTCCTTTATATATGGACTTATGCTAGACACAGAAATTGGGGAGGAGTAGAGTGCGGAGGGCACTTATCAAAATACTAAATTGTTTTTACTGTTGTTATCAATAACATTATTGTTTTCACAAAGCAAGCACTAAGAGGGATAGGAAATGACCCTAAATTGACTTTGAAAATTTGCTCAGTCTGAACTAGCTTTAAGTAGGAACGTTTTTTGTTCACCTTCTGAAGTAGCCATTAGAGAGAATTGTAGGAGTATTTCACTAGGGCTAAATTCGCAAGTTCACCTGGCTCCAGTTAAAACGTTAAAGCATCTTAGTTTGATGTCTTTTTGGCCAATCTGTTTCATGGTATAGTGTTTTTCAGAAGATTCTTTCACCAAAAGTAGAAAAAGGAAAAATAATAACAGAAGGAAACTACTTCAAAAAGTGGTGTTGAAAGTCTGTGCCTCTTCAGATGACACGAGGGCTTAGAACTTCTGATTCAAAGCTCTTCATTTCCCACAAATATATATTTTTTTCACTGTTCCAAAGGTGGAAGAGGCTCTGAATAGCAAAAGTTCTGTGCTTTTTAAAATCTACTGGACAATTTCTCATCTCTAACAGTACTGAAGTTTTGCCATGCCAGACTGTGTATGACAAATCACAAAACATATGCATAAAAAAATCAACTCTTCTAATTGTGCCAATCCATGGGTGAAAACTTACTTCTGGAGCCGCACAGCTGTTGAAATCAGTCATATTTACAATTTTTACAAATGAGTATATTTTAATAAAAACAAGTTACTTTGTAAGTATGATCTCCAAACAGATTTATGTGGGCTGGCACAATCTGCTATGCTAAACATATATTCATATTGCTTAGGTCTGCAACCAGTTTTTTTTTTTTATTTGAGTGGTGATGATAACAGTCTTGCTTTGTACAAGGATACTAAATAATTGGCAGCTATTCAGCTAAGGACACTGTTCTCAGCACTGCTATTAAAATTGTTTTCCTGGACAGAATTGCCCTCTGGGCCTGGCCCTAAATTGGGAGAATTTTGGGCTGCTGGCATTGGGCAGACAGCTTATAGAGAAAAGGAGGTGACTATAAACTGATGCTAAAGAAGGGGAGGAGAAAGAGGAGGATGGGTGGGAGGAAAAAAAGGAAGGAAAAAAGGAAGGGAGGGAGGGAGAAAGGAAGAGAGAGAGAGAGAAGTTAGGTTCATATTCATCAGTCCCTTAGAGGGGTCTCTGTATGTACCTCTCCTTGATCTAACAGCTCCTCTTGCTTGATGTCTTTATGCTCATGCTTTTGCCTGGTTACTAGACTGTAATCTTCTTGAAGACAGAAATACTGCCTGACTCAGCTTTGCATCTCCCACAGTGCCTGGCATATACTAGTGCTCAAAAACCTAGCTGTTAAGTGCATGAACAAAAGAATGAATTTCCGTTTCTGAAGTATTTCCTTTCCTTAGCGATAAATCCTAAGCAGTTCTCAGTGGGCACAGTACTGCCCCCTAGGGGGCATATTGAAATTTTGTGGGGGCAGTTTCTGTTCAGTAGTTCTCATTTTAGTGCCAGTTTTTCCATAATGAAAAACTTTTTCTTATTTTTATTGATATTTGTAAAGTATTTAGAACAAATTACTTTTGCTTGTTTCATCTTTATATTATTAGAATATTACAGTGGTTTCTTGTACATAGTTTACATTATCAATAAATGTAATTCCAGGAGAGTAAACTGGTGTTACTTTTTTTTGTATATTCAGGGTGTTGAGTATGGCAGGATTGAGTACCTACGTTTACAAGATCATAAAGCTTTGCTTGCTTCTGCTTCCACAAGTTCTAGGTTTCTAAGACGAAACATACCCCCCAAAAAGAAGCTGGTGTACACTTTCAACCAGGCTTTCACTTTAAGCAACTGCACAGAGTATCCGACTGAGGGTGGGGAATGAACATCAAGGCACCGGAGAGGTCCCACACGTCCTGGCCCGCGAATTCGTGCAGAGCAAGCTTACAGGATGAGCCGTTTCTCTTCGCTTTGATTTGTATTTTTCTCCATTTTAAAAATGGGGCGGGGGAAAGGGAGGAAGGGAAGGAGAGAGGTGGGGAGGGGGTGACACCGTCCGGTTTTCCCCAAAGTCTAGGTCCTTAGCTGGCCGCCGCTGCGAAGCCGGTTCACTTTGAAGCAGTCTGGATTTGACCAACACAGCTCGAAAAGAAAGGTCTCCAGAAGAGTGACTCGTGAAGGGGAAAAGGGCGCTTTCAGGGAGCAGAGAGTGGCTCCGTCTCGCATGGCGGTTCTGAACTTTTGGTGTCAGCGGGTGGAGGGACAGCAGTTGACAGGAGGTGGTATTTCGGGCTAGAATCGAGAAGGGTCTCAGGAAGGCGGGGCTTCTATTGACAGTGGGCGGGGATACCGACGAAAGGGGCGGGGCTTGGATAGTACTCCCACCAAATGGGGCTTATGATGACAAGGGGCGTTTCTCACGATCCGGCGGGGCCTTTAGGAAAACGGAGCGCCCAGAGGGCGTGACCACAGCTGACAGAAGGCGGGACTACTTTCTGGATTGACACGAGTGAAGACCAGGCTTCTGCCGATAGCAGGCGGAGCTATCGTCGGCAAGGGGCGGGGCCACTCCAAGACCTGGGGAAGGCGGGGCTTCTATTGACAGTGGGCGGGGCTTAGGGAGATGGGGCGGGGCTTCTGTTGACAGAGGGGCGGGGCGGCTCCCTATCTCGAGTCTTGCGCCAATCCGGCGGGTAGAAGCCCGGGTCGAACCCCAGAGGAGCAGCAGGGTCCGGGAGTGCAGAGCCGGGCGCGGAACGGGGTGGGGGCGCGCGGAGGGCGCGCGGACGGGAGGGCCCCGCCTCGGCCGGCTCTTCCCCTCCCCCCCCGCCCCCAGTCGGCCGCCGGGGCGCGCGCCTCGCCTCGCACCCCCACCCCTGACTCTCCACGCTCCGTCGGGTCCGCGGAGCTGCAGAAGCGGTGAGCCGGTTCGCCGAGCGGTTCCGGGTGTAGGGTTCACAGGTCAGAGTTGACTCCCTGAAAAGTGCAGCCGGTTTGAAATGCAAGATGGCGGCGGCGGGGCGCTGAGAGGCGCGGCGGCCCCTGCAGGTAGCGGCGCGAGCGGGCTCCGTGACGAGCGGCCCGGGGCGTTCGGAGCTGCGGGTGGGAACCGGCAGCGCAGAGCCCGCGGCCGGCGCAGCCGGCCGGGAAGGCGAGTAGCGCGCGGGCCGCATGGAAGAGGGCGGGAGGCCCCGGGGCAGAGACCACGGGGAGCTGAGCTCGCTGGCCGCGGCTGGTGGTCGGGCGGACCGGCGCGGGGCGTCCGAAGGGGAGGGACCGGGCCTGCCTGAGCTTGGATCGCCGCCAGGGGACAGCCCCTGTGCCTCCTTTACGCTCTAGGTGTCTCTGCGACCGTGGAAGGAAACGGGAGGTGGGCTCTGTCAGGGGAAATCTCAGCACCCCCTGCCTACGAGAGGACTGAGCAACTTGGGGTTGTTGAGGGGAGCGAGAACCGGGTCTCTTTGGAAGGAGGTGGCGGACTCTACAGGGATGGAGCACCCCAGCACTGTCGAGGGTCCTAGGAGAGGTCGGGAGCCGTGCCCTGCGGGGGCGTGTGGCCTCGTGGGGACTCCGTCTCCCTGAGAGTCAGGAGAGGTTCTCTTGCCGGAGCTGAGGGCCCTGGCATTGGGGTTGGGACCCCGGGAAACCCTTCGGGGAAAGGCTGGGCACTCCTTTCCGGGCAAGACTCAAGAGTTGAGTCCTTAAGAACTGTATTATGCTTTGGGGAAGCCCTGGGACTTAGGTAGAAGTTGATCAGAGAGAACGGAAATGTGATCCATCCCTTTCAGGAGGGAGACAGGGAGGTTGACCAGGGACTGCTCCAAACCTTAGGGCCTAAAGGGAACAATCTCCTGATCTTCTCGTGGAATGAAGGGTTAGGAAGGAGCTGTGAGAGGAAGGGGGTCTCATGGCAAGAAAGAGAGCTCTGAAGGATGCCCTTTCCCTGTGTATTTCCACCAAAGTTCTAGGTAAAAGGACTTGAAATTCTTTGTTTCAGTATGGTCCCTCTCCCCCACCCCCCAGTAACAGAGAAGGAAAAAGCCAAACTCTGGAGAAGAAAAAGGTTCCGTTTGCTAGCCTTAGGTTAGTGAAGGCTTCAATGAGAGACTCGGGGTAGGAGAATTAGGAAGTGGGAAAGCAGATGGACAGAGGAGGATGAGATTGGGCAGAGTGGGAATTCCACTGTACTTTTCTGTCCTCTCACCCCAGCTCTGAAGAAAGACATGAGAAGAGGATAATCTTTGCGGGGGCGGGATGTCAGGAAAGCTAACTGACGGAGAATTTGTAATGTGATTAGGTTGGGATTCCATGTAACTTGAAAGGAAGAAGCAACTCATTTGGAGAGAGTAAAAGGCTAGCAGAAAAGGGAAAATCACCGGATTGGGAAATAGAGTGGTTCACAGGGAGGAGAAACAACTTTACCCCAGGAATAGCGAATATCTGCTGAGTTGGAGTGTATGTGTGTACATAACCTACATGAGTGCACCTTAAGATTTGTTGGTATTGGTCGTTGTTTCTCAGTCTTTGTCTGAAAGCTTTAACTTGTGTTATATGGTGCTGCGGGAATTATCCTTCTGAAAAATTATCCTGAAAAAGTCCTTTGTTTTTATGCCAATAGTGAGGATGAACGGGATTTGGTTCTAACAGGGATATTGGCCCTAGTCTATCCATAGATTTTTTTTTTAAATTTCTTAAGTAGCAATTCTGACTCTTGATTTTAAGCAAAAGAAATATGAGTGCTGCCAAAAACAATAATGCTGTAACAGGATGTAAAATAGAAAAGGGCTTTTATGAATATTTTCTCCCCTGAATTTTTCCCTCTTTGCTCTAAGCATTTTGGGGCTAAGCAGACTAATTTTGTGCAAAATAAGATGTAAAACCTCAGGTCCTTTCAATATAGAAATGATAGCATTTCATTTATCAATGACTGTTTTTGTAGAATCTCTTCAGATGCTTTATTTAGTGATCAGGATTAAAATGAGAAAAAAAGAATTAAAATAACACTTGGGTACCTGATGACAGCTATGATTCATACAGATTTCTTGAACCATTCTATTCTTTTTTTAAAAGCACTTTAATGTCTTCAATAGAAATGCTTTAAAAAAACACATTTCAAGTATAAACTAGTTTACAGCTGCACGTTTGGAACATTATTATTCATATGTGCTGTTCTTTGGTTCCCCGAAGTGCACGTAGGTCTAGTTTTATATTCAGTTCTGAACAGATTAGGCTGAGTGAACCAGAATGGCATTGATGCCAGATGGTTTGAAAATACACTAAGGCTGAAAACATAAATGTGCCTGTGCCAGTGAACGCTCATTAGTAGATGTCTTTATAGTGAACTGATTATTTCACTAGATTGGAGGACAGTTTATGAATGATGTAGCAATTACTTCACCTTTAATGATACTTGTATTATAAGAGTTCTTTTCTTCAATAAATGTGAATAAAGTTTTACAATTATTTTATTAATGAACTTGATAGCATAGATGAGGTGGCTTATTTTTGAGATTTTCTCCCTTTTCTTATATTTCACATTGAGACTGAAAGGTGATGTTATGTACTATACATTCCCTTTCTTGTAATGTTAAATGGGCAGAAAAATGTGGTATTTGGGACTTAATTTGCTTTAAATTGTGGCTTTCTATTTACATGGAAGTATTCTTAAAATTATTAAAATGATTACAAGTGTAGTTGAGGAAATAATCTTTTATGTACATTGCCACATTGTGGATTTGGGCTCAAAAGACTCTATTTATTTGAATATTAACAGTGTTGAAAGTTCAGTGCCTAAGCTGGTTTTTAATTTAATATCACATTCAATCAATTCAGGGAGGTGTCCAGAAACATCTGTTGCACTTTTTGTGGTAATAGCCAGTATAGCACATTCACTTTTACATCTAAATTTTTTCTAACTTAAAATTCTTTTAAACACCCTGTGTAATTTCAAAAGTAATTTAAATTACATTTCTTTGAAGGGAAAAAAACTATGATACTAGCCTTTGAATAATAGCCAATGTTTTCATAATATTATTGTATCCTTATTGCTTTGATGTATTTGTAGTCATGAGTAACCAGATTTGCATGACTGAAGCTGCTGATTTAGATTACATTTGAGTTTATATTTTGGAGATCTGTATTTTATATAGTTAATTTTTTAATTAAATGTTTATGTAAATTTTTATGTGATTGCCAGGTTTGGGACTTAAAGAATACTTAATCTTTGCAGTTTATATGATCAATATCCCATAATGTATTTACAAGGTATAAAGATGGTCTTACATACTTTTAGTCTAAACAGATATGATATACTTTGAAAAAGAAGTATATATGACAGTTTAAAAATTACATTTAGGTCGGGGAGTAGCTCAGTGGTAGAGCGCATGCCTAGCGTGCACAGGGTCCTGGGTTCAATCACCAGTATCTCCATTAAAAAAAAAAAAAGACTAAATAAATCTTAAATTATTTTAAAAAAAGAATTACATTTATTCAAGGGAGTCAAATTGAACAAATCATTTTTATGCAGGATTTTTTTTCAGTTTTTAAGATTTAGGTTTTTAAAAAATATTATCAAGCTTATTTTAAAAATTAAAACGTTAAAGTGGTAGATATATCATATACATATTTATCACTTAAAATAAAATGACAACTTTGTCATTAAATTTTAGTGATTTCCTATTTCCCTTAAGATTTCTGGTTCTCTTTTTCCTCTTCCTAAAGGCCTTTTGCTTTTTTTGGTTGTTGTGAGGAATGAATGGAGATAGGAAAATTCTGTTATTTCTAAGCACTTCACTCATAATTATGTTCTTTTTCTTTACTAAGTTTATCCCCTTTTACCTTCCAGTTTCGTAAAAAAGAAGTTTGTTAAAATTTGACTGGGCTTAGACTGTACTTGGGAGTTGGGGAATGGTGAAAAGAGAACAATTTCTCTTCTTTACTATAGTAAGATTATTTATATCAGAAGTTTGTTAGTTCTATGAAACACCTATTGAAATGTGTCATATGTTAACGATTCATCTTGAAGCTAAGGTCAGAGAAAGTATGTGTATGGTTGGGGTGGGTGGCATAAATTATGACTGATTAATGTCTACCTGTTAAAGCCAGCTTGTTCTGGCATTGCTTAAGATGCTCAAAGGTATGAAATGGAAAATAAAATTTATTGTTTTACAGACTTTTAAAATATTTTATAATGCTTCAACACTTAGCAAATTTTATGTGTGTCTGTGCTGAGAACTCTTAGGACTTAGTCTCTTAACAAATTTCATATATAACAGAGATCAGTGTTAATTATATTTATCATGTTGTACATTACATCCCCAGACCTTATTTATCTTAAAACTGCAAGTTTGTACCTTTTAATTACCTTCATCCAATTCCTCCTCCCCCTGGCTGTCTACCCTGCCTCAGTAACCACAATCTGATCTCTTTTTCTGAGTTTATTTGTTTGTTTTTTGAAGTATAACTGACCCACAACACCAAGCTAGTTCTCAACATTTAGCAAATTTTAAAGACTATGTTTGTTGTATAACTTCAAGTCAATACCTTAAATAAGGGTCAGAAAAATCTAATTGTGGACTTACCATGTGCCAGGCAATATTCTAAGTATGTTACATGTGTTATTTCTTTCAATACTCACAGCAACCCTACTAAGTAGGTACTTTCATTAGCCCCATTTTATGGATGAGGGGGTCCTGGCACAGACAGGCTAAGTGGCTTGTCCAAGATCTCACAGCTAGTGAGTAACAGAGCTGGGATTTGAATCCATGCACTCTGGTTCCAAAGCCCAAATTCTTCAGCTTTATTTACAATCCATCCTCTACTGCCAAAATAACTCATCTATTTTATTATGTAATGTATATGGTTCAGATGACTTCTTTAATTTTTGAAGTTCACTCTAGTCCTATATTTTAGATAGATACTTTGAATTACAAGTGTTCTAAGTAATCCCAGTGTCAGGAGCTAAAATACCATCAGGCACGTATGCTTCCCGTCCAGAAATACTAGAGCTCATCTGTTGCTCCTCTAGTTGCCTTGTGCCTTTGTACGTCCTGGCAGCTCTTCTCAAGAGTCTCTCGTTCCGTAAAACATCTTGCAATTACTGTGTGATTTAAAAATGGATTCAAGTAGGTTACCAATTTCCTATAGTATTAATAATTCATTTTGGAAAAAACCTCCTCACTCTGGCAGCTGTTTCCTATCTTCTCTTCCAGTCCACATCCTGTAGATGGATGGCTAAGGAGTGTCTGAACAAGGAGCTACCAGGAAATGAAGTTGTAGCATCCCAGGCTTCAGAGAGAACAGGGTGCTCCACTGGGCCCACTAGGAAAATGCTCTTTTGTTTTTCATGAAAATAGTGCAATAAAGCTTTCAGCCTAAGATTTAATTACCCTCGAAGTATTTTACTAGAAGACTGGTGTATTTACATTATTTCTTGATTTTAGAGGGTTCTACACAAACTTGTATGTAATAATAGCAGGAATCAAAGGATAAGGTATTGAGGGAAATCATCTTTCTTTATTCATTCACTGTGGTTTACAGAGTTTCAGTGCTTAAAGAATAATAACAAAAATGCTTCAACCCTTCCAAAGCATTGCTGTTATTTAATAAGAGAAATAATTATAGTTTTTATTAAAATTTCCTGATTGATTTAACTACTATGAGTAATATTCCACATTTTTAGACACAAATCTGAGTCTCAAGAGAATGATTTTCAATTTTGCTTGATTGTACAATCTAATGCTTAACAATGCACTGATTGGAAAACCATTTGATAGTAGCTTTCTTGCATAAATGAAATAAACATCAATCATTCCATTAGATATACCATATGTTTAGGGGTAGAGTATAACTATTTAAGTAGTATTGGCTTGTCCCCAGCATTAATGATTTACTCTATTCCAATTAATACATAGTAAATTAGGATACAAATATCAGTAGGTTTATACATAAGCAAATAAACATACATCTCCTGGAGGGGAGGGTAATAGCTCAGCGGTAGAGTACATGCTGAGCATGCTTGAGGTCCTGGGTTCAATTCCCAGTACCTCTATTGACAAAAAAATAAAAATTAATAGACAAATAAATGAACATACACTTCCTCCCAACTCTTAGTTTAATAAGTTGTCTTTCATAGCTTTTGTATACTAATTTTTTTACAATTCCCAATGTCTTCATCTCAGCTTTCATATTATAGCCTGCATATGTTTACATTTTGGAAATTTTTATTTAAAATAGTATAATAGTGACTTGGTTATTTTATAAAATATATATATATTAAGTGTAGTTTTCAATTTTGCATTTCTTACTAATATTGAGTTTGGCGTTTAGATGATTCTTTTAAAATTTCTATGAGGAAATTAATTTTTTAATTACATTTACTTTTAAAAAGCCAAGGTATAAACGTAAAATTTCCTAATAAGACTGAGTTATATCCAGAGTGATAAAGCGATATTACTTTTTTTGTAGGAGATGGCAGATAGGTATATTGGACCTCTTGGTAATGATGGCCTGAGCTAAACACCTAATTTGAAGGGACACCCTTCCGTGTCAAAGAACAGAATGCTGAGGAAGCTGTGGCAAGTATGTGTTTCTCTTTTTTAAGAAATGTACTTTCAAACGTAAAAAACATAGGAGTATTGGCTGCTTTAATTTCAAAGGAAACAGCATCACACTTCATAAGAAATCTACGTGGTATATTTAGAATTGATTTTTCAATAACATTTGCTGAAATCCACTGTATATCAGGCACTGTACCAGGTGCTGTAGCAACTGTGGTAGACAAGGCAAATGAAGGTCATGAGGGTAGAGAACTTTTGTGTGCGGAAACTGATCTAGAAATTTTACTGTACTTTCACTTATATCCAGAAATAAGCTTCAAGACTTACAAGAACAACTCCTGAAAATATATTTTCAATATATGGTCCTCTAATAATAATTACAGTTATAAAATATAAGATATTAATAATTAAATATTTTGATTTAAGTTAAGCATACCAATATTTAAATATTTGAATATGTTTGTGCATAATGACTTTTATATTTTATTTACCTGATGTAATTGGCTTTTATAAGAAGCATTAGATTACTTACTATACTGTTTGAAATATTTATCTTTTAGTCCAATCGTTATTGTAGATGATTCTAGAAAGTACTAGGAAAGATTCCATTACCATTATATGGTGGTTCACTATCATTTTTTTAAAAACTGATAATATTCTTACAAGTTGACATTATCAATACTAAATACTGTTATCCTTCAAAGTATTTTTAAAAATTGAATGATTATATCCTGTGTGAAATAGATAACAGTTACTTTATTTATTTTTTTATTGAAGTATTGTCGGTTTATAATGTTGTGTTAATTTCTTTTTCATTATAGGCTATTAGAAGGCATTGAATATAGTTCCCTGGGCTATACAATAGGAACTTTATTTTATAAATAGGGAAGATAATGGACAGATGAATGATCTTCAATCTTTCAATGATAATCTCACTTGGAATCAAGACTAGCATTCTTGTGCTAGACTGTGAAAGACTTAACACACTTCCTTGAGAAAATTAGAGGAAAAATGTTTCCAGCAGAAAATTACTTTTGGGTCATATTCACAACCTTTAATAATAAGGATAGGCGATTTCATTAGCAGGCTAGCTTACAGTTTACGTGTCACTCTCAACGTGTTATGTATCTACCTACGTGCCAGCAGAAGGTAGGACGCCAGGATGTTGGTGTCCTAGACACCTTTCAAAAAGGCATTTCACTCCTCAAATCTGGGGTCAAAGCTTGTCAGGAGAAATCTGTCCAGCTTAGATTTCTTCTTTAAGTCTTTATCAGTGTTAAGGTCAGCTTTCTCAGGTAGAAAAAAACAGGTAGAGAGGACTGAGTTTCTAAACCATTAGGCCTTAATTAGCATTAGCAAAGGGATCTTCTGAAATTAGATTATCTTTGGTCACAGTTTCTTAGATGCTTTTACTTTGATCATATTCACTTCTGTCTGTATTCATCTTGATACCTGAATTTTGATTATCTTGAGAACATTTTGGCACTTTTCTTGAGATTTCTCTCTTAGGTAATGATTCTAGGTTATAGTAATTTTTAAAAATGTTTGTTGTGGATACAAATTTGCATTGTAAAATTCCTCATTTAATTTTTTTAAAGAACTTGACTGTTGTTTCTAAATATTTTTATATTTTAGCTTTGAAAAATGCCTCAAGTGTGTAAAGACCAAAAAAAAATTTTTGTAATTAAAAAAAGTATCCTCTTGGACACCTTTAAAAAATAAACCATGGTAGATAACCTTTGTTTTCATTTGACCCCATTATTCTTTATTCCTACTGTTATTTCAGGCATTCTGTGATTTTTGGTGGATTCGTAACTTTCAGTTTGAATACAAACATGTAAAAATAAGTATTTTCAGCTGGCTAAACAGAACTCTGACCCAGAGGGAGAAGTGAAACTAAGGAGAATACAGAGTCCTAAGAGTTCTCAGTATATGTATGAATACAGATTTCAAAAGTTTCTCAGTTTGTATATTTTAGCTGGCTAAGAACAGTTTTGTTTAGTTGGTACTAGGTCAAAACTAACACGATACTTAAAAATTACATTATCTTCTCAATGTTCTTACCGACCCAGAATTGGTGTTAAAAAACAAAGTTCGTTTTTAGTCACATAAAATCTTACCAAAATAACATGCTTTTGTGGCTAACTAGACCAATAAACTGTTAATCATTTAATTTGAAGTAGAAGACAGCCAAAAAAATAGAGGCTTGGGAATTCAGTGTAGCTGTGGCCCTGCTTAATTATAAAATATTTTACACTTTTTTTTTTTACTACTAAGCATAGGATTTGAAACAATCCACTTTCTATAGTGTATTACATTGAGAACCTGTTTTTAAATCTCTTTAAAAATATAGAACACCATTAAAATATAGTTTTCTGTTATAGAGAAAAAAATGATTCTAAGTTCAAATTTGCACTTGCTATCTTTACAAGAACTGTGCCCTTTTCTCCTGAATTCCACTGCAGGACTAGTTCTTTGAATTTATCACTCTTGTTTCATTTTTGTGTAGTCTACAAACTCAGATATACACTATTCATATGTAGGACTGATTTGTTACAACAAAACTATAGATGTTGGTAAATATTTGTTGAATATTCTTTGCATATTTTAATAAATAGAATGTTTTATGTTTAGCATGTTTTGATATTCTATTGACTAAGGTAATTTTATCAGTATTTTACCATTGAAAGTGCTATAAAGTGAGCACAGTTGTTCTTTATAGCTCCTCTATAAATGAGTGTTTAATGAAGTAAAATGTATGTTATAACACACAATACAAATACATTTTAAAGCATTTTTCCCCAGCAAATAATTTTGTGGCCTTAATAGGCACTGTGTTGAGCCCTGAGTTTATAGTGGAGAGCTAAACAGACATTCTTTCTGACCATGTAAGAAGAACTATTAAAACTGCCCCCAATTTTTATACTGTGATGAAATAAATTTTGCTTTCATTAAATACTTTTCTGCAGAGAAACCCTAATGTAATTATTTTGACAAGTTAAGAATCATGAATTGATTAAGGAGCATTCTACCCTCAGGAGGAGAGCCAATGTGCGGATAGAACCGTGGAAACTGGTTTGGCCTAGATCTACACCCTGGAGATTATGGGTGCTCTTGAGGGCTCTTAGAACCGGTCTAACTTCTCAAACTGTGGGGCAGCTCCAAAAACTGTCTGGAATACACCTGAATACTACATATACTCAGGGACTCCTGCTCCCCCTGAAAAAACTTTTATGTAGCACATGGGTATTTTTGCCTTAAAAATATAAACTATTTCCAGCTTGAGACAAATGGCCATAGAAGAGTTTAGTCTACATGCAGCTTTAAGGCCTTGAAACTATTATTTGTTGCATTTTATAATAAAGCAATGTTATAACAATATTAAAGAAAACTTATAAATACCATACATAAAAATT
Organism: Camelus ferus; assembly: GCF_009834535.1. NCBI lineage: Eukaryota > Metazoa > Chordata > Mammalia > Artiodactyla > Camelidae > Camelus > Camelus ferus. The sequence continues at coordinate 13,678,677 of NC_045720.1, forward strand.
TCACTCCCCCCAATTTCACACATGAAAATTTTATTTTTTTATATTCTCATCTAGTTTTGTCCACATGCATACATATTTCCCCATAGTTATTTTGTAATCAATATGCAAATTTTGTTCTGATTTTAAAAAATTTAACAGCAAATGAATAGTTTTCCTTATTTCATAATTACTTTTTGAGTATCATTTTTAATAGCAGTGTAACAATTGACTTGATCAGTTATTTATTTTATCATATTTCTCTCTTTTCAAACCTAATACAGTGCTGGATGCATTTGGAGCATAACTTTTTCTTTTCTTGGCAGACTTCACTTTTATTGTGTTTTAACTGCAAAGCCACCTAGCTACTCAGTTGTGCAACTGAACTCTAACCCTCTTTTACAGGTAAATAGTGCAAGGTTCCCCAAATTGATTTTGAGCTGTTTTGAGCTGACCTTCAAAAAGAGGATGAGATGCCTGTCAGTTTAGAGCGATTCCTGTACGGCAGTTTTCCTGCCCCAGCGCATTGCACTGCAATGATAAAAAGAGATGAATGGAAACCACAGCCTAGAAATTCTTACTCTGTATTTTTTATCCCTTCTGCTTTTTCATTCAACTTGTATGCTTTGTTATCTGATTAAGTTGTTTGAAAGATAGAAAAAGAATAATAGTAAATAAATGACATTTCTTCATTCCCAAAAGAATTTTTCAGGAGCCGGAAGATAGCATTAATTAGGCACCTACTGTGTATCAGAGTGTGTGAAGCATTTTCATTTGATCAGCCTCTGAGGTAGATACCACTCTTCCTGCTTTCTCCAAGGCAGCCTTCTCTGCTTCTTTTCTCAAAGCCTCCTGTAGTGTGCTTATATAATTCCCTATACTTCCTCTTTCATTGCACTGATCATAGTTATTCTAAGTAATTGTTTACAGCCTGTTTTCCTTGCTAGCACCTGGCAGACCAAAGACAGTCTGTCTTGGTCACTGCTGTAATCCTACTGCCCAACACAGTGCCTGGCACATGGTTGACATTCGGCAAATAGTTGTTCAATGAATTTGTTGAACTGAAGAATCTTGGTTTTATAGGTGAGAAAACTGAGGTTGACATTGAGTAACTTTTTCAGTCACCTAATTACTAAGTGCAGAGGAGACTCCAAAAGCTGTGGCTCTACCCTGTACCATGATGCTTCTGTGAATTTACTCCTCTGGGCCTGGGTTTCTTCTTCCATAAAAATTGGGGCAATTGTACTGAGGTCCCTGCTACCCCCCCCCCCCATAAATTATGACTTTATAATAAGGACCATGAGGATGTCTTTCTTTGTGCTTTGATTTACTTTTTGATTATATACGTAATTGTCGAATTGAATCATTGGACCAAATCTTGAGGCTCTTTTAGGAGTTCTCAGTCTCCCTCTGGAAATATGTCAAATAATATACTGACTCTGATTTTGTTAGCAAACATGTGAGCAAAAAGTTTTAGGAGTAAAAAGGAAAGAATATTTCTCAGGTCTATGTAGTTGGGTATAGAAGTAACCCAAGGTTGAGGCAGTCTGTGATACCCAAGATAATCAGATTTTTAGTCTTTTGAATTATTTTCTTTTTAAAAGCCTCTCTTTTAAATAGCTTATTTAAAGTTAATTATAATTTTTAAATTATAAATTTAATTTAAATTTTTTAATTTAAATAAATGTAATTTATAATTTTAAAATCTCAATTCCTTTCAAAGACCAGTGCTTCAAAGACCAGTGCTTTTCAAAGGAAAAAAGCACAATCATGTGTATACATCATTAGACTGTAATATGAATATTTTGTAATTTTCATGACTCTAGCAAAAAATATTTAAGCTTTTAAAATTTGGTTTGTATCTGTTTCAGTCAGTCTGACCATTTCTGGTCATTTCATATCTGACCACTCTGAGCTAGTGAGCTATAAGAAAGAGAAATAAGAGTAATAATTTGGTAGCATATTCCTATTTTTATACTAGATAAGAGAAAAAGTGAGAAGTTTAACCCAAGAGCTAGAGAACCAGAGTAATAAAGGGATCCTATCTCCTCAAATTTCTCTTCTGTACCTTTTATTAGTCCTGCCTACTCTGCCCGTGGTGCCCCAGGCCTGCCTTCTATAGTGAAACAACCTGAAAGGACACACTAAATTCACTCTAGCTTTCAAATTACATGGCTCAGCAGTGGCAGGCTGAGGATTTTTGATGAAAATGATATATTGTCTTGAAAGTATTTACGTTTTTAAGGCAAAAGCTTCAGATAACATCTCGGAACCCATCAGAGGTGGGAGTAGTGGTTGTGGGATCTGTGGGGTGGGGTCTGGAAGTAGTTTAGCTTCTGTACTCCTCCATCCAGATAGCTGTGTTCTTTAATCAGTTTTGTGCCAGGGCTTCTCATAGAATATTGTTTGAAGAAAGGGCTCTCCTGCTTACGATTAAAAGTTTCAGAAAACCACCATTTTAAGGAAACATAGTTTCAAGGAAAACCCCTCTATCTTTGACTTTTAGCTATTAATATACCCCAACTAAATATAATCTAAGATTCTATGACAATAACGGTCGCAAAATAGCTTATTCCCCTACCTTTCAACAATTCTTTTCACTGTCAAAAATGTGGAGGCTGCTCATTTGTTACCCTTCCACTTACTTAAAGCTATTTGAGGAATTCCCTGTTTCTAATGACAAAAAAAATGATGAAAAATAATGATGTTCACTATTTTGTTAATTGTAGTATTGTCGGTTTTCAATTTTGTGTTAATTTCTGGTGTGTAAGCATAGTGGTTCAGTTATACATATATATATATATATATTCCTTTTTATATTCTTTTTCATTATAGGCTATTATGTGTGTTCCCTATTGAACTGAATAGGAGACATGACATTATCTTGGTATATAAAACTTAGTTAAGAAATCATTTTAAATTTCAGTGATTTCTTTATATTCCCTTAGAAATCAAAGGATTTTTATTGAAAGAAAAGAATGACACTTTTGAGAGTAGGGATTTGGACTGTTGATACTACTATTACTACTAAGCTGATGCTCTTTAGTTTATAATATGGGAAATTAGAGAACAAGGGACATTTAGTCCAACTATCCATCTGCTGCTTGGATCCATTAAATGGATATGTAGTATGTATTTGAATAATCCCAGTGAGGAGGATCTTAACCACCTTCAAAGGCAGGACATTTTCTCTTCGGGCAGCTCAGCTCTATTTCCTAAAAATGTTCCTCCCTTTACTGAGTCATGGAGATCTGGTTTTGCTTTATAATCTTTGAAATAAACTTTTCAGTTCAGCTAAGACAAGGATTATGCTAGCAAATGAAAAGAGTTTCAATTTGTAGTAGAGAGTAAGTGATACCACTTGTTTTATTCATTTTCATTTGATTTAGAATTCAGAAGCACATCAACTTTAACTGATTCAGCATCAAAATTTTACTTTGGGTCAAATTATTAAAATGTATTTGTATGAAATAATTCACTTTTTCTTGATGATTCAAGGTCATTCTTGTGAATTTCAGCTACTATTCTCTATGGTGATGCCCTTTGGGCATTTTGAGTTTTATAGGACTGATTTCCTATTCATTCTAGTTTAGGTTAATAAACATTTAGTGGGTCCCTACTGCCAGGTTACTTGTATGCAAAAGGGGATACAGAAATGAATGAGAAATCAGCCAAGATAGCTCAGCTGGGAGAGCTTAGATAGATTGAAGATATAAAGGAACTTGGCTTCATCCATAGTTTCAAGAGCTTTGTTGTATCTCAGTAAAGCTATTACTTTAAAAAAGAAGAATAAAAAGAATGAGATTGGGGGTTGAGGGATAGAAATGTAACATTCCTCTGCTACAATACAGTAAGTGCTAGACTAGAAAATAAACTAGGGAGGAGGTCCGGCCAAGCTTAAGGGAGGAGGTGATCTATAGGACAGATCTATAGAGAGACCATCACACCCAGTGCACAAACAAGTGTCCTGGCACAAGGAAGGGCTTACACTGAGCCTCCCTGGAACAGCAATCATTTCTGTTCTGTGCCTAAAACATAAGGAAACAGGAGTCAGGAGAGAGATGGTAGGAAATTAACGTCACGGGCCAGATTGTGAAGGGAACACATGGCTTAAGGAGTTTGAACTTTATTCTCTCAGCACTGGGGACCCATCATAAGCTTTAAGTCAGGAGACTCATATGATTAGATATGTTGTACAAATTTTGGTAGCGTTGTGGAAAATGCTTAAGAATAATGTTTCTGAAACTTGGATCATTCATATTCCACCTTTGCTGCTTTTGCCATACTTGGGCATGCTTTTGGGATGATAAGACAGACCAAGAGGAAGAAGAGGGTTTAACTGATGGATTAAACTTCTTATATATTTAATGGTCATAGTCTTGAGTATCTGTGACTGCTTTTTATAGTTTTAAAGTTCCTCCCCTGTTAACAGGTGAGCAATTCACATTGATCATAGTGTACTTGCCAGGGCAGACTCTTTCTGTCCCTTCCCTTTCAGTATATAGCTGGCTGGCTGAAAAATCCAAATAAACAAGCCTGAGGGCTGACCCATGAGTACAGTACATGATTCAGTGAGTTGGCTTGGAGACATCTGTTTTGATCCTTAGAGGACTTTTTTCCTGGTTCTGGTCTTACTGTAGATCTTTATAACTGAACTCTCCAACAAGTTCACATAAGTGAAATATAACTGTAATTCATTGAAAAGATCATAATCACTCATTTAAAAATATTTTTTAATTTATCTTAATGTAGGTGATTGGAGTTGTGCTTCAAAAATTTCAGCAGTTCAACAGTATTTTATTTGCCAACCATAAGCTCTTTACTTGATTGCACCATGAAAAAGCTGCTAATGAGACTTGTTGAGCACAAAAATGGACTTGAAGAACCAAAAGCCATTGTTTTCAAATGAAGAATACTGAACAGTTTTAAGCCTCGATGCTTTTTAATCACCACTGAGATTTTCCCCGTAACACCAGAATGGCAAGCAGGCGAAAATCCACAACACCCTGCATGGTCCTTGCCAGTGAACAGGATCCAGACCTCGAGTTGATATCGGATTTGGATGAAGGTCCTCCTGTACTTACACCTGTAGAAAACACCAGAGCAGAGAGCATCTCAAGTGATGAAGAAGTTCTTGAATCCGTGGATTCTGACAATCAGCAAAATAAAAAAGTTGAAGGTGGCTATGAATGTAAATATTGTACTTTCCAAACTCCAGATCTAAATATGTTTACTTTTCATGTGGATTCAGAACATCCCAATGTAGTGCTAAATTCATCCTATGTTTGTGTTGAATGCAATTTTCTCACCAAAAGGTATGATGCACTTTCTGAGCATAATCTGAAATATCACCCAGGAGAGGAGAATTTTAAGTTGACTATGGTGAAACGTAATAACCAGACAATCTTTGAGCAAACAATAAATGATCTGACTTTTGATGGCAGTTTTGTTAAAGAGGAGAATTCAGAGCAAGCCGAATCTACAGAAGTTTCTTCTTCAGGAATACCTATCAGTAAAACTCCTATCATGAAAATGATGAAAAATAAAGTGGAGAACAAACGAATTACAGTTCATCATAACTCAGTTGAGGGCATTCCGGAAGAGAAAGAGAATGAAATCAAACCAGACCGTGAAGAAACTGTGGAAAATCCAAGCTCTTCAGCTTCTGAATCGAATACAAGTACTTCCATTGTAAACGGAATACATGCAAATACTGCCAGCACGGTGGTGACCCCAGCAGCCGTTCTTCCTGGGTTAGCACAGGTGATAACCGCTGTATCAGCTCAGCAGAATTCCAGTTTGATTTCCAAAGTCTTAATCCCTGTTAATAGCATTCCTACCTACAATGCTGCATTGGATAACAACCCCCTTTTGCTTAACACCTACAACAAATTCCCCTATCCAACAATGTCAGAAATTACTGTTCTTTCTGCTCAAGCAAAATATACAGAGGAACAGATCAAGATATGGTTTTCAGCCCAACGTCTAAAACATGGTGTTAGCTGGACTCCCGAGGAAGTAGAGGAGGCACGAAGAAAACAATTCAATGGAACAGTCCACACTGTACCTCAGACCATAACTGTTATTCCTACACACATTTCCACAGGGAGTAATGGTTTACCATCCATTTTACAGACATGCCAAATAGTTGGTCAGCCAGGTCTGGTCCTTACACAAGTAGCTGGAACAAATACCTTGCCAGTAACAGCACCTATAGCCTTGACAGTGGCAGGGGTTCCAAATCAAACAACTGTACAGAAAAGTCAGGTACCCGCTGCTCAGCCTGTTGCAGAAACCAAGCCAGCAACAGCAGCAGTTCCATCTCAGCTTGTCAAACACGAAACCACATTGGCAAACCCTGATTCATTCGGCATTCGGGCAAAAAAGACTAAAGAGCAACTGGCAGAATTAAAAGTTAGCTACCTGAAAAATCAGTTTCCCCATGATTCCGAAATTATCAGACTTATGAAAATCACAGGCCTGACAAAAGGAGAGATTAAAAAGTGGTTTAGTGACACAAGGTACAACCAGAGAAATTCAAAGAGTAATCAGTGCTTACATCTCAACAATGATTCGTCCGCCACTATCATTATAGACTCAAGTGATGAAACCACGGAATCCCCAACTGTTGTCACTTCACAGCATAAACAATCCTGGAATCCTTTTCCTGACTTCACTCCCCAAAAGTTTAAAGAGAAGACTGCAGAGCAGCTTCGTGCCCTTCAGGCAAGTTTTCTCAACAGCTCTGTACTTACAGATGAAGAATTAAATAGGCTAAGAGCGCAAACCAAACTTACCAGAAGGGAAATTGATGCTTGGTTTACAGAGAAAAAGAAATCAAAAGCTTTAAAGGAAGAGAAAGTGGAAATAGAGGAAAGTAATGCAGGTAATTCCAAAGAAGAAGCCGGAGAAACTTCTCCCGGAGATGAGTCTAGTGCACCCAAGTCAGGGAGTACCGGCAAGATATGTAAAAAAACACCTGAGCAGCTGCACATGCTTAAAAGTGCGTTTGTCCGAACACAGTGGCCGTCGCCAGAAGAGTACGACAAGTTGGCCGAAGAAAGTGGGCTTGCTAGAACAGACATAGTTAGCTGGTTTGGGGACACCCGTTACGCTTGGAAAAATGGAAACTTAAAATGGTACTACTACTATCAAAGCGCCAATTCGAGTAGTATGAATGGTCTGTCTTCCCTTAGGAAAAGGGGGAGAGGGAGACCCAAAGGAAGGGGACGAGGAAGACCCCGTGGGCGGCCCAGAGGAAGCAAGAGAATGAACAACTGGGACAGGGGGCCGTCACTCATCAAATTCAAAACTGGAACTGCAATACTTAAGGATTATTACCTGAAGCACAAATTTCTTAATGAGCAAGACCTTGATGAACTTGTTAACAAATCACATATGGGCTACGAGCAGGTCAGAGAATGGTTTGCCGAACGACAGAGAAGATCAGAGTTAGGTATAGAATTATTTGAGGAAAATGAGGAGGAAGATGAAGTTATTGATGATCAAGAAGAGGATGAAGAAGAAACAGATGACAGTGACACTTGGGAACCCCCACGACATGTGAAGCGGAAGCTTTCTAAATCAGATGACTGAAATGTAAGTTTTTAACCTGAGTATATGTTCACCAACCCTGTACATTCACAGCAGTCACCTTGTATCTGTCATCTTCACTTTTGACAGTTTTTTTCCTAATAAATAGTTTCTCTTATACCTAATAAGAAGAGGACTAGGTGCCATGAGTGTAGCCAAGAGAAATATGATTATCATGTGTAGTCTGATTTTTACGATTATTATATTTACTGTGTAGAGTTTAATGGGACCTTAATTTATTTTTTATGTGAAATGCTTTTTACTTTGTTTTAAGGGAAAGTTACCCATTCTCTAAGAAAAAAGACTGGTGGGCGGGTTGGGGATTTTCAAATACTAAAGATAACTAAGATGTATTTCTTGCAACCCTCCTTCACTAAAGCTTCATCTTTTTGCCTATTTAAGGAAAGAATTATTCAAAAACAAAAACTAAAAAGAAGGGAGAAAGACTTAACACCAGAGTGAGAGTTGCTCAGTTTTAGGATACTAGGTGAAAATGGGTATCTTTTTTTATTCATTATATTCCCCCCATACTATTAGATTTTTAACTAGAGTTTAAAATGCTTTATGTATTAAAATTATTCAGCATTGTAAAATAAAAGCCAAAGGTCTGTTTTTAAGTTATATGTAAATTCTTGTTTGCTTAGGTGGCATCTGTTTTTGAAAACTGTGATATAAATTATTTTCTGTTTTAGAGATCAATGGTAAATAACAGATTTGATATTAAATTAACTCAGTTTCCTAAAATATCTTCTCATTATTTGATATAAAACAAACCTGCCACCAGCAGAAACACAGTATTAAGTTAAAAATATCTCTCTGTAGGCATAAAAGTACAAGCAAATATGCTTTAAATTTGAAAGGTTTGGCTTGTTCCTTAAATCTTAATTCTTTTATAAATTAGATTAATTAAAATTTTACTGTAGTTGTAAATCAGATACCAATTTGGAGTTAGAACTTTAATTCTTAATACTTTAGGAATTCAATAGCATAGTTCTCTTCTTTTCTACTCTCTGTTTTGGTGTGTTCCCAGATAAGACTACACTTTTTAAAAACCAGTGCAGTTGTCATGAAATGTTTATATCTGTCAGCAGTCCAACAGCGTCTTATTGTCAGAAATCACCACAGTGTTCTCGAACAACAGGGGAGGAAAAGAGGCCTAGGCCTTCATCATATGAGCATATTTACTTATTTCCATAGTTTTTTGCACCCCTACCCAGTCCTCTACTTTTATGCTCTCTTATTCTGCTCAGAATTTCCTTAATTTCCCCCTACACCTTTCTCCCTCATTTTATTTCTTTTGTTTTAACAAATTATTGATAGAGAGCTTAATATGTTCCAGGCATTATTCTTATTGCTTAGCAGTCTTTTTCCAGATTTTTTTTTTCATTAACAGTTTTTTTCAGCCAGAAAAACAGGTGAAACTAAAAATGCACCTATTTTAGACTGAATCTCACTCCAGGTTACAGAGCATAATGTATCCTTGGGAGTCACAAGAAGTTAAACAGTCTTGTACAACTTCATCCTGAAACGCAGCCCTCCATTTCATTATGTCAGAAATCTTCAGAATAGGCTTTCTTCTGACCCACATGCAGAAAATATTTTTAACAGGCGCTTTTTTTTTTTTTTTGCTAAACACAAGAATGTGCGCTCAGCCAAGATTAAATCAACAAATTTGTTGCTGCAGTGAATTGCTATTGTTGTAGTAACCTCTGCAGTGATTTTGGAGGGAGCTGCAACCTTATTCTAAAAATAATGTGAACTTTTCTGCACAGGTTAGTTTGACCTTACTTTAAGTTTGTGTGGATAATTCTTAAGCTATATATTAATATGCTAATGGACATTATGGTCAGAAAATTTACACAAAGCCATGCTTTTCAAAAAATTGTATCATATATGTTACATATTTTTGTGGTACATATACAGGCATGCCCTGCTTTTAAAATATGCAGAAGTCTAAAATTATAAAACCTATTAATTGGCAAATTATCTTTGGCTTAACAAAATAATTTTTCATCTGATAAAAAGGATTCACCATTAATTTCCTCAAAATAGTTACGTCTTCATTTAAACATAGTTTAATTTACAAAAAAAAAGTAACCAAAACCTTTCCAAAATAGTTATTGCAAAAAGTCATATACATATATATATCTTTTGCATAAAGCTAGCCCTGTATATAAATAGGAAGAAATACAGGAGTCTTTAGATTTCATAATCTGTTTACTACAAATACTGACAATGAAAATATATACTTCCTACTAATAATTTTTTAAATAAATTTTTACATGTAGATGAAAAATGTCTATAAGCAAATCTGGTATATACAGAACATATACGTTGGAGTTGCACACGAAATCTAGTGCATTCTATAAAACATATGTGGCAGGTGACCTCAGGATTAATAGGCAAATACAGAGGATGTATTTTCATGGCTAACTTATATCAGTTTTGTTTCTAAAAGTGATAAATGTTAAAATATGGTTATCTTTAAAATTTTAGTTTTTTATTATGTTTTTTCTTTTTATAGCTGCCTAAAATATTGGAGGAGAGTCAATTCTTCAGCTCCAGATGTCTGATTTACTGTGAATGGGCCCAGTCTTTGATGACACTGAAAGCGTTTTGGGGCATACACAGTCTCAAAAAGTAGGACCCAGTACCCAAAAGAAATGGAACTCAATGTTGTGCCAAAGTTAAACTACTGCAGATGGCAGAAGTCCTGCAATGTACATAGAACACTAATTAAAAAACAACCTGTAAAAATTCAAATTTTAATACAGTACATTTTTATTCTGATATAATGGAGACATTCTGATTCTTAGACTTTCTGAGGGGGTTTAATGACCACTAGAGCTTGTCTTCATATTTTGTTCAGCTTAATACTGTATATCTCGTAAGATGGGCCTTATTGCCTGGATTCTTTGATATGTGATTAAGCTTATAGCTTTGAGTGACCAAACATTTTACAGAGTAAAAATTGTTAGAAACAGGAAAAAGAAAAATCTGATTTATTTCTATGTCTCATTTGTCAGGCCCTGCACTAAGATTAAAAGTTGTGCATGGGTTTATATAATTTCAGTGTAAATGAAAAAACAGCCCATTGACTCATGTTGGAACAGGAAGATTTTGTGGTATCGTTGGTGCTTAATGATTGGATCTTTCATTGAGCACATTCATGGATACCACTATTACGACTTGTAATACTGTTACTTTTTTTCACTAGAAACTGAATTAGCATTTTATTAAACTGAACATAATCAGTACTGAAGAAGGAAAAGAAAATGGCATAAGAATTTGGATAGGGTGAAACTCTGAAATAAATATTGCACCAAAAATGTGAAAAAGAATGACGTAGTAAATATATACTTTGTCTTTTCTTACAGTCATATGGAAATCAGAAATGTTTGTACAGGTGTCAGATAAGAATTTTCAAGAATTATCTTTCAGTGAAATTCTACTTTGTGTAACAATTTCAATGAATAGAGAAAAAAATTCTGAACTGATCATAATGAGTTGAAACTTAGCTTTTCACTTATGAATCGTGGGGATGTTAACTGTTAACTCTTGCCATATCAGGAAACTGAAAGTTCCTACTAACTCATACACTTTGTAAAGACCGGTGCTGTTCATTCATGTTGAGAAGGACCCTTTCTTTTGTGACTATAGGACCATTTTCAAAATTTCATAGAAGAAATGTTCAGTTTCATTAGCTTTGGATTTTAAAATTTTTTCTGAATGACCAGATATAGTGGGCTTGGCCAGTTTATTTTATCTAATTTAATGAATAATAAATATTAAGCTCTTGTTTTTTTACCTATATGTTTGTTGGCTAATGAAGATGTTATGATAAAGCCTTGACTATGCATGCTGCTTTCATTTTTATAAACTTTTTATTTTTTAACTATAGCTTTATTAGTAATTCCAAAATGCTGCAATTTAGCTGATTTCTTCACTCAGACAGCTGGCTTTGTGGGTGGCTTTTTCATACTACTGTTAACTTTTTTTAAGAGAAGCAATGTAAAGACTGTAACAATTTAATGCACTAAACTGTTCTTTCTTTTACACGTTTAAAAACTTCTTAAAGCACTCTGTATTATAATGATTAAATTGCTCCCTTTTTTAAAACCATCGCTAATGTGGTCTGACTTTTGTTTGACAACAATTTTAGTGTTTTCAAAAATTGAAATGTCAAGTATTGGAAGTGAAGCCTTTGAATGTATTTATATTATGTTTCTCTTACAATATGTTAACTTTGTATAGCTGTAAATAACTATTAGTAATTTTCCCCCTATCTCTTTTATAGACTTGGCACTTACTTCTACTCTGATGTTTGCTGGCTTTTAAATATATTTATTTGATAGAGCAAAGAACCCTCCTCTCCTGGTTGACTGTGTCCTTGAATACAAAATAAAAGTTAGCAGTGATTAGTAGTTTTCAGTGAATTTTTTTTTCCATTTTACTAACTGAGTTTTTTGAAAAATTGTGGTAAAATGTAATAACATAATTTGCCATTATATCTGTTTTTAAGTGTACAGTTCAATGGCATTAATTATATTCAGAATGTTGAGCAACCATTACCACTATTTCCAAAACTTTTCATCATCCCAAACAGAACTCTGTAAACCATTAAGCAATAATTCTCCATTGTCCCCCTCCCCCATCCCCTGTAACTTTTAATCTACTTTCTGTTTCTATGAATTTGCCTATTACTGCTATTTCAAATAAGCAGAATCATATAATCCTTGTCCTTTTGTGTCTGGTTTATTTCATGTAGCATAATGTTTTCAAAGTTCATTCATGTTACAGCATGTATCAGAATTTCATTAATTCATTCAGAATGTATAATTCATGCCTGAATAATATTCCTGTGTGTGTGTGTGTATGTATAACACATTTTGTTTATCTATTCATTTGTTGATGGATGGACGGTTGGGTTGTTTCTAGCTTTTGGCTAGAAAAATACTACAGTGAACATCAACATACAACTCACAGTGTGAGTCCCTGTTTCCAGTTCTTTGTTTGGGATATATATCTAGGAGTAGAATTGCTGAGTCTTATGGTAATTCTATGTTTTACTTTTTGAGGAACCATCAAACTGTTTTCCATAGTTGTCTGTAATCATTTTACATTCCTCCAGCAAGGTACAAGGGTTCTAATTTCCCTGCATCCTCACCAACATCTTTTATTTTCAGTTTTTTTAAATTATTGTTATCACCATCCTAGTAGGTGTGAAGTGATACCTCACTGTAATTTTAATTTGCAATTTTAATGACTAATGATGTTGAGCATCTTTTATGTGATTATTGACCATTTGTATATCTTCTTTGGAGAAATGTCTATTTGAGTCCTTTGCTAAGTTTTTAATTGAGTTGCTGTTTTGTTGATGAGTTTTAGTTCTTCATATACTCTGGATGTTACACTCTTATTAGATAGATGATTTGTAAATACAGTCAATTTTCAGTCACAGATCTGTAGGTGCAAGTTTGACTACTCATTAAAATTTATTTGTAAGCCCAATCGATATTCATGGTACTTTTGTGCTCATTCATGCACATGCGCATAGTGGCAAAAAAATTTTGAGTTGCCCAAAGTGCACATTCCCAGCTGAGGTCAAAAAAGGTGATGCTTTGCCTCTTGCTTCTGCTCTCAGACTGTAAAGGAGCATCCTTTTTGTAGTCTGTTTAGTGCCACTTTAAAAATTTTGTTGTGTCTTTTGCTGCTGATTTACCCCCAAGTGTACTCTCAAAATGTTGTCTAGCATTCCTAAATGCAAGAAGGCTGTGGGGTGCCCAATGGAGAAAATGTGTGTTAGATGAGCTTCATTCAGGCATGAGGTATAGTGCTATTGGCTGTGAGTTCAATGTTAATGAGTAAACAGTATATATTAAATAAGGTGTCTTTTAGCAGAAAAACACATAAAACAAGGTTAAGTATTGATTGATTAATGAAACCGTTAGGACCAGAAGCGCCCAGGATCTTAATCCTAGGAGCATTTGTTCAGTATTCACTCAGTATTCATGGTGACTTTGAGTATTCATGGTGACTTTATAGCACCTAACTACTATGAGTAATGAGAACTGATTTTATCTCCTTTTGTGGGTTGTCTTTTCACTTTCTTGATAATACACACAAAAAATTTGATGCACAAAAAATTTTAATTTTGATCAAGTCCAGTTTATCTATTTTTCCTTTTGTTGCTCATGCTTTTGATGCCATAGCTAACGATCATAGCTAAATCCAAGGTCATGAAGATTAATCACTACATCTTCTACAAGTTTATGGTTGTAGTTCTTATATTTAGATTGTTAATCCATTTTGAGTAAATTTTTGTATATGTTGTAAGGTAGGGGTCCAACTTCATTCTTTTACATGTGGCAATCCAGTTACCCCAGCACCATCTGTTGAAGCAATTATCCTTCCCCCATTGAGTGGACCTGGCACCTTTGTCAAAAACCAGTTGGCCATATATGTGAAAGTTTATTTCTGGGCTCTCAATTCTATTCCATTGGTCTACATGTCTATCCTTATGCCAGTACCACACAGTTTTAACTATTACAGGCTTGTAGTATGTTTTCAAATCAGGAGTACAAGTCCTTCAACTTTCTTGTTTTTCAAGATTACTTTGTCTGTTTGGAATCCCTAGCAATTCCATAAGAATTTTTTTTCCATATGAATATAAGAATTGCCTTTTTCATTTATTCAAAAAAAGTTATTGGGAGTTTGAATTATGAATTACGGAAGGAATTATATTCAATCTTTCTTTATTGCTTTAGATAGTATTGACATCATAACAATATTAAGTATTCCTATACATGAACACAAAATGTCTTTCTATTTATTTAGGTCTTATTTAATTTCTTTTAGCAATGTTTTGTATTTTTAAGTAGACAAGTGTTTCACCTCCTTGGTTTCATTTATTCATAGGTTTCAGATGCTTTATTATTATTATTGGGATTGCTTTCTTAATTTCCTTTTCAGATTGTTCACTGCTGGTGTATAGAAACACAACAAATTTTTGTTGATCTTGTAACCTGCAACTCTGCTGCATTTATTTATTAGCTCTAGTAGCTTTCTTGTGGATTTTTTAGGATTCTCTCTATATAGGATCATGTCATCCATAAGTAGATGTAGTTTTACTCCTTTCCAGTTTGGATGCCTATTATTCTTTTTCTTGTCTGACTGCTCTGGCTAGAACTTCTAGCACTGTGTTCAATAGCAATGGTGAAAGAGGGCATCCTTGTCTTGTTCTTGATCATAAGAGAAAGCTTCCAGTCTCACCATCAAATATGATGTTATCTGTGGATTTTTACTAAATGCCTTTTATCATGTTGAGGAAGTTCTATCCTAGTTTATAAGAAATATTATCATGAAAGGGTTTTGGCATTTGTCAAATATCTTTTCTGCATCAGTTGAGATGATAATGTTCCCTTCATTCTATTAACAAGATGTATATTGATTAATTTTGAACCACTTATGTTGAACCACTCTTATATTCCTAGAATAAATCCCACGTGGTTAGGTGTGTCATAATTTAATATGCTGTTGTATTCAGTTTGCTATTATTTTGTTGAGGATTTTTGCACCTATATTCATAAAGGATATTGGTCTATATGTATCTCTCATGGTATCTTTATGTCATATGGTAAAGGTATGTTTAATTTTGTAAGAGACTATTAAACTATTTTCCAAAGTGGCTGTACCATTTTTTATTCCCACAAGCAACAAATGAGAGTTCCTGTTGCTCCACAGTCTAACTAGCATTTGGTATTGTCTATATTCTTGATTTGGGCCATTCTAATAGATGTGTAGTTTGTTTTAATGTACATTTCCTTGATGACATATGGTGTTGAGCATTTTTTCATTGCTTATTTGCCATCTGTACATCTTCTTTAGTGGAATTTCTGTTAAGGTCTTTGGCCTATTTTTTAAATCAGGTTGTTTTCTCACTGAGCTTTAAGAGTTTTGGATAACAGTCCTTTATCGTATTTGCCTTTTGCAAATATTTTCACCCAGGCTATGGCCTGTCTTCTCATCCTTTTGAAATTGTCTTTTGCAGAGCAGAAGTTTTTAATTTTAAAGAAGTTCAGCTTATCAATTATTTCTTTCATGAATTGTGCCTTTGGTGTTGTACATAAAAAGTCACTGCCATACGAAATACCATCTCGGCTTTCCGCATGTTATTTTCTAGGAGTTTTGTCGTTTTGCACTTTACATTTATGTCTATGATCCATTTTGAGTTTATTTTTGTGAAGGGTGTAAAGTCTGTATCTAGGTTCATTTTTTTTTTCTTTGCATGTGGCTATCCAGTTGTTCCAGCACCATTTGCTGAAAATACTACCTTTTTTTTTTAAGACTATCTTTAAATACAAAGTAACTTAGTGGAATTAAGCTCTCTTTCTCTAAACTTCCTTTGCACTTTCTCTTTCTCTAAAGCAGTTTATTGCTTTCTATCTTGCATTATATTCAGTTCTTTGTTCATTAACTGTATATTTTACAAAGTAGGTTCACAGTAGGTACACAGTTGCTTTGACTGAAATAATACATGAATGTTACTCCTTCTGTCTGGCTTGTCCTTCTTCTGACATCACCACCACCATTGTTGCCTCCCCTTGAGGCCTCCCTCATTCCCTTTCTGGTGTTGTCAGAACTAACTGTTCCTCCGTGTCTACCCAACAGGTCTTGATTGGCTCTGTACGTACATCTATTTCACTAGCTTACAGCACTTTGAAGTAGAAATCAAATTAAAGGTAGAAAGGTAGAAACCAAATTAAAAAAAAATTTTTTTAAGCTAACATTTGTTGAGTACTATGTGTCAAGCACTGGATTCAGAGAGTTACGTGATTTATCTCAAACGCCATGAGGTGGATGCTATTATCACCCCCGTTGATGGATAAGGAAAGTGAGCGTCACAGAGGTTCAAAGTCACACGCCTGATAAGTGTTGGTGGTGCCAAACCTGGCGAGCCTCCAGAGCTCTCACTGTTAACCATTGCCTCTAGTGCCTAGCCAGTGTCTTCAAAAATATCTTTACTCAATAAACGTTAATCATATTGTGAGTTTGGGAGCCAGGAGAGAAAAAAGTAATGCTGGCTGGTTGTGCACATAGCTGGTGTTGGCAGGCAGTGTTTGTCTTTGGGACAGCAGCCTGTGACACTGGAATGAAGTGATCTCAGCAAGAAGCAGTGCACTCCACGAGCCCTGAGAAAATTTCGTTTGGCTCAAGACTTGCTGACCTGAATAAGAGGGCATTAAATTGAGTTTTGTGTCAGGAAAGAGGAGAAAGGCCAAAACTCAGCTACACAGTCAGATCATATGACAACCAAGGGAGTGACGGGAAAATCACGCGACATCGTGGGCACTGGGTGCAGTAAACACAAGAAAATACAGCCAAGAAGCTAGAAACTTGAAGTCTGGATCATTAGATCATTCGTTCATTCACTTGATGTGTTGAGCACGTGATGTGCTCCCTGCCTGGCTCCCCGCCCTGCGGTCTCAGGCCACACAGCTAGCTCTCCCTCGCTCTCTTGGCCTCAGCACCACGCCTGCTTCCCGCTCCTCATTCTTTCCTTGCAGCTTTTCAGATGCTCCTGGTTCTGCCTGCAGTGCTACCTCCAGGTGTCCTCCTGGCCAGCTCCTCTCTTCACTCCAGGCTCAGTTCAAAGGTCACCTCTTCAGAACCACCCTCCCTGAAAGAGTCTCTTTCTCATACCTAACCCCTCAGATTTTCTCTGTAGCACAACCTCGGTCTAAAACTACCTTGTTCATTTATTTCCTTGTTTATTATTTATCCACTGGAACTTAAGTTCCATGAGAGCAAGGATCTTGTGTGTCTTATTTGTCATTGTATCTCCCACTCTTAAAACAGTCCTTGGCTTATAGAACGTACTCAATACATTTTAGTTGAATCAATGAATATACCAACTCTAAAAATTTACAAAATATGGGAAATAAATGAGTGAGCTTAGTGTGTTATTATAAATTAATAAATAATTGAGAATTAGTGGGTTGGAACTCATGACAGTAATGGAAAGGTATGCTTTGCTCAAATGAAACCAAAAAATATGAAAAAGGAGAAAAAGCAATGTTTACAAACATCCATGGAAGCTGAGAAAGGGAGCTCAGAAGTAAACAGGGTAAGAAAAGGAGAGGAAACTGATTTCATCATAGAAGATGTTTTACACCTGCTGAGACTTGTTACTCCCTATCGCAGCATTTTGCCACAGTCTGTAATTAATCTGCTTGCGTACATGTTTATCACCTGTCACTCACTTTAATTTAGGCTCCTTGAGAGTAGGGACCACAAGTGATATATCCTCAGCCCTTGGCACAGAGTGGTACACTGAGTCATGCACAGAATGAGGAAGTGAATACTGTGGACCAAGTGTTGCCCTGGAGGAGGGTACAACGTGCAGCCTAATGATGAATCCGTTCAACAAGCATGGACTGAGGGCCTGCTGGGTGCCAGACCCTGCCCAGTGCTACACAGGAATGACCCAGTCCCTGCAGAGAATGAGCTCACAGTCTCCTGGGGATGATGGGCAAGTGAGCATGGGCAAAAACTGTGCGTGTACAAGAGCTATACGGGATGAGAAGGGCCCTGTTAGAGAGAAGCACGTGGTGCTACATAAACCCAGACAAGGGCCAGAAGCCCAGACTGGGATCAGGAAAGGCTTTCGGGGAGTCAGCCAGACGGAGGGCACTGGGAGGGGCTTTCCTTACAAAGGAAACGGCGAGCTGGGACCTGGTAAGCAGGGAAGGTTGCAGGACGAGAGAAAGACCAGGGGGAGAATGTGGGAAGCTGATTCCGGAAAGGGCCAGCCTGGCTGGAGAGCATGGATTTAGTTAAGGGGATGGGGAAGTAGGGGGTGGGGATAAAACTTCCAGGGGTGATGCACCTGTTCATCATCTTGACAGGGAAGGGGGAAGGTTTCATAGGTGTGCACTTATGTAAAAACTCACCACTTTCAATGTGTGAAGTTAATTGTTCATCAATTATACCCCAATCAAGTTGTAAAACAAACACTAAAAAAGTAATAATAAAACAGTATGTGTTAGGTTGGCAACAGGTTGTAGATGACTTTGATGCCTAGCTAAGGAGTGGGTAGTTAGAAAAGTGTCAAGCTTTTTCAAAGCCCCTCAACATCTCCCTTGGACCAGGAAGGAAATTGGTAACCTCCAGACACCCATCCTTGAGGGCTGGATAAGAAGGTCCTGTGGCTTCCTCTTGCTCACAGAAGGTCTGTATTTCTAAGCAATTTCAGAAACTCTTTGAAGAGAAACTTTCTTCCCACTTTTGATTAAAGCCTATGGTCAAAGAAGATATATTGGTGTTCTGGGAGGGAATGCCTTTAAGAGGTAGAGGTGGAAATTGAGAGGGACCCAAGACTGGGAGGGGTGTGGAGGACTGCAATTTCTGAATGTAGCAAGAACAGTCCTGTATCCAGGATGTACCCCCAAGAGTGAAGTGCTCAGGGGCTCCCAGCCAAGATCAAGGCAAATATCCCAGTGGATGCAAATCCTGTAGACTACACATACATGTCTACTTGGCTTCCCTGTCACCTCCCAGTCCCACAGCCCCTCCTGACCAACTGGCAGAGCACCAGAGCCTTCAGCTCTTTGAATGGGAATAAGAATGTTTAGTTTAGAGAGAGAGATTGTGAGAATTAACTAAAATAAAATTAATAGGGTGTCCAAAGCACAATCAAGTACATAACTGATGCTCAATAAATGGTGGTTCTCCCTTCCCCCACTCATAGGTAGGGCATGAACATGTGACTTAGAACTGAGAAATGCTCCTGTCTATTACCTGCTGTGTAATATGGCACAGTCATACTGTGCTGTGGCACACTGGCCAGTAGTTTGTCAACAATCTCTACTTTCTAGTCTCAAGGAACATCTTGAAAGTATAAGAATTCTAGTAAATGTTGGTGTTGGAATTCTGGGATTCAGTGTTTTTCCAGACAGAATTAACGCTCCCCGATTGAACCCCCAGAGTAAATCTCCAAGTCCTCTGTTTTACAAACGCATGAATTACTGTACCCTGGTCTTTATTATCGGTGAGTCTCTTACAGAAGACAAGGGGGAATACTGACTCAATTCTTTACTTCCCAGCTCTTAGTCAAGAAATAATTGATCCTGAGCAAGTTACTTAACCTCTCTCAGCCCCAATTTCTCATTTGCAAAATGGGAATCATTGTGCCTTTCATAAGTTGTTAGAAAAGGATAAAGAATACACACACACACAAAGTGCTTAATGTAGTGCCACGAATGTCAACAGTGAAAAACTGGTACCTACCAGTTTTAAACAGCTACCCTGAGGCCAGTGCTTTCTGATGAGTGCATGTAAGGATCGCTCTATCTATCTCCTGAAACGGAGAAGTCAAGCTCTGTCTTGGCGTGGTGAATCTGATAAAAAAATCTCAGTTCAACGACTCCCAAATCTGCCGTGGGCCAAGTCCCGGGCTGGCCCTGCCTACGGACTACAAGTCCCAGCATGCCGCGCTCTGGGCCTTGGCGGCCCCGCCCCTTCTGCGTCGGCCCGTACGTAGGCGCCGCTCTAGGCGCGCCCTCTCGATGCGTCTGTCCTGGGCGCGCAATGGAGTCTGGCTGCTGGTTGCTGGGTGGCGAGTTCGAGGACTCGGTGTTCGAGGAGAGGCGGGAGCGGCGACTAGAACCGCCCGTGTCCTACTGCGCCAAGCGCTGCGAGCCGCAGGTGAGAGCGCGGGGCTTCTCGGCCTCACCCCAGCCCCGGGGCCTCGCACTCCTGGCCCGACAGCGCTTCAGACGCCCCACGCTCGCGTATTCTCCCCCGACCCCAGACTCTCCCGGCACGAGCCGGGCTCTCCTACACCCACCCGAGCCTCCCTGCCATCCCTTCCCCGCACGAGGAACGGAACGGCGTCTCCCGAGCCCTACCCGGCTGGGCCTGGCCCTCTCTGCCCCTAGGGGCACCTGGCGTTCGGTGGACCTCCTGGTCTCACGCTCCTCCTCTGAAATCTGCAGTAACTCCCGTGGGCCTACCCTGATTCTGCAGCCGGGCAGTCAGGGCCCACAGAAATCCAGCCCCCGCCCACTTTTCAAACCTTAGTGTTGCGTGCTCCCCAGACCGCGACGTCCCACTCCGGGACCCGCTCTTGTTCTGTGAATTCCCTCTGCTCACGTTAACCCCGCTCAGATGGTCAAAATCATTCTATTATATCCATTTCTCAAGGCACATCTTAAATGCCACCTCCTCCAAGAAGTCTTTTCTGATTCCCCCTTCTAACCACATATTTTTATCTTGACTCCTTTCCCCTTTTTTTACGTATTAAAGCACTTGTTAGTATCTGGTAAAGCTCTCAGACCCGGAGTGCTAAGTGATCACAGGAGAGTGGGTGCTTAACTTTATCCTCCGCAGTGCCTAGCAGTTTTTGTTTATAATAGGAACTCCATGAATACTTCGAATTAGTATGAGTATTACCTTGCATTATTTCGTGTGTGTAACTCTCATGTCACCAGTAATAATTCCTGTTTATCAGATAGTGTTCCAGACCCTGAGCGGGTTCCTTTACATGTTATTGTCTCATTTTTCCTTAAAACCCTTGTACTTAAAGGTGTCAGGCGCTCAGTAATTACTCAGTTATATTTTTATTTTATTTCACTTAACGTTTTCTCCTTGCCACATGCAGTCTCTTAAAGTGACCTTTAGTGCTTGATCATATAGACTTAAAGCAGGGAATGGGCTTTGGAAGTCATGTGGTACCGCGGTAAAAAGCCGCCGTTGTGAGACAGGACCCTTGAATTCCAGCACTGACTTTACCAGTTGCCTTTCAAGGTGTCAGTTCCTTATTTGTCATTTGGGAAAACTAATATTTGCTGGCTGACAGGGTTATTGTGAGACTGGATGAGAAAATACTTTGCCAGGTGATATGTACTGTATACTTATAAAGTAAAATCCAAAATAGTCACCTGTCCTTAGAATTTGTTTGGTAAATGATATTTGCTCATAAACTCAGGTCTCATTCAAGTCCTCTTGGTTTCCCCCAGTGTAAAACCAGGAGTTTGGGTCAGAAGGTTTATTCTCCCTGTCTGCTCCCAGTGGGACCAGGTGTTTGCCTTATCAGCACTTTACCTTAGACTCACCCTTGTTCACAGCTTTTCCCTGCTTCTTCTCAGAAGGTATTTGAAGCCATCTTCATCTGAACACATGCCAGTTTTGCTTGATCATTTCCCAGTGGGATAATGAAAATTGGATGGAGGTTTGCAGTTATGCAGTTACTGTTCAAGAAGTTGGGATTGGCTGATAACCTAATATATACTGTGTGACTGGAGGGCATAAAGTACAAAGGGAAATTGTGGGTTCGGTATGTAGACTGTTGTTGAGTTACACAGCACTTCAGGGAGAACAGAACAGTGGTTGCTAGCTGTCTCCACTGTGGGTCAGGCTAAGGAGGGAAACTATTACAGTACTAAGATAATGAGGAGGGAGTGATACCCAGGCAATTCCTTAAAAATTAGAACCAAGAAATTTTGACGTGTTGGTGGAACCGTCACAAATGCAGTTACCTTTGAATTAGCAGTAGCACCAGCTGGGAGTAGACTTCACTCAGCCTCAGTGTGTTTTGCTGAGTGAAAGGGAGGATGAGATGGGCTAGAAAAATAACACACGGAGTGCTTTTCGTCATCACCATTTTCTCATCTTAATGCTCTTTACGCAGTAATTAAAAACCCCCTCAGTTTCACTTTTCCTTCTACCCATATGAAAAGCGAATAAAATATTCCAGATACGCCTTTCTTTACACTCTTCTCCTACAGCACTTTGGCTTTTGATTGCATGGAAGCCTCCTTTCAGCCTTAATTTCCATTTCCTCTTAGCTTAGATTCTACTCTGAGCTTTGACACTTTCATAATAGCACTATGACAGTTCCTTCCTGTGTCCTTTCCATAAAGAGTTGTCAATCCCTATTCCATCCACCCTAAAAATTTCTGTGCAAGAAAACATATCTCAGTCTAGAGAACCATTGTGAACTGTGCTAGTGAAGGGTAGGTTTCTAGGCACCACAACCCCAATTGAAAATGCTGTGGATAAAACCATATACTTTTTTCATTTTTTAGTTAAGAGGTGTATAATTGTGATATTTTTGATAAAAACTGGACCACCATTAAAATTGTCATTCTTCTTTGTCAGGTATTTTCCTGAGTCTTATCCTGAAGAAGTATGTCTTTTTTGAGCTTTAATCAATTATGTATGGGAAATTGCTTCTGAAATTTCATAGTTGAAAAGCATAGCTTCATTCTCTGTAATATGCTATTTTCATAATTTCTAGTGGTTTTATGAAGAAACCGGGAGCAGTGACGATGTTGAAGCTCTAACTGTCCAGAAATTCAAAGGGGACCTGGCCTACAGACGGCGAGAGTATCAGGTAGAATTCAACATACAGAAGAGTGGACCACTTGAAATGGGCTCTTGTTCTAACGTGTTACAAGATATTTAAATAGTGCACTAAGTTATGAGTGTGTTTATGAAAATGAGTTTAATCTTTTGTGATATGTGCTTGTAATCTTAGAAGCCCAGGCTTCTGGCCTTATCTGCATGGCTTTATGTAATTTGTCTCCTGTAATTCCAATATAGGGATCTTGTCGGGATCCTTGTAGCTCTGTTTCCCCAGGTTCTACATCTCCTTGTTATGTGGGAGCCTCTAGCACAGACACCTCATGGGGCCACAGGAGCAAAGCATCCCAGAGTGTGTAAGAAATGGGAAGAGGGAGCAACTCGATACCGGCTTGTTTTTTATAGAGACCTGTTGGGCTGCACCCCACAGGCCTACGAGCCTTGTAATTGTCCAGCCTCGAGACTGAAGAAAGAGCCCGGAGACAGCAACAGAGGCAGGGGTGGCTTATTGGACAGCGGATCTTGCACAAAGGCTCCTGGAGCCACACCCCACCATGTACAGCAGACAGACTTGGCAGCAATCTTGGCTACTCGGGGGAGAAGGAAACTACCATTTATACGGGGGAATTGACGTCATGTGGGCTCATCGGTTACCAGGGACCGATAGGCCCTGTAATTAAGAGGATTGGATGGTCCTGTGAGTGAAGTAGGGCCTGGGTGAACAGGGGATGTACAGAGAGCAAGAGAATGGCTATTTTGAGAGGCCTGAGCGTACAGACCGCAGGTCATCTTCACAAGGGTCCTGTTGTTACTTTGCAGATGAAAAGGTTATACAGCAAGTTAGTGGCAAAACCAGGATCAGGTTCCTGGTCTGTTTGGCTCCAGAAATGCTGTAGTTGTATTCTCCAGCCTTTTAGAAAAATAATACCGACTGACATACTCAAGTCTTCTTTAGTTCACTGTAGTGTCAATTATAACATTACCTTCTGCCTAGGAAAAAAATCACCCCATAACTGAATTCTTTTTCTACTGTGTTTCCCACCTTCTTTTTTTAATCCCTTCTCTTCATTTTCCTTTATTTAACAAATCTCTGCCAGAAAGCACTGCAGGAGTATTCCAGTATCTCAGAAAAACTGCCATCTACAAATTTTGCCATGAAAAGGGATGTCCAGGAAGGCCAGGCTCGGTGTCTTGTCCACCTGGGAAGGCACCAGGAAGCACTAGAGATCGCTACAAACTTGGTGAGTGGTTTCAGTGCTTATTTTCATTTGCTTTCCTAGGATAACTGAATAGTTTATTTTCTAAAAAAAAAACAAAACAACAACTTGCAGCAAAATCTGTGGGTTTGGAAAAGCAGGAAGAAAATTGTCAGTGGTGGAAGAATTTTATTATGATGTACAGTTTGGAGCTCTAGACATCATTTCCTTGTAATATTTTTTCCTATGTTATGCTCAGAATTCATTGTCTGAAAATCTCACTTGCAAAGTGTTTCACTCTTGTTAGGAGCAAGTACTCAGAGTGGGAGAATTATCAGTGATCTATTTTCTTCTTTAAGTTTTTGTTTCTTTTTAGAGTTTATTTTCCAAAATTTCTACAGTGAGCATATATACTACTTTTGTAAACAGGAAAAAAAGTTTTCTCCAAAATGGCTTAAATATCATACTAAGGCTAGCTTAATCTTTTTTATTCTTAAATGGAATCTGCAGAATTTTTTTAAGAAATGAGAAAAGCAGTTCTTTGTGATTCTAGATTCTGCTTGTTTTTGTTTTCAGATTAAAGCACCTGTGTTTTTTTGTGTAAATTTTATATGCAGATTGGTCTAAGTTGCCCAGTCCTAGTTAATAGATGACCAGTTTTCTTCTTCAGAGAGACTTAATGAGGCACCAAGGTACTGGTCTTGAGCCCTGTGGATCTCCTCGACTGGAGGTCAGCCTGAAGTATGCATCCAGCTGAGCCGTCCTCCACTGTCTCACTAACTAAGAGAAATCCCGAAAGTTGCTTGCCAAGGGGTTGCTTGCATGGGCCCTTAGCCTCTTGCAGTGAGAGGAAAGCTTGGCAGTAATTGTCTTCAGAACATGGAAAATAGCTGTGTTTTGCTCTTTCTCCCCCTTCCCTCTACTAATTGTGGGTGAATTCTTAAGCTGGAGGATGATTACTCTGTGAAGGAAGCACATGGCATGAGCTGTGACCTTGGTGGGATTTAACAGTGTTCATTCTCAGTCTCCTTGGTGTGCAAATTAACAGCAGCTTTTGTTCCTTCCATTGCTTCTTCTAGACGTCGGTCCCTGTCCTTCACTGCTGTTCCGTCCTCTCGTTCCCTCTCTCCCCGCCTCTCCTGCACGTCACTCTTGTGCTTTCTCTTCCCTGCCTAGACCACTGAAGGCAGTGGCAGCTGGATTAGTGTCAGGGGCTGGATTGTCTCTCTGGTTCCTTCTAGCTTAGTGAGTCTGTTTCTGTGGCTCAGAGAAAGATGCGTTGCCAGTCCGAGGACGCCAGGTCTCCAGAGCTGGAGATAGTTACCACGCAGGAGGATGGACAGTCAGACGACCTTCAGCTCCTCTGTCAGGACATGGAAGTGTCCATCGGGCTTCCAGGCAGCCTGTGGGGGAGGACTGTTAGGGAAGGAGGTGGCAGTATAGGCTGGTGGGTCTCACCCCTTTCTTTGGGTCTCTTCACGTGATCTCAGTGGACCCTGCCTATTTGCAAGTTTTTCTCATTTCCTGGTACCCTGTGTTTTGTTTTGTTTTAAAATTTTCTTCCCTACTTGTAGGCCCTCTTCTGTCATTGTTAGCTCCGGCTCATGTCTGTCCAAGTGGTTATTGTCCCCTGACGTTCTGTAGGGGGACAGATCCATACACAGCACTGAAAAAAAAGACAGCTAGCCCTGGAGTGCCTGTCAGGATGTGAACATTTTATGCTCACAACTTCTACTGAAGTTTATTCACCTCTCTTCTGAATGATTTTTATATAAAATTTGTAATAGAACTTATTTCTTAAACAAATAATTTAAACATCTTGCTTAATACGATCCTATGATAAACTGGCAAGGAAATTGCTTTTTGACAGTAAATGAGGAAGGGTATAGCTTAATAGGCAGGGTGCATGCTTAGCATGCATTGAGGTCCTGGGTTCAATTCCCAGTACCTCCGTCAAGTAAATAAGTAAACCTAATTACCTCCTTTAAAAAAAAAAAAATAGGGGGAGGGTATGGCTCAGTGATAGAGCGCATGCTTAGCATGTGTGAGGTCCTGAGTTCAATCCCCAGTACCTCCATTTAAAAAAAAAAATTAATAAATAGACAGTAAATGATTTTTTTTTCATTTATGCAGGCAGCAAACATTTATTTCAGAGCTACCATGTGCCTGGTTCTGGATTCAGGGCTAATGAGATGGATAAACCGTATTTTCACACACGCATTGCTCATCTTGTGTCTAGTGGGAGAATCCTAAGCCAGCTAACGGGCGTCGGCTCTTCTCAAGTACTTTTAATCTGTGACTTCTGGTGCAACTGACTGTAGCTCTGCCACTTGGTAGCTGTGTGACGCCAGGCAAATCATCTGACTTCTCTCTTGTGACTCAGTTGCCTCATCTATAAAATGGGATAGTGATAGAATCTATTTTAAAGGATTGTCATGAGGATTAAATGAGTAAAGCACTAGAATAGTGCCTGGCATGTGGTAAGCGCTCTTATCAGCGTTAACAGTCTCCATCGTCCTCACGTTGCAGAAGGAGTTGCGTGTGATACTCTGGAAAAATCACACAAACTCAATAAAATGGAATTTAGCATTGAACAAAAACCCTTTTGGAATTGAACGTTGTGTGGGGAAGGACAGAATATTGAACAATAGTGGTAATAAAACTAGGTAAGTTCTGTCCCTGGGAAGGTGCAGTGTGACAAATAGGTTACATTGGGCTTTATTTCCTGTCTTTTCACTGTGTACAGAATCCTCCTCAACCTCTCACTCACTGGTCTGCCAGTGTTTTTGGGCTGCCTAACTGGGTAGTTTTACACATATTTCTTGCTTAGTTCCGTGCAGGGGCTTGATCTGGATACTAGTTGGCCAGGTTTTCCTTAGACTTAAAATCAACCAAATCTCTGCAGACTGTAACTTAGAAAAAAGCCGCTTGTCTTCCCTAACCCACAGGGCTTTTGCCATATGGCAATTTAGGCATGAGATGGTGGCTCTGGTTAAGGCAACTTGAAAAGGATTTTCTGATCAGAAGGAAACCAAGCAACCCCCTCTGGCCAAAAATAATTGGCCTTGGTAATAGTCACCAGAGAAGGCATTTGGATTCAATTATGATGCATCGTGAAACACTGAGCGCTTCAGGGCCATCCTGTTTTAAGATGTCTAAGCCAAGTAAAATTTGGAAATAGAGTCCATTTGAATCCTCAAGGAAATTACCGTTTGGACTTTTAGAAAGCCTAGAATATTAAAATGGAACCATTAGCCCAAAGTATAAAAAAGTTGGCTTGGCTCTTTCAGATATGTGGCTGAAGACAATAAAGATTGTAATACGAACTGAACATAAACGGACATAGAGGTTTTTGGTGCTGAACTTTGCCAGACCACTGTCACCTGAATTATGTTGCTGTCGTGACATTAGGGTGTTTGGGAATGACTAGTGATTATTTTGTTAGGTAGTCTACATTTCCCTAGGTTTATGGTTACAAACTAATGTTCTGTTGAAAAATATTTAGTTCACTCTACTTGTGTGGCTGCTAAAAGATACTTCTAATTTACAACATGCACAACTTGGATTTTTAGGCATCTTCATTTTTATATGGGAAACATTCTGTAGTTTAAACTTTTTAACCTTTTTTTTTCCCCTTAGGAAAATAAGGCAACTAACACAGACCATTTAACCACTGTGCTCTACCTCCAGTTTGCTATTTGTTCAAGTTTGCAGAACTTGGAGAAAACAATTTTCTGCCTACAGAAACTGATTTCTTTGCATCCCTTTAATCCTTGGAACTGGGGCAAATTGGCAGAGGCTTACCTGAATCTGGAGCCAGTGCTTTCAGCATCGTTTGCGTCATCTCAGAAACAGAACAATTTCACCTTGAGTGACAAGACAATCAAATCCTCCTTTCCCCACTCAGGAAAAGACTGTCTTTTGTGTTTCTCTGAAACGTCGCCCAAGAGATCTGTGTTTTCTATGGAAGCAAGCAGCAGTAATAACCAGAAGAATGAGAAAGCTCTTAAAAATATTCAGAGCTGTATGGCAGAAGAGAGAGCAGCCGTGTTGCTGGAGACTCAGATGAAGGCCTGTGCCTCTTATGTACGAACCAGGTAAACTGAGAGTGGGTTAAACACACGCGGGGCTAAGCTCAGAGTAAAGGTTTTTCTAATTTTAAGCTTCTAAAAATTCCAGGCTAGATACTTGGTACATGTTTTTGAGATTTTTCCCATGGTCTGGATGAAATCCATTGAATGTGTTCTTTTAGCTTGTAGGAGTTAAAAACAAAACTGTTCAAGAATACAGCTTGTATTATCACTCAAGATAAAATATTAAAATTGGCAGACGTTAAAATTAGAGGAAAAATTAAATGTATAAAATATAAATCATTAACCCAGGGGTGGGGAGTATATAGGTCAGAGTGCATGCTTAGCATGCTCAAGGTCTTGGGTTCAATCCCCACTATCACCATTAAAAAAAAAAAATTGACAAAGGGGGAAGAGGTATTTGAAACAAGGAATTTTTCACTCAACATACCACAGAAAGCTACTAAAGAAGAAAATCTGCTCTTGTGTTCAGATCACTATTAATAATGCAAATAAACAATGTTAAATTTATTCTACAGGGAATTCCCATGGTTTAGGGACTCCAGATACTTTGAATCCATAGTATATACGAGTTTAAAGAAAAAGTGAGAATATACTCAACCAATTTGGTAATTTTTGAGAAAAAAAGACTCTCTTGGGTCTCAAATGATGCCAGAAAACACAGAGCTGGGTTTGTTTTTAAACTTTGGAGAGTTCAAGAAATACTGGTTAACAGTGAGGCTTGCTGAAAAGCGGTGTCTGTTTGGTGCATTTCAGACTTTATTCAGAAGGTGTTTATCAGCATCACCTGCTCACTTTAGTTCTGAAGTGCACTGATGGACAGCTGTGAGCCAGGCGTGTGCTGGGATCATAAAGATCGCTGGGGTCCCTTTCCTTACACGACTCCCTGGGCTGTGGCAGCAGAGCTCTGCGGGGGCTGGTGCAAGGGGCAGTGCAGAGTGGCAGGAGGAAGGAGGCCTTCGCGGAGGGAGCGGTGCTCCCGCTGCACGTTCATGGGGGCGTGGTCAGCTGCATGGATAAGTGTGTCACAGATGCTGTGTATCCACTCTTCCGTTTTAACCCCTGCTACTTGCTGGGGTAGGTGTTGGGATCCCACTATACAGACTGGGAAGCTGATTTGGAATCACACCCAAGGTGGCGCAGCTGTGAAATTCTGTCAGGATTGGACCCTGGTCTCTGACTCGTTTGAGCCGGGATATTTTACTGCCTCTGTGGAGTGTCCCCAGATGAGAAGAGGCACGTGCAGCAACGGGAAGGAAAGCACAAGGGGTGGAAGGGCCGGTGTGGCACGGTGCTGTCACACAGTCTGGTGTGGTGAGAGCAGCCTTGGTGGCAGGGGCCCAAGAGGTGCGCCCTGGACCACGAAGCCAGGATGGCATTGTATGAAGGAGGCAGGACCTCGGAGTCAGATCTCATTTTAAAGAATCTAATAAATTGTTGTTACTGAGAGAATGAGCCTGGACTTCTGCGCTTGCTTGCCCTCTGACCTTGTGCAAATTACAGAAACTCCATCTTCAGTTTCCCCACCTTGACAGGTGGAGAAATGGGGGAAATGCCTACTTTGTAGGGTTGTGAGGAAGTACCTGCAGCACTGATTGTAGTGCACCGCATCCGGTGAGCATTTGGTGAATGTTGTATTTGTGTTGTTTTGTCTTCATTAGCATAAGGCGTTAAATGTCGTCTTAAGGAGTTTGGTCCTTATGCTGAGGCCTGAAGAGAGCTTGAAGGTGTTGAGTGTTGAAGTGGTGTGACAAGAGCTGTGACTGAGAGAGAGAGAGAGTGCATGGCTGGGAGGATGTATTAGAAGAGGGAGTTTGGATCTAGGGACACCAGCAAAGGAGCTGTGGAATCGTGGCTGGTGCTGAGGACCTGACCAGGGATAGCGTGGTGAAAATAAAAAGAGGGAATGGACGGCACACAGGATGGAACAGACAGGATGGAACAAGGTGTGTGGGTAGGACGGGTTGAGGGGGAAAGCAGAGGAGTCAGAGACAGCTCTGAGGAGTCCACCTTGGGGGTGGATGGTGGTGCCTCCATTGAGACAGGATGCTAGGGGAGGAGCAGAGTGGATTTAGGGGGGAGATTCAGCTGGAGCTTTCCATTAGGAAGTGGGAGCTGAGCTCAGAAGAAGGGAGTCAGAGATTAGGGAGCTCCAGGAAGGAGATCAGCCATCAGTGAGAAGAGGCTTTGAACGCTCAGAGGTCACTTGTGACCTTAGAGGAGGCAGTTTTGGTAGGGGTGGGGTGACACGGCAGACTGCACAGGACTGAGGCGTGAAAGAACATGAACCAGAGGGAGCGAGGACAAGCTGTATTTTCAAGTAATTTCAGGAGCAAGAGGGGGAGCACGGATGTAAAGGGGTCACACGTGTAAAAGCTTCCCGAGGCCAGGCAGGTGTGTGAACAGGTTAGAGGGAAACAGAGTGAAACCAGTCAGGTCGTGCTCTTCTGCAAAACTCCCCAGTGGTTTCCCACTGCACACACGTGAGCACCACGTTTCCTTCCGTGGCCTGTGCGGTCTTAGGTGAATTCTCCCTGCCTGTCTTTTTCTCCTCTCTTACTGCAGTTTGTTTCTCTGGTCACAGAGATCTTCCTGGTTTTCAGAGCGTCAAGCTAGTTCTTATGTCATGGCTCCCTTCCCCTTGGCAAGCCCTCTTCCCCCAGCTATTCCTTGGTGTCTCCTCACAGTTTGAATCTTCACTTGAGTGGTGTCTCAGAAAAGCCTTCCGTCACTGCCCCCTCTGCACACACTTCGTCCAGCCTGTCCTGAATTTTTGTTTCAGAGCATTCGCCACTGCCTTAGGTATCTGGTTTACTTGTGACCACTCTCTTTCCATTCCTCGAGGCAGGAACCTGGCTGTTTTGCTCACCGATGTCTCCTAAGACCCAGAGTAGTGTGTGGTGCATTCCTCAAGTCAGGAAATGACTGAGCAGGAGTGCTGAGTGCTTCTGGGAGTAGTAGTAGGGACCAGTGAGGCCTGAGGGAAACTGGGAGAATCTACACATTCAGCATTTTAGAAAACAATGAAGAGAAGGGGCGGTGGGAGGAGAAGAAAGGAGAGCAGGCTGTGATTCTGGTGGGGAAGGGAATGGTGAGCCACTTGCGGAGTGGTCATTAGAGGGTCATCGAAGGTTTGGACCTGCTTTGTGTAATTGAAGCGTGCCTGGGAGTCTCATTAGTCCTTGAGGTCAAGTTGCTGTGGGTTCAGGGAGACGGAAGGGTCATAGAGCACTGGCTTCAAAGGGACGCATCCCAACTCTTCTGGGGAGAAACCTTTGATTAGGGGGCTTATCTTTTCACTCCAAATTTTTTGTGCTTTCAGTCACTTGACTTCTACAGGGAGCCCTTTTGAGATTTTGCTCTCTAAAGATTTCTTTGAGAAGCTTTGGTCTACGAATTTTAGAAAAGATGACTCCCCGGTGTAAAGTTGGGCAATTTATTGAGAGTAAGGAGCTTTAGGGATTCGAATGAGGGTGAGCACCTCCTTTTTAGCCAAGTAGGACTCACATCCAGCCCAGTTCCTGTGCTGTACGTGAA
Organism: Camelus ferus; assembly: GCF_009834535.1. Classification (NCBI taxonomy): domain Eukaryota; kingdom Metazoa; phylum Chordata; class Mammalia; order Artiodactyla; family Camelidae; genus Camelus; species Camelus ferus. The sequence continues at coordinate 13,710,433 of NC_045720.1, forward strand.
AATGTCCTCACTGCTGCTACACAATTGGGACTTCTCCGTTTTTCAGGCTTTTGCTTCAGTTCGCCCAGACTCAGCAAACATCGTTTGCTTTGGAGAGGAACTTAAGGACTCAGCAGGAAATTGAAGATAAAATGAAAGGGTTCAGCTTCAAGGAAGACACTTTGCTGTTGATAGCAGAGGTGAGTGGTCCCCTAGGGTTTATGTGAAATGAAGCATCATAGGTATTTCTTCCTGGCTCCAAGACCATTTTTTAAAAAACAGGGCCAAATCTTACCTACTAAAGGGCTTCTGTCTCCCTCCTTTACGTGCCTTTTGATCACTTAACCCCTGAAAGTGGCCTCTTCATTGTCTCCATCCTGCAGCGTGCTGGAAGGCAGTGGCTGTGTTGCGTTCACTTGTCGGTGCTTGTTGGTACCTGCCTACTTGAACATCAGAAATGTTCAGTAATTGTGTTCTGAGTGCTGAATAAATGAGTGAATGGATGTTGACATTTGGGCAGGTCTTTGTTTTTCACTCCATTTGTCCTCGTAACAGCCTGTGCAGTGGGGAGAGCTGGGTGTGAGGCTCAGAGAGACTGTGACTTGCCTAAAGTTGGATTGTAAGAGGCAGAACTAGACTGGAACCCATCCAGCTCAAAGTCCTTTTTCTTTCTGCTCCACCCTGTTACTGCTTTGATAGTTGTGGAGAAATTCAAATGTCAACTTTTTAAAAAAGCTTTTATTAGCTTTTTAAAAATATGCTGTTGAAATTTCTTAAGATGGCATTTGGAGATATGTAGATTTTTACATCATTCATACAGTTCCTTTTAGTATATAGTTGAAACTTGACAGCTCAGGTTCTTTTCCCATGAGAATATCTCTATTCATATACATCCTAATGTCTTTCTTTCAAGAAATGCCGATCGCACGTCTCTCCTATCTTCCGTCCCCAGGCTAAGCTTTCATTTGGACTCCTTTTCCCTGTTCTGGGGTCATGCTCTCCTGTCTGTTCTCTTTGAGCTTTTTTCAACCTTCCCCTTCTATGAGCTCTTTCCCTCCAGCCCTCAGACAGCACAGATACCTGTCTTTCCCGAGTTTACCATAACCTTTCCTTTTTGTCTTCCTTCATCTTTCTATAGCATTTGGAGCTATTGACAACTTGCTTTTTGTTCCCTCTTCCCTGTGCTTCTGAGCGGCTACGCTAGTTTGGTTTTTTCCCCTATATTTCTTGATATTCCTCTGCCTCTTGGGACCCCACTGGTTTCTGTTGTGTCTTAAGTAATGACATTCCCCGAGCTTTCGCTTAGGTCCTCTGACTTTCTCCCATGGAAATCGTAACCATGCTCAGTTTCTGTCGTCACCTCTGGGTTGATGACCCTCCGGTCTGTATCTCTGGTTCCCATCTTTGGAACACTTGTCTCCAGCCTCTGGAGTGATTAATCTGAGGTGATTATTGATTATTCTGCTGTCATTTCAAGTACGAATGTAAACTGGGACTCCCCACCAAAACTGTCTTCAGTCAGCCTGGTCAGTGCCCAGTGTGGACTTGGCCACCAGTAAGTACTTGTTGAGAGAAGCAGAGGCGAGTTGGGAACAACCGTGTCTTTGTTCTAGACTTGATTATTTTTCATCACTCCTTCCTGTCATTCTCCTGTTACCCAGACCTGGAACCTCCCAGCCGTGGGCCTCTTCCTCCCCAGTCCCACCTCCACCAGGCGCCGCGCTGCCCTCCCGCAGGGTCCACCACCAGCATCCTTGTCCTGCCCCTCACATTTGACTCTCACCATGACCTCCTGCCTTGTCTCCTTGTCTCCTTGCTTTCTCCCCACAGATCTGTCTTGAACTTAAAACATTGCTTTGACTGTGTTACCTGGTTGCTTAAAAAATAAAATAAAATATGTCACCATTACCTTGGAGGTCAGGTCTAGTTTAGATACCTTGATATGATGTCCAGGGCCTTCCAGGGAGTAACCCCAGACTTAGGACCTTCCTCACGCAGATCGTTTCCTTCTACTGGACTCACCTGCCTGCGTCTGACAGACTCATGGGTTTTCTGATCTCTGCTTACTGTTCCCTCCCTCAGAGACCCAGTCCAAGTCCCACATCCTCCAGGGACCTTTCCTGAGCGTTCTGCTCTGGGCAGTTTCTCCCTCTCTGAGCTCAGAGTGATTGCTGGACCCTAAAAAATATACAGGAATGTCTTTTCAGCTAGATTTAAGTTCGTTGTAAGTAAGACATCCTTATAAGGTGTCTTAAACATCTTCATGTCCTTCACCATGCTCAGTACATCTGTGGACTGATTGGAATAGTAGTTCTCCACCTGGACAGTGCATGGGAAATACTTGTGGGGCTTTTTTAAAAAGCTCAAGTGTCTGGGCCCTCATTGGGGTGGTAATGTGCATTTCATTTTGTGCTGTTAATTTTACTTAACACTGTGACATGAACATGACCCTGTATCCTTAAATATTTCTTGATTACATAATTCTTTCCTTTTTATATTTGTTTTCTTTGAATTAGGATCCATATAAGGTCCACATACTGTGTTTGATCTTTTTCTCTTACATCTCTTTAATTCTATAACAGTTCCCCTTCCCCCTCTTTTTTTTTTTTGTGATAAAAAATATATATAACATAAAATTTGCCATCTTAATCATTGTGTAGTATACAATTCAGTGGCATTAATTACATTCAAAGTGTTGCACAACCATCACTATTTCTAAAATCTTTTCATCACTGCAAACAAACTCTGTAACCATTAGGCAATAATTCCCCTGCCCTCCTTCCCTCAACCCCTGGTAACCTCGAATTTGCTTTTTGTGTCTATGAATTTACCTATTCTAGATATCTCAAATTGTGGAATCATACAATATTTGTCCTTTTATGTCTGGCTCATTTCACTTTGCATAATGTTTTCAAGGTTCATCCATATGCGTCAGAACTTCATTTGTTTTTATGGCTGAATCATATTCCATTGGGTATACATGTATTCACACTGCGTTCTGTTTGTCCATTCGTCTGTTGGTGGACACTTGCATTGTTTCCACCTTTTGGCTGTCGTGAGTAATGCTGCTGTGGACATTGGCATGCAAGTGTCTGTCTGAGTCCCTGATTTCAGTTCTTGTGGGTATCTACTACCTAGAAATGGAATTGCTGAGTAGCTGGTAATTCTGTGTTTATCTTTTTGAGGAACTTCCAAACTGCCTTTTATTTTATGCTCTGATATTTTTACCTACCATTGTAACATGATCGCGATCTGGTATACTTAAATATTATTTGAATACATATTTTTAATGGCTGGAGAGCAGTCCACTTACAGATTTTGATGAGCTGTCACTTATTTACTTAAGTCCTATATTGAACATTTCACAAATACTCAGTACCTATTTTAAAAAGTCTTTGCAAAAAAAAAAAATCAATATATGTGTTTGTTTTAGAATCGATTACTAGAAATACAATTACTGGGTTAAAGTATATGAACATTTCAAAGACTTGAGACACGTTTCCAAATTGTCATTCAGGGAGAGTGGTTCCGTTTACATATCCTCCAGCAGCACATGACAATATTGATTTTCCTTCTTCAGTCCTAGGTGTTAGGTTGAGCCATGTGAGATTGTCGGTAGTCAATCATTTTGACCTATAAAAACAATTTTATATTGATCAACTTAATATTTATTTTTGAAATCTGTAATTTCGTTGGTAAAAATAACACTTTAATGTTACTGCTTATTTGATTACTAATAAGATGGACAATTTTTTCACACATTTGTTGGCCATTTATATTCTGTGAAAACATAGTCATGCTTTTTCTTCATTGTTTGTATGTTTCTGGGTTTTTTTGGGTTTTTTTGTTTTTTTTACTAATTCAAAGAGTGCTCTCTCTATACCAGGCTTACTAACCTTTTATTTGTTGCAGTATTTTCTGAAGTTTATGGTATCTTTTTGGTATATAGAGGCTTAAAATTTTTATTTGGCCAAATTCTTCTGCAGACTTTTTGACATCTGTGAATGATATACTCACTGAGCCCTCTTTTTGGAATTTTGCATTGTTTGAGTATTACTGTTATTCAGTTCTCTTTTCTTAAGGTAAAAAAAAGAAAGTCGCTTTTGGTATTATAGCCCAGATTTTAAAGTACTGCATTTCACTGAGTCCCGGCAGTCGTCAGCTGTAAGACACCGTCATTGGTTGATGTGCCACTGAGAGAAAAATAAGATGCTCTTCACACTGTGACACATCAGCGGTTGTAAGTCACATCTTGATTTCAGAAGTGTTAAAATACAGAAACAAAAGTTGTCTTTGAATTGATGAAAATATTATGCTTCGGTAAATCCTGACAGTTGCCTGGTTAAGTTTATTTATCCCATTGACTCATGCCTCAAACAGTAAATAGTCTTTGAAGATATAAAGCCAGTGGAACCTGTTGTTTGAGTGGGTCTCTAATCCATTATAATTTGAGTATGCATGAACACGTTGGACCTCAGGGTTTTTAGGAAACTTAGAGATCAAATCCAAGTGACTTAAATTCCCTTTACAACATCCCTGCCAAATGACTCCCTAACTTTTAATACCAGACAGTCGGAAATGTTTTAGGACATAATTTTAGTTCACTGTCCTTACTAAAAGTGGGCTGATCACTTAGTGGGTTCAGGTGTAAGCTTCCTACGAAGTTGACTGTGGGCGTCTTATCAAAGAGAAGCTGGGGCTGGTTCTGACCAGGAGGGGGCAGTGTTGTGCCTTCAGAGAGCAGGCGTGCTCCTTAAGTCCCTGAGGTTGCCGTGTTAATGCTTCTGGAAGGATGGAGTTTCTCTGAATCAGGAGAGGGTGGCCTCAGATACTTGCTACTCAGCTGGTGCCTTTGACTTCTCTGGAGAACTTCTCAGAGAAAGAATCTGTGCTCGCTACATAGCAGCAGTTCTATTCTGCCTAAGGTCTGCTTTTCCGTCATTTTACAAGGAGGGAGAATCACCCACAGTTGCATTCTGTCCAACTGAAGATGTTCCTTGATATAAGAAGGTTGACTCAGTACTCCCTGTGGCCTGAGTGGTACTGCTGCCCAGTGATCTGTTCACTCAGGGAAAGACGAGACGAGAGTCGAAGTAGGGGATATTTTACATATGTGATCACTGCTTCAGAACAGACGTCTCTTCAATATGTTGAATTGTCAGACCTGTGCCCTGGCTGCCAAAGAATTTCTGCTTCTGTACGAAATCCTTCACACTTGATGTATCGCATCGTCTTCCCTTCCATGTCTGCTGCCCGTATTGGGACAGGGTTTTTTTTTTTTTTCCCCTCCTACTGCAGGTTATGGGCGAAGATATTGTTCCAGAAAAAATAAGAGACGAGGTTCACGCAGAAGTGAAGTGTGTTGGCCCTGCAGCCCTAACGGCCTTGGTGATCGCATCTTCGAAAGAATTTGAAGACAAGTGGTTCAGAAAGATCAAAGGCCATTTATGTCCCTTTGAAAATCAGTTCCATACAGAGATACAGATTTTGGTTTAGTGGTCCCTTTAAAAACAAAGCAAAACGTCTTGTACTATATTAATTATCCTGGTTTACTTCGGGCAGAATCCACTGCTAATCAAGGAATAAATGAAATTAAAAAACAATTATTTATGTTTTATAAAAATGGCTTCTCTCCCAGATTATTTCTACCGTGCTCAGTTTCTTGGTATTTTTTGTTTCCTTTTTAGATTTTGGCCGTTCACTTAATCTGAGGCCTACTGCCATATTGGAAGATATTTGTTGGGAAAGTGTGTAAAAGAGGCTTTTAGGTTTCATAGTCTTTTAAAAACAGTCACTGTATTGTAATCAGCAGTGTGAGTACCCATGCTGTTAAGGTAGATTCATCAGGAATGACCAAGAATGTTGAAATGTGATAGTAACCATTTGTAGGAAGGGTATGTCAAGGGCAGTGAAGACTCTGAGGTTTTCCCACACTTGTCAGCCTGAGCATGAGCCTACCAGTTTCACAGATGCTGCAGGAGACTTGATTACTCATGGCCCAGGAAGCAGGATAAGCTTCAGCCTATTTGTATCAGTTCCTCTTGCCTCCAAGTCCCAAGGCGGGTGACACACATGGGCCACACAGCTTTAATTTTATTTTTCTCAGCAGAGGGAAGAGGAATCCAGCTCTGGGCAAAAATGTGGAGTCATCAGGATTTCCCATCCACTTCCCCGGCTCACTTCTCTCTCTTCCAGGCCCCTTCCCAAAACAGACAAAAATCTGGTTTTGTTTATAGTTGGAGACTCTTTTATTGTGAGTGAGTGAGAGCATGACTAGCAATTGCAGGTTTAGTCATTTATCTCTAATGTGAAAAAAGAGACTTTGTATATTTGACAGACATTTCAATTTTTAGGCACCATAAAAAGCATGGAAACCCCTCTTCTCCCCATTGTCCCTGTCGGTTCATTGAGACATTAACAATCACTTACTGAGGTCTGGTTATGGGACAAGCCTTGTGCGGTCACCTTGGAGTTTGCGGTCTTGCGTGTGGGTGGTCCACAGGGTAGAGCCCAAAGGGAACATGGTGTCCAAGCCCTTCATGACGCAGCCTTTGGCTCTCAAGGGCTTCTCATCTTTCTCCAGACCCCATCTTTGAATGTGCCACATACGTCACCGTCAGGCTTTCATGCAGGCGACTCAGCCTGGAACCTCTCCCCACCCACCCCCTTCACGTGGCTAATTCATATTTGGCTCTCAGGTCTCAACCTGCTTTCAGCTTCCAGAAGTCTTGAGCCCCAGGTGGTGGTACCTTTCATGCTGTGCCCCTCACTGCTCATTCACCCCCATATTGGCCCTTATTATGCTGTCTTGTGATCCCTGTTTTCCACGAGACACTTTAAACATTGTTAAAATCGGGGACTAGGACTGTCTTGTTCATATTTGTATTTCCAGGACAGAACACCTGGTATCTTGCTAAATGTTTGTTGAAGAGTCACTGAATTAATTGGCCATCACCTGACTTTGTTAGCACAAGGGGTTAATGCCCCCAAAGTCTGACAGTGCTGAGGCAATCACTCATTACTCTTTCTGTAGATAAAACTCTTTCCTCCTGTTCATCTAGGTCTCCTACAAGCAAGTGCCCTTTCCTCCCCAGGCTCCTCTAGGCTTCCTCTCTCATCATAGTCCCCTTCTAACTTTGCCCAGGCTTTTAGCTTTCAGCCCTCTGGCTTTCCTCCCAGACCCACTGTCTGCACTGTCCTGAACTGCTGAGTGGTCTTCATGGGTCCACTCCCGCCCCACCTCACTTTCCTGGCAGCAGCATGTCCATACATGTGAGAACCCAGCCTCCTGTACCCTGATGCTCCGGCTGGAACGCAGGTCAGGAAGGGCACCCAGGAAGACTGGGCATCTCTGGGTTTCATCACACAAACGTCATCCTGATCATTTCCAGCACAGATGGTGAAGGTAATTGAGCAATGATTATACTCAAGAGAGAAATCTCAGGCCTGCCTACTAGCCCTGCCTTGTCAACGAGTGAATCACTCAGAAGATGAGCACTGGTGAAGCACAGAAGTGTCTGTCTGCACTCTGGTGGGTGGGGTGGGGCCTAGGGCAGTTCTTGCCTCTTGTGACTCTCAAAAAGCCTGTCTCACTGTTTTCTCCTAAGCGGGGATCTATGTCCAGAAGTTGAGCTGGTGACCGTCCTTTGTCTTTTATACTTTTAATACCCCTGCAATCTTACACTGTAGCCAAAGGGATCTTATAAAAATAAAGCTTGTTCTCAGAGTCCTTCAGTGATTTCCCAAATCCTTCATGAGGCCTGGGAGGCCCTGTGTGGTCTGGCTCTGGCCCACTTCACTCCAGCCCACTCTGGTTTTTTTTCTCATGTCTTTGAACTCTGCAGGCGTCCTCCCACCCCAGCACTATGCCCATCCAGTTACCTCTACTTGGAACAGTCCTCTTTGCAGTCCCCCAACCCTGCCATAAACTTGCAGTTCCTACAGATCCCAGCTCAGAAGTCGCTCTCAGACAAGATTTTTCTGATCCCAGACTTGCTTAGCAACTCCTTTAAATGTCAGAATGCCTACTTTTTTTTCCCCCACCTCCAAGGTGCTTAATGGAATTGGAATTGACTATTCATTGTATGAATCCTTGCTAGATCATAAGCTCCAGGACCACGTCTCTGGTTTGCCCCTTCATGGCGGAGCTCAGCTTCCTGGACACGCTGTGACTTCAGCCCAGGGCTGCCTTCCTGGAGCCTCTCGTGGAGACATCCTGCAGCCAGCAGCCCATCCCTACGGAGCTGCACTGCCCACATCACAGGTGCCCCTGCCTGCCTGTGATGTACTGCACTTCAACAAAGGCATGCTTCCTTTTAGAAAACCTTGGATAGAAATCTCTGTGAAACAAATCCAAGGCCACTATTTACAAAAAAGATTATTTTAAATAGCAGCTTTGTAGTGATTTTGAAATTTCATCTATAAAAAGTAGTTTATACACTGCTTTCCAAGGTCTTAATCATGAAAACAAACAAGCAAACAAAAACCAGAGAGGATTATACAGAAGAACCCGAAGCTTTGCTCTGGAAACAATAGTCCTGATGAGGGGCAGCCCAGGCAGCGCTGACTCCAGCCCCGTCTCCCGAGTGAAGTGTGTCTCCCAGGCGACTTTGCTAAAGAGATCAGGAGAAACAGGACAGGCATTTGTCTACTTGGCGCTCACTGTTCCTTATCCTTTTCCTCCTCCTCCACATAAAGCTGGTCACCTAAAGCTTCAATGTGTCTGCTCAGCCCTTGAGCTGAGGACCACCCTGATCCCGTCTCTGGGAACTGCTCTCTTATTACTCGGGTAGGGACCTGGCAGCCACACTTGTCTCTGTGACCCTCATGATGGGAGAGAGGAAGGAGGGTTTACCTAACCTAAACTGGACCAATCAGAGTCTCCCCTAGAGATTTAGAAATGAGGCTTCTCATGTGTCTGAAACTAACCAGGCTGAAACCCAGGGGCGTTTATGTTCCACCAAGTGGACTGGAGACCAAACAGAGCAGGTCTGCAGAGAGAGAAAAAAAGTGAAGGAGTTGCCTGGAAAGGGGCAGAGGGACAGTCTCTGCTGTGCTTCCTCCTGATCCCAGACCCTCCCTGTTCTCTAGGCCCAGCTTCAGGCTTGGCTGAGGCCTCTGCGAAACACATGGAGTAGGGGAAGATGTCCTGTTCCCCAAAGATGTTTTAACCTGTGAATCTGTTAGGCTACAGTGCGAAGGGCAATTAAGGTTTCTCATCCGCTGACCTTAACATAGGGAAAGTATTATCCAGGTGAGCCCAGTGTAGCCACTGAGACCTTTACAGATGGAAGATGGAGTATGTGAGGGCTCTCCTGAGAATCAGAACCAATAGGATAGATATGATATATATGAGGAGATTTATTATAATAAGTCCCACCAGCTGTCTTCTGCAGGCTGGAGCACCAGGTAAGCCAGTGATCTCATTCAGTCCAAGTCTGAAGGCCTGAAAACTGGGGAGCTGATGGTGTAAGTCCTGATCTGAGTCCAAAAGCTGGAGAATCAGGAGTTCTGGTGTCCAAGGGCAGAAGAAAGATGTCCCAGCTCAAGCAGAGAGAGCAAATTCATCCTTCTGCCTTTTTGTTCCTTTCTGGCCCTGGACAAATGAACGATGCTCACTTACACTGGGGAGAGCAACTTTCTTTACTGAGTCCACCAGTTCAAACGTTAATCTCTTCCAGAAGCCACACCTAAAATAATGTTTTACCAGCTATCTGGGCATCCCTTAGCCCGTCAAGTTGACACATAAAATTAACCATCACACGGAGGGAGAAGGAGTGGGTCAGGGCCAGAGAGATGTGCTGTAAAGATGGATGAAGGGGCCATGAGCCAAGGAATGCAGGCAGCCTGTAGAAGTTATAAAAGGCAAGGAAACAGGTTCTCTTCTCGGGTGTCCAGGGTGGAACACAGCCTTGCTGACACCTTGATTTTAGCCCAGTGAAACCCGTGTGGGAGTTCTGAATTAGGGAACTGTAAGGTAATAAATTTGTGTTGTTTTATGTCATGATGTTTGTGGTCACTTGTTATAGCAACAGTAGGAAACAAATACACAAAGTAACCTACCCATAAGCTGAGGTTGCTTGACTTAGTTTCAGTTTCTGTTACTTGGAACGAAAGAATCCTGGTATGGACCACTTGAGTCCTTTCAGTCTTGGTTTTAGAGTCAGACTTTGTATCTCCAAGGCTATTTCTTTTATAAATGACATTCCTTTATAAAACCTTGATAGAACATCATTGTAGGAGATATCAAAGATAAGATGCAACACCTACTTTCTAGTAGAGATAATAGGACATTCACATCAGTAGCAAATAAGGGGCAGGAGGGAGGACTGGGCAGTGCCGCAGTGCAGAGGATGGGGGGTTTTGAAGTTTCATGAAGGCGGTAACATTTGAACTGGACCTTGGGAGGTGGTGGTGGAGCAAAGGGGGATTGTAGCAGACTCGGCCAAGAAGGAAAGGCAGGCCTGCAGGGTTTCTCAGTTGCAGGATGAGAGGAGTCAAGTTCTGGAGGATATGAAGGCTGGTCATCCAGGTTAGTGAGCGTGGAGGGACATGGTGAGTCATGAGGCTAGGCTGGTAAACAGGCATGAAATTATAGAGTCTTTGGTGCTTAGTAGGGAGTTTGACTTGACTCGGGGCAAATAGCAAGCTGTGGAAAGTCTCTGAGCAGGTGAATGGCTGGCTTAGGGCTGTGCTTTAAACTGATAAATCTGGTTTTACTTTCCACATGTTAAACAATCTTTGAGCTTCATGCAATTTGTGTTTTCTGGGTCTACGAGATATGAGCGCTAACAAAGGTGGAGGGGGACTCAAGACACTGAGGTGTTCCAGGCACTTAGAGAATTCACACTGTTGTGTTTGTTATCATAAAGGGCTTCCCATTACACCCAGAAAAGTCTAGACTGTAGCAAGATGTTGCCCGATGTCCAGGGCTGCTCATCCTTCAGTACAGTGGACTCCTCTTCACTTTCTGGTCTCAGCTCCATCTCTCCTCACCAGGCCTTCTCCATCATTCTTTCCTGGACCTAACAAACCACTGATCAGGGAAACGCAAACACCGGATGCAGGGAGGCTCTTTGCGTTGGTCATATTAGCTCTCTAAGAGCTGAGACGTAGCTGTTTCCACCTTCATGGGCTGTCCAGCCCCTGGCACACTGGGGGACCCAGGCGGCAAGTGGTGGGCAAGTTTGTGATTAAGTACATGAACTCAGGCCCTTTGGGAGTGGAAGCCACGGCTGGCCTCCCAGGACTGGGGGTAGAGTAACTCAGCAAGAAAACGTGCACTGAGTGCTGCTTCATACGTGCTCACAGGGAAGGCGGGGAGGGTGGGAAGGCGGGGAGGGCTCCCAGGGCAGCAGAGCCCCGTGCGCCTCTCACAGCAGGCTGCCCTGGGAGGGGAGCACACGTGTGGCCGTTTGGGAGAAGTCAGGAAGCCGGCCTCGGGGCCCTTCCACTTTAGGGCTGCAGTTCTTGAAGAGCAGCCAGCAGAAGCAAGCACTGAATCTGCTGGTGGAGAACCCGGTTTGTGCAGAGAAACGTCATTTCTGGAGGCCTGGCCGCCGCCTGTCCACCCAGCCTGGCGTGTCACTGTGTGGTCACTGCGGAGGAGAGGGGTAGCGCATCTGGCGCGTCCATCTCAGTGGAGCCACAGTGAGCGACCCGAAAAAGGGGGTCGTGTTTGTACGTGTGCGTGCGTGTCTGCAGTGTTTACATTCTCTGGGATCAGTTTTCCTGAAGTGCAGAGCCTCTTCAGGAGAAGCTGAGAGAGTGAATGATGGTTTCTCTGTGTCCAACAGCTTCCTGGACCAAGTCCAGAAAATGAAGCATTTGAAGATGCGGCTCTGGCACTCCTAGGCCAGGCCAGCATTGCCAGCACAGTGGCGGCAGGGAGCCCGGGTCAAGGTGATGGGGTAAAGGTCATCCTGGGGTGTCTGGATGTCGGCCCCCCGTGGGCGTAAAGCTCCTTGACCCATCAGTTAGCACTCGTTGTGTCCGCGGACATCCAGGGTGGTGGTGGTAGGGTCCCAGCGGGCCTGCAAAGGTGCCCTTGGCCTCTTACAGTGCAGACGGGGTCAGGAAAGGTCAGTATCTGGTGAGGACCAAGTGAATGCCACAGATCATTTCCAGGAGAGGGAGGCCTGGGGGGCTTCTCTGGAGGGCAGGGTCGATCATTGCAATCCAAACTCCAGTCAGTCCTGGCTGATGACCCTGCAGTGGGTCACATGATCCCTGATCCCTGGTTTGGGGAATGCGTTTCCACCGTGCCCCCCACCCGAACACGACTATCATACGATTTCCTTCGTTCTCTCGCATTCTTCATGGTGGTGGTTCACGTGGTTGCCGCCGCCAGCTGACTGGTGTTCTGCAGGACAGATGTGAGTCTGGGTCTCTGCCTGCCGCTGGAAGGTCTGTGGCACATGGTGGCTTTCCACTGCTGTGGTCGAGCTTCACACTGCAGGAGAGACTCCACAGGTCTCAGGATGGCCCCCAGCAAGCAGGGCTGCCAGGGCAGTTGCAGGTGTTATTCCCGCCCAGAGCAGAATTAAAGCTGGGGCAAGACTAGGTTTATGAGGATTGAAAACTTGGTTAAGGACTTGCCTTGGCTTTCAGCCACTCCCTTGCCAGGTGTAAAACCCGCCTTGTCACCTGGTGGAAATGATGTCTTGAAACGAGAACCTGAGGCTCGGGGACCTGGGAAGTCTGGTCCTACAAAGGAATGGCCCAGCCTCACATTAGTGGGTCCTGAGATGTATCAGTCAGGCTAGGCTGGATCATGGTACAGTAAGAAACAGCCCCAAATCTCAGTGGCTTAAACAACAAAGGTTTATTTCTTTCTCTTACTGCTTATCCATTGTAGGTCAGCGAGGTAGGCATGTCCTGCTCATCACAGTCACTTAGGAAACTGGGCGGGCGGAGGGGGCTCCATCTTGAGGGAAAGTGATCTGCACCCAGGTGCTTGCACTAGAAGTTGACATATTGTAAACTGACTATACTTCAAAAAAAAAAAAAGTTTAAAAAAAAACCTGAAAGTAACCCTCAACACTTCTGCTCACATCCCACTGGCCAAAGCAAACGACACCTAACTTCCCAGCAGGCGGGGATCATGACTACATGACAAGGTGCCCAGAGTAGGAAAAACAATACTCGTGAATTGTAAGACGACTGCGGAGGGGAAACTGACTGGTGGAGAGGATGTGGGAGGAGGAGGGTTTATTCTGGCTGCAGGGTCCCCTCTCTACCCAGACGGAGCCAGATGTAGGGGTAGAGCTTGCCTCTGGAGTTCTTGGCACCCCAGCAAGCTTCACCTTCCCGAAGCTTTCTAATCAGGCTGCGAAATCCACAGCTCTGGTCGTCCTAACCTCAGCGCGGCGGGCAGCAGGAAGCCAGCAGCATCAGGACTGGGTTTAAAAAACCTCAGTAACCAAAGGGCTTTTGTTGCTGTTGTTGGACTTTCGGGGATTAAGGAGGAAAAGGGTGAAGTGAGGGCAGAAACACAATTTGGAAGAAAATGGAAGCAAAGACACCTCTTCCTCTGTCCAAAGTGTTGGACAAATGCAAACAGGGCGGGGCTGCAGGGAGATGCCATCTGCAGAGCATGACTTGGGAAGCCATGTGCGTCAGAATTCAGAGGCCACCAGGAGGAGGGACTGTCCTCCCAGCCTCCGCATCATAGGCAAAGCTTCTGAGCCGGAAAAGGGCAACCGACCTCCCCAAGCCAGGCTGGCTGATCCTCCTCTGTGCTCCCTGAGCATCCACTGTTTTTCTTATACCCAAGCTAGACTAGTTTCACCCCAGGAACAAACCGGATGTGCTGACCCTGAGAATGAAAGGATGACGGGGCTTCTGAGGGCGCAGCGGACGTGCTTCAGGATGTCAACAAGCCAGATAGAGGAGCCTAGATCTGGAGACGGCTGACTGCTGCTGGAGGCTACAAGGTCAATGCGGGACCCTCCCTGGTTCTTCAAGGCTGCCCAAGGTCCTGCTGTAGGGTCATTCCCAGATCTGACAACTCAAGCCCCTGGGACTCAGCCCAGACTCCAGGGACCTCCAGGCCAGCCCAAGGCTCTTTGAAGCAAACACCTGAGCTGTTAAACTGCCTTGTCCAACTCCATCGCCCAGATGCCTCGGCTTGCCCCACCCCTGGTGGCCACAATTCCAACCAGCCCCGCACAACTTACAGTGGCAGGTTCTGGGGCCTCATCCCTGATTCATCGGCTCCAGGGATACCCTAGTAGTATGTGGGGAGGAGGCGTTTTCCCTACTCCCAGCAACATCCAGAATGTCCCCACGCTCTCTCCTGAGTCTCTGCAGAGTGGACCATTTCTGGGCGCTGGGAAGAAGGAGTACCTTGATCATACCCACCCTCTGCCTCTCGGAGCCTCAGTTTCTCCACATGTAAAACGTGGGCTGCATCAACCCATTCTCACGTTACAGAGCTTTGGGAAATGTCACTACCAAAGCACTGGCTGCTCTTTGGGAGAAAGGGGCTCTATTTTCAAGATTTTGTCCTCTAGCTTCCTGCCCCCCCATCTCCCTGGAACCTTCTGGAATATGCTGCATAGGCCATACCAGAGAGGGGAGGCCAGGGAAGGGTAGGGATCGGCAAGTGAATGGTCTCAGGCCTGGGATTGTTGAAACAGAGGCAATGATTTCATTCAAGAGTCTTTAGTTTCAAGGGCAGCAGGTTCACAGATGCTAGTTGTTGAAGTGGGGTCCTTAGGCCAGAAAATCTGAGAATACAGGCCCACTGGAGGGAGGGACCCCTCAGAAATGAGGGGATGCCTGTAGAAAGGGCCTCCAGGTGTGGGCCACCCTGGGCACCAGGCCAAGCTGCTCGAGCTGCAGCCGCGTGGGCCTGTAGGCGTTGAGGTTGCTGTAGAGAGCGGGCAGGCCGTCGTGGGGCCTTGGGGAGAAGTGGGCCTGTGGGATCAGGGGCCCCCAAGGGCCGTGATGGGGCTGAAACCTGGGGGCAGGAGGTGGGTTGGGGGTCAGGGGGCTGCCGGGCCCTGAGGATGTGGACAGGCTCTGGTTCTGGGGGTTGCTGCCAGCAGACAGGCTGCTGAAGGGGTCAGAGGTCGTGCGGTCACTGGCGGAGCAGCTACTGCCACTGAGGCGGCCGGGCAGGGGGCTGGGGCCAGCGCTGGGCTGGAGGGGTGCAGACAGCCTGGGCGACTTGAGGCCCATCACGGGTTTGGAGGAGGCGTAGAGGTGGCGGAACTCCTCGTCAAACAGCTCCACCGCCTGGCCTGTGAACTTGGAGAGGATGTTCCGGTGCACGTGTCCGCAGAGCCAGGTAAAGCTGGAGGCAAGAGGGGAGAGAGCGAGGGGTGGGGATGTGAGGCCTCAGCCAGCCTTTTCTGGGGGTGGTGGGGGCTCCTGGCAAGCCTAGTAGGAAGGGGATTAACACACTGCCCACCGCTCCTCCATCCAGCTCCTTCAATCCTGGCCGAACCCCTGGGAGGGAGACATGGTTCTCCGCCTCTCCCAGACGGCAAAACTGAATCTCAGAGACCAGCAAATGTTTGCAGGTGAATAATTAAGATGCAGAGTGAATCTGGGCCTCAGGTCAGGATTCCCTCCTGGAGCTCAGATTTTGGCCCCAGAGAAGATCCGTGCAGAGGCACAAAGGGGCTCGGTGCCATCTGAATGCCAGTGTCCTCGACTCTGTGCTGACATGAGTCAGCCAGCCACTGGGGCCTTGGCAGCTTCACCTGTGACCTGCGGGACACCTGCTTCTTCTAACCAAATAGAGCGTGGGGCTGCCTCTTGTGAGGCAGGAGCTGTATTCTCATGAAAATCTAAAGGGTGTAGCCCAGTCTTCAGGCACTTGGACCCCGAAGGGGCAGGAGAGGGAGGGAGAATCCTCTGCTCTTTGGGGATGGAAAGGAGAACACAGGGCGAGCCCACAGAACCGGAAGGATGCTGCATCAGTGGGTTTGCCCTGGACATCCAAGGGAGGTCGCCCTCCATGTACACATCGTAAGTGGAAACAACGTGCTCGAGGTATTTGCATATTATCTTTTATGATTCCCTGATTTAAACAAATTCCTTTCTTTAAAAAAATTTTTTTAATGGAGGTACAGGACCTTGGGCTTGCTAAGCAAGTGCTCTACCACTGAGCTATTACCTTCCCCCCAAACAAATTCCTTTTATCTCTGATGAAAAACTCCCCTCATCACCCCACTCTCCCCAAAAGGCCCTTGAAAAAGCCTGGTGACGGCACAGAAGACCCACCAAAAGCATCAGGTTAGAGATTCCTGGGTCCCTAATAATGAGAACACAGGTGTGGGGAGCGATGGGGACAGGATGGCCAGAGAGGGGGCAGGGTGACAGTGGGGTACAGAAACGACTGTATCACGGGTCTCAGCCTTCAGCCTCCTGCCTTGCCACCAAAAGGCGGGCCCAGCCTCCGGAGTCCCTGTTCTGTGAGGCAGGGCGGGGCGCACACAAGGCTGGGGCAATGCTGGGAAGAACAACGAAGCTTTGTTTAAACCTCCCTCCCCGCCCAGGGGCCACCCGCGCACTCCAGAGATGTCCGCAGCCCAGGGGCCACCCGCACACTCCAGAGATGTCAGCAGCTGATGCTGAGCGTCTGGCCAGCCAGCTGACAGGGAAGGCAAGAACAGGGACAGCAGGACTCTTGGCAACAGTAAGCAGTCATTCACCCTCTGTTGTTTGGAATCGGGGTATATTAGACTAAGCAAATGCATGCTTCCTCAACGAAGCAGGGCCAAAAGTGCCTGGCAACTTCTCAGGCCCCCAGGCACCCCTGCGCTCCCCGCACCCCCACCTTCAGTGCCGATGAGTCCCTGGTGCGTCTCTGCAGCTCACCGGGTCGGGGGTGGGTCGGGGTGCCTTGCCCTCACGCCCTATGTGTTTATTCACCCTGTGCTGTAGCTTTCACACTTTTATCGCCTCCTATGGTAAGAAATGCATTTTATTTTAATTCTATTTTGGCCCCTAAGTACGTAGAATTGACTTAGTCAAAATCTTTGGCTCAAGACCCACTCTCATCATTGATCTGTGTATTCACGGCCATTTACGCCTATGTAGCTGTCTACTTCATTATTTATCTTCTGATAAGCACCTATGAACCCACCACCTAGGGCGAAAAACTAGCATCTTGACAATAACCAGCATCTAACCACATAGTTCCTCCTAGGAACTCATTTTCCAGTTTCCCCCCAAAAGAGGAGATCACCACCCGAAATCCTGTGCCATGGTTCTCATTCTTTCCTTTTTCTGTAATTATAATAGAAAGTTCTGGAAAGTACTGTCAGCCCTCCATGTACTCATGTTCTGCATCCGAGGATTCAACCAAACATGGGTGGAAAACTTTCAGAAAAAAATTTTCCCAGAAAGTTCCAAAAAACCAAACTAGAATTTGCTGCATGCTGGCAACTATTTACATAGCATTTATATTAGGTATGATAAGTGATCTAGAGATGATTTAAAGTTTACTGGAGGATGTGCATAGGTTATATGCAAATATTACACCATTTTATATAAGGCACTTGAGCATCCTTGGATTTGGGTATTTGTGGGGGATCCTGGAACCAATCTCCCACAGATGCTGAGGAACAATTGTAAATATTTCTATTTTAGTTGCTTATAACATATATATAATCTTTGGGGATTTTTTTTCACTGACATATTGCTAAGTTTATCCATGTTATCTCGTGTTGCTGTACTTCATTCGTTTTTGACTGCTGTATGATGTTCCCCTGGGGGCTATCTCATGGCTCACTTATCCGTTCTCTCATTGGTGGGCCCTGGGATTGCTTCTGTGGTTTTTCTGGGGTGACCAGTGCTTCTATGAACAGTCTTATACCTGCCTTCTACTGTACTGCGGACCAGTTTCTCTTGGAAATATACCTAGGCGTGGAATTGCTGGGCATAGCTAGGTGAATATTCACCCTCAGAGAAAATGCCAAACTTTCCAGAGTCACTGTACCGATTTGCAATCCCATCAGCTATGTAGAAATTTTTAAATCCACTATTTGTATCGTCAGTCTCCTTTATTCTTCTTTTCTGAAAAGGTATAAAATGGTAACTCATGCTAGCCCTGATTCGCGTTTTCCTGATCACTGAGGATGCTGAACGTCTTTTCATGTGTTTCCTCCTGGGTGAAGCGCCTGCTCTCACTTCTCGCCCACGCTTCCGCTATGCTGTTTTGCTGCTGTGAATGGTGGGAGTTCATTGTGATTTTTGACACTAATCTTGTCAGGGCATATGAAAACCTGTTCCGCCAGTTTATAATTTGACTTTTCACTTTCTTTAAGCTGTCTTTCAATGAACCAAAGTTCTTAATTGTAATATAGTCCGATTTAGCAATCTTTTAGTCAGTGCTTTTTTGTGTTCTGTTTAACACAGAGGGGTGTCTGTATTAAAGCACCCCAACACCCCTTAAAGCTTGTTTTTGACGTTTAAGTTCTTTTAATCTATTGAGAGGTGATTTTGTGTGTGTGTGTGTGTGTGTGTGTGTGTGTGTGTGTATGTGTATGAATTAGAATCCAATTTTTCATATGGAGAATTTTTTTTCCAGTTTCCTCTTTCTCCCACTGCTCTGACATGCCCTGTCAAGTGTGGCTTTGGTTTTGAGCTTTCTGTTCTGTTCCGTATGCCGGTTTGTCTGTCCCTCCCCCAGTGCCACATTGTCTGGAAACTGCAGTTCCACAGCAAGTCCTGATCTCTGGAGGGGTCAGTCCTCCCTGCCTATTGTTCTTCAGACTTATCTTGGCTGTTCTTGGAGAAATACATTTTACATCGTGACCTACTCACATTCACAAATACATACAGAACCCCACAACAAATTCCAGGACACCCCTTACCTCAGTGTGCTCTGATTGTTTATATTCTATACTACTTCATTTTTAAGAATTCTGGGCATCACCCACTAAATCAATTTCATGGACAGCAATGCACAGTTTGAAAAATTTTGTTCCTCTAGCCATACTGGATGCCAGAATGGTACAGAAAGCCGAGGGGTGGCAGTGGGGGCCAGGGCAGGAGTGGAGTCAGGGTCTAGTTAGAAGGCTAGGTTGATCTCATGCTGTTCCTCATGCTGTTCCAGCTGCCTGATTTTGCACCCCTGCCCCACCCCAACACCAATGTGGCGGCGCCCAGGCCTGCTCTGCTCAGCAGCCCCTCAGGACCAACCCTTCCAAATCTGGCCTCTCCCGTGGCCCTTCCCTCGGGGCTTTGCCAGGGCTAATAGCAACCCTTACTGAACACCTACTGTGTGCTAGGAGCTGCGCCACATGTTTTGTTGCAAATTTAATCTCATTGAACCATAAAGTGACCTGCAAGGGAAGGGACTGTTATCCCCATTTTACGGATGAGAAAACTGATGCTAACAAGAATTGAATTGCACAGTTTAAATGGGTGGACTACTTGGCATGTGAATTATATCTCAGTACATTTGTTATATTAGAATAACTAAATATTTTGAAAATAAAATGGAGCACACACACAACAAAACCAATTGCCTGGGTTTATAATCACACTGAGAGGTCTGACGAGGGAAACGGGCTTTTCTGTCCTATCACAATCTGAAGGGAAACCGAGGCACCTGGAACTCTCTCTCTGTCCAGGAAGGGCCCACATTTCCCCCTATTGCCCAGAATGGTCCTGCCTCCAGCCTCCTGCATGTGATGAAGCCCTAGCTCTGGGAACAGCAGGAGCCCCTGGGGAGCTGCTGGTGGGCACGTGGGCCTGAGCAGCTGGGGCTGGTCGGCACCCCGCTCAGCCTTGGCCTCCACAGAGCCTGGACAGAAGGGGAGGCCCAGCGCTTACCTGTACGATCCACACAGGACGTATCTCCAGTCCGAGATGATGAACTTCTCCTGGATTTGGCCGGCGAACTTCCTGCCTGACTTGGCACAGTACACCTCTCCTTCTACGCTCCGGATGGAAATGTTCTGTTGGAAGGGAGGGAAGGTATCCCTCACTAATTCTGTATTTATAGATACATGGTAGACTTTAAACAAAGCAGAACACAAAAGAAAGGCAAGGGCCTGGTGCTTACAGAGCCCTTGGTCTGGGCTTGCCTGGGCCACAGAGGTCTGGCAAGCACAGCCTTGCCCTGTAAGTGGCTTTAGTGACATGAGTCCCTGACTCCAAGCCCGTCAGAGGGAAGGTCCAGGGCAGCCAGAAGGGGAGACTTTGTGGATACCTCAGTGGATCCTAGACTGTCCTAAGAAAAGGTGTGACCACAACCCAAATCATGGCCTGTTTGTCCTTTTCCTCCCCAGAAGCACCCGCTGCCCAGCCCTCAAGCCGAAACACTCAGAAGGCTGGAGAACAGAAAGGGCAGGTGGAACACTGCTGGGGTCCTGTGGATGCCCGCTGGCGGCTGGGCAGGCTCGGGGGAGGGGATATCCAGGCCTCCAGCAGCTCCTCCCAGCCTCTCCATAAGCTCCATCAGATGGTGGGAGGAGGGCCACATCCCCCTGTCCCTGGGTGTGACGGGTGTGGGCCACGAAGGCAAGGCCTGCACTGTGGACCTGTTTTGATGGCCTCCTGCTGAGGACTTGTGGTCCAGGTAACATCAAGCAGGCCCCAGGGTCAGAGGACCTGAGTCCTCTGGCACCAGGAGGTGCCTAGGGCCAGCTGCATCTTGTCTGCTCAGAGCGGAAGGGAAGGAGGGGAGAGGAGAGCAGGGTCTCCCAGGGGCTGACCTGCCTGAGCTAGAGGTGGGTCACCAGGGAACCACCCATCAGCTGTGCAGCTGTGTCTGCTCCAGGAAGCTGCCCTTGAATTAGCTGCCCCAAATTTGCCGTGACTAAATGAACCCTCATCTCTGGGTATCTCTTCTCCTTGCCAGAAGGCAGTGAGGAGTTTGGTGAAGTGAGAGGATCAGCCTCCTGTTGGGGTCGTGGGGCCCTAAACACGTACCACACAGGTCCTGGGTGTTGCTCTGCCCTGGAAGTGCGTCCTCTGGGTCTCCTCAGCTGAGAGGAGAAAAGGCAGAGGTTGGGCCCCTTTATGCTTCCCAGCCCCCAATCAATCTATGTGAGATCAGAGGGCTGGGAGTGGGGGCCATGAAAGTCCGATCCTAAAACATCCTGCAGAATCCTCGCACCCTCTCTCCCTGTCACTGCATCTTGGAGGCTGTGTCTTCCTAATGGTGCAGCTACAGGTTGAGGGAGGGCCGTCTGACCTGCACTGGACATTGTTTGAGCAAGAAATCATCATTTGTGATGTGAAGCCATTGGGATGGGGCACCTGTTACCACAGCAGAACCTGTTCTCTCCCAACATAGAGGACCTCTTGGACTATCGTAGGGCCCCTACCTTGAGGTGACTGTCAGAGATCTGGGCTTTGTCACACATCTCCTGGAAGAGTGTCACACCTCCCTGGTCCAGGAGCACACAGACGAACACCCTGCGCTTGTTAGCTGCCTCTAGAATGTCACAGAAGATCTCCACATCTGTGAACACATCCATCAGGATGGCCAGGACCTGGGCCAGAGCAGAGTCAGACACCAGAAGAGTCAGGGCCAGGTGTTAGCTGGTTTCAGCCAAAGTTCCTAAGTCCCAGTGGGCCTGGGAGGGCTGTTCCCATGTGGCCGTGCTGGGGAGGGGGACGGTCTCGCAGGGCACGACTCAGGAAAGGGCCAAGAGCTGCTAGGGCCCCTGCCTCCATCCTGAACCCACATCTCCAGCCCACGACACACCCTCTGGCCTCTCCGCCCACTGTTGGAGTGGAGAGTGCGGAGGAGAAAGGAGAGAAAAGCAGAAAGAGGAGGCAGAGAAGAGCAGAGGAGACCAAGGGGAGGTGGCCGGGCAGATTCTGGTGGCACATTATCCAGAGAAGAGGTGGTTTTCTGGGAATAGTGAAGTTTGGCTCCAGCTGTGGTGCTGCTGAGACTAGCTGAGTGCCTTCGGACACGTCACTTATGCTCTCTGGTCTCAGTTTCTTTCCCTATAACACTGCGCAATTAAAGGGCATTAGGTGTCATGCAAGGTGGGTCTGTGAGCCCAGACAATATAAATGAAACACGTGTGAAAGTAAAGTACATAGTTAAAATACGACTATGACCATATGCATGTCCATGAGCAAGTGTGAATAATGTTAGAACAACACTGTGCAGAAATGTTGTTTTAACCCAGGTTATGGATGAGGATTAAAATTAGTGCCCACACCACTCTAGGCATAAAGAAGAAACAGCAGGGTCCTTGTTAGGGCCAGTCAGACGGACCAGCACAGCAGAATGAGGTTGGCTGAGAAGAAGGAGGCACTTGCCGTGACACTTAGCTGAAGAAGGAAGTTGGCTTGGAGGCACCGCCTGGCAGCCTGGCCCTGGGAACCTGGGGCTTCAGTGTGAGAGAGGGGCCCAGCGAGGGGCTCCTGGCCTGTGGCGCCAACCCACAGGCAGGGGTCATCCTATGGGGACCTCAGATCCCGGCTGAGACTCCCTCATGACCTGCCAGGCAGATGTAAGCTCCTCATGGGCTGGACATCCTCCTGCCTTAGGAAGGGCAGTGGGTGGGAGGGGAGAAGGGACTCGGGCCCTGGTGAGGCCGCCAACCCTGTTGGGCTAGTTTGGGGGGCACTTAGCACCCCCTGCCCCACTTTGTGCTTCACTGCTACTCCCTCTTCCTCTCCTCTGTGCTGTTGCTCCTTTTCTTGAACTTGCATTTGGTGGATGAGTAATAACAGTGGCAACTATTTCTTGAACGTTTAATCTCAGCCATGTTTTGTCTCCTGTAACCTTCACAACACTGTTACCCTGGCTTCCCAGGTGAGGAGCAAAGGGGACAGAGGTCTTAAGTAACTTTCCTAACACTACATGGCTAGAATGTAGGGGAGATGCTCCAGACCCGAGCCTGGAGCCACGCTCCCACTCAGTCTACAGCAGGCCCAAGAGAGGGACTCTGCTGTCTGTATACAGTGGACACAGCCTGTCCCTCCTCTGCTGGTGGGTTAGGGATGGGCCAGGGAAGGACAGTCAAGCCCTGGGGGGTTGGGAGACCCCAGAGCAGAGCTCAAAGAGAATGTGGACAGAGAAAGAGAATGGGGCCCAGGTGGACCCTCCACCATCACCTGTCTGCTGACCACAGGGCAATGGGGCCAACCGCCCTTGAAGAGGCAGCTGTGGGAGGACCACTCCCCTCCCAGCCACATGCCCACACCTGTTTGTGTCGCCTCTGTCCTCACCTGATGCTCCCCTTCCCAATGGCCCGATCTGGAGTGGTGACATTTGCCAGACCCGAGCCCTGGGTATCCAGAGGCAGAGAGGGACCTACTCTAAGGAGCTCCTCGGGAGGGGAAGCAGGCCTGTCACAGATCCCAGGAGGATAGTGGGGGGCATGGAGCTTGTCCTTTGTTCAGCTGCTGCCAGGGCAGGGGCTCAGCCTGAAAAGGTGGTCCCTGACACCTAGGGGTGGGGGTATGGAGCTTCTTTGGACCCTTCTCACAGCTCCCCACCACCTCCTCAGCATGCCCCCCCCATCTTCCCCACCAGCCTCCCAGGGAGTGGATTAGAGTTTTCTTCTCTGCAGTGAATCTGCAGTGTGCTGTTTGTTGAAAGAAAGGGAGACGGTGCGGGGACCGAGCAGGGACAAGGGCCTTGCCTGCTAAAATTCTCCGACTTCTTGGTCTCAGGACCCCTTTACACTCTTAAAAAGTTACTGAGGCTTCCAGAGGGCTTTGGTTTGTGTGGATTAGAACTACTAGTACTCGTCGTATTAGAAACTTAAACTGAGAAAAATTTTAAATGTCTATTAGTTATTTAAGAATAACTAGTTTTTGTTACTTAAAAATATTAAATCCATCACATGTTAACATAAATAACAATTTTAAAGCAAAAAAAAAAAGATACTTTCCAAAACAACAACAAAATGTAGTGAGCAGCATGCCATTGTTTTACAGTTTTGCAAATCCCTGTGGTGTCTGGCTTAACAGGAGACAGCTGGTTCTCGCACCTGCTCCCGCAGCAATCTGTTGTGATGCGCTGTTTGGGAGGAAGTCTAGGAAGGTAATCTAGCTTCACACAGATAAGTGATCAGAAAGGGCAGGACATCACAGCCCCACTGGAAGGTCTCGGGACCCTCAGGGGCCCTCGACCATACTTGGAGGGTAGATGAATCCCGTTTCGTTTTCTGTATTTTATGATGCCCTGACATCCCAGGGCCAGGTGATTCCTACAGGTAACTAACTCCTGGTCTAGGAGCAGCTCTCAAACGCAAAGCAGGCAACCCAGAGCCTGTGTCCTAACTGCCTCCTTTATCTAAGGCTCCTGCCTCAAGACAGTACTCCCCCTGCATGCCCTAAATCACTCCAGTGCCAGGTACCACCTGTGGCCCAGAGCCTGCTGGAATTGTTCAAACCAGCCCATCCTAAACTGTTAACCTGGCCCTGCCTTACTTTTCCTGCAAAACCACAATAAAGCCTTTTGCTCATGTATCCCCGACTCCTCCTGCCTCCTGATGGCCCCTGGTGCTCCCTGTGTGGCCCTGTATGGTGTGCAGTGCCTCCTGCTTCTAGGGCACTGGGAGTAAAACCCCTTCCTTCAAGACAAGTCACCTCCACATCTGTCTGCACGTCTCCCTAGTCTCCCTGCCTCTGGGGCATCCAGCCCTCTCACACCTCTTGACCTTTGCATTTGATACTCCCTAGGCCTGGAATTCCTTTCCCTCCCCTCTCTGCCCGGCAAACTCTTACTCAGCCTTTGAGACTCAGAAGCCACCTCTTCTGTGAAGCCTGCTTTAGTCACCTTCCAGGCACCAGGGGTTGCTCAAGCCCAGGGCCGCCACCCACCAGTGTCATCTCCTCTCCCCGCCTCTCCCCTCAGGGCAGGCAGCCTGAGGGAGGGAGGGACGGCTCTTGTTTGC
The DNA here is from genome assembly GCF_009834535.1 of Camelus ferus. NCBI lineage: Eukaryota > Metazoa > Chordata > Mammalia > Artiodactyla > Camelidae > Camelus > Camelus ferus. The sequence continues at coordinate 13,735,248 of NC_045720.1, forward strand.
TCCACCATCCTGGGTGCAGGGCCTGGCCAGTGAATTAGGCTTTGTGGAGTAAAGGAATGAGCAGGAAGGGAAAGAGGGAGCACTCCTGCTCCTTAGGGAGTGGAAACGGCTCTGGGAAACACTTAGCAGGCTGGCTCTGTCTGTTCCCCTCTCTTCTCTCCGGGTAGGGGCGGCGGGCATTGAAGCCATTGGAGAGGGAGACACAAACCCTTTTCCCCTTCTCAACACCTCTCTGTGGACACAGCCTACTTCCATGGACAGTCTGTGGCTGGGGGTCCAGCCCTCTGGCATCTCCATGAGAACAGGTCACTGATCACTTCTGTGTGTGTGTTGTGTGTGTTGTGTGTGTTGTGTGTGTGTGTATGTGTGTGTGTTTCGTATGGAGTGATATCACAAACTGCTTGCAGGGGACTGACGGGTAACAAAATGGGTGAAACTCATCTGGGCCTGGGACAAGAGGACTGCGGCAAAGGGACCCACCCAAAGAAGTGGAAACAGCTCAGTGCCGACAGAGCCAGCTCTTCCTACCTGCTAAGAGGAGCTGGAAATTCTTACTTGTAGGTAAAATCTTCTGATTTTCAAGTGTCATCCTAAAATCATATTGTGTTGATAAGAGAGAGACAGGAGCAGGCCTCAGGGCCACCGAGGGGAAGAGAGGGAAGCAAGCCTTGCTGGTGGCAGTGGGGCAGGAGAGGGACTCAGCCAGGGGACGGTGGTTCACAAGCCCTAACCTGGCTTCCCTCCAGGGAGTCCCACTCACCCTTCGGGCTGCAGCTGCAGTTGAGAATTTCCCCATCACCACTGGTGCCCGCCCCGCAGGAGGGCACGGACCTCAGCAGAGAGAGACCAGAGGTAGCGTGTTTAGGAACAGACCCTTGGAACTGGAAGGGTCCTTAGTCCTGCGTGGAATCTGGGGCCCGGGGAGGTCAAGGGACTTGCCCTGGGTCATGCAGCCCACCCCAGGTGCCCCAGGTAGGGTGGGAACTCCTGGCCACCTGCCTGGGCCCGTCTGTCAACTCCTAACCCCTCCCTGTCAGGGAAACGTGAAACACTGCTCTGAAGCAGCCCAGCGACATGAAAAGCCCATGCTCCACCCCTTGTTACCTTCTATTTTATTTTCCAGAACTCTGCTCCCTCCCACCTGCTCCGAGCACAGCCTCCCCACCTGTGGCGGCTTCTTCAGGAGCCATAAGATTTCACACAGTACTGGACTTGAGAGGGGATTCCGTCATGAGAGTGGGATCTTAGCAGAAAATAAGCTTAAATATCGGTTTGTTCTTTTTTGAGCTCTTTTAAATGTAACAAAATAGATAATTTTAGTGATGAGAGAGACTCTTTAGATGGCAAATTTCTTTCCTAACCCCCGCCCTGCTGCAGCTTTGGGACTGGGGAGGGACACCCATATCCCTGAGCCGAATAGTCATTTTGTGCATCTGGGGTGGAGCGATCTGGGGTCCCTGCTCCACTCCCCAGGTGATGGCAGGCAGCACTTACGACCTTGCAATTCCAGGAGCATCCGGAGGACTCCTGACCAAGTACCAGTCTTGTGCTGGATACTCCTGACCAAGTACCAGTCTTGTGCTGGAAACTTCTGACCAAGTACTAGTCTTGTGCTGGAAACTCTGCTCTGGACCTGAAGGATTGTTCTTCTTCTAAAGTCACTTATTACAATGTAAACACTCTGGGGAGGGCTCCTCTGCTTCTGCCTGATCATGGCTGGATTCTGGTGCAGAACAGTCATTTGTAGGCCAATAGGTCTAAGCCCAGTCTGGGAGGAAAAGGGACAAGTTTACGTCCAGGAGGAGTAGCCCCTACATTTAGAAGCATCAAAGTGAGGTGCTTCGCCTAGCCTCGGGAACCCAAGAAAGGCTTCCTGAGAATGGGACATCGGTGCTGGGTTCTGACAAGGAGTAGGTAATAGGGGAAAAGCAATGGGGGTGATGGGGTCCCAGGCAAAGGGTACAGCATGTGCAAAGGCCTCAAGACAGAGCCTGGTGGGTTTAAGAATATGTAGGTCCCCCAGGATTGAGTGGCAGGAGGTGGGAGAGGAGCTGGAGAGGTTGTGAGCCCTCCTACAGAATCTTCTCTTCCCACTGGAGGCAAGTGGGAGCCACTGAAGGCTCTAAGCAGGGAAGGAACCAAGTTAGATTTGAAGTATAGAAAAGGCGTCTATAGCAGCTTGGAGACTAGGGGGTTGGGGATCCAGATGGAAGAGGAGGGTCAGACGGGAAGCTATTGCAGGAGTTCCAGTGGTGGGTGGCGGTGACCTGGACCCAGATTGTGACAAGTGGGATCAGGAAGTCAGTGATCTAGGGCAAGACAGAGGGTAACACCCCTGGTTCCATCCTAATCTCAGTCCCCTGGACTCCGTCCCTTAGAGCAGGACGCAGCCCTCTCTCCTCTCCTCCACCAGCCCCGTTCCTGCCCACCTGCCTGTGGCCGGGAGACCCAGGCTCCACCCTCGCTACCTGGCTGGTCCGGGTGATGCAGCGGCGGATGAGGTCTCTGATGTTGTTGTGCTTGTCTGTCTGGAAGTACACGGTGGCGCTGGACTTTTCCTTCAGGTAGGGCTTCTCAGCTGAGGCCCAGGTGTGCAGCAGGGTCTGCTCGCTGCCCTCCGAGGCCACGGGGAAATAGGTACCTGACTGCAGGGAGCAGGAGTCTAGTCCCTTGGAGCCTGCCTCGGCCCCTCCCAGGGGCTCCGGGGCACAGGGGGGCTCCTTAGTCTGGGCCTGGATGTACTGGGCCTCCACCGAGGACAAGAAGTCCACCTCCCCTTCCTGGCTGAGCGCCTGCCAGTAGGCCTCGGGACCCCCATCCAAGAGGGCATCTGTGGCCAGCCGGGCACTCTCATTGTCGTTGAAGTCAGCCCTGGCCGGCTGGACCCACTGGCTCTTGACATCTTCCAGGCGTTTCCGGATCTTGCCCAGGTGCCTTGCCTGGCTCATGCTGCGCCGTCCCTGAGTCGTGGGGGAGTGGCGGGTACCTGAGCTCTTCCCGATGTCAGGGGCAAGCAGGCCACACCGCACAGGAGGAGCAGGGCTCCTGGCACTTCTGGAAAGCACTCGCTCTTAGAACCAGTGTGCAGCCAGCGGCCAGGAGTGCCTGCTCAGAGGAAGTGACTTACCACTGTCCCGAGCAATGCTTCACAGGGATCCACAGCCAGGGGTTGGCTTATCTCTGAGCGACACCCGCCCTGCCCGCAGGCCAGGAGGGCTGGCTCAGTCACGCCTGGGCACACTCAGCCCTGAGAGATTTCCTCTCCTCCCAGCAGCCGGGGAAGCCCAGGTGAGCTGGCTTTCCAGCCTGAGGTGCAATTCTCCCGAGACCCTCAGCCTTATTTACAAGGCAGGTGGGCTCTCCCAGCACCATCCCCTGTGTGCTCCTCAGTTCAGAGGCTGATTGGTTCAAAGACAAGCATTTCCCTGTCGGGCCTCTGAGATAGGCCATCCATCCTGTCCCTGTGTGAGGAGAGAGAGCTGGATTTCTGCCAGGCAGAACTGTTGATCAGGTGTTCCCTCTTCTCTTGGTAACACCTCCAGTTCCCAGCCTTCCCTGTCCTCTGGAAAAGCCTTCTGTCCCACCTCTCTCCTGTCTTGTGCTTGTCACGGTCATGCTTGAACAGAGCCCCCACGGAGGTTCCAGTGCAGGGGCCAGCACTGATCTGTTGGAAGCAGCTGCTTTGGAATACTGTCTTGAGAAGAATCTGCGATATGTCAGGGCCCGTGGATAGATGGATGGGATCAGTCTGTCTCGGTGTTGGAGGGGCAGGTGGCCGCAGGCATGTTTGAAGTATGCAAACTGCCAGAACAGAGCAGGGGGCCGTTCCATGTCAATGAAATGCAATCTAGAGTCCAGACTGTCTTTATTTGGGCTCTTCCAGAAACAGACTGCGAGACTAGGATTTGAGTACACGTGGCTAATTGGGAGGTGACCCCAAGAAGCACTGGAAGGGGAGCAGAGGAGTGAGACAGGAACGGAGGGAGCCTCGTAGGGTGTGTTAAGGAGCAGGTCACCTTTGTGGACATCCAGGGCTTATGGACATCAGTGGGGACATCTGGGGTCCAGTCCTACTGGACCTCTAGGAGCTGGTACAGAATACATCTCAGTTTTCCTACCCAAAGAATGAGAGAGCTGCGGAATTTATCTACCAGCCTCATTGATCTTTGGTGCAGGGCTGCCCCGTTAAATCCCCAGCCCTGCCGGCCTGCCCTGTGGGCTCACCAAGCACTGCCCTGAAACCTCAGAAAGCCCTCCGGCTGAACATCACAGGCACGCCCAGGAGGAGACTGTTGGAGCAGTGGGTGTGCATAAGGTAAAAGAAGGGCCCCGACAATCTGCGATGAGAGCGATGCCAGGACACCAGGATTGTGTGGTCTTTGAACAGCTGGCACGTGGTAAGAGCCAAGTGTCTCTCTGGGCCATATCTTTCTACTCTTTGGAGGAAAATACTATAAGCATCAGTAACCGCACTGAAATGTGGCTCAGAAGGCTCTGTCCAGGAGTGGAGCTGTGTTTTTAAAAGCACAGTCCAAGGAAGAGAAAAGGGATTTAAAAGGAATTTCTTCTCTTTTGTAGGATATTGAAGGAATCTGATTCATGACCTTGCGCTGCTGTCGCCTTATTCCATTTCATCACCTCCTCACAGTCCCAGGAACCTTGTTGAGGAAAAACCTAATACACTCTCCTTCCCTGGTGCCCCTGGCTCCATGCCCTCTCCCTTCTGCCAGCTGCTTCTTATGCAGATTGACTTAACCTCTTTCCCACACTCTCCACCCTTCCCTCCTCGCCATCTCCTCTGTGTCCTCCTCAACGCCTTCTCCAATCTGTGTCGCCGAATCCAGTCTCCTGTCTGAGGAGGAGGTAATAATCCAGGCGATTTGTTCTGGTTCACTCCAGGGCTCAAAAGCTGTCGGTGGCTCTCAGTTGCCTGTCACGTTAAGTACCAAGTCCTGAGCCCCTGCCCGTTTGTGATGGGTGTGAACGTTGCAGCCTGACCCTCCTACACTTGGCCAGCACTGCGTGCTCCCTGCATGCTGGCTAGCTGTGCTAAGGGACACAAGGATGACTAGACCTTGTGTCACAGATGAGGAAAGCAAGCTTCAGAGAAGCTGAGTAACCTGCCCGAGATGACACAGCTAGTAAGTGGCAGAGCCCCGCACGGTCACACCAAAGCCCAAAGCCCATGCGCTTTCCACTGAGCCGAGCTTCACTCTCCCTCCCCTGCCCCTGTGCCTTTCCACTCTCTGAACAATCCAAGCAGGTGGGATGGTTCCAGAATGTGTGTAAGGGAGAAGGAAAGTGGGTGGGTGTTCTGGGGCTCTCCCTTCACCTGGGCCTAATTCTCTTTGTTAGGTGAATAAATGATGGTGGGTCCCCCTGAGACAGAGTCAGGCCTCCATGGCCTGTGGGGACCGTGTTCACCTGTCCATTGCACAGGCAGCTCTCATTTTTTAGCTATAGATCAGTGACAGAGTATGTACCTAGCATGCACAAGGTTCCGGGTTCAATTCCCAGTACCTCCATTAAAAAAAAATTAATTAATTAAAATACCAAATTACCTCCCCCCAAAAGACAAAAATTAAACAAAAAATCTTTGAGTGGAATTTTCCCCTCTAAAGCTGCTGTAGGAAAAAGAGCCCTTCTTCTCCTGTCCCCAGCTCCCTGCCCTCACACAGACCCCAGAGATTCTATCAATCCTTTAGAACAGCCTGCAAATACACTCTATGTGTGTCGTCACATCTCCTGTTAGCAGATGAGTGGTGACGGAGTTTCCTGAGAATCCCATTTATCTAGGGCAATGGTTCTCCACTCTGGAGATATTTTTGGTTGTCACAACTCAGAAGAATAGGGTGGTATGTGTGATGCACGAGATCCTAGGTTCAATCCCCAGTACCTCCTCTAAAAATAAAATAAATTAACAAACCTAATTAATCAAAGACATATAACCTGAATTTTGACTGTTTTTTAAAAATTGTTTTTTAGGTGATCCCACACAGAGGAAGCCATCAGGCAAATCCAGACTATGAGACATTCCATGAGACAGGTAAGGGAGACGGAGGGAGAGGATGTCCCCAGGGGGCCCGGGAGGGAGGGGACAATCCCATTATAAATGCCCTGCAGCAGGTCACAGCCCTGCCACGTTTCTGTAAAGGCACAGAGAGGTTACGTAAATCCTTCAAGGGCCCAGTGGCTGAGCCTGGATTGAGTTTGTCTCCAAAGACCTTACTCCTATCTGCACCCATGTTCTGTACTTGCTGGTTTAAGTGAAAAATCTCCTCCTTCAGACTGTGAGCAATTTGGGGTGGGGGCTAGGGGACAGGCAAGGCCGACTAGCTTCCTGGCCCCCCCAGCACCTATCCCACCTTGGGGCTGCCACATAGCAGCCATTCAGTCGATGTTTGTTAGGTGAAGAAATGGCTCAGAGCTCCTGGGGCAGAGGCCAGCTTGCACCGGCAGAAGGTCCCCAGGTAGGATTCCAGAGCTCGTCTGTGGGGTGACCAGGGGCTGAGAGCCTGGGCTGTGGGCCCTGGAGAAACGGGGTACCTGTTTGACCTCAAGGAGCAGCTGTCACCCCGTCCCTGCCACATCCCCATCAAGGCCTGCAGCAGCATGAAAATTGTACAGTCTCATTACCCAGTGACCCAAGAAGTGCAATTAAGTTGAAAACTAGTTGGCATATAATTAGACGGGTAAATAGCTCCCTGTCAACACCAATCAATCCATTCTGCATGTAATCAGCTCAGCGCAGGCAGGCAAGGGGCTGGCACCGCTGCTGCCTCTGCTGGTCAGTGAGGGCGGAGGGTGGGAGCAGAAATGGGCCAGGTGTCCAGCCAGGCACCCTGAACCCCACCCACCCACCCCAGGTCCTTCCACAACTGCTTTTCAGGGGAAAAGCCCCGCTGGGCCCGTTCTCAGTCAGTCCACCCTCAGCACCCAGCAAAGCCACAGCTGAATTCTCTGGGGCTCAAGGCTGCAAAGTCCCTTTGCTCTCTCCAGTTTCCTACTTTTGAGTTCCCAGTCCTCTGCTCAAGATTTGGGATATGCATAAAAAACATGGCAGTTCCCTTTTTCTGGCTGGTAAATTTGTGGAAGTGTTTAAAAAAATTAAGGTATAACTTAGATGTAGTAATTTACCCTTGTTACTGTACAGCTGTATGAGTTTTGAGGAATGTATGAAATTGTGTAACTGCAACCAAGCAGGGCCCTATGGGGCCTTCCTACGACAGACCCCCACCCCATGTCTTCTGCCTGCCTCTTACTTGTAAAAAAATCTAAGCTTCCTAGGCCTTCCTCGAGTTCCAAAGAATAAATTTAATCAGGGAAGTGAGAAAACACAGAAGCAAAGGAAAACAACCAAGCAAGACAAAAGAGTAACTGTTTAGCCATTAAAAAAAGTCAAGGACCTTTAGCTCCTCCTCAAGGGCTACAGATAATATTCTGAGCCATGTCCTTTTATAAGAAACTGCCAAACAATTTCCTAAAGTCCGGTACCATCTTGTGTGCCAATCAGACATGTAGGCGACTTCCGGTAGCTCTGCATCTTAGTCAGTGCATAGACTTCACAAAATGACAGATCCACTGCTGGTGGCAGCGGGGCCAGCCACAGAATTTGTGGGGCCCAATGCAAAATGAAAAACTGAGGCCCCTTGTTTAAAACAAAAGGAAAAAGTGTGATGAATGGTACAAAAACAGAAAACTTTTTCCTTTCTTCTGTAGTCTTTCTCTCATCTTCTCATGGTGTTTTTTTAATTTGCTATTTAATGTTTTTAAGTTAAAAAAATCAAAATGTAATATTATTAACATGACCTTTATCATTCATCTTTATTATTGTACAATGCCATTTTAAATGCAAATAGGAGAGATTTAATTTGTGTGCAAAATAATTGAAATTACACAGTCTCTATTTCATTTGTACACATGTGTGTGTTTTGTTCTTACCAGAAAGTGGAAGAGCTTCAGGTTGCCAAGTGGTCAAAACCTGGCCAAGGGGGCCGTTGTGCTGGCGGGGGGAATCAGAAGGACCCTCCCTCCAGGCTGGGCTGGGAAACTCTTCTGTCTCTTTTCTTTTGAAAATAACTCTTTGGGCTTTGCCTTTTGTTTTGTAATATTAAACATTCATTATAAAAATTTGGGGAAAACAAACAAAAATTTAAAAAAGGAGTTAAAATGAAAGAAAAAAAATCAAACATCTTCCACAGCCACACCACTAGACAGCAGAACATTTAATTTTAATTGGCAGCTGCGCAGATTAGATCCCTCAGAACCCTCTGTAACCTCCCTCTTGCATGCTTTCCCATGGCATCTGGGAAGCTCAGAACTCCTTTTCCCAGGCCTCTGCATGGGACCCAGGCTCTGACAGGCAGGAGCATCCCCACAAGACTTGGAAGGCACTGTGAGCACCCTGGGCAGGCCCCCCTCAGGGAGCTGGTTCTTCTGCAGCAGCAGTGCGGGCCAACATGAACGCTGAACCACGGAATCGGTGGTGGAGAGCCGCGGCAGCAGGAAGGCTTCCGCTGGAACACACGGGCATCTTCCTGGCTGGTTGTTCGTGCCTCTGTGGCATCCAAGTGTGGTTCCCTGAACCTCCTGGAAATTGTAGTAATTGAATACTCTGCAACAAGTTGAACTGAATACTCTGCATCAAATCCCTTTCCACATAAACAGCTAGAGTGGATTCTGCCGTCTGCAATGAACAACTCGACCTCTGGGTCTCAGCTTAACTCTCATTGCCTCCTTCATAGTACTGAGCTCAGTGTGGAATTGCCTTGTTCATGTGTCTGTTTCCCTACTTAGAGTCTCTTAATGAGGAGGAACCAATTCTGCCTTGTTCACTACCTTGATCCCAGTGGCTATCCCACGGTAGCACTTGGTAGATACCTGTTGTGTGAAATAAATGGTCACCTCCAGCACCCCCTACCCCAGGGGAGAGCAGAGACACCAGCCTCAGCTGCTTCTGTGGCCCAGGCGGGTTGTATTGCCTCTACCTGGACACCTGCACCCTCCACCCCCACCCCCACTGGCTGATTGCCTCTTTTTGCAGAGAAACGCATTGTTCTCGAAGATTCCCCCTTGCACACCTCTTTGGCTCTAGTGACTTAAAAAGATTGTAAGGATTAATCAGCTCACTGGCCAACTCCCTGCTTCCCTTCAATGAGCAAAGACTTGCTTTGTGGGGTGTGTGTCTGTGTGTGATAGTTGGGGACAGATTTCTGAATAGAATAAGACCCAAAGACTCAGGAGAGCAAATATTATAGCATGTGCAACGTGCTGAAGGTGGCCTGGACCTACCAGTAAATGCCTCTTTGGAATCAGACTTTCTCCCTTTGGCCATCAGACTGTCATCAACTAAATTAGCTGAAATCTCTAAGCTTTAAATTATGGGCCAGATAATGCAACTTTGCCACAATGTAGTTGTGCAATTTCAGACACAAACACTATGTTTGAAATACAGGTGCGGGAAGAGATTTTAGTGATATGATTTGAAAGGATTCCTGTGTAAGCCGCCTAGCCCCTGAATGCTTGGCTGCTTCTCGTAGGAACCATGACGCCCATCAGCTCTGTGATGAAGGGGACCTCATGGCTCCACGCCCCAGCACTGCCCGGGACACCAGGACACACACTGTGACCTCTGCCATTGCCATTACACCTGTTGGAACTGCGGGCAAAAATCACTGCCGTGTTCCAGGTCTGAACCTGGGCAGGCTGCCCCAGGGCTGCCAGGACCACACCTACCATCTCCTGTCTCACCTGTCAGGAGGGGGTGGAGTGGGAGGGTCTTGAGAGGTGAGTGTGGTAACCCTTTCCTCTCCTCTGGTGAGGGGACCTCACTGTCCTCCCACCCCATAAGTGGAGCAAGTGCCAGGAGCCTGAATGTGTTTCTGGCCAGTTCGTGGAAAGGCTCACTTGGTTACTGAAATCAGAGCCTGCACATCTTTGGAACTAGGAACTAGGTCTCCAATCAGACTGCGATTTGGGGATCTAGAAATGAACCAAATGCAGTGCCTGCCCTCAAGGAAAGACTAGCATGTACAGGAGAAGGTGAGAAGCCTCTTCTGTCATCATTAAATGCTCATGGGTCCACCGTGGGCTCTGCACAGCCTGTGGCATGACCCCTGCTGTGGTGGGGCCCAGAGTCCAGTGGGAAAGATGGCACATGAGGAGCCATGATGTTGAACTGGGATGAGTGTTCGGGTCAGGGGAGCAAGAGCCATGGGAATACAGAGCGTGGAGGCTGACCTGGCCCGGGCATCAGGCCTCTCTGTGGTCACAACAGGTGGGAGGAATTAGCCGGGGCAGGCGGCAGGAGGAAGGGGGTCCCCAGGAGTGTAGAGGTTGAGTTATGTGCTAGGGGTGGTGGTGAGGAGTGGGGAGAGTTAGGGTGGGGGTGGGAGGGCGCAGGAGCACTTTGGCCTTTGTCTCATGGACGGTGGGAGCTACAGAAGCTGTTGAGCAGGACACAGATGAGGCCAGACAAGTGTTTGTAAGGGCTGCCTCTGGCCCAGTGTGGAGAAGAGCACAGCCCTCCAGGCACATCCGGGCTGGCAGGGGCGAGGCCTCCCTCCTTCTGGGTGCTCTGTCAGCACGGCTCAGAGCTATGACTCTTGGACGCTTCCAGCAACATGCTGACTCACACAGTGCTGTCCGCTCGTCCAGTCAAAGGTGGAGCTGGGAGGACCATGGCCTTGCGCTGCCCCAGACACGTGACACAGATGTGCTGGCTGGTCTCCGCAGGGCACATCCGAGGAAAACCTCCTCCTCCCACCTTACGCTTGGCCTCCCTTGGCCTCCCTGGACTTGCCCAGCTGCTGTGCCCTGGCTTCTGGCTTGTCACAGCCAGAATAATGAGATGAGACACATGGGGCCACAGCCAAGTCCTACCGTGTTACCAAGTCCTGGTTGGGAAAGGTCCAGGTCTGGGAAACCTCCACCTCCTCTCAAAGCATCATGGGAGAATCCGCACCCCAAATGCAACCCTTCTCTGCAGCCTCCTTCCTTCCCCAGTAAACTTACCCTCACCCAGCCTCATGATTCCCTCTATATTCTTCATTTTTATTTATTTACTTTTTTAAGCAGAGAGAACTGGAAAGGAGGTGAGAGTCACAGTGAGCATGGATTCTGGAACCCACTCACCCCGACTTCCCTTCCACTGGACCAGTGACGGCAGAGGAATGTACAAAGACCGTGGTCAGGTCAGATGCTGCCCGCAGTCTGGTTGTGATCCCTGCCAGACAGTTGGAGACCATGACCTATGGGTGGGATGGAAGGGCAGGGAGCGGTCAGGTGTAAAAAGAAAAGCTATTAACAGCTGGAACTGCCCCAGCACTGGCAAACCCCGGAGTTTCTGGTCTTCACCCTCAGGTACATGGAAAATTCCTCATGTGCTTCCAAAGAGGTGAAACAGCAAACCCACCTGAATCCAGGACAGAACGTGATTTTTGGCTGCCCATAAGCTCCTCAGACTTCCGTTGTTAAGCCTGTACAAGAATGTTCGCTACAGTATTTGTTACTAATTGAGAAGAATTAGATGTTATAGAATTCGAAGTCCTCGTCTCAGCTCAGGCTGCCAGAACAAAGTACCACAAGTGAGGGGCTTAAACCACAGAAATTTGTTCAGGGTTCTGGAGATGGGAAGTCTGAGATTAAGGCGTTGGAAGGGTTGGTTTCTTCCAGTGCCCCTCTCCTTGGCTTGCAGTTGGCTGTCTTCCTTCCACATCTTTACATGGTCTTCCCTCTGGGCATGCCTGCACCTTAAAATAATCTGCTGTTCTCAGAGATAGTCCACTGCAGTTACAGAGAACAAGGAAGATCTCTAAGTACTGGCAGGGAAAGAGTTCCTGGTTTATTGTTAAGTGGAAAAAAGAAAGTCACAGGACAGTATGATACTGATATTAGTTGTATTGTGATATCATAGGATTGGGGCAAAGGTAAGATGAAGAGGACTTACGTATGTAAGTTTCTATGTGCAGCAGATTAGATTATTCTCAATTCTTCTAATTATTCTTTTCTTTAACTTATATTTTTCTATTTTGTGGGGGCAGGTATTTAGGGTTACTTATTTGTTTTTTAATGGAGGTACTAGGGATTGAACCCAGGACCTCATGCATACTAGATATGCACTCTACCACTGAGCTATGCACTCTACCGCTGAACTATACCCTCCCCACCTATTGTTCTTATTTCTTCATTCCCTCCCCTGCCCTGGTTTTGTAGCTTCTCCCCTGTGGGCTGAGGATATATCCCTGGCCCATGGATATTGATTTTGGCCAGGTGACTTGGTCTGGCCAATGGAATTTGGATGCATGTACCCAGAGCAGAGGCCTTAAATGTGCTTGCTTGGCATAGCTTGGTCTCTCAGGCTTCTGTGACCCTCAATGAGAAGAAGGCACCCTGGAAAATGGCTGGTCCAGGAGACCATGACGATGTGACAAGCAGACCTGAACCCAGCCATAGCCTGGAGCTAGCCCAGCTCACCCTCATACCTGTGAGCAAGAAAAATACATGCTTACCTGGAAAACATTATGTTGAGTGAAGTAAGCCAGACCCAAAAGGACAAATGTTATATGATTCCACATATATGAAATACCTAGAACAGGCAAATTCATGGAGAGAAAGTAGATTAGGAGCTACCAGGGGAGCAGAATGAAAGGAGAGAGGGGAATGAGTGGTTATTACTTAATGAATATAGAATTTCTGCTTGAAGGGGATGAAAAGGTTTTGAAAACAGATAGTTATGATAGATGCACAACATCAGTGAATGTACTTAATATCACTAAATTGGACACTTAAAATGATAAATTTTGTGCCATATGTATATATATCTTACCACAATTTTTAAAAACAATAATGTAATATACCAAAAACCATTGAATTGTACATTTTAAACAGGTAAATTGTGTGGTGGGTTAAGTACATTTCAATAAATCTATTAAAAAAAAAACACATGTTGTTTAAGCCATTAAGTTTTGGGTAATTTGTTAAGCAGCAATGACTGACTGATACAGTATGTATACATGTATTTTATAATGAGCACATATTATTTGGGTAATAAAAATGTGCAAAAACAGAATTTATTTGGTTTCCCTTAAACAGGCCCTTTTTCTTGTTTTCCTGCCTGGTCCCACAGCAGCAGGACATTTCTGGACATTGCTCATCTGAATTTGGAGTGATACTTCACTTCTCTCTTTATCCTTAGAAGTAAATCAGGCTCAAGTTCTGGCTGTTCCTGTAGAAAGTGCTCCATTCGGCTCCTTCTCTGTAGTCTCTGCAGCATCTTTGGGAACATGTTTTCATCTCCCTGGGCCTGGATTCTTTCCTGGCTTCCCAGGTGGTCTCCCTGCCTGGGTCTCTCCAAGCCATGGAGGAAGAATAATTTGCAACATGCTTCCAGTAAATTACTCTGCTCATCCAGCCCTGAGCCCGCCTCTCACACACACACACACACACACACACTTTTCATCTGTAAAATAGGCTTACAACGGCCGCTACTGACTGTCAGACCAAATCTAAGCCCCATCAAATGTCATCTGGACATGAACCCCAGAGGTACAATGTGATGATGTCCTAAAATTGATCAGCTGGAGGAAGAGCTGCTCTGGGCAGTCAAGTCACTGCCCCCTTCCCATCTCCCCTTTATCTCTGCTCTTTCTCCCCCTTTTGGTGAGAAAACCTCCAGTGCTGCAAATAAAGGGAATGTTTGATTCAAAACATTGGTTTAGAAGTTGAGAGCATGAGAGACTCTAATGACTAATTACTGTGGCTTCAAATTCAAAACTGAAAGAGGACCAAACCAAGCTGATGGATGGATGGGAGGTGACTGTTGAGGATATAACATGAAATTGTTTAAGGAATTGAGTTTTAGTGCTGAAACAAAACTCTTTCCACCCTTTTTTACTTCTTCGTGTGAGCAGTTTCTCAACACTTAACATCTGTAAATATGAAAAACAGAAACAGAATTAATGCTGAATCCCACTTCATTCTAGCAAAAAGGGAACAGCCAGCCTACGCAGACATAAATTAAGTGGGATTAAAAAGTCGCATCCATCTCATACATATTTGTTTCAGATTTTCCACTTTTCCATTTAATAATTATTCTTCAAATCCATAAATATATTTATGATTTTTGATTCACTGTGTACTAACAAAAATAATATGTCAATTTAGAAGAAAAATATGACAGAGCCTTATGGTCACAGGAAACAAAATATTTTCAATTTGTGCACATATTCTTGCTGCTGAGAGGCATGCTAGGGTGATCAACAGCAGACATAAAACATAAACTCTGTAGTATATGAAGATACAATTCTCTGTGGGGGGTGGCGAGTAGAGTGGAAATATGACTTCAGGGGCGAAAATAAATGTAAACTTAAATGCTAAGAGTTTATTCATGTCTATTTAAAGTAGATTATGGTTTGTATGAAATCCGTAAGATATTTCGATTTCATTGGATGCCTGTTTAAAAAGTCATACACGCAATTTTATTTTTAGAAAATCAGCATATACAATTTACTGGAAATTACACCCTTTGTAACTGAATTGACAATGAGAAAGCTGAGACATCCATTTAATGTTAATCAAAGAGGTTCAAAATTACTTTAGGAGTTGCACGTGAGGAAACAGTTCTGGAAACTGCTTCTGGGGGCGGGGCAAGTGCTGGTGAGAGGCCCCGCGATGTTGCTCCACTCGGGATGGAATCCTGCCTCCCTGGGCTGCAAGCGGTTGGAACTTGGGCAGGTGGCCTTAGCTCTTCGGATTCGAGTTTGAGCTTCTGTACGTGCAGGGCAATAGTAATAATGACCCCTTCAGGTTGTTCTGGGAGTAAATGAGCCGCCCCTGGGATAGCGTGTAGCCGGGAGGAAGGAGCCTCCATTTACCGAAGTGAGTGGGGCAGGTGTGGAAGCGAGAAGCAATCCTTGGAAGGCAATGGGTATCAGGTTTCTTCGATTAAGTGACCTTTGACCTGGCTGAAGAAGGGCGCGGAGGAGATCCCGGCACAGAGAAGGGGTCTGGCGGTGGGAAAGCCACTTCAGGCGGAGGGAACAGCGCGTGCTAAGGCCTGAAGTAGGTAAGTTCCACGCAACCTTCGAGGTCTGGGGTCCAGGGAAACTTCCCAATCCTCAGCTCCTCCTAAGGAGACAGGGGACTCTAGGGAGCCCACCCCTCGTCTCGGGAGGTAGCCTCACCTGCCCGGGAGCTCTCAGTCCTTCCCCGGCTGGGCGAAGCTGTCCTCCTCCCCGCGCCCCCTTCCCCCGGGGTCCCCCCTCCCCAGGGTTCTCTCCCCCTCCTCCCAGGAATTCTGGTGCCTGCTCTTAAGATAGTATTTTTCCTACTTCCTTACACTCATGTTGCCACTTTCCCCCTTAACATCCCCCAATTCTGGGTGATTTAAAAAATTCTCCTCCAACACTTTATAATGAGAACATTTCAGATAAACTAGAAACGTTGAAAGAATTGTACAGTGAATATTGGTGTCCCCATCACCTAGATCCACATTAACGCCATAGTGTACTCGCAGTCTCCCAGAAACTCTCCACTTCTCGTCCTTAGTTTGTTCGTTGGTCCATCAAACCCGCTTATCTTTTGAAACGCTTCAAGCTTGCAATCGTCAGTACACTCCTCCAAAGCCCTTCCACTTGCTTGTTGGTGGCTGGAGTTAATGGGTTTATGGGTTGTTTTTTTTTAATTAAAAATTTTTTTAATTGGAGTTATAATCGATTTACAGTGTTAGTTTCTGATGAACAGCATAGTGATTCAGTTACATACATATATATTCCTTTTCATGTTCTTTTTCATTATAGGTTATTATAAGATATTGAATATAGTTCCCTGTGATATACAGTAGGACCTTGTTGTTTACTTGTTTTATATATATTAGTTAGTATCTGCAAATCTCAAACTCCCAGTTCATCCCTTCCCACCCTCTTTCCCAACTGGTAACCGTAAGTTTGTTTTCTGTCTGTGAGTCTGCTTCTGTTTTGTGAATAAGTTCATTTGTGTCATTTAATAAAGATTCCACATGTAAGTGATACCGTATGGTATTTTTCTTTCTCTTTCTGGTTTACTTAGCAGTATATAGTCTCTAGATCCATCCATGTTGCTGCAAGTGGCCTTATTTCATTTTTATTTATGGCTGAGTAGTATTCCATTGTGTTTATATATCACAGCTTCCTTATCAGTCACCTGTTGGTGGACATTTAGGTTGCTTCCATGTCTTGGTTGTTATAAATAGTGCTGCTATGAACATTGGGGTGCATGTATCTTTTTGAATTAGAGTTTCCTCCGGATATATTCCCAGGAGGGGGATTGCTGGATCCTATGGTAAGTCTATTTTTAGTTTTTTTGAGGAATCTCCATATTGTTTTCCATAGTGGCTGTACCAAGCTACATTCCCACCAGCAGTGTAGGAGGGTTCCGTTTATCCACACTCTCTCCAGCATTTATCATTTGTGGACTTTTTAATGATGGCCACTCTGAATGGTGTGAAGTGATACCTCACTGTAGTTTTGATTTGCATGTCTCTGATTATTAGTGATTTTGAGAATTTTTTCATGTGCCTATTTGCCATCTGTATGTCTTAATTGGAGAAATGTTTGTTTCGGTCTTTTGCCAATTTTTTTAATTGGGTTGCTTGTTTTTGTTTGTTATTGAGTTGTATACGCTGTTTGTATATTCTGGAAATTAAGCCTTTGTCGGTTGTGTCAATTAAAAATATTTCTCCCATTCTATAGGTTGTCTTTTTGTTTATAGTTTGCTTTACTATGCAAAAGCTTTTAAGTTTAATTAGGTCCCATTTGTTTATTTTTCTTTTATTCTGTTGCCTTGGTAGACTGACCTAGGAGAACATTGCTATGATATATATATATATCAGAGAATGTTTTGCCTATGTTCTCTTCTAGGAGGTTTATGGTGTCTTATTTTATAAGCCATTTTGAGTTTATTTTTGTGCATGGTGTGAAGGAGTGTTCTAATTACATTGATTTACATACACCTATCCAGCTTCGTCAGTACCACTTCGTCAGAGACTGTTTTTTTTTTTTTCCATTGTGTATTCTTGCCTCCTTTGTTGAGGATTAATTGCCCATAGGTTTGTGGATTTATTTCTGGGCTCTCTGTTCTGTTCCATTGATCCATACGTCTGTTAGTTTATGGGTTTTTAAAGGTAAAATTTACATAAGCAAAAGATACAAATATTAAGTGTGCCTTTTAATTGTAAGTGTGCCTTACTCTGGTTGATTTTAGATGGTACGTGGAAGAATGGTTTTTATTTTAATATTTATTTTAACGTGTGTTCGGAGGAAAAAAACACCCATTATCCATTTGTGATAGTGACCAAGTTTCCTTTAACAACGAATGTATTTAAATTAACTGGTGTGAAGGGCTGGGGTTAAGGGAGGGGAGAGGGCTTCTAAAATGCGGAGGGTGCTGCTGCTCTAGGTGTTCTTTGCAGAGCTGCGGACACTTCTAAGAAGAGTAGTCTCAGCCGGGGAGCTCCGGGGAGCGGTGGAAACTTGGGGCGTCAGAAGGGGCTGGGCACCGGGCTGGATCGGGGTCTGAGGTGGGGCCCGAATAGTGTGCATGGGTGCGTGCGTGTGTTTTTTCAAATTATTATGCATGTGTGCCCCCCCTCCAACTCTTGGAGGCTGGGAGTGTCTCTGTAAATGAGCACCCAGCCAACACACGGCCGGGGTCACGGTAGGTGCCCAAGAAGTGTTTCACGAGATCAGCAGTGTGCAAACGCTTTGTAAGCACTCTACAAAAATAAAAGTTTATAACAGCAGGAAGAATCCCAAGGCCACGAGTCCCCCCTATTCAGCGCAGTGTGTTGAAGCAAGTCTCAGTGTTTGTTGATTAATATACAGTCCTGCAGGCGGAGAACTACAGGAGCCTCGTGGGCAGTTCGGCCCCGGCGGGTGCTGGGGCTGGGAACGTTAGTGTTCCGGGTTAGGGGCCTATCAGAGAAAGAAATGAAACCACAGCTTTGTGGCCATGCGCACTCGGCCGCTGAGCTAGCCTCATTATCCTATGCGCGTAGGCTGTTTGTAGGTGCCTCGTTAGCGCAGTAGGTAGCGCGTCAGTCTCATAATCTGAAGGTCGTGAGTTCGATCCTCACACGGGGCACAATACTTTTGTTCGATCTAAGCGTTTAATCCAACTAGAAAAATGGATTTTATTTGCTTGTCTGTTGATTGGGAGGGTGATGGCGCTTTTCCGCCCTTGAGTCACCAGCATATAAGCCTCGGCTACCTGAAGTACCTGAAGTACCGACGTGGGGCACTTCGCTGGTTGAAAATCTTTCTCAGCCCCGCCTCCCTGCCGGCTCCCGGAATTCTGGGCCGAGGTTGGAGGAGTGGAAGGGAGGCCGGAGCGTGATGATAAGAGGGGGGCCCGTGCAGAAGACTAGTGCGTGGTGGGCTGGGACCTGCATGAGCCCCTCGGGCAGAACCCCCCTCTCACCGGCAGCGCCGCGGCGGGGGTGTCCCGAAGGAGCACTCACCCTACCATTCCACCCTCCACCAGGGGGCCTGCCCTAACCCTTGAGCTCTGCTCCTGGTGGGGACGTGCACAGCGCTGGGTGAAGGGAGCCGCCGGGCGCTTGTGGTCCAGGAGGGCACTGGGAGCGCCGCTGGGTGCAAAGCCCTCTCTCTAATGGAGGCCTCAGAGGAGTGACTGGGACTCAAGGCCCCCCCCCCCCCCCCGGAGAGTCCCAATTATTGACACCCCACCCCAGGGTAGGCTGGCTCTGGGCGGCGCTGTGATGAGAGGCCAGACAGTGCAGGGCTCTGAGCCCCGTGGCGACGAGTTTGGGCTGCAGAGCTTGGAAGCTGGCTGGACACGATCAGGAAGGTCATGGAGGCAGCTGCCGGGGCTTTACGTGACAGAGGCTTTGTGACGCTCCATCTGAAACAGTTGCTGCAGTCGCAGTCATCGTCGATTAAAATTCTGGTAATTCAGTCATTCTGCACATGTCAAGTAGCAAATTGAATTGACACGTGATAGCTGTAACCACCTCTTCACTTTTCAAGTTTTTGATGACGCGCTAACCTCTGCAGTTCTCCCATTGGTGCTGTGATAATACTTCTGGGTTACTGTACTGGTAGGCGGGAGTTTCTGAGGCTTTCGCTTGGCTCTTTCTACATAAGGACACCTACTCAGTGGGTCATCGTGCCAGTGTAGATATTCTGCCTTTGTCAAATTTGTTTATTCCAATTATTCATTCAGGTACTCAGAGAATCAACACAGTTGGTTTCATGGCATTACTGCTACCTCTGTAATTCAGACTGGTTCAGGCTCCTTTATCACTTGACCTTCGTTAGCCCTGGCTTTGGTAGCCACAGTAATTACTGTCATTTTACAGCCAGTATCTATTTCCAAGTCCAAACTCGTTCTGCTCACTGCATGACAGGCCAATAAATTGAGAGAGGAGATGTTGGGGCAAGGAATAACGACTTTATTCGGAAAGCCTGACAGACTAATGTCCTGGAGAACCATCTTACCTGGGTCAGAATTCAGGCTCCTGTTACACTGAAAAGGGGACGGGTGTGCTTGGCTGTTGCAAACTTCTTGGTGCAGGAATTCTTTGTTGTTGGGATCCTTTGTTGTAGTAGCCATCCACGTGGGTCAGATCACCGTGTTCCTGTAAACCTCCAACAAAACAAACGGGTGTTTTCTATTCTGCAGCTTATCTTTATATGAATGGTAAAGTGTTAATCTCCTTAAAGGTTAGAGCCTTGAGAATAGGCTCTCCTGTCTATTTCAGGCCCTAGGCAACATTCTTTTACAGAAGGTGCAGAACCAGCAAGACTAAGCCTAGGAAACAGAGCACTGGGTTAAAGCCAAAGGAACTGATCTAATATGGAGTCAGATTTGTTCTATTACATGTCTAGTAACCACTGAAAGGGCTGGGTGTTTTTTTCCCCTACTCCCCAGTCTTTCAAGTAAGTACCAACAAGCCCCTTTGGAAAGGCTTGGGGGATTATTTATAGCATTTATATGTGGCACTCACAGCTGCAGGATACTTCACCAAGGGGAACTTGTCTTCCCTTCAATCAAGAGGCTTTGACTCTGGGAATGAGTTTAGGTCTGGAAAATGGGTGACAGGCATGGCTCTCCATTGTGGTGATGTAACTGAGCAGGACCCTACCGCCGGGCCTTCCTGGGACAGACACCTCCCTCCCGTGTCCTCCACCTGCCTCTTGTTTATCGAAAAATTTTAGCCTCCTAGGCCTTCCCTGAGTTCCAGAGGATGTTTAATCAGAGAAGTGAGAAAATGCAGAAGCAAAGGAAAACAGTCAAGCAAGACAAATAATAATAGTTTAGCTATTAAACAAAGTCAAGGACCTTTAGCTCCTCCTCAGGGGCTCTAGAAACTATTCTGAACCATGTCCTTTGAGCTGTTTTCAGATACTGAAACCCCTATCAGGTGGAAGAAGTTAAGTGTATGCTGCCCACAAGCACGTAGACCTCAGATGTGTGGGAACTAGAAGGTTGAGCATGTTGACTCCTGATTACATCATCATCAACCAATCAGAAGAAAGTCCACGAGCTGAGCATGGTCCTGCAACCCTCTCTCCCATGCTGTCTTTAAAAACCCTTTCCCTGAAAGCCATTGGGAAGTTCAGACCTTTAGAGCACTAGCTGCCTGGACTGCTTGCTTGGTGTCCTGCAGTAAACGCTGCACTTCCCTTCACCACAACCCGGGGGCAGTAGATCGGCTTCACTGTGCACAGGTGAGTGGACCCAAGTTTGGTTCAGTAACAGTAACTCAAGTCATGTTTTGGGCCCACAGATCTTAAGATTTTCTGTTACATACGTCAAGCAATATTTTAGTAGGCTGCCTATCTATTTCATTGTTAAGGACAACATAATCAATTACCGATAGCCAAATAACCCTTAATAATACTTCTCTGCTGCCTGCAGCTGTAAATGGCTGTCTTTGGTAGTTAAACCGCTACCACTTGGCCTCTGCTATGTGAAATCCCACCATCCCACTGAAATCAGGAAGGACATCAATGGGCATCTCTCACCACAGAGTTTTTCAAGTGTGCACTTAATGCCTTAAGAAGGGAGCATCTTTGGGGCTGAGCATGTAGCTGGGACGAGAGTGAGAAGTCCGTACGTGATGAATCCACTCCTACAGTCCTACTTTCCTTAGCCTTCGGTTACCTTCGTCTATATCATGCCAGGGAAATTCTGGCATCTCAGTGTGATTAAAAAGAGGCCAGTACTGACTCTACATTTCTGTCAGCCAGCAAAGTAAACTTCCTGTTGCATGAGAGTGCCCATGATCAATTTACGGCCCTGAGCTCCAAATTCTCTCTTCAGGGCCCGCTCTGCAAGAATGGCCGGGACTCTTCAAGTGCTTTCTCCTCACCGCGTGCGCGGTGCGAGGCTGTCAGTAGAGGGCGCTGGGAGAGATTGCAGGAGGGATGGGGCTTCTCTTTCTAGCTCAGATGTGTTTTCTTTATTCTTGTTCCTGCTTCATGGTCCATCAGTGGCTAGTGTGTGGGGACACCCAGTGTTCTGTCCCAGCTGTGTGCCCAGAGTGCACAGTCTCTTAGTGATGTCACAGCCCAGCCTGGTGACCACTTTGCTGCCATCCTCCCAACACAGCTGAGGCTTGTTCCAGGTCTGGTGCCAGCCGCAGCGCCCTGATGTGCTCTGAGCACCTGTCTTCCAGCCTTGGTTTGCCTGTGCCCCAGAGGGTGGTTCCTTGAGAACTTCCCCCTCCCAGCATGGCCAGTGTACACACCACCGTGACACACTTGGGGTCCTGACTTCCTATGACCTTGCAGTCAGCAGCCCTGGACTAGCTGCACCCCAGAGACTTCCTTCCTGCTGCCTGGGCAGCCCAGGAACCCCTGCACTGTCCAGGGGTCCACAGCCACACCTCCAGTGCGGTCTGAGCCTGAGCCGTGGGGAGGGAGGGAATTCCTTCTGAGTTTGTCCTCCCTTGGGTACTCTCAGTCCTCCTAGGCACCCTTTAGCATTCTCTTTATAGTTACTCCCCTGTCATAGTTAAATAATTCTTTATATTAAACTTATCCTGTTCAAATTATGTGGTTTATCTCCTGACTGGACATAGACTGACATGAGGTTAAACACTGAGGATCTGTGTTCCCATGTACCCACGTTAATAAATTAGGCCTCTGGCAGGGCTTACTGCTGAAATGGCCAGCGTGGAGTCACTGTGGAAGAGCCTTTAGCAAATGATCAAATTTCACTCAACAATAGAGATTTTGTACCAGAGAGAAACCACATGAGTGTATAAATGTGAAAAGGCCTCTACCTGAGTTAGTAACTTACTCAGCACCATTGAATTCATACTGAAGACTCTTTTAAGTGGGAGTCGATGTGGAGAGGGATTTAGCCGAAGCCCCAAATTTATCCAATGTTGTATAATTCACTCCAGAAAGAAACCTTATGAAGGTAATAAATATGAAAAAGCCTTCAGGAACTGCTCTTCAGCTGACTCAAGGGAGTCCTGGAGAAAAGCTTTGTGACTGTAGCCAGTGTGGGAAGAATTTTAGCCAAGCTCAATCTTCACTCAGTTCCCAGAGAACTTACATTTACATGACCAAGAAATCGGGGTCAGGTTGAGGCTATACTACCAAGAAGCATGAAGAGCTAATCACACATGTATTTCCTATATTTCATTACATGTCCTCCTAACCCTTGAAATGCCAGCCAGGCCCACGTGACTGAAGAGATCCAGCCAAGTACCTGGAATCTGCTAAGGCAGTGACTTTGTCAAGATCATCATCGGGAGCACCATGGGTTTGGAGAAAACTGGGAGGGAGAATGTGGTGAAAAGAACTTCATTTGGTTGAAAGTGTGCATAATTCACTTTCACTGGATGAATAGAAACTTCAAAAAAATGAAATACTGTAATGCTATAAATGTGTGTGTGTGTGTAGTTTGCAAAACCAACCTGAATAGGTGTAAATTCTAGTCAAGGAGGACGTGAAGTAGAGGTCA
Source organism: Camelus ferus (assembly GCF_009834535.1). Lineage (NCBI taxonomy): Eukaryota > Metazoa > Chordata > Mammalia > Artiodactyla > Camelidae > Camelus > Camelus ferus. The sequence continues at coordinate 13,758,222 of NC_045720.1, forward strand.
AAAGCTGGCAACATACAGCTGACTCTGGCTGGCAGAATCACCGTATTTTAGAATTCGGATGCTTTCAGGTGAGCAATTTCTAGCTCACCAAAGTTCCCATCACACCCCGAGTATTTTATATCCTGTGACTTTCTGTGGCCAAACACCCACCAGCCTGGTCCATGAAGGTGTTTGTAACTACCTGAAAACAGGCAGAAAGAAAATGAGGCTGATGAAAGTGCCCTTGAGAAACTGATGCCAGGTGGAGTACCAGGGTCGTATTTTGGGAATTTGGACAAAAGCAAGCACTCTGCTGACTGAAAGCACCGGATTTACCGTAAGGTTATGCTTTGTGACTCCGGGAAAAACAAAACAAACCTTTTCTGCACTGTGCACTAGCTAGATGTTAAGCACCGTACCAGGAACTTTATATACACTATCGTGTTTAGTCTTCACGTCAAGTGCATGTGGTACTTCTGCTCTCCTTTTAGAAATGGGTTCGGGGGAGTAATCTGCCCAAGAGGATGCAGCCAGGAGCTGCTCTGCTGTGGAGCTAAGGGCCGGTGCTGTCAGGAGAAGCAGGCAGAGGGCAGGAAGTGGAGGAGCAGAGACAGTGGCCCGGGTGTGGCGAGTGCGGAGGGGTCTGGTCGCGGGCAAAGGGGCGTCCTGCTGCGGGGGGTAGGGGCAGCGGGGTGCGCAGGTGGCCTCTGGAGCTGCCGCTGACTTCTCCCTCAGTCCTGATGGTACTTGGTTGAGATGCTTTAAAATAAAACCTCATCAACTGAAGTTCCTGAAGATAGTGCTGGTCCTTGCAACCTGAAAGGGCCTAATGCAAAGCTTTAAAAAGCTTCAATTTTTGTTTTTATTGTGAAAAGTACAATAAGCCATTAACAAGCCCCAAAGCACAGAATTAAATAGAACACATCATTTTTATACACGCATTTTTCATACAAAAGGTTAATCTTTATAAGAATTTAAAAATAAATAATCTGAAAATCAGTGTCACTGATTGCAAAATAGGTATCTCGCTCTCTGACTATCTCAAGGTGACCAGCCTCCTATGTGGCCAAAACAGGAGGCGTCTGGCATCTGTTACGAGCCTGGGCAGTGAGTCTCTGGCGAAGATTTCTCACTCTCTCCATTAGATCCCGTTCCATGGTGTCCCAATGTGTTCTTCTTTGGTTTAATGAAACTTGAAAACAAAATTTTAAATTAACAACAGTTAATTTTAGCAGTGGTACAGCACTTATTTTAAAGGCAAGTATGTTTCAAAAATCAATAATGAAATGAATATTTTAAAAACCAAATTTCTTAAGCAAAAAGTCTAATATATTACCTGGCCCCCTGTGGTTCTATTTACAAGCCAAATATTTATTTCTTGAAATGAATGAATGCTATCAGAGAACTTACCTGCTTTTTGGTTATTTAGCATGTTTTTGATTTGGGGATACAGGTGAATTTTAACTTAGGAAGAAAGCCTGTATAAGAGAGAATTTGAGTTCTTTATAATAGTTTCTTCACTATGATGCTTATTATAATGAGAAAATTCCAAGTTGCCAAAATTAATATAGTGAAATGTACCCCATAACTACTTCCTAATGATTAAATAAAAATTAACAAACAAAATGCTTTTTAGTAGCCAACAGAGGGAGTCCAGAATCAAGATTAAAACATTACAATATGTCCAAGTATAACAGCCATTTCCCATTGATTCCGAGGGGCTACTGAACACTGGAACTCAAAAAAGAAGCATCTTAAAAATACACTTCTCTGAAACTTAGTCACATATTCAAACAGCTTCCATTTCTGAGAACTATTTTTCCCCCAATGAACAAAACTTTTATGCTTTCTTGCTTTGCTGCCAAATAACAAACTTGCCAAATGTCCTTAACTTGATTTTCAAATTTAGAATATTATCTAGTTAGAAAGTTCTGACTTGTCGGAACAGAGAACAGTTGAGAATCTCCTGTACTTTCATTCGACTCACGTGACTTCTGGTTGAATTCACATCCTGACTCAGACTTTAGGAGATGCGCATGTGTGTGAGTTGGCGAGGATACTTGATCCACACCGGAATCTCGTGACTTGTTATTAGGTCTAATTCTTACCAAGTTGGTCTTTAGGGGACATTATATCAAAATCTGTTCTTCTAAAAAAACTCAAAAGACCTTGTTAAATTCTGTTTCATTTATGTGACGGTTTTATTGAAAAAGTCAGTTGAAAGAAAGCCTGACAGTTTCCTGTCCTCTCCCCTCCTTTTAAAAACTAGTAACTGGGGAAACTGTTAGTTCCTTTATGGGCTGATGCTGTGATGGCATTTTGGTAAGATGTTTCCACCTCATCCCTTCCCAAAACAAAAACCTCCAGTGAATCAAGTCAAGGGATCAAAAGTCACCTAATCAGCACGGAGCCTCTGTGCCCTTCGTGGTTGTGAGAGGGTCCCCGGCAGTGGTCCCACCTCCGTGCCCAGAGCAGACACGCTTCCAGTGGTTGCCGGACGGAGCCCAGCCCAGAGGAGGGGTCAAGAAAATTCTAATATGTCACAGTGCTGAAAACTAAAGCTGAGACTTTCTTCTCACAAGGATGTAGAGATTCGTTATGAATATCATGAGTTTAGTCAGTGCCAGACTTCTGATGGAGCCTCCAACTATGTTTTTGAGCAGTGGTGCCGGCACTGAAGAAACAGAGTTGCACTGACGAGATCTGGCAGACGTTCCTTACTTGGGTTTCCGTCTGACCCAGTTTTTCCCCAGCTGGAAACCTGAGGATCTTGCAGCCTCCACTTTGGATTTCCATTATCAATGCCTTGGGAAAATGGTCTCAAAGTGCTGTAAACATAATTTCAGCCACAGTCTTGCTTGCATACTGCTAAATCTAACATGAAAGAAGAAACCTTTCTTGTTCATCAACTTACTCTGTGTCAGGGACTCCACTGAAGAAATGTCATTTGATTGTGAGGTTCTAGGCAAACAGCTTGAGGCGACCTGTTCATTCTGGCCCTTGGGCATTACTGTTACAAAAGTGAAAAAAATAAGAGGATGTTTGGGAGTGGATAGAAAGCCGCTCTTAATTCCACATGGTCCCTCGTAAATTAACATTGCCAAGGATAAAAAGCCCCTTACTTTTCTATTCTGGGAAGAATGCCGTCACCATTCAAAAGTCATGGAAAGTGCAGTCAGTGAGAATTAAGAGCCTAGCTGAAATTCTGGTAAAGCACTTAAAAAAAAAAAAAACACCTTTAGCTAAAACAAAATAGCAACCAACAACTGAAAAATACATATGTTAGGACAGAGATCCCCAACATTTGCTGGGAGGAACAATGAAATGTGAATTAGGTCCCTCCTTGAGAACTTCGGTGAGCCAATCACAACACACGGCTCACCAGGAGCAGCGGTGGACGAGTCGTACCTGAAGCTCTCAGGGTTGAAAGCACAGCGGTGGTTCCACACCTCGCTGGTGCCTCCTCCTATTTTTTTTAATTATCACTTTCCTCTCCTCACCCTTCAGCTGTGTTTTTACTGTTTCCTAAGTCCTACAGCTTTATATCCAATAAGACACCAATGTCTTTTGATTTTCCATCCTGACGTCACACCTAACTGTCCCTTCCTTTCTACTCCATCACTAGGGTCCAAGCCTTGGTGCGTCGGCCCAGGATGCCCGGGTCACACTGACTCGTGGAGACCACGCCTGCCTCTCACCTGGGCTCCAGAGCATCAGCTGATGGTTTTCACTCATAGTTTTAGCTCAGTGAGTCACTAAGACAATCTAATTAATTGCCAAATGATTAATTTGAACTGGCATGGGGGAATGGAATTTAAGAATCATCTGCAAATATCTGAAGGGCTATCCTGTGGCAGAGGGAGTAAATGTCATCTGCATTGCTCTGGAGAACAGTTTTTAATGAGGATTTACAAAGAGAAAAGAAAAGTGTAAGGAAGGAACAACTTCTAAATAAAATACTGGCAGAAGGTGGAAGAAGGGAGTGAGCTTGTCAGCTCAGTGTCCCGAAACAGGCTGGAGAACCCCTGTCAGAGCATGCAGGGCTGACCCCATGGTCAGGTCCTTCCAACCCTGCAGTCTCACAGTTCTTGTCTCTCATCTGTTGTCTCCTAAATCCATCCTGCCCACGGCTTTATATTCATCCTCCCAAAGGGCGTGTTGTAAACATTACCTCTGTTCAAGCAACTGATGGTTCCCCACTTTGCTTACAGCAACGTTTCAAACACTGCTGAGCAAATTCACCTGTAAAGCTTTAAAACAAAAATCTAGCTTTCTAGCTTCTATCCTAGATCTATACAGCTAAATAACCCTTGGTCCTGAATGTGTGTATTTTTAAAAACAATCTGTAAGGAAAAAAAAAAAACCCAAATAGTAGCCAGTCACTGGCTAAATTGTAACAAGTCTGAATATATAAATAATGAAGTAAAAAGGGAAAAGTTCTTTTTTCTATACTTTTTATGCTGCAACTTGCTTTCTAAAAACATTTAATGTATAAATTTTAAAGCCCCAAAGGTGATTCTTATTTAAAATTAGTATTTTTTTTTATTTTTAAACTTCTTTCTAATCAGCATATGAGACCAAATTTTACTAATCTAAGTTGTTTTAAAATTAATATTTCTTTGCTGAATTGGTAGGTGTACTACTTTACAAACTAAATCTCCTTCCTTTCCCTAGCCATGCTCCTGACCCAAGTCCTGCTCTTGTGTTTTCTACAGGTCACTCTGCTGTGCGGCCAGCCTGGCACTGAAGGTCCCCTCACCCGCCTTCGTCAGTGATACCTTTAAGCATCTGTGCACAATCTCTCTGCTCCAGTTGGCCTAACCTGTATCACCAGGACAGGTAATCCTCTGCCACTGATTAATTACTAACAAGTTCTATCACGTACAAGTGGAATTCATGGAGGCTTTTAGTTGGTGAATCCACAAAAGCAATAAGGGAGAACTGTGTGTGTGTGTGTGTGTGTGTGTACATGTACACGCCTATTTCTGGGGGAGATTCTCAGAGAGGCTCACAAACCGTAAGTGGTTAGAAAATGGTATAATATAATGTTAGAATGGTTACAAAATTAAGGATAACCTAGTCTATAATCTCCTTTTACAACTGAGGAAACTGACGACCAGTGAACACTTCTGAATGCAAACGAATGAATGCAAGCGAGTAGTCAAACTAAGCAGGGGTGCACGGCTGAGTGGCTCCAGCTAAGTTTGTTCAGTCTGCTTGTTTACTGTGAAGCTGGGACGAGGGCTGTGCTCCCATCACGCACCCTGGGCTCCTGTGCCCCCCGCCACAATCCTCCCTCTGCAATGTCCTCCCAGTGCTCTAAGCCCTACCCTTTCTTCATGGCTTGGTAATTTTAAAATCTGGTCCAATGGCCCTACCTGGCAACCCGCATTAACTAATGTCATTAAAAAAATTATTAAAAAAAAGAAAAATATATCATTGAGATAATTCACACACCATAAAATTCACCCTTTTAAAGGGTACAATTCTGTGATTTTAGGATACTGAGTGCTGTGTAACCATCACCTCTAGAACATTTTCATCATCCCCCCAAAAAACCCCATACCCACTAGTAACCACCCTCCCACCCTCTCCCCAAACCACTAGCCTCCTTCTGCCTCTAGATTTGCCTGTGTGGGCATTTCATGAATAGAGTCATACAATACACGGCCTTTTTGTCTGGCTGCTTTACCTCAGCATATGGTTTTCAAGCTTCGGCCACTTTGTAGCGTGAATCAGTAGTTAATTCCTTTTCATCGCTAAGTAAGATTCCACCGCATGGATATACGACATTTTGTTTATCCATTCCTCACTTGATGGGTACCTGGGCAGTTTCTCCTTTTTGGCTGTTATGAATAATGATGCTGTGAACAGTGAGTGTACAAGTGTTTGCAGGGATATGCTTTCGATTCTCTTGGCTATATGCCTAGGAGTGGAGCTGCTGGCTCATACAGTCACTCCACATCTAGCCTTTTGAGGGACTGCCAGGCTGTTTCCCGAAGTGGCTGCACCATGTTACATTCCCCTCAGCAGCGTTCCAGTTCCTCTGATCCTCGCCCTGCACATGTTAGTGGATTATACATGCTACTGAATGTAAAGTTGTATCTCCTTGTATATATTTTTCTTTAATTTTAATTTTTTCCCATGTAGTTTGGTTTCTATTTCCCTAATAAATAATTAGGTTGAAGATCTTTTTGTATGTGTATTAGCCACTTATATATCTTCTTTGGAGAACTGTCTGTTCAAATCCCTTTGTCCATTAAAAATCTGGACCAGTATTATTTTATAAGACATAGCTATTTTGTTTCAATTTAAGTTTATGGGCCTGGGATTTTAGGGGCAGCAGGGGCCATTCACATTGTCCAGAAGGTTCTGTTTTCTGGAAAACAAGAATTTCCTCGCCATTGCTAGTAAAGATTTGAAACTAGGCAAAAACTGAAATAAGCGCTCTGTCGCTGGTGCACTCTCATTCATGTTTCCTGCTTCCTGGGGCCTCCCTTTAAGACAAACCAGCGCTGAGTACCTCCAGTCAAAATGCTGTTGCCCTAATTATAGCTGATTATCCCCCAGTTTCAGGATTAAATGACACTGATAATTTATACACCCTGATTAAGGCAATGATCAAATCCTTAACACATCTGCCTTTGAAAAATGGATGATTATTAACCAAATTATCTCTCACTGGTGAAATTTAGGAATGTTGAAAAAATGTTGGCAGGAAGACTTGGAGGTGGAGGGGCCAGCACGTAAGAGGACTAATGTGGGAGGCTTTTTGCAGTTTCTTTCCTTTTTCTACTTCTAAATCTACAGGTTCTCCAAAAGCCTCATTTTTTCTTTCTAACGTAGGGTAAGTGTGACAGGGTTAGGGACAAGTGGCAGCTCCAGTGGTTAGTGTCTTCTGTGAGCAGATTTTATTTTTTTACTTTAAAAAAAAAATTAAGTTTGGTCGATTTACAATGTTGTGTTAGTTTCTGGTGTACCGCATAGTGATTCAATTATACATATATATATTCCTTTTCTTATTCTTTTTTATAGGTTATTACAAGGTACTGAATATAGTTCCCTGTGCTGTACAGTAGTACCCTACTGTTTATCTATTTTATATATAGTAATTTGTTTCTGCAAATCTCAAACCCCTGATTTATCCCTCTACCCATCCCTTTCCCTCTGGTAACCATAAGCTTGTTTTCTGTCTGTGAGTCTGTTTCTGTTCTGTAGATGAGTTCGTTAGTGTCTTTTTCTTTTTTTTTAGATTCCACATATGAGTGATAGCACACGGTATTTTTCTTTCTCTTTCTAGCTTACTTCACTTAGAATGACGATCTCCAGGTCCATCCATTTTGCTGCAAATGGCATTATTTTATTCTATTTTATGGCTTGAGTATTAGTCCATTGTATAAATATATTATAGCTTTTTTATCCAGTCATCTGTTGATGGACATTTAGGTTGTTTCCATGTCTGGACCTACTGTACACACTGCTGCTGTGAACACTGGGGTGCATGTATCTTTTTGAATTTGAGGTGCCTCGGATATATATCCAGGAGTGGGATTGCTGGATCACATGGTAAGTCTAGTTTCAGTCTTTTGAGGAATCTCCATACTGTCTTCTATAACAGCTGCACCAAACTGCATTCCTACCAACCGTGTAGGAGGGCTCCCTTTTCCCCACACCCTCTCCAGCACATCGTTTGTGGGCTGCTGAATGATGGCCTCTGCCTCATGGTCAGAAAAGTGATTCCAGGTCTTGCATGAGTGTTGAAATTTTTCCTTTCCTTCTTAATGGCTTTTTTTCTGGATATCTTTCTCCTTCTTTGCCAGTAAAGCTTGTTGTCTCACTTCCTCCTCTTCTTTCTCTTTTGCTAACTGAGCAGCTTCTAATTCAGCTTGTCTTTGTTTTTCTTTAGCTTCTTCCTCCTTCTGTTTTGCGTCTGCCTTTGCTTTCTTTTCTGCTTCTTTCTTAGCTTTTTTTTCTTCCTTAAACTTTATCCTAGGATCACAGCTATATGCATTATCAACTCATGTCTTTATTCTGTTCAGTCCTTCTTTTCTTTTGTGCCCTCGTTGGCCTGTTTTGCTTTTCAATCTACCTCCTTTCGTCACGACATTCTGCTTTTTCTTTTTCTTCATCTAAGAAAATTCTAACAGTCAAAATTATACCAGAAAGAATAAAATGCATCTACATCTTCAAATGATGAATTCATATCACCAAGCTTGCAGAACTTTTTTTTTATTTGACCAGCTGGAATTCCTTTCAAACACTGTGGAAAACACTTCGAAGAAATTGTCCTTTGCTTCACTTTTAAAGGAACTGAGTTATCAAAAGTAGGAGCTACACTGTTAAGTGCTTGTCTTTTCACTGGATAAGATAACACTTCATAAGCTTTGGTTATGCGAGTGGAGTAGTCATTATCTCCTTCTTTTATTGGTTCACCAGCTGCTTTCTGTTTGTCTGGGTGATGTTGAAAACCATTGCTTTATGGCCTGCTTTACTCTGTCTCTGTGTAGCTTTGTATCTTCCATGGCCGAGACCAAGTACTGCATAATGATCTCGGTTCTTCCAGTCTTGGGATCACGTGCTTCTAGCACGGGAAACTCTTCTAGCTGCAATTCTTCATCATCTGATTCCTGTGATAACTCCTTCCTATCCTCCAGTTCCAGAGGGCAGAGCGTGGGTGATGGCAGTGCCCTGGCCATCCGCAGCGCTTGGCAGGAGCAGCATGATGGCGCTGGGGCCAGCCCTGCGGGTGCAGTGGTTCTCGTCCCAGATGCAGGGCACTCAGAGTCCCTTCCAGCTCTACCTCCCCGTCCGAGCCTCGCGCCTTGGCTCTAGGATGCCCAGGAACCAGCACACAGAGATGACCAATAACTACTTCCGGGATGAACTGTGTACTTCTAATGGGTGAATGGTATGGCGTGTGAATTATGTATCAGTAAGGCTGTCATTTTAAAAAATAATACATATACATTCTATAAAAGACTGAAACAATGTAGTATAGTAAAAGTTCTCCATATCTGTACTCTTAAAATTTTAGATTATAATTTTGATTTTTCATTTGATGCCACTGTAAGCCTTGCACCAAAACCTAATGTTTGATTAGATCCTATGATATTTTTCCTTGTGCTTCTTTAATATACTATTGTTCTGAGGACCAGCTATTGGCAAAGCACACATTTTTACTAAAATTAACTAGAAATAGTAGGTTGGGAACAAATCATATCTAGTGCATTAAAGGGATGCCAAGGACCATGGAACCGTGGAAGAAAACAGAATTCTATAGGATGGCTGAGAAATTTTTCTAGATTGGAGCTTTTTTTTCCCCTAAAACAGGCCCCATCTCCTCAGCCCATTCTTCCTGACCAAAAAAATGGTAACTAGTGATCACCTTTTAGTTGAGCAATAATTCGACTGTCAGTACTGAAATACACCTCAAGGATGTACCATGATCTGAGACCACATGAAGTGAACGAGTGTGGGAGAGCAGGAAGGGAGAGAGCAGGGGCAGCACTCACGACGCTCACCTCTGCCACACAGGTGTTGGGCGTGTTCTGCAGCATCATTTATCTCCTTCTCTAGAAACCACTTTCTGGATGCATCTGAAAGAGCAGCAGCTTTCTTTTCTGATTTCAAATGAAAGTCTTTTTCTTCAGCTTCCTCCCACTAAGTACAAATAAATGAAAAAAAAATCACATAAGAGCTGTGGTAATGCAGGCTCCTAGAGCAGAATAAGCCCCCTCTGCTTCTTCCACTCCACTTCCCTTATCTTCCCAGGGCACGGAGGATGTATGTGGTATTCAGCTAATTTGGGTGCCTGTCTTGGCTCAAGGCTGTTGAAGAACCTTGAGAGCAGAGGCCCCTCTGAGGTACCGCTCAGTGACCCTGAGCGCCACGTGCACCCATACAGGTCCCAATAGCCACTGAAATAACAATTCATTTCAATACATTTCTGATCTCAAATCATACGGGATTGAGTTTTTTACATTCATGGCAATTGTTTGCTTTAATTTGAAAGCTATGCTTTTATAATAAAGTCTACAAAATTCAGAGAATAAACTCTTTGCCCAGTTCTGGTACAAAGGATGACTACAGGGAAATCAAGTAATGTGTATTAGCCCCTTCTTCCTAAAGAGAGAAAACAGTAATTTTAAAACTGGCTTAAAGGGTAACTAAAGTAATAGATTTAAATTACTAGATAGCTTCTAAACTTTGCCATTGTTCTAGAGATGCTACAGCTTTTATATGCAAACACACACATATAATTTTTATGTTACAGAAACGCCAATGCATTAAATGTGTATTAAGTAACAAAAACTTTAAAGAGCCATTAGGACCAGGAGGGACCACACAGGAAAGTTCTATTCCTTTCATGTTATTTGATGAGGAGACTGACCTTCCAAGGCCACAGTAGTCAAGCAAGAGTTAGAAACCAGGACACTGGACACAAAGAGGGCTTTCTGTGTGACGTGAACAGCCTCACAGTGATTCTTGGTCTACTCTCAAATACACCACTTCACCCAGCACCTAGTGACAGGGTCGCTCTAGTGCTGGCAACCCTTACCTCGGAGATGTGGGCTTCCACCATCGTTTCCCTGAGGAGAGCAGCCTCAGTGATCTGGGCATCACTCCCACCCCTCCTTGTCCTTGAACGAAAGGGTTACAAGTTGGGTAGGAGGGACATGAATCTGGAAAAGTGACTTGCAGGAAAAATATTATGAGAAGCTTTCAGAAAATGCATTATGATAGAGCAGCAGAAAGAGGAGTGAACAAAAGCCAGTTACGTAGCGCCTGCTCTCTCCCAGCTCGGCAGGGCGCTGAGGGATGTCCACCGTGCCCGCAATCGGAGGGGCCACCAAGAGATGTGGCACACACTCTTCAGTTGCCTGCTCTGCTGCTTCTTTAGGAATAGAATTAGAATTTTATTTGGGATGGTAATGCTCCCTGCTAAAAATATCACCCTTCCCAACACCTTTTGCAGCCAAATGTTGCTAGAAATGTGATGGGGGGGACTTCGGGAGAGGGGTTCAAAGAAAATGTGTCAGCTGGGAGGTGGAGCCTTCTGCACGTCCATCCCCCTTCCTCCTGCTGAATGGAATTAACTGCAATGGCTGGAACTCTGGTCATCTTGGATGGAAAGGTATCCTTGAGAATGAAAGACATATACCAGGAGTGGTGCAGACAGGTTGAGGGAGGAGTTTATTGATGACCTTGGAGCCAGGATACCAACCCTGGACTGCCTGCCTTCAGACTTCCGTCATGTGAGAAAGAAAAACACTTTTCTATCCTGCTTATAGTCACCGTTATTTTGGTTTTTGTTATCAGTAGCTACATGTAATTCCTAACTGTTCAAAATCTTTCATGTTGTAAGTATAAAGAATTAAGTAAATTAAAGTAGTAATATTACACAGTCAGCCAGAACAAATCCATGGAGCTGGGAAGTTGAGACACTAACGTAAATGAGAAAGACACTTGGTCATTCTTAGGGGGCATCCACATTGGACGACTTCTCTGAGCAATACCTGTTAAAGTTAGATCATCTTTAAGATCTTTTCACAAACAAAAACTATTTGGTTTGATGCTTTTGCCATCTGATTATGTATTATTTCAAGATGTGAATGATTAATAGCAAAAGGTTTATAACCTTTTATTCTTATATTCTTACATTATAACCTTATAGTCTTACTTTTTTAGTTTCCGCCTCCATCATTGCATCTAACACTTCTATTTCTTTCCTTCTGTTTTTCCGAAGGAGTTTGGCCATTTCCTGGTAACATTCACTTCGGTGTAGGTCGTTGCATCTTTGTTTATGTAAAGCTTGAATTCGCCAGTCAGTATTTAGACACACTTGCTCAGCTTTTGCCAAATTTTCTTCAATCAACTAAGAAAAAATTGTAAATTTCAGAAACAAGATCAGACTATGTAAAATACGGTCTGTCCACTCAGTGTATCCAGATGTCCAGGACAGATGTTCATAATCCTGGCTGCATATCAGAATCACCTCAGTGTTTAAAACAAAACGATATTCAGGCTCCACCACAAACCAACTAAATCAATCCTGGGAGTGGCTGGATATTGGTACTTCTAGGAAGCACATTCAGGTGATTCTATGTATAACCAAGATTGAGAACTTCTTGGCCAAGGGACGGGTAGAATTAAATAATTTCCATGTTTCAGTCCTTTGAAGGGAAGTCAGAAAAGCCTGTTCTTACAGACGGGACAAAAGCCTATAGGGAAACAAAGGGATATTCTGAGGGGGACAGCCAAAGGACTGTTATAGAACAGAAATAGGGAAATCTTACACTATTCCCAGCTTTTGGAACAGGGCCAGACTCTGCCATGAACCCATTTAACATTTTGTTAAAGGGATAATAGACAGAGTTCTTTTTTGAGGGTCTCAAATTGTATTTCAGTTCATTTAAGCCAGCATTTCTGAAAGGATACTCCACAAAAAATTCTATAAAGTAAGTTTGAGAAATTTACTTAAGGATTCACAATGTACCATATCCTCAAATTTGACATGAAAAAAACCTAACTTCATGATAGCATTTCCCATACTTGTCACCCCCATCTTACTGAATATTAGTTACTGATATTCTACAGAACACACTTTGGAAATGCTGGCTTTCATACACCAGGCAGAGACCTGATGTTTTGCAACTAATCTACTCAGCAATAACTTCTGATGCTTAACAGTGTAGGACACTATAATTTATAAAGTTATTATTTCATTTGTATTTTCTTCTAAGTCTTAAAATTCTCAAAAGAGTACAAAAGACATGTATAAGGCTGTCAGTGAAGTAATCTGTAAAAAATGTGAGTTTCTAGGAACAGTGATAACAAAGCAAAGAAATGAATTAACTCAACATTACAGAGTTCAATATTGAATTCCTTCTTTTAAAAGAATGGCAGATGGAAATGTTCCCTCTATAGATACACTAAATTTACCCTGTTTTTACCTTCTGAGTTTTCTCATTCTGAGTTTGGTCTGTTCCTATCAGTCTATGAAACATGTTTTCTTCAAGATCCACTTTTCGTCTATAGGCATCTGCATCTTCTCGCATTTCTTTTGCAACAGCTTCTTGATTTCTAGCGAGATTCTGTTAAAAAAATTTTTTTTGTAAAAAAAAAATCACCCATCTATATAATGCTAGAACATAAAAATGATTTTTCTTTTTCATAACACCAATATGCACCCAAATAAAAACTATAATCACCTAATTTTCAAAGTAAAAACAAAACAGTGGTGACATCAGCGAAAATAAGAGTAAGGACTTCTGAAAACTGTCTCACCTATAAAAGCACTGAGATCCCTGGCAAAACAAACTTTTCAGAACTCTGGAAATTAACTGAAGGCTTGTAGCAACCTAGGGAGCATTTACTCATAAAAATGGCTGAATCTTAGTAAGAAAGACAAACTTTATGATATTTTAAATGATTTCAATTATTCCTACTCTATACCACTCCTAAGCTCTGCAATTAGCCTGGAAAACCACTAGCCTGGCAGCTAATGGAGGGGGCAAGATAGAGTTGGAATGTCTTCAAACTCCCATTCCCAGAGAACTGTCATCATTTGACTTGGAAGACCCCACTCCCAAGGCTGTCTTTATTTGGTCTGACTCAGAACTCACCTACAGCCCGGGGACGTCTGCTGAAAACAATCAGGGGAAACTGCTGAACACCTTGACCCCCTAAGGTAGTGGATCACAGAGCCAATGACAGGCTAATCAAAGAGCTTTGTAAGAAAAGCTGGGGAATTAGATGTCTAAAGGGGGCTTTGAAATGCTCCAGTGAAGATTTCTGGGACTTCAGAAGGCCACACGCATGTGTAAAAATGTGCACGTGCCAATGGCTGTGTGACTGCTCAGACCTGAGACAGCCTGATACTCTCAACTCTGGGGAACTGAGGTTCTGCGTAACCAGGAAGTGAAATCTAAGAGGGCTGTAACCAGGCAGCCGAGTGCTGAATGAAGGTGAGCCCCAGCGTGATGCACACAGAGCTCCCTGGCAAAGACTAGAGGCTCACAGGTTCAGGGATCCAAGGAAATCTCTGTCCAGTCACTGAGCTACCAGGGTAGACGTCAGTGGCTACTCATAACAAAGAATAGACACTTTATAGGATTAACTCAGAAAAGTCACTAAGCAAAGAAACAGGAAACCCTGGCGAGAGAACAGAATCTGATTTCCAGAACTGCCATCTTATATTACTTAAAGTATTTAATATTCAGCAAAAAATTACAACACATATTAAAACCCAAGAAAGTATGGCCCTGCATGCTTTGGATAGACATTAACCACATGATCTCCAAAGAAGATATAAAAATGGACAATGAACATGTGGAAAGATGCCTGATATCACTAGTCATCAGGGAAATGCAAGTCAAAACCACGTAAGGAACCACGTCACCCGCACTAATATGGCTGTAATCTAAAGGACAGACAGTAACAGTTGTCCACAAGAATGTACAGAAATTGGAACTCAGCCCTCCTAGTTACGTATCTAAGAGAACTGAAAAAGTATGTCCAAACAAAAAGCTGGGTGTGAATGCTCATGGCGGCACTACACATCATGGCCCCCAAACGGAAACGGTCCACCAACTGAAAAATGGATGAACAAAATGTGGTCTGTCCCTAAAATGGAATATAATTCAGCCACAAAAAGGAATGAAATACTGACTCATGCTACAACATGGATAAGCCTGGAAAATATGCTACGTGAAAGAAGCCAGTCATAAAAGGCTACATATTGTACAATTTCATTTACCTGAAATGTCCAGAATAAGCAAATCCACAGACAGAAAGTAAATGAGTGTTTGCCAGGGGCGGAGGAACGGGGAGTGAGTGCTACTGGGAACAGCGGTTGGTGGGAGGACAGCAAAGAGTATCCCATGAAGGTTTCAGTTAAAAAAGCAAAATACTAATTCTATGTACCAAATAATTTCGCTTTTCCTTATTGATGATGCTAGCAGCTATTTCCTACTAATTTGAGATTGAGGAATTTTTTCTACTTTTCTAATTATCTATTGGCAGCATAATTGCTTCTATAATTCATTAAAAATAAATACATTTTTGAATTATACGCACAGAAGATACATGTGTGAAAGAGTATTGCCCATTGGCAACAATTCACTTAAACCTGCAACAATAGAAGAAAAGTTTATGTAAGTTACGGTTCATTAATAGCTGCTACAGATGACAACTATGGAGATATGTTGCCATTTAGAAAAAAGAAGAAAAAAGGGATAAGAAAAGCAGAATACAGAATTCTAGCTACTTCATAAAGAGATAAAATGATGTCTGTACAGAGATTAAGGATCAGGAGGAAAACAGTGGAAATCCAAAAACAGTGAGGATGGAATGAAGATGGGGGGGTGGTTCAAAGAAGCAGACGGGGGATGGAAGTCGTCAATTCATTCTGTAAAATGATCGAGCGTGTTCGACCAAGGGGGAAGCCTGTGCCAGATGCCAGACGCTGTGAGTAAAGGGCTGACTCCGTACCAGCAGCAGGAGTAATCCTGCACGTTCCAAAGAAAAGGTTAGCCCGTGACCAGTTCTAAGCCCTTGGAGTACCTTGCCTGGTAGGAGTGTCTGTATACCTGAGGCGTTGGGCCACGCCAGAGAGTTTATGCTAACACCGTGATTTGCGGTGGGAGCCCTGGGCCACACTATCGCCGTCTGACCTCTGCCCAGTAAGTAACCAAGGCCAGCCACGTGCACACTCCATGCCTACATGACTGACCCCCGAGTAAAACCTGGACACCAAAGCTCAGGTGAGCCTGCCTGGCTGGCCACTCCATGTGTGTTGTCACCCATCTTTGCTGGCAAAATGCCATACTCTCTGTATGACTCCACCGGGGGCGGACAACTAGATGCTTGTGTCTGGTCGCTCCTGGACTCCACCCCCCGTGCCTTTCACCTTTGCTGAGTTTAACCTGAGGGTAGTCCTGGGAACTCCAGACAAAGACATGTATGTGTTAACTCACTTAATGCTCACAGCAATCTCGGCAAGGCTGGTACTATGCCGAGAGGAAGGCTACCCACGTGCACGAGCGACGAGACAGTGTGAGAAACAGACTCGATGAAACAAGGTTCTAGAACATGAAGGAGATGGGCTCTGGATCCTAGGTCAGTGTCTACTTGTCTGTGCTTAGTTTTGCTCTTTGTTAAAAAAAGATTTTATTCAAATTAGATGGAATGTTGGGCTCACACTTCCAACAGAGGTAATCACAATACTATTTCTGGAACATAATTTGTTTGGAATTAGACACACTTCATCAACCTAGTGTAAGAGGCAAGTTTGGCAGATAGCGTTAATCACTAAAGACAATTTGAAAAAGGCAGCAGTAGCATGTTTATATTTAACTGACCAGATGAAGTTCATGATTTTTACAAATTAGTTTTGTTAGAAGGTGAAGTCTTCTCCATTAGTTTGCTTACATAAATGCTTCCTTTACAAATGAGCTGTGGGTTCTGGGATGACGGGTGGCTCAGGCTGCATGGCCGCCTGGCCTCCGATGGCTGGGGCGATGGGCAGGGGTGTGCGGCTGCCCAGAGTCTAGAGGTGCTGGCCATGGCAACGCTGGGTCCGAGGGTCCTGGGCCCGGAATGCGTGGAGGGCAATGGCCTGGTCTGGCCTGTACCACACTGTCTGTGGGACCTCAGGTGGCCCCCAGTCTGTGTTCCCACGCCAGGAGATGGGGCAGTGGGGTTGAGGGCATTTGAGTTTATTGGTCATCGACTGTATGTCACGGAATTTTTGAAAGAAGCGGGGATTTCTTGCTTGTGAAAGAGAAAGCTCTCTCCCCGTAACGGCACATGTCAGTGTGACATCTGGTCAACACAGGAAAGTGTAGACCTTGATGACTATCTCAAGGTGCAGAACCTGGCAGCAACTGAATGAGTATCACCAACTCTGCAAGTGAAAAATGGATGCTTGAAGCAGACCGCTGCTAGCGGAATACTTAACTACCCGGGAGCACAGAGACGACCTAAGGATGTTCTTGGGGAGGAATCTGAAAACTTCATCTTCAGGAGCTGCTTAGATTATTTAAAATTTCTAGGAGTGCTAAAATTACTGTTTTGGACAGTCCATGAAGGTACATATAAAACAGTAGGGCTAGAAATAAAGAAATTTAGTGTGCAAAAAAAAAATAATGATATGATACATGGAAAGCATCACTTGGCATTCCTGATTCCTGCCAAAAGTACCTGAGTTGAATCTTATCATGAGGAAACAACAAATGCTAATTGAGGAACATTCTACAATATATCTGGCCTATGTGCTTCAAAAATATAAATGTCATAAAATACAAAGACAAGACTCAGGAATGGTTCCAATTTACAGGAGAATAAAGAGATGTGACAACTGAAAAAATGGATTATCTTAGATTTCCTTTCACTCTAAAGGACATTTTTAGGACAAGTGATAAAATGTGAATAAGGTTTATACAACAGATAATAATGTGTTAACTTCCTGATTTTGACCATTGTAGTATGATTATGTAATAAAGATTCCCTGCTGTTATAAAATATGCAATGAAGGGGTGAAAAAGCATTGTATCTGCAACTTAAACAGCTAAGGAAAAAATGTGTGTGTGTTTATAGATTGAAAGAGAAGGATAATGAAAATTTAGCAAAATGTTAATATTTGAGAATATGAGAGAAAAATATATGGAAATTCTTAATATGTTTCTTGCAAATTTTCTCTTAATTCTGAAATCATGCCTCCTGGTGCCATCACCCTTCCTAGCCAGTAAAAATAACTTAAGCTTAGTCCAAATGAATTAATTCTAATTCAAAATCATAGGAGGCTTAGTGGAAGTGTAAACCTCCGGGGCTCCGAGTTAGCAAAAGTTCAGTGTAGAAACTTAAAGAGTGTTGTAGTTACGAATGGACTCTCTGTTCTAAATCATATTTAATGTGAGCAACAATCAATCATATACACGTTACCTGTTATGTAGTTGTTATCACTAATTTCAAACCCATGGTCTGACTTTAAGAGGGCTGAAGGAAGTAAAAACTTATGGTTTCAAAATAAATGAATAACATGCTTTTCCCTACTAATAATATTTATAGTAACAAAGTTCCCTTCTTCAGCGTCTTGGAAATTGAATTATATGTACTAAGGTCGGTCCTTGCTGACTTGATTCCAGCAGATTCAACTTTAAAGTGCTTCACAGCGCTTGTCTGATTTACCTTCTGAAGTCCTGGGTTAATTCTGTAGTTACTATTACACAGACATAAGGAAACTTGGTAAGTTAGTAAAAGATCCTGAGGCAAAATCTGGGACTTAACATCTGGTTCTTCAGACACAAGACTAAGTTGCTAAGAGAAACATGAATTTGAGTATCACAACAAACTGTGCATCCAGACACCCTGGCTACCTTACAGTCCTGGGTGACACTAGACTCTACCTGGAAAAACAAATACAATGAACATTTAAAAACCTTGAATAAATACAGTCTAGAAAGAGTTTGTATAAGCTCTGCTCTTCTTATATTGGAAATAGTTGATTTATACCTTCTCATAAAGTCTCTTCTGTGATTCAAGTTCCAGATGTCTCATTTCTAGGTCTTTGGCTGTGGCAGCAATTTCTCGATCTCTCATATGTACCTATGGCCAAATAACAAACTGAATTCACAAAAATAATTTTTAACAGAGTTTGTAATCTCATAATCTGAACAACCCACTAAAAGCACTTAAAATGATAGGTATTGGGTTTTTGAAACCAGAGTAATTGACAATATATTAACACTCACTGTGGAATCTAGGAATAATGTCTGAGTTAAAGTTAAGCTTAAGTTTCTAAAAAAGAAAGCACAATTACCACACGCTCATCTACCCAGACTGGGAGAACAGATGGCCGTTCTTTCCACATTACCTTAGCCACATTATGAGTTAGAAAAACTTGAGCAATTGAAGTTTGCAGTGGATAAAAATGTAAAATGTTTGATCTTATTCCATGTAACATTTATTTAACATTCTTTTTGATTACATTTCTAATATTTTATAAATTTGGTTTGGCAACTAGTAATTCCAAATTAAAATTTACTGTAGACTATTCCAACTTGTATGTGCCCTGCTTGGATTTAGCTAATTTAGAGTTCACCTTTCTCCAAAAGTTGATGACTTGGAAGCTTCTCAGTCCCATACACTAGAGGGCTTGGATAAGGCACTGTTTAGGTAGAGAATCTTAGGAACTGTCTTAAATACTTGGCTGCCTAAATAGTCCTCATTTTTTAGGAGTGAGAATAACATGATATGTGTTTCAGTACAAAACAAAACAAACTAACCCATTAGGCATCTAACGTAATCATTTCACCTAACCAGTCAACATTTAATGACCGCACTACTTGCATGCATAAGGCAAAGCGTTATATACAGTAGACTCGCTATCAAATACATGTAATTGAAGACACAAAACAGTAAAAATGAGAACATCGTGGGATGTGCAAGGACATGCATCCAAGGGGTGAAAAAACCATGGACTGAAAACCAGTTCAACTTAAAGAGGTTATTGAGAAAGCAGGTAGCTCAAAGGTGGGGATACCTGAGTTTATGAAGCAAGGATAGTTATAATGCTAAGAAGCAGAGGAGACGTTTGGCATAGCAAAGAATGCTTTTTAGGAATTTCAATTACAGGAGCTCTTTTGCTTATGAATTTTCAGAGGTGCAAAGAACTATGTACCAGAGCAAAACAGATCAATGTTGCTGGCTGATAACAGATGTGTGTGTCAGTTGTAAGTGTCACTTTGGACCCAAGCAGTCTTTTCCTGCTGGTGCCTGAGTCATGAGTAGAGAAGTTTCTGCAGTTCAGCAGGGTCAGAGGTCACTATGAGAAGAGGGAGATGGTAGGACAGGAGGCGGGAAGGGGAGGCAGAGGTCAGAATTAGTTTATAAATTCCATGCAATCCTAATAAAAATTCCAATAAGATGGGAGAAGGCAGGGATACAGAGAGACAGAAAAAATTTTCAATATCTATTTAAAATGGTAAACATTTGAGAATACTGAAGACAACTGAAAAGGCAGACCAATAGTGGGAATTGGGCCTACTAGTCAGTAAGATGCTCCAAAGGTGTTATTCAAACAGTGTGGTACTGGCTTAGGAATAGACAGCAACGGACGAGATCAAGTATCTAAGGGAGTAAACATTTAATAACCATCACCTGGCAAATGACTTTACTAACATTCAACAAATGGCATTGGGAAAACTGACTGGCCTTTGGAAAGAAGCAAGCTTGGTCCCTAACTCACTCCTTACATTCAATTTTCAGACACATCAGGGGTTGGCAAACTTATTCTATAAAGGGCCAGAGGGTAAATATTTCAGGCTTTGTGGGACATACTCTGTGTCACAGCTGTTCACCACCGCTGTTGGTAGTGCAAAAGCAGCCAAAGAAATTTGTAAACGAGTAAGTGTGACCGTGTTCCAATAAAACTATATTTATGGTCGTCGAAACTGAATTTCATGTTTAAAAAAATTTAATATAGTTTTCATATCATGAAATATTATTCTTTGAGTTTTCTTTTTTTTAGCCATTGAAAATGTTAAAACTATTCTAACCCATGAACATTACAAAGCAGGAGGTGGGTCAGATTTGCTGGTGCACGATAGTTTGTTGCCCTTGAGATAATCAAAGATTAAAACAACAGAAAAATGTTGAACTAAAAGAAAATATGCATAAGTGGTAATAAAACCTATAATGGGAAGGTCTTTCTAAACATGACACACATCCTAAAAGTCATAAAAAACTAATGAAGTTGGTTATCCAAAAGTTAAATATTTTACGTGATTAAAAAAAAAAGACACTATAAACATTGTTAGAGACAAGTAACATAGACCAGAAGAAAACACTCAAGACAGACAAAGGGATTAAGCTCAACTCTGTGCTCTGCGGCAGCCCCCAGCCCGATGAGGATGCTGAGCATTTAAATTGTGACTCGTCCCAACTGAGATATGCCGGGAGTATAAACTGACTACTAGACTTCTCAGATTTAGCACAAACAAATGATAATTTCAAATATACTGAGTTAAATAAAATGCTATTAAAATTAATTTCACCTGTTTCTTCTTACTTTTTAAATGTGCCCATCAGAAAACTTGTAATTGCCCATGTGGCTCACATCCTATTTCTACTGGACACGAAATGACAAAAGAGCCCAAGTAAATTGATAAGAAAAGAGTAACTTGGTAGAATACTGGATGAATGATTTAGATATGCAATTTACAGTTCTACAATGGAAGATAAGTGAATGAAGAGATAGTTAACATCACTAGCAAGAAAAACAAAACAAAACAAAACCATTTTTCACCTATCACCTATCAGATTGGAAAATATTAAGACTGATGCACTCCAAATTGACCAGGGTATATGTACTTTTACATTTCAAACAGCTTAAGTGGGTTCATTTTTGGAGGATAATATGGCATATCTTAGCATTTACTCAACAAAAAGCACATGTACAAATACTCAAAGATTTGTGCTGAGAATGCACAATCTAGCACTGTTTTGTGTAGCAAAATTCTGCAAACAACATAAATGTCCAACAGCAAAGGATTAGTTAAATAAACTATGACATATTCATATGATGGAATACTATGCAACCATAAAAAGAGAAAGATATGTAACAGTTTTTTAACAATTTATATTTGGGGATGAAATGAGAAAAGAGTGGACAAAGTCCATTTTTAACTCCATATATTTTGTAACAGAAATTTTTTATGCTGCCTATGTGCTAATTTTTATATTAAAAGAGAGTACTTCTTGGGGGAGGGTATAGCTCAGTGGTGGAATGCACACTTAGCATGCATAAGGTCCTGGGTTCAATCCCCAGTACCTTTGTTAAATAAACAAACAAACCTGATTACCTCCCCCCTCAAAAATACAAATAAAAAATTAAAAAAAAAGAATAGTTCCCCTACTTTTACAATTAGCTTCATGGTTAATTGATATTTCTATATTAAATAGTCACCAAGGACACTAGTTAACCTACCTAATTTCCCTGGCATTTCTGAACTACTTAACAATTAACACTTGATAGCTACATCGCCCAAATCTGGGTGACAGTTGTGTTTCCTCAGGGGCACCCAATCCACAGTGGGTGATCAACGTGTTGGTAAAATTCAGCAGACAAGAACAGCTGGGGAAACGTTACATAAAACTAGAGGGGCTGTTTAGCATGCACTGTGGACTCTAGGAATAATATTAAACTTGAAGGTGTCTGCTACATTTAAATGAGGGTCAGTAGGACCGTGCATGAGTACAAAGGCAAGAATAACAAACCTTTCTCTCCATCTCATCATCCAGTCTTCTCAGCTCCATTTCCTGTTGATCTTGCTGAAGCTTCAGAAGACGCCTTCTGGCAGCATCTTGGAGGTGCATTTCCTTTACTTTCAGCTCTCTCTTGACAGCAGCTAGTCTTACATACAAAAAACATCAAGAGGAACAAATAAAAACATTTCAGAACATAGACTGCAATGGAAAAATACTACGTTTCACAACAATGAAAGGCCTGCTGCCTATCTTGGTCCACTTTCCCAGTTTAATTGGTGCCTTCATAACATGGCTGTTTTTACAACAGATAAATGAAAGATGCCCAATTACAAAACAAGTCTGCATTCATGAAAATGACAAGTCCATATGCAATTGGCTGTTCTTTCCATATTCAAAAGATCTCTAACAGGTGTACTTCTCAGATCATCTCAATACAATCGATATCCTTTCTCTGAGGAAAGAATGCCAAAAAAATGCTCCAGTGTTACCGAAGATTATGTATGCTATTCTCTTAGAATTTTAGAAGGCTAATAGCTCAGTTCAGCAATTCTTTTTAACCCACACTAGAAATTTGTTTCATAAAGTCCCATCCAAGAATAAGAATCAATAAACATTTATAGAAGTCATTTTCCCAACAATTAGGCTTAGTCTCAGCGCTCATCTCATTATCTTAACTAATTCAAACATTTTGCCTTATTAACACACTTTTGAGTAAGCATTTAATACTTCTTCCCCTGTCCTCCAAAATACGACATGCACAATGAGACAATCATTTTATGTTTCAATTTTCAGGTCACACAGATATGTTTAAAATACAGTTTAAAAAATAGTGCTCCACTGAAGGTGACTGGTCCAGCATGGCATCACACACCAAGGCATTTCTGCCCACTGCAGAATAATGTTTCTAATAATATCCTCCAAGGCACCCTGGATCTTGTACTACCTCTGAATAATCAGTGCAAGTTATATCATATTCAGTATAGCTTAGAAATTCTATTTTACCACTGTCATTTTTGGGGGAAAAGTGGTATTTACAGATTTTTTAATTAACTTAAATATTTGCTTAATGGAATACCACAGCTGGGTAATGCTATAAATAGTGCTGTTCCTATAATGAAAAATGAAAGGAAATAAAAATCATTCAGATACCCAGATGTTTTTCAAAGTGCTAAATATACCTCTGTCTTTGTTGTATTATCTTCTCCTCTTCTTGTAAGAGCATTTCTCTCCTTGTTTCTTCAGCTTTACGAAGCAGTTCCTGTTTGTGGTACCAAGCTTCATCTTCAACTCTTTGCTGGTCTACCTCAGCTTGCATGTCTTCAACTGTCTGCCTTGAGTAGAGAATATTTATTATTATAACTAAATGCAAACAAGAAAACTGAGTAATTGAAGCCCAAGAAAACCAAAACACAAATGTATACTTGACTGACTATGCAAGGATATCTTTAAAGATATTTCTATCCTTCAAACACTGATTTTACATTACTACTTAATAATTTACATATATTTTTCATAAAAACTTTCTTTACATTTGTAACAGATTTTGTTTTTATCAAAGAACAACTGTTCCATGATTACCTCTCTCTTAAGTAATCCAATTCGTCATTCCTTATTCTCTCTCGTTCCTGTGTCTGATAGTCCACAATGAACTTTGGGTATTGATTGAATACTGGGTATTGCCCCTTTGTCAGCGCCACAAAAGCGTTAAGCATGTTGTCTGGATGAATGTCAGTGGGCGTGGTGTCCATGAGATGATAAACTTCTCTAATTACAGCACTTATATCCAGGTTATTCCGATGGTGGAAAAAATACTGCAAGGAAACTTTGTGTTTAAATTGAGATTCACCTAACAAAGGAGTTATAGGTAGAACTAAAACAGATTTTAAAATGTAAACGTGAATTCATCTTTAAGATGATTTGTTGTTTTGCAAATTCACTGAAGCTTTTCTTAACCCAAGTTTTAAAGATCCAGTTTCATATTCTCAAACTGTAGTAAAATTTTACAATCATGTTATGAAATTGTGAAATAACACATTTAAAATTTTAACTCAAAATGTAGGCTTTCTTGGTTAACAGAAGAATGCTTCAACAAAAAAAATTCTTCCACTTGGATTTTTTTTCTTCAAAATCCAAAATAAGTTCCAAAATAAATTAGCCTTTGAAAATTGCTTGATTTTTAAAAAATATCTGATATGTTTCCACATTATCTTGTTCTGCTGACAGATCCAAGTTCTAATATATATACACATACATACATACATACATACATATATGTATCTTGCGATCATGAAGTAAAAATAAAGTTTGACAGGAACCACAAAATAAGTAACAAATAACAAACAAAACCAACTGAATCCATCCTGTCTACCAAAAGAACCACCCCTTTTAAAAACCAGCTCTAATTCTTTCTTTTGGGGTTTTTTTTGGGGGGGGGGTAGTTAGGTTTATTTATTTATTTTAATGGAGGTACTGGGGATTGAACCTAGGACCTCGTGCATGCTCAGCAGGCACTCTAAGCACTGAGCTATATCCCCCCCACTTCTCTAATGCTTTCTTTCAGTCACCATCCGCCACGCCTCAAAGTTCTCATAGTTACTGTTCTGCACGTGCAGTAAGCATGCAGATTATCACAGAGCAGCTGGCCAGAGAAAAGTTCATGCACAGAATAAGCAACTATTCAGTTGTTACTTTAAATAGGTAAAAAGCACAAAGCTCCAGTGCTATCATGATTCTTTCCTGCAGCTATGATTTTAGGACTAGTAGGCAGCCGCTACCATCTGCTGAACTGTCTACAACCAAGAAAAGGCAAGGATGTGGTGGGGTAACTTGTTCACTAGATTCTTACCACCGAGCACCAGTACCTGACATACAATAGGTACTCAATAAGTACATGGATTTTTCAACTGAAATAAATGAAATTTGAGAACTGCTGCTTAAGAACAAGGACATGTACCTCAAAATCATCTTTCAGATTACAATGGAGCAAAGGAGCTCTAGAACATATGTTGTAGGCCACGACGGTCATCAGGAGGAATGAAGGATGGTTGGAAAAGACATTATCAAATAATTTGAGCCACTCCTCTCTTGTCAGTACTTCTGAGAACACAGTTTCAAGAAGAGGCCATGCATACAGCTAAAATAGACAAGAAAAAAGTGTATTAGTTCCCCAGGGAAAAGTCCTACTAGAGTTACTGCTAACGCTCTCATGTTTGGTTTAGCTACAAAAATCATTATATTAAAAACATAATTATGAAAAGAACTACCCTAATTTGGGCCCTTCTTCAGACTGTCAGGTAAGAAGTTTAATGAAGAAAAAGGATGGAATACTGTTAAAAATACATCAGTAGTATGTTGATTATTATACTTTCAAGAAATTACTGTTTTATTTCTATTAGAACCCATGTTAGCTTCCAAAATAAGTTGTTATTCTAAAAACCTTACACTTCTTACCTGGGAAGTTACATCATGATCTATGAAGTGTTGCAGGA
Organism: Camelus ferus; assembly: GCF_009834535.1. Lineage (NCBI taxonomy): Eukaryota > Metazoa > Chordata > Mammalia > Artiodactyla > Camelidae > Camelus > Camelus ferus. Next base: position 13,783,958 of record NC_045720.1, read on the forward strand.
GTTCCTTGTCATGAAATGCCAAAACATTTTCTATCATACCAAGAATATTGATAGGAGGATTAGGAAAATATTCAAACCAGTGTTGACACCAATTGACTATGAAGAAAAAAATTGAAAATTTATCTTTACCTCTCTGTATTATTAAAGGGCTTTGCAGTTCTTAAATGTATCCACTTTTTGTCTTCAATATGCCCATTAATAAAGATCCCCTTTCTTGTTCTAAAATACAATTTGTCATTTTAACCATTTTTAATGTACAATTCAGTGACATTAATTATACTCACAATGTTGTGCAACCATCACTATTTCTAAAATCCTTTCCCAAACAGAAACTTTGTCCTTATTCAGCATTAACTCCGTTTCCACTTGCCCGGCCCTTGAACCTCTAATCCATTTCCTGTGCCTGTGAATTTGTGAAATTTCATAAAAATCTGTCCTTTTGTGCCTAGCTTGCTTCACTAACCATGTTTTCAAGGTTCATCCATGTTGTAGCATGTGTCAGACCATCACTGTTTTTTACGGCTGAATATTTCATTGTATAAGACTGGGAGTTCAAAATTTGTAGGTACTGACAGGCATATACAGAATAGATAAACAAAATTATACTGTATAGCTCAGGGAAATATATACAAGATCTTGCGGTAGCTCACAGCGAAAAAGAATGTGGCAATGAATATATGTATATTCATGTATAACTGAAAAATTGTGCTCTACACTGGAATTTGACACAACATTGTAAAATGATTATAACTCAATAAAAAAATGTAAAAAAAAATTTCATTGTATATATACACATATTGTTTGTCCATTTATCTGTTAACTGATACTTGGGTTGCTTCCACCTTTTGGCTACTGGGAATAATGCTGCTACAAACATCTGTGTATGAGTCTGTTTTCAATTCTTTTGGGGACATCCTTAGCACAACTGTGGGATTATACAGTAATTCTATGTTTTAAGTTTCTGAGGAACTGCCAAACTGTTTTCGACAGTGACTGTACCATTCTACATTTCTATCAGCAATGTATGAAAGTTTCAATTTTTTCACATCCTTGCCAGCACTTGTTACTTTCTTTTTTAAATTATAGCCATCCTAGTAGGTAAGAAGTAGTTCTCACTGTAGTTTTGATTTGCATTTCCCTAATGACTGATGATACTGCGCATCTTTTCATAGGCCATTAGCTATTTGTACATTTTCTACAGAGTAATGTCCATTCAAGTCCTTTGCCCATTTTTAAACTGGATTGTTTTGTTTTTTTTTCCTCTTACAACTCTTAGTGTTATTGGCAGGGTAAACTAGTACAACTCTTTGCAGAATCAATTAGAATGTTCATATTTTATGACCTAATAAAACCAATTCTGGGAATCTACCCAAAATTTATGAATGTGAAGACAGTCATGATATTGTTACTTTTAATACATAAAAATTAGAAACCTAAATGTCCAACAATAAAAGATGAAATCAGAGCATGAATATTTATCAAATATTATAATAAACAAAATGTTCACAAAGTTTATACAAATAAAAGTACACAACATATTAAACAAAAGTAGTTTAATTATAAAAATAAAAAACTGCCTAAAGTGTGGAAAAATTAGAAAAAAACAAAACAAAATCCTAAAAGTCTAATAGCTGGAGGATAAATTATGGTGCACCTATAAAATGAAATATCCTGTGGGCAATAAATTATGTTTTGGACGATATTTAATGATTTGGAGGAAATGCTCTTTTGAGAAATTCACTAATATATTATCAAGATTATCTTTGAGAAAGAGGAATATAAGTGAATTTTCTTTTATTTTGTATACTTGCCTATATTTTCTCCAGTTATGAGTAAAAATTTATTAAAGCAAATGCAATGTAATAAAATGAATGAAAATATGTAAAGAAAAACATATTTAAATATTCACAATATGCATGCTTGGGTCTTTTTATTTCCACTTTTCAGAATTTTATTGTTAGTTAAGTGCTTCTCTACTTTGTACGAGAACGATACATATAAAATTGGTTATTTTTGTTAAATCAGTCTTGGTTTAATGTGGATCCAGTTTATTAACTATTTACCTGAGCTGATTTTACTAATATGAAAAAAATGACTCACTTTTTAGTGTAGGTGGTAATGATCAAGCAGTAAACACAATGGTTGGAGAGTACAAGCTACAGATTCTGACTGCCTGAGTTCAAATCTTTATTCTGCCATGAACCTAACAATGGTAACTTAAGCGCTCTGTGCCTCAGTTTCCTCATCTATAAAAAGGGGATAACAATAAATAACACCTACCTCATGGTCAGCTGTAAGGATTAAATGAGTTGATAAAGGCAAAACATTGAGAATGGTACCTGGCACACAGAAAGTTCTGGATAAATGTTAGCTCTGGATGATGAGACTGAGGATAACAGCCAACACCTGCCACATTAGGTTCTGGGTGCTAAATGCTCTATGTACTTCCTGCAACCTATGAATAACAACTGACTTTCAGTAAGTGGAGCATCTGCTTCCTCCTTACTAACAAAACTCAACCTGTAACAACAGTATCTTCTGAAATGCAATCATCCAAATGTTATTGTAAGTAAAAAGGTTTATTTATGTATAAATGTCCAAACTGTCCATTTTATGCTCTATGTCTGACTGTCTCACACTAGAATTGTTAAACGTTGCAAAGGTGCAAAGACATCAGGAAAATGTACAAGAATCTACTCTTGGTGTCATTATTTATACTTATTTACTTACTTATAAGAGTAGCAACAACTTCAAAACAGACGAGCTGGTTGTTCTGGAATAATTTTACAAATGGAAATGCCAAGAGTGGAAGATACGGTGTGTCACTAAAGATGGTGGACCAGTGAGCTAATGCAGACAGGGTTCTGTGAATAAAATAAGGAAATGAAGACCAGAGAAGTTGGTTTAAATTTATTTGAATAAACAATACATTCACATGACAAAAAAATTCAATACAAAAGGTAAATTTGGTGAAATTTGGGTTTGTCTATTTTCCATGATTAGACTGGGGTCATAAATTTTTGGCAAGAATACCACAAAAGTGACATGCAACGTACTGATATGTTTTATTACTGGTGATTTTAAATCTGATTACTTGGCTAAGGTGGTGTCTGCTGAATTTCTCTACTATAAAATCACTACTTTCCCATTTGTAATTAATATCTTGGGGGAGATACACAATGCTGCAATATACTGAACATACCTCTGTAATACTCTGAGTAGTTTCCTGCTTTTGATAGGATAGTTCTTCTGAAGGTTGAGAAATGCCACATGAATACCTTTATCTATAAGGTTGCTGAACGCAGTGTGATTTTCAGGCAGTTGTAGCAGAGAACGCCAAATGAACATTCTGAAATTAAAACATAATTTTAACCAAGAACAATTCGGGAGTAAGACTGACTTAACGTGCAAGAAATTAAATTTTACCTGTATTTCGTTGGATATTCACCATAGCTTTTTAGTAAGATTTGTAAACGCTTTTTATTTAATCCATCTGACAATTCATTCTATAAAAAGAAAAAAAACTGTATCAATCAGTGACATAATCTTAAAACTGAAAAGGTCATCTAGACCACGGTAAAAAATATTTTATATCATGAGACTCTTCTACACACACACACACACACGTCCCTTGCTCTCTCCTGAGTCTGCATATACACAGCAGATAAAGTTTGTGACAAATTATTTACCCTATAATAGGGTTTGGTAAACTTCTTCTGGAAAGGGTCAGAGAGTAAATGCTTTAGGCTTTGTGGGCCAACAGGCAAAATCAACGACATTATGCAGATACTTAATATAACCATTTAAAAATGTAAAAATCATCCTTAGCTTGAGTAGACAGAGTGGGCCCGGGGCTGTCCTCTGTAACCCCTGTAGCAAGAGTGATGCATCCTGATGTTTCCTTCCCTCTCCTGCTCCCTCTTTTTCTTTTAAGTCAATTTTTATCTTAATGGAAAAATATTTTATAAATTTTAAGATCATAAAGCCATATTCCTAGATTATCTCATGGAAGCCTAACAACTAAGTGAAGCAGATGAGATGTTCTATCGTTTCTTTGAGAAAATGAGAAGGTCAGAGAAGTTCGGTGACTTGCTCAAGGGCACGCACCTGTTAAGTCTTGGCTGAAGATCCAAAGCCAGATTTTCTTAGTTCAGTGCTCTTTTTTACTATAAGAAACAGTGAACCCAAAAATGTAGGAGGGAGGTGAGGGGAAAGCCCAAAATGACAGTGAATGAAGATTCCCCATTTGAGAGCCACACACTGGACATTGAAGGCAACTAGTCCAGACCAGAGCAATATAGTCCGTGAGAGAGAGACACGTTCACTGAGGTCATCACCAAGACACCTGCTGCCACTGAAGCCTCTTTAACAAAGGACAGAGAGCTCAGGTGAATTGGCCGGAGTTTTACCTGTTTTCTTGTCTAGACCCTGAGCTGATGAAGTTCCTACTTCACGATTAGCTGAGGACATGCATTGTTCATAGAAGTGTTCTCCTTTGACCTACTGCTTAGAGCTGGATATAGGTTTTTTGTTTTTTTGTTTTTTAAGCCATTCCTGGTTATTTTTGTCCAGGGACTCCCTGACATAGCCCGCTTTGATCCACACTGGACTGCTGCCAGATGCCCTGACCACAGTGTCCCTTTATTTCCCAGAAATCAATCATGACCACATCCACTCGCTGTCCCAGAAAAGGCTCCAGTACACTCTCAGGAAATCTGAAGCCAGACCATGTCTCAGAAATACCACTCAGCTCATTTCCTCATTAGAGCATTCAACCAACAGGGCCAATTCCGCCCAGTCTTCACACAGCTAGGTTTGTGCCTGTTTCTTACTTTTTTAAAACTAAACAATATTTTGTTTAGGGTTACATTGTATTGGTGATATAATTACACAGAAAACCAAGGACACGATTAACACAGAAGTGAGGACAATGGCAACCTCTATGGGACGGGGAAGAGAAATGTGACTGGGGATAAGCACTCAGGGGACTGACTGCACAGCTACTGGCAACACTCTATTTCGTCATGTGGATCTGAGCAGGCCCAGAAAAGAGTTAACACAGCAGGTCTGAGACTGCCATCCTTAGAAAGGCCTGCTTGAAAGCTGGCTCTTGTCTAGTGTCTAGACACCTGGCTTTCGAGGAAGTTCCCAGAACCAGTGAGAGTGGCTCACTGCGCCTAAACTGCACGCTGCGGTTCCCGCTGAACGCCTGCTTTCCTCGTGGAGTCTGGAATTTCGAAATGCACTACCTGGAAGGTGCCTATACAACCAGCCTCCAGGAAAAATCCTGGGTATTGAATTCCTAATGAATTTCCCTGATAGACAACACTTTACACATTCTTCTTTTGACTGCAAGTTTCACATTTTAAAAATGCTTATAGAAGAAAAGAGGCTGTTGAAATTAATGTGAAAATTACCAAGAGTCAGTGAGAATATGGAGCAACTAGAACTCTGAAACACCTCTTGGTGGGAATATAGATTGTTTTAATCAACCACCTGGGAAACTATCTGACAGTATTCACTAAAGCTGAGCATATGCACAGCCCATAAGCCAGTAATTCCATTCCTAGGTTTATACCCAACAGAACATGTCCTTATGTTCACCAGAGATGAACTAGAATGTTCACAGCAGCACTGTTTCTAATGGCAAGAAAAGCAGGCAACTACCCAAATGCCTATCAACAGCAGAATGGACAGAGTTTGGTTTATTCACACGATGGAATAAACCTGTGAGTGAACGGTTTACAGCTACACAGATTTCTCAAACATATTGTTAACTGAAAGAAGCCAGACACACAAGAGTACCAACTGAATGTACATAAGTACAAAAAAGGCAGAACTAATCCATGACGTTAAAATGCAGAGAGCAGTTATCCTTGGGGATGGACAAAAGTGCCTGGAAGGAGCAGTCAGGGGCTTCTGGGGTGCTGGGAATAGCCCAGTTTTTGATCTGAGTGCTGGTAATACAGATGTAGTCAATCTAAAAATGTACTGAGCTGCGCATTTATTGATTTAATATCAACAAAAAGTTGTAAAAGTCCCTGAAAATGTTAGCAGCTTCTCTATTAATGTTGTTATTGTCTTTCAATTCCAAAGCAATATATGCCTTTCACAGAATAGTAGGAAACTACAAAAAATATGTCTAAGGAGGAAAATAAAACCGACTGAAACAGACGGGCAATTCTATTAGTATTTTGATCTTTTTTATGGAGTTTTAGAAATAATACATAAGTACTCGTATCTTTTTTAAATTAACTGATGCCCAAGCATATAGTTGTAGTTAATTTTTTATATTTAACATAATATAATTATTTCCCTTTCCTCTTAAATAGTCCTAGCGTATGGCTCTACAATAATTTATATGATTAGTTACTTACTGTTAGACATTTTGGCTGTTTCTAAGTTTTTCTTGAATAAATCCCTCTCTCTCACACACACAGTAACAGATCATCTCAAACAAGGCAAAAAGGGAAATCAGAACATTCTTTCTGAAGATCAGTTTGGCTACTACTATCAGAATTTTTATGCACACACTCTGACTTAAAAATTCTACTTCTAAAGATACACTTGTGCAAATGTTCAAAGATAACAGTACAAGAATATCCACTGCATCACAGGCTGTGTTATCAGAGGACTGATGATAGAACCCGATGCCAGTCAGCAGAGTCCCGGTGAGATAAATTAAGGTATACCCACAAATGCAATGCCACGCAAGTGTTTTTAAAACATTGTAGCACTGCATGCAGTAATATAAATAGATATTCAACCTGGTAAGTGGCAAGAGCAAGTTATAAACGCACTATAGTATGATTCCATCTATATAAAAATATAAAAATAAAAAAGTAACAGACACAGATATACATATGCTTATACAGAGAAAATTTCTGAAAGGATGTCAACAACTATTAACAATGGTCACCTCTGGGGAGTGCAATGAAGAGTGGGCTAGGGAACGGGGAGGAAGAAAAGTATGTCTTTATTTTTCCCCTTTACAACCTTCTAAACCAGCATTGTCTAACAGGTAATGAAAGAGACAACTGTAATTTTTTAAATTACATTTAAATTTTCTTAAGAAAATTTCTTAAGGAAATTTTAAGTTTTCTAGAAACCATGTTAAAAAAATAAAAAGCAGGTAAAATCAACTTTAATGCATTTATTTAATCTAGTGTAATAAAAATATTACCATTTCAACATATAATCAGCATAAAATTATTACTTAATAAGATATTTTACATTCTTTAGGGGTAAGGGATTAAGAGGTACCAACTACAACATATAAGTAAGCTACAAGGATATATTGGAATATAACCAATATTTTTAAATAACTTTAAATGGAGTATAATCTATAAAAATATTGAATCACTATGTTATACTACTGTAATACTATAAATCAACTATACTTCAATTAGAAAAATATTTTACATTCTTTTGTTCATAATATAATTTCAATATCTGATGTGCATTTCACACATAGACCACATCTTAATTCAGACCAAGCCACATGTGACTCGTGGCCAGCCTACTGGACAGTGCAATTCTATACTGTTTGACTTTTTTAAAAAACCATAAACATGCATTAATTTTATACTAAAAAGTTTTATAAGCATATTATATTTCAGTTACAACTGTCTTCATATAACTTTCCTTCAATTCCTAAGAGAGGGAAGAGTGATGACAGCCTAGAAGTCAGGAGACTCGTCTACAGCAAAGTTATGACACAGGTTTCAGATATTCTTACCTCTTTATTTTCAAAATTGCCAGCCAGGTCTTGTTTCAATATCCTGGTTTGTGCTTTGCTTTCTCTTGATTTTGCCGGCCGCTGTATTCTTCCTGACTTCACCTTCACCTTAAGATCACCAGAATTCACTTTCTTCTTAGGCAAATCTTCAATCATTTTCACTAAAGGAGGAGGTGGCTAAAAGAGGGCGAAAAAATCCAGTGGCTATCCTTGCAAAATAGACCTGTTAACATATGACTTACAAAATTCGTTTTGGTCAATCTAGTAATGTGCCTTAATATATATAATTATCCTTTGGACAAAAAGTGTAAATAAAATATCCAAGAATGTTCCTTGTCGACTCGAAGCAATTGAGAATCAAAGCAATTTTCTGTCAAATTCCTTTGAAGAATGTCATAAAGATTCATGATTAACAACGATAAACAGAATTTAATTATTCCTTGAAAGCTGGCCTTAAATTATTTGTATCAATCTATTTTTTACACTTGCATGATAAAGTGAGTGGTAAGGTGATAACTTGCAGAGAAGGCAGTTACACACGTGGCTCGCTCCAGAATGCTGAGAGAAGCACCCTAAATAGTCTTTGGGTTCAAGTGAAGTCCCTTAGAGGGAAACAGTCAGATGCCTCTTCTCTGAAAGCATGGGACTCAGTCTCTCTGTCCTTGGTCACAGTTTTTAATCTACATGGAGATGGACGTTAGTCCTCACTACATCAACCACCTAATAGGCAGCTCAGATAGCAAGACTTAGATACCAAACCCTCACTTTTAGGGGGCCTATCCAACAGGAAAATAAGCCCCAACAACTTCAATTTACTTAAGGTAAAATGATTCACTGAGACATTTTCTCTATGAATAACACTCTTTTTGAAATAAAAAGATCTTCCTTGTTCAAAGGAAATGAGCAGATAAGGTAACTCAGGCTTCCTGAGTTCTAAACATGGTTAAAGTACAATGACTTTCACAAGGTATTTAAATGCTTGAGACCATTATTGCTGAATGTTTCCTCAGTAATTAGCCCAGACCCAGATCAAAGACAGGGCGGATCTGTGATTTTTTAAGATTTTCTTGAAACCAAAGTGCCAATTTCTTTCATATGAGAACAAGAACACAAGGAATACCCCAAATGTCCAAATGAACATATCGGATTTCAGAAACACACACATTACACACATCACCTTGAATTCAAACTGTCATGAAAGTCAGAACAGTGTGCTTCCACAATGACGAACAATGAACATGAATCGCCACCTCTGAGCAAGCTCTTTGAAGCAGAAATCAAACTTTTTTGACCTCCTCCCCTCAACTTGCCCCCAAAAGAAATAAATAGAACAAAGCAAACATTTTGACTCTTTAAATAGCAGACTATTAAAAGACTACTTTGAGGTTTCCAACAAAGATTTTTCTCATGTTGCCGTCAAAAGTTGAGGATTTCTGCTTTTGAAACCTGCAGCCTATTATAGGAGACCAAGAAAGTATTCCTTATTGTCAACTTTTAGCACATATGATACACAACACTGTAAAATTATATATAGAATAGGTAATATAAATACACATGGCACTGATACTATACTTTTGTTTTAAAATTATTATGAAAAGTATTTAACGTTTTAACTGCATCTACAAAGTTTTTTTAATAGTGTTTTTCTAGGATACACTGTTATTCACATCTAGAAAGATTACAAGGGTAATGTGAAATATAACAATAGCTCTGACCAAAAGAAGTACAATGACCACTTACTCTATGATTTAATTCTTTATGAAATGTAATTAATAGTAGTCTGACTTCTGAATATTGCCCATCTTTATATCCTTGAACTATCTTCTCTCTAACCTCAATCCGTTTTTCTAAATCTTTATTAAAAGATCTGTTCTAGTGCCATTTTTCATGGCTCTTCCATGAAGGAATCTCCCCAAAGCTGGATCCTGAGATACGACCCCAACTGCCATACCTTAGCAGTGTTAAAACCTCAACGTGTAAGTAAGGATGTGCTTACTTACTGTGAGCTCATCAATACCAGAAATTCTCCAATGGCAAGAAAGTGGGACTTGAAGGAATGCGGCATGGGTAGTAAGTTTTGTATACACCTGGGCATTTTTATAGTCCTGGAACAGCCAAAAAGACACTGGTGGTGCTTGTCAGGTGTCCAAAAAAAATCATTCTACTTCTGCAATAAGCTAGCTTTTCTGATCTCAATCTGCTTAACAAATACCAGAAAGGAAGCCAATGACTCACACTTACCTTGCTTTTTCTCAGATCGCTCTCTATGAATAACATTCACCTAGCTCTTGAGACATTCACTAGGCTAAAAACTCATTAAGAGCAAATAACATGTTATTAAAAATTTTTAAGTTTATGAGAACAGTAGAGTATAATTCCATACATTTAAAGAAAATACGCGCGTGCACACACACAGCAGAGTCTCATTGTTCGTGGCAGCTGTGTTCCACAGAGTCACCACAAACACCAAGGTAGTGAATATGGAATCACTGCTCCAGGAGAAACACTGGAGTTAGGTCCCTCTGAGCCTCTAGCCACGTTCTTGTCAACTATTCAACATGTAATTTTGTTTTGTGTATGTTTCTGTTTAAAGACACTAATTTACTACAGAGTATTGACTCATTAACATTGAACTCACACCAAAAGCCCTGGAAGCTGGGCCTGGAAGCTTCTCTAACATCGTTATGTTCTCCCCAGGACACCTCACAGGCCTCGTGTGATTAGGACACTAGACCGCACCCCTGCACTGCGCTTGGGGGCCATTTTAAAGAGCAAAATCACCAACAAAAAGCAGAAAAAATGTGAAGAATGTGGCACTCAGTAGAGAAAGAAAAGGACACTTGTCCCCAGTATGAGTGCTGGAATGGGAAGGCAGAGGCTGCCTTGTTTGACCTAAGCTGGGAACCGGATGATAGGCAGCTCAGACTTTCTCCTGCTCTGCACGGCATGCATGCCTGTGAATATGCAGTGAGGGCTGATTTTAGAGTCACAGGTAAGGGGGAAGGGGATAGCTCAAGTGGTAGAGCGCATGCTTAGTAGGCATGAGGTCTGGGGTTCAATCCCCAGGACCTCCATTTAAATCAATCAACCTAATTACATCCCACCTCAACAACAAAAAAAGAGTCACAGATAAATTTTCACCAGTAGGCAAATTCATAAATACAGAATCCATGAAGAATAAGGATTGGCTGTATATAATTATACACATGGAAAAAAAGGTATACGTTTCAAAATTATCTGAGAGAACGGTGAGACTTATTTATCTGCTTGCTTATCTGTATCTTTTTATTTTGTATATAGTAAGAACTTACTACCTGTCTAACTGAAAAAATAAATAAATAAAAAGGAGCAGGGACATAACAAAGAGATTGTCATATCAAGACCAGAACTCCTGGGCCTGCTAATGACTGGCTGTGTTATCAGGCTGGGGAGTGAACTGCCCCTCCTGTAAAATGAAATGGTTAGACTGGTGGTCACCAGAGTCCCGTGATGCAAATGATACAAGCCCAGACTTGGAAAGGCTCCCAAAGAACCACTGGACTTGACACCAGCTGGGGAAATTTCAGATAACCGTAAGAGAGGAGGGAAGTATATTTTAGACACAATGAATAATGTAGTAACAGATGTAGAAATGACAATGGTATCTATGGGGGACAATGAGGGAAGTTGAAAGTATGGGGAAATACGTTACGTAGAGAAGACAAAGATGAGCGAGGACCTGGAGAGCCAGGCAGAAGAGTTTGGACTTAATGCAATAGGAAAGGGAAGGCACTAAAGTAGCATTATTTTAGAATTGGTGATGAAAGTACTATTTTTGAGAAATGTTATATAAAAAGATGGACTGACAGGCAGGGCAGACACTGAGGGCTCTGAGTTTTGGTATATTTGTTTAAATGACTATAATTTGAGAGCTATTAATGAGCACCAGTACGTGGATGGCCAACAGGGACACGGAGAACAGGCAGCACATTTTAGACACTTCACATTTAAGGACTACATGACTTGGCGTCGACCAGATCTGGGAAATAACAGTCATAGAGATCTGGGAACAGAAACAGTCATAGAGGCCCAAGGTGTCTAGCCTATAAGAGGGGAAGAAAGACAGAAATGAAGAGACTGGATTGAAGACCCCTTGTGAGAAGCAGATCAGAGGCGCACCTTGAACGGGACAGGGACACCAAACAGATACCTTCTACAAAGATGTGAATTTAAGAATGGAGCACAGGTGGGAAAAGCTGGAGCTGTGGCTCTGGGAGTAAGAACAACAACAACAAAATTCAGAAAAATGGATAAGGTGCAAGGAAGTTAGAATACTGTAGCATTAAGTTTTTATTTTTGATGAAACAACATTTAACTCTTAAAAAAAGACATTGCTTACTTGATAACATACCTTATTTATTTCTTTTGTTAAAGCCTGAACTGAGTATATGTTCAGACTTCCATTTTCCATAATAGATGCAATGTACCGTCCATGTGGGCTAATTACTGAAGAACTAATTCCTTCATCAAGGCTCCCAATTTCAAAGAGAAGTTTACAAGTCTGTGTATTAACAAACCTCATAATACCATCCTGACTTAGCACTCCAAGAACCTAAGAGTAGAGAGAAACAACATAAACACATTTCAAAGTCTCAGATGTTGCCTAGACTTACTTCGATCATTTCACTATGTAGACAAGTACTGAATCACCATGTTGCACCCCTGAAACTAATACAATGTTATATGTCAATTACACCTCAACGAAAAAAAGGGTCAAATGTCTGAAAGTCAAACTACACAGGCACGCACGTGTGTATTTTTATGTGTGTGTGTGTGTATTTTTTTGAGGGGAGGACAGTCAGAGATTATACTCACAGAGAGCCATCATATATTTTAAAATCCCTAATTTTGGCTCATGTAGATTCGCACTGGTCAGGTCCAGAGAAGCCTGGCTCTAACCAGAGCCAGTAAGGAGCCCGTCCTGGGCGACTACAGAAAGGTCACCTAAGAATCCTCCCTTCCCACAGGCAGGCTTATCTCCACGCTCCCTCCAGAGGGAACACAGGTGATCACAGTCCTTCACTTTGACTCCACACTGGCCATCAGGAGCAAGGAGGGTGCAGTGTCTGTTCCCCTTCCCCATCCCCTGCCTGAGCAGAGCTAACATCTGTCCTGCTGCTGCCACACAAATCTGGGACTGAAATGAGCCCCTGGCGGGTGGAGAGAGGATGTCTGTGAGCTGCAAAGACAGTGTAGGGGTAAGAGAGAAGCTAGTCTTTTAAGGAGGGAAAAGTTAGTTTTAACTCATACAATTTGAAAAATTTTAAATGTACTGAAAAAGCTTAAACATATACAAAAAATAAGCTCCTCTACTGCCCTGTCCACATGCAGGTTCCTTTCCCAGGGCCAGTGGCTGGTAAGCAGTGCCACCTCGTAATTTTGTGAAATGCTAATGTCCCTTGTTATATGAAAGACTACGGTTTGGAGGTAGTTAGAGGCAATTTGAAGGTGACAATCTAAACAGAGCGTCCTTCTGTTGGTCAGATGGTAGGAAACCCCCTGCTTCACAGTAGAAGCAATCTCTCTGGAAGGTAGTTTGGCAGGATCTATCAAAACTACAGATGCACATAACTCTTGTACCACTATTTTAACTCTGGGATTTTATCCTACAGACAGGATGTACGAAATAACATGTGCAAAAGGTATTCAGTGCAGCATCATTTGTAATAGAAAAGGACTAAAAATAGGTTAAATGCCTAATAATAAAGGATGCGTTAAAAAAACATATGCAGCTGTGAAAAAAAAAAGAATGAAGTTCTGTGCTGATATAGAACAATCTTCAAGGTAAATTAAGTGAAGGAAAAACAAGGTGCAAAGCTGTGTAAAAAACTGGGAAAAACAAGATTATATAACAACGGTGGTTACGGAGAGTGAGTAACTGGGCAAGCGGGAGAGAGGAGTAAGATTTCACTTTATGCCTTTTTTTTTTGTTTTTAACCATGTTTAAGCATCATCAACTCAAAAAACCTAACACAGACATGATAAATATACACACATATTATACATATATACATAAAACACATATGTATAATTTATATATACATGTGTGTGTATATATATGTATATATAATTTGTTCATGTGCAAGACCCAAGATAGTCAATTTAAAATAAGAAAGTTAAGGTTCAATTACTCAACTATTAAAAAGAAAAAAGGTGCGTGGCGGGGGGAGCACTGTGTAAACTAAGGCAGGACAGAAAGCAAACAGGTTTCTTAGGATTGAGGCAACCAGGTATGGCAGATAAAACACAGTGCAGCAAAGTGAGAGAATTTCAGTTCTAGTCCTACCTTTAATCCTTAAAATGAACAGGAGTGCTGACAAGTCACTTAATGTTTCTAAGCTTCAGTGTCACAACTTGCACAATGGTGAGAATGCCCTCCCTGCCTATGTTCAAATAATTCTTTAAGGATCAAATAAAAAATAACATGTTCAATCACCCTTTAAACCACAAAGCATGACACAATATAAAGTATACTGATTTTAGAGAAAAAGTAAATTATCAGTAATATACAGAACCAGATTTTTACTTTTGTTTTCAATCTACAGACTCTTTACAAAGATATGAGCAATTTCAAATCCTTGTAACAGGCAGGGTACAAGTTAAATAAGAGAACTAATAAAGGTCAGAAATTGATATGAGCTTCCTAAAAAAGTACAGTGTTACTAATTATTGTTACTAACCTGATTGGAACCAGCATCAAAACTATCAGGAAGAAATTCTAGATGGCGAATGGCTCGAACTTTAGTGGGCATCTGTATAATTCTAAATAGGTGTTTAGCTTCCAGGCACCACAGATGAAGATGATTTGATTTGCCCCCAGCAGCCAGGATTCGACCATCTCTACGTGACAAGAAGATGAAAAAGACTAGATGAGTTACCTACAGCAGCACTGTCCAATATGATCCAGTATGATGGCAATGTTCCACGTCTACGTCGTCCAACACAGTCACTACTAGCCCCATGTGATCATTGAGAACTAAAATGTGGCTTGTGCTTCCGAGGACATTAATTCTTTGTTTAATTTTTATTGATTTGAAAAGTCCCAGGCACCCAGTGGCTACCACATAGGAAAACTCAGGTTTATAGTGTGTGTATATATATATAAATATATATATTTATATATATATATATGTATTTTTACCTCTTGTGCTAAGATATTGGCTTAACAAATGCTTGTTTGATGACTTGACTGGGGGTTTCTGAATAACATTTATGTTTTATAGCACAATCTCAAAGTCACTTACCACTATCCAACTTTCTGTATTTCACACATAACTATACTGAATTGATAACAACATTGCGATATGAGAAACCAAAAAGCCCAGACTTTCTTTCCTTGAAGAAAGCTAGTTTATGTTTAGAAGGTACAGAAAGAATAAGCTGCACTGATCTGCAAGGCTGCTGCTCATTCATTCACCATGGCCTGTAAAGCGCCCACTATAAGCCAGGTTTCACTCCAGGTGGCAGGGACCCAGTGGTGAACAAGACAACAGTTAAGACCCCTGTTCTTACGGGATTTTCAGTCTAGAGGAAGGTAAATGAACTGGACTGTATTCTGAGAGCAGTGGGAAAGCCTTTCAGGGACTTCAATAGGGAAATGACATGGCCTGACTCAATGATTTAAGAAGACTACCCTATCTGCTTTGTAGAGACTGACTTTAGGAAATAAGATTGAAAGCAGGGAGACCAATTAAGGAGGCTATTACAGTAGCCTGAAAAAGACTAGGGAACCTTGGACTAGGGTAAAGCTGGAGCAATGGACAAAAGAAAGCAGACTAATTCAAGATACAGTCTGATAGAGTTGATGGGATTTACTGATAACTAAGAAGGTGAGAGAAAGAGAGGAAATAAGGTCCATTGCCTAGCTCTTTCCATTGAAGACGGCTGGAAACAATGACCAAGCTAGTCACAGTGAGAACTGAGCACCCAGGTCAGGTGTCAATATATCATTTCCCACTAAAATGAACCCATGCTCCTTAGAGAAATGGCTGATTCCAGGTTTGGGACAGGAAATACACAAGACTGGAACATCTCACCAAACTAGAAAGAATGAGAGCTATCACATAAGCCTGGGGTTGTATCAAACAGGTTCAAAGCCGACCTGAAGAGGATGCCACTGGTCAGAGATGAGAGAACTGGAGCATCACTAAGGATAGTAACTATAATGGAGTAAATCATGTCAACTATGTTTACAAAGATTAAAGACAAAAAACTCACTGGCCACCATTGAAGATGCCAATAAACTAATCTATTATTTTGAAAAAAAAAATTTTTAATAGAGGAAGAAATCAAGCATTTGTCCTGCCTTTCCTTTACAAACCATACAACAAAGTAATCAAAGAGTTGATGAGAGGAAATTTCTTTCTACAGGAAGTTTCAGTTTATAAGGGAGAAGGAAAGACAGAATTAGAATTGCACCATTTTGCTAAACTCCAGTGCAACACAGGATCTAGGTAATGATCATCAATAGCCACTAACATCATAAGAGAGGTCTGTGTTCCTCCTGATGGAAGCACACAAACCACCTATAACGTCTTCTTGCCCCCAAATCCAACCAGATCAGATCAAGCCCCTAACTTCTGGGAAATATAGGTGTAACCAGTTTATACTAAATACTGATCAGAGAGGGTCATACTAAACAGCACCACAGGGATGCAAATAGCAAAATCCAGAATATAGAAAACTACAGGACAAATGACCAATTTTTTAACAAATAAACTGCAAGGAAAATATAAAAAGAGAGATATATCAACCAAGGCAATGTAGGAACCTTATTTTGTTCCTGATTTGGACAAACCAATCATAAAAAGCAATTATTAGACAAATCAGGGAAATCCAAATAATAACTAGATATGATAAAATTAAATTATGCATTTTCAAAAGGATGATGATAGTACCAGGGTTCTGTTTCAAAAAGGGTCCTGATCCTTTAGAGATACACATTGAGATATTTGTGCGCGAAATGATACACTGGGCTTTGCTTTGTAACACAGTAGAGAAGTATTAAGTAGAGTTATAGATAAAACAGAGGGGCTATTGACGCTTATGATAGGGTTTCAAATACTTTTCTATTTCTGCATATATTTTCCACAACAAGTAAAAAAATGTATCATATCTTAGACCACATTTAAATTTAAAGAAAATTTTTTCTCATGACAATAAAATACTGAATGAGAATTTGTAAAATTTCACTGGAAGTTAAATTTCTTAAAAATCATCAGTGTTTTAAAATGGACGTTACCTGGTCACAGCGAACACTTTGTAGAGTATATTAGAGCTTTCAGGTGGAGCTGGCAGTTGGTATTTGCAAATAAGAGTATCGCATTCCCAGGCGAAGATGGAGTTATCTTTAAAACAGCTGAGGATGGTGTTACTTAACGGTAGGAAAAAAACCTAAAGAAGGACAAAAAAAGTGATTATTCATATAAGAATCATACAGCTCTCTTTAAGTTTAAAATTTACAAAGCTAATTTTTCTTTTTTAAAATTATTTTTTCTCGGTCGGGGAGGGTATAGCTCAGTGGTAAAGTGCGTGCTTAGCACACATGAGGTCCTGGGTTCAATCGCCAGTACCTCCATTAAAATAAATAAATCACATAAAAAACGAATTACCTCCACTGCCCCCCCCCAAATTATTCTTTCTCAAACTGGAGAAGAACACATTTACAGTATATGACAGGGGATAAAACTGGTATGTTATAGACTATTATAAATTAAAAAGAACCCCTTTAAATAAAAACTGGGTGACTATCAATGACTAAGCAATTCATAAAATACTACATAACAATTGTAAAGTATTTAATGTTATAGAAGATTCAAATGAAAATAAGATACCATTTTATGTGTATCAAATTTATTTTGAAAATAATGCATACACATATACACATACTAACATGTATTATATTTATAAGCTATATACTAATATAAATGCTATAAATATTAACTACTGATATTGTTTAAAATATTAAATGATAAATTATAAATCACTGAATGATAAAATATTAAATGATACTGATAAATGTTAAAAATACTAAATGTTGGTGAAAGTATAGGAAAAGGGCACTGTTGTATACTGTTGCTGGTAGTAAAAACTAGTTAAAGATATTGTATATCTCAACAGCTTTAAAAATACATCTCTTCTGAACTAGTCAATGTTTCTAAGAGTTGACCCCTTGGAAAAAAAATTAGCAAAATGCTAAAAATAAATGTATATAGATATTTGTTAAGCGTTATTTGTAAAAGTAAAAAGTTGAAAACAAATACATAATCATATTTTACTAGAGATTCAATTTATTTAATGGACAATTGAGACTAAATTGATAACAAAGTTGAAAGTGTAATTCTATTCTCCTAATTTCTATTTTGCTATTACATAAGCACTAAACAATGCTTACTTTTGATAAAATTTTAATTGACCAATATTTTCTCATATGAGTTCCAATGGCCTCAGGTACAATTTTGTGTGTCATCTGTGTAAAGCACAGAAAGGGAGATAGGGAAGGAAGCAAAGTCAAGGAAAGAAAATGAAAAACACCAATGCCCTCAGGACAAAATATTCCTATTCATCCTCTTAGAATTAATCCCCACAAATAGCTTGAGACATTTCACATGGTTTGACCATTAGTTACATCTCTATTCTTTTTTTCTCTCCCTCAACATAGCTTTGGTCTTTTATTTTACTCCTCTTATGAACCACAGAATAATTATAACTCCTTTATACACACATCTGCCCACAGGAAATCTACCTGAAGACTCCATGCATGGGACCCCCAAATATTGTGGACAAAACTGAGCCAGAGATGTGCCATCCTTCAGGTGCCCTGGGACGAACACCCTTGGTTGGTTTCTGAGGGCAGAGGTCTTGTCTACCTTCTTTGTTCTTGTACAATCAGTGCCGAGCACGATGACTAGAACTTAGTAAAGGTGCTCAATAGGTACTCGCTGAATGAATGAAAGAACCTTTTTCTTACTGCGTTTTTATAGTATCTGTATGTTCATCTTCAACAGGTAATGCTAAATTCTAGGTATTCACTCTATGATTCCCATCTAGAACAGCTTTCTTAACCGCATTATAGCTTATTGTAACACTTTATATTTGAACATATCTTGTCGCTGTTTCTACTGGTGTGTCTTTACAAATTTTATTATAATAAAATTATGTGACTAATCTGTGCTGGAAAGAGAGGGGGCAGGGACTCACAGAGGAGGCAGAACACCTTAAGGATTTGTGACCTCCCATTCTGTGATGTGTCACACACCTTCACAACTTTGCTGGTGTCAGGAGTGCTACATTCTTTGGGGATAAAATGCTCAGTGTCTTTAACACTGGATTGAAGTGCCTCTTGAGTATTCAGAATCTGGATATAGTCATCACTACGGTCATGAGAGAGAGCTGTTCAGGGGAAAAGGAGGACCATCACCACACCCACCACGGCCTTCCCCAGTGTTACACAAGTAACGGGGCAGCCTTGTGACTAATTTGTGTTATTGTCACCCAGCCTATTATATACATATAGTTAGAAAATGGTTCTGACAGTTAATGATATTACTATAAAAATTTCAGGGGATTGTAAGTCATAATTTTCTAACAATAGTTGCAGACTGTTTTCCTAAACTTTCTCTCATACACATATATAACAGTATCTCTTTTTTTTATAATGGTGCTTAAAAAACATACATACACAGATACATAATACAGTATGGAACATACTGGTTAATTAAAACAATTTACTAAGGATTAAAGCTAAAAAGACACAATAATAAGATGCTAACTCAACTACATCAGATGCTGATGCCCCCTGCCTGATTCACCAGCTCCTCCTCCCTTGTGTCCTTGGCTCACTTTGTCAAGGACAATCTGGTAGATCTTTTGCCAACAGTTTCATTATGTTAGAAAGGTTTGTAATATGATGGTCTTACAGAAAGAATTTGCAATGAATGCATTATAATCTATAATGAATACATAAAAACACTATTTCAAATCTTATGCCAAAAAAGGGACTTGCAATTTTTATTATAATTGGCAATATTTTTCTAGAAAAGTAATAAAGTTTATTCCTACTGGGAGAAGCAAAAGCTTAAAAGTTAATGAGCATCAACTGCTATTTTGGGGGAAGAGTTGTGATAGATCATTGCCTACATGATTATTCATTACTGGATTTGCGATTTTAATTGCCAGATTTTAACGATTATAAAATTGTTCCTAATGAATCATGTCATTATTTAGATAGTGTCATCTCCTGACAAACATAAAATGTTTAGAAAAAACTTCAAAAGCACTAACAAAATAATACTTTTTGGAGGGTTGGCTGCAGTTTTTCCTTATAAAATATGAAAATCCTAGGCTTTCCAATTCACTTTGAGTGGCATGTAAGCTCTTTTCAAAGTTTCAAGAGTTCAGGATAGTAATAAGAGCAAGTTAAGGTCAAACATACAATTTAGCAAAACTGTAGTGAATGCCCACTGTATACAGAGGCTGAAGCAAGTTTGGTAACACTACTGTTTTCTGATACTCAGCACAAAACCTTTTCTAATACATCCTGAACCACAGTAATCAGAAATCTCAGAATTTGTTCCAAAATTTCTAACTAAATGGCTAAATATCCGACCTCCAGGTATCAACAAGAGAACCAAAATTTACTTATCTGAAAAGATGCATCTGGTTTACCTGAAAGGCAGAATGGTGTAACGGAGTGACTTCAGAGCAAAGCAAGCTTAGATTCAAAACTGCGACTCTTTTATAAGCTATGTGACGGTGGGCAGTCACTTAATGTTTCCCAGGTTGTTTCCCCAATTGTAAAATGAGGATAATGGTATCTACTTTTTAGAATTACTTAAACTTAAAAATAACTAAACAAAGTGTTCAGTACACAGAAAGTACTCAACAACTGGTATCTTACAGACTATGATGTTCGATTATTTTAGAACAATGCAGTTATAAACCTACTACACACTGTATATACACTTACTACATCTAATTTTATTCTCCTGTCACTAATATTTGGAGTCCTATTTTTTAAACGAATATGTCTAAATTACCACGCAAGGTTAAAATTGGCAACTATTCACTGTATACTCATTCTAATTTCATGGTAAAAAGAACAGATGGTTTTTGTGTCATTGTTTCATAGCTCTGTTCCCACTGTGGATTCAACTCTCATTGCTCCTAGAATTTAAAATTCAATTTAAGTATTAAAGTAATTAATACTTTAGAAGAAAGAAGAAAAGACCTACTAAGACATTTGGCCTAAATACCTGCTGAACAAGCTGGTATCACTTTTATCTTTTTAAAATTATTAAGAACTCTGGGATTTCTGTGGAGACTACAAAATACATTTTTGGCTGACATGCACAGCTAGCTGTTCAAGTTAACAACCAAAAAATTAAAAGCAATACTGCGTGTATAATATAACCTGAAGCAAAGTAATTAATTACACAAGAGATTCAGATAATTCTGAAAATAGCATTTAGCTAATCAAATAGAAAAAAAAAAACCTTAAAAGCAAAAGAAGCAGATTTTTTTAGACTGATACATGTGCACAGTGGAATACTGGTCACCAACAAAGGAACAAACTACTGATACATACAACAGCAAGGATGAATCTCAAAAACATTATTAAGCTGAATGAAAAAGCTTTTTTACACGTATCATTACTGACTAACTCTACTTAAGTGAAATTTTAGAACAGATAAATCTATGGTGGAAAAACATCAGAGCAGTACTTATCTGGGAAGGGATATAATGGAGCTTTCTGGGATAATGGTGATGACAGGTCTGCACATGTTATAAAAGTGTATGTATTTGTCAGAACTTAACAAATGAATACTTAAGATCTCTACATTATATACAAATTTTACATCAGTAAATGCTGAGTCAAATTAAATGCAGTTAATTAAATGCAGGCATAAGTATTTATGGATAAGTATACTGATATCTGCAATTTATTTTAACAAATAAATTGGATAAGTATACTGATATCTGCAATTTATTTTAACAAAAAATAAAAAGACGAATGAACAGAGGGACAAAAAGACAGACAGATCCATAATACAGTACAGTAACAGGTTAACAGGTAAGTGCAGTAGTATCGAGATTGTGGGTGTACATGTGTTCACTGTGAAATTCTTACAAATCTGCTATATGTTTGAAATTTTTCATAACAAAATGTTGGGTTAAGAAAAAAAATCACCTAACTAAAGTTGAAGTTAGGTGATTGTTTTACACTATACACTATAAGACTAATTAAAAACAAACAGCTTTGCTTGTTGCTGAGTTATGAGAACATAGCTAAGTGGGACAGAGTGAATCATCGCTCATATCATCTACATCCTGATCAAGAAACTAGCCTGAGAAGCACAACAGACTCAGATGTCCCCCCTTCACTGACCTTCTGTATCCCCACAGACTGGAGGATATTCAGCTTTCTTTTTCTCTGGAAGGTGTCCAAGTCCCACAGCTGTGCTGTGTCAGAAGAAGTAGTGATGGCATATTTCCCAGATGCATGCACGGAGATTGAAAATACCGACGATTCGTGCCCCCTCATCCAGCTAACCAGCTCCCTGGTGACTGTGGAAAGACGTGAAATAGTAACAAAGCTAAAACACCACATTTCAGCTGAGAACTGATTCAATTGATGGCCTGGTATCATATTAAGGACCCCCATCTCCAGTAACATCTGAAAAATTGGAAGCCTGGGGCTAGTTGATAAAACACATCATAGGACGTGCTACTAATGTGTATCATGGAGGTATGAGATGAGGCTGAAAGACGGTTTAAGAACAATCTTAAATGTGACGCTGTGGAACTTGGGCTTTCCCTTGTAACAGATTGATGTGGAAGAGTAACATATGTGGTCTGTTTCAGAAAGAGCACTTTGAAGATATGGTGGATATACCAGAAAGGAGGAGGAGATTACAAGACGACTAGTTTATCTGGTGCCATAATAATCCAGGCAGGAGGTAAGGAGGGTCTATCCTCAGAATGTAGCAATGGAGAAAGGAACACATTCGAGAGCTGCAAGGGAGAAATCAAAGGACTCAGAGATCAAATAGGTGTGCTGAGACAAAGGAGGAGCTGAGACCCCAGCAGCCCCAGTCCACGGACACGAGCAGGAGCTGGTTCTGCTACAGACTTCGCAGCGTAAGAAGAAGAGATGACAAGTTTGATTATTAAAATGGACTCTGAGAGAGAGTGTGTGTGTGTGTGTGTGTGTGTGAGAGATACAAATGGAGAAAACAGTCTGGTAAAGAAAATATCAAAAACTCTTCATGATAATTACTAATGGCTAGTAAAATTATATTTGTTTTTATTTTCTCTTTACACTTTTCTGTGTTTTCAGGTTTTCTACGATAGGCATATTTTACTTTTATGATCAGATTTTTTTTCCTCCAGAAGGTGGAACTGAGAACAGTCAGAAAGCAAGATGTAAACCTGGAAACGTTAAGATACAAAGTAGGTCAAAACTGAAGACAGAGGAACAGATAAACCCTTAGGAAGGGAGGAGTGGTTTCCAAACATTAGTCTGAAGTCTGGCATTACTTAATCATCAATTTTTCATTGTCCTTCAGTGAAACGAGAAGAATAAGGATAATGTAATGAGTTTTTCATAAAGCTAAATTTAAAGTACTATCTTTTAACGTATTATAGACTTCTTGGTTTATGTTTTTAAAAAATTCCTTATTTTATGAAATTAAGTTATATTGTTTTTTTCTGATGTCAATTAACAAAATTAAAAGTTGACATCCTAGGTAGGTTCCTCTACTTTTTCTTTTTAGTTGGGTCAAATATTCAAAAGTCTAGGGACCACCAAAAGAAGCCAGAAAAGAGACAACTAAGAAGCAGTCACAACAGCAGAACCCAGAGAGAACAGTAGAAAACTAAGACTCTGAAATAATCCAAAGCGTTAAAAGCTACAGAGAAAGAAAATGAAAAGCGTAAAGAGGATTTACACAATCAGAAGTTACTAAAGACCTTGGAGCTGGAAGTCTTGGGAGCATGGAGTCAGGGGAGCAAGAATCAGAATCCATCGAAGGGTGCCGTGAAGAAGCAGGATTTGGCAGTGAAGAAAGAGGGAGGTCTCTGGGGAGGTGGAGACAACACCTAAGGAAGGGGCTTCACTAACAGGGGTTTCCATAAGACAGAGGAGACTATAAAAAAGAGGGAAGTAAGACAAGAGAAGAGAATGGCTGGAATCCAAGGAGAGCAATCAGAGGTAAGTTTAAAGGCTTTGCTTTTCAGAATTTCTGTGATAGCAGTGTTTGTAATACCAAAAATTAGAAACAGTTTAAAGGCCATCAATACAGGGGAGGCATATAGCTCAGTGGTAGAGCACATGCTTCGCATGTACAAGGTCCTAGGTTCAATTCCCAGTACTGCCAGTATTTATATAATAAATTATAAAATTTTAAGAAATAATAAAGTCCATCAATAGGTAATAGGTTAAATAATTTTGGTACTTAGCAGCACAATTTGCAATAGTCAAGACATGCAAACAACTTAAATGGCCATCAACAGATGACTGGATAAAGAAGCTGTGGGATATTTATACAATGGAATGCTACTCAGCCATAAAAAAGAATACAATAATGACATTTGCAACAACATGGATGGACCTGGAAATTGTCATTCTAAGTGAAGTAAGCCAGAAAGAGAAAGAAAAACACCATATGATATCACTTATATGTGGAATCTAAAAAAAATGACACAAATGAACTTATTTACAAAACAGAAACAGACTCACAGACCTAGAAAACAAACATATGGTTACCAAAGGGGAAAGGGGTGGGAAAGGATAAATTGGGAGTTGGAGATTTGCAGATACTAACTACTATGTATAAAATACATAAGCAACAAATTTCTGCTATATACCACAGGGAACTATATTCAGTATCTTGTAACTGCCTACAATGAAAAAGCATATGAAAAGGAATATCTGTATGTCTAAGTATGACTGAAACATTATGCTGTACACCAGAAATTGATACATTGTAAACTGTGCTTCAATAAAAATAATAATAATAATGGTACTAAAAAACCTATAGAGTAGAATTATTAGGTACTGATTTTAAATATATGAATGTTAATGAGGTAAGAAAATGATTCCACTAAACAATATAGATAGGACAATCATAGATTTTTTTTAGGATATAAAAATTTATACACATAGAGAATAGACTGGGAAGATTGGTCCCTGTTATAAAAACACCATGTCCCTGCACATTACTGGAGGATGACTGCATTTTGTTCCTGCATGAGAGGGTAGAGGTATTTAAGAGTGGGGACCCTGCAGCTAGACCACCAGGTTAGGAGTCCTGGCTCCACTGCTTACCAAGCTGGGGGGCCTTGGTCAAGTTACTTCTGTGCCTCAGTTTCCTCATCTGCAAAGGGGCATAATAACAGTATCCATCTCTGAGAGTTATTATGATTAAAATTAATTAATATGTATAAAGTCATAGAACAGTACCTGGTAAGGAGTAAACAATATGTAAGTGTTAACTATCACTATATTACTAGTCTTATCTTTCTAAGTACAACGTATTAGTTACATAAATAACAAGAAAAAACAATGCAGTTGAGTTTTTTTCCTGAATAAGAAGTTCAGTTTACAGAACTCTTAAGTTCTCTTTTAAAAAATATGATGTGCTATAAAATTCATGGGTTACATTTAAAATGGGTTTGTTCTTGTACCCGTGGAGTAAGGTATTTGGCCTTCAAAG
The DNA here is from genome assembly GCF_009834535.1 of Camelus ferus. Lineage (NCBI taxonomy): Eukaryota > Metazoa > Chordata > Mammalia > Artiodactyla > Camelidae > Camelus > Camelus ferus. The sequence continues at coordinate 13,809,449 of NC_045720.1, forward strand.
AGAGGTATGGCCTTTTCCCAGGCTCCAAGGAGGCAACCTCTAAACCCTTGGAACCTCCCCAGCATAGGAGTGTCTCTGTTACTCATGGTGGGTCCCTGGACAACAGCAGATGGTTTATGCTAAGGAGAAAACCTCAGAGTGGAAACTGGCCCCACCAGAAAGACTTAACTATGTGAGTGATTAAAAGACTGGGGCTTTGGGCCATATGGTATCAGCCCAACCTCCAGAAAGGAGGAGGGTTGGAAACTGAGTTCAACCAAGTGGGCAATAATCCAATCACGCCAATGTCATGGAGCCTCAATAAGAACTCTGGATGTCCAAGCTTAGGTGAATTTCCTTATTTGGCAATACTCAGTGCAGTCGGGCACACACTGATGCTGGGAGGGTAACGTGTCTCCCAGAGGACAATAGAAGCTTCTCTTTTGGGAGCCTTCCTCTGCGTCTCTTCCTTTAGTTAGTTTTAATTCGTATCCTTTCACTACATTAAAACTACAGTCATGGGGAGGTGGATATAGCTCAGTGTTAGAGCACGTGCTTAGCATGCATGAGGTCCTGGGTTCAATTCCCAGTATCTCCATTAAAAATAAACAAACAAAAACTATAATCATAACCACAGTGCATCCCTGTATCCTGTGAGTCATTCTAGTGAATTATCAAGCCTGAAGGTAGTTGTGGGGAACCCTGAATTTGTAGCCAGCTGATCTGACGTCACGATGGCCCTGGAACCCCCAAACTTGTGGTTGGTGTCTGAAGTGAGGATTGCCTCGTCGGGTCTGCTCCCTCAGATTGTACAGATTAGCCAACTCCCTGCAGGGCACCAGTCTACATTTCACTCTGCTTCAGAAAACAAACAGGACTTCTTACCTGTATCGAAACATTTAATAGAATAATCAGCTAATGCCACAAGGAATTCAGACTTCCTACGGAGATTAAAGGCCAGAGCTGTGCAAGCTTGCGCTGTTCGCTGAACAAGGTTAAACCTAGGAAGAGATGACTGCATTAGTATCAGAAATTCTCCCAATAATCATAAATTTCATGTTGGAGGAGTCCTTAGACGTGACGAATATGAGACCCACAAAAATGAGATTTCATTCTGGCAGGACAAAAGCAGATTACAAAGAGTGCTACTTGCCATTAAAGGAGTTTGGATTTTACTTACACAGATCGGGAACCCATCAAGAATTTTTTGAGCACAGCAGAATCATGATCAGGTATGTCTTTTAGGAAGATGATTCTGGCAGCAACAGCAAATGGATAGAGGGACAAGGAGGAAGAGATGAGGAAGAAAGGTACTACAGAAAATCTCAACCTGCGTTATGGATATGAGTGGACAGAACAAACAGGAGCAGTGTCAGACGTCAAGTGGAGAAAGGCTCGGTGATGCATCGAACATGGGGCGATGAGGGAGGAATCAAGAATTCCTCACCTGCGAAATGAAGGTAAGAAAGATGTCCCATAAGGCTGTCATGATGCTTAAGCAAAATAATACATGATGATTAAATAAAATATTGTGTGTTTAGTGCTTAGCAGAGTACTTGGCACAATAGTTAGAGTTTAATTTACAAAAAATTAAGTTTTCAAGCTTAATCAAACGAGGAACCAGTGTAGGGGTAGGAGATAATAATTCCGGTTTTAAACATGCAGAGTTTAAGGCACCTGAAAAGCATTTGGAGCCATGCTGTCTAAAAGATGTGTCATGCATGGCACATGTGTAATTTACAATTTTCTATAAGCCACATTAAAAAAGGAAAAAATAGATAAAATTAATCTTAACATATTTAACTTAATTCATTGTGTATCTAAAATATTATCATTTCAACATTTAATCAATATATTAAAGGTATTTTATTCTTTTTTTTTTTCAGAGTAAGTCTTCAAAACCCAGTGTGTATTGTACCCTAACCACACATCTCAATTTGGACTAACCGCCGGCTCCTCAAGGGCCTAAGAGCTGCATGCAGCTGGTTGGTGGTACCGCATCAGACAGCCACTCTCGAAGCTACCCATGGGTGGCAGGAACAGATCTGAGTGAACAGTGTTACGCAGCAGCTGGAGCCTTGGGCTTGGTGGTGATGAGATTACTCATGAGAACACCTGGCACATTGGAGGAGCAGGCCGGGGACAGATGCCTGAGGAACACATCAATGAAGGGGAGACATGCAAGAAGAGTCAGCAAAGAAGGAAAAAATGATCAGAGAGATGGAAAATCAGGAAAGAGTTGTACTTCAAAGCAAAAGCAAAACAAACAAACAAACAAACAAAACTCAGAAAGGAGGGAAGACATGAGTATTTTAGTAAAATGAGAACTGAAAAGAAACCACGGGATTAGGCAATTAGGGAGATTTTGCGAGAACGCTCTGTAGGGGCTTCAGAATCTGACAGGCCTGTTTCAAGTCACAGCTCTGACACTCACTCCCCTGCTCTGATGTGACTATTTGTAGACAGAAAAGGGACAGTGGACAGAATAAAAGAGAGGGACACTCACAGTGGAAAGTCCCAAGGGCGGCTCCAGAAGACAGGGATTAGCACTGGCAGAAATTAGGCTCACCTATTTTTCTGAATAAAGTGGCGAAGAGTCACGGCTGGGTGAAGTTACAGGTGTATCTGAGGCTGTGGTGGGGGAAAAGGAAGAGAAGCTTGAGGGTGTCTGTTTTCTCATGAATTAGGAGGCCAGGCAGTCAGAATAAGGAGTCAAGGAAACTGGTAAAGGTTGGGATTACTCAGAGAAGGGCAAAAGTAAATGACAGCAGATGAGCGAATGAAGTCCTAGCACCACTGACGCTGAAGCCCACTGCTCTGTAACAGAGACAATCAACAATAATTTTAATTTTGTTTAGCAGTGGGAGCAAAGAAGAGACAGACGTACTGATGTAAGATTAGGAACTGCCTGGGTAGGTTAGGCAAGAGCAAAGGGTGGGAGAATTATGACCATATTATTTTTTTGGTAAAGAGTAGAAACAATAATGAACAGATTTTTACCTAAGAAACGAATTGTGTATGACCTCGATTTTTCCTAAACTATTTGAGAATAAGTTACCGAGGTCACTTTTCCTATATAATCAGAATACAACCATCAAAATCAGAAAATTACATTTATATATTACCACCATCTAATCCTCAGACCCCGGTTTTGCCCAGTGTCCTAATAATGTCCTTTACAGCAAAGGGATCAGTCCAGATCCAAGCCTGGACTTGTCCTGTGTCTAGGCTCCCTCCGTCTGCAATAGTTCTTCAGCCTTTTCACAACTTTCATGACCTTGACCCTCGTGACGGTTACAGGCCAGTCTCGTTATACAACACCTTTAATTGAGCTTTGCCTGCTCACTCTGCCCATTAGACTCCGGGGACGTCTTGGGCAGGAATATCACAGCAGTGATGCTGCGTTCTTAACATCACACCCCCATCAGGTGGCACACACATTTTTATTTGTCCCACAACTAGTAAATTTAACTTTAATCATTCCACACGGTAGTGTCTGCCAGGCTTTGTCACTGTAAAATTACTCTTTTATTCCTCTCTAATGATTGAGTCTTTTGTGGAGAGGTACTTTGTGACTATGCAAATATCCATTCTCATTGAACTGTTTGTTGATTGTAGCATGAGTTCATGAATTTCTATTTTATTCAGTGGGTTATGATCCATCGCTATCATTATTTATTTTGAAACTCAGATTGTCTCCAATCTGCCCAGAGAGAGCCCCTTCAAGCTGACATTTATGTCCTCGTAACACAGCCCCACCGTTCTTTGAACAATTCCTTCTTTCTGGCCACAGAATGTTCCAAGTTCATCTCGTACTTTCTCTGAATCCCTCCTGAAACTGGCTGTTTCTGCAAGGATCCCTGATTCCTCTTAGCAGAGTAATATTTAGACAAGAACTGGGCCCTGGGGATATTCATTGTTACTGGGGTGTTACTGCTCCTGGGTCCTATGAGTCAACAAAGTTAGGAAATACATGTACATAAAATTCCTGCACTCCCTCATGGGGAGCTTACTTCTGTGTCTGTCTACCCATGTTCAAAACCAGGAGTTCACACTGATATAACCAATTCCAATTCCAATCCATTACCATGGGATTCGGTCTAGTTTTCTTTCTTTCCATATTTATAACTCCCCTTTCCAATAGTTAAGAACCTGACCCCCATTTTCCTCAATATATTTACTCATTTGATCAAAGCCCCCTGTTTTTCCCATGATGGCCCCACCCCCACACAGACACCTTCTGACACTCTGGTAGGACCGACAGTTTTCCCTCCCACCTACCCCCTCCGCACAGATGCCCACCTTGATCAACGCACCTAACTGCTTTTGCGCTAAAGTGTTCAGCAAAGGAAGAGGGAGAAGAAGGTCAATTCTTTAAAACTCCTCGATCTGGTACGCTCTGACAGTAGGGTACCAAGAAAGCTGTGTTCTTTCCAAACAAGTACCAGACATTAACTGATAAATTAGCAATAATGAATTTTTACATTTAAGAAAAAACAAATTACTAGAGATGCTGTTAAAGCCAGAACTTTAATTCTCTTAAAAAAACCCAACCATACTATCTTTCTGTCCTTTCCCACTTTCTTCCATCAGCACTTATGACAAATAGTAAGAACTTAATAAGTCTTTCTGAATGAATAGCAAGTACTAAAATAGCCAGGGAGTTAATCACTTGGTAAATATCAAAAGCATCTGCTCACCTGTTTCCAGACAAGTCAAAAACATAGATATTTCCTTGATGGTCCCCGGCGATTAAACAGTCACCCGTGCTATCAAAAGCCACATTCAAAAATCGCAAAACTTTGGGAAGGTAATCAGAAGTGTTGTGAACGATATTCACTATAATTCTGTCAAGAAAAACAAAAAACATTCAACTGCATGTCAAGCATTACTTGTTATTATGAAAAATAGGGCTTTTATATTTTATAGTACATCTCACTAATTTTGAAGTTTTTTCCCTACCCATTTCTCCCTCTCCTACTGCTGCTGCTCCTTCTCTCCTAGAAGCAATCCTGTAATGATTTTTTTAAAATAGACTTTATTCTTTTAGAGCAGTTTCAGGTTAACAACATAATTGAGCAGAAAATACAGAGTTCGCATGTAGCCCTCACCACCCACACATATATACTCCCCTACCCTCAATATCCTTCATCAGTGTGGCATATTTGGTACAATCGATGAACCAACATGGGCACATTATTATCAACCACAGTCCATAGTTTACATTACCCCTACAATGATTTCTGAAAACAGTCCAGGAAGTTATTATCAAAGTAGCTACTGTTCATTTATTCATCAAAAACCTGACAACTCACTACGCATCAGACACTGAACAAGCCAGGAACCAAGAGCAGTTGACAGACAGGGGCCCTGCCCTCATGAAGCTTTCAGTTTAATAATAAAGACAGACACTAAAAAAAATAAACACACACATGAACAGATTTATAAACTGTGATTAAGTATAGACAACAACCGGATATGAAAAGGAAATGTATTTCTGATTTAGTTGAATTGTTACACTATGTAACAGACATGTGATAAAAATAAAGAATTAGTGAAAAGTAGTGAGTTTCACATACATCACAAACTACCCTACATTAGAAAAACTTCAATTCAATATCCAATTTTAAGATACCCTAAAGAGATTCTGCTTTTGTGATTGTAGAGTATTCCAAGTATACATGAGTTTTATTTTCAGGTATATTTGTCTAAAGGTATTATTTTTTGAGAGGAAGATCATGTACTATATATTTGCTGAAGAGGAAACTTACAAAACTTGCAGCACAAATTAACTAACTCTTTAAAATAATGTATGTGTGTATATTTGGGTCATGAAGGCCAGAATAATCCCATTCTCTACTGCAGCAAATTTTCAAATCATGAAATTTTTTATCTTAATTGACTTTATGAAGTTGAATTTTAACATTAGAAACATCTTCCTCGTTATCACTTCATTTAAAAAATACTGAACTGAATTAAGTATATCAAACATTTTTTTTCCAGTTTAATCTAAAAATAAGGCTTTTCAGACTCATTGGGTCAAAGAGCAAAATTATTTTTATCTAGTCCTTGACAAAGATTCTTGGCTTCATCAAACTTTAGTCAGGCTCCCACACCTTCTCCTAGGCCCATCTGTGCACTTCCTTGTAAAATGTAAAATCTAATTTTAACAAGAATGCTGCTCAGTCAGTTTAATCAGAACCCCCTACCCTCAGTACCATCATCCCTGACCTCTAATTAGGTTCCTCGTCCTCCACCATCTCCCAAGTGATGTCCGATCACCCTGGCCTGTCTTCAGCAAGAATCCTGTGAGGCTGATTTAGCCAGAACTTCCTTGTCCCAGATATTTTCTCTTACCAATTTTCCATCCACTGACCCCCACTCCACCTGCTCCTTGGCTATAACTTCCCACTTGCCCAGGCTGTGTTCTGAATTGAGCCCAGTTCCACACTGTCTCTTTTCCTCTATTGCAATAGTTTTAAATAGTCTGTTTTCACAACTTTAACCACTGTCCAGCTCTAGTTTTTCTTTCACATCCCCAAAGGGGAAAGAGGGAAAATAAATGTATTGAGTCTGATAATAATATCAAAATGTTCCCTGGCAATTAAACTCAGACCAAGCATACGACTTTTCCCTCCAGTCTTTTTTGAATAACATTAATTGTATGTGGTTTACAAAATTACATGATCATTGTTCAAAATATGGGAAATATAGAAAAACACTAACAAATCAATCTGATTATAACTCTACCATCTTGATACAAAAAATCTGTCTTTCTGATTTCTCATATAAATCACATGTACAATTACTTATTTTAGAACTGCCTGTAATTGCTCAGTTTGCCTGAGTTCCTTAGTCCTTAAACATAGTAAAAACATCAAATATTTACTGAACACCAAGATGCATGAGACTTTTAAAGTCTTCATAATTCCCTAAGATAACCTTGTCTGTTAGGTATATCATTACCTTCATTTACAGCCTAAGAGATTTGACATGCCCAAGGTCACTGAGCTAGTAAATGAACATTTACTTCAACTGACGTCCACTTGACTCCACAAGCAATGCTCCTTGCCTTTCTCAACACCATAACGGTGGATTTCAGTGAACAAAAAGAAAGCTATGCTTTAGTGGAAGAAACAAAGATATTTGCAGACAAACTCTTTTCTTTCATTTTTTGAACCTTGCATGTGTATCTAGATATTTTATAACAGCAAGAAAGAATTACTGTGGGTTGGCATAACTTTTAGAATATTTAGAGAACATCAGAAGTAGGGGTGGTATTTACACAAACTCCAAATTTGGAAATGAACATCTCTACCCTAGATAAAACTGTTATTCACTGGAGCTGATGGGAGACAATAGTTAAGGGACTGCTGGCAATCAGAAACAAAAGAGGTGATAGTACATTGTGCAGCACCGTGCTTTGGGCACGTGCAGTTGGCACCCAAAGTCTATTGATTTATTGAGAAGCAACCAAAGGATCAACAGAAAAATTACTAGAACAAGCAGCACATTGCAATATGAACTCAAGTGATGCAGCAAAGTCCATGAAATCCTAAGGAATTAGAGGCAATAAGATTAATCTGTGTGCAGCAACTGGCACCAAGATGGTACCACTAGGGGACAAAGGCATCCACTAAAGTCACACAGGAGCCTCAAACAGCACAGATGGGAACAGAAGGAAAAGAAGAGCTGGGGAGGGAGAGGTGAAGAGGCAGAGCACAAACAATTTTTAGGGCAGTGAAAATACTTTGTATGGGACTTAAAAGTGTATATATGTCAGTATATGTTTGTCCAAACCTACAGAAGGTAGAACACCAAGAGTGAATCCTAAAGTGAACTGTGGACTTCGGGTGATAAGTATGTGTCAATGTAGGTTCATCAATTACAACAATGGGGGTGGGGGTAGGGGGTATACGGGAAATCTCTGTACCATTCTATCAATTCTTCAGTGAACCTAAAAGTGTCCTAAGTAAATAAAGTCTATTAAAAAAAAAAAAAAAAGCAGCATTGCCGGCCTTACTAGGAGGCCGCCCTACGTTGTAAAATGTAACCCTTTCCCCCACCACTATCACCATCACATACATTAATACGTAAACTCCAGAACCAGAATCAGAACCAGAAGCTTATTTTGTTCCACAGTTGTCCGCCAGCGCTTAGAAGCATGGCACACAGTAGGTGCTCATCAAATAGCCAATGAATGCTTGCCTGAATACAAGCAGTGATTCAAGGATGGATAAACTACGGCTTCTGGAAGGGGGGAAGTGCACTGTTCTCCCCCTCCCGCTCCGCATCGGTTCCTCCGCTAGAGTTCTTTCCCAGCTGGAATAATTAACAAACAACAAGCTTCTCCTGCGTGCCAGGAATACTACAGGGATACCGTGATAATTAAGGCAGGCAGTCCTGGCACTCAGCAAAAGCGCAAATTCCCTGGCATAAATCAAGATCTCCCGCTCCATGCTGATCCTAGCAAGGATCTGCCCCCAGAACTGGGAAGGGGGTCTCAGGATCCTGCCATCGGGCATACGGAGACTCAGGTTCCCTAAGTTTCCGGAGGTCACCCAACCCAGGGAGCCGGGGTAGGATCAGAGCCAGAGCCTGAATCTCCATCCAACCCACCGCACCCCTTCCCGGGACCCTCCCCGATAGCCCCCCAAACGCGTCTCCAAAGACGCGGACCCGCCCCTCGCCGGCGTCCACCCCTTCTCCTCCCGCCGCGGCCTTTACCCGTCCCGAGCGGCCGGGGAGGGCTTGCGGTGCCATATCTTGCCGCTCTCCTTGTTGCCCAGGTCTGTGCTCTGCATATCGCAGCCCGTGGGCCGCCGCCACCGGCTTGGCGGACAACGGTCCCGGCGTCCTCCCGGCAGGCCCCGCGCTCCGGGCCCGGGAAACTTGAGAGCCCGCAGCGGCGGCCCGGGTCCCCGCCGACCGTACCAACCGCGCGCAGGACGCCGACCGCTAATCGGAAGGTGGTGTCCCTCCCAAACTCCGCCCAGGCGACCCCTCTCGCTCTGGACAATGGAATCGACCAACAACCCTCTCTCTCTCTCTCTCTCTCTCTCTCTGAGACCCCGCCCCTTTTCGAGGTCCGGTCCTCCTCCAAGACCCAAAGCCTTCTGGGAGTCGTAGTTTTTGCGAGTGGAACGTGGGCGCAAGGGATCTGCTTGGGAATTCGGCTTCCAGCGGGCCTCGGCGGGCTTTAGGCTCCCTGCGCAGCTATAAAAGTGAGTTCCCCCTGTGGTCTCTGCTTCCGATCAACACTGCATTTAGGGATTAAGGGGTTATGCATTCAACTTAATAGAGAAGCAAGGACGCAAATGCATTGAGAATTAAAGGGTTCCTTTTATAAAAAAACATTTGGGTGCAAAAAGAACTTTTATAGAGTCCTCTCTTCTTGACCTTTTCACCATCGTCGTGAAAATTGTTTCAGTTTCGTAGTCTAACTTCAAGAGGCTCCAGTATTATGGTGTCCAATCTACCAGTTATACACCAGTAAAGGAACGTCGTCAGCAGCCAGTTGCTTTGATGCCAGATAAATTCTTTTTTATAAAAATTCACCTAGAACGTCTACAGTCCTTACTAGGTATCAAGCAGTCTTCTTACTTCTGCTTCTTACTAGGTAGCAAGCAGCCTTCATCAGCTCAGCTTGTATAGGTTGTCACAGTCCACATGACCATCGTATTCAGTTTCGGATGTGTGATCAAGAGGTTTCCATATTACAGGTCTTTGAACACGTACACTGCGTTTATCTTTGGATTTAGTTGGACCGAGTCTGAAGGTCAGGCTGGCAACATGTGCCATGACTACTAACCTCCCACACATTATAATTTCCCAATGTTAATACCCCAAGTTGGTGGACCATTTGCTGGTTCCTTCTTGAATCATTGCCTAGTCAGTAATGATGTATCCCATTCATATATATTTTTTCAGCTTTATTGAGGTATAACTGACATTCAGTAAACTCTCCACATTTGAAGTATATAATTTTGTAAGTTTTGACATAAATATACTCCTGGGAAACCATCACCATAATCAAAATAATGAACATTACTCCCAAAAGTTTCCTCCTACCTCTTTGCAATTTCTTTTTATCCCCACCCCACCTTGTTCACAGGCAACCACTGATCTGTTTTCTGTCTCTTAGATTAGTTAATATTTTCTAGAAAATCATATAAATGGGTCTTAGATACTCTCTCTTTTTTGGTTTGGCTTCTTTCATTCAGCATAATTATTCTGAGAGTCAACCGTGTTACTGGGTGTATCAGCGGTTCATATGTTTATACTGCTGAGTAATATCCCATGGTATTGCTATACCACAGTTACTGGTATAATTCACCTGTTGATGAACATTGGGATTGTTTCCAATTTGAGGCTATTGCAAAGAAAGCTGTTAAGAACATTCCTGTACAAGTCTTTGTATGAACATATGTTTTCATTTCTGGTGGGTAAATTCCTAGATGTGGAATGGCTGGGCCATATGGTAGGTATAGGTTTAGCTTTTTAAGAAAGTGTTAAATGTTTTCCAAATGGTTGTCATTTTACCTCCCCACCAATACCGGGTAGTGTAGGATACTTTCAGGTGCTCCACATCTGTGATAAGTCTCTGTCATTGTAGTCATTCCAGGAGTATTGTGGTACCTCATGGTGATTTTAATTTCCATTTCTAGAATGACAAATGATGTTCAGCATCTCTTCATGAGATTGTCATCTGCATATGTCTGCCCAAATCTTTTGCCCAAGTTTTAATTGGGCTGTTTGTTTTATTATTATTGAGTTTTGAGAGTTCTTATATGTTCTGGATATAGGTCTTTTTTTGGGGGGGGGCACTGGTTTTCTGTTGACAGCATCATAGTCAAACTCTGACCCCATTTGTCCTTTTTTTATTTGAGGGGGGAGGTAATTAGGTTTATTTATTTATTTTTCTAATGGAGGTACTGGGGATTGAACCCAGGGCCTCATGCGTGCTAAGCACACACTCTACCACTGATCTCTACCCTCCCCCAGGCCTTTTTTTGTATTTATGTTTTGCAAATATTTTCTCCCAGTCTGTGTCTTGTTTTTCATTCTCTTCACAGTGTCTTTGAATGAGTAGAAAATATTAATGTGGATGGAGGGTCGACCAAGTCAGTCACCGTGGAAGGAATCCAAGCAGATAACAGTTAGATGACAAGGATGGGTTGATATATCACGTGGGAGAGCTGACGCTGTGCAGGAAAGAGTTCCATTTCATCAGTAAAACAGAAATGTGTGTCATGCTGCTAACTGACACACACCCAGGCAATGTTTTCCATTTCCTAGATGACTCTTTGGCCTCGTAAGGAAGGGGGTTAGGAAGGAAAGGCTGTTACAGGTGAGCTATGACATAGTGAACCTCCCCTCTCCTTTTAACATGAGTCAGAACAGTAAAGGAAAATCAAAGGGATGTGCTCCAAGTTGCCTCAATAAATATTCATGCCTGGGGTTCTCATAAAACATACATGAAAGCAACCAAGGGCAGCATTTCATGTGGAATCAAAAGGATTTGGCACCTACAGCTGAAAAGGCACGGTATCAAAGCAGAGGGAGAAATGCGGTGTTGATCTTGACAGGCAGCAAGATCATTCCCACATACAGTGAGAAACTGCTCACATAGACTAGGGGTTCGGAAAGGCCTCCTCCAGACTACAGGAAGGAGGGGACCAGAGGGTGAAGCTCTGATTCCATGGCAGAATGAGCAGTGGCTGCAATTTTCCCATCTTTACGGCCTTTCCACATGGCCGGGAGAGGAGGAGAGTGTAGGACTCTTGGCCTCTATCATGGCCAGAACTGTCCCAAGAAGTGAAGACAGCCTAGAACCACCTCTGTACCAACCCCATGGAGTTGTGAAGAGTTTAGAACAGCAGTTGGCATGTAAACATCCTTAATGAATCCTGGCTATTATAAGTGCCTTTATTTAAGTCCTTCTATGGAGAGTACCAGTGACATATGGATACATTTAACAACTGGCTCTCTGGACAAAAAAGTCCTGGTTTGTAGCATTTGGCAATTTCTGTGGTGTAAATACTCCTGCTACCACCAATTTCAAGCTACCAATGTGATGTCATCAAATGCAGAGTTGGAGAGAGGTGAGCAATAGTATACCATTACATAGTATGTTTACCACATAGATACAATAGACACAAATAGCCTCAAGAGTGTAGATAATGCTAAAATATAGCATAATAATTAAGAAATGATTTTGAGTATTTATTACCTTTTAAAAATATAATTTATTTAAACCTAAGCTAATATAAGTTACTATTTAATAATTGACTCAGAAAATTTCTGAAAATTTAAGTTTGCTCTTGTGAGCTAATGAGTCCACTCCAACTCTGCAAAATTTCTTACTGTCAACTTAGACATTTGTTAATGTTTCAGTTGTCTATTGCTGCATAACACACTACTTCAAAACTTACTGGCTTAAAAAAAAGATTTCCTGTTTTTCACAATCCTGTAAGTTGACTGGGCTCAGCTGAACAGTTCTTCTGCTCCACCTGGTATAGCCAAGGTCACTCATGGTTGCGTTGAGCTGAAGATCACCTGAACATCCAAGATGGCTTCTCAACTACCAGTGCCTCTCTCCACTTGGCCTCTGGGCATTCAGTAGTCTAGCCTGGGCTTTACACGACACTGGCTGCTAAGAAAGTACTGTTCCAATAGGACAAGCCCGAATGTGTTAGTGTTTAACAAGCCTCTGCTTGTATCACTGTGCCTGCTAATGTCCCATTGGCTAAAGGAGGTCACATGGTCAAGTCTAGACTCAGTGTAGGCAGAAACAACACTCTTGCAGCAATCCGGAAAGATGTGCTTTGTTAGAGGCTACTAATGTAATGGTTGATCACTGATGACATCAGGAAATCCCAGGGCCCATTCGGAGGGAGTACACAAAGGAATAAATCTTCCCTTGGGGGTGGTGTATAGCTCAGCAGTAGAATGCATGCTTAGCATGCACGAGGTTCTGGGTTTAATCTCCAGTACCTCTGTTAAAAAAAATACAGTATTAAAAAAGATTCTTCCTTTGAGGGGGGTTAAGAGGGTTATCCTACTGTGTATGTTTGTGTGTGTGTGAGAGAGAGAGTATGTGTGTGTGTGTGTGTCTTGGAGATGTATGGGGAGTGGCAAATGGAGGAGGGGTAGTGGACTAGCACCACGGATAACTCAGTGGCTGTCAACCAGGGATGAGTTTGCCCCCAGAACCCCAGAGGACATTTGGCTGTGTCAGCAGACAGTTTTGGTTGTCATAACTGGTGAGGCTGTCATTTCCAGCTAACCATCCTTTGCACAGGGGAGCCCCTTGCTGACAAATAACTGTCTAACCCATAATGTCAGCGGTTCCGAGCTAGAGAAACCCTGCGTGTAACCTAACAGCACGAATTTGGCTGTTTAGTATGTGCTCTCTATTCCCAACACATTTTCCCCTACTGCCTCTGACAGCGCGAACAAGACATAAAATTCTCTCAGCGCCTCCAAATGCATATTTGGACTACTTGGAGTGGCTTCAAACAGAGGTGACAGATGTACCCTTTTTGGCTCCAGTGTCTTGCCAGGCAAGCATATGCATGTTTGCACATCACATCTGCAATGTCGGCAGTAACATTCTGTGACTAAAAGAGGTCACACATCCGACTTCCAGTAAAATCCCTCAAATGACTTTTCCTCCAAGCCTTCCAGCTCTCAGAAGCTCTTGATATCTTACTTTGCCCTCTTCTCCAGGTCAGCAATTCTGTCCCATTCCTCATTATGCTGAGGTTCCATTTGCCCTCTCTCTGCAGTGGAATCCTGACATTAGTTCAGCAAATGTCAATGGAGCTCCTACTGTTGGCCAGGGGTGTCCTGGGTGCAGGGGTGCAGCAGGGAGCAGATAGCGAGACAACATTGCCTTTGTGTGGAGCTTACATTCCATTTGGGGAGAGAGACAATAGCCAAGGCAATAGACAAATGACAACATGTTAGGTGATGAAAGGTAAAGAAAAATTTAAGCAGGTAAAGGGATGAGAACAATGGGGCGGGGTGATACTTGGATTAAGGGGTTCAGGGAAGGCCCTGCTGAGGGGTGCTTTAATAGATTCTTTTAAAAACAAAATGGATTTTCATCTACTTGTAATTTAAGTCTGACCTGATAAATTAGATTAATAGTCAAGATCATTTCTGCTTCCAGTTCCTCCAAAATTCCAAGCCAGTTGGAGTTGTTGACTGAGGGAAAATGCACAACCTAAAACTTTCCAGCTATGTTTTATTTGGGGAACTTACTGAGGACTATAGCCGTGGAGACAGCCTCTCAGCTCTGATGAATTGTTCCGAAGAGGTAAGGGAGGAGCCAGGACATATAGGAGTGTTTACTGGAACAACAAACAAACAAACAAACAAACAAACAAACAAACCTCCATGTAGTCGTATGTCAAAAGATTACTGCTAATCACAAATGCCAGACATCTCCTTAGTGATTCTACTGCTTTTCTTTGCATGGGAAGATGCAAGAATGTGGCTCGTTGAAATTATTCCTTAGATGTGCATCTTAACTACCTAGGGCTAATATCCAGTTTTTTTTTTTTTTTTTTTTTTCCATCCTGAATTCTCAGGGCACACCATCCAGGTGGCTACCGTGGCTGATGGCTGGCAATTCATTGTTTACTGGAATGGAAGGCACTATTCTTTTGTGCACGGAGTGGCCGTTTTCTCTGCATGGAAAACTCCCTAGATCTTTGCCCTGGGTGGAGTGGTGTGTGTGTGTATGATGGGAAGCTCAGCTCAAAGTTCACCTCCTCTGAGTTCTCCCTGACCATTCTCATTTAGCGTAGCCATCTCTCCCAACTCTTCCGCACTCCCACGAAACTCTACCCCCATCATCTTAATTTCTTCATTACTTTTCTTATCACTCTCTGAAATTATCTTATTCAATTACTTGTTCATTACCTGTCCATCTTTGTTAGTATATAAACTCCAGGAGAAAAGGTACCACAACAGTTTTTACAGCCTCAGCACCGGCGGTGTCACCCGATTTGCACTTGATAAGCCCTCAATAAACATCTATGCCGTAAACGAACAAAAGAGTAAATACCACCTACTTTATTTCTCTCCCTTCTCTTTAAATCCCCTCCTAGCGCACCCACCTGGATTATAAATCCGGCTGGACCTAGGTATAGGGCGTTTAGCCTCGCCATTGGCTGGAGTATTCATCGTTGCTCCTGGCAACCACTGTTGCCCACCAGTCGTGTCTTCGCCCCGCCAGGCCCCGCCCCCCACCACCCCGCCCCCGAACCAACCAGCTTCCGCCCAGTGGTAAAAACGGTGCTCACCCTTTAAGCGGCGGGACTTCTGGTGAACGTCGTCTGCCGCCGCCGGAAGGGGAAGTTTCGCCTTCGAACGCTCCCTCGCTCGTCCGAATTCGGTGGCGCCACGTCCGTCGGTCTCCGCCTTTTGCACCCCGACTGGGGCGGCTTCCAACCCGACACCTTCCCCTCGCCGAGAGGGAGCCGGGACGGGGCGTCGAGAGGCTGTGCAGATCCCGGCGACCGAAGAGAGGAAGATGTCGGACATCGGGGACTGGTTCAGGAGCATCCCGGCCATCACGCGCTATTGGTTCGCCGCCACCGTCGCGGTGCCCTTGGTCGGCAAACTCAGCCTTATCAGCCCGGCCTATTTCTTCCTCTGGCCCGAAGCCTTCCTCTATCGCTTCCAGGTACTAGTCGCCGACGGGGGAATGGGGACTACAGGCCCCAGGTAGCCCCGCAGCGGCGGAACGCTGACCCGCAGGTTACGGACGCGCGGTGCTTGGTGGGATTTGTAGTGCGGCGGCTCCAGCGGTTCGGGGCGGGGTCCTGGTGGTCTCGGGGATGGGCACCGGCTTCGGTAGCAGGAGACGTGGAGGGGGACACTAGGGTTTGGCCCGGTGGGAAGGGAGTGATTTCGCCCGTCTATTAAGATTGTGCTCCCCGCCCTCTTTACTCAGAGAAGGCGGCAGTGGGAAAGTAAGTCTAACAGTTGTCAGTCTGTTGGACGCCAGTGATTTAGCAACCTGTGGCCGTCTGGAGCAGTTGCCCTCTGACCTCCCTCTGCCACCCACGTGGATGACATGTGGACGTCGACTTGCTCAACATCCAGCTGAGTTCTGTTTATGTTAATAAGGTTTCTTCCCAGCAGGAGTGATTTGAAATCAAGGGTGCAATGAGTGAGTTTATTTGTGTGGCCCCCAGGCCATTATCTAGTATCTGAATTTATGAAGTGAGTAGAGAGTAAATTGCTCCAGAAATGGAAGGCCTTGTTATTTTTTTAAACATGAAGAAAGCAGTTCAGAGTAACGTTCCTTGCAAGAGAACATTTATTTCCTGGAAGTTATCTTTATTCACTGGATTCTGTGATTCAAATCATTAATTAGTGGCAGGTCAGATACTAAGATCTGACACTAATTTCAACACATTATTTGAACTGTGGTTAACATTCTTGTCTTCCCTCTCTTTACTGACTATATCTTCGCCTCCTTTGCTGGTTCCTCATATTCCTGACCTTTAAATATTGTGATGTGCCCTAGGACCTCTTCTTCATATTCTCCCCAGCTGTAGCTTCATGGCTTTAAACACTTTGTATAAACTGAAGATTCACAAATACAAATACACAAATTTTCAGTCCAGACCTGTTTCACTTCCAGACTTGTACATCCAACTGTCTACTTGAAATTACCACTTAGATGACTAATAGACATCTCAGACTTAATGTGTCCAAAACAATACCCTTTTCCCTAGAAGTAAATAGCAACTCCATTATTACAGGAGCTCAAGCTAAGAGTCATGGAGTCATCTTTGACTTCTCACATTCTACAGGCTGTTACCAGATTCTGCTTTATTTAGATATATATCTAGAATACAGTTTCTTTTCATTCTCCATTGCAAGCCATGATCTTACTGGCCTTGTTCCTTTCAATCTTTTCTCTAGACAGCTAGAGTGATTCTTTTAAAACATAAATCATGTTGTTGTCAGTCCTCTGTCCAGAACCTTTTAATGTCTTCTCAACTCGGTGAATAAAGCCCAAGTCCTTTCAGTGGTCTGCAAGGCCCTCTACTGCCTCTCTGACCTCCTCTCAATTACTGTTCTCCACTCTCCAGTATATTAGGCTGCACATTGGCATCCTTGCTGTTTCTTTAGCATCTAACTTCATCCCTCCTCAGGGCCTTTGCACATGTTGTTTCTCTGCTTGAGGAAGATAACCATGGTTTACCTCCTTATCTCCTTCAAGTCGGCCCAAATGCCACCCTGCTGGCAAGACCTTATCTGACTTCCCTACATAAAGTAGTTCCCCTTCTTCACTCTGTCTCCCTTACCCTTAACTTTTCTTGCTACATATCACCCCTTGATGTTTGTTAGTCAGTTTCCCTTTAGAGAATAAGACTCCATGAGAGACCCTCGTCTTGTGTACTGCTGTTTCTGTTACCTAGAGCAGTGCCTGGCACACAGCAGGTGCTTATTTATTGATTGAGTACATGGAAGTAATTTGGTACTTGCCAGTGGTGAGCATTCAGGGTACAGTAGTGAATAAGGACAGAAAAAATCCCAGCTCCCACGAGGAAAACAAGAGCGAGGCATGTGATGGAGAGTGACTTTGCCAGAATGTTCCAGAAAGGCCTCAGAGAAGATATTTGGACTGAAATCTGAATGATGAGGAGCCAGCTATGGGAGGATCGGGCTGTGGGGACAGTCTTCCAGGACAAAAGAATAGTAAGTGAAAGGCTTACAGGCAGGAATCAGGAACAGAAGGTGGACTACATGGTTAGGACAGAGTCAGCTGTAGGGACGAGGATTGGTAGATGAGGACAGAGAACGAGCCGGGGTGAGGCAGTAAAGTGAAGATGGAATGGTAGGCTGGGGCTAGATCGTATAGGGCTTTGTGGTTTGAACTTTATTTTGAAGGCCTTAGAAAGGCTTCAGAACCTTTTGAACAGAGGACTGAAAGATTGCCTTCACTACTCTGGAATGGACTTGTATGTGAATGGAGGAAAGGGAAGGCTTGGTGATGCAATCAGAGAGTTGGTGCTTTGGACCAGGGTGGCTGTGAAGAAAGAAGTGGATAGATTTGGGGATCGGAGTAGACAGGGTTGCAGCTGAATGGGTATGAAGGGTGAATGGGTGAAAGGTGCAGGACTCAAAGATGTCACTCTTTTCACAGGAGCAAAACTGAGTGGCTGGTGGAGGCTTTTTCTGAGACTGGGAATGTTTAGGGAGGCTTAGGTTTGGGGATGGGGGAGGGTATCCATCAAGAGTTGTATTTTGGCCATGTTAAGTCTCGAGATGCTTTTTAGGCATCTAAGTGGAGAAGTTAAGTAGGCAGTTGGATATTAGAATATGATCTGGGTATGCAGCCAGAATTGTGTACTTTTCTGTTTGCTTTGGTGACATACTTGTTGAGGGAGTGAATGTTGTGCACTTTGTGCCTGGTGGCATGTTAGGTATTGCGCATGCATAAGGAGCAATGGTTGTAAATGATGGTCAAAACTGGCTCTTTGGCCCTCCTTGCAAATCTTGCTCACTTCTGTAGTTAGCTTAATAAAATAGTCTTTCTAATAGACTCCAGGTGTATAATGGTAAAAGTGATGAACTGATTAGAAAGGTCATCATTCATGTCACACCTTCTATAATTTTCCCATCTTCCTTGCATTGTTTCTTGGACTTGTTATTCTGACACTGGGGAGAAGCTGCTTTTGTCTTCCACAGCTGCTTGCCTGGGTACATTTCACTGGGCAAAATAACAGCACCCTCTGCACCTGTGTTGGCTTTTCTGTCTGTTAACTCATTCAGCTCCCACAATCATATGGAGATTAAATGTTACCTCAGTTGATAGACAACTGCCGTTTCAGTTTCTGTTTTGGTGAGTTCAAGACTGTTCTGAGCTCTCTTGTTTAACTCTTTTTGCATAATATCTACCAAAACACATAGTTTAGTGTTTAACAAAACTTTTTTTTACTTAAAATTTGTTTTTAAAGAATGAAAGTATAGAGATTTACAATCTTGTGTTAGTTTCTGGTATATAGCATAGTGATTCAGTTTTATATATATATTTATATATATATTCCTTTTCATATACTTTTTCGTTATAGGTTATTACAAGATACTGACTATACAATAGAACCTTGTTGTTAATCTATTTTATATATAGTAATTAGTATCTGCAAATCTCAAACTCCCATTTTATCCCTCCCCACCCCCTTTCCCCCCGGTAGCCGTAAGTTTGTTTTCTATGTCTGTGAGTCTGTTTCTCTTTTAATAAAATGTTGAACAAAACATTTTTGATTGCTTTCAAACCAGCCATAGCGAATTTTCCTTTTCTGTTCCAGTAGGAAGACCATGGGATTTCAAGTAGTTGAGTCATGGTCTCCAGGCCTGGCTCAGCCCCCAGACAAGCTATTTTTCCTTTCTGAGCCTCAGTTTCTTCACCTAAAAATACTGGTAATATAATAACATATTAACTCTGTTCTAAGAGTTAACTTTATTCCAACTCCATTGATTATAAGGTGCTCCATCAATTTAATACAGTTTTTTGGAAGAGGAAGAAAGTTATATATTATGTTAAATGAATACGTTGAGACACATCCTAATTTCAGAAATACAAAAACAAGTATCTTCAAATGGAGAAAGAATGTTATCTACTTCACACCTCTACCTTATAAAACACATAGAAAAATGTTTGTAAAGTGCCCAGTAAATAATCTATTAAAAATAGTGCCGATTTTTATTTATTAGCTGATAATAATTCCTGCCATTGCTGTCTTCTCTCCTTGGATGGTAATATTCTAATTTTAATTTGTAATTGAAGTTGAAAGGTAATGGCTTTATCCTACTTTTTGTCCTGTTAAAGGCATCCGGATTTGAAATGGGGAGATAAGAACTCTCAATTTCTCTGATTTGTTTCCAAGAATAATAAGAATTGGCACTGACCAGGACTGTGATTGGGCCCAGGGCTTGTATTTGCCAAGCCTCAGCTCGTGGTATCACATTTAGCCTGGTGACAGCAACCGTAGCAGATTGATTTGAGTGTGTTGGGGAGGAGAGACATGTAGACACATAACAGTCAGGGGGATGAACTTGGTCTGTGGGCTGAGCATAGAAGTAGCTTCAGGGTTTGGATTTAGAACTTTGCCAAGTTTTGGTGTGTACAGCTTTAGAATCCTTCCCATGCAGTCCTGTCCACACTAGATAGTTCTGCCGTGGTCTGTAGATAAGGTTGCCCATGAGCTCAGAGCTTTATTTTTAACTTTCTGTTGAGTTACAGTATACAAGCAGGAAAGTATATATATTATATATTTATAGCTTGATGAATTTTCCAAAGCTGAATGCCAGTATGTAACAAGCACCCAGATCAAGACACAGAACATTGCCAGCACCCTCAAAACCTTCCTACTGCTCCCTTCTGGTCACTGTCCCCTGCAAAGGTATCTGCTATCTTGACTTTTAATACCATAGATTTTTGCCAATTTTTTTAACTTTCTGTAGTTGAAGTTAAACGGTATATATTCTTTTGTGTCGAGCCTCTTTTCAACAGTACGTTTGAGAGTCACCCACATTGTTGCATGTGGTTAGAGACGGCTCATCGTATATGTTGTTCCCTTGTGTGAGCAGACCACCACTTACCTGTTCTACTGGCAACGAGCCTTGTGGGTAGTTCTGGCTTTGACTGCTATGAATAGTGCTGCTGTGAACGTTCTGAAACGTGTCTTGGTGAACATAGGTGTGCATTTCTGTTGTGTGTATACCTAGGTGTGGAACTGATGGCTCCTAATAGCTCGTTTAAAGTCCTCAAATGAGACTGAGGACTCTCTAGTGTGTCCCCTCCCCACCCCCCAGGAGAACAGCCAGAGTTTGCTCACACCAGCATTTGGCACATGGTGCCCTTCCTTCTCACCAGCTTGATGACCCATGCAGACTTCCTTTAACTCCATATCAACCAATGCTTATGGTTTCAGAAAAATCTTTGTTTTTGATAGTCAGAAAAACCCTGCTCTAGGCTCTGGGTGCCATTTGCAATGATTTCAATAGCACATTGTTTGGGAGATTCTAGTGCAGGTGTGGTTGAACTAAACACTCAACAGAAGTTGTTGGACTAGCAGCTCACGAACCCTGTCTGATGCTTGTTTGAAGGCTTCCGTGCCAGGGAGCTCATGGGCTTCTTGCCCTTGTTAAGTGAGGAACTCCAGGCGGGTTACTTAAACTAATGAGGGCTTAGCTTTCCTCGTGAAAAAGCTGGGGTGATTATGGTTCCAGCCTTAGTATGCTGTGGGGTTAGAATGAGATGCTTTGCCTGCAAGTCCTAGGCTCTCTGCCCTGCCCCTGAATGCCTGTTAGGGATCAGTACAGGCTTTCTAGGGTCAAAAATGTTTCTTCATCACTCCCAGCCTGCAAATAAAGCCATTTCCTTATTGTGACTTCCTGTATCAGCTAGAGAGGAGGAAATTCAGTTGGGTACCTTCAATGGGGATTTCAGAAATATCTTACCCTGAATTCTTCTGAAGAGATGAGCTATCTTCTGGTGTTTTCACATTATAGTTTTAAAGTAATACGAAAATAATATGAAGTCCCTTAGATCAGTGAAAGCAAGTGTAATTCAAGGGTAAGCTTAATGAACTGGGAAAAAAAGTGAGGTATTTTGACAGACACTGATTTCCAAATCACAGGTGCACACAGTGGCTAAAAATAGTTTCGTGTCATCAGTGTTAGTGAAAAATGTAGTCAGAAAAAAGCCGAGGTTTCTTTTCCAAAATCAGGCCTGGAGTAACTTAGAGGAATATAGGAGTAGTTTAAAATGTGAATTTATAAAAATCAGGTCAGCATATGACTCCTAAGAGAGTGTAATAATGGTACACCCATACAGTTTTTTTTTTTAACAAAGCACCTTTTTAATATCTACATTCTTAACTCCAACCTTTTACACAGTCTGCAAGCGAAGGAAAAGGGGGGTCAAAGGACAAAGAGTTACTGCGTGAATGAAGACACAGGCTGAAAGATCCAGACTTTTCAAAGGCCCTAAGCTTCTTAAGAGCCAAGAAGGGCTTGCTTGCTTCTGGTCTTTACCCCCAGTACCTTTCATAAGCAGGGAGAGTGAATTTGTGGGCGTACTCTCAGTTAATTTTAGGATTATACCGAATACAGTAGTACTGAAAACTTGTACTAATTTTATACTTCATAATGATGACATCACCTGTGAGAGGCATTGTAAAAATAGGGGCTTGATATTATAAACCCTGGAGTCAGGCTGTCTGGGACAGAACTCTAGCTCTACCACTTACTGGCTATTACTTAACCTTTCTCAACCTGTTTCCTCATCTATAAAATCTACCTCCTGAGTTAGGGCATGTCAGTGAGCATAATAGCACCCTATTTAATTCTTTTAAACATCAATTGGAATAGAGCAGGTACTATCTATCACTCCTCTTTTTCAGACGGAAACTGAAGCTCAGGAGTGATAACTTATGAGCTCCGACTTAAAATCTATGTTTTCTCAAATTATTTCCAATGATCTAATCATACTTATACTATTTCTGTGATAAAATTGTGAATAAACGAAAATGAATTTTAACCTATTTTGTCTTACTGGTTTAATACAGGGTTGTTGGAAAGTAACTTTTTGGGTATGTAAAGTGCATTTTCCTCCACAGGGACTTAAGCTCTGAGGGTTCCAGTCCTGTACTTGGAGAATGTGACTTGCCAGCTGTGTCTGGCCAAACCCCACAATCCAGGCCCTCAGTTCCAGCCACACCCAAGTTGTTAGCAATACCCATTCATTTATTGTGCTTTAGAGTTTTGGGGGACTTTGTACTCATTTTCCCAAGACCAAACATCCCCTTCCTTGTGCCCACGCTTGCTTCTTTGAACAGACTCCCCATTATTGAGAACTCCTTGAGGTAGGGACCACATCTTTCATCCTCGTGCAGTAAGACACACAGCTCTCAAGCCACAAGCTAGTGTTACATTGGCATTTCCAGAAGTCTGGGGAGCCCGTCTCCTTCAACCACTGTTACTTAACATGCTGCTGGTGCTGTTAGCCAGTGAATTAGACAAGACTAAGTTACACTATTTTATTTACAGATAGAGTTATATACTTGAAAAGTGCAAGAGGCTCAGTTTTTAAATATTATAAACGACTAGATAATTCAGCTTTGGTGGTTGGGTGTAAAAAAAGAGATAGAAAGCAAAAGCTCTATAGAGAACTATATATAAAAGCTATGAAAGACCTGTCTAGCTGGAAATTATGTCATTATCACATTGAAACGATGAAGATGTTGGTTCTAATTCATTTAGAAATACGATACTGAGACTAGCCAAGAAAATTGTGACGAATGTGGAAGAAAAACAGGAAGGGGATTATTTGACTTTACCAGATAAGAAAACACATTGTAAAACTACAGATTAGAATAGCTTGGTATTGGTATCAGAATTCAGTTTCAAACAGAATAGTCTAAAAGTAGACTTTAATATAAAAGGGAATAAGTATATAATAAACATAGCTTTTCAGATCAATGGAGAAAAGAGGAGTCACTTTGTAAATAGGATTGGGAAAACTAGTGGCCATCTAGAAAAATAAGTTGAATCTCTTTCTCACTCTTCAGATGAACCCTGAGCCTGTTATGGTACAACTGTGAGCACTTTGATATTCTTGGAGTGGAGAAGTACTTGTCAATGTGATACGTGATGGATATATTTGCCTATATAAAATTAAATTTCTATATGCCAGAGTATGGCCAAAATACCACAAAAGCATAAGTCTAATAACAGAGCAGAAAATAATTGCAGCAATGAGAAAGGGCAGTTTCCATATTCTGTAAAGAAATGCAAGCCTAGCGGAAAAATGAAGGAAAATGCTAAAATTTTAAAAACATGATTGGTGAATGTGAAATATACTAAATTGTGAGGGTGTGGAAAGAAGACAGGCATTCATCTCCATTTTAGGAGGAAGTGTAAGTTAGTTAAACATTTTTGTAGGCATTGGGTAATATTTGCCAAAATTAAATGCAAATATTTGATCTAACACATTGAGTCACAGGAATTTATCCTATGTGTAAGTACATAAAGAGGATACTCAAGAATATTCATTCATCTTTTGTAACCATTTAAATGAACTTTGGACATCCACGTGAAAGGAATATTACGAAGCCGATGAGAAATGTTGTCAGAGGAATGAAACAAGGTATAGAACAGTGCAATGTAAGGCAGGATGAAAAGGGAAGACTTGATAGTAACACATACTATTATTTCTCAGAAAATACAGGAAGTGGATCCATTCTTGCTAGAAAGGGAGCTGGGAGACTAAGGGTCAGGACGGAGGCCTCCTTCTCATTGTAGACCTTTCTGTAATTTTTGGGCAGGGAAGGGAATATTACTTACTTTTAAGTTGTGGATCCACATTGCCTAAATTGGTTTGAGTTGAATAAAAAGTTCCTATTTTACTTCTGCCTTTTGAATATGACAGTTTTTGACAAGGTTTGTCATCCCACTGTATTCTTTTCCTACATAGATTACTCTACTGTTGGAAATTGACTTTGTAATTCATTTTCTTGTTTTTATTGAAGTATAGTTGATTTACAGTGTTTCCAGTGTACAGCAAAGTGGTTCAGTTGTACTATAATTCATTTTTGATAAGTGTAACTGTAAACCTGATCCCAGTAAAGATTAACGATATACTTTAGTATTGATTTTTTTTCCACTTGTTTTGAAATATTTATTGCTTATTTTATGATGCCATCTTATTTCTTTGCCTTGCAGACTGATGTGATTGTAACCGATAGGAACTTATCTTCCATTGTTTTTTTGAATTATATTGGTGGTGTCCCTTTGGTAGCTCTTATCACTGAGAAGAATGTTTTGCAAGGGTTAATTTCATTTAGTTAAAAGAAAAAAGAAAAACCCGGCTTAAAGAAACTAACAGCTGTGTTTATTTTGATCTGGACAGATCTGGAGGCCAATCACTGCCACCTTTTATTTCCCTGTGGGTCCAGGAACTGGATTTCTTTATTTGGTCAATTTATATTTCTTATATCAGTACTCTACACGACTCGAAACAGGTACGTTGTTTTAAGTATTGTTTCTGTGTATCTACTAATCTGTATATTTACTTACTGGAGGAATTTAGAGGGCAGTTAGTGTATATAAATAAATGGCATAAGGATGTAAATGCTCAGGAATTAAAAACTGTGCCAGAACTCTGCTAGGCACTTACCTGGCTTTTAATCCTCATAATATCATTGTGAGGTTAAGGAGCAGGGTCACCATTTTATTGGTGAGACTCTTGCCCATATCCTGTGTGGCTGGGCTGTGTGCCTCTCAGTTTTCCCTCTCTCTATTTCAGACACACAACAGTCACTGTTTTTTAAAGCACAATTAGTCTGAAGTGTATATAGCTCCTAAATTAGGGTTGAGAACCACTCCTTTATGCAATTAGAAGCCTAGATTTAGTCTCTGTAATGGAAACACTCAACTTTATAGCTGGGATTTAAGAATACGGCAGTGTATCAGCTATGAATACCTATATGATGTCATGGATAAGCTATAAAATTCTTCCCTTAAAACTTTCTTATTGAATTGCTACTTATTTCCTATAGTACCTTATATGCTCTTCTGAATTACTTATACTGAGAAGCTAGAAATCGATATACTGCTATATCAAAGTGTGAATATAATTTGGTTAAGCCTGAATGATTTTGAAAAGGTTGGCTGACTCCAGGGACTGTAAACTTGATGGCTCGTAGCTCAGGATAGAAAATTCTGAACTACCCTTAAATCTTAAGTCAGTGCTCATACGTTTGAGAATTGTGAATCATCTCACAACTACAGGGCTATAGAAGGGTGGGCATTTGGTGCCGAATACCATTTTTCCTTAAATTGGCATTTGCTATTAAGATACTTCTCAAAAAACAGAGATCACTGTGTTAATACAGAGTGTTGGTTGATAGACTATTACTTCTGGAAGGGACCTAGCCCATGCCCTTTGTTTTCTAGAGGAAGAACAGGAGATTCAAGGAAGTCGAGTGACTTGGCTGAGGTGAAACTGATAGCCAGGACTCTGACCTCCGTGTCAGGGGCTGGATCTTCAAATCTACCAGAGTATATGATTTTCATTCTCCTTTGCTGACTTGCTTAACATTCTCCTCCTCTGATGTGATTGAATTGAGGGTTAAGTTGTTGGAGAAACTTTTTTTATATGTATTAGTAGCAAACTCTAGATTACGTGTGGGAGATCATGACCAGGTAAACATTTTATTATGGGAAATTTTCAAACAAATACAAAAGTAGAGAGAAATATTAATGAACCTCTTTTTTCCTTTTCCTTTTTAATTGAGATAAAACTCACCTAACATAAAATCTATCATTTTAACCCTTGTTAATTCAGTGTAAGTTGTATAATTCAGTGGTCTTCAGTATATTCACAGTGTTATACAACCATCACCGCTGTCTTTAATTCCAGACATTTTCATCATCCACAAAAACCCAAAGCAACAGCCTCCATCCCGCCTCCCCCTCCTCCCAGTCCCTGGCAACCACTCGTCTACTTTCTGTGTGTATGGGACATTTTATATGTCCTTTTGTGACTGGCCTCTTTTACTTAGCATAATGTTTTCAAGGTTCATTGGTGTTGTAGCATGTGACAGTCTGCACTCCTTTTAATCATCATTCACCTTTAACAGTTATCTATTTGATAGCCAGTCTTTTTTGGGGGGGAGGGAAGTTACTTTGTTTTGTTTATTTATCTATTTATTTATTTTTAGAGGAGGTACCGGGGATTGAACCCAGGACCTCGTACATACTAAGCATGTGCTCTTCCACTTGAGCTCTACCCTCCCCCTATAGCCAGTCTTATTTGATCTGTGTCTATGGCTGTCTCCCCTACTCCTGATTATTTGAAGCCACATGACAGATAGGATACATTTCATCATCCATAAATACTTCATTATTTACCTCTGAAATATAAGGACAAAAAAAATCATATTACTGCCTAAAGCACAATAATTTCATGACTACTTTTTACTTGTAAAATTGTCTTCTCCTGGTTACTGAAGTTCCTTGAACCCATTTACCCATCTCTACGACCTAGTCAGGCACTACAGCTAATGGGTAACATTATTCTACCTGAGTAACAATGAAGGTGAATCTGTGGGATTGTTCTGTCTCTCATTTTCTTTAATTCTTAGGAGTTGCCCCCTATTTACTATTTTATAGTCACAGAATATTTTGAAATGCTGGAGCTGAGAGACATTTTTAAAACAGCTTTATTGATATGTAATTTATATTCTGTACAGTTCCACCCATTTAAAGTTTACAGTTCAATGGATATTCACAGAGTTGTGCAATCATGACTATAATCAATTTGGAACATTTCATCACTGTAGCCATTCCCCAGTTCTGTTCAATCCCAACCTCCTGCCACCCCCGTCTGTGTTCTGCCTCTTTAGATTAGATTTACCTATTCTGGACATTTCTTATACATGGAATCATACACTATGTGGTCTTTTGTGTGTGGCTTCTTTCACTTAGCATATTGTTTTCAAAGTTCTTCCATGTGGTGTGTATGTAGTACAACTTCGTTCCTTTTTATTGCCAAATAAGATTCCATTGTATGGATTTACCACATTTTGTTGATCATCAGTTGGACGTTTGACCTGTTTTCTTTTTTTTGCTGAATGAATAGTGCTACTATGAACATTCATGTAGAGAGGGACTTTTGAGATCTTTCCATGTAACCCTCTTATTTCACAGACAACAGTGGTCTGGAGGGGTGGCGACATGCCCCAGAGGTCACAAAGCCATTTGAGAAACCCAGCTAGGACTGGAGCCCAGTTTACTGACGCCCCAGTCTGCTCTCCACCATAGAGCCTCAGGATAACATTTCAACCAAATACTCACCACCTGCATATTTTCCCACTTGGCTATTTTAAGTCTGTAGCAGTGTTGGCTTATTTATAAGGATTCTGATGTGAACTGGAAGACTGCAATTTGAGACCAGTTAATTTGTAAATTCCCGGTTGCAAGCTTGCCAAATAATATAGTACTGTAGTTTACATAATTACAGTATTTTAAGGACTCAATCTAAAGAGTCCTTAGAAATCACAAAGCCAAAGCCACATCATAAGAAGCACAAGTATTATTGAAATTCAGATATTTTGTTAGAATCTCAGCTCCGATACATCATAGTGATCCCCTTCCATTCAGTATCCTTAGTACTGTGGCTAAAGTGTGCCTTTGAGGGTCTTGGGGCAGAGAGAGGGGAGGAGGAATAAGGAAAGGAGGAGAGACTTTTGCTGGAAACCTGTTTTCTTTTAGATAGATTTTCTTTTCTGCCTTTCTGATACTTACTAGGATTATTTTTAAAAAATGAACTATACGCCCTGTGTTTGTGATGGGGTTTGGAGGGGAGGGAAAGTAACTGAGACAGGGGGACCATACATCATTTGTATCTTTTCTCTGCCCCTCTTCTAGTCTTCCTGCTGGAGGCTTGAGGGTCATCCTTAGAAGGAAGAGCTGGGCTGATAATTAATTATCTGCCCTCGAATAAGACGGAGTCCAGCATATGGTGTAGCGACAAGAACACTGAACTAGTAATGAGACTTCCCTCTGCTTGTAAGCAGCCATGTGACTTTGGTCCTATAGCTTTGTTTCCTCATCTGTCAAAAGGGGGTGTAGGTCTTTCCATTGTCCCTCACAGGTGTAGTAGGAGTCAGAGTCAAGGCTATGGAAAGATTTGGCTGTTCCCTCCATCACTGTTTTCCTTTGTGAGAATGTGAGCTTCAGGAAGATGGAGATGGAATCTTCTCTATAAGTCCAGCGGCAGACAAATGGTTGTGTGTGTGTGTGCGTGCACTCGCGTGTGTGCGTGTCTCCAATAATAACAATAGTAAGCATCTCCCAGCAGAGCCATGTGGAGCAGACACAAAGGTAGACAAAACACACGTGACTGGTCCCCTGACAGGGTTCATGGTCCAGTGCAGGGAGTAGGGATGCCCAGGTAATCCCAGATGAGCCACCAGCTCCTCTCGTGGTGAGCGCCGTGAAGGAGAGGCCAGTGGGCTGTGAGGGGCTCCAGGGGTTGGGGTCTCAGTAGCTGTGGACCTGACTGTCCTCCCTTTGGGGTCTCTGAGCTCGTGGTGGTCAAGCATTTTACATACTGGAATTCAGATTAGCCATGAGACTCAGGTGACTTTAGTTCAGGGCTTTATTGCGGACATGGTTTTAGATATTTTTCCCTTTTCTCTTACCTCAGAGGAGTGGTTTTAAGATATTCTTATTTTTGCTTTCTCTCTAATTTTTTGAAGTATTTCTCAACACAGCAGTTCCTTTGTTCTGAAATTCTGAACTGTGACATTTGGCTTATTTTTGTTTCCAGGAGCTTTCGATGGGAGGCCGGCAGACTATTTATTCATGCTCCTCTTTAACTGGATCTGCATCGTGGTATCCTTCAGTCTGTTATTTTGGGTCAGAAATAACCAGTTGTTTTTTTTTTCCTCAGATTTGGGGAAATAGACAGTAATCTGTAACATTTTCATATGATAGTGTTTGCATCTTTGTTTACTGTAGTTAATAATTAAGAATTGTTAAAACTTCTTTTCAAAAGTGGTAATAAATCACAGGGCCCCTGCGTAACGCATTCTCTTCCCATTGCCTTTGTGGGATTTTTCCACATTTGGTTGAATTTTATTACTGTTCCTCATCTTGTTCCCAGTTCTCTGTGTTCTCGTGTGTGACAGCTTGTTAAGCACAGCACAGAGAGATTCCGTGCCATGAGACAGCTTTTGAAAGCCTCGGTCCTTATCAGAAAATTAATTTAAAGCCAGCAGCCTTTTCTGACTTTATTGCTGTCTTTGTCTCAAGGTCCTAAACCGTAATTCAGTCCCTCTGGAAGTACCCGGCTCAGGGGGAAGGGCAGAGCATGTCTCTCTGCTTGCTGTGCATCGACCGCAGTTGCCAGCAGGCTTCCGGCTGTGGACCTCTGCAGAGCAGCAGAAGGGGCTTGGTGGCTCACGCCCTGTGCACAGTGGGTGAGCTCAAAATTGTTTGGGACTTAGCTTCCATTCAAACTTGGCCGAGAGCCAGAAAAATGTGACAGTTCGAATGTCCTTTCCCCTCCTTTAGGAAAGAAAATAAATTGTTTTGGACTTCACCCATACTGTGGACCCCTGAATGTGAGGAGAAGCATTATTTGTTTCAGAGGGCACAGGCACCTCCTCCATCTTGCCATTGAAAGAGAAATGCTCAGATGCAGTGGCAAGGTACCGAGGGCACGGGCGACCGGATGGTTAATAAAGCAGTTAATTCCTACCGTTTCCTTGTCATCAAGTAGTCTCCTGGCATCTTCATAATGAAGAATATTAGACACCCTTGTGTTCTGGGATGTTTTAAGCAACCTGAACTGTAGAAAAATGTTTTCCTTCAAAAAACTGGAATGAAACAAACTTTTACTAGGGGCAGAATGCTTTATTCGTATCTGATCTTTAACTTTACAAACCAAGATAACTGGCTTAGCGATGGATATGCAGGTAAGTGTCCCTTGAAACCATTTGCCCTATTATATGTTTCATATTGACTATTAATGGCCTTTGACAGATGTTAAAATTGCAGTAACTACGTGGCTAGTTCGTACGGCATTTTGACGATCTTACGTGAGTTATGTGAATCATTACTTTTCTTGCTCATTTCTGGCTTCTTTATTATGTTTGAATGTTGAGAATGATGGTTATCCAGTATTTTCTATGCAGGTATGTAGATATGTATTTTTTAAAATCGAGAGTATACATTGAGTTTTATTGCCTGCTTTTTTTTAAGTAATGGAGAATACCCTGGTATTTCTGAATCCACTCAAAATACTGTGTTGTCTTTTATTAGAGGATTTTAAAGTGTGCATGGCAGAATTAATTAAGTAAAAGGACCAATTTTTAATTCTGATGAGTTGAATTTTTTTCTGCTTTTTGAGTAACTATGTGAGAATTTATTTGGAGGAGAGAGGTTAAAAAAAAAAGTAAATTCACGCTAAGCCTCTGTTTCAAATGCCTCTTGAGCCTCATCTTTACGTGTTGACTTCTTTTGCAGTTGCTGATGATCCCTTTGATCATGTCAGTACTTTATGTCTGGGCCCAGCTGAACAGAGACATGATTGTATCATTTTGGTTTGGAACACGATTTAAGGTACTTTAACCTAGTTGGCAAAATTTCCTTTTCATTTGTCTTTGCACGAGTCCCTCCCTTCAGCCCAGAGATGTACTTTCTGACATGTCCAGAAGAGGTCACTGCAGAGCAGTATACCATAGGCCAGCCCTTTGTCTGTCCTCTGTCACCCTGTCTTTCTTTAGTCAACCCAGAATCCTTTGCTGACCATTACTTCTCACCCCCTCTGGACCTCAGGCCCCTCAGGCCTGTGTCCCTGAGTGATCTCATGTATGTGTGTGTGGTAGAGGGAGGGAGGGAAGGATACTCATGTAGAACCCTCTCTTTTCAAATCTGTTCTTATCTCTCCCTGTTGTGTATTTTACACTTTAGCGAACAGCAGGTTGTTTTTCGCCCCCATATACTTCCCTTTGTGCCTTCTCTCACAGTTTCCCACCTGTAGCATCTTTTGATTTTCTTCCTTACGTAAATTCTACTCGTTCTTAATTTGAGTTGGAACTGAACATAGTTCCTGCCTCTCCTGCCTGGAATGAGTCCAGCTTCTGCAATACTTTGTGTTCCTCTTTATAGTACTTACCACGTTCTGCCTTCAAGTCTCTGACGTATAACCCTTTCTTTACTGGTTTGTGATGTTTTTGCAACTCCCTTAGTTCTTAGTATGGTATCTTGAATCTGATAAGGGGGGTTGACCTGAACTAAATAGGCTGCCAGATATTTCTCCAGCAAAGGACAGGTTTATTTGGGATCTGTGGAATATTACATTTTGGGGTCTGCAACCCTGGCGAGCCACATGCGGGTCCCCACATGCCCAGGGAAGGAGAGCGCTTTTCTAGAGAAAGGAAAAGGAAGTTAGGAGGGCGATGGTAAACAAAGCTTTTCATTGGCTCAGTCCTTGCAAGGAAAGAAGTTTGTCTTCCTGTCGGGCTCTGTGGTTGGAATGGGGCGTACGAGCTCCCCCTTCTGGTCTCCTAGTGCTCCTTAACTGAGGTCCCTGTTGATTAATTTTTCACAGGGGCTCAAATGTTGAATTCATCTGGAGAGCTGTCTTATTTGGGGAGTATTAGTTCAAGATATCGATGTGTAATGTGACCAAAATTCACAGTAATTTTGTGAGATATGTAAAAGGAGAACCTAACAGAAAGGGGCATTTTGTAGTTTATTGGTAGCAATTTGCTGGCTGGAGTCTTAGTAAATCTATTATGGACTGTTTTTATTAGTGTTCATAGGATGCTCATTGACTTTCTAAAGCTGTTAATATTAATTCAGCAGGGCATGTATTGCATCTGAAACCTATGGGCAAGGTCCTCTTGTCTCCAGTTACTAATATAGGGATAAGTACAATTTTAGGTGGGAAGTTTCAAGTGCAACAGGAATGACGCTAGATTGATCTAAGGAATTTTTGCAGTGACTTTCCGAAGGGTTTATAAAAGCCCTTGTCAGTATGTCCTTACCCATCCTAGCCCCCAGCAGCTGTATCCTCTTTAGGCGTAGTTTTTCACGTGTGTGTGTATATTCTTTTCTAGGCCTGTTATTTACCTTGGGTTATTCTTGGATTCAACTATATCATCGGAGGCTCGTAAGTCATATTAGATTTATTTAATTGCAAACTAATCCTTGGAAGACATCTATTATTCTTCATCTTCCTTCGTCTAATCTTTATAAAATGTGGAAGAATCTCAGTGTTGATGTTTGCAGCCTTATACTTTTGAATTAATTTCATTTTGATGTAATTGATTAAAATTGCAAGGCTTTAAGCACATTAGCACTGAATGTTGTTGTTAGTTTACTGTTATAGTATGCTTCCATATAAGTGTTTTTGAATACTGATTTCTGGATTCACCATCCAGATTGAGCAAGGAAACCTAATTTGTGTCTGAGTCGACTGCTCTGTGCATAAAATTACGATTTTATTCTTAAAGGCTTTTTTAGAATGCCTTGGAAACTGCTCACCAGTCACAGAAATGCACACATTCTCAACTGGGAAGTAGTTTTGTCAGTGGTTCGATAGTACAGAAGTTTTGGCCAAATGGGATCAAATATCTAGTCTGGAATTAGACTCGAGACTCTGGAAAACCTTGAGTGCCTCTGTTCAAGAAGGAGGATTTTCAAGATGCAACTGTTCTCAGAACTCCTTGTTTCTTACACTGCAAAATACTTTTAATGTTTTTAAATAGATTTTAATAGTCCTAGTTCTTACTATGCCTGTGACGTCTTTGCTCTGTGTGGCCCTGACTTCTCCTGCACGTCTGTAGAAGAAGGACGTTACTCGAGCAGACAGACTCTGCTTAGAGCAGAGCAGCTTCTGGGCTTGGTGCAACTGCCCACCGCCCAGAAGGGCAGTGTGCAGGGAGTCACTGGAGATGTTGGATTGTCCTAACAGGAATCAGGCTGCAGGCAAAGACAGAGAAGTTTAGGTCGCAGTAAGAGTGGGTCTGTAAAACCTCCAGGTGGCCTGTATGTCAGCCGTGGGAAAACTGAAGAAGGGCGGGGCTTCCTTTAGGACTGCAAGGTGAAGGTCAGCTTTCCGAAGTGATCGCGGGGCTGTCTTATAGTCGGGCACACGAGGTGAAGGAGAAGTGATCAGGGCTCCAGGAACGGGGGCAGACATGTAGCGTCCCTGCTTTCCTTGCTGCCGTGTTTCTGTCTTGCTTGCTTTCCAGTTTGCCAGGTTTTATGGTATTCATGACTGAAAGCATTCAGAAGCTTGCTCGGCGACTTCCCCTAACTCTTGAGACAGGAAGTAGCAGAAACAGTATTTCGAGGATGGGCGGGGGCTTGAAAGAGATGTCAGCGGAGCAGCTGACCTTGAAGAGCACAGACCCGCTGGTCCAGCCGGACCGATTTCCCTTCTCACTCAGAATGCATTTGCCACTCAGACGATACAGGGGCTCATTGTCGAGCTGTCACAGACGCCCAGGGACCAGAAACAGGCTGCCACCACGGCTTCTTCCCTGTGCTGGTAGTGAAAACTCACTGAGCCTCACTTTGCTGCTTGAATGTTTTTAGACTCATTTGGCTCTCTGTTTTTGCAGGGTCATCAATGAGCTAATTGGAAATCTTGTTGGACATCTTTATTTCTTCCTCATGTTCAGATACCCGATGGACTTGGGAGGAAGGAATTTTCTATCCACACCTCAGTTTTTGTAAGTGTTTCTTCCCCATCTCATTTGATAATCATTTTACTGCCCGTGTCCCTCTGCATCCTGGTGAAAACTCCTGGAGGGGTGGGATTTCCCTCTCTGTCTGATGGAGAAATGTGACTCAACAAGTGGCTTGCCCTGGTCGCAGTCACAGG
This sequence comes from Camelus ferus, assembly GCF_009834535.1. Taxonomy (NCBI): domain Eukaryota; kingdom Metazoa; phylum Chordata; class Mammalia; order Artiodactyla; family Camelidae; genus Camelus; species Camelus ferus. The sequence goes on from NC_045720.1 coordinate 13,843,869, forward strand.
AAGCCAGGTCTCCTGCGGCCCTCATAGTTGGGGGCCCCTGAGCCTGGATTCAGTGGGCGGGGCACCTGTGTGTGGCCCCTGTGTGTGCAGCTGGGGCCAGGGTAACAGAATTAGCAGTTTTCCCAAGATTTTGGCAGAGGAAGGGGATAAGGGGGTAGGCAGGCTCATTGGTTAGCAATTTAAACTTTTTTATATTCAGTATCATAGGCTAGAATAGTTAAAGGGCTTCTCAGTGTTAACATGGGAGACTGGGGTTTGTACAGTCCTGCCCCAGGAGGGTGTGCTTGGTGGATTTACTACAGTGAGGGGGCCAAGGGCACAGCTTAGGTTTTGAGGCTGATTTTGAGGTTGACTTGACTTGGAACCCCATTCTCTGCATTTACCAGTTTTGATATTGGGAAAGTGACCTGATAAAACGTCCAGGCTTCAGTCTGCGGGTCTGTGATGTGGAGGAGGCCCTGTCTCACTCACTGGCCTGCGGGGCTAGGCCGGCACCACAGTGTTGGGCTCTCAGCAGAGACATGCTCTTGGCCTTGCTCCTGCAGTGTGTGTGTGTGTGGGGGGGGGGGGTTTGCCAAGCCTGAAGAGATGCTGACACACTGAAGCATGTAACTGTGTGACCATTCTGTCAGAGAAGCAAAAGCCTGTTGAAGGAGGACCAGTGAAATCACCATCTGGGTGTCACAGCCGGGCTGACAATCACGCCTAATCTCCAGTGGAGCATATGCAATAATGGCTTGTGTTTCAAAGCTTGGAAAAAAAAAAAAAAAGCAAAAAAACAATTTTCACATCTTGCTCGATTTTAATGGTTTGCAGTTTATCACTCTTCCAAGGGGTCAGTGAGGGAAGTACAACCTGAGTAGGCACCCCTCTCCCCCTACACCCCACTTTTATAGGTTAGAGGAAGGTTTTGGAAAGACTTTTATTATGAAATGTACAAACAGAAGTACAGCATTTTTTTTTCCCATTAAGAGCATAAAAAGAAACTTGTTTCTCTTCTGAGCCTTGAATTGCCTTCAGGCTAGAAAAAAACAAATGACCAATCTGCTTTCTAATTATCAGAGGATACAGTAACAGCAGGTTTGGATTTTTGATCTAGGTTTATCAAGTTGAATGGCAGATGCATCAATTAAAAAAAATACTTGTTGCTTCGGGGGGCAGCCAACAGTTATTTTACCTTAAATGGCCATATTCTGACTTTAATGGCTTGGAGAGATTGCTCAATTGTGGGCAACAAAGTGCGTGAGGTTCTAGTGCAAAGTCCACAGCACAGGAGCCCGCCTTCCACTTAAGCTTTCTCTGTTGGTAGAAGCCCTTCTGTGAAATTTTGCATAAAGATCAGATGACAAAGTGTAGCTCCTTGCAAAAACAGTAACTGCTCTGAAATTACCATAAATCTTTGTTGATTATGTATAATTGGGTATCTTTTTATACTAATTACTTGCATTTAATTTCACTATCTGTTTAAGCCGTGGAGATGGCTTCCATATTGTCTCATAGTCAGAAGCAAAGCGTGACAGCCCTGGCGTTGCCTTTTTTAAGTCTTCTGATTTATTATATACTTCGGAGGAATGTTATTGTGCCAGAACGTCATGAATGTTGAGAAATCAGCGCTTGGAAATACATGTTGGTTTAATGATAAAACTGTATTTGTTTGAAAGGGAAGATGTGAGTTACAGAATTGTAAGCTCTATCACTATTCTGCATTCTGTTTAGAAGAGTAGACAAATCCTCTTCTCTTCTGTGCTCAGTGATTTTTCTGTTTAAAAGGTGTTTATTGTCTTTTTGGGGAGGGAGTGTGCAGCTCACAGGGGTGACGTAGACACACGAGGACTCCAGTCACTGACTGCTGTCACCTGAGTCTTGCTCTTTGTGTCCCTGCGGAAGTATGAGGTGCAGGAAGTGGTGCAGGGTACAGGCCCCAGAGCCCGGCTGCTTGGGTTTGAATCCTGCCCGTCTCTTTAGAAGAGCTTGACTCAATTTTGCCTCAGTTTTCCTGTTTATAAAATGGGGTAATGGTCGTGCCTCCCTCATCGGGCTGTTGTGCAGACGAGACGCATTTGTAAACATGCAGCGCCTGGTGTAAGGGAAATCCCTTTGTGATACAGTTGAGCTCTGCAGGCTTTTTGCTGCAGGCCAGTCACCCGTCGTGGTTTGCTCTTAGTATGAGGGGTTTAAACAGGGATATCAGATTGTGATCTCTGCATTCAAGCAAAATCTTAAACATCAGGATCTGATAAATAGAATAGGTTAAAATACATTCTCAATTTACTGATAGTCAGGGAAGGGAAATAGTTGGAGAAACTCTTGAGAACTTAGAGATCTGGGTTTAGGTATTCTTAGCTGTTCTGTGACTTTTTTTTTTAATCATTTTTTTTGTTTTTTTCGGGGAGGGGAGGTAATTAGTTTTTTTTAAATTTATTTGTAGTGGAAGTACTAGGGAATGAACCCAGGAAGGACCTTGTGCATGCTAGGCTCACACTGTACCACTGACCTATATACCCTCTCCTCTGTTCTGTGACTCTTAATTTATTCATTTGTAAGATGAGAAGTCAGCTCACCTTTTGGGGCCTCAGCTTTCCCACCGTCTATGAGATGGAACGAATGCAGTTGGAGGGCAGACTATGAATAAGCTTTAAAACATGCCCAAACTCCAAGACATAAAGTCACCATTTCTAGTGTCCCTTGATGGGCACTGAAGAACCCAGTTGCATCACGGAGGGCGGTGCTCAAACACTCTGGCTGTGTATTTGTCCTTTGGAACTGAATTTATTTTGCATCCTTTAAGCCAATTCAGTCCATATTTACATAAACAAAAATGCTATATAGATGCTTTTTGTTGTTGTTGTTGGGCTTGTGGGTGTAATATTTCTCTTTCCAAACTGTTCTGCATGAATTGCTTTTATAATTAAAAAAAAGAGTGTGAAGTTAGCTTGAAAGCTTAATAAATGGAAAAAAACATAAAAAGTGAGTCCCCTCTGTGGTCAAGCACTGAGCTAAGTGCTGGAAAGGCAGAATTAGGGGAGGGAGGGGTAGAGCTCAGTGGTGGAGCGCATGCTTAGCACACACGCGGTCCTGGACTCAATCCCCAGTACCGCCCTTAAAAATAAATAAATTGCAGTGCAAAATTATTAGAAAGGAAAAAAAAAGGCAGAGTTAAATAAGACATCGTCCTCAGCCTTTCCATGGCCACGGACTAATATAATTGGGAGGTGACATGCCGGGTTAGCACCAGGAAAGGGAGAAGGGATGGATAACTGCGTGGAAGTGACTCTGTGGTCTTCTCTCCCTTTGTTCCTTCCCGTCTCTGCTCCAGGTACCGCTGGCTGCCCAGCAGGAGAGGAGGGGTGTCAGGGTTCGGCGTGCCCCCTGCTAGCATGAGGCGAGCCGCCGATCAGAACGGTGGAGGCGGGAGACACAACTGGGGACAGGGCTTTCGACTTGGGGACCAGTGAAGGAGTGGCCTCTGGCCTGCCCACCAGCCTCTCCACTCAGATGAAGTTTCCTCCCAGTGCTGGGTGACCCTATCACCGAGTTCAGCTAACGCTGTTGGACCTGACCCACACTGAATGTAGTCTTTCAGTACAAGACAACAATTTTTTTAAAACCTGAAGAAAAAAAAATATAAGTGTTCCTCAAGTTTCATGATTCTCATTCAAGTCCTTACTGCTAAGAAGAACAAATATCAACTGTGTAAACTGCAGAACTGACCGTCTTCTCTGGTGTCTTCTCTTCCTTTTCCAGCTGAGTAATGGGCTTCGGCAGGTGCCGCTCTGCTGGCACCAAGCTGGGCATCTGGGGTTGGGTCACCAAACCCTTGTCAAAGGGACTCTGACCTCTTTCTTGTGCACACACCTCCCTCCTACTTTTCCCCACCCCCACATTCTCAGCCAGAGGGATTGCCCATAAAACGATTCTGCCTTTGACAAGCTCTTTTTATTTATTGACTTTTGCCAAGGCTTGGCCACGAAGAACCCGCTCACACCATCTTCCAGCGGCAGAACGGTAACCATAGGGGAGAAGGCGGAGCGCAGAGGAAGAGCCTTCTCAGCTTTTGGAGTTGCTGTGACCTGATAGCACTTGCCACCATTTGCCACCTCTTCAGCTGTTTAGATAGGAAGGGAAAAAAAAGCACTGCTGAGGCAGTGAGGACCAGATTGATATTATGAAGCCTGAGGATTGTTGCTGGGCATGTTTTTGTCTTAGTGATCAAAACTGTAGTGGAGCTGCATCTTACACAGGGGCTGGGCTTAAACCATGGTGGGTCTGATCCCTTAGTGTCTCGTGTCGGCCATACTGGCTCTGTGTGTACCCAGAGTAGTAGATTTGTATTGTGCTAGTAAGTTCCAAATCACATTGGCCCCAGGGAGAAGCTCTCTTTGAGAGGCACCTGGGCGTTGATTCTACTTCATGCTCATTCTGGATATATGTTTACTACGTGGAGTGGAGGGGAGAACCTTAAACCCTATTTAAGTTGTCATTTTATTGCAAACCGAGTGCCCCCAGCAGTGTCTATGTGCTTGAGTTAGTTGTGGGGAAGGTGCAGCTCCTCTGTATGTAGATTTAATTTTAGGAGCTATTATAAGCACATCTAAGTGAATTTGAGGTTGCAATGGCTTTAGAAGCATCTTGTGTTTGAGGGTCTTTTTTATTTTGAGTCATCAAGGTACATCAGACCAGCCTCAGTACGCGCAACTCTTTTTTTATAGGTGGACTTCTTCCATCAGAGCTAGGCTTGTCACCAAATAGTTTTTTGAAGGCTGCGATGCTTCCCACGGTTTCTGATTCTATGTTTATATTCTGACAGCAGACTGCTAGGAGCAGCGTTGAGTGGCCACCATGTTAGTCAACTAGAAAAGGCTTTGAACATTTTGACCAGGAGTTCTGTGCAGGAAGCACTGTGCGCTAACAGTGTGACTCTGCCCCACGCCGAAGCAGGGTTGTGTGTGATACTAGGAAGTAGGGATTTGAAAAGAGCTCCTCACATCTGAAGTGTGTGTGTGTGTGTGTGCTTGTTCATATTTAATTTATATGATAAAATAGGAGGTGTGGAGAATCTGAACGCTCACTGTCACATGTTCTGCTGTTGACCTGTGGCCCCAATAAAATTCACTTGTAAAATTTTAGAAGCCCTTCTTCCTGTTACGTCGCAGTTGCAGGCACCGTGCTGGAGAGGAGGCGCATGTCTGTAAGAAGATTCTCATGGTAAGTGAGCTCGGTGTTCTTAGACGCCCTCTTAGCAACTCAACTGCCTGAGAGCAGTCATCGTTCTAAAGGTTACAAGTGTTCTGTAGAATGCTTCAGTTCCAGGCGAGATGTTCATTAAATTCTTAAACACATTTAGGAAGCTGATAATTTTATTAATTTTGTCTGGATTACCTACCTTTTGGGAATAATTTTAGCTAAGCAAGCTATTTGAGATTTGATTTGGCAAGGCGAGATGTGACAGCAAGTTCTCTCTATGAATGCAAAAAAATTCCTTATTTTGTATAGAGAAATCCCCTTTTTGTAATTAATCCTTTTTATTGGTAAAATTGTAAATTAAAATGTACAACTTGATGGTTGTCTGTCTTAAGTGTCCGTATCCCTACTCCGCTGCCTTTTTTAGCTATGATGTCATTTCTGTAGCCAGTTGTCTCTTGGGCACTGAGGGAGTGTCCAGTGTGTGTTACTATTAGAGTGAGACAGCAGCGAACATTTTTGTACCTACTTCTGTTCACGTGTTGGAAAATATCTGTAGGATTCATTTGTGGAAGCGGGGTTTCTGGGTTTTCATTACAGTGAAGCAAGATGCTTCAGCACATTGGGTTAAGGGTTATATCTGATTGTAATATGCTTTATAGCATTTCCGTGGCCTCCATCCATGGCTCTGAGTCCTGGCGCCCTCCAGAATTAGGAGGAAATCATCCCCTTTCTGTAAAAGAACCCACCGACCATGGAAGGCAGATGCCATGACATTCCTCCACCATCCAAGTCTACCCCAGGCCTGAGGCAGGTCCTCATCCTTCACCACAAGATGGGCGATGTGAAGGAGCAGGGCTGTGCACTCCTCCTCTGGTACTGAGGGAAATCCCGAAAAAGTAGGACCAACCCTGCTGCTTTGGGAGGACAGCACGTTGCCAATAGCCTTGTGTTCTAAGCTACCTTTTGAGTAACACTGATGTAAGAAGTGATGTGGCAGCTGCCAGCTGCTTCATTTGTGGCCAACTCTTTCTGAGGTCCTATTAGATTCAAACCTTTAGGTTCAAACTATTTAGGTTTGAAGCTTAACCTTTGGAAAAATTTATTCCTGTTAGTGTCTTGAAAAGCTGGGCTGAGAGAACATGCGCCTCCTGGCAGTTTTGTGTGTGGTCCAGAGCTGCTCTGGTGATGCAGATGGGGCGGGGAGCATCACGTCATGTAAGCCCTTCCGTGGATGGTTTACGCCCAGAATGTTTTGCCATACGCTCCCCTCGTCTTCTAACCTCCGTTCCTTAGGGTAGAACCCCATTTTCTACAGCACAACTGGGTGTTGAGCATTGATGTACTTCATGAATAATTTACGTCTCCAATCTCTGGTTTCCAGTCTGGCTATACATGAGAATCACTTGGAAGTTTTGAAAAATGTGTTTCTTGCTTTGTCCTCATTCTGCATCTTTTTAAAGTTCCCAGTGATTCTGCTATTCAGCTGGGTTTGGGAATCAGCGTTGAAGCCCACTTGTGAAGTATTATCCATTTCCCAAGTAAGGAAACTTCAGGAAAATGAGGTCACTTCAAGCAGGTGGAAGTTACCAAAGATAAGATATGAACTCAACTCTGAGTTAAGTTAAGACCTTGCTGCTGCTTTGCAATTGGGAGAGCCAATGTTCAGAATCTAGCCATTAAGTGGCAAAAAAAAGACTTTTTTTTCTTGCCAGGCTGAAGATAGGCCAAAACATTTAGGAACATTAGTTGAAGGTATAAATTAGCTATCATCCCTAGTCTAACCCTAATTGCTTTGTAGCCTAAGAAGGAAAAAAAAGATAAAATAATGTAGTGTAATAATATAATGTCTATTGAGTAGTGACAGGGTGGATGCAAGTAGGAGCAGATTTCTGTCTTCACAGTGTGTTCTCTCCACTGAGGCAGACAGCCTGGCACATGGTGGGTACTCACGTATTTGTTGAGTAGATGGACACAAATTGTAATCAACTTGAAAAGCTACTAGAATAGAAATAAGTAAAAAATTGTATTGGGCAGAGGGTTAGGTCTTAAAAGACTGGTGGGTAATTCCAGACTAAGATGGAGAACAAATGGACAATGGAAACCGTTAAAAGATTTTCACATTTGTTCCTTAAAAAGGAACTGGCTGAAGCTTCAGGAGTTGGGGAGAGCTGGAGAGAGGAGCAATTGAAGATAAGATGACTGGGTTTTTTGCTTCTTCAACTGAAGTATAGTCAGTCTAAAATGTGTCAATTTCTAGTGTACAACGTAATGTTTCAGTTATACATGTACATACACATTTTGTTTTCATACTCTTTCATTATAGGTTACTACAAGATACAGAACGTAGTTCCCTATGCTATACAGGAGAAACTTGTTTACCTATTTTATATATAGTAGTTAGTATTTGCAAATCTTGAACTCTCAATTTATCCCTTCCCACTCCCTTTACCCCCAGTAACCATAAGTTTGTTTACCATGTGAGTCTATTTCTGTTTTGTGGATAAATTCATTCATGTCTTGTCTTTTTTTAGATTCCATGTATGAGTGATATCATCTGGTATTTCTCTTTCTGGCTTACTCAGAATGACGATCTCCAGGTCTATCCATGTTGCTGCAAATGGCATTATTTTACTCTTTTTATGGCTGAGTAGTACTCCATTGTATAAATATAGCACAACTTCTTTATTTAGCAGATAACTGAGTTTTGAGTTGGTTGCTGTGGTGCTAATACCAGGTTATGGGTAGATATGAGATTGGCCTGACCCAAGGCAGTGGGATTGCGACCTGGGGGCTGGATTGGAGAGACCTCCTTGAGGAAACTGCTGGGGTTTAGTGAGGGAGAGGAGGGCTTCTGAGTACGGTTTCCAATGGACATCACGACTCGACATAAGTTTCCCATAGAAACAAGCCTGGTTAAAATGCCGTATGTGGTGCAGCACATGACAAGGTAACTGGATGCTGGTGGACCGGCCTGGAAACCTAGCCACATTTGTAAGTGTATTTCTGTGGAAAAATAAATTATGAGCTCTAAACCTATGAACCTGAACACAAACTTTTAGAACATCATCTATTCCTGAATTGGGGACAGCTTTGCAGAAGGCCCCAGTGAAAGAGAAACAGTTCTCTTGATTCCAGTTGCCTGCTCTGTCACCTTGCTCCAGGTCCCCCAGCGTCAGCATCATTTCATCAAGGAGAGGCCTATCTTGATTTGTAGGTGAGGTAGAAGGTCTCCCTGTATGGTCTGCTGGTACCCTGATCTCTGAAGAGGCTCATCCACCTATAATCGCTTGCTAAGCATCTGTCTCCTGTGGTCTCTCAGCATCCTGGGGACCGTGACTGCATTCTTGTTCAAGGCCGTATTCCCAGTACATAGCACAGTGCCTGCCACATACGGGTGCTCGTGTGTTGGAGGCACTGAACTGAAATTTGGACTGAATACTACACTGGGGAGGGATTTTGCCTATTTAGGGAGAGAGCTAATGGCCTGGTCTCTTAGGAGCCTTAAAAGATTCTTTTTGGGTGGGGGGTGGTTCACATAGGGGAATCAGCCCTTTGGAAGAGTATTAGAGGAGGTTGGAGATATTGGGGAAAAAGGATTGAAAATTGAGATACTTTTTTTTTTTTTAAAGGCAGCTGATAGCTTCTATTTATAATTGTCTGATTGTCTGCTAATGGGTATGTGCATTTGGGGTGATTCGGGCAAAAGGAGGCTCAGTATAGATTGAAGGCAAGCAAGAAGACTTGGGAAGATTAATTGAAGGTATAAATTTAGCTTTCTGTCCCTTGAGGAATCCCCCTGTGGCCTGTGCAAATGCATCTGCGTTTAGGGAAAAGAAGAAACCCCTGCTGTGGCATCGGGGCCAGAGAGACCCACGGGGAGTGAGGAATTGCATTTAGGCGCAAAGCTTAAGGATCACTTCGGAAATGTTTACAAAGCACGATTTGTTGTTTGAAGCCTTAACCTGACCCAGATGAACTCGATCCCTCTCTCTCCTGTCAGTGGATAGGCCTTTTCCTGAGAGCTGGCGCTGATTCCCTGAGTGTCCTTGTTAATTAAGGGCAGTCACTGTTAGCTTAAGGGGGCTTTGGATTTTGATTGAAACTGTCTTGATATAGAAGTAGTAAGCCTGGCACTTAGGAGGTCAGATGCATCTGTCCCCACAGCCAGGCCTGCGTCCCCGGGAGGTGCCCTCTTGCTGGGGAGGAGGGACTGGGACTTTTCATGATCCTTTCCAGCAGTTAGGGTTCTTTGATTTCAGGTACCCAAAAAGGACTCTGGTTAACTTAAGCAAAAGAATTTATTGGAAGGGTGTAGACTATCTCACAGATACCAAGGGTCTGCTGAGAAACCGGATGTGGAGAGGGTATCAGGGATCCAGGGGGCAGGAACTGATCTTCACACGTCTGTGGAGCTGAATCAGCGCCACTATTTCTTCTGTGCTAGCATCTCTCCCTTCATGATTGAACTTCTGAGTCTCATTGGCCTAGCTTGGACCTTGTGCCTCTCCTGTTGCCAGGAATTCAGGGAAAAACATTTGACTGGCAGCCCAATTAAGACTCCCTGTAACAGGGAAGAGGTAATTTTCCGAAAGCAAATCAAAGTGCTGTCACTTCCTAAGAAGGGGGAAGGAGATTGGATGCCTGGGAAGGCCCGGCTGGCCCCCTGGAGCATGTGCACCGCATATGGGACCTGCTGGAGGGGCCTCTGGCTTTGCCTCATTCCAACCAGGGACCAGACAGTATCTCCTGCCATCTCCTCCCTCAAGCTCATCTACAGAGCGTCAGCAAGCAGTGTAGATTTCGCTGAAGATTTTTGGGGGGAGAGGGTTGGCACTGAACATCTAAGCAAACTGACTCCCCACACTTCTTGAAAGCAGGACTGTGTGTCTCTGTTCACCGTCACACCCCCAGTACCTTGTGCAAAGCTTGGCGTGCGTAGGCTTCTTGAGGTAAATATTTGTTGAAGGACTGACTCCATTTCATAACCTAAATTCCCTGCAGCTGTCCCCTGGCTCCCTGCCTGTCTCTTCATCTTTCCCCATGTGGCTTTTCCAGTCCCTTCTAATGTCTTGGTCAATTTAGCTCTGGCTCCCAAACCCTTTCCCCAGCAAAAATAAAAGCCTTGCAGTTAATCAGACCTACTCACCTCAGAGAGGCTTATTAAGGCTGTTCAACAGATACAAAGACTCGTGGTCAGTGAAGCAGGGGAGTTCTGCTGCTAAAAATTGAAGATCGTTTCATTATCTATGTTCTCCCCAAGATTCTGATGTGATCCCTGTAGTGCATTGAATGGTGGTCCTAAAAAGATATGTCCATGGACTAATTCCCAGGCTCTATGAATGTGACCTTATTTGGAAAAAGGGTCTTTGCAAACGTAATTAAGTTAAGGATCTTGAGATGAGGCAATCATCCTGGATTATCTGGATGGGCCCTGAATCCCATGCCAAGCAGCCCGTAAGAGACACACAGGGGATATTTAACATACAGAAGAGAAGATGACAGAAACACACAGAGGAGGTGGTGATATGAGGACAGAGGCAGAAATTGGCGTAATGCGGCCACAAGCCAAGGAGCACCTGAAGCTACCAGAAGCTGGAAGAGGCAAGGAACAGAATCTCCTAGAGCTTTTGGAGTAAGAGTAGTCCTGCTGACACCTTGATTTTGGACTTCTGGCCTCCTGAACTGTGAGAAAGCAAATTTCTGTTGTTTGACACTATCAAGTTTGTGGTGCTTTGCTACAGCAGCTCTAGGAAACTAATGCACCCCCTTCAAGTGCTGTAGTCATCTGCCCGCTCTCCTCTCCATCCCTTAAGTGCAGTTTGCCTCTTTTTGCCTTTCACACCCGGGACACTCTTGACAGTCTCTGACCTATCAAGGGGTTTTGGAAATTATATTTCACCCCTGCAAGTGAGCCAGTCAAACTCTGCCCAAGACAGAAAGGTTGACCACCAATGTCCCACCAGCTAAGGTCACCTGGATGCATCTCTTTACTTCCTGAGAGAGCTTTAACTTGTCTAGAAGCCAACTTCAAGGCTTCTCTCTGCATCCCAGTGTCTATTTTTGTTGTAGGCCACAATCATTGGCAAGACATTACAAAAATGCAATTTTTGGATTTTTTTACATAAGCTCAAAGATCCTTTAGGCTAGGGGGTCCCTAAAAGATGATCTAAATCAGAAATCTTTTTTCCAATGATGTCTAAGCATGGACTCTGCTTTAATGAAATCTCAAATCTTGATATGTAAAAGACAAAAGTGAAGCTGATCTAAACTGGGAAGGAAGAGAAGGGTTCACAGCTAGTGCTGTCTCAAGTTTGCCCCCTATTTCAGTCCCTTTTTGCTCTTATTAAAAAACAAAAGTCCCTTGAAATTTTGCTGACTTCTTTTGTTAAAAATTGTTTTTCTAAGTTGGTCTGATTTTTGGACCATGGCTACAGAGAACAGCTCCTTTCCTAGTCTTCGTTATTATTTTTTTAGGAACCAATAAACCACTCTCCCCATTTTCTTTCTCAGTTTGGAATGACAGAGATAGTCACAGTTACTAGAGATGAAAATGTTAGTTTCATTATTGAGAAAAGCTGGACTGGAAGATATGGCTTTAGGGATGTCCTAAAACAGAACTCTAGAATTTGAGAGTCCCCTGGTCCCTGGCAGAGCTAGGCAGGGACAGGACAGCCCAGGGCTGCAAGCTGACCAAGGGGACGAGCAGAGAAGGTGGCCTCCCAAGGCCTGATTGGCTTTACAAGGGCTGAGCTCAGTTCCTTCATATGCTCACCAATTATATAAGTCGTCATCTTGGGAGAAAAATGAAAAGAGTTTCTTGTTTACTTTTCCCTTCTGGGAAATTCTCCTCTAGGGAAATGCCAGGAGGAGGAATAAGTATTTCCCCCGAAGAATGTTCACTTCCATTCCCATTGCCAAGACAAGAGAAGGTTCCACTTGGTAACCCAGGACCCAAATGTTATCTTTTAGGAAGACAAATTGTGTATCTGTTTAGGCTAACAACTGTAACAAACAGTCCCCGAATCTCCCTTGCATGTCACAACAGAGATATATTTCTTGTTCAGATCACAGTCCAATGCGGGTAGGGAAGTAGGATGGTGGGAATGAGGAGGGGGCTCTGTTCTAGGCAGTTCAGGGTCTCGGTCTCCTGTTTAGGACAGAGATTTTAGACTTTTTGTGTGTGCAGGAGATCTTAGGGGCCAGGAAGGGAAGTTGGATTCACCATTTCTGCCCACGTTCTGTTGGCTGGCACTCAGTCACGTGGTCCCAACTAACCACAAGGGAAGCTCAGAAACATCCATCTTCCTGATGGCACAGAAGGAACATCCAAGAAGTCGAGAGAACACAAAGCATTGGCTCAGCACAGTATCACACTCACATAAACACAACCCAGCCACCAAAGCAATTTCACAGTACTTCAAATCTCGGTGAAGTCCAAAGAACAGACCCACTCCAATGCTGCTGCTTTTTTACTGTATATGGTACATTTAGAAAACCACACACGTCCTAAGTACAGGGCTTGATGAGTTTTTACATAGTGAACATACCTGTCTAACCAGCTCCCAGATCAGAATATGACACCCCCCCCCACCCGCGCAGAAGCCCTCTTGAACCCTCTGCTCATCACCAAGACCCCCAGGTGAGCCACTGTCTTGACTTGTAACCACATAGATTAATTTTTGCCTGGTTTTGAATATTCTATAAATGGAATCATACTGTATGTATTCTTTTGTGTCTGCTGTCTTTTATTTACCATTACACTTGTGGGAGTCATCCATGTTGTTGCGGATAATTGTCACACCTTCATTCTTGTTGCTGTAGGGTATTCTGTATAAATACACCATGATTTATTTATTCACGCTCCTCTTGATGGGCATTTGGGTAATTTCAAGATAAAACGAGCAATGCTGCTGTGAGCATTCCAGGGCACGTATCTGGTGAACATATAGACATCACTGCCGGGTAGGCGCCTTCTCTGTCTCATTTCTAGAAGTGAGAGTTGCTGGACCACAGTGTGTACATGCTCAGCTGCAGGAGGAACAACCAGTTTCCAGAAAGGACTGTACCCATTTCCGTCCCTCCACGCCCCCGTGGTGTGGCGTCCGAGGGGGCCAACGTTTGGTTGTCTTTCCTTCCCCAGAGTTTCTTAACATCCTCCCTCTGCTCTGCTCCCTTTTGACCCTCATCACACCTGAGGCTGTACCAGAACCCCTAACTCCGCACCTCTGAGAAAAGTGTTGCCCAAACCGGAATTTCTGAGTTCAGCTTTTCTCCTCTCCCTCCCTTCACCTCCTCGCTTCTCGTTTGGTGCCTCTCAGCCTACTCTCCCGGTTTTCTGTCCCCAAGCGTGGGAAGAGGCCTGGCGGAAAGGAAGCGAGGGCGATGGTGGGAGCGCGTCTGGGGAGGAGCTGACTATGCAAGGATTACGTTTCCTTTCGAGATGGAGGAGGTGGAGGCGGGCCTGGGAACACGCACTCATTAATAATTTTTATATCTGTCACACAGAGAAAGAGGATTAAAGAAAACCCTTAAAAATCATTCAGCTGAACTATCTGGAGGAGTGCGGGCTCTTATTACTATTCACATCCGCATGGCGTGTGATGGGAGCGCAGAGTCGGGCACTGAAGTGGGGAGAACTCCCCTCCACGCCCCCAGCCCCTGAGGGAAGCGGGTGGCAGGGTGAGCCCGGGGACACAGGCCAGCAGGGCCCGCTGAAGACGCCAGGGAGCAAAGGCCACTGGAACCTGAGTGGCCGTGTGCTGGGTGCGGGAGCGCGTGCCGAAAGGTCCCGGCCCTGGCTTCTCCTCGGCCCTGATTAATGTGCGCCTCGGGCGGGCGGGCACTGAGGCATGAGCCGAGCCGAGCGGTGCCCCCTCTCTTGAGAAATGCATAATCATTAATCAACATTACGGGCCCCACTCAGACTAAGTGGCCTCTTGTGATTAGGAATGGGCCCTTGAAGAAGAAAAAACGCCGTCTTTTAGCATTTCAAGTGTGTGCCTTTGACAATGGCTTTCTTAATAGCGGTGGGGGGTTGGGAGGGGAGATGGAAGGGCAGGGCGTGTGTGTGTGTGTGTGTGTGTGTGTGTGTGTGTGTGTGTGTGTGTGTGTGTGTGTGTGTCTGTGTGTGTGTGTCTGTGTCTGTGTGTGTGTGACCTCGCTTTGGCCTGAGGAACAAAGGAGTTGTGGGCCAGGCCTTTGGGGCAGGAGATGAGACCCTGTCCAGCCCACAGGTTCAGTTCTGATGGGGCACCTTCTCTGGGTAAGGACCGGAACTTCCAGGAATGGTGAGGGCAGCTGGAGGCTGGCCTCCCTCTGGGACTCCTGAGTCCACACAGTCTGACACCCCCCACCCCGGGGTGCCCGAGCTAGAAGGAAACAATCCGGCTCCCGCCTTGGAAGGCTGTGGTAAGAATCAAATCAGGTCTTGTGTGTAAATCCCTAACTTGCCTCAGAAATGGTGGTTCCCCTTCCCTCCCCAGCCGTGAGCTCCTGTAAACCTGTCACCCTCTGAGGATGTTACAGTCCCCATGCTAGCAGTGGCTCCCTCTGGCTGTCCCTGACTTGTGGAGAGGATGCCCATGCCCAGCTGCAGGGAGACTGGCGCAGTGAGATCGTAGCTCCTTTGCTGAGGTAGAAGGCAGGAACTCGGCAGATGCAAGAAGACTCCCAACCCGTGCTGTGCGGACACAGCAAGCAAGTGTCCATTGTGCTCATGGCCCGAACTGGGGCTTCTTGGGGTCAGCACCTTAGTCCCTAGCGGCCCTCCTGCTGTATAAACACTGTCTCTTGGTGTTCAGCTCAATACTTGCCCTTTGATACCTTTTTCCCGTACTAACAAGGCTGAAGAACTGCATTTTCTAGACTCCCTTGCCAGCTGGGTTCCAGTTAATTTTTGCAATGAAAGGCACGTGTCTGAGATCAGAAGCCAGCAGTCATTCTTGCTTTCGCAGCAGCGTCGCGGTGCCTGGGCTCCGGGTAATCCCACTTTCCTCTGTTTGTGTCTTTAGCCCTCCCAGCGCTTGCCACGATTTCTGGAGTCACACCTCCAGCCCTGTGTTCCTGGTGGACATGGACCTGTACCCACCGGCATCCTCAGAGCCGTGAGGTTGGAGTTTAGACAGGAGTGTGAGGCCCGGGGGAAATCCAGTCTTTCCTTCCACCCTAAGGGTCCCTCGTGGAGGGTTAACATGTCACTGGAGGGGCCCCAGCAGTGGCTGCTCAGCCGGATCTCAGGCTGGCAGACTCCACCAGGTGATGTCAGAGCCCAGGAGAGCGAAGGAGCTGGTGGACAGCGCTAAGCCCGAGTCAGACGGACCTGGGGCGTGTCCGCTCGCTGCCACTGCCCAGGGTGCCTCAGCCGCGCTTGGCCTCAGGTTCCCCATCTGCAAGGTGGGTAAACTAATACCTACCCCTGAGGGCAGTGGAGACGTTGTGCAGACAAGTGCACGTGCAAGCCCTTGGCCGATAGAAGGAAGGGAGTTGTTTTTCATGCATAGGAGCAGTCTGAGGCCCCACAGAAGGGCCCTTCGGCTGAGGAGCTACCTAGACCCGCTTGTCCTCCTGATGGGAGTCAGCCCCTTGTGGCTCCCATAGGAGGGCGAATGTTCCCGTGCTCATCCGGCCTGGGATGGGCCAGGGTGCCAGGCTGTGCTGGGGACACTGCGATGGAAAAGGCTTGGTCTCTGCCCTGAAGGAGCCCTAGGGGGAGGGAGACAGGGGCATGCAATCTAGCAGTTACAATCCGGTGTGAGAGCTGCGTTGAAGGGGTGAGTAGAGGATACACTGGTAAATCGAAGCAGAGGCAGCTTCCCTGAACCTGGGGGTTCGATCACAGGAAACTTCTAGAAGCAGGGGTTTCTCAGCTGAGACCTGCAAGAGGAGAAGGGGGTCAATCAGCTACAGGAGCCCCAGGGCTAGGGAGAGGGTCTCAGGCAGAGGGGACAGTGTGTGCAAAGGTCTGAAGGCAAGAGGGATGGAGGGCTAGGGAGCTAGAGGTCAGTGCAGGCAAAGGGTTAGGCCTGGGGAGCCGCAGGGCTGAGGGTGTGAGGCCGGCGGTGTCCTGCTAAGGGGTTTGGAGTTACTGGGCACATTGTCTGCCTCAGGAGAGACACAGCTGGCTCTGGGCCCAGCTCTAGGCTGATTTATATGCTGCAAGTGCCAAGAGTGGGCACATCACCTGTTCTGAAATCTGAGTCACGTAAGGCTCCGGTTTGAAGGCTCTCTGTGCCTTTGTCCAGTGTTAACCTGAGCCGAGAGAGAGGCTGCCTCTGGGGCCCTGTGGACTCTGGCCCTGGCTCTGAGCAGGAGGAAAGTTCCAGGAATGGAAGCGTCTCCTGCCAGGAACTTCTCTCCCCTCTTCTCACCTCTTGTCCCTGCTCTTTGTCAGGATCTGGGACCCTCTGTCCTCTCGGGTCATCAAGCCAGGCAGGAATGACCACTGTGATGCCCCACCCTCCCTCCAGACAGGTGATTCTCATGAGCAGACCAGAGCGGGCTCACACTGGTGTTTCTATGGAACAACAGAAGGTTGTTTTCCTGTTGGAGGGCGAAAACCCCGTCAGCTGTGCAAGGGGAGGCAGCTAGTAGTTAAGGAGGAGAGAAAGCAAGGAGAGAAAAGCTTGTTACCAGCGTGTTTCTGCCAAGCCCTGTCTTCTTTTTGTGGTTTATTCTTCTTTGTCTCAGAACTCAGCTTAGGTGGCACCTCCTCCAGGAAGCCGACCATGCCTCTGTTTTGAATTGATGCCTCTCCTCTGTTTTTCCAGTTCTCTCTGGATGTGCCCAGTTGTAGTTGGCATTGACTGGTCTTCCCCCCTCATTAGACTGAGTCCTCTAGTGCAACAGAAGTGCTATTGACACCTCCTGTGTCGGACTCTGCTAGGTCCTGTGTGGTGAAGGATGAACTTGAACTCCAGGACTGGACAAGGTCCTGGAGTGGCCTGTGATCCAGTGAAGGCACAGACTAGTGGGGTTGATTTAGGGTAGGGGCCAGCATTTATTCAGCTTTGTTTCCCCAGCAATTACAGTGCTTAACACACACAGTAAACTCTCAATAAGTAAATATTGAACGAATGGTTTTGGCGCTGTGGATGTATTTATCAAATTTCTAAGAAAAGGAATACAAGAGCACTTTGGAAAGTAACTCATCAGTGAAGCTTTCACCTACAGCCTTTCTCCTAGGTGCCCTTCCCCAGTCACCTCCCTGCTTTCCCTCCTAACAGTGGGCTCAGGCCCCCGGGGCATTCGCCTGCACGTGGCCCGTATGCACAGGTGCTGTAGGATGTGGCGTGGAACTGCACCTGGTTGGGAGGAAGATGAGCGAGTGGCTTGCAGCCGCTGGAACACCACTAGTCTGGGAACCTAAGAAGGCTGAGACCAGAGGATTGGGGGCCAGGATTGCAAAGCTTAACGGGAGAAACATTATATTTCCACCTTATGGACAATTGCCAGATGACAGCTACTTATATTATCAGTCATCATAACCAGCATTGCTGACTGTGACAAAGCACTATCATTTATATTCATACATTATGTCGTATAATAACCACTAGATTTGTATGGCGGGTATCACTGTCCCTTTAGACTGAATAGAAGGTGGCCCAGAGAAGTTAGGGGTTTATTCCAGTCATACACAGCTACTAAGTGGCATAATTAGGAGTAGAACCTGGGCCTGTTGACTCCAAGGTTTTTTTCCACATTACACTATGCAACTATTATTATAATCTCTTTTTCAGTATGGTATTATCTTAGGAGATAATCAGGGTAGGCATTATTGTCCTAAAGCTACAAGGAAGATAATTATCTTTTAAATTATTTAGCCACCCATTCATCCACCAACTACTCATCCATCTACCCATCTAACCAACCATCCATCATCTACCCATCCATTGACCTCTTCATCCATCCATCCACTGTATCCAACCATCCATCCACCCAAACATCTGTCTATCCACTTATCTACCCACCCATTTACTCACCCATCAACCTATATATTCATAATTCATTCAACCATAAATTTATCCATCCACCATTCCATTAATCAGTAAACACGTATTGAGCACCTACTATGTACTAGGAGTACATAGAGGACATAGTGCACTAGAAAACTGAACTACAGGGGATTGGACTCTTGCCCTTGAGGAACTCTGATGGTGGAGACAGGGTGCTAAATGCTACAACAGAGGTCTATATAAAGGGCCATGGGAAATCAGAGGAAGGGGTAGTCATCTCCTTGCCATGGCAGGACAAAGAAACGCAGATTTATCTCTGCAGGAGATAATTCTACAGGTACTTGATGTGATGTAAACTCATGCCAGAGGCCATATTCTGGGACTGAGGAATGCCTTTGTCATCCATAGAAAGATGTGTGTGTGAGTGTATGTGTGTGTGGGTGGGTGGGTGTGTGTACGTGTGTTGGGAGAGGGAGAGTAAAGAAATAGGCAGATAAATACTCTAAGGACAAGAATATTGTCTAATTTATCTTGATATTCCCAGCGTATAGTACAGGACTGAATATATAGTAGGTATTCAGTAAACATGAAGAAACCTTGCTATAGTCTGCAGTGAGGGAAATGAAATGTGTGGACCAGTAATGACATCAATAGCCACTCACTCCCACCTCCAAGGATGCTCCACTTCATTTCTCCCTCACCAAGCATCACTTTGAATGTGGACTGTTTTGAATTTGAATTTGGAGGAAGCTTTGTCCTTCGTGATTCCTTGAGATCTGAAGACTGTTTGTACTTCCTACTTGCTCGAGCCTATAAAAGAGGTTACTCTGGTTTCTCAGAGCTTGTGTTGGGCCAGGTTTACAAGAAACAATGAACCTTTTATGACTCAGATAGTTTAGGAATAAGTGCATTGATGGCTCTACTGGAGACAACTTTGGTGCATGATTGCAATAATAATGTTTATAGTAAAGAAGACAAAAGCTGGTTCTGGAGTATCATATTTCAGTTCTAGTCCTGGATGTGCAACTAACTAGGAGATGACCTTAGGCAGATTACTGCTCTTTTTCTTCTTTTTCTTCTTCTTTTTTAAATCTTTAGGTTGGACCGCTCTTTTCCCATCTCTAAATAAGGAGGGCTGGGTTAGGTGAATCCCACCACCTTACATCTTGGCGTCTCTGAATGGATGGCATGTTTACCTGGATTCCTGGCCAGAATCCAGTGGAGTCCATGAGATTTTGTCTCCCTCAGGTTGAACCTCCTCTGGGTCTACATTACCCGGAGTCCGTTGTCACTGGCTCTGGTTGAGCTTGGCCCTGGGAGGCAATGTTAGGAGAGTGGCATGTTGGAGAGAGGGAACCTGGCATTTCTGCTTCATTTTTCTTTTCCTCTCTCTTTGGTGTTGTGTCACCAGCGGTAGCTACAACCAGGACTCCCGCTAAGCGGCCCCCTCTCCGTGGCACTAGCGATCACTGGTTTCTGGTAACACTCTTCTCTTAGTGGTTCTTTCAGCTCTACAGGTGGGAGTGCTTTTCTGCTGTTGCTAGTCTCTGGGTGCCTTGCTTGTTCCCTTAGCCCAGCCCACACCTGTCTGAACAGTCCCTGCAATGAGGTCTGTTTGGTTGAACCATCTGTGCTGGGTAACGTTCCCTCTCGGGCTTCTGACCGTCCAGCCCTGCCCAGGGCTTCACATTTGTTATCTAATCAGTCCTCGCAAACCTCCTCAGTGCAGCCACTATCTTCCCATCTTCCATCCAAGAAAACCAAGGCTCAGAGAAGTCCAGTGACCTGCCCCAAAAGACAGGATTTGGATGGCCTGCCTGCAAGGTCTGTCTTCTTCCTCCCACGTTGTGCAAATCCTCTTCTCCCCTGTTTCCAGGCAGAGTGGCTTCTCAACCTTTCCATTCTTCATATTTTTCCTTTCTGGCATCTTGGGGTGGGATATTAATCTATCTAGGTGCTAACTTTTATGTCTAGAAAATGTCAATGTGCCCACCTGGAGTCTTAACTCATCTGCGTTGGCAATAACTGGTGTGAGCTGTTAGTTGAAACCCAGCTTTTGCTCTCGGTCCACAGTCAGCTCAGGCAGGCAGGCGGGCAGCCTCCTAGGGAGCTTTCTCCTTTGCGGGGATAGGGCCTGGGTGAGGGGAGACAATGGGCAGCCTCACACTGCTCTCTCCAATGCAAGCCTTGAACCCTTCAGGTTTGGCTTTGATCTTGGGAACCGAAAGCTTCTCCTTCATTTATCCTAAGGAAATAGTCAGAGACATGGGCAAAGAAGGATGAACACAGTTTGCAGTAGCAAAAAAAGTTGGAAAACAGCCTGCCTGCCTATCAGCAAGAAGTTGGGTAAATAAATCATGGTCTGACACGGGAAATGACTCATTTCAAAATCCACTGTGTTGACATGGAAACTATGCCCAGCGCAAGTTGTGAAATGAAAGGAGTTGGGTTATAAAACAGTGCACGTGGTAGGATGCCATTTTTATAAAGAATAATCTTGATCTGTTTTGCTGTATCTCCATGTCCAAATTGGCAGTCCTACAACCTCCATACATTAGGCCCGTAGGCTTCTCACTGATTCCAAACACACCTGCAAGGCCCATTTCCCCATCCCTATTGGGCAACTTCTATTCTTCCTTCAAGACAGTTCCAAGGGAACTCTCCATCCCTTCTTCCCGAACTCTTTCCTGGAGCACTTTGCTCACCGCTGTGACAGCGCCCATTGGGTTGGGGTGAATTTCTCTCCTAGCCTCCTATTGTCCTCACTAGTGAGGACACGGATTCAATTTGGGGGCTCCAGAGCTCAGCCCCTAGTGCACACTTCACGTCTTTGTGGAATAAATGAATGAGTGAATGAACCAAGATGGGATGCTGGAGGAAAGGGTAAAATGATTTAGTTCAGTTTTTTTTTTTTCACATTTATGCTTTGGCCTGGGTCCTGCTGATGCTACACAGAATGTTAGAGGCAGAAGAATTTGGCACCAAGACTTAAAAATGCTAAAATGTAGAACACATCTTTCTATCCTCCCATGGAAATGTTTATATTTAAAAAAACATGTTTTTGAGTCTATACTAATATTAGCAAATAAACAAATACTATGGGGAGAAGGGGAATCTCTTCTTCTCAGTAGAATGCCAGCTAATAAACAGAGGGAAAGATGGAGCTACAAAAATCACTATTTTGCAGCCATCAAAGTATTCATTGATTCAAGCGAGAATCAGCAGATGCCAAAACCATTGGGTAAAATGTTTGAGAACAGGGTATTTATCTGGTCTCAAAGTATCTACCACAGATTACCAATTATTTATAAGGGAAAAAATGGTAACATTACGGTGGAGAAACCTGGCAGACACCACCTTCACCAAATGATCAACATCGCCAACAAGAGGACAGACTGACATCTGGTACCTCCCGTATCACACTGAGGAGGCCACAACATCTTATGTGGTATTCCTGCCAGAGTCCTGTAGAACTTGAGAATCAGATCATGAGGACATAATCAGACACATGCAACAAAACAGTGAGCCTTACTTTAAAAAAATTTTTATATTGATTTATAGTTGATTTACAATGTTTCAGGTGTATAGTAAAGTGATTCATATATATATATATATATTTTTCAGATTATTTTCCATTATAGATTATTACAAGATATTGAATGTAATTCCTGGTGCTATACAGTAGGTCCTTTTGTTTGTCTATTTTATATATAGTAGTGTGTATCTGTTAATCCCAAATTCCTAATTTCCCCCACTCCCTTTCCCCCTTGGCTAACCATAAGTTTATTTGCTATGTCTGTGAGTGTACTTCCGATTTATAAGTAAGTTCATTTGTATCATATTTTTCAGATTTCACATACAATTGATATCATGTAATATTTGTCTTTCTCTGTCTGATTTACTTCACTTAGTGTGATAATCTATCTCTAGGTCCATTAATATATGTTGCTGCAAATAGCATTACTTCATTCTTTCTTATGACTCTTGTATTCCATTGTATGTGTGTGTGTATATATGTGTGTGTGTGTGTGTGTGTGTATCTCACATCTTTATTCATTCATCTTTCAGTGGGCATTTAGATTGCTTCCATGTCTTGGCTATTATAAACAGTGCTGCTATGAACATTGGGGTGAATGTACCTTTTTGAATTAGAATTTTCATTTTTTCTGGATATATGCCCAGGAGTGGGATTGCTAGATCATATGGTAAGTCTATTTTTAGTTTTTTAAGGAACTTCCATACTGTCCTCCACAGTGGCTGCACCAATTTACATTCCCACCAACAGTGTAGGAGGGTTCCCTCTTCTCCACACCCTCTCCAGCATTTATTAATTGTAGACTTTTTGATGATGGCCATTCTCACCAGTGTGAGGCGATACCTCCTTGCGATTGTGATTTGCGTTTCTCTAATAATGAGCGATATTGAGGAATCTTACTCTTTAAGGATGTCAATGTCTTTAAATGCAGAAGACATCAAAGAAAGGCTGAGAAACTGTTCCAAACTGAAAGAGAGCAAAGAGGCATGACAAGTAAATGTGATTCAGGACTGAATTCTGGAAACAAAAGTACAAAAAGTCAGTATTGGACAATTGCCAAAATTAGACTGGGTTCTATGTAAGGTTGTAGTAGTGATAACTTCCTGAATTTGGTGATGGCACCGTGGTTATGCTAGAAACCTGCTTTGTAGGAATTTTGGATTATGAAAAATTTTGAATGTACAGAAAAGTGGAGAGAATAGTCTTATATTCATGTATAAGAGAAATGTCTATATACTCATTACTTCGTTTTAACCATGAGTTGGCCATCCTTTGTTTTCTGAAATATTTTAAATATTTAGAAGTAAATTATATATATCTCATGACATTTCACCTCTTCACGATGCATCTTGAAAAAGTCAGGACATAATCCCAATACCATTAACATACAAATGATGAATGATTTTTTCCTAATATCCTCTGCTATCCATCCACATTCACAGTTTCCCATTTGCCTCTCAGTATCTCTTACAGTTCGTCTGTTCAAACCAGGATCTGATCAAGACCGTGTGTCAGTCTTGGTTGTTACATAAGAAGAGCCTGCACATGATGTCCTAGATCCTTGCTTTCTTTACCTTCTTCTAGTCTCTCCTTCCTTCCTTCTTTCCTGCCACATTGATGGAGAGCCTTATGTTATGTTAGGCACTGGGGATATACTGAATAAGACAAGGTCTTTGCCTCAGGGATCTCACAGCCTAATGAAGAAGGAGCAGTCACAGGAGTAGGTAATTATAAAGCAGTACCTGAGAGCTCTGTCAGAGGTCGACGCTGGGTATCCCACCACTGCAACTTCCGTCAAATGACGGAAGACGAAAAAGAAAGAAAACATGGTTCAGGGAAAACAACTAAATAGAATTTTACAGGTCATGACATGGATGTCAA
Organism: Camelus ferus; assembly: GCF_009834535.1. Classification (NCBI taxonomy): domain Eukaryota; kingdom Metazoa; phylum Chordata; class Mammalia; order Artiodactyla; family Camelidae; genus Camelus; species Camelus ferus. The sequence continues at coordinate 13,867,419 of NC_045720.1, forward strand.
ATTCCCTTAGTGTCCTGGTCCTTCATTCTTATGAGTAAACAAGAGTTGATACCCAAGTTGTTCAAAGTCTGTTTTTGTTTCTCTACAAAGCTCCTTGAAAGACACCCCCAACCCACACCTCCCATTCCAGCCGACCTTTCATGACCACAAACATGAAAGCCAGGCCCCCGACAAGAACGACTGTCCCCTCCCGTGGCCTGGGAGAGGATGGAGGAGTCCTCAGGGGCTGTGACCCTTGGTGCGTATATCCCATGTACCAGCCCATTTTGAATGTGCATGTGCCCACATGCTGTTTCCAGTGCTGTAATGGGTCCTGAGCCAAGACAAGCACTTGATGGGGGACTGGAGCCTTGTGGTCAAAAGCACGGGCTTCCACCTCAGAGATCTGGGTTCCAATCCTAGCTCTGACGCTTGCTAGTTTCTGTGGCTTTGGGCAGAGTCCCAAATCTGACCTTGAAGAAAGCTTTCTGAAGTCTAGCCTTTACTCCTCTGATGTGGAAAAGTATGCAATTTTTCGATGCAGGGGATCAACATTTTCATGTGCCATGGAAGTCCTTCCTCCTTGGAGCCATTCTTACACAATATGCTGGTGCCCTGACACACCAGGGGGTCAGAAGCACCATGTAAAACTTCTGGGACACCCATGGATTTAAAAATCCCTGATAGAGAAATTCATCCTGCTAAGTAAGACCAGCCCATTCCCAGCCTGCTTCCCATGTTGGCGCCTGGATGGGTTACTCACTTCTGCAGGGTGGAGACTGCCCGGGAGACTGGTGTCCAGGCATAGAGCAAGGGCAGCTGTCTCTCCAGGGCAGCTGGTTAAGTGCCCCAAACAAAAGTTCTCTGTTTCTCTAACAAATGCCATTGTCAGTGTAGTTTGGTGAGGAGAAATGTAGAGGGATATGTTCTGGGTTTGGAGAAATATTCCTGAATAGCCTACTTTTTGGTTTTCCATGCTGCTCTTTGATTAAACACTGTTGGTGGGCACACATGCTTCAGAGTGCCCCCAGGGAGGTGCCGACAAATCTTGCTCAAAAGCTTTAGAGCTGTTGCCCTAAAGCTTTCTTTAGCTCACTGCTATCCAAGTGAGCTGGAGCCTGGAGACTTTTAAGAGGGTAATCGGAGAATCTCAGAGTTGGAATGAATAGTTGATGGCCGTCTGATTTAAACCCCCTCATTTTTCAAATGAGGAAACTGAGGCTTACAGAGGGGAAGTGACTTGCCCAGGGTCATGGTAAAGCAGGGGCTGGAATTCAGGGCCCCTGAATTCTGGGGTGGCGTTGTCTTCTGCTGCTTAACTGTGTTTCTATTCTCGGTCTCACAAGAATTCCTACCAGACAGAGAACTATAATGAACAGATGTGAAGGTGAGTGTGGTCCATGGAAATGGGTAATGAGACTCAGCCTATTCATAGCAGGATATATTTTCAGTTGGTTTTCCAGTTTCATTTTGCAGTTATTGAAACAACTTCTCTTGTAACCCTACTGAAGCTGTGACCCACACGGTCCAGTCCTAGAATTACTTACAGAAGCATTGTCCAAAGAAACCAAAACACGGTGAAAAGGGAGTTTAATATTTTCCTCATCTTTCTGAAAGCACGTGCAGCAGATTTCCATGTACACCCCGTGGCAGTGTGTCTCACAGTTCTCTGGACTCTTGCCCAGTTTTCTTGTAGCCCACACTCTGAAGCTGCTCCCTAACCAGAACTTCGAAGATTTTTTTCCCTTTTCCACCTGCCCCGGTGGCTTCTACTTACTGAGCTTACTTTTTTTTCTCTCTGCATTCTTTAGTGTGCAGATTGATTTGGCCTCTTTCCTTAAGTCCTTCCACGTCTCTTTCAACCCCTCTGCTGCTGTCCTTCTTTGTTGACTCCAGACTCTGCACCAGGAATATCTAGGAGTTGATCTCTTGGGAGATGGGGAAGGAAGGAGAATGAGGCTGTCCTTAGAGGTTCTCTTGGGCAGGTTGGGTGAAGGGAAGAAGTTGGTGAATATTATTTTATCCCATCATGAGTATTTTCCCACAAATGAGTTTTTTAAAAGTATCCTACTACTGAGGGGAAGGTATAGCTCAGTGGTAGAGCACATGCTTAGCGTGTATGAGGTCCTGGGTTCAATCCCCAGTACCTCCTCTAAAAATAAATAAATAAATAGATAAATAAATACCTAATTACCCTACCCCCCAAATCACACTATCATCCCTATGCTAATGAAATTTCTGATATTGCTGGAGCAGATTTAGTCATACAACACACAACTGAATGCACACAGACCTTGTCCTGAGCCTGCGTTAGCATATAAAGATTAAGAGGACCCAAGTCAAATCATTATGTTGTTATACACTTTAAATGTATACAGTGCTGCATGTCAATTATATCTCAAGAAAACTGGAAGAAAAAAAACTTAAAAAGAAGACCCAGATTTTTTTCTGCACAGAGATCACAGGTTTATATGGCAGAGAAACACAGAGACAATTATAATACGTGTGTTTAGAATTTTAATGGAGATATACAGAAGGGGTTTTAGGAGCACAGAGGAAGAAGCACCTGACTTGGCTGGAAGGGGTCAGGAGAGGATTCTAGGAGGAGCAATATTCATCGGGTCCAGGCAAGAGAGAACCTGGAGCAGCTGGAGGACACAGTGGTTGAGGACGGGCCTGAATAGTGCGCATGTACGTGTGGAGGTGGGGGAAAGGAGAGAGAAGCGGGGGAGAGCGAGAGAGATGGGATAGGGGATATAGTGGACTGGGGGTTGGGAGGCACAGGCAGTGGGAGCCACTGACAGTCCAATGAGAGGCATGGTTGAACTTACGTTGTAGGAAAGATTATTCTAGCTGCAGTCTGGAACACAGATGGGATGGTGGGGAGAGACTGGGGCCGGGAGACAAGTTAGGAGGCTGGGCAGGGAAACAGAGGGCGGGTGCTCTGACTGATGACAGTAGCTATGGGGGTGGTTTGGAGAGAAATTTGGGAGATAGAAGTGAGAGAACTTGGTGTTTGGTTAAAACCCAGGGACGTAAAAAGTGCCCCCCTGCACCTTCCTCCTCCTCAATTTCTGGCTTGGGCAACTGGATGCTGCCGCCACTGTCCACCAAGACAGGAAATGTGAGGGCAGTTTCTCGGGGAAAAGATAACATTAATTTGGGGATATGTGTGTATTCCTTAAATCAGCTTGCCCTGTAACCTAAGAATAATTAACTTTATTCAGTTTCTAGTTTCTATTATCACACTATCTATACGTATATATAAAATTATATCAAAAGTAAAATATATATAATCATAATAATTATATATTATATATAAAAATATAAATGTATTTTAATATATATGTAAAATTGAGATATAATTTACATACCTTACAATTCACCCATTTGAAGTGTACAATTCAATGGCTTTTAGTATATTCAGAGAGTTGTATTCACTCTGTGAATACTTTATTCACCACAATATCAATCTTGTAACATTTTCATTACCCCAGAAAGAAATCTCACATCTCTTAGCCCTCACCCCAAATCCTTTCTCTACTCCAACCCCCTCCGCCCCCAACCACTTTCTGTCTCTATAGATTTGCCTATTTTGGACATTTCATAAAAATGGAATCATAGCCAATATATTTTTAAAGTCTAAGTTAATCTGCCCTTGCATTTTTCATTGTTACCAGTTCTTCAGACATGTGCTGAGCAGTGGGATAAGAGTATGAGTTTTAGTCATAACTCTCTCATTTCCAAATGACAATAATGCAACTCAACCTAATTTTTAAGCAAAAGGGATTTATTGGCTCACATAACTGGGAAAGATGGGGTGGACCTAACTTAAAGCCTGACTAGATCTGAATGCTCAGATGATGTCATTTCTCTCTCTCTTTGCTTCTGTCTCTTTTATTTTTATTTTTTGGGGGGAGGGGAGGTAGTTTGGTTTACTTATTTCTTTATTTTTAGAGGAGGTGCTGGGGATTAAACCTAGGACCTTGTGCATGCTAAGCATGAGCTCTGCCACTTGAGCTATACCCTCCCCCCTACTTGTCTCTTTTTGTATGTCTTTTCTCCTTCCTCTCCTTTCTCTGCTTCAATTTCCATAAACCTCAGGATAGACTCTGACTGGCCCAGCTTGGGTTATGTGTGTATATCTTGGACCACTCACTGAGGTCAGAGATGAGTGCTATGATTGGCTAGGCCTGAGTCACATGACTACCCATGGCCAGAGGGTCCTGTTCTGTGCTGATGCCACCGCAACTTCTTATAGTTGGCACAGGGGAAGAGCAGGTCTGTAGAAGACTTTCCCACCGGGAAGGGATGTGAGAGTTGCTGAAGGAGCGGTGGAAGGAGTGCTGGGTAGATGTTCAGCACACGTCCTGACCAGGAGGAGCATCACACAAAGTGAAGACGGAATAACTGACTCACTGCGTGGTTAGAACGAGATACCTCCCGCTGATGGTAAGAGCTGGAGTTCGTAGCAGCAGGGCTTCCTGAGAGCCAGCTGGGATATGTGTCTCCCTTAAATCCAGCCTCTCTGTCACCCAAGGTTTACCTTTATGTGGTCTGGTGGAACTTCAAGAGAGACTGGCAGAAGTGGGCAGGGGGCGCATTCTAAGAGGGGAAACTGCGTGGACCTAGGAAGTGCTCACCGATCAGTGTGGCCAGAGGAAGAGACCGAGTGAGGAGTTGGGGGGTAATTTGGAGAGACGGACCTGATCCCAAGGTTTGCGACCCAAATTCAGCTATGGGAAAGCAAGCCTGAGGTAAAAGACTTCAAATAGCAATTGTTTCACTTTACATCTGTTTTGTATTTCACTTGTTTTGGTAGATCCCAAATCACTTTTTGATTTCCCATCATACAAACAAATAGCACAATTCTTTGGCTGTTTTTCAGGCTCTTTCCAAGTGGATAAATCACTTCTGTTTTTTTCAGGGCTGGGTTTGAATTGGGGTGACTTGCTTGTTTTTCAAAATCTGTTGTTCAAAGCTGATGGTTTCTTCTTTTGGTGCATATTGTCGACTGGTCATTGGATCTCTACTAATCCACACCCAGGCATTGTAAACACCCTTTCACTTCTGCTTCTAGGGCCTTCCTCTGATTTACCTACTTGGCAAACTCCTGCTCATCCTGCAAAATATAGATCAAGTTTCCTTGAGGAGGGAGCAGACTATGCCTAACTTCTCTCGCACCTGGAAGTCGGCACAGGGATAAGTGAACTCATGCAGGTGTGAGAGGATTCACGTCTATCCAGCCTAAGGATGGCACGGAGGTTTAGTATCAATTATGAGTGCATTTGAATGCAAGTATCAGACAGATATCCAATGAGTGGTGAGTTAAACAAATAGACATTTACTTTTCTCACATATCAAGAAGTCTGAAAACTTTCAGCTGTGGCACTGGTTCAGGGGTTTAAAGAAGCTGTTGAGGACGTAGTCTTAAGATCAGCTGTGCACACCAGGTACAAAGGAAGGAGGAACGAGACGCATACATCTCATCAGCCACTCCTGGCTGCAAGGGGCATTGAGTTTCTTACCTGGGACTGGGGCAGGTTAGTGCCTGGGCAATTTCATGGTTCTGTTAAAGAGGAAGAATGAGGGGATGGCTACTAGCTAGGCAACCAGTGGCACCCACCACATATGTCATCTTATATTCCAAGGTTAATAGGTTCAAGGTGAGGCTCTGTTTGGTATTGTGAAGGCTGTCCAAGCTCAGCAAAGGCACTTCGACTGATTATTAAGGGCAGTCATGAGTGTGGCATGGAGCATACAGCTTCCTTAACATGCATTTGCCGTCTCTGGTACAGCCCATAGATTGATCTGCATGCTGGATCATCTGTTTTCCCCCTCTATCCTCACCTCACCTGCTCTGTGTGCCAGAAGACAGACCCCAATGGACTGGACAAACAAATCCCCTTGCCCTGTGACTTCTGCTCGGGTCTGGCCATTGGGAGGCAGTGGGAGGAGGAAGAGGACGGGAGGAGAATGATGTCGGGACATTTGTTCCCCCGATTCTCTCCCTGCTGGATTGCCACATCTCCTTTCAGGCAGCCCACTCTGTACCTCTGTCCTTTACAGACTCCAGTAACTGCCCCATTCCTTACCCCATCAGGCCAAGCTCCCTACATGCTCCCTTGTTGGCTTCCCAAGCCCTGCCCACACCTTTGTAAACATCCTTTTAACACATTGCCCTTAAATTACCTAGTTAAAGTGTTCTGTCTCTTTTTTCAAGGATCCAGACTAAGGCAGTCTGTAATGCTTTGGGGGGTTGTTTTGGGGAGAGTTACTGATGGAGATCTTTGTCGTCTCCCTTTCTCAAAGTCCAAGGCAGTGTGCTGCCTACACTCCACAGGACATCAGCTTGCATGGGATGTGCTTGGATGTCTTTTTTCTTAATTCATTTTTTTAATTGATCAGCCCCCAGGGGTAATGATGGTGCCGCTACACTGTAAGTACATCCAGCTGTGAGGTGCTCCAGGCGAGAGCTTTCAGGAATCAGTAGGAGGGAACTGACGCCTCTCCTGGCTCTCTCCAGATTGCACTGTGGCAGGCCAGTGAGGGCTGTCATTTCTGCGCGACGTTGGTTAGAAGTGGCTGTGCACCAGGTGGTCTGGAAGGACCAGTGCACCACAACTCAGGGACCATGTGACCACCATCCTGTTGCTGCCTCTGTCTTCGTGCTCCTCAAGCGCTTGGAGTCTACACTCTGAGAACAGGCTCGGGGTGGGTCAGATCCCACTCCCCACCCCCCGCCCCCCAGTGTGCCAGAGGAGGCTGGGGAAGAGCCCTTCAAAGCATTCAGAGCAGCGTTTAGTAAACTTGAATGGAACAGGTGAGTCACCTGAGGATGGTGTTAAAGTGCAGATTCTGATTCAAGGGGTCTGGGGTAGGGGCTAGAGATTCTGCATTCCTAGTGAGCACCCTGGGGATGCTGCTGTTACTGATCTAGGGAACACACTTGAGTAGCGAGGACTTAGAAATGAGCATCCTGTGTGGTAGCCCCTAGCCACATGGGGCTAGTTGCATTTATTGTCTTTCCTTTGGTTTTTATCTCATAATCTTATCAACCCATCAGAATGCTGAATCTCTAGCGACAGAAACCCAACTCAAAAGGTTTTTTGCTTAAGTCAAAAAGAGAAATATGTTGGTTTTGATGAAATTGGAAAGATATGGAGCTGGCCTTAGGAGTGGCAGGATCCAAGGATTCAAACGATGTCACCATTGTCGTCACCACCACCACCACCACCACCACCATCTCTTTCTCCTTTCATTGCTCCTCTGCCTCTTTTCTTTTCTTGATTTTTTTGGCCTCATTCCTTCTACCTACAGACTGGCTTCCTCTCTCCAGCAGCAGATCTGGATGCTGGCTGGCTCCAAGCTAATATCACACTTGTCATCTCAATGGAAAAAAGGAGACTTCTCCCAGCATCGGAGTGCTCCTGCATCACACTGCATGTGGCTCTGTGATTAGGGGGCTGGAGTGCCTTGGCCAGCCTGTGTGCCGGGGGGGACGGGTCACAGTGATGGGCAGCCTCCCCAGAATCAGGTGAACAGAAGGGGAGACAAGTGAACCCTAAAGGAAGAGATGGTAGGGCAACGAGGTACGGGGCAGACACCACCAGCAGATGTTCACGCCACTCCACAGCTCTTCCATCTCACTAAGAATCTGGCCCAGCTATTTCCTTTAAGCAGCTCTCTCTGAGTTTTTGCCCCACTTTAATCATTAACACTGGAGAAGATACAGCTTGACATATTTTGCGGGGTGCTTTAAAGACCACTACCGTCTTCCCTGTGTATTTCCATTTCAAACAATTAGCCAGGCTTCCTTTCTGGGGCAGAGATTAAAATAAAAAGACGAAAGTTCCGGCTAGGTTTTTCCTTTAGTTTCTTCAGGCATTTGATAGCATCTCATGCTGCTTTGCTGGGAGAATTTACATAAATTGCTTGAGAGTGGCAAGCGGAAAGGGCAAGGGTGGGAATTAACAGGAGAAGGCAGGTGTCTGCCAAGAGGCCGGGATGGTCTGAAGTCCATTACTGGGCTGGAAGGACAGGACAGCACGGGGAGATGAGGTCTGTGGATGGTCCAGTGCTTGGAGTGCAGACAGGAAAGGCAGTGCAGGCAGGGATCAGGAAATGAGCCAGCTACAGCCATTTGTCACTTTTTTGAGGAATAAGAAAAGTGTAGGTTGAATTTCTGGTGTTTTCGAGGGGAGGTGGTAGGGGAGGGTTTGGAGCTCAAGAAGTGGATAAACTGGCCGAAAGTCTATCAGTCCCTGTGAAAAATGAAACACCGAGACCAGAGATTCCCAAGCTGGATTCCCAAACCAGCAGCATCAGCCTCACCTGGGAGCAATGTACATTCTCTGCTCCACCCAGAGTTACTCAGTCAGAAACTTTAACCAGCCTTCCCGGTGATTCTGCTGTCTGCTCAAGTTTGAAAGGTGCCGGTCTAGACGAATCACCTTGAGCAGTGAGAGGCTCTTTAAACCTCTTCTGGGCAGAGACACAAAAGCCAGCCTTCTGGGAGAAACGGCAGAGTCCCAGTCCCCAGCAGCCCAGGAGGCAAGTGACTTACCTGAGGACACCTGAGAGCCAGCGGAGGTGCTGGGCGTGGCCTGCAGGTCTTCACCCCCGACACCCGCGCTCGTGCTCTTTGCAGTATTTTATGAATCTGTTTGCGAATGGCGGGTCTGTCCCTTACTGCTCGGTGTCAGAGATGTGACGGAGATTCCCACATCAACATTCCCTACCTGTTTTTACCTGTGCTGTCGGGCCTCACCAGGATGGAAAATGAGAAATGTGATCATAATGCATTTGCAACAGGGGTGAGTGAGTTGGAACCCCCCCTGCTATGCCCTTGGGAGCGAGGTAGCAATGAAGAACCAGAAGCAGAGGAAAAGGTTATAAAAATGTTTAGTCTTTGCTTTATTGAGTTACAACAAGTGAGCAACAAGTTAGAAAAATTGGTTTATTTTTCAAACTCCCTATCATTTTATTTGTGCAGTGTACTCAAATGGGGGGTGGTAGGTGGTGGTGGAGGGGGAAGGGACTGCAAACACAATTCATACTGCAACATTTACACCAGATACGTCTCTTGGTTTTTCTTCTTTAGAAGTTAGGACTAACTGAGGAAAAAAAAAAGTGCACTCAGGAATCTAAAATTGGCCCAAAACAAACACACACACAAACAAAAAAAAAATCAATTCATGGTGAAGCTTCAAGCTGAACTCTTATCAAATACCACACTGAGAAAAGGCAGGAACAGAAATGAAAACCAAAGCTGTTCATCTTTGTACCATCTGGATAGGACGATCTCTTTGTTTTAATTTCACAAAAGTAATGATAATGCTAACACATTTGGGAGCCCCCCTTTTCTGCTGGTCACTGCTAAGGTGCTTAGAGGTCGCTGCCTGCCACCCAGCTCTCCCGGGGCCAGCATGGCCCAAGGTCTGACCTCAGGGGCGGGCCAGGCCAGCTGGAAAAACCAGAGTGGCCTGGTGGCAGTTCAGAAAGCCCTGTGCGTAGCTAAACAGGGACCCCAAAGGCACCTTGGGGAGAACTGGAAATGGATTTGATTTGGAAGCTCTGCCCTCTGTAAACCCCTCTCTGAGTTAAGACAGATGCCTGAATCCCAGCCCTTAATCCTGAAGAAATCTCCCAAATTTCAAACTACCTTTAAAAATGAACTCTCCCTACCTAAAATCCAGTAGATATCATGGCACTAAGCTAACATCACCCTCTCCCCCCAAATTAATAAAAATAAAAAAGAGGGGCGGAAAAAAAAAAGCACATGTGATCAGCCCTCCCTCCTGGAAAAAACCTTACAATGGTAGTGCTGGAAAAGGAAGTTGCCCTCGATTAAAAAGGTAACAAAATCCCCACATTGTACAAATCGGTTCCAGTACAGCAAGAGGTGGGGGCCTGGGCAGAGGCGCAAACTATTTACAAGGACCCTTGGAAAACGCAGTAGTAGGACTTTGGCACTATGAACAATTCCCACCGGGCCTCGGGGAGGTGCGTGCGTGTGCAGGCAGCTGGGGTTCCCGTCACTGCAGGCGCACGCGGGCTAAGTCCGCTTGGAGTCTCTGGCCAGGGTGGCCCACAGCCGGGGAGGGAAGTTCTCTTTCTTCAAAGACAGAGCGTCCCTTTCATCAGCACAGCAGTTCTGATGGGCTTCCCTAGAAGGACAACACAAAACCAGAGACAAGATGTCAGGGAGCTGACCGTCATTCCCTGGGTGGAAGGCATCCGGGGTTGCCGCTTGCTGGCTCTCCCGGGGGCTTGGAGGAGAGACGAACGCCCTGCAAGTGTGGGGCCTGTTTTAAAGAAACGAATGTATTTCTGGAGTGCAGTCTGACAATATGAGAAGCACCTAAACCAGGACAACTTTCTGGGCAAGTGGAGGAGGGGATTTGTCATTACAAGACACTTGTTTTATTCCTGGACAGGCAGCCAGTCACAGTGGTTCCTAAGAGTCCCTGAAATCAGACAAACCTGGATTCGAGTCCTGACTTCACTATTTACTGGCCATGGCGTCATACACACATCACTTAATCTCACTAGGGCTTAGTTTTCACTTCTGTAAAACAGATGGTAACAGCATCCACCTGGTGAAGTAGCCGATCTATGAATCAGCATTTAAAATAGTGCCCGGCATGTGGTAAGTACTATACGTGCTTTTGTTGTATTTATCAGATGGAGCCTTTTCCAAACATGATAGGATATATGATGGTAATCATAATAAGATGAGAAGTTTTAAGTGTATTTTTAATGTTTCTGTCCTCAGAGGTGTAGATATAATTGTTCCCATTTTACAGGTGAAGAAACTGAGCACAGAGAGGTCAAAAAACTTGCCCAAGATCACACAGCTACAAAGTGGCAGAGCCAAAATTCCAACCCAGTCAACTTCTAGAGTCTGTGCTCTTAACAGTGTTTCTTAAGAGTCAGCGTGGAGAAGTGTTTAATTTTTATGTGCTTTGAAGTAGTGAAAATGATCCAAAGACCTTGTTATGGGTTGAAATGTGTCTTCCCCAGCCCCAAAAGATATGTTGAAGCTCTCAGAATGTAACCCTATTTGGAATTCCTTTACAGAGATTATCAAGTTCAAATGAGGTCATTAGGGTGGGACCTAATCCCATATGACTGGTGTCCTTATAAACAGGGGAAATTTGGACACAGAGACAGACACATGCAGGGAGAACACCATGGGAAGAAGGCAGAAACTGAGGCGATGGATCTAAGAGCCAGGGAACACTGAGAGTTGTCAGCAAACCACCAGAAGCTAGGAGAGAGGCAAGGAACGGACCCCCCCTCACCCCAAACCCTCAGAAGGAACCCACCCTGCCAACACCAGACTTCCAGCCTCCAGACAGCGAGAGAATAAATTCCTGCTGTGTAAGCCACCCAGTTTGTGGTACTCTGTGGCAGCCTTAGGAAACTGACAGACCTCCGTTTCCTTTGTGGGCTCCCAGGGATCCAAGGATCCTGAGCAAGGAATCCAAGGGGAGGGCTCAGGGCTGTAAAGGACGCAGCTAATATTCCATGACAGGCTGGAAGTTTATCAGATCTGTAGATTCCTGAAGCCACTGGCTTTTTCTTTGCCTCCAGTGCTGGAAAGGTTGTGTTACTGCTTGGCCACTTCTCTGGCCGAGAAAACAGCTAAAGGAGGCCCTGAGCAGATTTTTTTAGTTTCTGTTTTTTGTGTGTGTGTGTGTGTGTGTGCAGGGAACCAAGAGCAAGAAGACTAAACTTCTCAGCCAAAGGCATCATCAGATCATCTATACTGTCATTCACTCCCAAAGTCTGAGTGTTAAATGTACCCACGTTCCCTGGATGCTCCCGACAATAAGGCTGAATACTGGATGTAAGAAACCAACTTGTAGAAGAAATCTCTGTGGGTGAAATCTGATTCCAGGGGTGTCCTTGGGATCTGGTACCACCCAAAAGTCATCCAGCCAAAGTCACTGAACTGTTAAGAGCTACAGCATCCTTACAGGTGATGCTGCCAACATCACTCATTTCTTAAGGGAAAATAAAGCAGCTCAGGGAGGAAAAGTGATTTCCTCAAGTCACATGACTGCTCAGAGGCAGAGTCAAAAACAATAATAATCCTGGTTGTGACAACAGTGAGAGGAGCTGAAATGTATCTCATGCTTCTTATGAGCCGGGCCCAGGGCTAAGTGCTAACGTAGACCACCTCATTTACTCCTTACGGTGACCTGCGAGGCAGGCAACTGTCAGGCCCACTCTGCAGTGAAGAGACGGGGCACAGTGAGATGAAATGACGTCAGCCAAGTCGTAAGTGGTAGAACCTGGAATCAGCTGCGGCCGATCCAACTTTAATTGCTCTTCCCCACGCCTGCCCCAAATATAGTCTCCTTGCCCAGCATGCACAGCTCGCCTTGCACAGAGCCGCCTGGGGACAGGAGGGAGCAGGTCTGCTTCAAAGACAGGGGCTGGCGGTCCCAGGCACTTGGAGAGGGCCACGTGCCTCATCGCCGATCCCCTGTGGACCCATATGCATCCCAGGATGGGCACACGTACCACAGCCAGCCTCCTGCTGTGCTCCCCGAAGAGCACGGTTTCCCCCAGCAAACCGGGTCTTTCAACGCCTTTGGAAAGGAGGCTGCCTCTGGTTGGATGTCCATCCGAAAAATTCTCAAGGCTCCAGGAAACACAGCCCAAGGTGGGTAAAGAGTGGCTGTTTCTTCCTCCCAACCAGACTGAAGAATGCCAGGTCAGCACAGGACTGTGGGTCCTGGCCGTGGAGCAGAGTGGAAAGAGGTGTGGCGTCAGAGAAAGCTGGGTCCAGGGTCAGCTGCCTTCTGAGCTGTTGTGCTGAGGTCAGTTCCTTAACCTCCCCAAGCCTCACTTTGATAATTCATAACCACCGGGCTGCTGGGAGGGTAAAAGAGTTGGTGTGTAAAGCATACAGCTGCTACAGAAGTCCTGCTTCATTTTCTCTGGAGGAAAGCGGGATGCAAAATTAGGACCTTAGGTGTAAGTGAGCTCACCTGCATGTGTGAGTATTTACGTATTCTCTCTTATATTATATGCAAAACTGAACCTTCTTTCTTTAAGAGATTGGCAAAAACTCGCTTTTTAAGATAAGCCTCAATATTAAGGTGGTTTTCCATCTGGCAGTGTTTTTTTTTTTTTTTTTTTTTATTGACGTATAGTTGATTTGTAATATGTTAGTTTCAGGTGTACAGCAAAATGATTTAGTTATAATTTTTTCACATTATTTTCCATTATAGGTTATTACAATATATTGAATATAGTTTCCTGTGCTATACAGTAAATCCTTGTTATTTACCTATTTTACAAATGGTAGTTTGTATCTGTTAATCCCACACTCCTAACTTATCCCTCCCCACTCCCTTTCCCCTCTGGTAATCATAAGTTTTTCTATGTCAGTGAATCTGTTTCTGCTTTGTATTTATTTGTATGATTTTTTTGACTCCACATATAAGTGATACCCTGTAATATTTATCTTTCTCTGACTTACTTCACTAAATATGATCATCTCTAGGTCCATCCATGTTGCTGCAAATGGTAATAGCTCATTCTTTTAACTGCTGAGTAATATTCCACTATATATGTGTGTGTGTGTGTATATATATATATATACATATATATAGTGGTGAGTAATATACATATGCCACATTTTCTTAAGCCCATCATCTGTTGATGGGCAGGTGGGTTATTTCCATGTCTTGGCTATTGTAAATAATGCTGCTATGACCATTGAGGTGCATGTATCTTTCTGAATTACACTTTTCATCTTTTCTAGATATATGCCCAGGAGTAGAATTGCTGGATCATATGGTAGCTCTAGTTTTACTTTTTTAGGGAACCTCCATACTGCTTTCCATAGTGGCTGCACCAATTTACATCCCCACCAACAGCGAAGGAGGGTTCCCTTTTCTTCACACCTTCTCCAGCACTTATTATTTGTAGACTTCTTGATGATGGCCATTCTGACGGGTGTGAGGTGATACCTCATTGTGGTTTGATTTGCATTTCATTAATAATTAGTGATGTTAAGCATCTTTTCATGTGTCTGTTGGCCATCTTTTTTTTAGAAATGTCTATTTAGGTCTTCTGCCCATGTTTTGATTGGGTTGTTTGTTTTCTTGATATTGAGTTGTATGATTTTAGGTATTAATCCCTTGTTGGTTGCATCACTTGAAAATATTTTTTCCCAATCAGGAGGAAGTCTTTTCATTTTGTTGATGGTTTCTTTTGCTTTGCAAGAGCTTTTAAGTTTGACTAGGTCCCATTTGTTTATTTTTGCTTTTATTTCTTTTGCCTTGGGAGACTGACCTAAGAAAATACTGCTATGACTTATGTCTGAGAATGTTTTGCCTATGTTCTCTTCTAGGAGTTTTATGGTGTCATGTCTTACATTTAGATTTTTAAACAATTTTGAGTTTATTTTGCAGATGGTGTGAGGGAGTGTTCTAATTTCATTGATTTACATGAGGCTGTCTAGCTTTCCCAATACAACTTGCTGAAGAGACTGTCTTTTTCCCATTGCATATTCTTGCCTCCTTTGTCATAGATTAATTGGCTGTAGGTGTGTGGGTTTATTTCTGGGCTCTCTATTCTGTTCCATTGATCTGTGAGTGTTTTTGTGCCAATACCATGCTATTTTGATTACTGTAGCTTTGTAGTGTAGTCTGAAGTCTGGAAGGGTTATGCTTTCACCTTTGTTCTTTTTCCTCAGGGTTGCTTTGGAAATTCTGAGTCTTTTGTGGTTCCATATAAATTTTAGGATTATTTGTTCGAGTTCTGGGTATTTTGACACAGACCACATTAAATCTGTAGATTGCTTTGGGTGGTATGGCCATTTTAACAATATTAATTCTTCCAATTCAAGAGCATGGGCTATCTTTCCATTTCTTTGAATCATCTTCAATTTCCTTTATGGCAACATGTTTTTCCCTGTCTTATGGGCATGAGCATGTATAATCCTCCAACCATATGTATTAGTAAAGAAAACAAAATGCTGAACCAGGCCCTTTAAAAAACAACAACAACAAAAAGAAACCAGACTGCAAGGCCAAAGGGTGACCTGGAGAAGGGGAGACAGAGCCACTTGTTTTTGGCTTCTGCAATGATCCCAGATGTCTGTGGATGGCTCTGGGCCCTGGAAGCGCCCTGGGAACTGCTGGACTTCAGTTCTCCTTCGACCTCTCCCAGGCTGCTTAGCTGTGGGTAGGGCTTGCTGCAGGGGCTGGCAGCACTCTTGGAGTGAGGCTGGGAAGATGCTGGACACAGAGGGCAGGGGTGGTTTCTCCATCTTGGACACAGCTCGGCCCCATGGCCTTCCCTTTGGGTAGCACTTCCTGGCTGTTGGCCACTTCCCTGGAAGACCTTGCTCCCAGACGCCCTTAGTTCACCGTTAAATGTCCCTGAGCTGGGGCTTCTGCAGCAGAGCTGTTATCATGATGTCTTCAAATTGCATGAGTAATTGTACGTCCTGCGAGGCCCACAAGGACGTGAGCCCATGGTGTTCATGGCTGACCCCGCCGTGCCCTCTCCCAGCACTATGCCTGGCTCACCGAGGACACCCAGATGTTTGTTAATGCATAAAAATGGGAAGAGAGCTTGGTGCTCTTAGAGGTGGCTGGTTATGCAAGACTGGTGGCAGAGTTCACATTTCAGGTTTGTTTTTTTTTCTTCTAAGGGTTTTACAGTGATTTTGACTATGTGGCCTCTTGCTAATCCCCTGGGCTTCTATCCTGAATCTTACCACTTGGTCAGGGCATTCCCCACTGCAGAGAACCGACAGCTAGCGGGGTTACTTAATACCAGAGCACCAGATCTCAGCTTTGGGGAAAGCTAACTGCAAGATCACTGGGCCCCTTTCCTTACGGCCACTATTCGAACATTTCCACCAAGTGGATGTGCAGTCTCTCCCTGAACACTGCTCACGACAGGGGGCCCCCTGCCTCCCGCTGCCTCCTTTTCTATCTTTGGGACAACTTGGAGTGCTGTGAAGTACCATCTAGTTCTTTAGCAAACTCTGCTTCCCTATTACTTTACCTTCAGGGAAGCGTGAGACAATTAGAGTTCTCTTCCCAGCTGATAGCTTTCTGTTCCTATTTCTCTTCTGTTTGCCCTGTAGGGGTTTCCCTTAGGCCCTGTGGACTCGAGAGAGAATAACACTGTAGTCCATGAGATAGAAAACCAAGCACTGTGATGGTGATTTGTTATCTCAATAATATTTCTGAGTCAAACTTTCTTTTATTGGGAGGGGGCACGGTCCAGTTTGAGTTAGAATTAAGAAAAGGAAAACATGGTGACACAGAGAAAGACTCAGTAATTTCCCAGGGGACAGGGGAAACTTCATACCATCCCAGATTGTCCCCACGTTAGGCCTTGGGCATCTCTGAACATCTGGCTGAAGCTCTTTCCCGGCAGCGGTTTGGGGAGCCTCTGGGGTTGGGGAAGTCGCCGAGACTTGTAAGCCAGGTAAATCTCCCTGCTCGCAGAGAGGTTCAGAGGCAGAAGGAATCAGAGGGGCCACTGGCTCTTCCTGTCCCTTCTCCATCAGTGGATATTATCCCGTGGAGTTCAAAGAATTTGAGCAAATGGAATCATATTTTAAACTCACTAGGCAGGCTCCTGATGTGTTTTTGCATGTTGTCAGGACTACATGAGATAAATGAAAGCTCCAAAATAGGGGCCTGGTGTTAGCACCAGCATCTGCTCAACGGACACCAACCGAGAAGCTGCACATTCTCCATACGGAGAACTTGGCCATCTTGCCTTTCCAAGTTGACTGTTTCGGTTGGGGCCCCGCTGGCACCAGCTCATGCTTTGGGGTGTTAATTGCATCTGCATCTCAGGGCAGGGGTAGCGGGCCTGGGGCTATGACAAGGGGTAACATTTATGAAGCACCTGTGTCCACCCCGCTCGGGTGCTTTCCATGTGTTAACAACTCTCCAAAGACGTTCTTTTCTTCATTTTATAGCTGAAGAGAATGAGGCACAGAAAGGTAACTGGTTCAAGGTCACTGAGCTGGAAAGAGGTGGAGCTGGGATTCAAACCCAAACCCACATGCAAAACCACATCAGGAGCCTGCCTAGTGAGTTTAAAATACTGATTCCATTTGCTCAAATTCTTTGAACTCCACGGGATAATATCCACTGATGGAGAAGGGACAGGAAGAGCCAGTGGCCCCTCTGATTCCTTCTGCCTCTGAACCTCTCTGCGAGCAGGGAGATTTACCTGGCTTACAAGTCTCGGCGACTTCCCCAACCCCAGAGGCTCCCCAAACCGCTGCCGGGAAAGAGCTTCA
This sequence comes from Camelus ferus, assembly GCF_009834535.1. NCBI lineage: Eukaryota > Metazoa > Chordata > Mammalia > Artiodactyla > Camelidae > Camelus > Camelus ferus. The sequence continues at coordinate 13,884,697 of NC_045720.1, forward strand.
GCCAGATGTTCAGAGATGCCCAAGGCCTAACGTGGGGACAATCTGGGATGGTATGAAGTTTCCCCTGTCCCCTGGGAAATTACTGAGTCTTTCTCTGTGTCACCATGTTTTCCTTTTCTTAATTCTAACTCAAACTGGACCATGCCCTCTCTCAATAAAAGAAAGTTTGACTCAGAAATATTATTGAGATAACAAATCACCATCACAGTGCTTGGTTTTCTATCTCATGGACTACATTGTTATTCTCTCTCGAGTCCCCGGTCTGTGGTATGCTGTTATGGCAGCCCTAGCTGACTAATACAGTAAGTATTAAGGTCGTAGAAGTTTAATCATTAAAAAGAATAAAGTAAAATGTGTAGGCATGTGGGTGCTCTAGAATTTCCTACCACTCATCTTCCATTTACCACTAGGACAGCAAAGTCTGAACACCCAGACGTCTGAAGATTACTTTCCTTTTGTTCCTTCTTTGAGTCCCTCAGAGGCTCTCCAACTTTCTCTGTAGGGTCATGCACACAAAATCACGTACAGTCTTTATTGGTGAGTTAGAGGAGTTTCAAGGGAGAATTTGGTGACATGTGAGTCCCCTTAGCACTCTGGCTTTTAACTCCTGCACTTCTATGAAGTGTGAACTCAGCCACGTCATAGCCATAACGACCACCTTTCAGGCTCCCCGACGCACCAAGCTCCCTCCTGTCTCCGGGTCTTTGTTGTTCTTTCTGCCTGGAGTGCCTCTTCTCTCCTGTCCATCTAGCCAACTCCTTCTTACCTTCTGGATTTCAATTCATCCCACCCCCTGTTCAGAGAAGCCTTACCCAACCCCTTAAATCAGGTCAAATTCCCCTACTCTATATTCTCACAGTTCCAGGCACTGGTCCTTCAAAAAATCTTGTCACCTGGCAACTTTTCCTTTTTGTTTGATGAAAGACTATTTGATCAATACTTCATTCCCCACTAGACTACGGGCTTCATGAGGACAGGGACATGCTGGGCACTGTTGCCTCCCAGAGCCTGGCACACTGCTGTCATTCCACAAATACTGATGGGTGCGTGAGCCAAGGCACCTACTATGAATGTCTCTGGACTAGTTACTTCCTCTCCTTGGGGCTGGCATCCTTCCTCAGAAAAGTGAAGGGCTTTGATTTCATTAAGTTCCTAAGTTGTTACAAGCTGCCCAGAGCAAAATGAGAATTCCTACTTGAGAAGCTCCAGAATTAGGCAACAGGAAGGGATAGCAGTTAACTCCCCACGAGGTACCAGGGTAGTGAGGCTAATGGACAGTCTCTGAGGAGCATCACCCAGGAAATAGCTGGTGGTCGATTCTCCAACAGACCTTTCCCTTCAGCTATTCACACATGTAAAGCAAACTGTCCACAAATCCTCCCCGCCAATGGTTGTCATCTAATGGGACTGATGAGTGACAGAAAAAAAGTGAGGAGGAGAAAAGGACTGAAATACTAGATCCTGGATAACTAGGCACCAGCTATCTTTGTTAATTTGTTATCTCAGGTTGGTTCCAGAAACTGTTACTGAGCATCTGCTCTGGATGAAGCTGTAGGGCTTTCAGAGATGAGTGGGACACAGTGCCTGCCTTCAAGGGTCTGGTAGAGGAGAGATGGGGAAATAGTTGATTACATGTTCACCTATCCATCCATTCACACACCTGTATTTGGACAGCTAATATGAACAGATTATGGGGGTACACCTATCCTGGATCCTAAATTGTAGCCAGGATCCAACACTTGGCAGCTTTGAATATTTTAAGCAACCTGAACTATGGAAAGTATTTTTTCTGACATTTCACAGAATTTGCCTCTTCCCCAAAGCTGCCCCTAATTATCAGGAGTCGGAAATTGTCAGAAATCAGGAGGCAGCAAAGTGGCGAATGAACAGTTGTGTATTAGTTTCTACTTCCATGTAGAATTAAGAAATGACCACAGCCTTCTGGTTCGGCTTGGGCGGTGATGGTGGTGCCTCTGTTGGCGAGGTGGTGGCCATGGTGGCTGGGTCAGGCACTGACCTGATAGATGAGAGGGCGTCTCCAGGCTCCACCAGCTGCTAGCTGAGGAACCCAGGGCAAGCATCTCTGAGCCTCCATTTTGCCCTCTGTAAGATGGGGAAAGAGCCAAACCTCTCTCTTAGGGTTGCTGTGAAGTTTAAATGATAAATGTGCTTGGAAGAATGCTGAGCACATGGCATATTGAAGTAAGTAGAAATTCCTCATGGTAGTAGAGCTGGGGTATTCTGTCTGGCCAAATATCTAGGCATATATCTGACAGTCTCCGGCTAAAGTATTTTGACTCATTTTTAGGAAAGGAAGAGTTTATTTTTCAGCCTATTACCCGGATAAGTTTCTCACTGGATGGCTCGATAATTGGACTGCAGAGAGAATCAAGATGACCCAATTCAAGGCTTGGAAGGGATTCCTTATCTTTGTGTCTAACTTCAGGCACAGGGTGAGTCTGGAACACAGTCATCCACTGTCCTAAGCCTTGCAAAGCTTCAGCCAGAGGAACTGGTGGGGGCAGAGCCGGGGGAGGGGCACTGCTTCAGTCCCACAGAGGAAACCCCATCCTCCAGGCGGCTCTCAGCTGCTCACCCAAGTTCTCTCCCTCCCCTCCCCACCTCTCATGCATCACATCATGCCTTTTATGAAATCAAAACCATGCATTATTTCCAGGATTATTATATGTTTGGCAACTGAGCTCAACTGTAGTTTCCTAAATAAATGTGTTGAAATAAAGAAATAGAATATTTATGAATTTCAAGAGACCCATGTGTTGGTTCATAAAAGCTGTGAAGTAATTTGGAGAGGTTTTTTTCCCCCTTCTAGGTCAAAAGCTTCCTTAAAGGGGTGCATCTGCCAGGACTTGGGGGCACTTTCGGATGTGGCCAGATTGCAGACTGCAGTCCCTTCCTCAATGCAACGGTGCCTGGAACATATCAGGAGGCCAGTTAGGGATATTGGATGTTGCCAGGTGTTCAGCAGATCTCAGCATCTTGTTTAGGAATATTTTCTAGCACACATTTGTGGCATTTATCCTAAACATAAAAGGAGTTCCTGGGTCTTCCTGGTTTTGGGGGGGAGATGGCTAGTTTCTACATCTCTGAATTATCTGATGTTAATTCAAAAGTCAACTCTAAAAACTCTACATATCTCCTGCCATGGAGGCGGGCAGGGTGGGTGGTGTGTGTCAACCAGAAATGGGGAATTTCAGAAATAAAGAGGCAGAGAAAGAATAAGGGCTCTGGAGTGAAACCGAGGTGCTGGCTGGGAGAATGTGAACGAGTTCCTTGGTTTCTGAGTCTCGGCGTCTGGGTTTATAGAAATGTAGAGACGCTTACCTCTCAGGGTCGCTAGGAGAACTGGGCTGGATCCCCTGTGGCCAGAGCAGCTAGCTCACCTCTGCTGCTCAGAGGCACTGATCCTTCATCCTTCCTCCCTTCCTCCCCAAAGCTTCTCTCTATGGTGTTAGCATTGTTCCCTACTTCTCTTTCTCTTGGGCCTCACCTGGGGGTCAAGCACAGTGGCAGCTGACCCAGAAGGGTGCTGTCAACTACTGGTGTTGGGATGGTTTGGGAGGGAAGAGATGGGGACAGGTGGCCTCAGGAGCCTCTGGGGAGCGGCCACCCCTAGAAAGCTCCCACTCAGTGAGGTGCATCCAGAGCTCACTCTGGGGACAGGAACACTGAGCATCCTTACAGCCAAACTCTTCAGAAACAACCGGTTCAGAACAGCTTTTGCCTGCTGTGGAAACCATCAGGTTTTCTTTTTGGAGTTTGCTTCTTCTCATGTTTGCTGAGCCCCAGACTCAACTTTCTGGCTACACCAAACCTCTTTTGGTTCCTTAGCTGCACCATTCCTTTTCTTGTCTCTTGACTTTTGCTTGTGTTCCTTCTACCTGAAACACTCTCTTCCTTGTCTGTGCACTGGGCTGACTCCTTCCCATCAGCTAGCCCCTGAGTCAGCTGTCCCTTCCTCCAGGAAGCCTTCCCTGACCCCTCAGCCTGGGTGCCCCACCTCGTGCTCCTCTCCAGCACGCCACGGATCACCCTGGCCAATAGAGGGAAGAGCAGTGTCCACTCCCGTTGGTCCCACTGAGCTGCATGTGAATGAAGACTCTGTCGTCATCTTCATCCTGTTACCTCTGGGGCCGGGCACACTTACCAGCACATAGTAGGTGCTCAGAACGTATGTGCTGAATTGAACCCAATTGTCTGCAGTGTGGTAGGAGGAAAAAGCAATCACATAGACTTATGTTTATGCATCAGAAAACGTCTAGGACAGAAGACAGGGCAAACAAGGAGCTTTCAGGTAGAATCTGGACCAAAAAAAATTTGCTCCCTCATTTCAACAAGGGAGATATGGGCTGGGCTGGACTGGCAGGTAGGGTCTTGTAGGAAGCAGGAAAGCGGCCAGAGGGAGGATGAAACAGGCAGCGAGCCGGAGGCAGGCAGCTGGTGCTCTTGGTGATCCGGACAGTCTCTGCCCCTCCCCTCGGGGCTACATCCTCACCCCCAGCCCATTACTACTTCCTCCTGAAACGTGGTCTGAGGAGAAAGAGCTGCTGGCGTTCTGTGATTGGCTGCTCATTAAATTGCTCTGTTAACAGCTGACGTAAACAGGCTAAAGCAGTTTCTAGAGGACTTTCTTTATTTGCCAGGTGCCTCATTTTATTACTGAATAAGTAATGAGCAACGTGGCCAGCCAGAGTTGTTGGAGTTCATAAATAAAGAGGTATGGTAATTTCCAGGGCTCCCTTGGGGACCTTATCAATCATCCTGGAGGCTCTTACCTTTCATTATTTTTAAAGATGACATGCGGGGGGCGGGGGTGGTGTTTCATTGTCTTTTAAGTGACCTCTGGAGAAGCCAACCCAGGCAGACTGTAAATTACGCACCTCCCTCCTGGTTCTAAGCTGCCCTTGGAATACTTTGGCTTTGGCCAAGGTGGACCCTTCGCTCCTGTATCCCTCTCTCTACTATCCCCCCGAGCTTTCTAAACTGACTGTCAAGAAAGCTGCTGTGCTTCAGGCCTGGATTTGCACAGACCTCTTGTGAAGCACAAACACCAAGGGCTTGGGTGGCATGTCCCATTATGTGGATGACATGGCCATTAGTAACCATGGTAACCTCCCTTCCCAGGCTTTTGTGGCTCCACAGACCTAATTTACACCAGTCTCTTCCAGATTTGAAGGGGGTTCTGGGGAGCCCATCGGCAAAGCCACCAGCGGGGTTACTTAACGAGACACAAGGGCATGCCTTCCTTTAGCCACAAGGCCAATGCCAGGATACTTTCAAACCTTTCAGGTTAAAGGAAAGAATCCCAGATTTCTATTCAGTAAACTTGGACACTCAGTCTTAAAAACAAAACAAACAAACAAAAAAACTGAAAAGAAAAAAAAATAGAAAAAGGAAGACATATCCTTCCACGTTTGTTTCTAACAGCAGTGAACACAAAACAGGTGTTGTGTTATAGCACTACTAGATTTTAGGATGGACAGACCTCGAAAGGCCACAGGTAGTGATGCTGTGGGTACCACCTTGCAAATAAGGACATAAAATCTACCAGCCCCTATTTTTCTTCCTTTACTTTAAAAGAACTTTTAAGAAGAACCCATCATCTGTGTCAGTATCTCTGTACCCTACAATCGACTCTGGCAACAAAAAGGAAGAAACCCAGCACCCTCCACTGGTTCCCTGGGGAACAGGTGGGATTACCTGTCTAGGCCTGGCCCGCCTCGGCAGGGACGCTGTCGGAATCCGAGTCGGCCACTTCCGCCGCGCCGTCTGCCGCGGTCTGACTCCAGCTGTCCGACCTGTCTGAGCTGGCGTCCTCCTCTCCGACCGTCACCTCCACCCAGTCCACGACGCCTGACTCCTCCTGCTTGTCGCAGCCCCGGCCATCCCGGCTGTTGCCCTCCAACCTGTCTGAGGCGGCCTCCAAGGGCTTTGCCAGCAAACTGTCTTTTGCTGGCTCACCGCCCGCTTTCACCCTGGGTACCAGCTTCTCCAAGCCCTCCTCGCAGAACTTTTTGGGGTCCTTGTAATACTGCTGACCCACCTCACTCCCGTTCTTTGGGCTCTCGACGATGACAGTTTTGGCCGCCTTCCTCGACAGGGCGTCGTAGCCGTGATCATCCGCCATGTGAGGCTGCTGGTACTGCTCCATCCACTTTAAGGTTCCAGTTTTTAGCAAACATCTGTTCTCCTTGAACCAACGCACGATTTCAGTTCGGACCAGGCCGGTCTTGGCAGCGAGCTGGTCATACTCCTGGGGGGTCGGCCACTGGGTTCTGGCAAACGTGCTTCTCAGGAGATGAACCTGTTCTTGACTCTGTGTAATTGCTGGTGATGGGCTGGGCAGAGAACTGGCTAACTGGGCCCCGGAGAGCTGGTCAAGTCGAGACAGAGCACCATTGGGGGCTGCCGCATCTTGGCCTTTCTTGCCGGACCCCATGGAATCCAGGACAGCCTGTTCCATGCTGTCCCGAAGCTTCCGCCTCTCCGAGAACCAGGAGTCAATCTCTCTCCTGCTCAGCTTGGTCTCCACCCTTAGCCTGTCCAGTTCTGCTTGGGTCGGGAAAGAGCTTTTCAGAAAGCTGTCTTCCAGGATTTTCACCTGACCCTGTGTTTTCTCTTTGAACTTCTGGGGGGCAAAGTCTGGGTATGCGTGGTATGTGCGACCATGTCGGGAGGCCGCAATGGCCATCTGGTCTTTGGCAAGGGATTCGCTGGTGATGTGGACGATGCCCCTTTGACACCGATACCGGTGGTCGCTGAACCACTTCTTGATCTCGCTCCTGGCAAGGCCGGTCACTTCGATGAGTCGGTAGACCTCGGCGTCATCAGGGAATTGGCTCTGGAGGAAGCTCGCCTTGAGATGTGCAATCTGCTCCTTCGTCTTCTTGCGGTCGCTGGCGGGGGTCAGCGAAGGATTGGCCACCTTGGGTGGGGGCTCTGGCACTTGAGCGACGTGTTGACGCTTGGGCTCGGGGGCAGCTTGGGGAGTCACTAACGGTCTTTTCTGGCCATGGTTGGTCACTCCAGCCACGGCGAGCGTGATGGGGGAGCAAGAGACGGTTGTTGGCCCGCTGGTCACCTGAGTCAGCACGAGGCTGGTCTGGCCAAGGATCTGGCACGGAAGAGCTGTCTGGAGGATGGGCTGTGACATCTTTGTGGGGGCCAGCTGGGCGGGCAGCACGGTGATCGTCGGGGGCACTGACTGGATGGTGCCGTTAAACATCTTCTTCCGGGCCTCTTCCACCTCCTCCGGGGACCAGCTGATGCCGTGCTTCAGGCGCTGGGTGGCAAACCAGATTCTGATGTGCTCTTCTGGGTGTTTGGAAGCAGCGGTCAGCCAGGACAGCTCAGCCTGGGTGGGGTAAGGGAATTTGTTGAAGGAGTTGATCATGGTGGCGTTGGTGTCCAGGGCAGAGTTGTATTTGGTAGTGTTCAGCGGGACAGGGACCTTGGGGACAAGGTTGATATTTGGTGGGAGCTGGACAGAGGGCATGACATGTCCCAACGTGTCCTGGAGGAGCTCCACGCTCCCGAGTCTCGAGAGGATCTCAGCCGCATCTGTCACCAGGCGGGCGGTCCCTTCCACGTGGTTCTCGGGGGCGGCCTCCTCCGGCTTCTTGGGCACCTTCTTGGCATCAGCTTTCGGTTTCCCTGGCTTCATGATGGGAGTTTTACTCACCGAGATCCCAGGATCGCTGTCCCCGCCTCCGGGGCCGCTGGTGGTGATGGGCACGATGTGGTTGGTGGCGTCGATGGACTGCTCTAAGACGGTCTGATTGTTGCGCTTGATCAGCTTCAGCTTGAAGTTGGTCTCCCCGGGATGGTACTTGGAGTTGTGGTCCGACAAAGAGTCGTACTTTTTGGTTGTGAAGTTACATTCAGCACACACGTAGAGGGGGTTGAGAATCACGTTGGGGTGCTGCGTGTCGACGTGCTCCGTGAACTCGTTCAGGTTCTGCGTGGAGTAGGGGCAGTATTTGCATTCGTAACCACCTTGGAGCTTTTTGGACTGTGCTTCCCCCGTGGACTTCACCTCTATCACTTCACTTTCTTTGGAAGAGTTTTCCGGCTCCCCTGCCCAAGTGTCCTTGGCCATTTCAGGCTGGGGCGTGCCGACCCCCTTCTCTTTGGCCCTGTCTCCTTCCTCGGGCACATCCTGCTCTAGTACTTGTGATGTCCGGACCATGCATGGGGTTGTGGATTTCCGTTTGCTCGCCATGCTGCCTGTCTGTGTGCAATGGCTTATTTTGGGGGTGGGGGATGGGCAGGGAAGGGGCAGTGAAATTTTTGGAACTCCTAAGATAAAAGGCTTTTGGCTTTGTGCCCCCTCCAATGGCTTTGGCTTCCCTTGAATGCTGAAGTCTACTGTTGGGGTTTCCAGAATGATTTCAGCACAGAAAATTGTAACTGTTCCCAACAGCTAAACACAAGAGGCAGCGTCATATCTGTGGGACAAGAACAAAGAGAGTGTCAGTGTTTCCCCATGAGGCCAAAGAAACTAGCATTTCTTTCTGAGTTGCTCCCATGACCCATTCCCAACCGGCACCCAAAGCAAATACCCAGGTAAGCATAGATGGCGTGATTGCAGGTGCACGTAAAATGAAAGATCACACTCTTCTTCTCTCCCGTTCTCTGGGAAGGGCAGTGGGAACTGGCCCAGAGCAGGCAAACTGAGGATGCAGGTTACTCATTCATGTTTTGGAGACCAAGGGATGCAGAGAAGCAGCAAGGGTACTGAGATCTTATGATGTGGTGGGTAGAGTGGTGGAGGGAACCCCTGCAGGTGAAATGTTGGCTGAGTTCTTGAGCTGCTTTTACGGATGGCACCTCAGAAGCAAGATGCTTACCCGGGGTCGCCAAGTGGAATTGATATGGGCATTATTAGAAAATGGAGATGAATATTTTGTTTCTAATCATAAAAGTGAAATCAATATAGAAAAATCCAGAAAATGCATCAAAGTATAAAGGTGAAAAACACCACCCCAAATATTGTACTTCCTTCATTTCACTTGAACAGTTCCCATTTTCATGACCATTGAGCAAAAGAATGATTAAAAAATGGCTGCAGGATATTACACTGTAGGGGTATACCAAACACAATGTATTTAGCCATTAGACTTTCGTTGGACATTTATTTCTAATTTTTGGCTCTTCCCGTCAAAATTGCAGTCAATGCCCCTAGTCCTTACTTCTGATAACTAGCTTTGGATGAATGCTTAGAAATAAAAGCAGTGGGTCAAAGAATGTCAACATTTTAAATTCTCTTGACTTACATGGCCAAGTTCTTTGCATCATTTGGCCTTTCCCCTGGCAGTGCATGAGGGTGCCAGACTCCCCACTTAGTTTACATGAAATATTACCATTAAAAAGCCTTGCCAGTTAGACATGGGAACACTGTTTCAATATGCTTTGGTGCTTCTCTTGATTGCCAATAAGGGTGAACAGTTTCCAAAGATTCACTTGCTATTTGTATTTTTTTTGTGAATTGTGGGTTTATGCCTTTTTTAATAGTGTGATGCTCGGCTGTATTATTAATTGACAAGTGTTCTCTCTATGTTAAAATTATCAGTACTTCACTGTATTTGTTGCAAAGTTTTCCCCAGTCTGTCGTTTACCTTTCAGCTTTTCCTATGGTGTTTTTGCATGTTTTCCAGGTAGAAATGTTTAATTTTTAGGTGGCAAATGTATCAATCTTTTTTGCTTGTGGCTTCTCTCATGGTGATTTTCTGTTTAGAAAGTAATTCCCTGTTTTGGTATCAAAGACATATTATTCTATGGTTTCTTAGAGTGTTTTGGCTTTATTTTTTTTTTTTACATTTAATTCATCTGGACTTGAACTGACCTTGGCTTAAACTGCAAGATACAATTCTAACCATTTTTCTTGAAAGATATCAGTGATCTCGGTAGCATGTGTTGTGTATCTCTTCTCACAAATTTGAAACCACCTTTGTCACATATTACATTTTTATGCATTTTTATATGTACTAGGGTGTTTCTGGGTTACCTGTTCTGTTCCTCTCAGGCTAACTACTGAGCCTTACCATTATGCCTCACTTAACTTTTTTTGTTGTTGTTGATTAAAGCATGTTTTAAAATCTGATGAGTGAGTTTCTCTGTATCACTCTTCTTTTGCCAAACACCTCTAGGTTATTCTGATCACCTATTAACATAAATCAACTCTCACAAATGAGAACCATCTGCAAAATAAAATCCTGTTAGAAAGCTGGACTGGAATTGCATTAAACAAATACTAATTTAGGAGTATGGGGGCAATTGCTTACTAGGAGGTAGGGTATGTTAACAGAACTCAAACAGGGAAGTGATGGCCTGGACCATGACGAGTGTCTAAACGCAGGGGCTGACGGACAGGAGGGCATTTCTGTGTGGCTGGAGAAGGAAGTGTTTTGAAACAAGAGCCGACATCCAGGGAGAAAGGGGATGAAGGGGATGGCTTATCCCCTCCTGCCCCTCCCGCTGGCCTGAGTTTGAGTCCCACTGAGGAGAGGGCTCAAGGCAGAATTAATGGACTTACCTTCAAGGGCAAAGCTGTGGGGTGTGGGGCCCCACTTAACTGCTCAGGGGCTCTGGTGACAAACCTGAGCAGGACTCAGGAGGGGGCATCCCCTCCCTTGTGAACCCAGAACCCGGCCACTCTAAGGCACTGCCACGCTCGGCAGTTCCATCAGCAGCAGGTAAAGGTCCCTCAGAGCACTGATGAGGACAGGCCCTGGGCACAGCAGAGGAGGGGAACTGTGTCTTTCTGCCGACCACACCCAAACCAATGTGTTCAGCTGAATACCAGATTCTTGATTTCGCCCTCAAACATAGGTCTCCCCTCCAGAATTTTTCATCTCCACCAATGGCTCCACCATGGTACACTCGGGCCAAAAGCCTCTTTGCGTCACCCCCAAATTAATCTGCCTTGCTGACTCTGTCTTCAAAATGAACCCCGTGTCAGACCATCTCCACCTCTCTCTGCCTTGTCTAAGCCATGACTGTCTCCCGCCTGGAAGCCTCCTGCTGGCCCCCTGCTTCCTTTCTCTCCAGAGCAGCAGGGGATTTTTTTTCCAGCTTCTCGATGGGCTTTATTTATGGCTTGAAATTTACTTTAATACTGAAAAGGGCTTAAATGTTATTTTTTGTAGTCTCTAATTTTTTAATTGAAGTACAGTTAATATATAATATGTAAATTACAGGTGTGCAAATTTGCAAATATTGCAAAATACCCAATTTTGGAAGGTTATGCTCCATTTGTAGTTATTATAAAATATTGGCCATGTTCCTTGTGTTGTACAGTGTATCTCTGTAGCTTGTTTTATGCCTAATGTTTGTACTTCTTAGTCCCCTACATTGCCCCTCCCTCTTTCCCTCTCCTCACTGGTAACCACTAGTTTGTTTTCTCTATCTGTGAGTCTGCTTCTTTTTTGGTTGTATTCACTAGTATGTTGTATTTTTTAGATTCCACATTTAAGTGATAGCATACAGTATTTGTCTTTCTCTGTTTGACTTGTTTCACTTAGCATAGTGCTCTCCAAGTCCATCCATGTGGCTGCAAATGGCAAAACTTCATTCTTTTTTATGGCTGAGTAGTATTCCATTTTATATTTATACCACTTCTTTTCTTATGAGAAATGTCCTTTATTTCTTTTTATCTGAATGTCTCAATATGTTGAACACTGATTTTATCCTCCCCCCATTTTTAATTGAATTATAGTCAGTTTACAATGTTGTATCAATTTCTGGTATACAGAATAATGTTTCAGTCATATATACACACACACACACACACACACACACACACACACATATACATTACTTTTCATTATAGGTTACTACAAGATATTAAATATAGTTCCCTGTGCTATACAGTATAAATGTGTTGTTAAGCTATTTTATATATATTAGTTAGTATCTTCAAAGTCCTGAACTCCCAATTTATCCTTTTCCACCCCCTTTCCCCTGGTACCCATAAGTTTGTGAGTCTGTTTCTGTTTTGTAAACAAGTTCATTTGTGTACCACCTCTTCTATTTATCTATTCCTCTTAGGTTGCTTCCGTATCTTGGCAATAATGTGCTATGAACACGGGGGTGCACGTATCTCTTTGAATTAGTGTTTTCGTTTTTCTAGGATATATACCCAGGAGTGGAATAGCTGGGTCCTACGGTAGTTCTATTTTTAGTTTTTGAGGAACCTCCATACTATTTGCCACAGTGGCTGCACCAATTTGCATTCCCACCAAAAGTGTAGGAGGGTTCCCTTTTCTTCACATCCTCACCAACATTTGTTGTTTGTGTTCTTTTTGATGGTAGCCATGCAGAGGGAGATTTCTAAATTAGGAATCAGTTCATATCACCTTTTTGCATGAAGCCCTCCCTCGGTTTCCCATCAGAGTGAACTCCAACCCTGGACCATTCTGGTCCATGCTTCCCTCCCCCCATGCTCATCTCACTCCAGCTGCTGGAACAGGTGTATCCTTTGCATCACAGGGCCTCTGCCAGACCGGCCACCCCCATAGCTCCTTGGGCTTCCATGGCTCCATGGAAAAGTCACCCTCCCACAGAAAGGCCTTTCCTGACCACCTTTCCATGTAAAATAATGCCTCCGCCACTCACTCTCTATTTCCTCAGCCTGCTTTGCTTTCATCATAGCACTTTATACGTATGTATTTTTAAAACTGAAGTGCAGTTGAGTTACAATGTTGTGTTAGTTTCGAGTGTACAGCAAAGTGATTGAGTACTACATCTCTATATTCTCTTTTAGATTCTCTTCCGTATAAATTATTATAAAATATTGAATATAGTTCCCTGCATAGCACTTTGAATATTCAAAATTTATCTATCTTGTGGTTAAAGGAGGAGGCAGGAGAGAGTATCTACCTACTTGTTGGTTATTTGTCTCTCCCTCTGGAATGGTGCTTCTAACACAGCAGCCACTAGCCACATGCGGCTCTTCACATTTAATTAAAATTAAATAAAATGTAAAATACAGTTTTCAGGTGCGCTAGCCACACTTCAAGTGCTCAGTAACCACACGTGGCTGGTGGCTATTGTTTACAGTGCAGGATATCATTCTCATTGAGGGACATTCTACCAGACAGCGCTATTCTAGAATATGAACTCCACAAAGGCAGGAACTCTTCACTGTGGTTTCCCCAGAGCCTAGAGCAGGGCTGGGTCCACAGTATGCTTTCTGTGAAGACTGGCTGAATGCTAAACTAGCTGCAGGGGAGCTACCCTGGGGGAACTGCAGCTGATGCAGACTGATGAGGTACGGGAAAATCTCATGGATGCTCAGCAATGTGGGTGTGTGCATGTGTGTGGCGTGTGCATGTATGTTGTGCATGCACATGTCTGTGCAAGCATGAATGTCTGCACTTGCATGTGTGTATCTGTGTGTGTGAGCACGCATGCTAGGGCTTATATGAGTGGAGGAACTTGATCAGAGTAAGGAGGCCCTACGGTTCTGTAGGGGGTACTACTGACATAGCAAAATGTGGCTAAGTTTGTGCCCACTAGCCAAGAGGCTTGGGCATTTGAATGACAATTTTAAAAAAGAGGGAACAAAGGAGACTTTTCTCTTGCAGAACAAATAAATCAGGCAGGAAGAGGTGCAGGGGAGAAGAGATTTTTTTTTTTTTTAACAGAAACTCCTGTATCTAGAATTATTTAAATCTGTTGACAAGTGAGGCCAAGAAATGAGCCAAATCATGGTGAAACATCCTGAAAGATTTTCAATGTTCCAGAAATTTTGGTTCAGAATAGATGGTAGTATTTGACCAGTAGGAATCCAAGCCACCGCAGAATAAAAAGAAAAAAAGATGAAGGAAGGAAAGAGAAAGGGGAAGGGGGCTCAGAAAACATTGAGCCTTTGAAGAATTCATCTCCCAGGGTCCCGCTGGAGGAGCTACAGGAACCCCTGCCCTTGGAAGAATAATCCTGGCACAACAAGGCAGGGGGTGTCTGCAGAGCAGCAGTGAGCTGGCACCTGTCTTTCTGAAAGTCTGTGAGCCACCACTGAGGTTAGGACCAGTGCCACGTGGCCTGCTATGTGCCTGGCATGAAGGCTACGTATTTCTGGCAAAGTCTTCAGGTTCGGGTGTGCACTGGCCAAAGTTAGCAAAAATGAAAAATGAACGAATGCATGAGTAAAATGCATGTTAAAACTCCAACATGGTCCCTTCCATGTTGGATGGTGAGTATCCCAGCAGACTAGTTCCATGTCATGGGTCCCGCCCTGGGCCAGCTTCCCTGTGGGTCTGAACAGGGCAAAGGCACATTCTATCTCAACCTAGAAAACATTCCACTTCAGGGCAGCACCCACGCACCCCCGGGCTGCTCCAGCCACTGTGCTGAGGGCCCAGCGGAGGGGTTGGTGGTTGGGGACCCTCAGAAGCAAACCCTGTCCTTTGGGAGGGTGGCCCAAACAGGTTAGAACTAAACACCTTTGTGTTCAAGAGCCTGGTGCCCATATACTGAGAGCAGATTAGTTTGAAAAGATACATGCACCCCAATGTTCGTGGCAGCACTATTTACAATAGCCAAGACACAGAAGCAAACTAAGTGTCCATTGACAGATGAGTGGATAAAGAAGAGGTGGTATGTATACACAATGGAATATTACTCAGCCATAAAAAGCATAAAATAATGCCATTTGCAGCAACATGGATGGACCTAGAGATTTATCATACTAAGTGAAGTATGTCAGACGAGAAAGACAAATATATGTTATCACTTATATATGGAATCTAAAATATGATACAAAGGAACTTATTTACAAAACAGAGAGACTCACAGACATAGAAAACAAACTTGTGGTTGCCAGAAGGGAAAGGGGGGGATAAATTAGGAGTTTGGGATTAGCAGATACAAACTACTATATATAAAATAGATAAATAACAAGGTCCTACTGTATAGCACAGGGAACTATATTCAATATCTTGTAATAACCAATAGTGGAAAAGAATGTGGAAAAGTATATACATATATATAAAAGATATATATAGAAAAGAATATATATATATATATATAACCGAACTGCTATGCTGTACATCAGAAACTAAAACATTATAAATCAACTATACTTCAATAAATAATAATAAAAAGTCCTGTTGCCCAGAAGGAGAGGAGAGGGAAGACATTTCCCTCATCTGAGATTCTTCTCCATCAAGCCTCTTTCAGTCCTGAGTCCCGCCCCTCACAGGACCACTAGGACAGAGCGTCACATGCACGTTACATGCAAAGGGAGCCCAGACCCCAAGCACACACTCTTGCCTCCTTTCCGTTTTTGCCAGTGACTGGATTTCCTTTTACCCATCATGGCATTTTTCACGCACCACAAAGAAACCCCAACAAAGAAAGAGAAACAGTGCCACCTTGGAATAGGTAATACACAAGGGAAATGGCCAACCTGTGTAGACAGTTACGAACAACTCACTTCTGAATGTCTGTGCAGGGCTCCCCCTTTCGCCACTGGGGGCTGCTTCACCCTCCCTGTTGTGGGCAGAGTGCAATTTGATTAGAACTCTGTTTACCGTGTATGGCTTTGGGCCAGAACTCTGTGGATACGGGGCATACAAAGATGAAGAAACCAGGGTTCTTGTCCTCAAGGAATTCACAGCTGGTGTAGTAGTCAGCTTGGGCTGCCACTACAAAGTGCACAGACTGGCACAAAAACTTATTTCTCATGGTTCTGGAGACTAGAATTCTGGGACCAGGGTGTCTGCAGGGTTCTTCTGAAGCCTCTCCCCTGGGCTTGCAGGTGGCCCCCTGGTCCCCGTGTCCTCACATGGTCTCTCTTCTACCCCTGCTATCTCCTAATCTCTTCCTCTTGTGAAGACACCAGTCAGATTGGACTAGGGCCCATGCCAAGGGCTTCACTTAACCCTAATCACCTCTCTAAAGCCCTAACTCCAAATACAGTCACATTCTGAGGGTTAGGACTCCAATATGTAAATTTTGGGGTGGGACACAATTCACCCTTCACAGCCAGGCAGGGCTGGGCCACCTGAACACCCCTCGATGGTACACAATGATTTGTCAACAAATCCTGCCCGAGAGCCTCTGAGTGCAAGGACCCAGGAGTGAGCAGGCGTGTATTCTTTCCCATATGCTTTTCCATTATAGGTTATTACAAGACATTGAGTATAGTGAGCTCACACTCACGAGAATAAACAAGCAGAAGCCGACACTAACAAGCATGATGGAGAAAAGCCAAGGAGCGAAGAGGATGGGGTGAGGAGTGGGGCACCCGGGGTGGGGGGGAACCAGGGAGGAAAGGGACTCTGTCCGTGAGAAGGCATCACTGCAGCATTCGGACGTCACAAAGTCAAGAAGGAGAGTTTATGAAACACAGAGGAGGCTGGACTTAATTTTGAAGGACAGGTGGGAAAAGGATGCTAAAGGTTTCCCAGGGGAGGCAACTTTCTTCTTAAAAGAAGCCGGCCGTGACTGTGATGAACTGAAATTCTCCATACTTTGTTGACGAATCCTCATAACAACCCTGCAAAGCAGGTGTTATTAGCCTCAGTTTATGGAAGAAAGAACCCAGGCCAGGGAGGCCACGTGCCTTGCCCAGGTCACATGACTGGCATGTGGCAGAGCAGGGGTTTGAACAAAGTCCGTCCAAGCTGAAGCCGTGCTCTCGGCGCACCTCACAGCCTCCCGGGGTAAGTGGGGCGCCGAAGGCGGAGTTGGATCCTGCCAGGCAGAGAGAAAGGGGGACCAGAGGAGCAGAGTATCCCGGGCAGAGGAGACAGCAAGAGCAAGGAGACCTCAGAGGGATGACAAGGACGGAGTTTCAAGGGCAGGGCGTGAGGGCAGCCTGGAGGCGGCTGACAAATCAGTTTGGGCCAGACTGTGAAGGGCCTTGAGTGCCGTGCTAAGGAGGTGGGATGTCATTCTGCCGGCGCAGGAGGGTCGAAGCCTTTTAGGCAGGATCATGGGAACCGCAGGGTCTAGGAGATAAGGCTGGGGGGCGGGAATGGCAGGAAGAGAAGACGCATCAATGAAGGTAAGAACCCTCAAACCAAGCAGATGATTAACAGTCTTAACCCCAAATCAAACAGCCAGCGCCCAGGCTGCTAAGAGACACCGAGACTTTAAGTTTATTCCTTAAGTGAATGTTGAGGGCTCTTCACTTTCTATGTGGAACTTTCTTCCATTCAATTTGGGCTTCCTTCTCCATCAAGGAGTGGTTGGATGGTCTGGGTTTAAATGTGGCAAAATGGATTCTCCCTCAATCATTTTACCAATAACAATGATGACAAACATTCACTGAAGGCTTAGTATATGCCTGGTGCTAAGTGTTTTACTTCTCCAAAAGCCTGTGTAGACACTGATGCTCAGAGAGGTTAAGGAGCTTGGCCACAGTCACACAGCCTGGAGCAGTAGAGCTGGGCCACAAGCTTTACGTGTAGACAAATCACCTGTGATCTTGTGAAAAGACAGATTTTTTTTTATTGTATAGTACTTTATAACTATTATGACAAAAATACTTTGGTTTTTATTGACAATATTTTCATATTATGAAAAGGTTCATATGCATTATAATTTAGAAAACATGGTAAGTTACAAAGAAGAAAGTTATTATGACCCATAACTTCAACGTTCAGAGACAACTACATTTTTTAACATTTTGATATACAGGTTCCCTGAAGCTATTTGAAAATAAGAGTGTTCCTACGAAAAAAACCAGATTCTGATTCAGTAAGTCTAGGGTGGGACTGAGATTCTGCATTTCTAACAGGCTCCCAGGTAAGGATGACACTGCACAGGTGGACACTTCAAGCAGAAGGCTCTGTGAGCCTCTCCAAGTAAACACTTTCTCACTGTCATCCCCTTAGTCTCTCTTCTCTCCCGGCTCATTTCCAGATGCAGGGTGATGGCATTTCCTGACCTTTTCTGACAAGTGACCTGCGGCCCTCAGGGGAAGGAAAAATGGGTCAAACTGTCAGATCAGCCCCTGGAAGCTTCTCAAGGTGGCTGACATGCAGCCCGGCTGTCAGATGAGGGAAATGTCCAGGCTCTTGACCTCCCAGGGGAGGCTCCAGGGAAGGCACGTGGAGGCCGGGGGGGGGGGTGGTCAGAGGTCAGGGCTAGTGGAGGAACCTGGACCCCTTGGGGACAGCACAAGTGCTCTCAAAGAATCGCACCTTTGGGCCCTGGCGGGACGCCACTTCTGATTCTGGAGCCTTTCACGGGGGCTGTCAGAGGAAATAACGCGACTGTCTCTGAGCTTTCAAAGGAAGCATCTTGTCAAGACATCAAAGCCCAGAAGGATGCTTTCAGCTTTGCTGGGTCTTCTGGCAGAGCTGTTAACAGATTCCGCTGCGGTTCATCAAGGGTAGATCTTTTGTGTGTGTGTGTGTGTGTGTGTGTGTGTGTGACTGTTCTTTTGTGTCTTAAAGTCACAACACTGTTCCCCTACGCCTTCCCCCCAACTGCCGTGCCACCAATTGCGCCCCAGAAGAAGGAATTCTGATGGGAGGTATGTTGTGGTGGTGATGGTTGGGGGTGGGTGGAGAAAGGAAGGGATGCAGGGATCCTGGGCTTTGCTCTAAGCGCCCAGCGCTCTCCTCATTCCTCTCCATCCTTGCCTCCATTTATCTTGTGAGTTAACTGGGAGAGGCTTTTGAAGTGTCACTGGTGACCCTCAGTTAATTCCTGAGTTTTGCCAATTTCTGCCCCGGCTACTTTAAATCTACACTTGACTTTTGGGGGTGTGGCCCCCAAACCATCAGACATCACCTGGGGTGCTTTGTAAAAATACCCATTCCTGAGCCCCAGTCCGGACTTATTAAACCTGAACAGCCAGGAGCAGGCCCAGGAATCTGTATTTCTAACAAGCAGCCACTGTGATTGACGGGCAGGCAGGTGCAGCGGCCTCGTCAAGAAGCCATCACATGGCCTCTCCTGATTCGGAAGCGGTTGGGCCTGAGGCCAACCCTGTGCTGTAGATGGGAGGTGTTCCTTGCTGCGTTCTGTGCTGGACTACGGTGAATTAGTGTGGTCCCTGGGGAGTGATGATTCGGAGGACGATGCAGTGTGCAGAAATAGGGAAAGAACTGTACAAAGTCATGATGCTGGAAGAGTAAAGACCATGGAGAGTGGGGCTCGATCAGAGTGTAAGACATCTTTAGAAAAACAGGTTCCATAGCAGTGGAGCCGGTGGCTGAGGAGGTGAGCTCTCAAAAGCTATTTCCCATTACCTGTGTTTGTGCTTAACTTTTTTTTCTTTAATTTTTTATTGATGTGTAGCTGATTTACAATGTCAGTTGCAGGTGTACAGCAAAGTTATATATGTACATACATGTGTATTTTTTTAGATTCTTTCCCATTATATGTTATTACAAGAAATTGAATATATAGTTCCCTGTACTATACAGTAGGTCCTTGTTGTGTATCTATTTTATATATAGTAATGTGTGTCTATTAATCCCCACTCCCTAATTTATCCCTCCCCACCCTTCCCCCTTTGGAGCCATAGTTTGTTTTCTATGTCCGCACGTGCTTAACTTATATGGCTCAGTTTCTCAGACAATTTTTTTTACAGCAAAGAGGGGTCTGCTAGTCTGGTTAAGTGGAGGAGCATAATGCAGTAACAGGATGCCATCTGCACGCCTGGTCTCCAGCATCCCCACCACACCGACGACAGATGCTGATGTTCTCCATTTCACAGATGAGGAAACTGAGGCTCAGAGAGCTTAATGGGCTGCCTGAGGAAGGTGGAGCCCAGAGAATCCTGACCCCACACCCACTGCTGGATCCCCGTAACACACCGTTGCTAATTGTTAACAATTCCATTTCCTGACACTGAGTCTCTAAATTAGATTTCTCACAAATTCCGAGTGGCTCTTCCCCACTGGGAGTGTTCAAAGGACTAAGATTTTAATTGAATTGTAATGTTTTTCTCAACTTGCTACTCCGAGATGCTCTCTTATTAGGTAGAAGAAAGCCCCTACATGGTCTCCTCCAGCCAAAATTTTCAGTGGATGAAATGCAGTTCATGAAATGGAAAGGTGACGTTAGCATCACCATGCATTTGGGTGACACAGGGCTCTGCGAGGAGGCTGGTGTCCTGCTGGCTGTGGGTGGGAGTGCTGACTTGAGACGGGTGGTGAGAACTGGAGGGCAAGGAGAGCCAGCTCCTCCTGAGAAGGCAGAACCATCTGGGTCCATGTGTGCCTGGGGCCCAGGATTTATTCTTCCTGAAAGCAGTCAGTTCCAAAGCTCAGGCTCTTTGGGCTCTTCACCAGGTGAAGACTTGGCCTCTGGCTGCCTTGCTCCCCCTCAGTCCTTGCCATTAGTGCCCACCTGGTCAGGGGAAGGGGCACAGGCTGGAGCCAGGCCTCCGGTTGGAATCCCAGCTCTGCCACTTACTAATAGGAACCCACTCTTCTCCAGCCCCAGCCGGGATGCCCACCACCTAGACCCCAAACCCACACACAACCTGGAGAACCCCAACCATGCTCACTCATTCCCCATTGCCAGCATAAGTCCCCGAGACTGTGAAATGGGTGACTCCACCTGCAGGACTGGACTGAATGAGACCCTTTAAGGCTGGCATGATCTGGTTCCCTAAAAGGGTGACTTGAGTGAGTGAGCCAGCGATAGTGATGCGGGGCTCGGCAAAGCGAGGTTCACGGGTTCTGTTCTGCCCTCCTCCTCCTCAGTCTCCCCTCGGAGCATCCCGACCTCTCCCCCAGCAGCCCTTCTCAGCTGCCAACCCCCGCGCCTTGGTGCTGCGCATTGATACCAGCTCATCCCACCTGAGTCACGTGCTCCGACATCTTTCTACCCATCCTTTGTTCATGCCCATAGACATTTCTATGGCAACTGTGCCAATATTTTTAAAGTCTGCCAACTCTGTTGCCTCTTTGTTTTAGAAGAAGATTTTGCTTTCTATCTTGCTGAGATCAGAGTCACAAGACAAAGGTCACCTTCTTACTCATCTCCACACTCATTTCTCTCTACCTCGGAGGAGGAAGTGGGTCTCCCCACTGTAAGGCTAACCCTCTGCCTGGCCTCCAGGCTGCCCTCTGGTCCTCAGGGACCCCAGCCCAGCACTCAGCAGCTCCCTCAGCACTGAATCCCTTCCCTTTCAGTTATAAACACCTGAGATCGCCATTTCCTTAAAACACTAAACACAGCAAAACCAACATGAAAAGCAGCATTCAGTTTCCCAAAGCTGCTCAATTCTGCCACAGTCTACAGGCCATCATGCCAACTCCTGCTCTCCAGGGCAGAGGCTCCCGAGGAAAGAGGCTGGCCTTCTGGGTCTGGTGGTACCACTCATGGGAGTGTGAGCCTGGACTAGTCACATCCACCCTCCTAAGCCGCAGCATTTGTGATTTGGGGATGAAAATGGTACCCGTGTCAAATGGGTCAAATGAGCATCCAGTGACCTCTCCGCACACAGCGTTTGGCCTTGGGCCCCACACACGATGAGTTCTGACATTGAGACACAGGGAGGGTAACCTGTTGTTAAAAACCATGTAACCATCAAATGTCTCACAGGAAGTGTGAGAAGACTGCTGCTCTCCCTGCTCCGTTACTGCACTGCTCACCCCTCCCTCTGCGGATTCCAGCCTCCTTGTTCTGCTGACACTTTTCTCTTAAACTGCCAAATATATCCCACATCACCGCCTCCGTGGGGCAACCTGGCCTCATCAGACCACCTCCCCTGGGCTCTCCTGGGTTGCACTCCCGGTTTCCTCCTGGCAGCTCCTGCTGTGCGCCCGCATCCATTCTCCACTCTCAGAGGTGCACCTCCATGCCCTTGGCCCCTTCCCTCTCCTCTCCATCCTCCTTGGTGACCTCATCCGCCCCAAAAGCTCTAAGCTCACCCCTGCAGAGAGATTATCTACCCAACCAGCCTTTCTAGCCGTGGTTCTTCTCTGCAGCGCCCCAGACCTTCCTTTCTGGCTGCTGGCTGCCAGTGAGGATGGACTGCAAAGACTTACAAGTAGACGAAGGCTGGAGTGACCACTCTCCACTGAAACCTGACTTTTTTTTTTTTTTTATAAACAAGGCCCAGATGATTCAAGAAAATAATGTATGAATTAAAAAGCATGGACGATCCAATGCCCACTCAGTTGGAGAAGCCTCTACTCAGGCACCCCCACCTGGAAGGTTATCTGAAGGGGAACTTGGCAGAGGCTGGACTGGATGGCCTGGGAGTCTCTTCCAAGTGTGGATTCTGTACACCTGTGATCATCACCGGGAGCCTCACGGGCACCTCAAATCTAACACATCTAGAACCAAGCTCAGCGCCTGTCTCCCAAACCTGATCTTTCTCTAGTGCTCCTTATTCCAATAAAAGCAGCACAATCTTCTCAGCCATTCAAGTTGGAAACCTAGATTCCTCTTGCCCCTCCCCTGCGTCCCCAGCCTGAAGTTTACTGTGCACCAGTTCCCCCGTCTCTGCTTCTATAATGTCTCCCGATCCTTCATTCCTCCGCTGTGGGTGGAGTCCTCCTCGTGGCCTCTCGGTGAACAGCATCTGCAAGAACTGCCGGCGTCTCAGCCTGGCCTCTGGGCTTCACCCATCTGTGGCCGGCATCACCTGTCCGGCATCCTTTCCGTTTTCCTCTGGCAGTGGCAGTCCAGTTCTTTTTAGAGAAAGGCCTGTTACCTTCTCTTGGCCCCTGTGGGTCCTCCAGCACTGGGCGCGGGACGTGGTTCTGACCACTCAGTACATCGCGCTCTCCAGCAACCGTGATTGATTCAGGAATGGGCTCGTGACCCCAGTGGAGCAGTCGGAACCAGTGGGGTTCTATTCTGGGGCTTTTGCGGGAAGCCCTGGGGGTAGGATGTGCTCCTTTTCTGGTGGAGTTGCTGAAGGGACTGGATGGAAGCGCAGAAGTGCTAGTGGTCATCTCGCCACATGATGGGCGGCTGAAAGCTGAGCTGAGAGGTGCGGAGAGGCCCTGCTCACACCCCACTGAATGCCCCCAGGCCTGAATCCGACACACCAGGGGGTGTTCCCATACGTCAGTTTGCTTAAGCCAGTGTGATGGGGCTTTCTGTCACTTATAACTGAAAACGTCCCGACACGTGTGGTTTCAGGCCAACCTCCTCACTGCCACCATTTCGTTCTCAACAATCTTTAGCCTTTTCCTGCCAGAGGAGACATGCAAGGTGACCTGCCCGTCTGCAACATTCTCTCATTCTTGATGTGTTGGGTACTAGGCCACACTGTTCTCTTTCCCGCAAGTAAGAATCTCAGGGTGTTAGTGGGAGAGACATTCACAGAGGGCTAACCTTGAGTCCTTGCTAATCAAGAAAAGTACATCATTCACAAACTTCAATACTTTTAGAAACAGATTCCATGCATACCTCATGACATGCCATGACCGAACATCGTGTTTCTAAACATGAACCTGACCGTGTCATCCTCACCATCCAGACCTCCCTAGGAGCACTGGGAGCTGGCTGAGAGGCGCTTTCCACCACCCAAGGCCATCTCGGTGCTCCATTCCTGACCTACAACATTCCAGGGATTTTATTTTGTTTTGTTCTTTTTCAGAATAAATGCTTTATTTACATCAACTTTCTTGTTGCTGCTAGGTACAGAAACGCAGTTTAATACATGATCATGTTATAGGAATGAACCTTTGTGCGTATTTCTTTTTTTTTTAAATTGAAGTATAGTCGATTTACAATGTTGTGTTAATTTCTGGTGTACATCATAATGATTAAGTTCTATATATATATTTTTTATATATATATATATTCCTTTTCATATTTTTCAAAGGTATTGAATATAGTTCCATATGCTATATAGTAGGACCTTGTTTACCTATTTTATATATAGTAGTTAGTATCTGCAAATCCTGAACTCCCAATTTATCCCTCCACCCCCTCCTTTCCCCCTAGCAACAATAAGTTTGTTTTCTATGTCTGTGAGTCTGTTTCTGTTTTGTAAATAAGTTCATTTGTGTCATTGTTTCAGATTCCACATGTAAGTGATAGCACATGGTATTTTTCTTTCTCTTTCTGGCTTCCTTCACTTAGTATGACGATCTCCAGGTCCATCCATGTTGCTGTAAATCATTCCTGGTGTTGTAAAGGGAAATACAGCAGAAGACCTATTTTTTTGGAAACAAACATGGACCTTGGAAAAGAGAACACAGCTCAGACATTCATTCACTTACTCATACACTCATTCCTTCATTCCTTCTCGAGTGCCTGCTCTCTACCAGACACTGCTTTAGATACTCAGGAAATCAGGCATAAGATCCCTGCTTTCAAGGTGCCCATGATCCAGGAGGGAAAGACAGAACATACACAGAAAACAAAGAACTTACAGACAGTGGTAAGTACTCTGCAGAGAGTTCTTAGAAATAATGTGATGGTGACGTAAGAGCTACTTTCAATGAGATAATCAAGAAAGTCTCTTTGAGGAGAGGATATCTAAGCTGAGATCTTCACATCAAGAAATAGCAATGGTAATGAGTATCAATGAAAACAGAAGTGGAGGCTCACTGACTACCTGTGACATTCTATGTTCACTGCAAAGTAATTTTTAAATTACTCAGTTATCATTTAAAAATTATATTCTCCCTCAAAATACTCTTTTTTGAAAGATCTTAAAATTCATTGAAAAGTACAACATTTCACTTACCAACATGAAAACAAAACTCTTTGATGGTTTTATAATTTTTTTTTAATGGAGGTACTGGGGATTGAATGATGGTTTTATAATGGAAAAAAGTTCTTCTCCCTACTTGGGACGATTCAGGGGTAGATGAACATGAGTTGAGAACTCCAAACATCTCCAAAAAAGAGGGAGGAAAAGTTACCTGTGAGTCTAGATCAAATAGTAAAAGAAATTTCAATCCCAAGGAATACTTTTTATAAAGTGGAATAAAGAACAAAACTGTAGCAATGCAGTTTTTTGAAGTAAAGATGAAGCAATGTTGTGATAGCTTATGGATAAATGCCAAATGCCATTCTCTGCCTTTAACGAGAGAATCCAAAGGAGGAAAAACAGAATGAAGGAGGTTCACAGGGCATTGTTTGGAGTTGGAAGGCTCGTAGAGGTGCCCTGAGCCTGTCCGTTAGGTAAGGCCAACCCTGAGACCTGGGAAGGAACAGTATGCAAGTACGGCCAAGAAGACTGAGAATCTGGTCCTTCACCGGCATTATCAGACACTAATGGCCCATCTGCCTGGGCAGGTGGGTGAAGTTTCTCCTGAGGTGGTTGTGTTGGGGTGATAGGTTCTGCTAGGTCGCTGTCCAACCTTAATGTCATGGTGAGAATCAAGGTGTTTTGAGCTGAACTGTTCCTTCAGGAGCTGATCAAACAGAGTGGGTAAGTCTCCTAGCTTTGGAGTTAGAACAGACTTGGGTTTGAATTGAGGCTCCATTCCAACACTAACTAACCAGTCATGACATTGGCAAGAAACTTCCCTTCTCCTAGATATGGAGAAATCTGGAGCTCATGCCCACTTCGTGGGATTGTTAGGGTGCCATAAGAGGGCTAATGCTGGCAAAGATCCTAAGACCAGGTACCTGCAAATACTGGTAAATCATAGCAAGGCTGATGATGGAGCAAGAGCAGCTCCACTGCGATGGATTATAAAGCAGAAGTTAGTGCCCCAGAAAGAGTATGACAAAGGCAAGATGAATTTGATGTCCTGGAGGGGCTCAAAGTAGCTCACAACTATAGACACAGGCCAGGGCAATCAGGAAATTGTGTGTGTGTCTGCCTGGGTTTCACATCACAGATCTATCGCATTGTAACTTTACTCCCTCTCTTTCTCTGAACAATAGTCTTGTTAAAAAAAAAAAAAAGCAACACGATAAAGACATATTTTGCAAAGTGGCTTCATTATTTTTGCAGTTAATTACTGGTGCTATCATCTTCTTCAAGGCAAACTATCCTTTTTCTGCGTAGAATGAAGCATAACAGCCCCCACCACATACAGGCAGGCCCCACCACACACACACCCACAAACACAGAAAACCAGGGCTGGGGGAAGTGATGTGTTTCTGAAAGCAGAAAAAAAAATCTTCCTGAGACAGAAAGAAAAAGGAATCAATTTTAGCTCTACATGTCACATACATACATAAATAAGGCGCTATCAAATGTTTAAGACGGGTCTACTCTGATTTACAATCCATCAAATTCTGCTATCAAAACATTTAGAGACGCTGTGAGACTACGGGGATGTATTGTATCGACAATTCCTGGTGTAACCTTTTCATTCCGCTCCTGTGGGTGATTTTGCGCACACTTCATCTTCTCGGAGACGAGAGAGAAGCGAGATCTTTCTGTTCCCCAGGCACGGATCAGGGCGAGACAGGGCTTTTCAGCAGATCCTTAGATTCTGTCTGTCAGATCCCCCTCCATTCTAGCCCCCACCCCGCCCTCCAGCCCACCCTTTGCATCCCCCAGCCCACAGCTTTCGCTTGAACCCCTTTCATCTCTACCTCGAAGAGACTTCCCTTCATCTCAAAGCCTGGGATAAAGGCTGAAGGTTTCCTCGTATTCTCTGATAGAATGTCCTCCACAAAGCCATTCATCCAAGCCAGTTAAATCCCAGACAGAAATGACACAGATTTAAGGTACATCCAGGGGCTGTATTTCTGCATCTCTCTGCACTGGACCCAGAGTATCACGGGCTGAATAACAGCCCCAAGGGCATCCAGGTCCTAATCCCTGGAACCTCCGAATGTGACCTTATATGGCAAGAGGGACTGCGATGTGATTAATTTAAGGCTAGCAAGATGGAGAGATTATGCAAGTGAGCCCTAAATCTAATCACAGGTGCCCTTATAGAGGGAGGTCTGACTACAGATGAGGAGAGGCGATATGATGATGGAACAGAGCCTGGAGTGAGATGCTCTGAAGACAGAAGAGGGGAGCCACAAGCCAAGGCCTGCAGGCAGCCACCAGAAGCTGCAAAAGACAAGGAGGCTACAGAAGAATCCGGCCCTGCCAGGGCCTTGACTTTAGCCTTAAGGATCTGATCATCGGCTTCTGACCTCTAGAACGTTAGAGAATAAACCTGTGTTGTTTTGAGCCAACCCCTTTGTGGTGACCTGTTGCCACAGACAGAGGCTAGCACTCCGGGGACGAGCTGAGCTGGGTGTGCCACGTGAGGCTTTCCTGTCACCCCACGCCCCCTCCTAGGTCAGCTGCTCCCTGCTTCTCCTGGGAATGAGTAATGCTTCTCCTGGACTCTGATCCACAAGGCCAGGATCCACTGCCTTCAGTTTCCATAAAATCGCCACCGTTAGCGTGATTACCTCTGCTCGCGATGACCATGTTCTAAATGACAGTCTTTAGAGAGGCACACGGGAGCTTGCAAAGATGCATGCAGCACGGCCTGCTGCTCTCCCTCCAGCTCAGGTTCACGGTCCCCCTCCTCATCTTCCACGGCTACCACCCTGACCCAGGTCAGCACCGTCTCTCACCTGGGCCCCTGCAGGTGCCTCCTGCCTGGTCTCCCAGCTTCCCCTTCGTGCCCACCTTCCTCAACTCACTAATCCCCCAGAAAGATCTTCTAAATCATAAACCGCATCTGCTGACATAATCTGATGCTCAGACTCCATGCCAGGCCAACTGCATGAGAACCTTGGGGCGGGGACCCAGCTGTGGTGGCTTTCCAAGCTCCCCAGGTGATGCCGATGGAACCGCCTGGAGTGGGTGATGACTGGGTGCATCTCTGACCCACACCCTCAGCTGTGCCCCCATGTTTAGAACACCTGCTCTTGGAGGTGGAGGGCCTTACCCTGAGTGTGTTAAAGCTGAGCTGTCTACAGGGTGGCCTAACATGTCCCCCTCACGTCCCAGGCTGTGGTAAGGCTCACATGAGATGGCGATTACAAAGGGACCAAACTGCCTTCTCCCCTCCCTTCCCCCTTTCTCTCTGATCCCCTTCCTTTCCCCCTCCCTCATCTTTCCATCCCTCTTTTAAAGGTCTCATAAGGGATGAATGTCCGGTGGTAGCTCACTAAACGGCTGCAGGTTCCTCCCTGGGCCCAAGACATGAACTTCAGTTCAGCCCCTCCCATACAGCCAGGAGTGCACAACTCTTGCAGAAACGCCCCTGGCTCCCGGGGGTCCAGGCACAGAGAGCCTTGCATGGCTGCACCCCAACACAAGTAAACAGCTTCCTTTAGTCAGGCAGGGCGAGAGTATTCCTGGCCAACCGTGGGCCACAGACCGCAAACCTGCATCTGGGCTTGTCCAGCCCCACTCATTTTACAAGTAGGAAACTGAGGCTTAGAGACGTATCAATGCCCATGGAGAGCACCAGGGGGCTCTTGACAAGTGGCCTCCGGTAGCCACTGGCAAGGCCTGCCCCATCTGGGCCTGGAAAGCTCTCAGACCAGGGAGGGTCCCCTGATAACACCGAGGACCAGCTTTGGGCTGAAAGGGTGAGGATTCTGGTTGGCCTCGCCGATGTGATGTCTTGGTGGACAGACCAAGGACTAGGCGGGACTCCCCCCCCCCCGCCACTTTTGCTCTCAGCACACAAACCTGGCAACGCCCTGAGTCTCCGCACCCCCAACACATCTGGGAGGTGGAGGGAAAGCGGGACGGGACGGCGTGTTTTGGGATCACCTTCACCACGGGGGGCAAGATTCTTACCAAGTCAGTCCCTGTGTGCAAGGGCTCTAGAAAAGTATGATTTTTTTTTTTTTAACAATTTAAGCTTGAGAAAGAATCCGGAGGGGGTCCCTGTGCTTCCAGAATTCCTCTTTCATATTTTCTGAGCTACTTTGCAAACTGCCGCTCTTTGGCAGAGAATTACCAGTCTGCTCGCTTTTTTTTTGCCAATAGCCCTCTCCATCTCCTCCACACCAATAATGACCGTCAGGATGCTGCTGGAGATGAGCCTCCCCCAGGTCCGGAATGTGCCTTATGGTACACAGAACATTTTTACGCACATCGTCGCGTGGGAGCTCTTCATCCTGGGGAGGCAGAGTGGGAAACGCTATAGCCTCCATTTCCCCATGAGGCCACTGGGGCCGAGAAGAGGTTTGTTTGGTGATCTGCCTCAGAACCTTCCTTACACCAGCTCCCTGCTGTTACCTTCCTGTTGTACAAACAGGAGACACGGCATCGAGCTGGCTTGCTGAACTGAAGTAGGAGCCCAAGCCTGACCCTTCTTTTGCCTTTGTGGTTTCCCTTTTTGGGAGGAATACAACCTTAGTTAATTATAACCAACCACACCGCATCCCTAGTTTCCTACAGAGTTTGCTCTATTTTGGCAATTGCCGTTCTCTGCGCATCCATGTGAGAAAGAGTATGAGTTACCGGTATATGAAGACAGGAAACAAAATAATACTGAGTGGATTTTTAAATTTTTCAGACACTAGGGGCCTGTCTTTGTGATTCTTTGTCCTCTTCCAGAGGAATTTCCAGATGCCAGTCTTAATCCTCCAACGTGCTGTGACCCTGGGTACGGGAGCTTGGTCAAAATATTAAAAATATGTGCCAGGGAATATCAAGAAGCAAAACTCTATATACAAGTGAGAAATGGGGTTACTTCTTGGCTGACTGAATGGGTCAGAATGGTCACCGAGCACTGGCTGATGAAGTATCAGTGGCTTATGGGGGAAGAAATTTTAAAAAATCAATATGTTCCATGTCACATGAGTGGTATTAGAAAGAAGAATGTTATAACAGTATCTTGTTGACATAGAGGCTAGCAGAAGCCAGGAGACAGGTCTGTGCCTTCAGAGAGAGCATGGCCTTGCCAATACCTGCATTTAGACTTCTGGCCTCCACAACTGGGAGACAACAAGTTTCTGTTGTTTTGAGCCACCCACTTTGGTAATGGCAGCCCAAGGCAACTCGTACACCACCCAAAGCAGAGAAAGAGAGACACTCAGCCAGTCCCCAGCTGTTCCAGCCCCATCATTTCAAGTCATCTGGGCTGTGGCTCCCAGACGGCATGGAACAGAGACAAGCCCAAAATGTTACACTCTGTTTGAACTTCTCACTCACAGAATTGTGAGATATAATAGATTTCTATTGGAAATCCCTGGGTTTTGGTGCAGTTTTTAGGCAGCAATAGTTCACCAGCACAGAGGCAGACCCAAGATTACAACCAAGAGTGTGAGAAGATGCCTACACCTGGACCTGAAGCCTGACAAGTCACAGTAAGCCTGAATGAAGGACACTGAGGAAGGCCTGAGGTTGAGGGGGCTCCACGTCTGATGGGCCGCCTGGCTGGCTCTGCCAGCAGGATGAGAGACACACCCCGCCCCCTCGGCAGCCCCCAACAGCCCCCGGGTCAGGTGGCAGAGTGACTTGAAGGCAAGAGAAGCTCTTTCTGCTACACAGCACTGCTACTGAGAGCTCTGTGCTGGCCGCTGTGCTTGGAGCTTCACTGTTATTGCTAAACTTACAAAATCTTGAAAGTAGGTGTTTTACGAATATGGAAAGTGCAGCTCAGACGCTCAGAGAGAGCTCAGGATAACATGCTCAAGGACCAGAGCTAGTCCAAGGCAGAGGTGGGGGTCAAACCGAGCTCCAAGGCTTGGGTTTTTGAAGGAACCCAAGGGAGTCCAAGCTGGGGTGACGTGACACTGGAAGAGGGAGGGGAGAGGGAACAGGAGGCGGGCCTTTAAAACAAATAAACAAAACAGAGTCCAGTTATTCAAAGGTGCCCCTTGAAACGACTGCCACGTCGTCCATTTGGCCAACACGGAAGGTGCAGCCACCATCCTAGAAATCTCAAGCAGCCTCTCCGAGTTCCGTGGGACCGATGGCTGTGAAAACGGTCTGCAAAGAGTTTTCTGCAGGACTGAGAGACTGAGGCTGTGTAAGCCCTAACATCTGCTGATTGGGTAAGCGGATATATTTAGTGGTGGAACAGTTTTTCTTCCAGTTTCGTAACACTTGAAAAAAAAACCCTGCTTGTCCTATTTTTTTTTCCCTTTTCTTTTCTCTCTCTCTCTCTCTCTTTTTTTTTTCTTTCTCAAGAGCTCGCAAGGGATGTTGCCATTCTTTCCATAGCAACATGCTAGGATACTGACTGCTTTGCTGGGAGGTCTAAGCAGGATCCAGGAGGCAGGAGAAGAAGTTGCCAGGTTGGGACAGGGAAGAAACTGCTGAAACTCTAACACCCAAAAGGAAGGCAGGAAAGGCCTTGAGCCACTCAGGTTCTCAGAGCTACAAGTGTCACCCCAGCCCTGCTCCTCTCCCGCACTGAGGGGCGTCTCCTGCATGTTCGGGGCGGGTTCTGCAGGCCCTTGTTTGTTTGCTTCCCAGTGCATCCGGATTCTGACGGTTGTTTGTTCTTTAGGAAGTGCTCCCTTTCTTCAATTCTTTCTCCATCCTTCTGATGACGGTAGGGAGGCAGCTTCAACAAGGTGACAGCCTGTCTTCAACACTTCTTGCTAACATTAACTCAGCTCTCCTTTGAGGGAAGGTGGATCCAGACATCAGGGGAGGGGCAGAGGAGGTTGTGGGGAAAGCAGCCTGCACTGGAGGGCACAGTGTCCCCACTTACACACACACAGGCCACGACGGCCCAGTGCGGGGCACATTCTTATCTCCACTTCGCTCAGGGAACTCTGGATCTGAAGCCAAGAACTGAAGGTGCCAGGCCTAAACTCTAAAGGCAGAGCTGGATGCAAACTTGGTGTCATATACCATGTTCGGTATTGTCCGGGGAGCCTGCGTGGAGCTCGGCCACCTCGGCCCATAGGCAGAGAAGCCGGCGCCTCCTATCAAGGGCGACAAGTGTTAAGCAGACCCAGCCTGCCCTTGTTCTTTCCAACACGGCCTTCTGCCTCTCATTTCTATTCTCTGAGGGGCTGCTGTGGTGCTGAAGAGTGCGTAGGAGGGGGAGTGCCTGGGAGTCATTAAACAATAATACTTTTGAAGAATATATAAGGACGTGGGAACATACTCATAAAATGTTAAGTAAAAATGAAGCTACAACGTACTGTAGGATGCCATTTATGTGATGTCTGGAACAGGCAAAATTAGAGAAAAACCAGTGGTTTGCAGGGGCTGGAGAGGGGGGGTTGACCCACAAGGAGCACAAGGGAATTTTGGGGGGGTGGGTGATAGAATTGTTCTGTATCTTGATTTTGGTGATGGTTACTCAACTACATAGGTTTATGAAAACTCACAGAACTGTTCACTAAAAGGCATGAATATCACTGTATGCTAAGTACCTTAATTTTTAAAATAAAAGCCAAAAAATCCGCAGCTACCTGTCAGTATATACGATAGAACACCAATTTCGTGTAAAACACACAAACATTTGTAAAAAATGCAGATGATGTTAACGCTGGCTACGTCTGGGCTTTGGAATTATTCATGATTTTTATTTTCTGCTTTATATATTTTCAACAACTTTTTTTCTGGTTTCCAGTCTTTATTCTCTGTATTTCAAACTGCTCCAGTTCTCAGTATCATTTCTTTTCCTTTTCGCAGCCTGTTTTATTTTTTAATTTATTTTTGTTTTGAAGTACAGTCAGTCTACAATGTGGTGTCAATTTCTGGTGTACAGCATAATGCTTCAGTCATTCATATACATACATATGTTCCTTTTCATATTCCTTTTCATTATAGGTTACTACAAGATTTTGGATATAGTTCCCTGTGCCGTACAGAAGAAATTTGTTGTATACCTAATTTACATATAGTAGTTAGTATTTATTTTCAAGAATTTCTATAATAACCCATATTGTTATCTTTAGAACCAGAGGGGTGGCTTTATTTTAGCCATGGTTGAAAGAGTTTTGGAGTCAAGCTCCAGTTCTTAGAAGCTGTGTGACTTGGAGCGAGTGGGGCCATAAACCTCTGAGCCCAGTCTTCTCATCTGTAAAATGGGATAACACCATTTACCTCTGAGGGTTGTTACTATGACTAAATGGGATAACAGGTGTAGAAGTGCCTTAAAAACTGGAAGATGCAGATCAACTAGTAATTACTGCCATCCTCTCATCTCTGAGAATTTCTTTCAGTTCTTCACCCAGTGGTTTCCAAGCAAGACATCATCACACATTCATGCTAGTAAGAGCCTGAAGCTAGCACATGACTTATTAAAAAGAAAAAGGAGTGCCTCGTATGTAGTGAGTACTCAACAAATACATGCAGAATGAGTAAGTGCCGAGCTGTCCTCCGTGCGATGTACCAGGAGAAACAGACAGAGGGCCAGTAGCTTGCTCACAAGCTGCAGTCCCGCAAATCTTTGAAACTGTTGATCGTACGCTGTGCGCTGATTATGAACCCAGCAGACTCCTCCATCTAATGGCAGAATTGAGGACATTTGAGGTGTACATCCCCAGAAGCTAACCACCTAAGTAGGGAGAGGTAAGTTATAGATGCAAAGGTGTCACAGATGATACGGAAAAGAACTTGGTGAAGGGGAGATTAGCATACAGGGGTGTGGTGGCGGGGAGGGGGGCTTTCCTGGCTATGTGGGACTACAGCTGAACCTTGAAAAAAAGGGAAGCATGGATGCTACAAAACGAGGCAGAAGGATGTTCCAGATGGGAGGACAGTTTGGGCCAGGGGTTGGCAAGCTATGCTCTACCTCTTGCTTTTACAAATAAAGCTTTACTGGGACACAGACAGCCAGGCCCATGTTTGCTTTTATGCTTCCACGGCGGAGTTGAGTAGTTGCAACAGAGAGCTTTTGGTCTGCACAGCCTAAAACACTGACTACCTGCCCCTCTACAGAAAAGGCTGGCTGACCCCTGGTCTGGGCTGAGACACAGAGGCCTGAACACACCGTAGCGTCTGCTGAGGATCAGGTGAGAAGGGATCTGGGTGTAACAGAGGAGGTGAGGCGGGAGGCAAGGAGAGACGGGACAGGTAAGAGGCTGGGGGCGGTGGAGGTGGTGAGGAGGCAGATGGCAGGACTGATGTTCTTGTTTCCAAGGTAGCAAAACAGCATTGCTGAATTTGCCAGGGACGTTCTGGGGTCTGGACCATATGACAGCCAGTCCTGGAGGGGCCTGGTGATGACCCTGCGGCCAGGACTGCAACAGAGAGAGTGGGCAGCAGTGGCTCTGACATCCCGTGAGGGGCGGGAGAGGCCTAGAGGGCTGTGAAGACGAGCCGCACCCTCCGCTGGCACCCACCCACACCCCAGGTAGCTTCGGCTCTTTCACACATTTGGATGCCATCCACTGAGCTTGCGGGTGCTGGAGCAGGAAGAACTGGCTTCTACAAGAACAGCAAGGGCTGTCAGGGAATAAAAGACATTAGTCAGCCTTCAGCTTTGTTCTTTCCTCTCTCGTTCATTCATTTTAAACTGCCTTGAATGAACTTACTCCCTCAGTCTCCAATTCAGCTCCCATGTTCCTGAATTTAGCTCCTGGCCTCCTATCTCTCTGTGAGAACTGTGCTCAAAATAAACAATTTCTTAATCACGTTAGGTTCTGCTTTTGTCCTTGGGGCCTATGTCAGTGCCTGGTATGCAGGGGTGCCTAATAAAAATGTTGGTTGAAACACTGAAATGACAAAGGTGGGCAGGACACAGTTTCTGACTTGGGAACTGTGTCATTCCTGTGTCTCAGTTGCCTCATCTGCAAAATGGGGAGGGTGGTGGCACTTACTTCATACGAGTGTGAGGATTAAATGAGTTGAAGAAGAGTCGTTTAGAACAGTGCCTGAGTCAAGGCAAGAGCTCAGTAGATTACTGTAAAGCTACAGTAATCAAAACAGTATGGTACTGGCACAAAAAGAGACACGTAGATCAATGGAACAGGATAGAAAGCCCAGAAATAAACTGACACATTTATGGTCAATTAATCTATGACAAAGGAGGCAAGAACATACAATGGGGAAAAGACAGTCTCTTCAATAAGTGGTGCTGGGAAAACTGGGCAGCTACCTGTAAAAGAATGAAGTTAGAACATTCTCTAACACTATATACAAAAATAAAATCAAAATAGATGTAATGCTTAAATGTAAGATTGGAAACCATAAAACTCCTAGAAGAAAATATAGGCAGACAACCCTCTGACATAAACCGAGTAATATTCTTTTGGATCTGTCTCCTAAAGCAAAGGAAACAAAAGGGAAAATAAACAAATGGGACCTAATTAAGCTTAAAAGTTTTTGCACAGTAAAGGAAACCACTGGTGAAACAAAAAGACAACCTACTAGATAGGAGAAAACATTTGCAAATGATATGGCCAATAAGGGATTAATATCCAAAGTATATAAACAGCTTAGACAACTCAACACACACACACACAAAACCCCCCAAACAACCCAATTAAAAAGTGGGCAGAAAACCTGAATACACTTTTTTCCAAAGAAGACATACAGATGGCCAACAGGTACATGAAAAGATGCTCAACATCATTAATCATCAGAGAAATGCAAATTAAAAGCACAGTGAGACATCAACTCACACCTGACAGAATGGCTATGCTCAAAAAGAACAAATAACTAATGTTGGCGAGGTTGTGGGGAAAAGGGAACCCTCATTCATTGCTGGTGGGAATATAAATGGGGGCAGCCACTGTGGAAAACAGTACGGAGGTTTCTCATAAAACTAAAAATAGGTAATGGATTAAGAGTACAAACTATTAGGTATAAAATAAGTTACAAAGACATATTGTACAACCTGGGGGATACAGCCAAAGTTTTATAATAACTATAAATCAAGCATAACCTTTAAAAATTGTGAGTCACTATACTGTACACTTGTTAACATATACTATTGTACAGCAACCTCAATAGAAGAAAAAACAACAACAAAAAAACAGAACTACCACATGACCCAGCAATTCCACCCCTGGGTCTATATCTGAGAAAAACAAAAACACTTATTCAAAAAGATACAGGTACCCCAATGTTCACAGCAGCATTATTTACAATAGCCAAGACATGGAAGCAACCTAAATGTCCATCAACAGATGACTGGATAAAGAAGATGTGGTATATTTGTATATTTGTGTGTATATATATATTTATACACACACAATGGAATACTACTCAGCTGTAAAAAATAATGACATTTTGCTATTTGCAACAACATGGATAGATGTTGGAAGTATTATGCTTAGTGAAGTAAGTCAAACAGAGGAAGACCAGCACTGTGTAATATCACTTATATATGAAATCTAAAAAATACAACAAACTAGTGAATATAACAAAACAAAAGCAGGCTCACAGATGTAGAGGACAAGCTAGTGGTTACCAGTGGGGAGAGGGAAGGGGGGAGGAGCAAGATGGGGGTAGGGGATTGAGAGGTACAAACTACCAAGTATTAAATAAATAAGCTACAAGGACATACTGCACCACACAGGGACATAGCCAATATTTAAAAATTGTGAATCACCATGCTGTACACTTGAGATTTACATAATATTGTACATCAACTCAATTAAAAAAAAAAAAGAGAGCTTAGTAGACGTTAGCCATCACTTTTATTATTACAGCCTGAATGGGCTCAGGCAAGGGCAGCACAATCCTGAGGGTTGTGCAAGACTAAAGAGAAGAAGAGGTGGGATTGTTTCCATTGAGAGGATCCAGAAAGCCTTCAGAGGGGAGGTCTGTTTGCAGTGCCTTTAGAGTCACGTATTTGGGAAGAATCCTAATGGCTTCACGAGGCAAAAACTGAACTGTAACTGATTACTGATGTCTGCTCTGGGCAAGGAAAGTACAATAGTGGTATGCGTGCCTCCTCCACCTGTGTTCTTTATTTTAGGATTCAAACATGTCAGGACACATTTGGAATTCTGGCAGGACAGGCCTGCCAATAAATTTTTGAATTCTAAGCCTTAAGGGTTGTTTGGGAAGTAATGTGTCCTTAGGGAAGGTGCATACCCTGACTTGAGAACGTTGCCTTAGTCATCAGAAGGAAATGCAATTTTGACT
This sequence comes from Camelus ferus, assembly GCF_009834535.1. NCBI lineage: Eukaryota > Metazoa > Chordata > Mammalia > Artiodactyla > Camelidae > Camelus > Camelus ferus. The sequence continues at coordinate 13,921,532 of NC_045720.1, forward strand.
GCGGCCTGGTGCCTGATCTTCATCAGATCATCCTCTGGCCCAGAGCCCAAGGATCCATGCCTAATTCTGAGAGGAGGGAACAAGTTAAAACTGACAGCGTTGTCTCAAGAAAAACCTCTGCGTGAAGCAGCCCTGCCAGGGTCTCGTGATGGAATGGAACACGACGGGGTGGGGGCTGTAGCCTTCTGGTCACGGCAGAGTCCACTGCGGGCGTGGGCACAGTGGGGGTGGGGGCGCTGGTGGTTTGGGTGCTCTGTCAGACTCTGCGAGGCCTCTCAAGAGCAAGAACAGGAGGAGGGTTCGTGGCGGCTCCTCAGAGTGAAGCATACCCGCAACGTTCCCTGAGGACTCCCAGGAGTAGTTAGGGGACGGGAGGTGATCAGGGCCTGGAGGCCCCACCACACTGGGTGGGGACAAAGCCTCATGTGTAGTGACCCCAACGCGAGCCCAAGGCTGGGAGCCTTGAGAAACAGGTCACAGAGTGGTGCGTGGGATGAGTGCTCTGAGTGCACAGAGGAGGGAGGTGCTGGGATGGGGGCAGAGGTGCTGGAAGGCTTCACGGAGATAAGGGCTGAGCCAGGTGAAACTGTAGATGGGGATCTGGAAAAGGAAGGGCCCCCGGAACCAGGGGAGACGTGGGAGCAAAAGCACCGAGGCACGAAAGGCAGGCTGGATCAGGGAATGGCATGGATTTGGGTGGCGGGAGGTCAGGGGACCTGTGGTGGGAAATGAGGCTGGAGGGGAGCAGGGAGTGGAGGGGGCAGATCAGAAGGAGCGCAAACATTAAAAGCAAGGACTTCGCTTTGTTCTTTGCTGCTTTCCCAGTTCCTAGGGACAGCAGCCAGCACAGAGGGAAAGCTCCGTAAGGAATAGTTAAATGAGAGGACGGATGGACGGAAGGAAGAAATCAGGGTTGAGGGGAGGGCAGAAGCTCCCCTTCCTTTTATTGAGAGCAGTACGGGAAGGAAACCCTGGTTGGGCTTTTAAGGGAAAGGAAACCTGACGAGCAAGATTATGAGCAAATACAGCAAAGAAGAAGGGTGTGTGTGTGCAGGCATGCACATAAAGCAAAAGTGTAAGAGACGGGTTGTGTTCTCAGCCCCGAGCCTCAAAAAAAGTACCTCTAGGTTTAAAAGAGAAAGAGAAAGAAAAGCACTGGAGCCCCTCTCCACTGCATTGAAGTGAACAGCACAAAGCAAAGTGATGATTAGAGCCTTCCCAGGATGCAATGCAACTTCCTCCAGGCGCCAAGGGAGAAGGACCCCTCTTAACCTGGTCCCTGGGGCTCCCTGCTCAGCCTCCGTGGCTCAAAGGGACGTGGCTGGAGGATGCGCAAGCCAGGTCGCCCGGCCCAGCAGGGACGCGGCCCAGAATGAGCCTCCTCTCCTTGTTCTAGCCTCGCTGTCTGTCTTTGGAGCCTTGCTGAGAAGGAGGAAAACGGGGCCAAAGCTGAGATGAAAGCGCCTGTAATCTCATAAAAGAGCCAGGCGGAGGCTCTGAAAGACACAGAGGAGCCAACACCTGCCATTTGCACTTCAAGGCAGGTGGTTTGAAACCCACCAAGGCAAGAGGCCTGTCTGTCCTTCCCCGCCAGTGCCTGGGCTCAGGGGAGCGATGGCCCTGGGGACCAGAGTGTGCTGGCCGGTCAGTTGTATCTCCCGTAGGCTGCAGGAGGACGAGGAGGAGAGGCTGGTGAACCACCGGAGCTCCCTGCTTGAAATCTGCATTTAGGAGAGCTGGCGACTTAAAAATCCACCACCTCCTTTCCTTGTCTGACACAAGGTTTATTTATCACTTTCTTTGGTTTTCAGACCACCGTACAATGGGGAAACACACCCGCTACCACTATCAAACCTTTTCCCAAAGCCAAAATGTGACTCTGCTAGGAGTCTGCTTTAGAGTGGGACATGAAAGGAGCCTTTTTTGCCTTTATTTGCGCTTCTGAGAAAGTCTGCAACCCTGCTGGAACCCAAGGCCTGGACCAGGTCCTATTAATCACCCATAACTGGGACAGGGAATGTTTCCCCGCAGGAGAAAGCCAAGAAAGCAAAAGCAGAAAGAGATACACAGTTTTCCAAACGAAATCCCCAAATGATCCATACAGGACCTCTGACAAATTTCTTACAAAGTTATTTTCTATTTTCCACAAAGGCTCTAGGGGGAGTACTAGGGGAAATCTCCAAGTTTGAAGAGAACAAGTTGTCCTTTCAGAATGTGAATCACCACGACGGTGGGGGAAGCCGTGGAGGGCACAGGAAGCAGTGAAGTGGGGAGAAGGCTAAGTTCCCGGGCACAAACCCTCACGGCATCACTCAGCCACATTCACAGGATGGCGGGCTCTGTGCTGTCCGCTGTAACTGGTGAGGCATCCACGTGGAGAGAGCCCCTGCAGGGGAATCGGGGGACCTGAGTGCTATTCCTGGTCTCATTCCTAAAGGTGTCACTGCATTATCTATAAAGCATGGAGATTGGATGGGGGTAGCTCTCAGGGTTCAGCTCCAGGGCTCTGAGATGCTAACAGCTGTTCTGAGAAAGGTGAAGAAACAGCATCACGGAGAAGTGGGGTGGGGCTGGGGCCCAGAAGATGCGCGGTCACGGCTGCAGGGAACCAGACACGGCAGACCCAGCCTGGAAGTCAAAGAAGAAAGCAAGAGGCTCCCCTTGGGAATAACGTTAAAATATTTATGGCAGCTGGAATCATAGTAAAGACAGAGATATGCCTCCCCAAAGCAGTTTCTCTGGGAATAACTGAATTGCAGACTCTGAACATCAGAAAAATCCAAGAGAGATGAAAAAGCTTGGGTAACAAAGCAATAGGGAGAAAACCACTTCTCCAGGAGCCAGCTGAAGTATCCGAATTAACCTGTAAGATTGATTAGTGACTTGAGGTCTGCTGTTGTATGAAAGGAAATCGGCTGCAAGTTTTAATGAGTTGGGGTTTTGATAAGCGGTAGGTAAAATGCCAAGTGATGGGCCTGAAAGGGCAGGTCTCAGGACCCAGGGACAGGGTGGGCATTCTGCTCTGGCAGCAGCATGTAATGGGCTTGAAACTAGGCCAGGGCTGAACCGGGGCCTGAGGCATGGCTGAGAAATAACCAGTAGGGCCCTTGTGCCTGTCAGTTGTAGGCAAGTGCCATCTGCTCGGGTGGCTGCCCGCTCTGCCCCACTCTCTGTCCACTTTACCATGTGTGGTTATGATGACCATGGCTAGTGGGATGCAAGTGCCCTTAGTGCCCTTCTGTTCCTCTGGTTTAATACATGCTGCCGTCTTGGCCCTGGGCAGCCTGGCGGAGAGCTGGCTGCCGGGATCAGATGGCAGGATGAGGGCAGCTGATCCCCAGTGCTATTTGCTGGCTTGCCTTCCTCCTTCCACAGTCTTCCCTGCATACGTCCAAGGCATCAAGGATTGAGCTAGGTGTTGAGACTATGCCAATGAGCAATCTTTTCTCCCTGGGTTCAAGGAGGAGGCAGATAAGACAATATGCAGAGATGAGACAATGGATTAAGTTCTGTGAATGAAGGAAAAAGAAAGTACTATAGAGGTTAGAGTGGGTAGGGTCTGTGGGGTGGAGATCAGGAAAGGCTTGCCCCAGGAGCCAGCTGAGCTCATTAACGCCATCATTATAGGACAGATTCACCCACAGACTTGGTGGAGCTTGCTGGGTTCTATGCATCCATCCCTCCTTTCTATCAATAATATATCTGAAATAAAGCAGTCACAAAAGAGCACATAGTGTATGACTCCATTTGTATGAAATGCCCAGAACAGGCAAATCTATAGAGACAGAAAGCAGATTAGTGGTTGCCTAGAACCTGGGGGAAGGGAGGCATGGGGGCATGGCATTTCTCTTCAGGCTGATGGAAAATGTTCTAAAATTGTGCTGAGGGTTGCATGATGCTGGAATATAATATAACTGCAGAATGGTACACTTCAATAGGTGAATTATACAGCATGTGAATTATATCTCAAAAAAGCTGGTATATTTGCACCTCTTCTTGGCTCCCACTAGACTAAGGTTCACAAGGGGCAAAGGCCCCTTTCTTTCTTCTGCCACTGTCTTCTAAGGACCTGGCACAAAGTAGGTGCTTTCATATTTGGTAATGAATGAATATGCGACCTTGGGCAAACCCCTTAGGCTTTTTAAGCCTCAGTTTCTGCATCTGCAAAATGGACATAAGAACGCCTCTGCAAAGGGCTTGATTAGGAGACAAGGCACTGGAGGCTGCTGGCAGTCTGTAGCACACAGCGGGGCTGATTAAAGGGTAGTTCCTGGATTTGTGGTTCAGCGCCATTGACTTGGCTCCATGGAGGATCCCCCACCACTGGGAATGCTGTTTTTTAGCCACCCACCCACCTCCCATCACACATCCATTCTTAGAGCCCAGTGGCCACGCTGTCACACAGAGCAGCCCGCGTGGAGCCAGGAGTCAGGCGGTTAGAGGCTGCCCCGTGCGAGAGCCCAGCCAGCAGGGGGCTGGTGAACACATCAGACTGCATTCGCTGTCTCTGGAGATGTCCTCTGACAGCCTCTCCCAGACTGTCTGTCACTGCTGGTCAGGGTGACGCCAGCTCTGAGGCCACGCTGCATGCTAGCGGGACAGGCTGAAAAGGCACAGTATTTTCAAAACAGTCGGCTGCGTGAGGGTCAAGGCATGACCACTGGAAGCCAGGCCACCATCCTCATGAAGCCATTTTGCAAAAAACATGAAAAGGAACTTTCAGGCCCCCAGATACCTAGAGCTCTGAGCCCAACCCCACCTCTTATTGACACTGGGGCCCAAAGCCCCAGCCAGGGGTCCTGGTGCACAGTTCCTCATGTGCAGCTGTCTTTCCAGCCCCTGGAGCCCTCAGTGGAGCTGCTCCCTCCTCCTGGAAGGTGGCTCACTCCCACCCTCCAGCCACCCTAAAACTTCCTCAGTAATTCCTCCATCTTTCAGGAATCAGTGAGAATGTACCTTCTCCAGGGAAGCCCACCTGATCTGTTTTAAGACGAGGTTAGGTCTCCATCATCTGGGTTTAGAGTTCCATCTTTTCCTTCCGTTTGCAATGTTACATTTATGATTATCCAGTCTGAAGTCAGTCCCCTCACCAGTCCCTGTGCTCCAGGAGGAGGAATCTGCATCTGTCTTAATTCCTGCAGTGTTCCCAGGGCTGAGAACACAGAAGACCTTTAGTAAGTATTTGCTCAGTAAAACAGTCCTGCTTATAGTCTCCTTTCTCTCCACTGCTTGCTTCTCTGCTGGATGGTGGCCTGTTCCTGTCCTGGCCCCCCCTGGACCCCATGAGGCCAGAAGGAGGAGGAGTGGAGGTAACACTTCAGGCTCTTCATGGAGAAGCCCCTGCTGTGGGAAGAGCAGGGGGGACAGAAGAGGGAGGAGGAGGGGTGTGTGTGTGTGTGACTGCACGAGACAGGGAGGGGTTGAGGAGGTGGTGAGGCTGGCCTGCTGGCCCCCTCCAACTCCATCCACCCCCACCCCACCCCTCACCTTGGCAAAGCCCCTCCATCCTCGGGCATCACCGGAGAAGGGGGACAATTTAAAAGTGGCAGAGATCCCACCAAGCAACGCTACAGTTGACTACAAGGGGCTAACACACTGGTTTGGGGGCGATTTGACCCAGAGTCACCATAAGAAATACATTTTACGTGGCAATCCTGTGTGTGTGTACACCTACATACAAAAACAAAGCGGACAAATGTAGGAGAAGGGGATTAAGAGGCACAAACTATTAGGTACACAATAAGCTACAAGGATATACTGTATAATATGGGAATATAGCCAGCATTTTATAATAACTATAAGTGGAGCATAACCTTTAAAAATTGTGAATCACTTTTCTGCACACCTGTAACTTACATAATTAAAACAAAAAACAAAAACCCCCACAAAGTGGACAAAATACTACTCACCCTCCCTATGTTGGGTGTATTCTAGTACCTTCTATTGTTTTCTATTTCATTTCAAAAAAACTTCTCATCATGACTTACTAACAGGGACAGGCAGCCAGTTCAATGGTCGGGGCCTGAGCTCAGTGGGTGGGGCCTGAGCTCAGAAGAGGGTCCTGTGCTTGGGCTTTAACGCTCTGCAGTCACCGTCTTGAAAGTCTTAATACTTTTCCTTTGAACTTGTGTTTTGTAAGGAAGTCCGAAGGGACACATGGTCCTGCTTCCTGGGTTCTGGGCTACCATTCCCTGCCCCACCCGGCAGCCCTGTGAGGGTCTGCGCTCTCAGCAGTATCCCTGTGCCCGAGGGAGCGTGACATAAAATGTCCAAAAAAAAAAAAAAAAAAAAAAAAAAAACCCACGACAGGTTGAGAGACTGCAGAAGGAAGGAAAAAGTTCGTTCCTTTTTGAACAAAGGGCCTTGCATTTTCATCTTACCCTGGGCCCCACAAATTACGTAGCCAGCCCTGCCTACTAGACCAATTTCACAACTCCTCGGTGAATTATGACTGGCAGCTTGAAAAACACTGCCGTGCCCAGCAGAATGTGACAGCTGACCAAAACACAGGCTTTCCTCGGACAGACTGACGTTTAGATCCCAGTTCTACGGTTGGCCATGGGCTTTGGGCCAACATCTGTGTCCTCCTCTACAAAACCAGGATGATGATAGGACTTACCCTTAGAGTTGGGGTGAGGACCGACTAAATAAAGAAATGTGCAAGGGCAGTGCCCTGAATTTAAGAAAGCTAGCAGTTATCATTATTTTTGGATCCCTCCAGTCTTTGGCCTGGCTCTGATTTTTTGCCACTTTGTTAATTCTCTGAGGAGGGAATTTCTGAGCTGGGTTTTGAGGAGTAAGTAGGAGTTTACCAGGCAAACAAGAAAGGGAAGGAGAACATTGGGCAGATAGGCTGCAGAGCAGAGCCTCAGAGGCGCGGTCTGTTCAAGGGAAGTGGGAGCAGACCAGTTTGAGAATGTGTACTTTGGGAGTGGGGATGTGAGCTACTGGGTGGAGAGGTTGGGGAGGTGCTGAGGTTGGATGGGGAGGGGCCTGCCATGGGGTGGAGGCTCCTGGCAACCTGGACTCACCTGATAGCCAATGAAGGCAGGGAGGATTTTAAGCAGGCAAGAAGCATGATCAGACCTGTGCTTTCAAAAGATCACCCTGGCCGTGGGGTAGAAGATGGGTGGAAGAGGGTAAAATCGAAGGCTTCTGGAAGAGGCCAGGTATGAGATGCGAGGCCCTGCATGAGAGAGTGAGAGTGGGGACGGGTCATGTAGGAGGTCAGTGTGAGTGTGGGAGGTGATGTGAGCGGAGGAAACAAGAGGAAGGCCAGGTCTGGGGAGCAGGAGGAGGGTTCCTGGCCTGTGCCTGGGAGGCGACTGAATAAGGATGAGTATTTAGTCTATTCTCAGAAACCTCCAGGGATGCAAAGTCTATACATTATCCTCAGAGCAATGAGTATTCACAAAGTTGTCCTATTTTTAACTAAATCTAACCCCTTTGGGCTACCGAGCCCGAATCAGATAAACTGCATTTAAACCACAACGCAGGTAAGGTCTAACTGCCACTGGCTCTGAGACACTGATTTCTGGAACTAGGTGGAAGACATCTTAAATTAAGGAACAAGTTAGAACTAATGATATCTCTGGAAGGGAGGAAATCACAAAGGGAACCTGAAAAGGTGATGAATCCAGTGGCCCCTTGAGCGAGGCAAGCTTCCAGCTACCGCTGGAGTTCAGGTCGGCCTGGGAAGTGTGCTCAGATCACATCAGAACAGACCAGGAGCCAAACATGTCCTTTTGAAAGCAAGAACCGCCTCCTTTTTTGGGAAGGTGCAGTTTCTCCCTCTGCTTTCTCACTTTGTAGTTATTACCCTAGCTGCAGCCATCACTGGCAAGCTGGCATTTAAAGACCCCGAAAAGTTAATTTGGAGCTGAAGTCTCTGATGCTTGAGCGCTGGTGAGGTGTGGGAGACGTACTTCTTACAGTTTTAGGTCAAACAAAAGGGAGGCCGGTTGTAAGGATTTTCCATGCGGACAGGGCTTGGAAGTTTACACAACGCTCCCACAACTCCCCGTCTCACTTGTGTTCACAGCAGCGCTGCAGGGTAGTCGGGGTAAGGACTGCCATCCCAGTTTTACCCACAGAGAACCCGAACCATCAGTGAAGGGGGCTGTGGGGTCACAGGGCAGGTCTTCTGTGTCTTGCCACCTGCCCTCCCATCTTACTGTGTTACTCGGCATGACCCCTTAACTGTCTGGAGATCACATATTTGGGAAATGCAGCAACAGTCACTAGAATTAGTTTGGTTTGGATTAAAAAACCACACTGCACTTTGGTGGTGCTTGTCACGTGCCCTTCACTGGGCTCGAGGCTGGGGCGGGGGGCGTGTAAAGGGTACAAACACAGCTACCTCTTCTGAGTACTCAAGGTCCAGGCACTTTATAGATCTCTGATTTCATTTAATCGTCCCGAGACCCTTATAACATGGGCGTCATTGAGAGGAAATGTCCTCTGACCTGACTTGGGGGCTCTGGGCAACTAAACAAAGAAGCCGGGGCAGCACTGACTTCCTGCTCATTGGGCACTTTCATGTAGCTTCACATGTTTGATTTCTCCAACACTCCTGGGAGGTTTCCCATTTTGAGGAAACTGAGGTCCAGAGGGGTTTAAATAAGTTGATGATAGACCACTGGGATGGAGGAAGCCTTCATGATCTGCCTCCTCTAGTTAGAACCAGTTTAATTTTTCACTTTCACAAGCAACGTTATGATTGTTCTGAAAATCTGAATGACACAGGTGTGTTTAGAGGAAAATGATCTCTTACCTCTGCTTCTCTGTTTCCCACCCCGCCCCGCAGAAGTAACTGCTTTTGAGGGTTTGATGTCTATCCTTTTCCTATGCACAAACACACCCACGCAGAAGATTGTTTTTCACAAAAGGAATTGTACTAGATGCATTATTCAGCAACTTGGGTTATTCACTCAACCACGGATCACAGTTATCACTCCCCATCCACACGTAAAGAGTAATCCTTATCCTCTTGGACAGATTTCATTGAATGTAGCACAAACCACTCCCCTACCGACAGACTCTTAGGTTGTCTTCAATTACTCATAAATTCTGCACCAAACATAATTGCAAATGTAACAGATCCCCGAGCTGTAAGCTCTCAGTAAACATTAGCTAGATTTTTAGCTTCCTTATCTAGCTTTATTTAACGGATGGCCTCCATTCAATTCCTATTGCAACTGCTCATTTCCAAGAGTTGGAGTTAACTATGTCTCAGTTTCCTAACCACTATGAAAACTGGTGCTGCTCACGGCCCTCGTGTTACGGGTACCTAATCCAATATTGAAACTGGGTTTAGATAGATAATTTTTGAACACATACTACTTTCCCAAAATTTTGGGGCTCATTCTCTAACTTCAGCTCAGTTTTTGCAGGAAACAAGATGCTGGTAGAAAGGCTTAGGTTTCTAAGAGAAGCTATGAAATTCCAGCCTAGCATAAAGAAAGGAGGAAGTTGCACAGCCTAACATTTCTGCTCTAAGTCAAATCACGTGATTCTCCTAATTCAAACAACAAGAAATTGAGAATGTCAGATTGTGTCCCTTCCCTCATCAGGTCCCCAGACCACTTCTCTGCCCTGAAGCAGAAACCAAGTCATCCCTCTCTTTCATTTCATTAGTATCCCCGAGATTCATGCTGGGTTTCTTTATCAAAATTCCCAGGCTCTGCTCTGCTTTTTTGTGATCCTTTTCCTTCAAGAATGGGCAGCAGAGCAGACAAGAGTCTTGTGTTCTTTCTTCCTTCCTGATGTTCCAAGATTCCTTCTTTTATCATTTTCTTTCTGCCTAAAGAACTTCCTTTGGCCATTCTTTTAGGGTAGGTCTTTTGGCAACAAATTCTCTTAGTTTTCCTTCCTCGGGGAATGTCTTGATTTCCCTCTCATTCCTGAAGGGTATTTTCCCTGGATATAGGATTCTGGGTTGACAGTTCTTTTAAAAACATTGTGCCACTTCCTTCTGGCCACCATAGCGTCTCAGGAGAGATTCACTGCTGTTCAAATTGTTCTCCCCTGTAAATAAAGGGTCATCTTTCACTCTATGATTTCAAGAGTTTGTTTTTAGTATTCAGATGTCTCCATATGTTGTATCTTGGTGTGGATTCTTTAAGATTTATACTATTTGGGATTCACTCAGCTTCTTAAATCTGTAGGTTTATGTCTTTTACCAAAACCTGGGAAGGTTCCAGCCATATTTATTTAGTAGTTTTTCAGCCCCACTGTCTTTCTCTTCTCTGTCCAGGACTCTGATGACATGACTATTAAATCTTTTGTTATAGTCCCACTGATCCCTGAGATTCTGTTCATTTCCCCCCACCCCGTCTATTTTCTCTTTATTGTTCAGACTGGGTAATTTCTATTGTTCTATTTTCAAACTCACAGATTCTTTCCTCTGTTCCCTCCCTTCGGTTATGGAGCTCATCCAATGAGTTTTTAATTTCAGTTACTGTATTTTTCAGTCCTAAAATTTCCATGTGGTTCTTTTTGTCTTCTATTTCTTTGTTGAGACTTCCAATTGTTTTCATTTGTTTCTTGTTCATAATTGCTTATTGAAACATTTTTATGATGACTGCTTTAAATCTTTGTTAGATTCATTATAAGGTTTGTGTCATCTTGCTGTTGACATTTTTAGATTGTCTTTTTTCATTTAGTTGGAGATTTTCTTGGTATGAGTGACTTTTTCAAAAATTGAAATGTGGATGTTTGGGGATTATGCTATAAGAGTTTGCATCTCTCATGAAACCTTCTGTTTTAGCTGGGTTAGGGGAAAGGAGTACCACCTCATTAATGCCAGGTGGAAGTCCAGGCTCCCTACTTGGTCTTCATTAACACGTGAGCAAGGAATTTCCTCATTACTGCGCAGGGATGGGAGTTCCAGCTCTCCGCAAGGTTTCCACTGATGTCCCTAGCTGGGAAGAGCTAGGAGTGCCTGCTTACTGCTCCCAGGTGGCCTCCACTGACATCAAGGAGGTGGGTGTGGCCACATTAGTGCTGAACGGCGGTGGTAAAAGTCTCCTCTCACTACTCAGCCTGCTCTGACACCACCCTGGGCAGAGATGGGGTGGGAAGGGTGAGAGGGAGGTTGGGGTGCCCTGTTATAACCTGGCAGGATGGAAGTTGAGGCTCTTCATTCAGCCTTGGCTGGTGGGATGGGACCTGGGCCATAGTTTTTCTGTGGTGTTTGGCTCAAGTAGTGTGATTATTGTCTAAAGCTTTTCAGCTTCCTAGGCTGCCCCTTTCCTCATCCTTTGGCTGGAGAGAGAGAGCAAGCTTTATTGGCGGCTTTTTTTTTTGGGGAGGGGTCTGTGCCCAATGGCATTTCTGAGTTGATGGCTTCTTCAGCTCCAAGTCTGACATGTATGAGGCAAAACAAACAAAACAAAAACAAAATTTAAAAAAACCCCAGGGAACTCACCACCATGTCAGTCCTTAGGTTATAAGATCCCTAGATGGTCTGTCTTCTTTTTTGCGCCTTTCAGAGTCTTCTTGTGCATATTGTATATATAACACCCAGAGTTTTTAGCTGCACTTAGTAGGAGGAACAGAGGAAGTGTGTCTACGCCATCTTCCCAGAAGTAGAAGTCCATCAACATTAGCAACTCTCACTCCCTGCTCTTCCCAGGCCCATCCTACTTACCATATTTACCCACTCCTGTCACTCTCCAGCCTTAGACACTTCTGTCCACCCAACATACAACTTCATCTTTGCAGCTTTCACAAAGATGATGAGGATGAGGAGGAGAGGGAGGGAAGCTAACCTAAGGAGACACCAGAGCAACATGCCGTTTCCCTCTCCAGAGTCTTTTCTACATCTCCGCCGTCTACAGACCAGAGTCCAAACTCCTTGGTCTGACAATGGACACTCTTCACAGTCCTGGCCTCTGTCTTCCTTTTCACCCAGAGTCCCCTTCATTTGTGTCAGAAGCTTATGTTCTGCCTGGCATGTCTGCCCTTCTCCCTCCATCCTTGCACACAGGACCCATTTCTCAACATCCATTTTCTTCTGTAAGACCTTCCAGCTGAAACTGAAGCCCATCCCAGGCCTTGGCATTTATATTAGGCATTGATCATTATGGAAGGTGTGCCATTTCCGTCACCAGTTGGATTTTATATTCATTAAAGAGCTGGGTCATGCTTGATCTTTCTTTGTCTCATGGCCAAGCATAAGTATCTGATAAATACATTTTTTTTGGAAATAGAAACCAAAGGCTCTTGCCTGTCAGTGTGAATCTAATGGCAGAACTCTGAGAATTAAATAAGAATCCAGCATCAAGTAGATAAGATTAGCCATGGGCAAAGTTATCTTAAGTGCAGATAAGACAGAAGCTGGAGACTAGGAAGAATCTGGAGTGTCTGTACTAATCATGGAAGTTATAAATACATCTAAATAAAGTTAAGTTTAGAAGAGAGCTCGGAGAAGCAGGCACCCAACTAGGAGAGTCCTGGCCCAGGGAAAACCGGGGGGCCTGGAGGCAGGGGCAGCCCTGCTGTGGGACAGATGCCCAGTCTGAGGCCGTGCATTTGTGAATCCCAGAACCACCTTCCCTGAGTGGATTCTGCGCTCACCCAGGTGGCCCTGGGAATCCAACTTCCCATTTTCCCTGCTGTACAAAGCTAGGGAAGTGACCCAAAGACGCAGTTGTCTGGGCCCTTGGCAGTCTTATTTTTCACTTATTAGTCTCTGGTTTCCTCTGAGTTTGGTTGGCAAAAATCCATTTTTAATATCAATACTTAAAAAAAATTAGTTAGTGCCTCCTATGTGCCAGACTGGACGGGCAGTACGTGGATCACCTCATTTCATCATTACCATCATCCTGGGGGCAAGTACTGTGACTGTCCCATCTCATGGATGGAGGAATTGAGGTTCAAAGAGATTGCTTTACGTGCTCAAGCTCAGAAGAGTCAGAGCTGGGATTTCAGTCCATGTCTCCTGACTGCAAGTTCCACCCTTCACCACTGGGCTCTCTAACGTAGCCCCTTATACGTGCCAGGCGCTGTTCTAAGAGCCTCGCGTATATGAATGCCTATAACCCTCCAAAAAACCCCTTGAGGTAGGTACTGCTTCTACCACTAATTTACAACTGAAGAAACAGGGGCACAGAGAGTTCATGTAACTTGCCCAGAGTCACACAGCTAGTGTGAAGGGAGCAGGATCTGAAGTCAGGCAGTGTGGGAGACGACCATTACGTCATGCTGCCTCTTTGGAGGCATCATGCTTGCCTGATTCCTAACAGACCTAAACCGCTTGAGGGAAAGAAGTCCATCTTACTCATTTTTGTATCCTTACCAGCTACTGTAGTGCCGGCGCACAGCAAGCCTAAGATTCATGTTGGGTCATTTCCATCTCCCTGAAGGGCAGCCCACGAGCCCCCTGCCCTGGCCCAGCCGCATTCTGATTCCACGAAGCCCCTTGAATTTGTAGCTGATCGAAAGTAGGTTTATGCCAGGCTGTATGTAGGCTTCTCACTTTGTTTCACGCACAGAATACAAATTCAAGGGCCATAGAGATATGAATAATTTCTACTGGAGCCCATTTTTCACATCTGGGGACCAGAGTCTTCAAGCAACTCAGTCCTAGTAGTGGGAAGCTAGCAGATCTCTTCTGACCACCATCTTCTGAGTCCAGTTGTGACTTGAAAGGTTTATCAACGTGGAATAAAGGTACCAATTTAGCCCACTGGTTCTCAACGGTGGGTGATTTTGTCCTCCCGGAGGACATCTGGCAACATCTGAAGACGTTTTTGGTTGTCACAGTGGGGATGTGGTGGGGGTGGGCGCTACTAGTATCTAGTGGGTAGAGAGACCAGGGGTACTGCTAACACACCCACCGTGCCCGGGAGATCCATCACAACAAAGACCGCGCCCGCCCCCAATGTCAGCGGTGCTGAGGCTGAGAAATCCTGATTCACCAAGCAGCCCCCAAATCTGCATGTACAAGTGGTTTTAAAAGAGGAAGCACTGTTCAACAATTAAATTAGGTTTTATGAGACTTTATTCCCAGAAAGCAGGCATCCATCACTGGGGGAGGGGGATAGAAGTGAGCATTCTATGCCAACGCAAAACCATTTTTGTTCGGGGAGGTGGCGGAGGCCGGGGAGGTGGTGGAGGCAGGGGCGGCGCACATTCTGAGGCCTTGTTTTGAGAAGTGAGGTCTTAAGGACCTCCTGCCACAAACCTACCTGGGAAGCTTATTAAAATGCAAATTCCAGGGTCTCCCTCAAACCCATGGAATTAAGCTCCCTCTGGGAGAGTGTGAGGGATCTACATTTTCAAGACACCCCCAAGTGATTTGGATGCAGGCTGACATTTTTCTTCCATGCTTCCAGAAGTAGGGGAGATAAATTGGGGGGTGGGGGCGGAGTGCGGTAGACTGACCATATGCATGGTGGTTTTCAAAAAGTTAACTAAAAACGCTCACGTTCTGGTGTGGATCCTCCAACTGCAATCTTTTGCACCACACCATGGTAAGTGATAAGTTATGCCCTAGACAAACACCACCTGTACTCTTTTCTTAATAATTGAAACAATTGTTTCATAAATTCTAGCATCATTCTTTAAAAAAATTTTTTTCTTGTTTTTTTTGGGGGGGGGGAGTAATTAGGTTTATTTATTTATTTAATTAATTTTTTTTTAATGGAGGTACTGGGGATTGAACCCAGGACCTTGTGCATGCTAAGCATGTGCTCTAGCACAGAGCTATACCCTCCCCCCAATTCTAACATAATTCTAAGCAGTAATACTCATCATAGGTTTGATCAGCTAGTTATCTTTCTTCCTAATACTCCTGAGAATACACACATAACCATAAAAAGGACCAATATTTGTCCATGCCACGTAAAATTGGCATGAGGCCCATGTAGGAAGCAGTGTCTCATGGCAAAGTGATTGCAGTCCACCTGGGGAATGCTGATAACAGTGCCTGCGTGCTTGGAAAGGCAGACACGCATGGCTCTTCCTTTGAAGACTCTGAGCCTCCCTTTCAGGGATGGATGACAATCCCTGCTGCTTCCTGGCGGAGGAAGAATAGAGTAGGCAATGGCTTATGCACCTGACCACGGCGCTGTGGCCTCGTCGACAGCAACCAGCTCCCCATCTACGAGCCTTTGGAAAACAACCATCTTAAACCTGCACTGAAAAATGAAAGACCAGCACATTTTGAGTCTCAGAAATCGGAATCCACATGTGTGATGAACAGAAGACACTCCAACCATAAACTGGTACCCAGTGATCATCCTCCTGTTCCCGGAGCCCCCCTCCCTCTTTTTAGGTGGGCGGAGCCGGGGAGAAGGAAAAGCCTGGTACACTGAAGGCTACAAAACAATTCACGTCTCCTCTAAAAATCAGAACAAATAGCTGCCATTTGTCTTTCCATTTACATCCTTTCCCCAAGAGCCTGAACTTGACATAGTGTTAGTTTCAACTGGGCTCTGCACCCGGCCCACCTTGCTGCAAGTGCAGCGAACCCGTCCCTGCGGCAGGGGACGGCGAGTGTGCCTGCACTAGCTAACACCACTTTATTTTTGACTTTCCCTCCAATTTGTGTAAAGCTGCCTGCAAAATTTCCACCTCAGGCAAAACTTCTCTTGTTTCCTACTTGAAATACAATGATTTTTCCATGTAAGTCAGGAGATTGGGAAGTGGGATGGGAGGTGTGACTGTGGAACTAGGTTAAGAGGAGGTTAAGACATAACATTCTCAACTCATGTAAGACAGACGCAGAGGAAAAAAGGGGGGAAAAAAAAAGAAAGAAAGAGAAAAGAAAAGCAGCCTGTGACAGCATTGCTCCCTGGGGACTCCAGGAGGGGTGTTCCTGAGCGAGGCCATAAACGGACACCCAGTTGCTCTAGGCTCACGGGGCTTGTTATTAAGCAGCTTCTCTCTTTGTGCCATTGTGACCATGCCTGTTTGGCTCTGACCAGAAAGACAAGGCAGGGCATGAACATCAATGGTTAATAAGCAGGTTCCATGTATTGAGGACAATCTCCTACTCCCATTGAGCAGCAGTGGGGATGAAAAGCAGTTAAAATGTATGTCAGGGAGAGGAAATGCTCTCAGCGCTATGGAGAGAGCTGGGGTGGTGGTGGTGAGAGGGTCTATGTTGGAGACACAGGGGGCTGTAGCTTTAGGGAGGGAGAGAAAAAAATCCAAGATGCACCCCAGCCCTCAGGGAGCTTGGAATTCCACGACAGCATGGACGAGGACCTGTGCTCACAGCACCCGGTTTGGTGCTTTGGGCCCAGGAGGAATTTGGCACAGGGCTGTTGGGCGGGTGGATGCTCCGTGGCTGCTGTCCCTACCCTCCGGACACCCAGGACTTCTGTAAAATTGTGGGAAGATCCAGAGAGCGAGGATTGGACAAGTCTGCAAAACCACCGCCCCACTGGAAGAATAGGGCTGGGAGCAGGCTCTGCTGCGCTGGGGCAGGAGTCCAAGGGCGGGGAGGGCAGAGCAGACTCAGGACCAGCCTGTCTGCGCGGGCATCCTGGCCCCTCTGCGCTCCAGGGGCGTCACCTCCGCCCGTGACTTGGCTCCCCTACACCTCAGTTTTCTTACCTGTGTAATGATTACAATAATGGTACCTGTCTCACAGGATTCTTGTGAGTCAAGGAGTTGCTATAGGGAAGTGCCCAGCACAGTGCTCAGCAAAGTAAGTATTAGCTGCTCTTGTTTTTCTGTGGGAGTGACAGATTGGGATGGCTTAGTCTTATTTGGACTGGAAACAAAAAAACATCCTACCAGTGAAGCTTGCGATGCACGGGAATAGGTAGGAAAAACACCCAGAAGCAGGTTGATGGGGCTCAGTTCTGCCTTTGACATTGGGAATTCATGCTGACAAACTTCATTCTTTTTCGTTTTTTTTAAAAACAGAGCTGACTATGTATCTGTTAATCAGTTTTTAGATCCTTTTCTGAAAGTGAAGAGTTAATAACATCACTACTACCATGAGGAACAGCAATAATTTTCCATTGATGGTTGACACCACCTCCACCGCCACCTCCGCCTCCACCACCAACTGTCCCCGTGGCTTTTTCTACTGTTTTCTCATCCCCCATTAAAAAAATTTTTTTTTTCAGTTGTTTGCCAGAATGAAAAGAGCTTTGGAATAAAAAAGACCTTACTTGATAGTGTCACAGCTGTATAACCTCGGGCGAGTCACTCCACCTCCCCGAGTTTCAGTTTCCTCATCTGCGAGATGGGTTTCTAATTAAAACTGGCGATGGCTACACAAAGTGCCCAGGAAAGGTCTGCCATCTGTGTGGAGATGGTGGCTTGTCTTCACAGTGGACAAAACAGTGAGTGCCCTTTCCTGACATCCCTTTGAAGATCCCGAAAGATGCTGTTCACTTGAAGAGGATGGACGGCCATGACTTCTCCTCATGAATTTAGCTTTCCAGGTTGAGCAATATGGCCTGAAGCCTCAAAGAAGTGCAAAGGTGGCCTTGCAGTTATCTGGGCCACCACACCTGGCAGGAGAGACGGAGCTGTCCTCTGTACACAAGACGGGACTCGTCCCCGCATCCACACGGTCACCTCCTGACTCACGCTTCCAGCCGCTTGGTTATACAGAATTGCCCTGGGTTTGAGAGGTGGGGTTTCATCACTGACCAGCTTGAAGGAAAAACAAAGTTTCAGTCCTTTGTCGGGACAACGCGAAAATCACTCCACGCATGAGGCGGTCTCTGGGGCTTCAGTTTTCCTGGTCCTTTAACAATGTACTTCGGTCAATGGAAACGAAACTGCTCCATTACATATCTAAACACCACATTACAAAAAAAGCAAACAAAACGAACAGACAAACCAAAAAAACTCCCAGTCTGAAGGATATGAATCCAAAACCAAACAGTGGGACACAATGTTTTCCGGAAACAATCAGACCAAGAAATGTAACCATCAGTGATGTCTTAGAATCTCAGGGTTTTGTCGAGCCCGTGGAGAAAAGAACAAAGCCGTGGGGCTGGAAAGCACTGAGGAACGGTGATTACTGTTGGAATAAGATCACTGAATTCTCATAACGACTACTGTTATTATTCCCATTTAATAGGAGACAAAACTGAGGCACAGTGAGGTTAGTAACTTGCTGAGGGTAACAGAGCTGGTAGGTAGGGAACTGGGGTTTTACCATGGTCAGAACCACTAGGCTGTACTGCCCAGAAGAGACTGCAGCACTCTGTACCAGGAAGAACCCAGGCTTGTACTCAGCAGGCTCCCAAGACCATCGAGGCCTTTGGAATAACTCCTAGTGTCAAGGAATAAGTCACACCAGCTCAGGGCATCACAGTTTTTGAAGCATGTTCCCACATCCTGATTGTTTGGAAGCCCATCCAACCTTGCTATCGTCATCCCCATTCCACAGCCACGGAGACGGGCTCAGAGGGTTAAACAGCTTCTCTGAGGTCACACCCATTATCTCCTAATTCCCAGGCACTGTAGTCTCTCTGACGACACGTGATCAAGTCTAAATAGAACCAGGTGAAGGTGGAGGGAGGCCTCAGACATCGGCAAATCTCTGAGCGCTGTGCTCAGACCTGGGGAGGAGCGAGGACAGCAGAGCAGGGATGGGCTTTGGAGCCAGCCAAGTGGCTGTGTGACCTTGGCCAAATGACTTAATGTCTCTGGGTCTTGGTGTCTCGGCCTACAGCATGGTGTAACAGCTGCTACTAGAACGTAAATTCTTTGTCAGTGGGGGACGTGCCTGTGCAAGGCTGGGTCCCTAGCCTGTTGCATAAAATTTGGAAAGAGCAGATCCCCGAGTGCTTTTTTTTTTTTTAACATGAATAGATGAAGGAACCAAAACCCCCCACTTCATAGTGTTTCTGTATAGATTAAATGAGACACTGTATGCACAGAGCATAAAACACAGCACTGGTGCTCAAAATATGCCAATCACCTCCATCACCGTGTCACAGGCCTTCATATTCATTATCTTCTTGTATTCTCCTAAGAATCCCACGAAATAGGTCTGGCTGTGCCCATTATGTCCAAACGGAAACCAGAGAAGAGGGTGGGGAATAAAATAATTCTTAGAGGAGAGCTCACTCCTTTGAATGAAAACTGTACCTTTAAAAAAAAAAAAAAAACGGGTCGTAGCAAGGAGCTATAGGAAGGTTCAAGAGTCAGTCCCTGAGTCCTCCTCCTGCGAGGGGCATCCCTGGACCCAGATGGACGCCACCCCACCCCCTGCTGTCGCCCCTCCTGTCTGCAGAGAGCTCTGGCCGAGACACTGAGTGCCCAGCTGTGCTCTTGCCGATGATAACAGTCATCCTAATGAATTGCAGGCTGATGACTCACTGATTGCAGGAGAGAAAAAAATTAAGAGTGAGCTGATTGAAATGCTCAGTAAAGTTATTCTTTGGGGAGAGGCTGGCTTGGCAGGTGGGAGGACTGAGGCACTTTCTGGGATCTGATGGGAGATTTTTGAAAGACGGTTCTGATGGTCAAATTGCAGAATCCTCTTTTCTATGCTTACATTGGCCAGAGCATTTCCCACACAACATCAAAGCTGCCGGTTCCTAGACTGTGGGCACCTAAGGGGCACCCATCCCGTTCCCCTGTAGCTCAACATCTAGCATCCTAAACATAGCAGGTGTGAAAATATCTGGTCCATATCGGAGATGTAAGGAGTCTAGGTATTAGTGAGATGAACAATGAAACAACAGAAAGGAGCAGGAAAAATAATGCCACAGGGTGAGAACACAGAGATCTGTTTATGAATTCCAACTGTAAAAGGGCTTACAGAAATTGACTGCTAAAACTCGAGCCATGCAAAGCCAATTATGCTGGAAACAATCCCCAAGGCCACACACCCCCCTCCCGTGCTATGCAGCAGTCTATCCTGCGAGGCACCTCTGAAGAGAAGCCAGCTCCCCTGCAGAAGCATCACCCCCAGGTGTCCCTTCCTCGGAAAGCGCATTTCTCTGCCTAATTTAATTGCAAATGCCCTCGCCAGCACTCACACCTCCCTGAAGATGCGATTACCATTGGCTCTTCAATATGCCCCCACCTGTGCACCCCCTCTAACGTGAGTGGGCGAGCAGCAGGGAGAGGCATGTCAACATGAACTGTCATTTAATACAGTTCCTTGGGGAGGACCCTGGGGAGAGGGACGAGGCAAATCAATTCCGGTGACTGAAAAACAATATGAGAATTAAGAGGCCATCCCGAAGCCTTCTGGCACAGACAGAAAAATGCCTTTCTTGAATTTTTTGTCTGTGGTCCACGGAGACTGTTTCGCATTCAAAGCAGTACCACTCAAGCATTTCTTGAGGGTACAGGCTCTGTGTCAGGCACTGTACCAGATACAGTGGGGACCAGAAATGACCAGGACAAAAATCCAGGTCCTCCTGTGGGGTTTCTTTGTGAGTGGGTGGAGCATGGGGGTCAAGATAACTAAGATGGATTTAAAAAAAAAGGTAACAAGGCAGATTCTAGACAGTGACTTGAGAGAGAAGAGAGTTCCCTTCCCTCCCATGCACATCACCTTATGAAGGACAGGAAAACGCCAGGCGGGGCAGCTGCATCTTGGATTTATGGTTCAGTCCAGAGTGACCTGATAGGGACTTCTCAGGATAACTGGGGGCACAGGTGCTTCATTCTAGCACCTTCTGAAGGAGGCAATGGTTGTTTCTGTGTTTCCGGACTCTGAACGCAGCAGGGCTAGAGGCGGCTCTTTGGAATTACGGGTTGCTCCTCCCCATTTAAAAATGCCTGGGCTAAGGATGGGATGCTACTGTCCGGTCCTCATGTTCCCTTTTGAACAGAGAAGGCCTCGGAGGAGGGGGCGGGGCTCCTGCTGCTGGCTTGGAACCCGTCATGCCACCCTGGGCTAGAGAAGCAATCCAGGACCACCAGGACCACCCGGCTTCAGATGCAGCTCTCAGGCTGGCCAGGGCCCGAGGGAAACACTGGTCAGCCTGCATCACTGATGCAGAAAAAAATGTGCAGAAAGTAGAGTCTCTGTACTCCCCTGCCTCTCTTCCCCTAGTTTCCCCCATTATTAACACCCTGCACTGATGCGGTTCATTTACTACAACTGATGAACCAATATCGGTCCAACCAAACTGATTATTAACCAAAGCCCACAGTTTACATCAGGGTTCACGCTTTGTGTCGTTGAGCAAGTGGGTTTTGATAAATCTATGATGACACGTATCCACTGTGACAGCCTCATGCAGAAGAGTCGCTGCTGAAAAAAACCCCTGCGCTCCACCTAGTCATCCCCCCGCCCCCAGCCCCTGACCCTCTCACTGTCTCTGCAGTCGTGCCTTTAGCAGAACGGGACAGAGCTGGCCTCCTACGGGGTATAACCGCTCTGCACTGGCTTCTTTCCCTAACTAACACGCATTTAAGTTTCCTCCACGTCTTTTCTTGGCCTGATAGCTCATTTCTTTTTGTGGCTGAGCAACGCTCTACTGTGTGGATGTACCATGGATTGTTTATCCAGTCACCTACTGAAGGGCATCTTGGTTGCTTCCAATTTTTGGCACATATTGCTTAACTTTTCATGGCATTTTTGTGCATTTTAATTAAATGAAAAAAATTTTTTTTCCCAATTGGCAGACTTTCAGAAACACTGATCTAAATATATGTGGACTCAACGCTTCATCAATGCCTCCCGAATACTGAGCAAGAAACCCCTGTATCTGGTGGGGACAGCAGTGGGGCCCACCAGCCACGTGGCCAGTGCTCCATACCACTGGACTCTGAGGCAGGCCTGAGAAAGGTTATTTAACCATCTCCCCCAGCGTGGGATGTTTATATTTAAAATCAGGGTCTCTCAACGTTGGCACAATTGACATTTTGTGCCAGCTAACTCTGTTGAGTGGGGCCACTGTGTTCTCTGCAGGGTATTTAGTGGCAAGCTAGAATCCTTCACCTGCTAGGTGCCAGGAGCAACCCTGCTCAGATCGTGGTAACCAAAAATGCCTCCAGACACTGCCAATGTCCCCTAGAGGGACACTGCTGCCCAGACCCTCCCACTGCTGAGAACCATTGTTTTAAATATTTTGTTATAGTCAGTGCTGTTATGATGAAAACTTTCAATGGCACTCCAAAACTCCCATGCAAAACCCCAGCCCCTAGAAGGGGCCTTCCCTTTACTAGGCAGTAAGGAGGTACCCCCATCTCCCAATGTCTCCTTGTATTTCACTCTCATTGGGTGTGTTTGTGTGAATCACAGCCAAATGCTGTCACTTACGCAGACTGGCCTCTGGTTGGTTCCTCTAGAGATGTCAAATTCAACATCTCGATGATTTGAAGCTTTCACTGACTCGCCAAGCACCATATGGCTAATGGATCAGGCCTGTCTCCTGACTGCACTCTGGTGACTCTTCCGTGAGCTAGAAAGGCCTCGACAGTAGAGTCACAGCGGGAAACAACCCACACCCTTCTGCTCACTCCGGTTTATTCATCAGCAGCTCCTGTTGTCTCTTCTTCCAAAATATACCCCGAAGCTGACCACCTCCTACCACCTTGGTCCATCAGCTACCCTGGTCCAAGCTGCCATCACCTCTCGCCTGCTCCCCTGCTTTGGCATCTGTTCCCCAACAATCCTGATTCTACACTGCTTCAGGGCAATACTGAAGAATCTCAATCAGATCACAGCACTCCCGGCTCCAATGGCTTCCCATTTTGGTTCTGAGTTTTGCAGTTTTGTTACCGCTCTGACTGTGGTCCCTGCCTCTGCCCCTGAAGAGGTGTCTTTAAGTGGAAATCAGAAGAACCAGGAGGTGGGAAGGAGCTGACAAAGAAACTCCTCGCTCTTTCTACCCCTGGTGGGACCATCTGAGACACAGCACTATAAGGTCTGCTATAATGCCTGATGTGAAAATGCAAATTTGCTGCAACATGAGCCATACATCAGAGACCAGGTGGAGTATACCTTGCTGCTGGCACACCATACAGATTTTGCACTTGCTTAGGTCCAGTTTCATCCATGAAGAACAGTAAGTGAATACAGACAACTTCATCCAGCTGATGGAGAGGGTGTGGAGAAAAAGGAACCCTCCTACACTATTAATGGGAATGTAAATTGGTGCAGCCACTATGGAGGACAGCATGGAGGTTCCTTTAAAAACCAAAAAAACAGACTTAGCACATGATCCAGCAATCCTACTCCTGGGTGTATATCTGGAGAAAACTCTAATTCAAAAAGACACATGCACCCCAATGTTCATAGCAGCACTATTTTCAATATCCAAGACATAGAAACAACCTAAATGTCCATCAACAGATGATTGGATAAAGAAGATGTGGTATATATATACAATGGAATACTACTCAGCCATAAAAAAGAATGAAATAATGCCATTTATAGCAACATGGGTGAACCTAGAGATTATCATATTGAGTGAAGTCAAGTCAGACAAAGACAAATATCATATGATATCATTTATATGTGAAATCTAAAAAAAGAGACACAAATTCTACTTACAAACCAAAAACAGATTCATGGACATAGAAAACAAACTATGGTTACCAAAGGGGAAAGGGCGGGGAGGCATAAATTAGGGGTTGGGGATTAACAGATACACATTACTATATAGAAAATAGATAAACAACAAGGACCTACTGTATAGCACAGGGAATTATATTCTATTTCTTTTATAACATATAATGGAAAAGAATCCAAAAAGAAAAAAATATATGTATGTGTTTGTATAACTGAATCATTTTGCTATACACCTGAAACTAACATTGTAAATCAACTACACTTCAATAAAAAGAAAAAAAAAAAAGAAAAAAAAATCTCAATTCTGGGAAGAAAAGAGCCCCAGTTTATCCAGCTGAACCGATCCATACAGAAATACACAAAATGCACACATGCACACACCTTTGATGACCGCCGGCCACCTCAGCTGACCTGTGTATTGGGAGCCGTCCCTGTCCACAGTTGGTGTTAACAACTTTTGTCCAATTTCACCCTCTTTCCACCGCTTCACAGTAACCCACAAGCTGCCACCCTTCTGCCACCCAGTCCCTCAAGCAAACAGGTCTTTTCACAAAGAAAAGTGCCAGGTTTACTGTAGTATTTGTGTATTTCTAAACCACGTTTAATATGCGTAAAACCGTGTAAACCTGTGCTACTGCTTTCATTAGGCTGTCTTTCTTTTTTCATGTGTCACAACAAAGTTTTTGAGTGTTGTGTCCCTAACCTCGTTTTCCCCATAAGCCCTGTGATTTTTCTGGGGCACTCCTGCCTAGTGTGCTGGATTCTGGGAACACAAATGTTGCAAATCTTATAACTGACTGTACTCCATGCTGCCTGTCTGAAAACATCCCATGTATCAGAGCACCTGGCTCGAGTTCCTCATGAAGCGATTGGTCAGCAGAATGATAAATTTATAGCATCATTGTCTCTTTCTTGCTTCCCTTTCCCGATGCTCTGGCTGCTGCTTGTGATTGCACATCTGGCCCCGTCCCCACCCTGTCCCTTCTTAAAGCTTAGGAGCTTCACCTCGGCCTCTGTTTTCTGGGAACCCCAGCTGAGACAGAACATTCCACATGGAAGGAGCAGCACATGCAAGAAGTAGAAGCCAGCCTGGTGACTCTGAGGATCAGGAAGAAAGCCAGCGTGTTGAGGCTCAGTGGAGGACAGAGGGTGTGGTGGGAAACAGGCTGGAGAGGCAGAGAAGGGTGAGGTCCTTTAGGGTTTGGGAAGCCAGGGAAAGGAGTTTGGACATCAGTTCAAGTGCAATGAGAAGCCACTAGGTGCTTATAATCCGTGGGAGTGATATGGTGATTTGAGGCATGAAGGGTGGATGGCAAGGAGCAGGACTGTGCTTGGGGAGACCACTCAGGTCCAGGAGAAGGATGATGGGGTCTAGACCAGGGTGGCAGAAGTATGCTGCAGGAAGAGGCGGGCTGTGATGCTGTCCCTGTGGCCCTGGGAGGGAAGGGAGAAATTCTAGGGGACCTAAGGTCCAGTTTTGTGTATTTCAGTATTTCACAACTTGGGGTGGATCACTATTCTTCCGAAAAAGGAAGAAAGAACACTTGAAAAATTAATGAAGACTCTTGAGGGTGGAGGCAAAGGACCTCAGTCACAGTGGTTGCAAAAAAAAAAAAAAAAAAAAGCGCAAATCTCGTCCATTGGCTTTGGAATTAAAAAGAGGGGTGTGTAGGTGCTTGAAGAATTATGCAAGGAGAGTTACTATTTCCACTCCCTCCTTTCAGGGAACAATAACCACAACATGATAAGCCTCAGTGCAATGCTTGTCTGTGTCTGAAACGTGGCCAAAGAAAGGAAAGATTAATCATACAGGAAAGGCTGATATCTCAGGGGCAGATTAAGCAATTTTTTTTGTAGTTAAACACTGTGCTTTATTAACTGAAGTATAGTCTGTTTACAACTGTTGTGTTAATTTCTGCTGTACAGCATGGTGATTCAGTTATTACATACACATCCATACATATGTACACATATATATTCCTTTTCATATTCTTTTTCATTATAGGACAAGTCAGCAATTTTCTGTCTCTCTGGCTCTATGGATTTAGGAGGATCAGTTATCTACTGTGGTCTTGAAGGGCTGCTTTTTGTTTGTTTTTATTTAAAGTGGGAGCGTTCCCGTGTAGACCGTGTGCATCTGATAGTTTTGTTGCAATGGCCGTCCTCAGCATGGGTGGTTCCCATGTCTTCCTTCCGTGAGTGTTGGCTGTTACCCTTATGACTGGGGGTGTGGTTGGTGTCATGGAGATCAGAGTCTGCCCTGACTGCTGTGGTTGAGCAGGGCCTCCTTTCTCATTCTGTGGTTGTCACAGCACTGACAGGCGCCTGGTCGACCTGCTCCCCTGTTGCTGGCATAGAGGCTTCTAGACCTGTTTCTGAGCTGTGGTGTGTAGTAGACAGGGCTGGAGCAGATTTTGTGAGGATCCTCCTGTATTTCGAAATGAGAGACACTCTGCCAGAGTTTAGTAGGTGTTCTGTGCGATCCGATGGGTTTGTATATGTAATTCTTGGCGTATTTGTGGGAGAGGGCGAGCTGTGACAGCACTCTGTTTTGAGTGGGGCATGGGAGCAGGGAGGGAGATTGATTTTATTAAACCTAGTGTTTCATTAAGTGTTCTCGGATCTCCTTTTTGCATGGTTAACACAAACCTAGGTTCACAGCACCCTGAAATTTGCTGGCTGGAAGGTTTAAGGAGATGAGGAGGTTTCCACTGAAAGTATGAATGCTGGCACTTTACTGATGGTGAGTTATGGAGTGGTAGAGGGGGTGACTTAGGGATGGGACAGAAGCGCCTTCTCAGGAACTATGGAAAAGCAGAAAGGGTCCTGACCTGGGGGTCAGGGAGGCTGGCTTCTACTTTCCATGTGGCCTTTCCCTGGCAGGATGACCTTGGGCAAGTCACCTGTCCCAGTGGAATCCTCAATGTGTTCATCATGTGGGATGCCTCACATGATTCCACTTCCATGTCCCATAAGGATTTTGTCTCCAAACTATGTTCATCAAGCTCGACTTCATTTCCATTTATGATTAATTAAAATGCACATAGTAATGGCAACGGGTAATATTTATCACAGGCTTCCTAAGTTTGTCTCAGGGACTGTTGTTCTAAGCACATAACACAGATTAACTATTTAATTCTCGTAACAACTCTAAGAGGTAAACACTACTATCCCCATTTTACAGAGGAGGAAACGGAGACACAGAGAAGGAAAGTAACTTCCCCAAAGTCACACAGAGAGTAAATGGTGGGACAGAAGTCTGGACCCAAGATTCTGATGGAACGCAAAGAAACAGCTTTAGTCAATATGAACCTTGACCTTTTTTTTTTTTTTTTTTGCCAAAATTTAACTGCTCCAGCCTCAGTTTTCTTATCTGTAAAACACAGACACTCATCCCTGCTCTAACCTCCCTGTAGGAGTTAAAAGGCTCTGCTGTCAAGGTGCTTAGAAAGCTTTAGAGATACGGGAGGTGTTAGGATGAGGGTGGAGGGGCTTGCGTGCCCAGCACAGATCCTTTTAGCAATGCTCACGTGCCCAGCAAATGAACTGGCAGCGACTCTGCAACTGAATCAGAGGAATTTGGTCATGTAAGTCATTCGGTGTTAGATGATGCTACTGCCTTCTGAGTCACTGGGTTCAGTGAACTCAAACTTTTTTTTCTTTTTGGTTGTTTCTTGGGGCATGAACTCCAGGGTTCTCTAAAGTGACATTCCTATTGTCTGAAGGGACCTGATGCTTGGGTAGCACCTGTTTCAGATGCTGTTTAGGGTGGTGGCAGGGCTTTACCTTTGATTCTGTTGTACCATGTCTTCCCCTAGGCACCACTCCATCTCAAGGTTCCCAAGGGACAATGACGGCATCTTTGCTGAACCTTTACATGGGAAGTGGAGAGGCGCAGGCTCCTGAGGCACACAGCCTGCCTCCAAGTCCCAGCTCCCCCCTAGTGCGACCTCCGGCTGGTCACTCAGAGTCTCTGAACCTCAGCTCCTCCTCCGTAAAGATGGAATAATAACAGTACGACTTCTCAGTGTGGTTCTGAGGATGAAATGAGGGCACTAGGAACATTTCTGACTGCTGAGCAGCACTCAAGGATCTGAGTTGTTCATTTTAAACTCATTTACTTCTCACAACAACCCTTTCAGGGAGCTAATTCTCTCCAGAGGCTTGGAGTGGGGTACATGACCTATCCAAGGACACATATCTGCAAGAGGCAGAATCAGGATTTGAACAGTCCCTGGGGCTGAACTGGAGATCAATGAGGGGAGAAAGAGAGACGAGGTTGGGTTGAATACCTGACTTTGCCACTCTGAGGAAGTCACTTAAGCTCTCTGGGCCTCAGTTTCCTCAACTGTGAAATGGAATGATGCCAGTCCTTAGTGCTATGGGGTTATCAAGTACAAAATAAATTCAAGGTATTAGGCTACTATGAAAAAAGTGATGTGGAATTAAAAAAAAATCCTTAGACAGGCCTTTCTTTCATTTGACCTCTATTTCTAGGCATACTGCCTTTAGGGCAAACCTTGGGTACAAAGTTTTGCAGGGAGGCACATGGCTAACCCCGAGTTCTCAGGCTGTGCTGTCCCTGCTCTGCAAGGAAACAGCTTAGGGCAAGAATGCATTGAAATCCAGTGCCATCCAGAGGAAACCCATCCCCATTCCTCCAGCCAGAGGTTCTGCTTCTCACTACAGACATCTGGAGTTAGGCATCAGGTATGACATTGAAGACAGAGATGCTGACTTCAAACCGTGCATTGAGGACTCACTTTAAGATCGAGTTCAGCTTGTGGCTCCTGAGCCAGAAGAAATTATATGTGACACTTCCAAGTTTGTCACTGAGGACTCTGCCTCCCGGACGGCTTGATGGTTCCGTCAGATGAATTTTGGGAAACATGTTACTGATTGTAGTAACAGTCCTGACTCTGTAGCCCTCCTAGGATCCATACTGTTTGGCATATAACCTTGTTGAGCCCTCCCACTGTGACTCTGACTACGTGACTTGCTTTGGCCCATGGGATGTTTGTTAGCAGATGGGGTGTGAGCCACGGCTTGGAAAGGCACTGGTACCATTCCGCTTGCACCCTTGCTAGTCTCCCATGTGAACGTGCCTGGGCAAGACTGCTGTACAGTGACAAGGTGTGGAGTTTTGTCAACGCACCCCTGTCACCCCAGCAGAAGTCATCTTAGACCAGCCAGCCCCAAAGATAACGGTAAGCCCAAAGATCAAGACCAGCAGAGCCTCTTAACTTACCCTTACCTGACCTCAGGTTCGTGAGCGAACCCAAGACAGACAGGCTGAACCCTGTAGATTGTGAGCTAAATAAATACTTCTTGTCATTCAGGGAGGTAGGTGATTATTTGTTATGAAGCACTGCTGTGGCAGTAAATAGCTGATACACACACACATATATACTAAAAAATACAGTACACGATAGCTTTGATTACAATTTGCTACACAACCTAAACCATCATTTCTTTGCCTCTTTCTTTGCTTTTGGAGGTGCTGGCCCCAAACATTTTTATCTTCCACAGACATACACACTAGATGCACACACTCACATTACTCCCATTAAATCCTGATACGAGGAAATGGAAAACTTTAAAAGGCTGGGCTCTCTCTCTCTTATGTCTCATGCTTCCTCTTCCAATCCATTTATCTTAAATAAAAATCAAATGTATTTTTTAATTAAATGGGTTATATTTGTTTAAGGTAAGCTTCCACTCAATGCCAAGACTCTGCCTTTTGAATAGTCAACCAGACTGTGGGTTTCCTCCATGTGTAGCTTGTCCAAGCTCCTCAGAGTCCTCTTAGAACAGAACTGCTCCTCCACCTTCCAATCCCATCCTCTATCCACGAAGACCCACGAGCCTTCAGGGCATCTACGGCCACTTCCTCCTGACAGCTGTCCCCAGAGCCATCCAGGGAGCCACCTGTGCTCCCAGCACCACCAGTATGCTCCTTGTGGTGTTGGTGTTGTGCTTTGCATTTTGTTAGGTGGCAAAAGCAGGCAAACTGGATTTGAATTCCCTCTACTGGCCTCGCAACTAGTTCCCCAACCCCTCTGAGCCTGTCTCCTCACCTGCCAGGTAAGGACAGTCATAATGAAAGTCTCTCACAGCGTTGACTATGAAGATTAAATGAGATAGTGTGACTCCACCACTGCATAGTGTCCGAAGGACAGTAAGCCCTTAATAGACGTCAACTGTTATGATAATTGTATGCATGGTACCATGGGAACCTGAGATCCCAGCTAGCAGTTTTTTAATACTCACCATGTGCCCACTGTTTTGAGTATTTTAAGAACTATTGAGTGCTTTTTATGTGTTTATTTCATTTTTTAAAACCTCATGACAACAGTTAGGTTGTCATCTAGGTAGCATTATTATCTCCAATTTATGGATGAGAAAACATCCATAAATTGGCACAGAGAGGTTAAGTAATTTACCCAAGGGCACACAGCTAATAGATCACCACGATAGCACTCTCCCCACTTTATTACAGTTATTCACCCTTCCTTCCCATTGGGGATCTGCAGTCTCCCCAGTGCCCAGCGTATAGCTGGGCCATCCTAGTGGTGGAGGCTTCCACAGCGTGTTTTGTGTCCCCCAGTCTTTCCTCTCTTGCATTGACCCCTTTGAGGGCAGAAGACTGGGTGCCGGATCCCTGCACCTGCTTGTTACTGAATTGACCGAGTGGGACCAGATGGTGTCTTGAAGAGGAAAGGAGCTCCTTCTCACCCCCGTACACACAGGGGTATGGGCTCTCCGTGCCCCGTCTCACAACCCAGCTCCATCCAAGACACAGAAAACAAACCAGGCTCACGGCTGCCTCGGGCGAGCGGTGCTGCAATGAGTAGACCGGTGTACAAAGGAGCATTTAATAATGCTATCACGCTACCCCGTCCTCGCGGAGCCGCTGTGACATTCTGCATGAAAGAAGTGACAACCCTCAACTGCTGCGTGGAACGGAGGCCTGGCGACACGCCGGCTCCCAGCCCCCAGAACGCTCGCGTTTTCTGGCAGCGGTTGGCACGCGGGGATCAGGGGAACGGATGGCTTCGTGTAAAAACGTCCTCGCGGACCCCTTTAAGTGCTTCGTAGTGTGGTTGCTCTTCCGACTGCCTGTCAGGAGCATAATTTTCATTAAATATTAAGAAGCTGTTTGTTAAAATAATGTTGTCATGGTAACCGGGTGGGGGGAGGGGTGCTGAAATAGGCTGGTGCCGCCCGAATTGCTGCTGTGTGTTCAAGTGCTGGGCGCTGCTTAATGAGCTTCTCTGCGCACCTCCCCACAACAGTGAATGTGGAGGGCCCAGGGGCTTGGGGTGTGCCCCAGATGTCACTGTCAAAGATGTGGGCGTTTATGAGTCCGGGTCCTGTGCTGTGTTTGCTACGGATGGATGACGGACAGACGGATGGATGGATGGATGGATGCCGGAGACGAAATTTCAGACGTTCGAGTCAAGAGCTGTTTCTGCCAGCTCTTCCGTTTTTCAGTTTCTCTTTTACAGCGGAAAGGAATTTTGCCGGAGACTTGGGGGAAAGAGGTGAGGAAAGTGAATGGGGAAAGGCACGCGGCCCAAGACGGCTTTGCCTGCAAGGAGAGCTGATGGCAACAACAGGGCGGCAGAGCAGAAGCGCGCAGACTCGGACCGCCTGGGTTCAAATCCCGCTCCATCTCCTCCCCGTGTCGTCACGGGTCGGTGACCTGCTCCCCTCAAGCGGCTTCTGTTTCCCCACATGTCACAGGCGTTCCTGAGCGTGCCTCAGAGGGCTGCTGAGGGGGTTCAAGGCGATGGAGCTCTTAACAGTGTCTGCCCAGTGCAGACGCTCAGTAAGTCCTGCCTACCACCTCCGCTACTCCTCCCGCGCTGCCGCCGCAATGATGGTCACGGCTGCCTGCCCCTCCCCCACCCCACCCGAGGGAAGGCCCCACGGTGGGTGCTCCTTGGTCCAAAGGTCTAATGGGGCCCTCACTAGCCAGTGCAGGACCCAAACCCAGGTCTGGTAGACTCCATTGCCCATGCTCTTTCTGAGGTCGACAAACTTTCTAGAAAGGGCCAGACAGTAAATATTTTAAGCTTGGCAGGTCACATGCAATCTCTTCATATATTGTGTTTTTTTTTTTTTTTAACAATCCTTTAAAAATATAAAGCTGTTCTTAGCTCACAGGCTGCTCAGAGACAGGCATTGTTGGCTGGTCCCTGCCAGGCTGCCTTACGAGGAAATAGAGGGAAAAACGAAAGCAAAGTGAAAGGAGATGTAGATATGTTTTTTTACCCCCTCGCTAAAAGTAGGTTGAAGCTACACATAGAAAAGAAAGATTGGGGTCTAGGAATTTGTTTTACTTTAAAACTCAAAATAAAACCAGCCATGGTGATTCACTGTAGCCTTGTCATGCTCATTCATTGTCCAGGAAAGGGAGGCACAGGGAAGTCGGGTGACCTGGCCAAGGTCACGCCACTAGTAAGGAACAGAGCTGGGACATAAACCTAGGTGGTCGGGTACCAGACAACCTCCCCACCACCCATCTACCTCGACCACTGTTGGAGAATCTCTATTTTCTGTTATTGGAGACCCCTGACATCCTCCATCAGCAGACCTTCTGATAAAGAGCCACACTTTGGGGTCTGGCAGGTCTGCAGTCCAGCCCCAACTTGACTATCACCGTGTCTATGACCTTGGAAATGATTCACTTTTCGGCACTTCAGTTTCCTCACTGGTAAAATGGAGA
The DNA here is from genome assembly GCF_009834535.1 of Camelus ferus. NCBI lineage: Eukaryota > Metazoa > Chordata > Mammalia > Artiodactyla > Camelidae > Camelus > Camelus ferus. Next base: position 13,953,724 of record NC_045720.1, read on the forward strand.
TATTTGTTGTCCCCCACCTGTAGATGGTTATGGGGATAAAATGAGTTAAAGGCATGTAGGGATTTAGCAAGTGGCTTGCACATGGTAAGTGTTGGATCAAAGTTAGAACTGATGATTGGAACCATCACTGCAGCAGGCAGAATAACAGCCCCCAAAGAGTCCCTTGCCCTGAACCTGTGAATATATTACTTTAAATGGCAAAGAGGAGATAAGGTAGCAGATGGAATTAAGATTGCTAATCAGTTGACCTTAAAATAGATGATCCTGAATTATCTGGGTAGGCTCAATGTAATCACAAGAGTCAAGTTAGAGATGGAAGAGAGAGGCAGAAGAATCAGCAGCAGAGCGATGCAGCCTGAGAAAAACTAACTGGCTTTGCAGGTGGAAGGAATTCAGGAAGCTTCTAGAAGCTGGAAATTTAAGAAACCGGATTTTCCCTTATGAGTCTCTAGATAGGAATGCATCTTATTGGCACCTTGATTTTAGCTCAGTGAGACGCATTTCAGACTTCTGATCTCCAGAACTATACGATAATAAATGCATGTGGTTTAAGCCACTGAGGAATGTGTTACAGCAGCCGACAGGAATAGGAAATTACTACAGCATTTGCCCTACACGCCAGAGGCCCCCGGGCATCCCCACAGCCTGGAGGAGGAGGGGGCTTTCTCTGCAGGTTCCCTCTGCTGCTGCCCAAGCAGCAATCCTCGGCTTAGGGGCGGACTCACGGCCTGAACCTCTCAATTCCAGGGCATCTACTAGGGCGACCACAGAAGCAAGGCCCTCTTTCTGCGGGGGCTGCCGAGGGAAGGCGCTGGGTCGGTGGGGGAGATGTGCCTTGGGGATGCCCACTCAGAAGAAAGCTGAGTCAGGAGATGGAGAGAGACCACACCCGCTGACGGTGTTTAGATCCAGCTGGGCTCCAAGCCAGACCAGCTCAGGCTTTTCAATTACACGGGCTGCTTTTTTGTTTGACACTTACATCAATATGAATTAGACCTCTATTTTGTAACTGAAAGTCTGACTAATATAATCGAATGTCCACTTAAGCACTGTTACCTACTAGTTTGCAGTGTTATCCTTTCCTTGGCCAATATACTTTGGGCTCTGAAGGAACATGAAGTGGGGCTTAGGCACAGTGGGGTTCGGGGGGTGGTGCGCCATTTCTCACTCCTCTCTTCATTTCTCCTGTTTAGCTCAGATACGCTGAGTCTACGGCTACTAGAGGAGGGAGTGAAGAACCCCTCATGTGCTACTGAATGGGGTGTGGTTTGAACGTGGACCTGGACCTGTGGGAGAACCAAATGCCTATAATGGGGTCTTCACATCTGGTCTATTAGGGTTGAGTGAATTTCATGCTACCGGCACATGGGATGGTTGTGACTTAGTTTCCTGATTGAGCTGTTTCCTCTGGTCTTGCCTCTTAAATGTTGGTGTCCCAGGGTTCCGTCCTCTGGCTCTGAGCTGTCCCGGAGAGAGTGCAATCCCCCCACGGGCTCGCCTGTCTCCTCACCAGCTGCTTGTCCATGGCTATCCTTTCCCAGTAGGCCTGAGGGATGTGGCATGTGACCTTGATAATGGCGATGCCTGCCTGCATTGATGTTTCATAGGGCAGCAAGGGTGGGGTGGGGGCCAGACCACAGTTGGGGAGGGTGACACAATCTGAAAAGAACACAGGTCATGCTCACCTTTCCCTCCCTCAAGAACACACTCATCAGGTTGATAGATAATCACCGCCCTACATACAGATGAATCCCGAGTTAATCCATCCCCTTTGGAGCTTGCTTCTGTGTTCCAGGCCCACACTGGGCATTTCCACTAGGATGACGATACAAACACTAATCCTAGAACAAATGTAATTCCAGGTCACATGACTGAGGATGCCCTCTGTGCCAGGCATCCTTCTTAACACCTCACACATACTGATTGGAACAGCCCTCTCAGGCGGGTAATAACTGCATAATCCCCATTCTATAGATGAAGAAACTGAGGCTCAGGCAAGTTAAATGACCCCTCCAAAGTCACGCAGGTTGTAACTGGCTGAGCCAGGATTTGAATTTAAGTCATTTGGACTCCCAAAATCACCTATTCAACCACAGCTCTACACTGCCTCCCAGCCACTAGGTGTCCCACAGGTGTGTCCAGTCCTACATTGCCAGCACCTTCTGCGACATCCGTTACTTTTTCTCTATCTGTTTGCTACCTGGTTAACAGGATCACTCTCTTGGATTCCCAAGACAGGATCCTGGGGCTCACTCTTGACCCCTCTGCCCTCACTTTCCATGTTCAAGTCCAGTCAATGCTTTCTCTGAATCCGTAATCTGGAGCAGCCCCCTCGCTCCACCCCTGCTGTGACCACTGCAGTTTAGGTGACCGTGCCCTGTCTCCAGGGTCGTCTCTCTGCAGCTGCCTTGTCTTTGATCTCTCTTTCCTGCAGCCCACCCTCTGCACTGTGACCACGCCCAGTTTCTATACCCAAGGTTGCACTCACTTGGTTGAAAACCTCTGAAAACTCCTTATTGCTTCCTGCAAACAGTTCCACCCTGAGCATGGCATTCGTGGACATCTGTGCTTTAATTCAACCCAGCTTGCCCATCTCAACTGCCACGTGCTCCCCCACTAGGCTCTACTGGCTCCAGCAACACCAGACACCAAACCTCCCGGCTGCCTCCAAACGTCTTCCTGTCCCTCTGCACCTCCGCCCCGGCTGCGCCTTCCTCCCTGTCTGCAGGAATCCTTCCGCTCCTCCAGGGTCTGGTTGAAAGCCTCCCTGAACCCGCAGGCAGAATGAAGGGCTTCGTTTCTGTGGGTCCGTCTTGGTGTCAATCGGGCAATCCCATGACACTGACTTCTGCATTTATTTAACTACCACATTTGTTTTACTAATACTTTTACTCAGTGCCAGGCATTGTTCTAAGCATGTTTCATAAACTCAGTCATCATAACTACCCGACCTGGTGGCCTGTTCTACAGAAGAGGAGACGGAGGCTCAGAGAAGTTACGTAACTTGGGCAAGCTCACAGGGCTAGGTGTACAGCTGGGATTCTAACCGAGCCCGTCTGGCACCAGAGCGCATGGTCTTAACCGCTCTTCAATGCTGCCTCAAGCTGGGTGGTGTAGACAGTACCCTCTGCGGAAGCCCAGAGAGGGGACAAGGGCCTGGGGGGAAACTATAGCACCTGCTGAGTTTGAAGCGATGGGCCACCCCTGCCCAGGCCTCCGTGGGACAGCTCCCCAGGCGAGCCTATGTGGGCTGTGCCCTCTAACTTCAAGGCCTCCCCCTTGTTCACACGCCCTCAGCTCCATCTTCAGGACCTAAGAGTCTGAGGCCAGACAAGGCTGAAGGGTCACCGCACCAGGGAGTGGAAGCTCAGAGGGAAGAATGGGCAGGCAGGCCGGGTCCCACTCCTCTTCACCCTGCCTGTGTTGACTCCTACACAAGCCTTCCCGGGGAGGGGGCGGCTGCTCAGGCAGGGGAGCAGGGCTCTTCTGTTCTAGGCCTTGGAGAGGGGACAGAAAAGAAGCGTGAGGTTGCCTGGCCCAGCTCACCAGGCCAGGACAGGAGAGGACCAGGAGCAGGTGCTCAGGGTTGGTCAGAATAACCAGCGGCACATGCCTGTTGCCCTCTTAGAACCCAGCTCTGGGCCGACAACCCAGGAGTCCTGAAGAGCTCACCTGGGCTTCCAGGCGCTCCCCCTGCCTTGACTTCTGCGACCAGAGGCACTGCTCCTCCAGCTGGCGTGGGTTCCAATCCTCCTTCACATTGATTTAACTGGTTTTTATTTTTTAAGTGTAAACTGAATCTTTCCCCTGAAGATTCTCAGGGACTAAGGCTGAAAGAGGAGTTACAGTTCAAACTTCTTCCCCATTTTCAACAAGTAAAGGCCACCCTTTAGACACAGTCCCACTCAAATTCAGTTTGTGTCAACCTGGCATTCAGCCATCTTGGCTGTCTAGACTCTCCCTACAGTGGGAGTGCATGCGGGTGTTGACACTTGCTGACCTGAAGGGTCTAGTCACCGTGGGGTTAAGTCCTCTCTAGAGACACCGCTAAAGCATTTATGCACATGCTCCTCAGGACCCTTGGAGCATCTGTTACTCCCTGCAGAAGACTGAGAGCAGAGGAACTCAAGTTGAAGGTTTAAGCACACCTTTCCTACTGAACAATCACCAGTAATGAAAAAAGAGCCTCTGAGAAACTAACAGGAGTCATTTGAAAAACTATGATACCATTAAAACAATCTGTAACATCATTTTCTCAAACATATTGCAAGAAGCGAGCTCTGCTTTCAGGGTGAATGTGGATGGGCAGTGGGAGAGAAAACAGCATCCCTGGGCCATATTTTGTGAGCGAGATCTTCTGCGAGGTCTCTTCCACGTTTTACCTCATTTACTCTCCTGAAGAGCCCTGCAAGGTTTATTATTTCCCCATTTTACAGATTGAGGAACTCAGGGGAAACCTAGTTCTGAGCTATTTTGTCCCATCTGCTGGATATAATTCTGGAAAAATAGCTTATTCCCAGCTAGCGCAGTGAAGTCTCTCTTGGCAATTCAGATCCCCTGGCAATTTGAAATAGAAGCAAAGCTGCCCATGGAATGATTTTCTACTTTAAAAAAAGTACCTGCTTTTGTTAAAGTTTCATTGGTATCTATCCTAAGCTCATAAAGAGAGTAAGTGCCCTAGAAGCACAGGTCAGGCCTGCAAGCACAGACCACAGCACCAGCACCTGTTAGCTAGCTGGGCTGAGCTGACTCCGGGTATTGAAGGATAATAAAACTCACCTGCTTGCAGCAGACACCCTCAGACTAACTTTCCACTCACTCGGGTGGGTCCTAAAGTGGTCCAGATTAATGAGGTTTTGGTGTGCTTTGCCTCTCTTGATGTAAAACAAAGTTGCTAAGTTAATACCACAAAGGGAGAGAGCAGGCAGGGGCCTTGGAAATCGCTGTTTCAGATGCCAAAAGGTTGCACGTGTGCTGAGTCCTCCTTACTGTTCCCCAGCAGGCATCACTAATCCATTGCAGCACACTCTTTCCTGGGTGTGCCTCAGAATCCTCCGCCCAGTGCTCCTGGCAGCCATGACCAGTTGATCAGCATTGGCAGATGAAATCTATTTGCCAGCCCTGGCCTAGCCCGGTGACCTCATCTGAACAGAGGTGGAACAGAAGCTGTGAGAGGCCAAATGACTGACGGAGCCAGGGATTAGGACTTCTTCCCTCTCACCACTTTGCCTTTGAAGCTGCCCTGGGAAACGCTGCCTCATCCCTGTCCCCTTCCCACTGAAGGTAGAAGTGAAGTTGGGGTCATTTGGTAGATGTTAGGGCTACGCTGGGAGAAGGAGACTGGTGTACGATGAGAGTTCTTAGGACCCCATGTACACAGGGGCTGTGCTTATGCCACAAACAATACTGGTTTAAACTACGATCCTATAATCCAGCTAGGATCACAGGGTGATGGGACAGGAGAGGCAAAAGGCAGGCCCCCAATAGTCCCAGGTCCACCACTAATGCAAGAATTGTGACCCTGGCAAATGTTTCAGGCAAATGCCATTTTTACTTGAAATATGCTTCCCCGGGGTGGTGGATGGTGTCTTCTGCAAAGTGAAGCACTGTTTTGTTTTGAGAATCTGTCTTCCAGCTGAGGAGACAGCCAGACCTCACTGGAGAAGGGATGGGGAACCGACACTGACACAGGCTACAGACTACACCACCCAAGCTCAAGTCTTAAGTGATTTTCCATCTGTACCAACAGAATCTCTCCCTTGTGCCCGTGATTTTCAGTTTTCAAGACCACTTCCATGAGGAAAGGAAGCCCGCACTGGTTTCTCGTTCACTGGGAGAAGGAGAGGTCCTGAGAAGTCAAACCACTCTCCATGAGGCCCCCCAGCTAGTAATAAATAGCTGAGCCGCCCTTGCCTTTGGACCAGTGCCGGGACCACCAGAGGGAGAGCAGGACAAATGGAGCTGCCCTTGACTGCCTTCTCTCAGCATCTCCGTTTTAGAGAGTGAGCTTAAGGGGAGTGACTGCTTTCCCCATCCCCTCCCTGCAGTTAAGCCAGGGTTTCTGATTCCCAGCCCAGTGTTCTGTCCCCTCACCCATGCTGCTATTTCCTGTCCCTGAACCTTAACCTTAACCTGGGGTCATGCGGCCCACAACTAGAACGAGAATAAGGGCTCATATTTCTTGGGCACTTACTATGTACTGGCACAGGGCCAAGCAGCTTTGCATGAATTAGTTCACTGACTCTTGACAGCCCCCTTCACCAGTAGGTACTAGCATATGCCCATTTCACAGATGGGGAGACTGAGGCATAGAGAGGTTGGCAACCTGCCTGAGGCCCCACAGCTAGTGGAAGAGGCAGGATTTGAACTGGGAAGTCTGCCTCCAGGGGCCCTGCTCTTAACCACAGACATCACCTCCTGAACTGCCTCCCTACCACTTTCCCTTTGAGTCACTCAACAGTCACTTCCTTCACACCTACTATACGCCAGGTCTTGTGAATCAAGGACACAGCCTCCATCCTCAAAGCCCAACTCATGTCTGAAGACTTGCCAAGGAAGCATGACGGTCACTGTTCAAACTCACTGTTCAGCCCCGCCCCCTTCCCCTCCTGCCTATGCACAGCACTCAGGACTGAACGTACAGCCTCCACATGACGACGGTCAAATTCGATTCTCATCCAGGCTGTCAGTTTCTTAAAGAAAAACACCATGTCTGGCCTCCCACAGCGCCCTGCCCTTGGTAAACATTTACTGCTGCAGCTGCCCCAGGCCAGGGGAAGAAAACCCGGCTACAAAGCACAGAGGGAGCCCCCGTGCTCATTATTCAGACCTTCAGAGCCTCACATTTGCAACAGGTGTCTCTCCGGGTGACTTCCCCATCCAGGTCTAGGGTGCGACTCTTCTCACCCACAGCAGGCCAGGTTTTGGTCACTCGAGGACATGATCCTGCCAAAGGACCTTGGTTCTCTTGGGGAAGCCACGCTTACTGTCCTCCCACAGCCTGGGGTTGGGGGATGCTGCCACAGTTCCCCCCCACCACTCCCCATGCCTTTCCTTCTGGTCCGTGTGGTCTGGATCCTGGGCAAGTCTCTTGGTGGCATAACTCACTGGCAACACTGTGGTGGTCCTGCTATGGGAAGCCTCTGATCAGAGCCCCCATCAGGTTTGGAGAGTTGTCAGGTGTTTGGGGTCACACCTGTGATGTGTGGCTGTCTGGCATAAGCTCAGGTGTAGCGGCCAGTGGACAACAGGTCTGAGGAGAGACCATCTCATCCAGAAGCTTCCAAACTGCTTCAAGCGGGACCCTCCCACATAAAACAGGCAGCTCTGAGACAGGGCGTGTGTGTGTTCACAAACTCTTCTCACTCACTCTCCCTAAACTCTCTTGGTATCTCCTGCTCCTCTGGGATTCTCTGTCATCATGAAACAGTCTGTAAAACACTAATCCGTCAAAAACACTTTCTACTTCAACATTTCCCATCCGTGTTTCTCCAGCCTGTGCTTGAATTCTGCCAGTGACAGGGAACTCACTACTTAAAATGGACATCGGTTTTACCGTTGCCCACCTCTCATTAGGAATTTCTCCTTAGGTTGAATCAATAGCTGCCCACCTTCCTCTCGCCAGTGACAGCCGTTTAAAGGCACAAAGGTGACTTCCTCACCTCCATTTACTCATGTCTCCCCAGGGCTATGGTTTACAATCGGGTGTGAGCCAGGTACTTCCGTCTCTATTCCAAGAATCCCTGAAAACAATTCCCAGCATGTGCCCTCTGGATGGTGAGCAGACAGAGGATGGCACAGCCACCTCCAGGCTGGCAGGGACCCAGTGACTTCCAAGGGACTCACCCCTGGATTCTCTGACCTGTGCTGTGTCCACTGCACCTGGAGGGCAACAGTTTCAGAGCCGCAAAACTCAGCTGCCCCTGCCCCACCCTCTCATCTCCTTTCCCTTCTTGAAATCCAACTGAGACCCCGACCTCCACCAAACACACGGTCACTCACCAGTCCTGTATTGCTTACATCCTGGGAATCTTTTTACACTTTGACTCCGAGAGCAGTCAGCGCGTTGAGACCTACAAGGAAGAGACACTCAGTGTTAAAAGCACAGCAAGGCAATTGGAGGTTCAACTGTCAATTCTAGAAGGTCTGCGGCACTGGGACCCTGGGATGGAGATGGGGAGGACAAAGGAAAAAGGAAATGGTCAGGACCAGCCTGATCATTAAACTGACCTCAAGAATCTCAGGGCTTTGTGATGGTTCTGAGGAAAAAAAAAAGACCCTCACTTTGGGTGAGTCAGCAGCTTTTTGAGAAGCAGGCCTTTTAGAAGAGCAAAACTAAAAGCAAGATCTGCTGGGTGGGGGTGGGGAGGCGTCTCTTGAACTCCACTCTGAGTTTCCTTGAGTCTTTGGTGTCTGTTCCTAGCGTCCGCGGGGGGTTCAGGATTCCATGTTGGTGACGGTGGAGCGGGGAAGCTCTGCACGCAGGCCTCAGGTCCAAAAGATGCCGCGGTCCTGGAAACAAAAGCCCTTAACGCGCCATTTCTATCCTGGGAGACTCCTGCCAGGCGAACCCCGTGTGCTTTGAAAATTCCTCAGGAGAGCTGTAGCCGGAGGAACAGGCGGGCGCCCGGCTCAGAGGATGCGTTCCCTGAGTGGCAAGTTGAGGCCTGAGCTCTAGAGGTTTCTGCAGCCCAGGAGGCCCACCTGCCGCACGCACGGAGCAGCCTGCCGTGAGCTGCAGCTGGGCCACGCGGCCCCTCGCTCCCCACCCCAGCCCGCCTTTCAAGCAAAACTTGTTTTTTCTTGTTGCCCTAAGAATTCTGAGGGGAGCAGAGGTTTTCTCTATTCATCTACCCCTGTTCTCAAAGGAGCACCCTTTGGGGAAAAAAACATCTTCATGGCAATAGTTTCTGTTGACTGGGTCCTTGCGATGGACCAGGTGTTATACACAGCGGCTCTACATTCCAAAGTGGAACTGCATCCCCTGGGAGCTTGTTGGAAAGGCAGATTCCCGGGCTCCACCCAGCCCGACAGAATCAGAACCTGTGTTTTAACAAGCTCCTTGGGTGATTCCTGGGCACATTAAAGTCTGAAAAGTGTGCACTTATAATCCTCTTAATCACAGAAGGAAGGAAGGAAGGAAGGAAGGAAGGAAGGAAGGAAGGAAGGAAGTTAAGTCAGGAAGTCGCAGCCTATTGCCGAGGTGAAGAAATAGGTTCAACAAACCACAACTGGCTATTATGATTTTAGAGCTGCTGTGTGGTAGGGCTGATCCAAACCTGTGTTCGTGTGATTCTGAAATCGGTGTTCCTTCCCTCTGCTACTTTGGGGAAGTGAAACAGGAAGGTGATGGGATGGGCAGGCCTGGCTTAGTGGGCGTGGCCAGGGGAAGAGCAATGGGTCAGGGGTGGGCTGAGGACTTTAGGCCCTGGAGAGAGGGGAGGGGGCTGCCGGGTGAACGCTCAGAGAGGGAGGCAGGAGATACTGGAGGCTGGGGTCCCCTCCTCCTCACTGTTGTCAAAGGCCAGCAAAATTTCCCAAAGTTCATTCACACTTCTGCACTGAATCCCAGTAATTCATTTATTTTGATTCCATGGAGTTTATCTATATTTGCCCTCTGCCCTAAGAACTAACCATCCAGCAGGAGAAGGTACCACGGGAGGCAAGCTAACTTCTGTGTCCCAGCACTGATTTGCAGGGAGGACAATACTCTGTAAAGCCTTTTTAGTTTAGAAAGAACTTTTCATCCACTAGCTAATCTGCCCCTTAAAAGAACTTGGGGAGTGTCACTAGAGCTATTTTGCAGTTGAGAAAACTGAGGCACAGAGAGGTTCAGTGGTTTTCCTGAGGTCACACAGCATTCGGGCAGGCTGGGGTTGAGGTCCTCTGACTCCAAGTCCAGAGGTGTGAGCTCAGCTGTTTCTGATGGGGAAAGCAATCACATCACAGGTTTATGACGCCCTTGCTAGTGTCACTGGACTCGATATAGTCTGGGTTTACCCTCTGCTCACAGAATGGGTTTACTGAAAGGCTAGTGGACCAAGGGGAAAACAGTCCACAACCCACACAGGGTGTGCGATCTAAACTGGCCAGGGGGCACTCTTGGTTTATCAGTTAGTCATGTATTCCATTATGTAATGTTCTACTGCCCTTGCTTCCGTAAGATTAGCACATATAAAGTATAATGGGGACGGTGTCAATAAAATGTGGAGGTCACCTCGCTTCATAGGGTTCCCAGCACATTAATATTTTGCATCAGCAAGTGAGGGCGGCTGGATGCAGGGTACACACAGCTGAGCAGAGTAAGCCACGGGGGACCCCTCCATCCCTCCCAGCTCTTCCTCTGGACTCTGAGTGGCCGCGTGCTCTGTCTTAGAGGCTCCTCTTGCTCATTTCTCCCTGGTCTTTGTGCAAAGGCTGTGGGCTAGAGAGACCATCTGTCCCTGCTACACTCTGGCAGAGCCTGACGCCGCTCTTGCACCTGGAGCTTCCGATAAAGATGATCCGTCCCCGTCTACCTCTGAACTCATCACCCTCAGCCCTTCTCCAGCCCCTTCCATCAAGTTCCCCTCTTTTAAAATAATAAATATATTGTCCTCTAGTTACTCAGGTCTTAAAGTTATTGTTGTATTTTTTTTTTAAATTCAAAATTGATTGCACCCTTCGAGCTAGGCTGGTGTCATCGCTTGGACTGTGCGTCCTTCCAGTCACATGGATTGTGAATATGGCCCAGTGGCTGCAGCCCAATTGTCCCCAAAGCGCTGTGATTTTCAAATTTTTCAGAATGCAGAGTTTTATGGGAATGCATATATCATTTTATAGCAGAAATGCCTGCATAATGGAAGTTATATTATAGGTACTAATATCTACACATAACAAATCTAGAATATACATAGTTATCAAATACTAAAACATGTTCCTATTATTAAACATTGAATATATTAAATATCTGATGAACAACCATTTACTGTGTACTCATATATATTGGCTTCTGTGCTAAGCACCAGAGAGATATAAATAAATAAGACCCAGTCCCTACCCTTAGGAAACTCACAGTATAAAAAAGGAGAAAGATACGTAATAGACAACGTGAGAAAGGACAACGTATATAGACGTGGTACAGGTGGGAGCAGTTAGTAGACGCCTCATTTGTCTCAGGATAATGACCACGGTCCTCACCCCAGAGCCTCCGCACCTGCGAGGTCTGGCCCCTGCTCATCGTCCCCACCTCACCTTGCCCTGCTGTGTTCTGGGCTTGCAGATGGATAACCTTTTTGAAGCCACTGTGCTCCCTGCAGCCACATGGCTACCTTGGTCCCTCCCTCTTCAATGCTCTGTCCTCCCTCTTCCCTGAATCAAGCCCTGAGTTACCCCATAGGACTGAGGGAGGCAACACATAGGAAGTGCTTAGAATCGTGGGAGCAGGTATGTTAGCTACTATTATTCTTGGTGATACTTCTTATTACCCTCAGTTGACTGGGTGCTTCTTCTCAAGCACGGAGGCGTGGAGTGACGGGGCTGGGGCTGCCCAGTGAATTATTCTTGGAGCTGGGGAGTCTCAGTGAATCGGTTATCCTTTCCCTGTTTATCCTTGAACTCAGCACTGCAGCATCACCCAGCAGACACGTGAGCCTTCCTAACCAGACTGGGGGACAAGCACTGGTCTTGGAGACAGGACACCCGAGTCTGCTCCTGGTTCTCTCACACGCTTATTCTGTGCCCTCATGCCAAGCACTTCTCTTCCAGGGGACCTGGGTTTCCTCCTCAGCCAAGTGGGGTTTAAATAGAACCTGCCTCCCGGGGCTGCGTGGGGGATCTGATGCTAGTGGTCCCTCTTGCACATGGAAAATGGCAGTTCTCAGTCTGAGCGCTATGAACAGATGACGCACAGGGCTTCCTGTCGTCCTTTAGGCTCTCGGTGTGCACACGCTTCCAGTCTTCCTGGCTCACAACTCCTTTTCACCAGAAAGTGCTCACATGGAGCAAAATCCCAACGAGGGAAAATCTGCCTGTAGGATTTTCCCTACTGGTCCCTCATATTCCTTTTTGGCCTAGTTTAAACCTACCGTATCGCTAGACAGCGACTGGGGGAAAAGAGGAACGGTATTTTAAACGCTGGTAGAAGAAAAACACCCTCCCCTAGGGTCACTCCTTCTCTCGTAGTTTATTCCAGTCCATTTTTTCACTCTGCAATCATTTAGCAGATGAGTTAGAAACTCCGGGACTAATAAACAGGTCATGGTGTCCCGAGGCGCCGGCCTCCTACCCCGGATAGGGTGAGGAACCCGTGGAGGACAGGGCTGGGGAGCCATGGGCCAGGGCAGCCTGGACACAAGAGAGGAAGGTCAAGTTCGAAGAAGGTGGAAAGCTACAAGCCACTTCTGTGCAGCCATCGCTCTGCAAGTCAGATGTACTGTCCTAAGTGCCTGCCTTTGCTCTGGAAGATGTTTTACTTTGGACACCGACGACAGCCTTTAATTCATAAGAGCCACCAGTGAATGACTAGCACAATGGCCACTACTCCCTGAAGGCCTGCTCTGTGCCAGGCGCCAAGCTGGGCCCTTCCCCAGGTCTTACTGTTCTTTCCCACAGCAACTCTGAGGGCGCACCTCAATCTTAGAGTGATCGAATTCATTGCCCCGAGTCACAGGAGTAGAATGTCCAGCACTGGCGTTTGCACTCAGGCCCGACTGAACATAGTCTTTCCATTTCCCCATCACGTGGCCTCTTAAACTTAGACGCCATGACAAGAGCTGCTGGCAAACTGGGCCATCTCTTTCACCAACCCCGACCCACGCTTCCACGAAGAAACCCCAGGAGTACAGAGGAGGCTGAGTTTATAACCTCCCCGAGGTGTGTGGGTGCAGCTCGACGCTTGAACATTCATGAGGATGCTGAATTCTACTTTAGAATTGATCTCTATTTGTTTCCAAATATTTTCCCCTTGAAATTGTGAGGACCAATTGACATGCCAAGAAGATGTGCCCAGCACTGGGCAGGACAGGGTCTATTTAGCTCATTGCTGTCTCTTCATTCCCCCAACAGCTCTTTATGGGGCACTGACTACAGGCCAGCGCTGGGAAGATAAGGTGAGCCCCGCCCTTGCAGTTGGGTTGGAGGGGAAGACGCCAATGGTATGACGGTGCTCACTGAAGCGCATGCAATGGTGGCAGGATGGCCAGGAGGGGCACGTGAGGATACAGCAGATGGGGGTCTGGGGGCTGCACAGCTGGATCTGAAAGGCAAGCAGCAGCGAACCAGGTGAGGAGGGAAAGGAAGAGTGGAGAAAGTGAGAGAGCAGTGTGTATGGGGCCATGGTGAGAGGAGGCGTGGCAGATACCGGGTAATGGAGGCTGGCTGGAGTGGCCGCAGCCGAGCAGGCCAGACAAAGCCCAAGCACCAGTTCTTCCAGGTACTTGCTGGCCTTTAAGAAGTTGGGTCTTTATACCTGTGAATGATGGGAAGTCACCAAAAGGGCTGGATTCTCAGGGTCTGCAGTTCTCGGCACACGGTGGCCCTCAATAGCGTTTGCTATGCTGGAATCCTGTTTACCCTCTGGCCCCATCAGGTCCCCCGCAGAAGCACCTCCTGGGACCCTGCCATCTTTAGAAAGGGCAACCCCAGGGCAATCTGATTTGTGTAGGGAAAAATTCTCCCTGGGCACCTGGCCTGAGCCTCCTTCTGTCAGGCCTTGGGGAACCGTGGCTCCGGCCTGGCTGCTGGCAGATGTGCGGGGATGAATACACCTTTGATTACAGCTCATGTTTCCGAGGGAAAGACACAGCTCCCTGGAGACTGGGAATCTAGGAAAATGAGCCCTTGCAAAAGAGACGTAAGTGAGCTGGAAACACAAGCCCTCTGGGCGGGCAGTGGTTTCTTTCTTTAAAATAAACAACAGCAGAGCGGAACAGCCTGGACGGGAAGCAGGTTTTCCATAATCCCTACCGGGTAGGACTCAAAGGCAAGCGGTAGAAGGTGGTTAGAGACTGGTCTGTGAGAGAGTGGTACCTGCTTAGGATATGCAGATGTGATCCCTGAGAACAGATGCGCCTGCCTCCCTCCTTGGTGGGGAAACTCAGCTCCTGGGGACATTAATTTAACCCTAATTTCTTTACCATAGGGAGACTCATGGACCCAGTTTAGAATCTGGTTTCTATCATCTGAGAGCTTTGTGTCCATTGATAAATTATTTTATCTTCCCTGAGCCTTAGTTTTGTTATCCATAGAATGGGATAAGATAGGCTTAGATAATATTATGAAAGTAGGCCGCTGAGGTTTGAACTGAGCGTGTCTGGATATAGTTGTTCCATTTCCCCCCACACTGCCTCTTGAACTTGGGACATGCACCCCCACCCCAACATCGATTATCTGGCACATAATAGATGCTTAATAAATGCTAGTTCTGCCTCCCTTCTTTCTCACCTGTCTATTCCCTTCTGTGCTTGGGATAAATCCAGGTATCCAGGAGGCTCTCTCTAAACCCATGTAAATTGGGTCCTTCTCTGTGCAGCGCAGTGACTGAGGATGCAGAAGGAAGAGGCAGCGAGCTGCGTTTTCTCTCCACTGCATCCTGTTTTGAACCCTTTATTAAATGTCTTAAGTATTACTTGCCTTCGGGTCAAAATGCAGTTTCCAGAGATTTCCACTTTGCACTCATAAATGATTCTCGCTAAACTCTCTTCTAAAAAAAAATTTAATGTGTGTGTGTGTGAGAGAGCAGAAATGTACTGACTCATCGCTGGAAAAACTCTCTCTCCCCAACACATTCCAAATCTGTCGAGTCACATGAATTGAGTAAGAGCGCTTAATGTGGCTGCGAGCCCCAAGCTGGCGAGCGGTTACGCCAGCGAGGGCTCCGTCTCTCCCTTCCCTGCTCCCTGCTCCCAGCCAGTGTAGCAGGGGAGGCTCTGCAGATGGCAGTGAATACCCGATGCAGGTTCAACGAATGCAAGGACTGGAAAGGACCTGGCAACTCCCTAAAGCCCAACTAGAATTCTGCGAGGAGATGTCATATGTTTTTCCAAAAAAAAAAAAAAAATCAAATACAAATTTGCATATAGGATTGCCAAGATCTAACAACCTCACTTATTGAATCATCTCTGCTGGGCACGACATCAAGCAGTTGACATGCACGACTCGTTGAATCTTCACAGCCACCCCTTAGGGAGATTAGGGTTATCCTCATTTTACGAGTGAGGAGACGGAGGCACAAGGGTGAGTAACTTGTCCAGGGTCCCACAGCGGGCGGGTGGTGGAGCTGAGACTCAGCCCCGTGTACAGACGCTCTTACACAGCCTACGATTCATTCTGAAAGGAAAGACTCCTTTTGCATAGAAGAGAGGAAACTCCACTTATTCTGCAAATATCCATCCAACACTTAGAACACAAACACGGCATCAGATATCAAAGGGGAGACAGGTGACAGGTGTGGGCAAAATGGGGGCAATTTGGTTACTGTGTTCCACGAGTTTGGACTTGTATAGGGGAGCTATGATGTATGCACAAATAATTACAAGTAAGTAAAAATGGTGCTGGCAGGATTATAACATGGCATGCATGGGGAGGGCTGGGGAAGGTGATGGCCCTGGCTGGGGTGATCTGGAAGGGCTTCCTGGCAGAGTTGCCATTTCAGCTGAAGGGAAGGACAGGAGGTGGAGGAAGGAGGTCCTGCCTGCCGAGTCTCAGTGAGTATACACGAATGGCTGATGGCCCCAGGGGTTCTCATCTTGGTTCTGGCCCGGGACCCAGCCAGCCCTAGGGGTGGCCGTACTTTCGTGTCTGGCAGCTGAGGAGCACAGGCAGAGGGGAAGGAGGGGAAGAGGTGTACAGGAACCAGAAGACTGGGGAGAGGAGGCAGGACACTGGAGCCAGGGGAGGGGTGCAGATCTGGCCAGAGCAGAAGCTCCAGTCCCACCTCCAACCGGGTTGGCTCAGAGTGGGGCCCTGGCTCTTGGGCCTCAGTTTCTCCCATCTAGAGGGAGAATCATGAAGGAATTGCTGGAATGTTCCAGCTGGGCAGAACACTGGAGACCAATGACCCCAATTCATCCCATCCATCTGTAGATGAGAGACCCAAGATCTGGGAAAGCTGGGTGAGTGGAATCCTTGGATTTGAACCCAAGTTTGTGGGATGAGGACACAGGGGCCTCACCTCCCCATCTACCTGCTCTTTGCACATCCACACGTCAAGGGACATGCCATCCTCCATCAGAAGGCAGGAAACTCCAGGCATATTGTTGGAGGGGAGATAGGACCCCCAAACGTGCCTCAGCTAGTCCAGCGGCATCTGGCTCTGACTCCCCCAGTGGCCCCGAAAAGCTGGGCCACAGACCCGCCGCGTGGTCCCCTCTCCCAGCCCTGGCCAGCCTATCCTCAGAGCACCCCTCCCCCTGACTCAGGAAGTTTCCAGGAAACCGTGACCTGTTCTCCGCGGCCATGGTTCTCCCTGACATAAAGTCCATCTGGTTGTGACTCACAAGGCTGGATTTTCCCCTGGGGCCCTGCATCTGGAGTAGGGAGCACATTCTCTCAAACTAACAACCTATCCACCCGCCGTGACAGTGGGGGCTGCTGCTCCTGTCAGCTCAGGCCGAGGTCATCCAAGTGGCGCCTCAGGCCTCCTGGCCTGGCATTACTCTCAGAATCAGCCTGGGCCTGGGCACTCTTTGAGGCTCCCTCAGAACCAGGCTCTTCTACCAAATTCCCCTCTTCCCCCGGGGCTGCTCATCTCCCCTCGCCCCTCACCCCCCCATCCTCCTCCTCCCCTGTCCCTGCTCACAGAAGAGCAGCTCCCCGAGGGCTGGAGTGATGGGGAGGGCGGGTTGGAGCAGGGAGGGGCTCCAGACAATTGGTGTAAACACATGTGAATGCCAGGTCCACCACTTCCTAGCTGTGTGACTATATGCACGTGTCACCTTGGGGCTGTGTAGCCTCAGGCACTCCATCTGTAAAATGGGCTTCTTAATGCTCTCTATCAAAGGGGCATTGTGGGGATTAAAAGGAAATAAAACGTGAAAAGCTCCTAGCACGGTTTGGGGCACACTTGAAGGCACTCAGCAAGGATGCTGCCTGTTCTGATGGGTATCGTTCACCCCTTGCCTCTGGTGAGGAAACGGAGACCAGAGCCGCAAGGCCACACCAAGGAACAGAGCCGGTGAGCGGCAACACCAGGCCCCCTCGGGCCTCCAGTAGGGAGGCCAGATGCCTTCCCCCTTTTGGCCCCCACCTCTCCACTCTGACACACCCAGAGAGGCCTTTGTGCAGACAGTCTAATGCTTCTTGGCAGCTGCCACATGGATCGCGGGCTTCGCTGGGAATCCCATCCAACCTGGTGATTTCAGTTTACAGCTGCCGGGTCCACGTACCAGTGGCCACAGAGAGACCCCGGTGGAGTGGTGGCCTCAGTACACAGATTTCAGTGGCACTAAGATTCCTAACAGTGACTCAAGAACGGCGCGTGATCTGGATTTCAAAACCACCTCCCCTTTCCGTGATATCCACATTGAAGGTTTCTTGGCTCCTACCCCGCCGGGGACACTGGGGACTGAGAAGGGAGGGGTGCTGGGGCCGGGCCCACTAGCTGCTTCTGAACCTCTGCCGGGGGCTAAAATCGGTCTCTGAAGAAAGAGAGATTGTCCATTTCCTTTTCCTCTGATGCCTGGGAAGATATTTTACCAGACGAAACTAAGTATGGGGAGTCCGGGGACAACATCCTCGCCCAGGTCCTCCCCACCAGAGGTGGGCAGCGGGGCCCGCAAGCAGACAGGGCCCGCGCAGAGGGCCCAGGCCGCTCCCACACAGAACTGTGCTCTTCAAGCGCGTAATGAGGAGAGAAGACAGTTAGTTTTGGGGGTGGGGTGGGAATCGGGGGCAGGGGGAGGTGTTCTATTTATGAAGAATGAAATAATTACATTCAGGTCAGTGGTCAGGGGAGGGAGCCACTGGGCTGAAACAAATTTAGGGGCTGGTGCAGGGTGAGGGGAGGCGAGTGGTGAAGGGATGGGTGTTGGGGATGCTTCAAAGCGGGGACTGTGTCCCCGGGGCCGGCTGGCCTCTGGGGCCAGGGGCTGGCTCGGCAGCTCTCTCCTAAGGCACACACATGCACACACACACCACAAGTTGTCCCTCGGAAACACTCGGGGGCTACGAGGCAGTGAGGCCATCCCCATACTCACTCGTTTATTCCTCTCTGAAGACAAATTTTAAACACACTCACTGAACTGACCCAGCTCAAAGCGAACCCTTGTTTCAATGAGGCCCCCCTCCCTCCAGGCAGATCCTTCTCATTTCTCTCATAGATGCGGGCCTGGCCCAAGATGTATGTGGAAGCCCTCTTTTGGCTCTGTCTTCAGAGTCAGGTTA
Organism: Camelus ferus; assembly: GCF_009834535.1. Classification (NCBI taxonomy): domain Eukaryota; kingdom Metazoa; phylum Chordata; class Mammalia; order Artiodactyla; family Camelidae; genus Camelus; species Camelus ferus. Next base: position 13,972,084 of record NC_045720.1, read on the forward strand.
TGAGGCAAAGTGTAAAAGTGGGCACGTTATTGGATAATTGCCCCTGATTCTGACCACCTCTCCTCCCACAACTGTATTTCTGAGGGACGTCACAGTCCTGGTTCCACAGATGTGAGTGGTGGAGCTGCCCGCAAAGGGCAGAGATTTGCCAGCACCGAGAGTAAGAGTGTGGTGGTGGTGGGGATGTTCTCGGATGTTCCAAGCCAGGGCACCACCTTTGGAATAAGGGCTAAACTGCCCAAAGGGACGACTTGGATGAACACCCAACTCCTTTGCATAGGCAGGTCCTGCGGCCGGGCATACCAGGGGATGATTATTTCTATTATTTTTCTAGAAGTCAGTTGTACAATGTCTGTGGCACCTGCTCTGGACATGGCCCTGGGCCAGGCAGATTTGAGCTGGAGAGTCACAAGATGCAAGGAAAGGCCTCTGTTCTCCATTCACCCGACGGGGGAGCCAAGACTCACACCTGAGGAGTCACCTGGGATGGATGAGGTGGGGCCCAGGGTGGCTCCCCTCCAGAATCTACTGTAGAAGGGTGCCATGAGGGTGGGGGTCAGGACAGGAGGTGGCGGAGGTGGGGTCTGAACCCTACTTCAGTGAATGGGGAGCATGGGAAGGTGACTGGCAGAGGGCAGGGGGCACCCAGGGCAGGAGGCAGGGAGGAGAGGACAGGCTCTGCGTCAGCATGGCCCTGGATGGGATGTTCAGGTACACTTGAACGTCAGGAGGAAGGCAGACGAGCAAGGGAGAGGTGGGGCGATTGCTGATGCGGGTGGGGCGGCGGGCTGGGGGGGGTGTGTGTTGAGGGGTGAGGGGTGGGGAAAGGAGAATTTCAAAGGGCCCCAGCCCTGCAGCAGCCTTCCTGCCTAATGAGTATCACTGGGGAACATGGATTCCTCTAGAGCGTGGCATCCGGGAACCCCACAAATCCTACACAACTTGGAATTGGTTCCAGGGCTGAGTGTGGACAATGCAGTTACATTGTGCCTCAGTTTCTCTGTCTAGAAGCTAATCCTGAAGCCAACAACTGCTAATGTTCGAGAGGCAGCCCCTGTCCCACGCACCCTAGCTCTTTTCACTCGGCGATGCTATTGCTACCGCTTTCACACGCTCTTGGCTGTGGTGGTCCTCGGCCTCCCACACTTAACATGCCACGCATCTGACCTCAGACAGTTTCTCGAGGCTAAAATCAAACCAGACATATAAAAGAGGTCTGTTAATTAGATGACACTCTTCAAACGCCCGTTCCTGTGGCTGATGGGATTTGTCGCTTTACTAGGCTTCATCTACTCAGATTCCACCACGGGGCAAAGGTTACTTAAGGCCTGAGTACAACATGAAAAGAAAAGAAAAACAAAAGAATCACTTTCAAACATTCGCAGAGGAAAGATCACGTGGATACTGGCACAAGAAAAAGCTACCCGAAGCCTGAAACGTTAGAAGGCAGGACATCGGGGCAGGGGCGGGAGGGGGAGGTTTGTTTCTTGTCTTGAGCCCAGTGCCCTGAGAAGGGGTCATTAATGGCTCCCTGGCTCCTTAGTGGCAGAAGGAACACAGCGCCTTGCCAGTGGCATTCTTCACAGACAGGCTGCCTGGGGATGGACTTGAGTGCCCCCAGCTCACAGAAAGCATTTATTCAATGCCCAGGAGCAAGTGAATACGACCTGCTCTCTGCCATCAGAAGGCCCGGTGTTTGGAAAAATACACAATGCTTCCAAAAATGAAGCCCAGTAGATCTCCTGATCTGCCCCTCCCCTACCCCTGAAACCCACTCCTCCGCAGATGTCCCCACCATCCACCACCCACCAACCCACCCGGAAGTTGGGAGCCATCCCTGGTTCTCCCTCTCCATCCACATCCACAGCTAACCCATCCTCGGGCCATCCTGGGGATGCCCACATCGCCAAATCCACCCTCTTCTCCATCTCTGTCAGCGCTGTATCATTTCTTGCCTGAACTTCCAAAGCCACCTCCCAAGTGGGCTCCTTGGTTCCACTTTTGCTCCGTGCCCCTCTACCCAGAGACCTTCTGCAAATGTAGATAAGATTGCATTATTTTCCTGCTTAAACCTTCGAAGGCTTTCCACTGAACTCAGAAAGATCCAAATCTCTTTGCCAAGTCTGACGAGGCCCAAGGTTGTGGCTCCTGCCTCTTTCCCACCCAGCACCAGCCTGAAACTCTGTTTCCCCCGCTGTGGAATGGGTAGAGTAATACCTACCTTCCAGGCTGGTTGGGAGGGCCGGGGTGGGGAATACATAAAAGCGCTTTGTTGACTAGGAAGTGCAGCCCAGTGTAAACTCTATTCCCATTATAATTGGGCTTTTGTGTTTTTGCTCTTGTTTTCATGGTTTCCAGTTCACTGATACCTTTTATTATTTGCAATTTTAGATCCTTCAAGATGTAGGGATATTTATACACACAAGGTAGTACTGAAAACTACCATGTTCGCATCTCAGTATTCCAGAGATAACCAACCACCCAGCTATGGTGTGCTTAAAACCTGGACAGTGTTTTTTCTTTCCTGGGTAGAAAACCAGAATTTTGACTATGTAGTCAGACTACTAGAGGCCTGGAGAGATCTCATTTAAATCATAAACCAGCTCATTATGAAAATGATAAAAGAATGTGATTGTCAATGTCTCTCCAACTTTCTCAGTAGCATCAGGTAACGTTTATGAAGCCCCTACTTTGTGCCAACCCCGGTATTAAGCCCTTTTTATACTTTACTTTTGTTAATCCTTACAATAACATTAAGAAGTGTTGTAATTGTCTAGGTGAGGAAGCTGAACCTCAGAGAGGTCAAGTAACTTACCCTAGGTCACACTGCTAGGGAGACAGAGAGTTCCAATCCTTCGTCTGTTTTAATAGCCCATGTTCTTTTGTTCTACCCTATGTGTGTTGGGAGCTGGAGAACCAGGAATGTGTGTATCTGTGAAAGGGAAACAGGGATAACGGGGGATGGGGGTTTAGGGAAGTACAGGGCCACCAAGCCCCAGGGAGGCAAGGGAGTTTGGGCAGGAGGTTAACTTTAAGCTTCACGCCTTCATGTCTTACGCTCTACCTTGCAAAGGGAGCTAATGCTCAATGCGTTTCCCCATAATTAGTGAAAAAGGGTGCAGTTCTCTCCCGTAAAGGGCAGTCATTGCCTTTTTGCTATTTACATCAAGAAGTGTGTGTGTGTGTGCATGTGTGTGTGAGAGACAGAGAGAGACACAGAGACACAGAGAGAAACTGAGTATCTGGTCTTGAAGTGTTCAGTTTTAGCAGCTGAGGAAGGTACTCTGGCCAGAGAGACTCTCAGAGAAGTTTTCCCTCCACTCCCTTCATCATTTCCCTTGCAAAACAGTCACACAGAAGGAAGTAGGAACAAGACCCCAGGACAGCATGGAAAGAACCTTCGCCTGAGTCATCTTACTTGACCTGCTCAGAAGCTTTGTGATGTCAGACTTTAATCCCCATTTTACAGATGTGGAAACTGAGGCCTGGGGAGGGTGACTTGGTATCCACCCTACCCGTCCTGCCCCCAAGCACAGGGGCTAGAGAAAAAAGAAGGACTCATTACGATCTCTTGCCTAGAAGCACCGAGAGTCTAGCTGGGGGAGAAGAGACGCAATGAAAGCAACTGGAGGAGGCGTTCAGCTCTGCACGGAGTGCAAGGTCACACCTCAGTGCCTTTGCTCAGGCTGCCCTCTGCCTGGAACGTGGCCCCCCAATACCCTGTAGGTGCAAGAGTTCCCCTGAAGTTTGGTTCACATTCTGTGCCTGACTGTCCCCATCTGTGAGCTCCAAGAAGGCAGGAAGTGAAGCTCGTTCACTTTCGTGGCCCCAGAATGTCTTGGTCTCAAAGGTGTGCTCAGGAAGTGGCTGATGCAGGTAGGGAGGTTTCTGGGCAGAGAGGCCTTTATAAACCTAGAAGGGTCTTTTCAGGGAGCATGTGCCTCTGAGAACTCCTGTAATGACCCATCAGGGTGAGCACAGCGGGGACAAGGGCTTCAAACCAGCCAGAAGCCACCAGCCGACTCCTTGCCCTTTTACAGGCCCCTAGTGCCTCCATCATCAGGCTCTCAGGTGGGGCTGGCGCTTCCTTTGCAGTCAGAAGCGGAGGAAAGTGAAACAGGAAGCATCAGTGCTCCACCCGCAGCGGCACCTAAATGTAGTGAGTGAAGGCAAGCGGCAGGCGTGCAGTAAAGGTTCACGATCCTAATGAGGGTTTCCATGGATCTGGTTATTTGTTCCTATTGTTTCTCTCCAGTCCTGGTCTGGAGGATCCAAGCCCAAGATGGTGTCCAGAAGGAACAGGGCACTGCTGAGTGCAGAGCTCTAGAGAGTTGGATGGGAGATTAAGGCTTTTTCTCCCATTGTCATGACCAGCTGTGTGACCTTGAGTGAGTCCTGTCAGTTCTCAGGGCCTTTAAAATTCACTGGGTGATTAAGGAGCTAGTGGATTGTTTTCCCTTGAAGGGTAAAGTAAATCACACAGCCAGTGGGGTAACTGTCCTCGGGCCAGCAAAGCAAAATAGGTTCAAAGTTGGCTCTAGGTCCTGGCTATGGTTCTTCCATGGAAATCTGACAATAATGACGATGGTGCTAGTGGTGACAAGTCATCTTTTTAAAAAAATGTTTTATTTATTATTGTATTTTTTTTTAATTTGGGGGGGGAGGAGGTAGTTAGGTTTATTTATTTTTTTAGAGGAGGTGCTAGGGATTGAACCCAGGGCCTTGCGCATGCTAAGCATGTGCTCTACCACTTGAGCTATACCCTCCCCGACAATTCATCTTTATTGAGTATGTACCAGGCACCAGGCAAGCACTTTTCATTCAATATACTGTTCAGTTCTCACAATGACCCTCTAAGGCGGATACTATCATCACTCCCATTTTACAGATGGGAAGACTGATGCTCAAAGAAGTTAACACCTGGGATCATGGTCTGGTGAGTGGGGGAGGCAGGATTTGAACCCAGGCTGTTAGATTCCAGAGCCCACCTACTTCCCTACTGTAATCTTCTGAACCTGGAAGCTTGTATTTCCACAGTTGGGAAAGATGGAAGGATCTAGAAAGGCAATTACAAAAATAATTTTCTACATCTAGGGTTCAGTCTGGAAAGAAAGATCTCAGTTGGAGCAGGCAAAAATTCATAGTCTGCTATATTATTCCCAGTATAGGAAACACATTTTAGGGACTTGGTTTAAATAGGCAGGTTGGGTGCCCTGGAGGTGGCCCGAGCCTTAGAGGTGGACTCCCTGGATTCTAGTCCAGTCCCTCCCCGCCCTGACCCATGCACCAGCCTAATTAGCGGGGGTCAGGCAGCTGCCCTCAAGTCCATTTTCTCATCTGTCAGGTGTGCGGGAATATTCCTGCCTTTGCCACCCCGCAGCTGGGCCCAGAGAGCTGAGTCCCATCAGTGTCCACCTTTCCACACCCCCTGTTTTAAAAGGTTTTGTCTCTCATACATTAATGAGTTTCTCCATTAACAAAATAGTGAAGCATTTGTGTAACTGCTGGCGTTTCTGATCAAAACAAGGTAACCTCTGTTACCAATTCTAGCCCAGAGCAAAAACAAAACCCCCCTTCACCCTATAATATTTTTAAAGAGCCAGTGCCACCCTATCCTGGGCACTGTACCACTTCCACTGGTTTCTAGAATACTGACTCCCATTATGCGGACTTCTAGGGAAACACTGGCCAATTTCTGAGATCTCTTCCAACACCAGGTTCAACAAATCAGCCGATGACGTCTGATAAGTGTGCTTTGCTAATCGCGATGCGTAATCGCTGCTCTTATTTTGTTTGCTCAGTCCTAGAGATGCAAAAGCTGGGAGGACCCCTTGGAGCCTGACGGAGGTCATCTGAGGATACCCGTCGGGCAGGCCTCTGTCACTTCACACCGAGGGTGGAAAATACATGGAACTCCTTGGGCCCGAGAGACTGCACCAGCTAAAAATATAAACAAGTTCAAGCAGGGTTTAGATGGACTCACGGAGGAGTGAACAATGCGTGAGGGGGACTAGGAACATCAGGTTTCATTCTACGCCCCTGCGGATTTCTGTTTCCTGCTAGCAGCAGGATGTTTGGTGGGCAGAACACGGGTGGTTCCGCGGACAGCATCACTGATGTTCTCATGGGAGGAGGTTAAAAAAGGAAGAAAACAAAGAAAGAAGAAAAGAAACGAGGGTACATGATAGTTTCCTGCTTTGACATTTAACTTCTATGATCAGAAAAAAAAAAGCCCATCGTAGGAAATTTAGAAATAAAAGAGGAAAAATAATCTCTGATTCCACGTCTAAAGATTAACTGTATTAACAGTTTGCTGCATTTCCATCTGTGGGCGTGTTTTTTTAAAAAATAAAAACTACATGTACCTATGACATATTACCATATGATCCAGCAATCCCATTTCTAGGCATAGATCCAGAGGGAACTCTAACTCGAAAACGCACCCCAATGTTTATAGCAGCACTATATACAATAGCCAAAACATGGAAACAACCCCTAAATGTCCATCGCCAGATGACTGGATAAAGAAGCTGTGGCATAGTTATCCAATGGAATACTACTCAGCCATAAAAAAGAATAAAATAATGCCATTTGCAGCAACATGGATGGACTTGGAGATGGTCATTCTAAGTGAAGTAAGCCAGAAAGAGGAAGAAAAATACCATACAAGATTGCTCATATATGGAATCTAAAAGAAGAAAAGACTCTAATGTATTCATCTACAAAACAGAAACAAACTCACAAACATAGTAAACAATCTTATGGTTACTGGAGGAAAGGGGGTGGGAAGAGATAAATTTGGGAGTTTGAGATTTGCAAATATTAACTATTATATATAAAAATAGATAAAAAACAAATTTCTTCTGTATAGCACAGGGAACTACATTCAATCTCTTGTAATAGCCTTTAATGAAAAAGTGTATGAAAACGAACATATGTATATATATATATGACTGAGACATTATGCTGTACACCAGAAACTGACACAGTGTAACAGACTATACTGTAGATAGCCTGCATTTTTCATTTAACATTTAACACTTTAAAAATCACTTTACTTAATAGACTTGCTGTATGATTTATGGGTTTCTACTACTTATTTATTTAATGATTAATTTATTTAATCTGAGAATTATTTTATCATTCACTTTTTGTTGGATATTGTTTTTCTTTTCTAGATTTTCTACTATATAAATAATGCTGGGATAGACATGCCTGGTGACTTTTTTCAGAGAAATAACAATAAATCTCACAATCTCAGTAAGTTTCTCTTACATAGAAAATGGGCATGTGAGGGGCAGGCTGGGGAGGGAGGAATCTTCGCCAGGGAGCTCTGCGTCCTGCTGGAACACCATTTGAAAGGCTCCGGCCAGGAGGTGCCTCTGGTACCCTCTCCGCCATCCTGTGCTTCCCCCTTCTCCCCTAGAGCTATTTACTCATGCTCGCCTTGGTCCCTGCAAACTGAGCACTTGGAGAGCTAAAGAGACTTGTAGCCACTGGGCTGCAGCTCACCAGAAAGTCCCCTGGCCCTTATTAGAAATGCAAATCTCTCAGTTGACAAATCCCAAACACCCAGCTCATCAGCCCCCCCACCCCCAACCCAGTCGGGTGGCCTCCATCTCCCATTTCACCTGAATGAGCTGAAACGGTGCTGGCTGGGCTGTGGATGAGTCATCTGAGAAGAAAACGGTCTGCCTGAAATGGAACTGTTTCCTTGGTGTTTCAATTTTACCCAATAAGAGGAGGTCAGTTCCTTTCTACTCAGCCTCAACTCTACTAAAAGCCATTAAGCCCTGCCAGGGACAGGAGACACTTATCTGTTGGCGAGTGTGAATGCTGCGTTTGGTACCTCCAGCAAGGATGGAAATTCAGCTGTTTACTTGGTGGTTACCCCACGGGACCAAAATGAAGCTCTAATGTGACGGCATTTCTGAAATGCAATTTTTAAATCTGCAAATTCTTGGCCTCCATTCTAGCCTGTAAAACCACCAGGAATCGGCAAAATTAATTTAGCTGAATCACACTCTGATCAACACTGACCACCAAATGCAAATGGGGTGACCAGTAGGCGACCTCCCTAAACTGGTTCTTGTTTTGGAAAGGAAGGTGGGCATCTGAAGGGTGCTGGGGTTGCAGTCCGGCTGGCTTATTCAGTAACTAAAATCACAGAGAGGTCTGGGACCAGCTGCCCAGGTGGGTTTCCTTTGGATGTTCAGTCATACTCAAAACTTTACACGATAAAGTCATTTTATGCTGGGCAGGCTGCCCCTAAATATATCTCAATGGCATAGTGATTATTTTGAATTAAAGTTACTTGAGAAACAGCCAGTGGCATAAAAATTGACATTAACCCCCCCCCCCACTCTGACCCCCATCTTTCCCCGGCAAAGTGGGAAATAAATTTCCCCTGTGAAGGTAACCTCTCTATACCAGGAGGATGGAATGCAGCATTATCATTGGAGTTAGAGAATTCAAGGCTAAGAAAGCTATAGAAACAAATGTTACTTCATTAGTCTGCTACCCCAAGCACAAGACCCCTTGTTTTGTTCTGTCTTCGCAAAAAATTGTTTCTTTGTCGAAAAATGATACATAAACAGTCTGCTTTGGTCACTTGCTAGGGTTGGGGGAGGGCGGTACATTTCTCTGGGAACTCCTTGTACATGAATTAAATTTTGTTTTCTCCTGTTAATGCCATGTGTCAATTTAATGATGAGACTGGAGAAAAGAACTCATGAAGGTGGTCGTGGTGGTGGGGGGGGGAGATTTCATGTGCAGACTTTTCTCTGCTGACAGCAACGAGCCCACCTCCTCAGCACCAATACAGCTCCCTTCACAATCTGTTCATGCCATTCCTTCTGCCAGTCCGGGGCCACTGCTGCTTCAGGATGCCACTCCGAACTGATTGCTCATATGCAGAAAACCTGTCCAGACGAATCCCTTCTATTTAGTATTCTTCTGACTCTCTTAACACGCAGAGACCCCAACTCCCGGAGCTCCTGCTGAGCAACTGTTGTCACGTGACTTTGCTTGTGTATTTGGTCTCACCCCTAAGTCCCTCAGCACTTGAAGGTGGAACCCGTCTATCATGTTTGGTCCCTGCTCTGCTGAACGTTTGTGCCCCAACCCCAACTGTCTGTGTAACATCCTGATGCCCAAGGTGAAGGTACTAGGGGGTGGGGCCTTAGGGAGGTGACTAGGTCATGAGGGTGGAGCCCTCGGAAATGCGATGAGTGCCTTTACCAAAGAGACCCCAGGGCACTCCCTTGCCCCTTCCTCCATGTGAGGACACAGTGGGAAGACAGCCGTCTATGAACCAGGATGTGGGCCCTCACCAGACACGGAGTCTGCCGGCACCTTGGTTTTGGACTTTAAGCCTCCAGAACTGTGAGAAATAAGCTTCTGTTGTTAGGAGCTTCCCAGTCTACGGTGTTTTGTGATAGCAGCCCAAAGCAACGGAGACCCCCAACAGTGCTTGTGTGGAGAGACCCTTGCGCAGCTCCTGGAATGAGGTGGGAGAGTTTGCATATTGCTCTTATTCTTATTTTCTAATTTACATGGATGTATATACGTGCATATCCTTCTAGAGGGGATGAGAGCATTAAATAAATTTTGAAAAGCACAACTCTAACCCTTCCAACCACGGTTGTAAGTTCTTGATGTTCTTTAACGAGAGTAAAAAGTAACAGGATTTGTTTACATGCAAATTTGGCAGAGTCAAAATTATTTTAAATTTCCATATCTGGAGCTAAAAATGTATCATAAGATGCCCTTGATGGTGGAGTGTAGTTGTGATTAAGAGGATGCACTCTGTCTAGGTTGAATCCTGCCTCAGCCACTTACCAGCTGTGAGACTTTGGGCAAGTTACTTAACCTCTCCGACTTTGGGCATATCCAGAGTCTTTAAAAAGTGTTCTACCACACACACACTTTATATATTCCTTGTTTTACCTAATGTCCCATGCAAGTATCTATCTTTATTATTATGCAGTCATCATAACCACCATTAAAATAGTTGTGTAATATTCTATTCAACCACTGGCTCAGAGTTAAGTAAATGTTTTCTAAACTTTTCCTGAAATGCAGTGTTTTAACGACTGTTAAAAGATCAATATCCTCAATCTGTAGGATAAATGAATTAGTATCTGCCATCTTCCAGTTACTTTGCGTAAAATAAAAGCCAGCCCCCAATCCCCTGGCAGACCCCAGGCCCACTGTGCTTTGTTCATATTCCCAATGAGAACAGCCTGGAATTAGTCATCCAGGAGCCCGTTCACATACACGATCCACCAGCCCTAGGAAGGGGTGGGGAAGGAATCTGAGATGAAAGGGACCATGCGGCTCTTCTGGGCAGCTCCCCTTCTCTGAGCCTGTGGTCCCCCTCGGCCCCACGTGCACCGCGGCTGCCTCCACGCGTCATCGACCGTCCACACCCCACGCAGGTATCTCACTGGAGCACGAGTGGCTCTCTGTCGAGAACGGTGGAGGGATGGCGTCTCCTGAGATTCAGGTGACGGTCCCTGGCGGAAACGTGCCTCGGTCTCAGCTCTCCCTGTCTTCCCAGTTTTGGTTTCTCTTCTGATCAGGCCTCTCATTCTTTTCCCACATAATGACCCAGGCTGAGCTGGTTTGAGGACACACTGCCTTACAGTCACTCCTGAGGGGGGGGGTGTCCTCCCCCTCCCCAACGCACACACATACACACACTATACAGGCAGTCTCTCTCCCTCTCTCTCTGCCCCCCTCTTCAGTTCCTGAAAAAACAGTAATTTGTGCTTCATTCCTCTCCTGAGCCCCAGGTCTGTGTTTCTGCCCTGAGGTCAAAGCTGCTCTCCGCTCAGACGTTGGGTCCAGTTCACAGAGGTCCCTTTGTTCCCCGCAAGCCGCACCTCACTCTGCCCTCTGGACCAGAACCTTCTAGCTGCACCCAGTGCTCTCCTGTGTTCCAGCTCTTTTCTCCCTCTCTGCTCCTGATACTTTCCAGGGGGCTGACACTACCATTTCTTGATCATTTACTTTTGGAGTCTCTCCTTTTTCCCTAAAGATTCTGAGTCTGGAGTCAGAGCTGGGTAACCTTGGGCCTCGGTGTTCTCACCTGTAAAACAGGGATGTGTTAGCGCTGACCTGCTTCACAGAGCCGTTGTGAGGATTAAAGATACGGGTAACAGAGGTACAGTGCCTGGCAGAGCACTTGGCACCGAGACAGTGTGCAAATGTCAGCGAGTACGACCATCAACGTTACCAGCATTCATCGTCAAAATGAGTAACAACCCTCTGTTAGTCTAAACAGCCAGAGGTTCTCCCACCCTCGCCATTCCTAAACCCCTCCACCTCAGAATTCCTAACCTCCCCATAGGAACCCTACCCAACCCCACGCCCCGCTATCCTGGTTAATTTTCCTTTTCTCTGGGCTTGTAAAAATAACAAGTCTGGATTAAGAGTCAGGGGATCTGAGTTCTATTCTCATGAAAGAGTAAAAATGGCTTGTCTCCCTGGGCAAGCAATAGTCTTTCTGGGCTCCATCTCCTTCCCCTAAAAAATGAAGAGGCTGGACCAGAATAGCCTTCCCAAAGCATATTCTGGAAGCTTCCATCACATTCGCACCCCCCCTTACACAAAGCCCCCTTGGCCAGAGAAGTACCATCAGTGACCAGTCTAGCACCCAGCTCCATCCACCTCACTTAGCTCATCATCAGATCTGGATACTGTCTACACCGCCTGGCGCCTCAGCAGCCGGTTATGGGGCTGACCCAGCCCCTCTCATAAAGAGGCTTTGAATTGGTGTAAATCTCAGCTCTGCACGAAGGAAAATGAACTGCCAGCTCCTCTGAAAAACTAGGACAAGGTTCTCTTCTGCAAGTCTCCAGGTACTGTTCAGAAAATCACTGGCTATCACGAGCTTTAAAATATGCCCCCGCCTGGTACAATGTCTCCTGATTAAGCTGGCTGCCAGGCCCTGGGTATTTTAGGCAGGAATGGTGAATGTTAAAACCACACAATTACTAGTAGTTTGGGAAAAAAACCTTTTGAAACACAGTGCCAATCATTTAATTCATTTTCCAAGTCCCCTTTTTAATGCAAAACATGCTAATATGTTGTCGGAGTGTCCAGCAGAGAAACCTGCTAGAAACCGGGGCCTCTCTTGCTTGGAGGTTAAGGGGAGGGCTGGTGGGAATGGGGCAGGGCGGGAAGAATGGCCCATTTTTCTCCAGGGAAGAAAAGCAGCCGATGCCGCTGGGCTCAAGCGTTCCTTTGTGCTCCCTTCAGCCGCGAAAGGTGTGCTCGTGCTCACAGCCGCAGATCTGGGGGCATAATGGGCTTCTTTTGTCCCCAAAGCCCAAATCCTGCGCCTGGTAAGTAAGACATGTCCTTGAGTTGTCTGCTAGCTCCTCCTGGTGAGCAGGGGACAAGGAAGGAGGGAATAAAGAGAGGGTGAGAGAGAAATTTATGGCTTGAAGGAATGAATTAATTTATACCCGGAGGGGCTGCTGCAGCGTGTCCTTTGAAAAAAATGACATAATCCAGCAAGACTCCACTTCTCTAACCTACATAAGGGAGGAGGATAAATTACAGATCTCTCTTAGTGGTTTTAGGTGAATCAGCCTCTTCACCAAATATTACACCTATTTTGCCAAAATCCATGGGCTTCTTGTACCTACTTTTTAACTGATTCCAAAATATCATTAAAAGTTGCTGTTGCTGCTTAGTTAGTGCTACTCTGTATACCCAGCACTGTGCTGGTCTTGGTGGGGGCCGGGGGAGGGGCACAGGATTACAGCATGTGGATGAAGCCCCTTATAGCCATCGTTAACTGAGCCCCTGCTGTCTTCCAGGGATAGCAAATGCTGTGGTTGCAGTGGGAGAAACACACATCCAGGCCCAAAGGAAGCGAGGCAGGTGTGACAGTGTCCCCACCTATCCGAGTGGGAAAGCCAGAATGGAACCTACTGAGGCTCTGGCCCAGGGCTTGCAAACAAGTGGGCTGGCGCTGGATTTGGCCCTTAGATTTGTTTTCTTTGACCTATACAATACTTGAAACATTTGGAAATTTCTCATAAAGGTCAAAATTCCTAACTTTCTTGAAAAATTAAAAAGGTCTCTCTGGTCTCACTGAATCTGTACCCCTGCGTGGGAATAATCAGTGGGAGCTCAGTGGCCAGTGTCCCTTTTAGACTGAGCATGGATGCTCTAATTTGCCAAAGTCACCACCACTCCTTATCACTTGCCCTGGCTAGCCTCCCTCATTCTGTTCCCCTGCCTGACTTCTGTATGCATTTGGGTTTGCAAGCCTGACTCAGGCCAGGCCCTTAATTTACAAATGAGGAATCTGAAGCCCCAAGAGGTTAAGACATAGCAGACATGAGATAGGTCTCTGCTGGACACCGGAGTCTGTCCTGTTTTTACTGTCACCCTGTGTGTCATCAAGGGCAACCTGGGGGTACACCGTGCATTAAATAAACAAGGACCATCACAACTACTTGATGGACAGATGAGCAACCGAATGATGCTATAGGGCTTGCAGAACAGGCCCAAAAGAGCTCAGGAAAGGAGCAAAGGGTTCTTGACTGACTTGAGGACCTGAAACCCTATTTATTCAGTTTTATTTATTTGTGACTTTTAAAATGTATCTTTATTATAAAATAGAACATAGAAACAGAAAAGCATGTAACACATAAACATACAAATTGTTAACAACTGTTTATGATTTTTTTTTTTGGTCCTGTTTTCTTTCTACAAGCCATGAAAGCTGCTACAAAATCAGGGCTTTCTACACTTTTTCAATCTGTACCTACTGCAGAGTAAGACATCAATCTACCTCTTCCAGCCTGATATGGTGTAGCGGAAATATCCTGATGAGCAGTTAGGAGACGGGGGGTTCAATCCTAACTTTGATGCCTAGAGAAGGCAGTTTACCCTCTCTGACCTCAGAGGGGGAGACAGGACCAGATCTCTCTGAGGTGCCAATGCTCCAATGCTCCAGGATTCTGTGAGGCCAGGAATGCTGGGGGAGAGCAGCAGGAACCTGCTAGAATACTGAGAAAGGGAGGTCAGAGATGCAGTCACTTACTGGCTCAGGCCAGAAGCAGAACTGTCAACATGGCTGCATTAGAACCAGAAACCAGGCACCAAAATCTGGCATAGATCCCTCCAGGTAACAGGATGTTGGTGAAAAGGGCACTTAGAGGTCATGGGCGCCAAGCCAGCTGAGTACGAGTAGTTTGGATGAGGGATGTGACCTGCCCAAAGTCTGATCCTGAGTGTTAAGCCACATCCTAGAGGCTTTCCCTTCAGCCTTTCTTGCAAGTACTGCCTCTTGCAAGGCCCAGAGGCCTGGGGACATGACTAGGAAGGCTTCTCAGGCCAGGCCTCCCATTCATGTAAGGGGAGTAAATTTAAACTTTTGACAGTTCATGCAAGACACAGCTGTATGCAGGATTCTGAATTTGGGACTAGAATACCCATAGAATGCCTCAAATTATTGCATTTTAAATATAAACCTTCAGTAAGCTTGCAACATGATTTTATAGCATAGTTACTTTGGATGTCAAAAGAGTTAACTTGTTGGTTTAAATATTTTAAACAATTTCTATCATCAGTTTTAATATTTTTTTCATATTTTCATACTCTAGGAGACTAAAAATATAGATGTGGCCTGGGTCTTTCTTGATCTTGGAAGGACCCATCCCATCCCATGGCAGAACTTGAAACCCAGAACCTGGGGGATGGCCCCTTCAGTTCCCTGAATGGAAGCAGGGGTGGGGAGGATGCAGCAAAATGGAGATGGACCACTTCTGTCTCAGCCAAGGCAACCGGTACCTCCCGTGTGCTTACTCAGGGCTAGGGATGCGCTCACAGCAGGGCAGAGAGATGTCAGGCCCTGCCTGTGAGACTGTCATGGCCAAGCCAGCCAGCTGGACACTGAATAAGCCACAAAGCAATGTGGCAAGGACTACGAGTGAGAGGTGCAGAAAGCACTGGGGCACGTGGGAGGCAAACGTGCATTTGCCTGAGGGGGGACTGACAGGCAGAAGATGAGCTGGGAGGTGGCAGAGAGAGCAACGCCCCCTCCAGACATGCCAGGCCCTAATCCCCAGTACCTGTGACTAGGTTTCCTTATGTGGCAGGAGAGACTTTGCAGATGTGGTTAAGTTAAGGATGTTGAGATGGGGAGACCATCCTGGCTGATCTGGATGCCCCACCCCACCATGTCATCACAAAGGTCCTTAGAGGTGAAAGAGGGAGGTGGGAGGGTCAGAGTCAGAGCGACACAGCTTGATGAAGACTCAGTGGGCCATTGCTGGCTCTAAAGATGGAGGAAGGGGCCACGAGCCAAGAGATGGATACACGCAGCTCTAGAATCTGGAAAAGACAAGGAAACGGATTCTCCCCTTGAGCCTCCAGCAGGAACAGGCCTGCCAACACCTTGATTTTAACCCAGTGAGATCCATTTCAGACTTCTGACCTCCTGAACTGTCAGATAACAAATGTGTGTTGTTTTAAGCCACCAGGTTTGTGGGAATTTGTTACAATAGCCCCTTTCTAACCAACACAAGTGGATAATCCAAGTAAGAGACAGGAGTCTTGGGGGACCAGTCCTGAATTGGTACCAACTGTCCTCTCGAAGCCTCTGTTTCTCCCTTCAAAAATCAAGAGCACTGGGTAGACGGTCTCTAGTGTCCCTTCTATTTCTAACACCCGGCCGTTTTATGGATGAGGGGAGCAGCCACTTCACCACATGGCTGGCAACTGGTTGTGAGGGTTGACGGAAAACAGCACATCCCAGAGCGTGTTTGGTGGAATTTGAGGTACATGGGCTGCTGATGAGGGTTAGTCAGAAAAGAGGGCTATTCTTGCAGCAAATCATTACCTGAGAGTTCCCCCGGCACTGTTCTAGGCACAGGTGAGTTGGTGGTGAACCAGGACAGATAAGGTCCCTGCCCTCAGAGCTCAGACAGAGAAGGGAGTGAATTATGAACGAGCCAATTTCCACTGGTCATTGGACCAAGAAGGAAATGAAACCTGGTGATGAGATAGAGTGGGATGGGGAGGCTGGCTACTCCCAGCAGGGCGGTCAGAGCTGGCCTCCCACATTCGAATCTGATCTGGTCCTACCTGACGAGATGAGCTGGGCATTTAAAGAAAAGAGGAAAGAAGTATGAAAAAATACCAAGCTAAACCGTATTAAACAGAATTATATACGAAGGAGTCCTGAGGATTTGAATATATTCATTGGTCCACGTGTTCATTTGACACATTCGTTTATTGAACCAGGCGGTGTTCTAGGCACAAGGGATACAGTCCTGAACAAAACAAGCAAGTGACAGCAAACATCATTAGTGAGGGGGAGACAGACTGCATGGAGGTAAACACACACGTAAAACTGGGATGTGAAAGGAGTCTGAGAAGCAGAGCAGATAAGGGGACAGAGGTCCAGGAAGATCTCTCAGAGGTGATGCTATCTGAGCAGGGTCCTAACACGCAGGAGGAATCAGTGTGAAGCATTTCCCAGAGCAACACGACAATGGCACCCCATTGTCACAGAGCGTCTTGCAGGACTCAAACATGCACACTTTGAGAAACGCTGCGTGGGGACAGCTGCAGCATGAAGCTGGCATCTGAACACTCTCACAGGACTGCGGGGAGCCTGTCAGGATTGAGGCTGTGCATCTCATGAAAGCAAAGTAAGACCTTTCACGTAGAAGTCCCCCTTCCAAATGCATATTGGAAAATGGGAGTGACTGGGAGGTCTCTGCTTGATGTCTGGATCTGAAAATCCCTGCACGCTCTCCCTGGCTGCCCTGGATTCCTTCTCTGTTCTGCTGGATTCTCGAAGCTGGAGAGGACGCTGAGGCCAGGATTAGATGAAGTGGCCTCCACAGGCATGAGCAGGTGCTGTTTTTCGCGTGACCCCAAGAGCCGAGTAGAAGAACAGGAATCCTTTTCCCAGGATGTTGTTTCGTCAAGAACATGCATTTATTTTTAAAGTGTATCTGGGAGATGATGATCAATGTTCACATTTCCAGGGATCTTTACCCAAGTCCTCCTTCAGTGCTGCTAAAGGGATACACTCTACACCCCAGGACCAGAAACAAGAGCTGGGGCCCAAACCAGGGCGCACCCTATACTCATGGCAAGTCCACACCCAGAGAGAGTCGTATTCTCTCCAAGGAGCCAGAGGGAGTTTCGCTGAGAACAAGCCCCGCTGTCCCTGCAATGTCCTTTCCTGTCTAGAGAAGGCCGTCTGGACTTTCTCACAGCTCCAATCAGATGAGGCACATTAGGTATTCAAGTCCTGTGGCAGGAAACCTTCTAGCAGCTGGCCACCCCGCCTGGGCTCCAGCAGAAACGCCTCTCCTGGGAGCAGGCTCTGTTGCTGATCAGCGGGGCTCCAGGTCTGCCAGAGGGTGGTTCCGAGAGGCCACAGGATGGGGCCTAACCTGGCAGGTGGTGATGCTTCTCGCCTTCCGCATTCCCTAGGTGAGAGGTCAACGCAGAGATAGCTGGGAACAGCCTTCCCACGAGAGCTGCCTCCCAGGAGAGGAGAGGTGGGCACAGGACCAGCCAACCTGTGGTTCCTTGGCTTGGATGCTCTCTCTGCCCCTTGCCACCTTGTCACTTATCCTCCTTTTCATCGCAGCATCACTTCCTCTTGGAAGCTGTCCTGATCAGATTAAATGCCATCACTTGGGGTTCTTACAGTACATCGTGCCTCTTTTGTGAGCACCCAAGGTGGCGTCAAATCCCAGGTCTGCCATTGGTTGTCCCTCGAACAAATCCCACCACCTCCTGGGGCCTCAGTTACTGAAGGAAGGGGGTTAATAAGATGCTCTCCATGGTCCCTCCCAGTCCCAACACCCTGAGATTTCCCTTCCCAAAACAAGAGCTGTGATCGCAGTATTTACCCAAGCAGAGGTCTTGACCTTGGGGCATGACCTTGGGAAAATCCCCTTCCCTCTCTGCCATTTACTTAGCATTAAAACAACAGAGTGAGCTACAGTGCTGATTTCCCAACTTTTTAAGGCATGCAATCCATTTAAAAAAAATGCAATCTGATACCTAAACAGGTAAAAGTGGAGCTGCTTTGTTTGAAATTGGAGCATGGGTCTGGAAGGCCCTTCCCTGCAGTGGGGCTCCTGAAGCCCAGTTTCAAAACCGCCCTCTTAGGTGGTCATTCCAAATCCAGCACCGAGTCAATTTCTAAATGTCCACCCACTCACTCACACCTCCTGTCCGCTCGGTGCCTGCATTCTGTGGGGTCCGGAGATGATGTTTTGAGGAGCGTCCAAAAGATACAGAAGTTTGCCTGCTCCTCCTTAATTTTTTGTTTTGTTTTTTACAGGCTTCATTTCAAACGTGGCCCCATAGCACACAAGAAATGAGAATTCTCAAGGTAGGAGAGAAGAAACCCATCAGTTAACTCATTTCCAAATCGTGGCCATGGACGCAAAAGCCGCAAGTGCTGAAACAAGACACGAGTGACCGTGGTCAGCCCTGCCTGCTCACAGAGGAAGCACCGGTGCTCACGGAGGGGGTGCCAGCCCCCGACACGCTCCTGGCAAGTGTGCCCCATCACGGCACCCAGCAGGGTTCCTGTAGGTCCTGCCACGGAGTCCCTGCCAGGGAGGGAGGGGCAGCCCATCCCTAAGAGCTTCCAGCAGAGCCAAAGACACAAAGAAGAACCCTGCAGGGCCAGCCCGCCCCTCCTCCAGAACTCAGAATTTATTGAAACACCTCCCACTCACCACTATTACCCAGGTGTGGATGGCTGGGTGGATTTTTTGCACGCCCCTTTACTTCATTTTCCAACGCCTCCTAAATTCATCACCCTCTGCATGATGAGCAAAACGTGCTGAGGTTTGCAGAGAAAGAGTGAAGGCCCCTGCTCCCTCGTTGCCAGAGACATCAAAACCCACTGAGAAATCCTCTGGGAGGATGCATGAGGGATGGGCCTTTGTGGGCACCTGGCTGTAGGTTCTGACTTGGAGGCCAGAACAGCTGACCTTTCAGAACCAGAGAGAAACCTTTTATATATTGAAGCAGCTAATTATCATTATTATTATTTTAGAGGCTCTAAAACCTCTCGAAAACTATCTCCTGGAGTTGGCGCTTCCCTCAGTTTTCCCCGCCGTGCTCACTCAGCTCATGAAAATGCACTAAATCGGTCGCCATTCTGCTGCCCCAAACGTGCCCACTCTCAGCCCCATCGTCTGGATAGTGATGACTCTTTCTCAGTCCCAAGACAGCAGCTGACCTCCCGCATACTCTGGCATCTCCCCCTCCACCCCACTCCCCGCCCCCTTGTCCTGTTCGGTCCTCTTGGATTTAAACTGTCAGCCCGGCAGTGACAGACATGGCGAGTTGGAAGGGGAGGGAGGTGGTGCTATTTATAATCCAGTGGAGTTCACCCTCAGAACACGGCCATTTTTTTCCAGGCCACCTGCCAGAGCCCACATTCCCCAGGCCCCAAATATGGGCCTCCTCACAGGCCCCTGTGGCCACAGCCTCACTTCAGAGGGGACCAAGGCAGCCAGGCGAGTCAGGAAGGTAAGGCTGGATCTGCTACTCCAGGATCTGCGAGGAGGCCAAAGCGAGCCCAGCAGCCTGGCCTCCCCACTGCCAGGTGATCTGAGACAGAGGAGGAAAGAGTCAGGAACCCTTGGGTACCAGCCTGACAGAGCTTGGAGAGCAGCGGGCTTTACCCCAGAGCTTGAATAAGAATGGGAAAAAAATGTATTCTTGCTATAAAACATTAGGTCACCCCATCGTTTTTGCCAAGTGGTTTTCAATTGTTTCCACTGCGATGGGACTGAGGTCCATGGCGGCCTTGCCAGCCCCTGAGGGCTCTGAAAGCTGGATTTATGGACAACCCTGGGATAGGCAGATGGGAGGGGAAGCCCAGGGAGGGTGGGCGGGCCAAGACAAGGGAGCAGGGCTTTGCCACACAGACCTTTTCTGCAGGCTCTCAGCTTTGATGAGCATATAGTAAGGACATAGAAAGAGAAAGGTGTCTGGCTTTTCGTGGGCATTTAGACACCAACACCCAACTGCATTCTGGAAGCCAAGCATGGAGGCAAGAGGGAGGGCCTGGTCAGTTGTATTGTCACTCCTGGCTCTTCTGTCCTTTCTGTGCTGATGCCCGTGGGACCAGGCTGGGGCTACAAATGGGTGGCAGAGAGGGGCCCTACGGAGCAGAAATCCTGGAAACCCTCCTCCGAGTTCAGGTGGGCAATTTTACTTCGAGGTCTTGGAAAGTGTCTCCGAACCTACTAGAATGGTCAGCAGTGGACACAGCCGTGTTGAATCAAGTTCAAGTCCTTCCTCTAAATGGCCTTCTGTGGCCATCTGGCTATCTCTTCCTTAGGATAGGCAGCATCTGGTACTATGATGGATTGCTATTATTCATATTAATACCAGTTTGACTTTATGGAATGCTTCCTTGATGCCAACTACATTTAACATATATCTCATTTAATCCTCATAAGGATCCTCAGTGATGGGTGTTATTTTGTCAGTGAGGAAACTGGGGAGCAGAGGTTAAGCAGCATGTCCACGCCAACTCTGTCTACTGTAGACACTGGTTCCCATCACTCGTGCCTGCCCATTTTCTTTGTTGCATTTTACCCTTGCAGGGAGAGGCCACATCTTAAACATCTCTTCTTCCTTGAGCATCCAGAATAAATTAGATTCTCAGAATATCTTCACTCACGTGGCAGTCCTTTGGCCAAGGCACCTGTTACCTACGAGTTCTTTCCAGCCGGGGAAGGATTCCAGATTCTCTTTGGACTCTGCAGCCTCTGTAACCCGCCCCGAGGGGCTGTGATCAATCCTGTGTCTGTGGCGGTCCCAGCCGTCCCTACCACTGCTCCTTTGCTTGTGACAACTACGGGGCTGGCCCTGCAGCGAGGGGAAAAGCAGCAGCAGGAGTTGATCAATTCCTAAGCAACGAAGATCCTGTTTTCATGCAAACGTCTTCGGCGTTAAAACAAAAACAAATTCTTCCCAGGGCGCGTCCTGGATGCCAAGTCTTGCAAGACACATTTTAAAGCAAGGTTTTGCGCCTGCGTGGGAGACTAAAAGGGGCTGGGAGGAGAGCTGAGTGCCAAGTGCCGTCTTGATATGCTCTTGTTTAAAACTCACAGGAAACAGGCAGAGAGAACTGACAGGATGTGTCCGGTGCCAATCAACTGGCGAATGGCGGCCAGGGGATGCGAGCAGGTCTGACCGAAGCTGTATTGTTTTGGACACAGACGCAGGCATCCACCGCGACTATATTCACCTTACAGAGACGAGGGGGGTGAACACAAACGTTTCAAACAACTGTAGGTGAAACCTTTTTCTTTCCCTTAGCATACTTTTCCCATCACATAAATGAAAAGTGTACTTTCCTCCTCATATAAAAAGAAAGAAGGATGGTGCCTGGGTACCACTTCTCTTCTTACGATAGACAAGTCCTGGGTGTGAATCTGGATGAAATGTTAGAAGACACTAAATGCTGTTGAGTCCGTGATGCCTACAAAGTGCTCAGCAGCGTCCCTGATGACTTAGCTCTGGTCACGGTCTGGGTTCCTTGCCTCCAAGGCCAACAGCAGATAAAGAGAGGGTGACCCAACCGTAAGAGATGTCACAAAGCAATGCAGGGCCTTTAGGTGGAATGGCAACAAGCGCCCTTGAGTTCTGAAGACGTGGGGATCACTGAGGGCTTCCTGGAGGAGGGATTTATTCCATTTCAACTCTGATGTCTTATAACAGACATCTGTGGCCGATTTTACAGAAGCTGGGTGCCCACCAACTACCACTACTGGAACTGGACTTGCCCAATGGTTACAGACAGTGTCCAGGGCGTCTAGCCTCCAGCTTTGTCCTTTAGGGCCATGGGGGTTCAAAGACAACACACTGTGATGGGTTAGGGGCCGACCACGTGATTCACTTTTGGCAAATGACCAGGAGTCCCAGGACTGCAGCACTGTAGTGCCGCTAGATCTTCTGGTACCTCCCCTAGACCCAAGGCTCGTGGTCCAGCCAAGACTCCAGCTCAAACCTCTTTCCTCCTGCCTTGAGACCCTCTGCCTAGCACCCTTTCTCACATGGAGGAGGTGTTTCCTCATCTGTAAAAGGAGCACTAAAAAAAAAAAGTCTGCCTGAGAATGACTAGGCTAACATTTGTCAAGTCCCTGCAACCAAGGCTGTATCATGACTTTTGTGAGCCCTAGGCATTTTTGCCTTTGTGAGTCCCTTCCCGCGTTAAAAAACAGACAAAACAAAAACAAAAACAAAAACAAGAAAACCTCAAAACAAAAACATTAAGAAAATTAGGTTTTAGAATTACATTAGTACAAAAACAAATATATTCTGGGCTGAATTACTCGTTACCCTTATTATTAGTTATTATCTTAATATTCTATTTTATATTCAGTAATATTATATTCATTTGTTTTCTTCTAATTTTAAAAGAATTAAAATCAAACATTTTCTGGGGCCCTAAAGGCACCGTGGGCTCCGGGCACCACGCCTACTGGACTTAATGAAGAAACCCACCCTTCTTACCACCGTGCCTGGCCCACGGTGCATGCAATACATGGTAACTGCTACACGTATTTAAAAAGTAATGGTGGGAAGATGGAGACATGAAACAGCCACAAATGGTTATGAAGCTCCTTTCATACACCTCATTTCCTCCAAGTCCCACATCCATTGTATGAGATGGTGTCATCTATATTTTCCAACGGAGAAAAGCGGGGCTCAGGAGATTTAAGTGTCGCGCTCAAGAGGGGTAAGAACGTCTCCCACTCAGCGCTTTCTGCCGGGCGCCTTACGCCAGGCACAATGCTGGACACCTGTCTTGCTCTGTCACTTTTAATTCTCACAACTCTGTGAGGAGACAGGGCTTCTCTTTGATCCCCATTTTACAACTGAAGAAAGAAATCGATGCTGAGGACAAGTGGCTGAGCTGAGAACTGAAACCACTTCTGGTGCCAGATCTAATGCTCACTCTACCACCCCGCCTCTCCATCTCTCAAGAGCTGTGTCAGGAGAATTGACAGACGGCAATGTCGGCGGAGGGTGTCAGACACCCCAGCGCCTGCTTTCACTGGGCAGAGAAGGACCCGCTCAGGGCGGACACCCACACCCGTCACGCCAAGTTACACTTGGGCTTTCTCATTCTCTACCCAAATGTACTCCTTCGAAGGGCTAATTATAGTGACTTCTATTTTCTTGTAAATAATCACATCTGTCATAACTGATTTCACTGATCCAAGGCTCGAGTTGGCAGAGCCAAGGTGTCAATTATGCCACGTGGGCTGTAAAGCAAAAGTTGCATGAAATGGAAGAGAAACAAAAAAAAAGAAGAGTCGCAGGCATATAGACAGTGGGGACCAACATGTGCTTTTCCACAACAGCAATATCAACACAAACTCCTAAATGTGGCCGGCGGTGTCAATCGCTGGACAACCTAACTTAGTAAAGCAGACACAGCCAGCCAGATCCCAGGGAAGAAAAGCAATCTTTTTCATGGAAACTTGATCCTAGAAACTGGTTTCTCTAATCTCTTTGGAGTCTAACGTGACGTCCCCAAGAATTTGCCACAGCTCTGTATGCTTGTTTTCAGGAAGAAAGACGGCAGGCGGGGATCCCTCCCGAGAAGGCTTCCCGTCATCGGAAGGGCTGTGTTTTGAGTGCAGCTGGTCAGCCCTCATAGACTTGTAGCTGGAACTTTGTCTCTGGACTTGGGTACGAGTCTCTCTCCACCTACCTTCTTGGTACTGTGACTAAGCCAATCATTTCACCCTCCCCAAGCATCTCAGCTTCCTCATCTCTAAAACGGTGACAGCCTACAACTCTTGTGGGTCTGAATGATATCATGACTGTGTGTGACAGCCGGTTGGAAAGTGTAAGCCTGGCCTAAGTGCTAATTATTGTCACCATGATTCACAGATCAGCATATCTTGGGCCCTGTTTGCAATCCCTGGGGATGGCTTCTTTCTCTCCTCAAGTAACTCTAAGCAGAAACAGTCACGCTTGAAGTCAGGGGACGGAAGATGGGGTCCACCTGGGACTTCTTTTGTAGGGAGGTGTTTGAAGGTCATCTTGCCAAATACGCTCTGAAAGTCCCCGTGTCTGATGGGAAGCTTCGAGAAAGGAGTGTCTCCCCGGCAAGAATGTGGGGGAATAAAAGGCATCTTCCGTCCACTCCCAGCTGCTCACAGGAATGCTTCTGGTGACCCAGATCCTGCGGCTGGCGTGACCTCCTTTGGGTCCAGCCCATCTGTGTGAGCAGAGGGGTTAAGAGCCCAGACTCTGCGGCCAGGCTGCCTGAGCTCTGAGTCCAGCTCAATTCTTCTCTCACGGTGGGACGGTGGGCAAGTTAGCTCCTCTTCCTGTGCTTCAATTTCCTCAGCTATAAAATGAGGATAATGACAGGACCTATCCCCGAGGGTGGCCGTAAGGAATAAAGGAATGAACCTAGGTCAATAGCTTATAACAGGACCAGGCACCCAGGAAGCCATCTGCACCTGCCGGTGGTCACATTACAGTCAATGGCCTTCTGCCCCTCATCCAGCATTTATTAACATGTGTTTTTAACATGTTAGCCATCTTCAGATTTTCCACCTCGAACCCCTTACTAAGAAGGAAACTCTGAATACAGTCTATAAAAATAATGAATCACCATGTTGTACACCCCAAACTAATATAATATTGTAAATCAACTGTACTTCAATGAAAAAAAAAAAAACAAAAGGAAATTCTGTAGTCCACATAGAAAATCTGGCAGCAACACATAGTGTTGAGAGCTCCAGGATCTAGAACTGAATCTTCAAGAGAGGCCCAGTGTCACCTCCTTCAAAGGAACTCCTTTCTGGGGCAGAGGTGTGGGAGAAAGAGTTCTGGACTGAGAATCGGGGGACCCAAGTGCTAGCCCAATGCCGTTTTCCCATTCTGTGGCCTTGGGCAAGTCACTCCTGCTCTTTGCATGTAAATTTTTTCAGTTGTAAAATAAAGAGGGCTTTGGTTACGAACCTCAGTTTATTCTTCTGTAAAAAGGGATAAAAGGAAGAACTAGCATACAAATGCTGTGAGACGTGATCCAAATAACACATCACATATGAAAATGGATGAGGGCCTGACCGTGGCCCAAGCGGCTCTAGGCCCCCTGGTTCCTGTCTCTCCCTCCCACCCGCTCTGCTGCACACATTGCTCTCCTCATTCTGCTTTCACTGCCTTCCCTCCCCCACCCCCACTCCTGCTGAGGGGCTTTGCTCCAGCTCTGTCCCTCCGCCTTGAATGCTCTTTCCCCAGATTGCCCCGTGGCTCACTCCCCTACTGCCTTCGAGTCTTGAATTATTATTTTTTCCCATAGCAACTCTCACTTTCTAGCATAGTACATGATTTCCTTACTTATTACTATTACTGCTTTTTGTCTCTCACCAGACCAAGAGGACCGCATTTTACAGAAGATGAGTAAGTAAACAAACAAACAAACAAGGAAAGCGACCTGCCCAAGGGGACAGGAGGGCTCAGAGTCAGGAGCAGGCATGAAGAGCCACTTGAACTGTCTTGCCAACAAGGCTGGGTGCCTTTGGGCAAATTACTGTACCTCTCTGAGCCTTATTTGTGAAATAAGAGGGCTGAAGCGGGGCCTTAGGTCTGTGGTTCTTTGACAGAGGGGCTATAAGTTCTGCAGCTGAAAGAATGTCTCCCAAGTCAGACTCTGGACTTGAATTTGGGGGCTTCCACTCACCACCTGGGAGGCCTTGGGCAAATTGCTTAATCTCCCCGTGCCTCGGTTTCCTCATATGCAAAACGGGGCTACTAACAGAACCCAGCCTAGAAGGCAGTTACGGGGACTGAATGAGTAAAGCTGTGTAACATCTCAGGACAAGGCCTGGCCCACGGGAGCACACAGCGAATGTCAGCTGTTATTGCTGAGCCTCGGGTGGCCCACCCGGCCTCCGACACCCTGTCAGCCCGACGCGCTGAGTGTCAGCACCACGACCTCGCTCCCGACCACGGCCTGGGGAAGCCCCAGCTTAGCTCCCCTCACAACCCCATTACCTGCTGGGACCCTAACTCAGACACCTGTACATACTGTGTTCCAGGCAGTTTTCAAGAATTTTCTCTAATGCTTATACCCTCACCGCCCCCAGGATGGGAAGCAGTATTGGGCCCATTTCTAAAGACAGGAAAACTGAGGTTTAAAGTCCAACCCCAGTCCCACAATTAGGAAGTAGTTAAGCTGAGGCCCAGCGTTCATGCCCAGTGAAAATGACACAGCATCCCTGACTTCCCCAAGGCACACAGACAGGAGGGGATGATGATCCTGTGAGACAACTACTCCGACAGGAGTAAGAACAGTGAAGTGACCAAAGCCAAGGGCACCTGGGATTGGAGTGTCAGTCAGAGCTGGCTTCCCAGAGGAGGTATTGACCTGACTCATAAAAGAGGGGGAGTTATTCTGGAGGAAGAGGGACCAGAATGCATAAAGGTCCAGGGGGAGGAGAGTGAGAGAGAAGGAGCCTTATCAGGAGCTCTAAGCAGTTCACAACTCCCGGAGCAGAGAACTCGAGGGGAATGATGGGAGGGCAGGTCCTGATGAGGAAAAGCCAAGAACGCTGGGCTGAGGAGTTGGGACTCAGACATTTTGGTGCCGATGCTCATACGAGGGGTGCTCTGGTCGTCTGTCCATGACTGCCAGCTCTGTCAGGACACGTCTTTCTATTTCAAACCTTGAAACCTAGCATGCAGCTCTGTATACAAAAGGTGCTCAATTAATGAGACTGAAAACTGAAAAAAGGGAGTGATAGTGGAGAGGTGTTCCTCTGAGTCTAAGCAGATGCTGCCCGGGCCCCGCCCACGTCCCCCGGCCCTTCCCGCTTGAGTGCACAGTGGCCTCACTTCCAACGGCCGACATCTGTGTTTCCTTGCTTGGGGGGCTCTGTCTGGTTTCAGGCCCACTTTGCTTCCTGAGGGGCAGGCCTGAAGCAGGAGAATCAGGCCCCTCAGGGAGCAGCCCACAGCTGTGGCCGATGGGAGCTGGCGAGTAAGCACCATACCTGTCTCAGCCAGTCCCCGAGGGGGACGTAACACCCCAGTTGCCCACGGTGTCCACTTCCTTGTGCCTGCTCCGTGCCCTGCTGCCTTCTCACCCTAGTCTCACTTCCTGGCTCCCCACCAGAGCTTCCTTCGCTTCTCAAATAAACTACATGCCCCTGGATCTTTGTCTTGGGGTCTGCTTCTCAGGAACCCAGACTAAGACAGCCAGATCCTCAGGCTCATAGAATGAAAGAGCACAGAATGAAGAGACCTCAGGAAGTAACCTTTCAAGGGCAGAAAACAGCCAGAGTCTGTAGCTGGTTAATGGCCGAAGTGGGATTTATCTTACGTGCAAGTTGAGTGCACAAGAGAAGGCAGGGTCCTATGTTCTGGTCTCAGCTCTGGCTGCGACATCATATGCTGCAAAGAACGTGGGCTTTCAGGAGAGGCAGACCTGGGGCTGAATCCAGGCCAGGCCACATGTGGGCAGCTGACCCCTATGGAAAGTTACACGGCACGTCAGTTTGCTCAGCTGGGAAACGGGAGCCACGTCTACTGTGCAGGGCTGTGATGACGGTTCAAGTGTGAAATGCAAGTAAAACACCTCACGGAGAGAAACGAGGTTCTTTTTCAGTGTCTTTTGAGGAACTGCTTATTCGATGTTCTAACTGCTGTCTGCATACCCCGAGTCTAGCAAAGATCTCGTCATTTCATGGGCAACCCTATGTCTCTGCAACTTTGCCTCCCAGGGGACTGAAGGTGCCTACAAGATGGGGGTCACGTGTTATTCAACTCTGCACCCCCAGCATTTAGCACACCTGGCACAGAGCAAGCACTTAATGAATGTCTGTCGAATGAATGATAAAAACAGACCAATCTCTACAAAACATATCTACCAGTGATGATGGGTTTTCTGAGCATCTATTCATTCACGAAATCTCAGTACGGAGTCCTACTATGTGCCAGGCGCTATTCTACGTGCTAACAACACAACCGTGGCCCCAGCAGCCACGTTCCTCCCTCAGGTCGGGGCTCACCCTCCAGCGGGGAGAGAGCGGTGATCCTCAAGTCAGATCGCCTGGCAATCAAACCGAGTATGCACCCAGCTCCTGAGATTCTGATTGAACTATTCTGGGGTGGGGCTGGGCACTGGGGCAATGTGCGCGTGGCTGAACACTAGTGAGATCAAGTGAAAAAAAAAAAAGTAAGATCATTTCAGAGAGTGAAAGGGGCCATGAAGAAAATACAACAGAGAATGTGATTTAGCTTGTGATTCTCAATGAAGGAGCAGGGAGGGATGGGACAATTTTGCCCCCCAGGGGACATAAGGTGATACCTGGAGATATTTTTGTTGTCCCAGCTGGAGGGAGACACTACTGGCACCTGGTGGGTCGAGGCCAGGGAAGCTGCTAAGCATCCTATGATGCACAGGACGGCCCCCGCACAGTGAAAGAGTTATCCATGCCTAAAGGTGTCAGCAGTGGCGAGATAGAGAAATCACCATCGGGAGGGACAGGGAGCAGGGACCACACCAGGGAAGGCCTCCCTGTGGAGTTGACAGCAGGGCTGAGACGTGAATTCCAGCACAAGTCCCTTGGAGGAAGCGACACAGGGCGCTGAGTGTGAGGTGGCCCAGAGCCACTGTCCCAGCCTTGCACAGAAAGATGCCAGATGGTTAAACCGCCGGGTCTGGCTCACACCACCTACCAACCTAAGAGCACTCACACCTCTGCTCCTCTGTCATCTTGGGGTTGTTTGCTGGGCTGGGTGGGGGAAGGGAGAGGGAAATCCGGTGGCTTTTTGCTTGGAGACTTTCACTTTTAAAGTCCCCACAGCCCAGAGTCCCCTCCCCCCTCCCAGGCTCAGAACCGGAAAGGGGGACTGAGAGGGTGTTAATCTGGGCTGCCTATTCGAAATTCTCACACCACCTGTGCGCTCACGGCCTTCTCTTCTCCCAAAGCATCTCCCACCCCCTGGTCCCCAAAGCTCTAATTGGGGGGCAGGGAGATTTCTTTGGAGATATCCTGCCAGCCTCCCGCAGCCCTGTGAGAAGTGATTTCCCAAGAGGAACAGGGATCCACAGAGCCGTAAATAAACAGGGCATTCCAGAGGCGGCGGGCTTGGGAGGGCAGCCCGGCCCCCTTCGCACCCCCCACCCCTCACCGAGATGGCCCATTAACTTTTCCAGCAGGCGCTGGGCCCTGAGAACCTGCCAGACCCCCTCCACCCACCACTGGCAGCCCCTTCTCTTTCCCTTTCTTGCTTCTTCCCTGTAAATCAGTCCCAGGCCCACCGCCCTGGGAGCTGCACAGAGCAGCCTGTTTGCTCAACACCACGTGGGCTTTCCAAGGAAACGTCATACCAGTTCCGTGGGCAATTTTGCTGGAGAGTCTAGTTCCTTTGTACAAGGCTTCCAGAAAGATCTGAGTCAACAGGTTCCTCCGAGGCAGCCAGGGTGGCAGCAGGCCTCTGACAGGCGGCCGGCCCTGCAGAGGCCCTGCCAGCCCGAAGTGGCCGGAGCAAACCCAACACACAGGCCCCAGGAGGAAAAGTGACTCGGAGGCTGAGGCCACCTCCACTTTCCAAGCGGGGACACTGAGGACAGAGAGGGGGCGAATGACCCCCACAAAGTCAGCAGGCAGTGAGTATCTGAGCCGGGGGACCCCAGGCCTCCTGACCCCTGCCTGTGTGTGGAATTTCTTGCAGGCCACATACTCATTCCACAAGAGCGGAAAAGATCCACGTCGACTCATCCAAACAGAAAGAGATTGTCCAGAACTGGCAGCCATCGTCCTGCAAATGTGCATCCGGGGTAGGGGGGGGGCTAGGCAGACGCCGCGGAACATCTCTGCTCTCTTAGTCTCCAGATTTCTCATCTCAACTGACAGCATTCCCCTGTGTCCCCCGAATCCCCAGATATCAGCCCCGTGTCAAAATCCTGTTCCCAAGGAAACTTGTCAGACCCAACGTACAACACTCCACTTCACAAAAAGAGGCATTGTCGGGAGTTTGCAGGAAGAAGTTTCACTTAAGTAATTATTTTACTAAAAACGATAATTTGCCCAGTATGCCCTGAGAGTTTTATTACAGATACCCAGAATGAAGTGGGTGATTTGTAATAAAGAAACACTCTCTGCAAACCCAGGAGTAGGAATTTTCCCCTGGGTTGTTATTTTAAACAAACACCACACAAACATATTGTCTTTTCATTCACCGAGAGCCTTGATTTACAGAGTTGGAGATCTACAACCTGGAGCTTGCAAAACAAACCCTCAGCCTTCATGTCTATTTTCTGCTGTTGAAGTTCTACACAAACACCCAGGCAGCGGCAAACAAAAGACTCAAAAATATTAAACTCCTCAGCTGTGCTGTTTTAGTTCTGTTTGTGTGTGCGCGCACCTGTCTACACATGCTATAACTTCCAGTTGTAGGTTTTTGTTTTGTTTTTGTAAGTCTTTCAGGCAAGCCTCCCACATGGTTTTGAAAGGAGAGGAAGAAAACATGGTCTTTGTTCTTTAGCTCCTGGAGTTTAATTCGATTCTCATCTCCCTGCCCTCCTGGGAAAAGACTGTCTCTTAGGTGCCCACGAGCTATTCTCACAATGAAATCGAGCGTTCACCGTTAACCTGCATTTAGGGTTCCCGATAGCTCATGGTGCAAAGATATTTCATCAGTTGCCAGAACAAATGATCGAGTGCCAAGTCTCCAACAGCTTGCGTCCTGGATAAGGGTCACTGTGGGTCCATTGGTGCTGCCGGCCTCAGGAATTCCACAAATATTTACTGATCACAAGGGGCGGCCACTACAGCTCAAGGGGGCTCCCTCCTCCGCAGCGACATCCAGGACACCAGGACTCCCCTTCCTCCCTCCCACTGCTTTTGTAGAAGCCAAGGGTTGCAGGCCCAGCACCAGCTTCCTCTGGGGCACCTGGCAGAGCAGAAAAGCTCGGGGCCACCATCACCCTGGCTACCACCACAATGTGAACCCAGGACAGAGGAAGAGGGCAGGATGGGATGGGCCTGGGATGAAAGGGACATAATGGTGACTGGCGTCTTCTGTCATCAAGGTCACCTGAACTGCAAGACAGACGGATTCCAGCTGTATCATACCAGCTGGGAAAAACCAAAAGCACTTTCCTTCCCTCAAAAGTAAATCCGAATGCTGTTATTCCTGCAAAGCAAGGAGGAGGGCTGGGAGGAGGCAAGTGGAGAAGACTCTTCCAAAATCTCAGAAAGGAGAAGTTGCCTACATTTCAGGTTCCAGCCAGGTCACCCAGACCGAGAGCTTCTCACAATCAGAAAGACTAGGCACCGGCCGGCCCCCTCCTCAAATGACCAGCATCACTACAAACAAGTCCTCTACCCCGTGGACATAATCAAGTCACACCAGGATTTTCTGGGCACCAAACCCTACGAGGTAATCCACAGCTAAAAGATGTGAAGTTCACCACAATGACATTTAATAGGCTTCCCTGGACTTATATCTCCCCCACCTGCACCCCAAAAGTCTGAAATGATTAGCTTGGTCATAGAACTTGGCATGAAATTCTAATACCGAAAAGCAAACCAGAAAACAGTGAAGCACAAGCAGAAAGCATAGGATTCATAGTAACCATGTGGCGTGTGTCCTTTACCTTCTGTGATGGAGGGAAGGGGGCTGTGGCCTTCACCCGCTCAAAGCCGGGAGCTGGGCGGGGAGACGGGCGTGGCAGCTCTCCTGCCCACGGCACGCTAGGCTGGTGGGAAAGCATATGGCCAAAGACGTTAGGAGCTCAGAGACGTGAAACGCCGTATCCTTAACATTCCCGAAGGTAAGTGTAGAGGAGGGAGGACTTTCTGCATCACTGATGCAGCCAAATCCTTTTAAAGCAGCAGAGGGGCCTTGGGCATCTCACAACCTAGAGAGAGCTTGGGTTTCCCTCCTGTAAAATCTCAGAGGACTGGACCAGGTGATCTCAGAGGTTAACACTGGTTGCCCGACTGTTCTAGACAGGAACTGTGGCAAAGTGGATAACCAACAAACCCCTTGCAGGTTAGTTACGGGATCCAGTGACTGAAGAGAGTTATTATTTTTCCGAGCAGAGCCCAAGGGCCACAGGCAGTGTTTCCAGAGTCAAGATTTAAACACACGACCATTCCTGGGAAGGATGCTGGGATCAAGGTTCTTCAGTTACTTTTCAAGGACATTTGAAAACATCTAAAAAGTGTCGTAGAGAAATAAACAAACCTAGATTGAAGCAGCTCTTATTCACCACTGTAGCATTCCTAGTATTTAGCATGGTGCTCAACACACAGTGGGAGTTGGACCATTTCTTATATGAATAAACAGAGTGTCCAACACCCAGAACACTTCTGATGCGCCCTGGAATGTACAGGTATAGCTGAATCCACAGAACGCTTTCAACTACTTGCCT
The DNA here is from genome assembly GCF_009834535.1 of Camelus ferus. Taxonomy (NCBI): domain Eukaryota; kingdom Metazoa; phylum Chordata; class Mammalia; order Artiodactyla; family Camelidae; genus Camelus; species Camelus ferus. The sequence continues at coordinate 14,004,524 of NC_045720.1, forward strand.
GAATAGCACTGGTATTTAATCCCCGGACTTTTCTGCATTCCCCCACAGCCTCCCAAACTCACAAACCGAGTGTTGGGTTTAGAATTGGCCAGACCTGCCAGGGTAAACCGAGCTCCACTCCTTCCGAGCTGTGTCCCTTCACTCCTCTGAGCCTCAGTTTCCTCATCTATTATATGCAGATAATCAGGCTTTCCTCAGGACGAAAGGAACAGTCTGAGGGGAGGTGTGTGAAGTAAATAAATTAATCCAGTGCTGAGAATCCACCTGGCACAGGCACGCTCGCTCATGGTGAATACCAGCCATCAGAGTTACTCCTTTGCTCAGTATCATTCGTGTTTGGCAGTAATTAGGGGCTCATTAAATTATTTTAATTTCCTTTATGTCAGACTGGTTGCTCAAGGCAGAACCAAATTGTAATGGGACTCAACAAAATGCAAGGAAGGTAAGTATGCTGCAAAAAAACGAACTTTAATATTTGGTGGTCTTTTAGCTCATCAGGACCACTCCCCCCCATACCAGTGGGTGGGACAATTGAACACTGTCCCTAGTGCTAGAAGTGGCACTGAACAATGTGGCAGGAGGCACTGGGCTCAGTGGTAAGAAGCCCTGTTCAGCTCTTGGCTTGGCCATTGGTCCTCTTCACTCCCTGAGACTCAGCAAGGCTGAGAAGCAGCACCGCCAGCCAGTCCAGGACTTCACTGGAGAGAGAGACAGCCTACTCGCCAAACAGCCACGTGCTCCCCTGTGTTTTTCCAGGCTCCTTGCAATTAGGCAGGGTCGTGTGAGCAGAAGTGACATGTTTAAGGAAAGTATATATGACTCTTTAATTTTTTTCCCCCTCTCTAGCAGCCTGAAAGCCAACTGTTTGAAATGATGTGACTGAAAAACTTAAGTCTGCCTGGATCCCTGTGTCACAGCTACCTTAAAGAGCTCTTGTCCCTCAGTGCACTTCATGAGAGTAAAAAACAAGCCTTGCTTGGTTAAGCCACTAGGATTTCAGGGTTTATTTGTCACTGCATCATAGCTTAGCCTAACCTGACTACTCACACATCTTATTCAGTGCCTCCAGAGGGTTCATGCATGTTTGTCACAGAATGGCCAGTTATTACCTATTACTTAAAACATGCACACATACACACATGACTGAAACATCAATGACTATTTATTGTGCAATGATCCAATAAGATTAAGATTTAGTAAATTGGCCATCTCTCTTGTGACAAGTTTTTTTTCCCCTTCCTTCCCCAGAGGGAAACAACTTGGTGACAAAACTGTAAGAGGACAAATATCTTGAGAATGAGAAGCTGTATTAGTGCCAGGAAGCGCCTTCTAAGGGAAGGAGAAAAGATGCTCCTGTCACTCATTCGAGCCGCACAGCTTTTTATAAGCAAAATAGTAAACTCTGGAAGGAAACGCAGGGCCAACGTCTCTGCGTCCCACTCACTAAGGCACTTAACATAGAGTCTTAATAATTTTTAACTGTGGTGTGGCAAGTAGCTAGGTTCTGATTGTCACTCAGGCTTGGCTTTAAATCAAGTTAATTTCATAAAGCCTCAATTTCCTCGTATGTAGAATGAAAATTTCTACCAAGCGGGGCTATTGGGAGAATGAAATAAAATAAGGTGGCATATACAACACGCTTGGTTCAATGGCTGGCATACAGCAGGCATTCAATCAATTTGTGTCTTCCTTTCCTTCCACATTTAGAGTTTGGTCTCCAGTCCAGACTCAGTCAAAAAACAATTTTACTATGGGAAGTGGCAGAAAGAGCCTACAGGGCTGCCTGTGCACCCGAAGGTGGACGGAGGATACCAACAAGGAAACACAGGCTGCAGCCAAGTCAGAGGGAGGAAGTGGACCCAGGCTGCACACACAGGCCAGCTGTCCAGATGAGGTGGCGGGGCTGAGTCAGGGAGGCAGGCGGATCGGCTGAATTTGGCCAAGAGGCCCCAAACCTGGGACAAAGGCAGTGTGGGACGGAAGCCTCCAGGACGGCTTCCTGTGACGAAATGGTCCAGTGACTGTCCTTCCAGGCAGTGGCAAGGACCAGCCACCAGGGGCAGCATCGGGCAGCAACCCCTGTTTTACTACCTCGTGCTGACTCAGAACACAGGCTCCCAAACAGCCTCTCAGGAAAGAATCATTTACTCATTTATAGAGCCATCCAGTCCACTTGAGAGCTGTTCATTTGGAACCTGCTCAGGTGAGCCAGCCCTGGGCTGGTGCTGGGGCCACAGAGACAAAGAGGAAACTCTCCCTTGGGATGGAGGGGTGGTTCATAGTTTTTCAGGGAGACAGAGGTGCAGACAGATCAAAATGCACGTGCTAAGATTTCTGAGGGGTTACTTCCATACTAGCCTGCAGGTGGAGAAAACAAGTAGCTCCCTAGCAGGAGTGAGTAGATTTTGCTAAGTTTAGGGGGGTGAGTCTTTCCAGGGAGAAGGACCTACATGTGGAAAAGGAAAGAACAGGGAGGGAGGATGGCACCTTTGGGGTTTCAGGGTCAGTCTTGAGTGGGTCACCTGGCAGAGAGGGAAATGCTTACGGCAAAATATGCCTGGTAGGCAGAGGTCGGCTCTCAAAGAGCCACCATGCCAAGATCAGGGATTTGGACTTGATCCTATAGGTTAGAAGTTACAAAGCAGCAATCCTTGGAACAGACAGGAAAGCCCACTGAAAATTTTTTATTTTGAGTGTCCTTGGACTGAACACTTTCTCCTCTGACCCACTCCTCACCACTTCCTTCCATCCTACACTTGACCCCTTTACTTGTTTCTGCCACCTGCAAAGCCCCTAAAAACATTTGGGTTTTTGACTCCTGGGCAACTCGGACCAGGGGAGGTTTTGGGGAGATTAGTGAAACAGGATCAGATTTTGTGTTTCAGAACCAAAACAATGGCGTGGAGGCAGAGAGAGAATGGGGACAGATCCCACGACATGTATTCCTCCCAATAATGCTTCCTCATTTCCTCTTATTGAAAACACCAGATGCAAAAAAATCAATTCGGGAAGAGTTTCTGTTCACTTTTGGGTCGTCAGGCCCAGCAGGATGTCCCCTTCCTATTTCAACACACACAGATTCTCTCTGATTTGATTCTATTTATCAATGAAACACTATTTATTGAGCAAACTCTCAGCCAGAGCTAGGAGTTCAGGTGGCAGGGGCTGGAGAGGGTGGGGAACATGTAAAGCCCCCGTGTGGGACCACTGGTGGACAGTACAAGAAAGCAGGATTCCGAGACACGTGGCGACCCTACAGCACGGACTGCCCATACTCGGCGTGCCAGCAGGTGTGTGCCAGGCATGGCGTGTGCACAGGGCTGGGGAGGGCACCAGCCAGGCGGTTTGAATGCCTTTGGTCCTGTGGTTCTTCTGGCAAGTGCCTTCCCCGAGGCAGGGCCACTGAGCTTCAGTTATTAAGAGAGATGAGTCCATGTAAGCCATGTGCAGAATCTACATGGCCTCTGACCAACCCGAGCAAGAAGGCTGCATAGGGATAAATTGGGAGTTCGAGATTTGCAGACTACTATATATAAAATAGATAAACAAGGTCCTACTATATAGCACAGGGAACTGTATTCAATAGCTTGTAATAACCTATAATGAAAGAGAATATAAAAAATAATATACACATATGTGTGTATATAACTGAATCACCATGCTGTACACCAGAGACTAACACAACGCTGTGAACTGAATATACTTCGGTGAAAAAAAAAGAAAGAGAAGGCTCCTATCAACTCTATCATTTTTGTAACTGAAACATCTTTTATATCTAGAAATCTTGGAGTGATTTCCCAAATCTCCTACCAGGATCAATGAGTGCACCCCTCCCAACTCTGAAAGACCAGGAAACTGATATGATTACAACCCCGGCCACCAACAGGGCCCCTTCACACCGCTGGGGAAAACCAGAGGATTGCCAGTTCAGTGGGAGGGCCTCAAGGCCATCCCTTCCCTGGCTCGCCCTGGCCCTATCCACCAGGCATTTTCTCGGTCGGAGCACAGGAAGTGCATGCTGGCTTGGAGGTGACGGAGCCAGACCCGGAGTGCCCACAGCCCTGCCAAGGAAACCGTGAGCTAAAGTGGAGCCAGTGCTGGGCTCTGTGAACGGACCCACCACTCCCAGGACAGGCTCAGCAGGCCTGAGCAGGGTGTGGATGGCCAGTTTCCTTCATCCCAGGATACTTCTGGTCGCTGGGTGATGGCTCTTCGTGGGGTGGGGATGAGGCTCCCAGTCACAGGTCCAGAGCCTCAGGACATCCCTCAAACTGCAGTGACTCCGAGACAGCCTCACCACACACAGGTCAGAGATGTGTTCATACCACACAGTGGTGCCGGGGAGCACGTCCAGGGCATTGCCTGAGTGCCAGGCCCTGTGCTCAGTTTCCTCATCTGTAAAATGGGGCTTATGACAACACTAAGGGTTGGTAACGATATGCAGAAACCAGAATCCTCATCCGCTATGGGAAAGAAGCACACGAAAGATCACATGTGATTCCTTCTCTAGGAAATGTCCAGAAAAGGCAAATCTATAAAGACAGAAAGTAGATCAGTGGTTGCCTAGGGCTGGGGGGAGAGTGATGGGTAACAGGCACGGGGTCTCTTCTCCAGGTGACGGAAATGTTGTGAACTTGGACTGCAGTGATGAACGCACACCTCTGTACATACGCTAAAAAAATCAATTAATTGTACACTTTCAATGGGTGAATTTTAAAGTGTACATGACTTCTCAAGATATGTTTTTAAATGGGACTAAAGCTAATATCGATGCCACAGAGACACACAGGGCCTGGCACAGAGCGCCTAGGACTTCTTATTGTGCTCAACTAACTATCTATTGCTCAAGTGAAAGTTGCCTAAAGTGCGTCAAAGTTCCTTTATTTTTATGGAGACCTTTGGGAAACTACACTGGGCCACCACCGGAGCTTCTGTGTCCCTTAGTGACCTACCCCGGCCCACACAGGACTCCCAGTTAGCGACTTCTGGCCCCAGCATGGCTGCCTGATGCGGGTAAAACTACTCCAGTCTTGGGTGGCACAGACCTGCGCTGGAGTTATGGCTCTGCCCTTCCCACTAATGCTCAGCAGGGTTGCCGTACAAATGCCCTGGGCTATGGGTGCGTGGAGCCTACACTCAGTTGACATTCAATACATTGGGGGGAAGAAGCCCTCATGCATGAGAAGACCCTGTGTTGAGACCCGAATGCACGCCCATCCTTGCGTTATCCTCAGCGCAGGCTGGTAGCTCGGCCCCTGGCTCTGATCAGTGGTGGTCGGGCCCCCGCCCCATCTCTGGAGCTGCAGGTGGACCGAGGGCAGGAGAGGCTGCACGTGCCTGGGCCTTAGGAGCACCAGGTGTGTTGTAGGACTGCCTGCCTGGCTTCCAGAACCCTTAGCCCAAGGACTTCCCTGCTCCGTGCTTTTTCAGCTGTTAAATGGGGACTAACAGAGTCCTCGAATCTTCTATGAGTGACCTGAGCTAACCCCCAAAAAGCACTCCGCCGTGTGCCTGGGACGTCAGGAAGCAGTTGCTGCTAAGTGGCAAGTGACCGTGAACTTCCTGAGGGCAGGGCAGTTGTTTTCTTCCTCGGGCAGGTGCCCGGGGAGTGTCTGCTGATTGGACAGAGGAAAAGAACGGGGGAGGGGAGGAACTGTGATGGAGCTGGCTGGTCCGGGGAGTCCTAAGGAAACAGGGCCTTAAGTCAGACAATATAGAAGAGGAGAACTCACACGCTGCTATGACTGTGTAACCTTGAGCAAATTCCCTTATTTCTCTGAGCCTCAGTTTCCCTAAGCTGGAGTAGGTGATCCTTAAAAGTTCCTTCCAGCTAGAACACATCCTTGGTCCCACTAATGCACCATGTTGCTATTATTCTCATCCTCCAACGTCCCCCTTCGGGGGTACCAGAGGGCCTCAGACGTTCTACCCGGACACCCACAAATCCCACTTCTAAAAGTGCCAAAACCAGGCCATGTCCGACTTCACAGTGTCAACTCCAGCCCTCCATCTTTGGCAGGTCTCAGCCACCAGTGATCCAAACCGTTTCTACGCTGGGGCTCTGTGCACCCATGAGCCTTTGCTCTTGGCATGTGAAGTCTTCCAGCTCTTCTGAGCTGCGTGGCTCTGGCAGAATTCACCGCATGCTCAGAATCAATTCGGTAAAGTTCCAGACCATTCTACAGGATAACGAAACCACGGCGCTCTCTGTTAGGGCAGGTTAGATGCGGGCCTGTACACTTCTCTGCTCCTGCCTGAAGCCACCATCTCCCTTTCCCTAAATTTCTTGGCCAGAGAGAAATTTTTTTCCAGCTTCTAACTGTCAGTCCATATCTCCCCTCCTTTAGCCCCTGTTATCCTGGCCTCTCCCTACCCACTCTGGGCCGCCACCCACCTCAAACAACTTGGCCGTGACATCCAGCTCTGACCTGGTTGCGTGCAAATATTTTAAAGGTGCTGTTTCCAAAAAGACAAGGGTGCAAAGGAAAATAATTTCTAAAAGTCCTCCTGCACAGGCCGGGGAGATCCCATGGGGGCTCCGAGTGTACACGGGGGCTGGGGGAGCCTGAAATGGCTTTTTCGTTAGAGCAATTTAGCCCAGTCTTGTATTTTAAGAACAGCGGGAAAGTAATGTCAGCTGAAAGGAGTTTTCTGTGTGCTATTTAACTAAATGGTCCTGCAGCTGGAGAGAACCATAGGCAGACGTGTTATGATTCATGGGCTCCCAATTACAATGATCCTCTTTTATTGTATAAAAACAGCAACCCAGCCATTCTCCACCCTCCCAACGCCTGCTCCCTCCAGCTCCCTCCAGCTCCTGCCCCCATTGGCTGGCAAGGCTGCTCAGCATCCTGAAAGTAGCACCCAGATTCTCCTCCGTCTCCAACTTGCAGCTTGCAGCCCACTGGGATTCCTTTTCTCACCAGAGCCAGGGAGGAGAGGGTGGAGGGGGTGCCGTGCCCCCTGGAGAATGTTCTGTTAGAGACACTGGTAGACTGTGGAATTGGCTTGGGGGTGTGGTTTGGGGAGCTAAGGATGACAGGCGCAGACTCGGAATTCTCTTCTGTTTTGACTAAACTCACATATACATACACTCATGCGTGTACTCCGTTAGCAGAAAGGCCATCAGAGTGTCCAGAAGAGCGTCCTAAAACTGCCCCTTGCCCCCCATCTCATTCCAGGCTGTGGTGGAGCTGGCTTCCAGAAGACTTCAGAAAGACCTGGGGATGACTACAAGTATCAGCTGTAGACTCAGTGCGACCCGAATTCGGAGCTTGGCCACCTTCTCTCTGTGACCATGAGCTAGCACCTAACCGCTCTGAGCTTTGGTTTCCTGTCTTTAAAATGGGGCTGTGTCACCACTCTCAATGCACCCTTGAGGGTCACACTGAGTGACACAGGGAAGAGAAAGTGTGGAGCAGAGTGATGGGCACATAGTAGGTGCTCAGTTTGCAGGGAGTTGGTGACGCAGTGTGTCTGTGGTATGTCTGGGTGTGCAGGGAGCTTCGCATTCATTCAGTCTCACCAGCCAGGGTGGACAAAGTCAGGGTGGCTGAGGCAGGGGATGGCTGTGGGGGGCACAAATGTCAGCCCCGCTGGGAAGTGTTTTTCTAGTCTTTCTGCAACACTGATTTCAACTGTCCCGTTGGCACAGCCCCCGCCTACATGCATGCAGCCTCCTCAATGTAGATTCTGGTCCTTCCTTGGTTTTCTGCAGATGTTTTGGAGTCCAGAAGCCGCAGCTGCAGGCATCCAACCAGCCCAGAAAATCTCATTCATCTTTTCTCTCTACCCTTCTTGACAGCAGGCTCCTTCTCTCCCCCACAGAGGCTGCCCTGCGCCCCTGACTGGGAGGATTCCCTCCTAAAGAAAAAGCTAATTCCATTTGGCCACCCTCTGAGGCCCCAGGGATACAGGAATCCACTTCCTGCACTGAGCCTGACTGCAGATGGTTCCCAGGGTTTTGCTGGTTTCCCCCTGCCAGGTGAACCCAGCGTGGATTTAAACCCAGGAAAGCAAACCAGCGTGTGCTTCCCCCTTTCCATGCCAAACAAAGCCTCTGCACCCCTGAAGTACAGCCCAGACCTCTCACACCAAAGTGAGTGAACGCCTGGGTCACACTCCTTATTATCGATCCCCCGTGAATCAACATCGCAAGCACTTATTCACTGCAGATTTCATGTGGTAAATACTGTTGCAGTGAAACACTGCATAATTAGATTTAATCTCCACTAAGTGTTTCTAGTACTAGGGGACCACAGTGGAGCAGAAAGAGGAAGAAAGTGTGTGAACTGTGGCTTTTAACAGGTAAACTGTTCATCAGGGGGGTAAAGAGAGGTGTCAGCAAGAAGAGTGATTCTGGCTCTGGTTCCTTTTGATTCCATTTTAAAGTCTGATGGAAAGTGATGGACCGTTGTCAAGACTGCTTTTCTCCTTGGGTGTGTGCTATACACACACGTACACACACACACAAACACACACACACCATTGCCAATCAACCCCTCTTAAGTGCATGACTTTAAGCATAGGAACAGGAAATAGATTGTGGGTACATGTTCTTAAAATCACAACCTGTTCGATGTAGGTGGGGGCCTTAGAGAACGGTGGGGGAGGGGAATCGGGAGGACTTTTTTTTTCGTTACAGACGAAACTACCTTGTCAATACTAAAAACAATGTCAACTTTACCATCTATCACAGGGGTATGTGAATAGCTGAGCATCCTTGGAGAACTGCGCTATCCGGACTTGACCATGACACAGCACGTTACAGTACCTGAACACTGCACCAGGGTACCACTGAGACATTTTGGAAGAGCCTTCCATGCCAGTAGTTGCTTAGACTTGCCACAGACGAGTGTGTATGAGAGGAGGGAGGAGAATTGCAGTGAGATGGGGCCAGTGGGGTTCTTGAAATCTTTGACAGTAATCCATGCATGTTAATTATGGGGCACCTCAAGGATACAATAAAGTCACCTCCTAGAGGTCTTGGCAGTGATAATGATGGTGGAGGTGATGATGGTGATAACAGGTAACGTTTACTGAGCACAGTCCACGTGTTAGGTGCTGTGTTAAGCCCTTTTATACATTTCTTCTTAAGCTTTACAACAACCCATACAGCAGCTACTGGAATAATCTCCATTTTAGAGATGAGGAGACTGAGGTTTAAAGTTGTAAAGCTATTAACTGAGCAGAGAATCAGGGATGCCAGTCCTTGCTAGAGGGATCCAGTGTGGGGAACCTGACAGGAGGCCCTCTGAGAGCATCTCCTCCATGAAAAGCACAGGTGAAGGGTCATGACCAAAGTTATTCTGCTGATGAGTGGTGAGGTTGCAGGTGGGACCTGGGGAGCCCGAGAGTCAGGAGAAAGGCAAGTGTAGTGTTTGTGGAGTAAACTGGTACCCCTTCTAGTGTTTTCAGTCCCACTCACGGAATTATTGCAAAAGGAGAGCTAGTTACTTCCTGGAAGCGGCTGACTAACATCAGGTTAATTTTGGATTCCTACTTGCAGGACCCAGAAGAAAATCTCCCCACATCCCTCACTTTCTTAGTGTGCTACCTTCTTTTTGCCCTAAGGCAAAACCGGTCCCCTGCTCTGAAACTTTCCAGAACTCATTTTAGTTCAAATAAGAGCCAAGCTGATTTGTCTCCATAAGGCAGAATGCTGTCAGTCTTAACCTTCCTAAAACACCTGACATTCCCTCCTCAGAAGCCTGCCGTGTCTCCCCAGTACCTACAGATCAAAAGCCAACCTCCTCCACGTCCAGCCCCAGGTCTGACGTTATCCCTGGGCGCAACCTTCCCTGCATCCTCCTCTCCGCCTCCCCAGAAGACATGTGGCTCCCAGGACTCAGTTTTAAATTCATCAGGAAAACCTTCTTCTTCTCATCTTAGGCCACAAATACTATCAGCCAACTCAACAACCGTACGTCCATTCACCCCTTCTGCCTTACCAGTTGAACCCCAATTTGTTGATGGTAGCAATGTGCCTAACTAAAAACACGTGATTGCCCCTCTGTGGTAGGTTTGGGGGGCCACTTGGTTCTGGTCAAACTAAGGACAGAAGTCCCTGAGAGGGGTGTTCCTTTCCAAATGTAACAATAAAGCCACAATAGGGAAATGCTCTTTGTTCCTCATTCATCCTACTTTCCCTTTCCCGGAATGTAGATTTGAGGCCTGGAGATACAGCAGCCACCTTCCCACCATGAGACGATAGACGTGGGTCCAAAGGCCTACACTCAAAGGGTGGCAGAGTAGAAAGACAGAGCCTGGGTCCCCAGTGGTACAGCTGAGGCATCATCCCACCCACTTTCTTGTTGTCTGACACAAATAAGCCCCCATCTGGCTAAGTCAGCAGTGGGCAAGATATCCAACACATCTCTAGACATTGTTCCTCCTCATTTATGGTCAGTTATGATACTAGTCCCTCTAGGAAATCCTCCACGGGTCCCTCAGAGCAAAAGAACTATGCCCTTTGTTGTGTTTTCATAGCAGTTACTTCTCTCAGTTATGCATCTATTTAATCCTGCTTGATTTGGCCTGCTGGTCTGCTCAAATTCCTAGTCCCGCTAACAGCTCCATAGTGCCTGGAGCAGTGCTTTGCATCAAGGTTAGATAGACGCTCTATCTCACCAGCATCCCCCTAATTTCTGGAGCCATGCACTGGCATGTGGAGTGTGTATGTTCTGAGGTCTGGCACTCTGCTTGCTAGCTGTTCGGTCCTGGGCAAGTTAGAGAACCTCTCTGTGCCTCTAAAAGTGCTTATGACTGCAGGCTTTTATTAGCATAATGACTATTATAGTTGTGGAATGAACAAGTGCATCAAAACGTAGTTGCTAAATGAACGAAGGGATGAAACCCAGAAAAATTCCTATGAGTTCAAGCCACTGGACAGTGGTCACTGTTCCCTCTTCTGCTTGCACCTGACCTTTAGTTTCATTCTAACTACAACTTCCCGTACCCAGGGAGCTGCTATACTGGGGTGTTTAAGGCTATGATGTAAAGGCTTGGCTTCAAACAGAGAGTTTAATTTTTACTGTAACGCTTTGGGCCAGTTTTTTCACCTCTCTGAGCCTCAGTTTCTTCCACTGTAAACTTGGGATAATCACATTATTTATCTCATAGGGTTATGCAAGAATTAAAGCATTAAAGCGTGATAAAGCATGTAAACTATACAGCATTATGCCCGGCCTACAGAAACAGTAAGTATTTGCGACTGTTATCAAACATTGCCATTATTTTTTTTGTCAAATGCACGGCATCCCACTGAATCACGTGGTCCTGATGTGGATGGGACATTTGGGGTGGGGATGCCTTTCGGCATGTTAAGATACACTGTGTTTACATTGGGAGAATACTTCTCTTGAGTGCCAACAAACATTTGTGTCATTTTGACTTTTTCCTTTAAATGGGGATTAGTTAATATAGCCGATTTAGCCAAAAACCTTGGCCTCTAAATTTTTTTTTCCCTTAAAAGCTGTTAACTTCCAGTGGATTGTTTGGATCCTTAGTTGACACTAAACCTGGACAGAAGGTATGCATGCACACGAGGACAATCACAGAGCAGAGGGTTTAACAGCAGCTCTGTTCACACAGATCCTTGGTCCACTTATTGTCAGTGACACGTTTCAATCTTACTTCTAGATTTTCCCCCTTTGGCCTTAAAAGAAGATGTTTATGCAGCTTTATATAACTTTCCCTTTAAACTGAAATCAAACCTTTATGTTAGTCCCATTCAAGCACTTGATTGCTCCATTAATTTATTTGTACTATTAAACATGCCATTTTACAAGATATTCATTCCACTTGGTTGTCATCCAAATGCTTTTTGACATTACTGCCCTGGGACTGAACTGCCTTAACTCTGTCCTCATACAGAGAAAATCACCTTTTGACTGAAATCATGAAGAGCTCTCAGAATCTCACCCCATCACTTCAACAAGCATTAATTTCTGCTTTACATTAAGGAGTGAGAGTGTTATGTGTGAGTGTGTGTGCACGTGTGTGCTTTAAGAGGGTAATGGTGGGAGGTCTGAGCGACCGAAGGGATGAAGGGGAGAGATACCTGCCCCCCTTCCTGCCGGATGGGGCCTGCCTCAGACTTAGGGAGCTGCAAACTTGGAGACAGAAGGCGATCATCAGAGCGCAGGTAGGGCAGCTAAAGGGCCTGAAAGGATTTGGTGATCCCTAGGGCTCAAGCTGCGCAGCGACACTTTCAAAGGGAGGGGTCCGGGGAAAGTCATTATTCCCCCACTTTCCTCCTCCCCACCTCCCAAACAAAAGGCCATCGCGGAAATAGCTGAAGGCGGAGACCCCACTGGCTTTGAAGCAGATCAATCAGGTGGAAGCCTGAGCAAATCACAACTTGGCCTCCCTGTCAAGTTTTCTCCCCAGCCTAACACACCACCCTTCTCCGCCGCCGCCGCCGCCGCCTCCCGAGCTCCGCACAGAGACGAGGCCAAAGGGACCGTCCTGGGATGCTCACTGGTTTCCAACTTTCCGCTCATCCCCGTCTCCGCAGCCTCCTGCAAAGTGGCTAGGAAAAGGGCAAGTTTGCAAAAGCAATGATACCAGGTCCTGGGGAAGCCACAAAGAAGCCGCAACACCAACAAAGATGAACCTCTCGTGGGGCAGACGAAAAGGGCCAGCTGCTGTTCCGGGGCGCGATCGTGGGCTTGGGCGAGCAGAGGCGGGCTGCGGGCGTGGGCCCGCGGGCGGCGCACAGCGGGGCCCGGGGGCCTCCACCGTCCCCCCACCGCCCCTCTCCACGCGGGCTCCCCGACACCTGAGCGGGGCGTGGGGACAGCGCCGCGCTCCGGCCCGGCCCGCGGCAGGTAGCTCGGGCGGCTGCCTGCCCGCGCCGCGCGCCCGCTGCCTGCAGCCACCGGGAGCGCCGAGAGGAGAGGCAGCCTCAACCCACGGCGTCATGCTTCCTGCCACCACATTACGGCGAATCGTCACCAGGAGAGGGGAGAAGAGGGGAGAGCGGGGGAGGGAGGGGAGCACACACACGCAGCCCCCCGCCTGCCAAAACCCGCGGCGCCGGGGCCACGTCCCGGGAGAGTCCCCGCGGGACCGGCCCAGTTCGCACAAAGCGCCGCAGTTTGGCCAAGAAGGGAGGGAGCCGGCCACGAAATAAATAAATAAAAACAGAGTCGGGTCTACGTAACGCCCTGTCGAAAGCGGACGCCATATTTTTTTGTGGCTTATGTCGACATAGGGAAACGTAGACATGTTTTTCCTCCTCCTCCTCTTCCTCGGTCTGCCTCCCATTTATCCAAACTTATAATCAAAACTCTTAAAAAAAAAAACTCCCCCCCTCTGGATCCTCCGATTTCCTCCCACCCACAAAAAGAGCCCGCACCCCCCCCTTCCGCACCCCCCTTCCAATCACAAACCCGGCCAAGTCCCATTAACAACACATTTTTGGGAGCCGTGGCGGCGGCGGTGGGAAAGTTAGGCTGGAGTGGCCGGTGCCCGATGTGCGGGGCTCGGGGCGGGCGGCGCCGGGCTGGGGGTGCTCCGCGCCGGGGCGAAGTTTCTTACCTGCGCCGGGGCTGGGAACGCGGGGGCCCGGGCTGGGAACGCGGAGACGCGGCACGGGCGTTCCAAAATGGAACTCTGCTGGCTCCCCCCACCCACTCCCCACTCCCCACCGGGCGCCCGGCTCGGGCTCCGTGGGAAAAAGGGGGAAAGCCAGCCTGCCAGACAGACAGACAGAAGAAGCCCCCGTACGGAGAACAGTGGCCAAAATTTTTAAAAGAAAAAAAAAAAAAAAAGGAAAAAAAAAGGGGAAAAAAATGTCTCGATCAGTGGGGAATCTACGCCAAAACCCACATGATCTGTAACGTCAGCATGCGTATTTGCATACGATACCACCACCCGAGCTGCCACCCGGGCTCGGGTTCCGCAGAAAGTTACAAAGTGAAATTCAGCCCCCTCCGGAGACGCCGGCGAAATGTCATTTTCAGGCGGGAGCTAGGGGGGAGGCTAGCCCTAAAGGCTCTGGTTACTAGCCAAGGTGGGGGGGAGGGGGCAGTAAATTAACTTAAAAGTCTGAGCCCAGTAACGGACTCAGTGGAATTTCTGCGAGGGGAGGAGGGGGAGGCGCGAGCGAGATCATTGAATATTAAGCACGACCCGGCGCGGCAGCCGCGGCCGAACCCTGTCGGTGCAATACCCATTTTCTTTATGAAAAGTTCAAGGTGTCACTGATGAGCTCGACAAACTGTTGATCCTGACCACGTGGAGTGGCTGACGGAGGGACAGCGGGACGCGGCTGATCGCTGTGAGCCGGCGGCACCCAGGACCCGGCGTCCCCTCCGCAGCGCGAGGGGCAGCGCGCGGGTGGGGCCGCCGCGCGCCCAGGGCGCTGCCTGCGCTTTCTCCCGCCTTCGGACTCAGAGAAATAATAACAACTAAAAAAAAAAAAAAAAAAAAAGAATTTTTAAGCGAGGCACATTTAACTCCTGGAATAGTAATGAGAGGGCTTGGGGTAGGGAGGGTAAGAAAGAGCCCCTACTTATATAACGACTCAAAATTTGATGACTTTTGCTGGAAGAGATTCTGAGATTTCCGCTTGCGCCAGGTCTGAGGTTGGCGAAACAGCCTCAAACTTTTTTTCCTAAGAGCCAATAAACAAACAGACGCCCCGGGAGCTGACTTCAACTCTTGCCGGGCCGGCGTTCGCTGGGAATCTCAGACTTGGAGAAATGCACACTCCTGCGGCGCTCGCAGGGAAGTCCCTCGGAAGCGAGGCGGGTCGCTTTCGGAATTGGGACTCAGCTGTTCCTGGCGGGAGGGAACCCCTAACCGCCGCCACCCCCTTGATCCCCTCGGGCTCCTTAGAGCAAAGGCGGGTCAGGATCTCGCTGCCCTCGGTCTGCGGCCTCGGGAAACGTGAACTTGCGTATTGGGCGCGGCGCTCCTGCAACAGTGCACAGCTAAGGAATACTCATGGATTTGGGATCCAGAGGACACTTTAGACTCTCACGGAGAGCAACCTGTCTGCGCCGCCCGTTCCTGCCAGATGGACCAGTTTCCCCTCCGTGGGCATCTCGGCGAGTCAGCATCTCCCAGGTGTGAGCTGAGCCCAAGCGCGCACGAGCAGAGCGCGGGTGAGGGGATGCTGTCTGGGGTCTACTTTTGACTTTCTAAGCGCAGAGAGAAGACAAAGGGAGCCTGGGAGGCTCTGCGGGGTCCCTGTTCGCCCTGAGGATTAGCGGGCACGGAGCGCTGGGGTTTCCCGGCCCGCCTTTGCTCCGGGGAATTAGAACGAACTCTAGCGGCGGCTTGCGACTCGGCTCTGGGCGCGAGGGCAGCAACAGGTGGCCATGCGCGGCAGAGTGGCTGGAGGCGAGGACCAAGACGGGGATTTTGAAAGACTGGCCCTGGGGCTGCGTGGCCAACGCACTGGGTGATCTTTTGGCATTTTCGTTTCCTAGGCTGAGAAGAAATTAACCGCAAGGTTTTTCCTAGGGTCTCCCCTAGGGCTCCAATTTCTATTCTTTGGGTCCCCTGAATTTTTTACAATAAAAATAAAAATAGCTCAAATGCACACTTTTTTTTACTGACTTGCTCCTGTTTGTTCCGTTATTACGGATGTAGGATTTGTTTGTTTGTTTGTTTACAGTGCATAAAACTAGGTCCTGGCCTGGGAGGGAGGGTCTCTTGCATGGTGCTCTGAGAGGCATACTGTCCCGGCTCTTAAAGGATTCTATTAAGAACTTCCTGGATGACTCTTACCAGATCATAGTGAGATCCCCTCGTGTCTTTCTCAGACTCATTTGATAACTTCTGTCTAAGATCCTAATATACTTGCTATCAGTATCAGAATTTAGGAATACTATTTTTTTCTTCCCTCAAGGATGTACCAGAAGAGTAAAAGAAAAAGAAGAAAACCCATCAAATTTAATATTTTTATATTGCTTACTCTTGATTCTTCCAGGTCATTACATTGATTCCCCACCCTCACCACCCCACCCTGAAAATAACTATAATTCTCAGTTTGTTTCCATAGAAATTACTGAAACCTTAAGGAAGCTATTCCCATTTTGAGGCTGCACCTCCTTCTGCTGGCCAATCACTCAGGAGGTGTTTTTATAAGCTGTGTTTCCTCTGCCTCCACCACACTGGCATCTTCTTCTGGGAAAGGTTAAGTAGGGTAAATCCTGTGGACTGTCCACTAAGTTCCCATGCCTTCAGGACACTTGGATCTCATGGACACAGTGGGGGCCTCTGATGTGCTGCAGTGTCTTTAAATTGTTCAAAGTTTAGCAGGGGCTGAACCTTCACTATTAATAGCAAGGGATAAAACAAGGGTGACTTTTGCATTAAGTGCTATGATTTCAGATTGCTTTATGCCTAGATGGAGTAGACAGACCCTTATCTGATATGATTCAGGAGCTCTGGAACCAATAATTATCAGGTTAATGTTTATTGAGTCCTTTGTAGGCATATGCCAGTTGCTACTTAATCTTTACAACAACCCAATCAGGCAGCGATTCTCAAAATGTTTTGTCTCAGGTCCCCTTTAAACTTTTAAAATTATGGTGGACCCTAAATAGCTTTTGTATATGTGAGTTATCTACATCTTGATATTTACCATATTAGAAATTAAACTGAAGAAAATCAAAGCATGGGGATTTTTAAACACACTTTCCATTAGCCATCAGAGCAAGGACACGATTAGTTGTCATATAGCCTCTGGAAAACTACTGTATACTTGAGAAAGAATAGGAGTCAAAAGAGCAAGTAATCTTTTAGACCTATTACCAAAAGAGATTTGACCTTGAGGACCCCCTGGAAGGGTCGTGGGGACCTCCAGGATCCCTGGATAACATTGTGAGAAACACTGTTGAGGTAAGATATATTATTATGCCCATTTTACAGATGAGGAAGCCAAGGCTCTTAGAAATGTAGTAAATGGAGGGAGCCAGGATTTAAACTGGGTTCTTTAGAGGCCAGAGCCAGAGTTTTTATGATTGTACAATTCTGCCTTTTGTGAACAACCTGAGCTCTGCCCTCAGCCTAGAAGAGCTTCCAGTGCTTCCCAAAACTACTTTTATTAACAGCAATTACCTTTTGAGGCTCTATTATATACCAGTCTTTCCTAGTATTTTCTTGTCAGATCCTTACAACCACCTTCCCTGCGGGTATTGTTTCTCCCATTTTACAGATGACCAAACCGCCGTTCAGAGAGGTTAAGAAGCTTCTTCAAAGTCACTCAGCCAATATGTAGAAGAATCAGGACTCAAATCTTTGTCTTGTGGCTTCAAAACCAAGGAAAGACAAGAATCTATCATAGTGTTTTAATAGAGGCCTCGTGCAGAGAAAGCAGCTTCTCTCCATAATTTGGTGAGAACTAGGTCTGGCTGGGAAGTCTTGAAAATTTACAAATGGCAGGAGGAGAAGAAATGAAAGCCACAGCATTACCCTTATGGGGCCCCTAATCGAATGACAAAAAATCCACACTGGCTCATAAACCCAAAAGAGACGTGGTGGGTGGGGAGCAGCAAAGATTTGGAGCTGAGCTGGGAATTGTGGGGCTACCCCTTCAGGACGCCTGGTCCCTGCATGCACATGCTAGATAACTTTTTTTTTAATGAATGAAAAAAGAAAACCCGAAACACAGAGAAGAAAGCAAAAAAAAAAAAAAAAAAAAAGAAGAAGAAGAAGAAAAACATCAGCAGTCCAACCAGGTACAGGTTATAATTTTGGTATGTATCCTTCCATATGCTACATTTATTAATTTTTTCCATTATAAGACTCTTAAGAGAAATGAAAACTATTAAATATCAATTTGCCAACTGTAGCATGGAATGGTCACTACTGACATGACTTACAACAAAGCAAGACAGAGGGTGACCTTTTGGAACATTCAGATTGTTTTGCCGAATACCTGCAGGTGAGAGGAAGAAAGGAAGTATGCTAGACAGAGGCTGTTTCCTTCCATGTCTGCCTCTCCCCACCACATGGCTTGGTATAAAACGTCTCATGCCTTGAGATCAATCCCATGGCATCAGTAGCATCAGAGCTGGGACTGGATGCTTTCAAGTTTACAGCAGGAGATTGACTTGGCAGTGGCTTGATCCTGTTTGGAGTGTAGAGCTAAAAGCTTACCAAACGGGGAAAATTGAGAGCTTATTATTTATTTGATTTGACAGCCTGGTTTGATTCTTGCATCGTCTCTGTGAGGAAAGCAGAACTGGTCCTATTCTCCCCATTTTGCAGAGAAGGTTACTGAGGCTTATAAAGGTTACAATCATTAGTTCAAGTTCACAATCTAAATTTAGAACCACGGTTTAAATCCAGGTCTTGTAACTGCGAGGACAATGCTATTTTTGTGTCCCTTCTTCATCATTTACTATTGCACCAAAAGGGGTCTAAACGTGGCTCCTATCAGATGTTGTCTCTCTTCTTTTTGGAGAACCCTGGAGGAGAATTATCACTCAACAAGGCCTTTTTATCTATACTATTTTAGATATACTTATGCATTTATTTGTCTCCCACGAGAAGGTAAGGTTCTGCAGCCAGGTACTTTGTTTAGTTCATTGCTGCTGTATCCCCATGTTTAAACCTACCTGGTGTATCACAGGCACACAATAAGTGTTGAATGAATGAATAAATGAATGAATGAAATGCCCCTCTTGTCTGGGCTCACCCAGTTATAGAGAGCCAATGCTGTTTGAGAGTATACACAACTTCTGTTTACCTAGAATAATCTCAGCTAAGAGCATCATTTCCCGGGGTCAAGGCTTCTATTTCTATGGCACATAGACTTTGTGTTTGTTGAGACAGTGCACAGAAAGTCAGCCCTCACCTGGGTTCCTAGCATGAAAAATGTTAGGTCTGCATTGGTCCTTAGGCATCTGTTAACTCTAACTGGCTCACTTTACAGGTGGAAAAACAGCGGCTGTCAGTTGGCAGTGCCAAGACTAGAACCAGAATTCTCCCAACTTCTGGCTTACGATAATTCCCCCGCAGATTTGCTTATAAACAACAAAGCCTCAAGCCTGCCAGAGAGAAACAGAGCTATGTTCTCAGTCAATATATCAAGGAGCTCCAGCAGATCTGCACAGCCAAGCACTATGCAGGGAAAGGCTTACGAGGCAGGGAGAGGAAGCATCTAACACAAAGGTGTGTTAGGAGGCTGAGGGCGAGACATGGTCATACGGGCCCGTGACTTTAAAGTTGGACAATAGCGCCTACTGGCTTCCTTCATAAGATTTTTGTGAGCCTCCCATGAGACATCATATGCGAATGTACCTCTTCTCGCTAATGAACTTACACGTGTCTTGTGTGGTACACGTTGATCTAGTTAGTTATTTGGCAGCTCTAGCTCTGGGACTTGAATTCCAGCTCCAGCACTCACTTAAACTTCTCTAGACTTCGGCATCCTTATCTATGAATACTAAATGGGGATAATGATAGCACTTGTCTCCCAGGGATGTTGAGATAATTCACATGAAGTATTGAGTGCTCGGTAAACGTTACCCACTATTATCATTTCTCGTATAAAAATAATACATCTTTGTCGTGGAAAATTTTAGAAAACTCACAGAAATAAAAACTATCTCTTGAAAGAATGCATAAGCAAAAATAAATGTATTAGGTAAATGGATATATATCACTCAGTTTTACCACTCAGAAGAAAGCATGATGAACATTTTGCTATATATGTGTGCCTACATTAAATTGAAAAAAAAATATGTCAACTTATTTTCAAGTCCTAGGGCTTGGCATACAGAGTGTAAACTAGATGTAGATAGTAAGTAACTATGTAATATATCAGGTGGTGCTAAATTCCATGAACATGACTAAAACTTGGTGAAAGGATAGAAAAAAAATGGCTTTTTTGTTGAACTGATATTTGAATGAGTGATGAAGGGGACATGGTAGGAGGTACAAACATATTTTAAGTGGCCCTATGTATAGGGAACCCTCTGTAGTGAAAGTGGCCCTTATATAATGACTACTTTTACTTGTCATTAAGAATTCACTTGTCTTTTTTATATACCACTTTAATGGTGCCATAATAACATTGCTCATTTCAAGGCTGAACAATGACAACAAAAACAGTATTAGTCAGATTAGGCTAATGTATGCTGCAGTAACAAATAACCCCCAGATCTCAATAACTAACTTAAAACCACTTTATTTCTTGCTCTAGCTACATATCATGAAGGATCAACAAGGAGACTCTGATCAGCATAGTCATTCAGGGACTTGGGCTGACAAAGTAGACACAAATTCATAAGAATTTGCCAATTATTGTGCAAAAGGGAAAAGATCTTGTACAGACAATTAAATGGTTGGCCAGGAAGTAATATATGTCACTTTCACTTACAACTCATCAGTCTGAACTAATCACTAGGCCACCTACAAGGCGCCATGGACGTGTCATGTACCTGGAAATGGAGAGAACTGGAAATATTTGAACTAAAATGCTAACACTAACAACTACCACAAAGAGTACTAGCAGGTCATAATTATTGATCATTCACTATGTGCTGAGCTTTTTCCATGTCCATCATCTCCTTGAATCATCACAACAATTCACAACAATAATGGAATTATCTCCATTTTACAGCTATGGAAACTGAGTCTTAAAGAGCTTAAGTCACTTTCTCAACATTGCCCAACTATTAAGTGGTGAATTTGGGATTTAAACCTAATTCTCTCTGGTTCCAGGGCATGGACTCTCAAAACACTGTCCTCAAACACCATTAAATTTAATTGTTTCTCTACTGTTGAATATTAGGTTTCGATTTTTTTTCCGCCAATGGAAAACCTTGCATCAAATCTTTTGAATCACCCAAGATTACTTCCTTAGGATAGACTCCTTGATAACATTTGCTGGGTTGAAATATACATACAATTCTAGAGTGAAAACTCTTTGGTGCAAGTGGAAGCTTCAGGAGGTGTGGTACACGGTCTCCCAAGATGGCTGCTGTCAATCCTTTCCCTCCCTGTATGAAAAATACTTTGCCATTAAGAGGTGGAGTTTATCTCCTCTCCCCTTGAATCTGGGCTAGTCCTGTGATTGCTTTGATGTTATGGAAGTGATATTATGAGATGTAAGATCCCAGGCAGTAAGAGCCTGGCAGTTTCTGCTCCCTTCCTCTTGAAATCCTGCTGCCATGTGTGCCAAGCTCAGACTTCATGGAGATGCCACATGGAGAAAACCAAGATGCTCAGGACAATAGCCCCGGCTGATTTCTGGCTGACTCTCAGTCAGACTTGAGCCATGTGAGTGAGTCATCTTGGGTGTTCCAGACTAACTGACCTCCCAGTTGACTGCAGCCCCAGTTGACATCACATAGAGCAGAACTACCCAGCTTAATCCAGTCAACCCGCAGAATCATGAGAGATGACAGCAAAATGATAGTTGTTCAACACCACCAAGTTTGGAGGTAGTTTATTACACAGCAATAGATAATTGAAATGGGAGGTATTTTCTATGTGTTTTCATTCGCACACAAATCTGAATATTCCAGACGTACTTCCCACTGATCTCTGTAGGATGTAGCATTCTGAGATCATAGAGAAATTCAGATGAGGGGTTAGAGGGACTGGTCCATGATGGTTGGGCTGGCCACTCCCCTGATATCGGGTGTTTTTCACAAAACAGCGGAATTCAGCCTAACGACCTCCCCCAAACACACACACACACACACACACACACACACGTCCCATATCCTAAGGAGATGAATGCTCTTAGATAATATTTACCAAGCACAGGTAATCAGTAGGTGCTGGAGTTCAGTTCCTGTCTGGTGTTGCCAAAAACCAAAGTTTCCATTCTTCAGAGATATGCACTGTGATGGGAACTCCAAAAGCCTACCATGCACAAGGCCACCGAGAAGATGCTTCTTACACTTGGTTTCGTTTAATCTTCACAAGCGTCTAAGTAGGTATATTATTTCCTTCATTTGTGAGAAAACTAAGACACACAGAGGAGTGGGACTTGATCCTAAGTTTGACTGACTGCAAATCCTGCCTGCTTCTTCTTACCCCTTTGTGCCCCAAACGAACTCATTTACAAACTACCTTCATAATTTTTGCCCCAGAGGCATATGTATCACCTGTAATATTATTTATTTAACATTTCAATTTATATTGATTCACATTCAAGACTTATATGTACTTATTTAATAAGATTTTTACCACAATGGAAAAAGAAAATTCAATACTGATTGCAACAAATGAAAGGTAACAGTAAAAATAATCCACAGAAAGAAACAGTGCTATTAAGGTAGCTAGATACCATCAGCTGCAGAAGGTAGAGCCTGAGGGTAAAGGTGTTAGAAAGGTCTTAACGACAGGCTACCACCAAACTGATAACTTTTTCTTGAGTTAATTAAAAGGATGGAAAGAGAATTGCAAAGGAATAGCTTTCTTTCCGAGTCAGGGCTAATATTTAATGCTACATCCTTGAGTCATTTAAAACCATCTCTTCTAACCTTGTCCTCTAAGGTTCAGCAGCACTGGATTACTTGTCACTCCCTAAATTTACTGTGGTCTGTTTCATCCTTGTAAATGGTGCACCGTCTACTTGGAATGCCTTCCCTCCTCCTCTGTGCTTCAAGACTCAGATCAAATGTCACTTCCTTTGGGAGGCTTTCCTGCACTCTTCCCAGGAGAGTTAATTTCGCCTCCTCTGAAGTCCTACAGAATATTGCACTTTCTTTGAATTAGCAATGCCTGCCCTGTAGTCCAGTCAATTCTTTCTATTTGCCACACGCACTTGACTGTAAATTCCTTAAGGGCGAATATTTTGCCAGTCATCTCTGTGTCCTCCTTTCTTGCCTAATATGGAGTGTAGGGTCAGTAGAATTCTAAGATGACCCCCAGGATCCCCCTGCTTATTCAATCAAGCACTAACTGGGTACTGCTGTGGAAGGATTTTGCACACATAATAAAGTCTCAAATCAGTTGGCCTTAAAATCTAGAGATTATGAAGATCTCTGGATAGGCTTGATCTAATCACACGAGTTCTTTAAAAGCAGAGAGGGTTCTTCGGCTGGTTGAAGAGGAAGTCAGAGGCATTCAAAGTGTGAGGAATTTTACACAAGGATGATTCTCTGCTGCTGAGGTGGAGAGGCCACATGGCAAGGACCTGACAGCCACCTCCAGAAGCTGAGAGCAGTCCCTGGCTGACAGGTAATAAGACAACAGGGACCTCAGTCCGACAACCACAAGGAAATGAACTCTGGCCTTATAAAGTATGCTCCGCTGCTCTTATGAAGAGAACTGGTCACTGTGGGGACATCCTGACTGGAAGACTTGCCTTTGATGTACCCTGGATCTTTAAAGGATCCTGATTCATTTCCCTTTGAGAGAAATAAAGGAAACATTTCCATCTGCCCTCACTGACACAGGGCTTCTGAACTTACCATCCAAGCTTGAACCCCACTTTTTTCATGAAAGTTTGAAACTTCCAGTGTGATAGATGTGAAAATTGCACTGCAGAAGGGGTCAGGAGAAGTGCCCTGTTGTGTGTCCTTGGGCAATTCATTTCAACTTTCCGAGCCCCAGTTTCTCCGTCTCAAACTCAGGAAAGATGGAGATGGACCAGGGCAAGGTTTCCAAACTTCAGCCCTTTACATAGCACCAGCACGACTTGAGGTCGTCGCACAGGGCCACCTGTTTCCTTATACATGGAGTACTTTCCTCCAAAGTAACTCACTTTAAAGGGGAAAGGAACTTCAGGCTGCTATGAGATGTGTGCCCCTCGGCAGGAGGGTCTCAGTGAGACCGTGTAGCTCGGCAAGTCTTCCAGGGCCAGTGTTTAGTTGTGGTCTCAGTCCCCTGAAGGAGACAGTCCCTGGGGTTTGTAAATTCAATGTGCCACCTATAGCCTAACCCACGTTTCTGATGAAATGTGTCCTCCTGGCAGTGGTCCAGTTATGGAGGCTCTCGAAGCACAGCTGCCATGAGCTCTGTGGAGGGTAGTGGCTGTTCACCCTCCCCAGACCCTAGAGGGGAGACCTGCTGTTGGTTGCTTTGAAAATTCCAACCACATCCCTCCTCCCTGTCTCCACTTCCAAGGCATCTAATTTAAACCACCTCTTTTATTCCCAAACACTTTGGAGTAGATATTTGACATCGTGACGCTCTTTCACACTCCCTCTGCTCCTGTTCCCCACGACAGAATGCTGTTTGCCAACATAGTCACTTTTTAAATGAAAGTGGATTAAAACTCATCTCTTTTGGAGCACTTGTGAAGAGAACTTCATGACCCTTTATAATAAATTGGAGAGCCCCCTGGGGATTCAGCAGAACTGGGGATTAGCTACCCGGTGCTAAAAACCAGCCAGTCCTTCTCCGACCCCCTCCCGGGATGCGACTCTGGGAAGTACCTGGCGGGGGGTGGGGGGTGACTGCCTCCTTAGCAGCTCCAGACTTCTCACCAACAGCCAGATGGCTCCCTGGAGGGCCGGGAAGGTACATCCCAGCTGGGGCCGAGTGTAAGACTCTTGTTTCCCCTTCCAGCTCTTCCACTGCCTAAAATGCTCAACTATATTGTTTTCAAACATCCTAACATTTATGAGGCCAGCATCCCTGCCCTTCCCGTTCATTGCCGCATCTTCTAACACTTAGAATTGTGTCCAGTTCTGGCTTAAGGACTCTCAGTGAATATGGGCTGAATGAATAAATTCTGTAGTTGTCTTCATTGAGCTCTAAATTCTATTAGGCAGGGACCATTTCTGTTTTACTGCATCTCCAAGGCTTAACACAGTACTGGGCACATCTCTTCTGAACAGCGCCGCTTCCTTATTAATTCCTCCTCGGGATCACTGGGGCCTTGCGGTAAGGGGCAGGGGTGGTCCTGAGTGTGAATACAGACACAGACCTTTTCTCTCTGAGGATCTGTGGCAAGAATTTCAACTCTCTGACCCTCTGTGAATAACAAAAAGGCCAACCACCGCACCCAGTTTATTCCACCCACAGGTTGTTGAGAGGATTAAATTGAAGGCACATAGCACGTACTAACTGGCAGTTATAATTATTGTTGTTGTTGGCAGTCGGTTTTACTTCTGTTTCTTATGCAGATAGTCATGCCCACACCATTGGGTTGGGTTTTAAGTGGAAATTTGACCTGGTGATATGTTGGGAAGAGCTGGACAGGGCCTGAGCTTAAGCCCATTGGAAATCCTCGTTCACCCTTGATGAGACTGCCTTGTGTGTGTGTGTGTGCGTGCACGTGCGTGTGTTGGGGACAGGGTGGATGGCGGGCTAATGAGCAAGGACTGAGAGCCACACATGACTTCAAGAAAACAATGAATTGGTCATTACACAATAAATGCTGTCTTGTAGACAAAATACTTCAATCCTTGGGAGTTGTGAGGGGAAGTAAGAAAAGGGGCCTAAGTGTGGTCCCTAAATGACCCTTAGTCTTCGCCTCCCCGAGGACAGAGAATCACAGTGGTTAAGTACAGGAGCTCGTGACCTGAGTCTCCTGGAATCCGGACTCCTCCACTTAGGAGCTGTACTGTCTCAGGGCAAGTTACCCTTCTGTGTCTCTTTGTCGTCATCTGTAAAATGGGAAAATGGCGGTAGCTACCGTGCAATGCTGATTGTGAGGGTTAAATGAAACAACTCGTATAATAGAGCTTCCAGCAACACCTGGGACCTAGTAGCTGCCTTACACATGTTACCTACCACTGTTGGATAATCTGAGTGCCCAATTGCTTTACCTTTTCACAGGTATTACCCTCCAGCTGACTTTCTGGTCCCCTCTCAAATCTGTCACGTTCTCCTGACTTCAGTTTGTTGTTGGGTACAGGTGTGGTCCAGCCATGTCGGCGTCAGGGGGGATGACCTCACCCAGATAACCGCTGGCTTCTATTTACCCACCCCAGCACTGGGCTTGCTCAGAGGAGGCCCGCATTACACATCTGTGATGTCAGCTTGTCAGTCACCTGGACTCTGAAATCGTCCTCTGCTCTTATCATAAAGCATCCTCAAATTATAGAATGTTGGAGCTGATGTCAAAACCGCAAAAGCCTCTTAAATCTTACAGGTAGAAGTAGTGGTGGCCGTGGCCAATAGAGGAAATACTGGAAAGGCCCATTGTTTGTAAGCCTCTCCTAGTTTTTGAAAACTCTTATGCAGAACCTTTCTTCCAGCCGTCTCCCTGTCTCCCGTTCACTGTTCATCTCTTGCTCAGACTCTACAAGAGACTCCTAACCAGTCTCCCTCCTTGTATCTTTGGGCCTCTCTAATCCAATCTCTAGAGCAGAGGTTGGCCAAATTTTCCTGTAAAGGGCCAGATAGTAAATATCTTAGGCTTTTCAGGTCATAGGTCTCTGTTTCAACATGCTGAATTGTGCTGTTGGCACATGGACACAGCCCTAGATGGTACGTAAATGAATGGGGTTGGCTGTGTCTCAATAAAACTTTATTTACGGCTGCTAAAATGTAAATCTCATAAAATTTTCACATGTCATGAATTATTATTATTCTTTTCTCTTTTTTAAAAACTAATTTTAAAATGTTAAAACCATTCGTAGCCTGTGGACAGTGCAAAAATAGGAGGTAGGCTGGGATTTGGTCCAGGGGCCGTCGTTTGCCTGCCCTCGTCCTAGAATGATTTTTCAGAAACGCACCACAACTACTATTATGGCTGCAGCTGCTGCGAAGCCATCTGCTGAGTGCGGGAGAGGCACCAGGCACCGAGCTAAGAGCTCTTCTGGGGATGCACATAAAACTCACACATGGTACCCGAGGCACTATTTGCCTCCTTATTGAGAGGCAGAGGGCTGCCCCAGGGCACCCAGCCAGGAGGTGGGAGAGCCAGGATTTGAAGCTGGTGGTCTGAGCCTGCGCTCTTATCTGCCACGAAGCACCGCCTCTGCCTGGGGAAGAACCGCCACTGGCTTACCGCTGCCCCTGGGAGGTACCCACCAACCTTCCCACAGTCCCTGGAGGCTCAGGATATTTTCATCCCCTGATGCCTCCAGCTCTACCCCTAGCTCCCTGCCCCCTAACCATTTCGATTGTCTTTTGGTTCCTTGAACTCTCCGAGTTTATTTCTGGCTTAGGATTCTCACCTGCAATATTCCTCCTTCCTCTCTTGGCCAAGCAAATGCCTGTGGGTCTGAGCGTTAAGTGTCACTGTGTCACAAAGGCTTCCTCTGCCCCCCACCCCCATATTCTCTCTCATGGAGCTGGCTCTCCCCTGCTGCAGTCTTTCTGACAACAGGCGACTGCCGAGCTACGTATTGATTTCATGCCCCTCTTCCCACAGCCTGTAACCCCAGGATGCACGATGGGAGAGCATATCTCCTGGACACACCTTGTTAATACCTAGTTTTGAGCCCAGACTCCAGGGCCTGGCCCAGAGTAAGTGCTTGACAAATATCTGGAGAATGAATAATCCAACACACTTTGCCTCTTAATCCTCTCAACATCCCTGGGAAGTAATCATCGCTCTCCCCTCCATATAATTTAGGAAACTTGGATTCAGAAACATCAAGTCACTTTCCCAAGGTGTCAGAAACAATCAAATTCAAGGTCTCTGAAGCCATGTCCAGTGACTTTAAAAAAAAGTACCATGAACACTCCCTTATGATTATTCATAAGTGTGTGCACATATTGATATAGATAGATTTATTTCCATATAGGGGCCCACATTCAGAAGATAGATCATGGAACAGAGCAAAAAGTCCCTGTCGTGCTTTTGTCTCCCAGCCACCCAGGTCCCTTTCTGAATGCAATGAATAGCACCCATTTCTTGTGTATCCTGCTGGAGGTCATCTAGGCTTATATGAGAAACACCTGTACTCAATGTCCCCTCTCCCTGTATTTGACATAAGTGGTGGCATAACTTATATGCTGTTCTTATTTTGTTTTACTCAGTAATATGCTGTTGTGATCCATATCCTACATATTCCTACATATCTTCTCTGTATCCCTACGGATAGAGCTTCCTTTGAACATCTTTTTTTTAATGGCCAGAGAGTATTTCACCATCTGCACATCCCACAATTTATTTAACCATTCTCCAGTGATAGACATTTGCATTGCTTCCAGGTTTTTGCTGTTACAAACACTGAGTAACTCTGTAAATATGTCAGTTCACTCATGTGCAAGTGTATCTGAAGGATACAATTCTAGAAGCAGAACTGCTGGGATAAAGGGGATGCTGCAGCTTAAAAAAAAAATAAAGTTTGCCTTTTCAGGAAGCGTGTTTTGGAGAGCATGACACATCATTTCCAAGATTCACCGTGACCATAACTGTTCGCCCAAGGAAATGTCAGGTCAATGTCTGGAAGGGGAAGCTGGTGGTGGAGAGCTCCCTTTTAGGGGGAACTGAGAATCCTCCTCCAACATTTACCCTCCATTCTGGCTCTTCATTACTCTCCTTCCTGTGGACTAAGTCTTTGAAGGACAGGCAGCATCATATGGTAGAATCAGCCTGGGCTCCATGATTCAACATACCTCAAACCAGGTACCAGCTCTGCAATTATAAGCTGTGTGACTCAGGTAAAATCACTTTAACCTTTCTGAGCCTCAGTAGCCTCACCTGTAAAATGGGGCTAATAATTCCACCCAACTCAGGGTGGTTGTGAGGATTAAGTAAACCAATCCATAGATCATAGTGAGTACACAATACATGTAAGTTATTGTTGTTGTTGTTGTTATGATTAATTATTATTATTATTAAATTTGGAGTCACAAAACCCCAAGTGGTGAATGTTGACCGGACATGGAAGGGTAAAACCAATGAGTCTGGGAAGGGGAAGGAGACGGGGCAGGGCAATTGTGGTCCTAGCAGACTAGGGGTCAGCTTAAGGCCAGATAGTGCCAGGACTGGGGGTGAGAAGGTGACACAGTAACTCCACAGATAACCTTTGTCTCTTTCCCAGCTTAGCCAGAGCCAGCTTGGTTAATGGTTAAGTGAGTGGCACTTACAATGTGGTGAGTGTGGAAAGCCTTCCTGTGTACCTGGGACCAGGTGTAGCCAATTAAAAATAGCCTCTCCAAGTGAAGGCTCTAAGGTTGTATCTACTGGAAGAGTTGCCTGGAGTGTGGTCAGGAGCTGACTCACCTGTATTGAGAACCTCTTTGACATCTACTGGCAACCCTATCTTTGCCATTGTCACTCCTGTTGCCACTACTGCACTTCTCCATAGTAACCCCTGTGTATCAAGTGCCAGGTACTGTGCTAAAAAATAGACATGGACTTTTCTTAACACCACCATAAGGGGGCTATTGTTCCCATTTCACAGATGAGGAAACTGAGGCTCAGAGACTCTTGCCTGAGAAAAATGCAATGAGTAAGCAGTAGAGCTGGAATTTGAACCTAGGTCTCTGTGTAACTCCATATCTCAATCTTTACCCACCACACTATAATGCATATTACGGTAACACCAACATCTCCATCACCATCACCTCCATAACCACTGCTACCAGCATCACTAGCCCCATGATCATCACCATTATTATCATTGTCTTCTTTACCATCAGTTTCACAAGCCAGTTTCACATGTATCATCTCCTTTAGTATTCATAACGTGATAAATATCATGAATTCATTATCTCCATTTAGTAGATGGGTTAAATGAGTTACCACATGCAAGTGTTCAGAGCAGTAACTGGCACATGCTAAGCTCCCAGTGAGTCTTTATGGATTGTGATTAAACTATTATCATCATCATGATCATTGTCATTATCAGCATCTCAATACCCCCTGCAAAGTCTCTGGGGCCCTAATGTGGCCTGGCTCAAAGATCAATGTCCTCATGTCTCCTAATTGCCCTCCTGTAATGTGACGCACAAGGCCTCTGCCTCCCAGGCTGCTGATGAGGTGCTCGGGAGTGAGCTCCAATGACACTGCACCCCTGGAACTCATGTTTGGGCTGCACACCCTGTCCCTTCCCATCTGCTTAAGAAGCATTTGCACAGGGCCCTCAGAGGAGGCTTCTGGGGATGGAACGCCATCAAGCCCAGCGCCCAGCTGCCGTCTTGGGCAGGTTTTGTGTTCATAGCTGGCTCTTTTCTGAGCTGTTGTTGTACCTGGGACTGCTCCAGTCCTTCTTTCTGGAGCTCTTGGCTTCCCCCACCTGGGACTTGTCTCCTGTCACCAGCTTCTTTCTCCAAATGATTATTCCTTCTCCTTTGCATCATCCATACCTTACTTATCACTCCCCCGTTCTTCTTGGAGTTTTATTTTACTTATAAATGAGACGTGGGGCTTGTATTTCCATGATGCTTTTACCTCACTTGTTCCAAGTCCAGGTCTTGCAGAACTTTTTAGAACTTGAGTGGAAAAGCTGACCAATTTTGGCCTTGAGTGTCACGGCCATAACTTTCCCAGTATCACACAGCCACAGAGGAGGTGGAGTGAGGAGAGGCCAGGGCAAGACCCAGTCTGGCTGGGACTTAAATCCCTGCATGAACAGGGGACTCCCTTCTGGGGATGACCTCAGCCCCAGAATTTATGGGTTGCTACCTGGTTGTTCAGGTAAGCTACATGCCTCACCAGCCAAAGCCAGTAAATTTTCTGATGCAGAGCCACCCAGAACTTACCTCTGGGTTTTCCAACCCTCTGAGACCATAGTCCCCAAAGAACATGCTGTAAAGCTATATGCACGAAAGGCAGGCATTCAAAGCAAGGTGTGAATGTGTGTGTATGGGAGGGGACACGTGCTCATGGCCTAGCTGTACGCTCCTGTGCACAGGCAGGTGTGCATGGGGTCCACACCCTAGTGGCCACACATACGCAATATTTTGAGTAGGCAAGAGCTTTAGAGCTGGGCAGCCCTGGGGCCTAGTTCTCCCTTCTCCCACCCCAACTATCATCCATGTGGGAGACAGAATAAGGGAAGTTAAAAGTATGAGCTGAGGCCATAGCAATTAGACAAGAAAGAGAAATAAGAGGGATCCAAATGGGAAGAGAAGAGGTAAAACTGTCATTATTTGTGGATGACATGATACTATATATAGAAAACTCTAAGGGCTCCACACAAAAACTACTAGAGCTGATAAGAAAATTCAGCAAGGTAGCAGGATATACGATTAATATACAGAAATCAGTGGCATTTCTTTACACTAACAATGAAATATCGGAAAAGGAAAGAAACAATCTCTTTTAAAATTGCATCCAAAAAAAAAAAAAATACTTAGGAATAAATCTGACCAAAGAAGCAAAAGACTTACATGTAGAAAACTATAAAACAGTGACTAAGGAAATTAAAGATGACTTAAAGAAATGGAAAGATATCCCATGTTTTTGGATTGCAAGAATTAATATTGTTAAAATGGCCATATTACCCAAAGCAATCTACAGATTTAATGTGATACCTATCAAATTACCCAGGATATTTTTCACAGAACTAGAACAAATAATCCTAAAATTTATATGGAATCATGAAAGACCCAGAATTGCCAAAGCAATACTGATGAAAAAGAACAAAGCTGGAGTAATAACCCTCCCAGAACTCAGACAATACTACAGAGCTACAGTAATCAAAACAGCATGATATTGGTACAAAAACAGACATATGCATCAATGGAGCAGAATAGAGAGCCCTGCAGACGTCTGATCAATTAATCTTTGACAAAGGAGGCAAGAACATACAATGGAGTAAATACAGTTTCTTCAGCAAATGATGTTGGGAAAACTGGACAGCTGCATGTAAATCAACGAAGTTAGAATACTCCCTCACACCCTACACAAAAATAAACTCAAAATGGCTTAAAGACTTAAACATAAGACAAGACACTATAAACCTCTTAGAAGAAAACATAGGCAAAACATTATCTGACATAAATCTCAGCAATGTTCTCCTAGTGTAGTCTACTCAGGCAACAGAAATAAAAGCAAAAATAAACAAATGGGACCTAATTAAACTTACAAGCTTTTGCACAGCAAAGGAAACCATAAGCAAAACAGAAAGACAACCTACAGATGGGAGAACATATTTGCAAAGGATGAGACTGACAAGGGCTTAATTTCCAGAATGTACAAACAGCTCATACAACTTGATAATAAAAAAAACAAACAACCCAATCCAAAAATGGGCAGAAGACCTCAACAAGCAATTGTCCAATGAAGCCATACAAATGGCCAATAGGCACATGAAAAAATTCTCAATATTGCTAATTCTCAGAGAAATAAAAATCAAAACTACTATGATGTATCACCTCACACCAGTCAGAATGGCCCCTCATTCAAAAGTCCACAAATGATAAATACGAGAGAGGCTGTGGAGAAAAGGGAACCCTCCTACACCATTGGTGGGAATATAGTTTGGTACAGCCATTATGGAAACAGTAGGGAGATTCCTCAAAAGACTAAAAATAGACTTACCATATGATCCAGCAATCCCATTCCTGGGACTTATATCCAGAGGGAACCTTAATTCAAAAAGATACATGCACCCCAATGTTCATAGCAGCATTATTTACAATAGCCAAGACATGGAAACAACCTAACTGTCCATGGACAGATGACTGGATAAAGAAGCTATGGTATATTTATACAATGGAATATTACTCGGCCATGAAAAATAAAATAATGTCATTTGCAGCAACATGGATGGACCTGGAGATCATCATTCTAAGTGAAGTAAGCCAGAAAGAGAAAGAAAAATACCATATGATATAACTTATATGTGGAACCTGAAAAATAAAAAAGACAAACGAACTTATTTACAAAACAGAAACCTACTCACAGACATAGAAAACAAACTTTTGGTTAAGGGGAGGGGAAGGGGATGGGAAAAGATAAATTGGGAGTTCGAGATTTGCAGATATAACTAATATATATAAAATAGATAAACAAGTTTATACTATACAGCACAGGGGACTATATTCAATATCTTGTAGTAACTTATGGTGAAAAAGAATATGAAAATATGTATGTTCACGTATGACTGAAGGATTGTGCTGCACACCAGAAATTGACACATTGTAAACTGACTATACTTCAAAAAAAATATATATATATATACAAAAAGTATGAGCTCAGGAGTTAGTTCACCTGGGTTCAAATACTATCTGTACTGATTACGGTCAGTGAAACCTTAGACAAATTGATGCCTCTGGACCTCAGTTTCCTCATCTGTAAGATGGGGATAATTACACTGATCTATATGGCTGTTGTGAGTCTGCAGTGAGATAAATGCATCTCAAGTACTTATCCCAGGGCCTGCAAGGAAACTTGAAGAAACCGCAGCTGCTAGTTTCTATGCATATTAAGGCCACTAGTTGTTCTTGGTCCCTCTCTTTCCTCTGTAGCCATGTCTGAGGATAAAGGCTGAGAGACCTCAGAGCTGCTTACCGTCACTGGCTGTCTCCTGGGCTGACCCCAAGGTATCTGGATTCGCCCACCGGAGTCACGTGACCAGAAGATGAACTCCTTGGCGCTGTTTGTGGAGCTTAACAGTCAAGATGTCAGCCACGTCTCAGCTGCTTATCTATGCTTTTTGGCTTCAGAATATCCAATCTAATGACGGCCTGGAATGCTCAGATTTTGCTGTGAGAGTGAATCTTGCAGGCTTTTCCCAGTGGAGCCCTCACTGAAGATGTTCTCAGGCCAGGAAAATGCTTTCTTTTCTTCTCTAATGTGAGGCAGATGCCATTTACCTGAAGGATACAGTGAGAGAGACACCATACTTGGGTTTCCCAGGATTCTGTTCCATATTCAAACTTGCTAGGGACACCTGGCCATCCCATGAGAGTCTCAATATAATGTACGGCACCTGATGGACCTGTGGTTCATTGTCTGCACAGGGCCCCTGGGTGCTCTGAGGATGGAACTTAGCACATGGCTCCTGGTGTGGATGGAGGGTTCTTCTCTTTCTCCCCATGACCTCAAAGGAAAAAGGGAGTGTTGGATGAAACTGAGGGGCTCCTCACTTCCCCCTGGCACTAGGGGTGGATGGAGCAAAGGGTCGACTGGATGCCATTCTCTAAGGAGGGGCACTTCCAGTCTATCCGGTAAAGCAATGAAATTGTGACTGATGGCAGCTGGCTCTACCTAGCTCAGGTGACCCCGTAACTCTTGCTACCCCTGCCTATCTCATCCCAGGAGATGCAGGGGATGATACAGGTTTGGAGTCTGAGTGACTGAGGCTTGAATCCTGGCTCTACCCCTTATTATCGGTGTGACACTGGGCAAGCTACCTAACCTCTTTGAGTCTCAGTTTTCTCATGCAAGATGGGGATAATCATGTATCCACTTTGTAAATTAGTGTGAAGACTGATGTGAAATGACATGTGAATGGTATAGATATATAGTATTCAATAAGTAGAAATGATTTTTAATTTAGGTTCTGACACTAACAAGAAAATCATCTGAATGGTTGAGAAGGACAAAAATTGTGATACGGAATAAACCCAAAGCAATTTACCAAACTGTGTACGTCCAGCTGTCCTATGACGTAGGTCTGAGGCTAGCTATTAATTCTCTGCTTTCCTGAACATTGACAAAGCTCATAGCCAGGGGCACCAAAGTAAGTGCCATTGCCCTGGCTCTCCTTCCTGACCCTCTTCGCTGTCTCTGGGCGGGTTCTGGGTCATCCACTGATCCATTTCCACGCGTTACATCTATCTCTGCTGATTCACCCTGGAATAGTTACTTTCTTGTACCAGAGCTAATGAAAGGGTTACCAAGAATTTTTGGCCTCCCTGTCTTGAAATTCCAAGCTTCAAAGAACAGAGTCTTCCCCAACTCCCTGTCTGCACTAGCCATTTATGTTCCTATTAGCAACTGTACAGAGCGTGCAAATGCTGGCTGCATGAATCTCAGTTCTCCAGCACTCGGTGGATGCTGTTAGAGCACTTTAAAAAAAAGCCTTTAATTTTGAAATAATTATAGACTCACAGGAAGTTGCAATGATAATCAGAGAGGACCCTTGTCCCCTTCATCCAGTTCTGCCCAATGGTTACATCTTACGTGTAGACCAGGAAATTGATGTTGAAATTGACATTGTGTGTCAACGTGCAACGTGTATGTCATCGATCACATGTGTAGATTTGTGTAACCACCGCCACACTCAAGATGTAAAACTACCCCATCACTATGTGGCCTCCTTGCTTCCCCTTTATAATCACACCCACCCCTGGTCCTCACCATTCCCAACCCTCGGCAACCACCACGTAATCTGTTTTCCAAACTGACATGCTTCAGGGAGTGAAAGAGGATGCCGCAGTTATTATCCTGGGGCAGCAGGTGTCAGCTGGGAGGTTTGGTCCTCTAATTAAGTGTGTTATTTCTGTGTGTGTGTGTGCGTGTGCGTGTGCGTGTGCGTGTGTGTGTGTGTGTTTGGTTGGGAATGGGATGGGGAGTGAAGCTCTTCATGAAGCTCCTTAGCTGTCCTAGGGCAAATTACCCTCCAAGAGCCGCCTGTGAGATTTCCCCTTTGGCCCATGGGAATGTCCTGCTCTGTAGTGTCTGTGGCAGCATCTAATCGTTCCTCATCCATGCCAACTGCAGCATCACCAGGAAGGTGGATTTAAAGCATTTTTAATTTTGTCCTTGTTTTGCAGCTACCCCAAATCACAGCCCTCTGCTCTCCGCTCCCCTGGCAATCACCCAAGTCACCACCGAATCTTCCTTGCTGCATCCTGCCCTTGAGAGGTCAGAGTTTCCCAGATTCTCTCTGTGCACTCTTGCGGGGTCATCTCACCCCACCCTTGGCCTTTAATAGTCACTTAGGGGGATGACATCATGCTGGTTGATTTCTCAGATCATTATTCTCCATGCTGACCTGGCATCCTATGGCAGGGTTTCATGTCCCCACACTCAGTGGCTTTTCTACCATTCCCTACACATCTTGGAATGTAGTTCAAAATTGTTTTTATTTGCACGTTTTCCCTTTAGCTGATCTCTCCTGCCTTAACCCAAGTTAAGCAGGGATCTAATCTGTAGTTTATAAACATGAAAAGGTTAGGGAACCATAATTATGTTGAATAATCCTACTGAATTCTTTTATCTTCTTAGTAATCAGCAAATGTCTTACTTTTTAATTTCCTTTTTGCATTTTTTAATGGAGGTACTGGGGATTGAACCCAGGACCTCATGCATGCTAAGCATGTGATCTAAGACTGAGCTATACCCCCCTCTCTTGCTTTTTGCATTTGAAGTTGATGTGACTCCCCAGTAGGTGCTCCGTGTATTTTTTTTTTCTGGAGACAGTGTTCCCTAAAACCTTTAACGTACTGCTTTCCAGCCCACTGTTTCTTCTCGATTTCCCTTCTTGCCTTATTATTGTTATTTTTTTTTTATCGTCTGGTGACATGATAAATATACCAGTGTGGGTCCTATGTGTCCCAGATCCTTGTATCCTTTGGTGTTCAGCTCAGATGCCACGTTCTTCATGAAACCCTTTCTAGTCTCCCAATCAGAAATTCTTTCAGTTCTTCCACATTCTCAAGCACTTCTTCTTGGTCTTGATTTCACTCTGCCTTGTGTTATGTGCCCCGCTATTAGACTGTCTACTCCTTGGAACTCCTTGTCAACTCCTTGAAAATGGACATCATGCTTTTTTCATTTTGGAACCACCTCAAGCAACAGAATGATGCCTTGCATGTGGAAGATACTTAGGGAAGGCTTACAAAACCTCTGTGATCCTAGGAAAGTCACTGTCCCTCTCTGGTCATTCTTGACATCCTTAGTTGTAAAAGAAAAATGTGCACAGGATTGGACAAAGTGACCTGTCAGAGTTCTTCCAACTCAAGAATACTTTCGAGGAAACAGCTATCTGCCTTGCTAGCTCTGCCACTTCTGGACTGGTCATCTGGAACCTGTCTGTGTCCCTTCTGGCTTAACCACAGAGAACTGTGAGGCAGCCTTCCGTGGTACCGACAGTCTCTTGGACATTGATACTGCATGCCTTGTCTAAGATAAGATCTAATACCCCCACCCTAGACAACCAACCACGCACAAAAGACTAGAGGGAAAATACACACGGACTCACATACATACACACATACACTGCATGCGTGTGCACATCCCCATATTTTGTTAGTCAAAAAGGAAAGATGTGGTTTATACAGGGAGAGATGACGGATAAGGAAGTAAGAGAAGAGTCACATTGGTAAACGTATTTCTAAATACGTATATACGACCTGCCTTGGATCCCCAACACTTTTGAGATTCGTTTTAATCATGTGTTGTCCTTTCCTTACTCTCATCAGCTGTTCTTTCCCCTGCAATTTCACTTGCAATTTAAACATAACTGGATTGTTCAAGTGCAGGGTATTTTCTATTCCAGTTTGTGTGGAAGAACCTTAGCAAAATAAAATCATTTGCATATTATTTCTTAAAAGAAGGGAAGAAAGAAAGAAAAGACATATGACCCCTCTAACAACACCCCGCATTCTTTCTAAAATAAACCTTCTTTCTTAATTATTCCTGAATGGACATCTTGATCTGTTTCATATGAATATAAAAAGCTAATTAAGGAAAAAGCAAAGTACAAGTAATTGGTAAGAACTTAAAATTCTTCCTTGTGTTTGTATAGGGCTTCAAAGTTAAAGGAAATATGCTTTTCCATGTTTTATTTTATTTAATGATTAAAACAACCTGTTGGAGAAAGTAGGTGAAATAGTATAGTCCCCACTTTATAGAAGAGAAACTGAAACTCAGAGAAATTAAGTATCTTGCATAAAGTTACATGCTTTGAAAGTAGCTGAATTCACTCTAGGTTTTCTGATTCTAAACTCAATGCTCTTTGTTGTAGGATTCCTAATGTTTGATATCAACAATTGATGTGTTCAATATTGAGGTTTATCCAAGTTTACAGTTTTCTGGCAGATATAGTAAGTTCCATTTTGCCTGATGGAAAGCCTTTGTTATTATCTTTTCATGTGCCAGTATTAATTTCAAATGGGTAATTTCTGAAAACCTAGCATCTGTTGACATGAATAGCAAGTCCTCCTCTGCCCATAGCCGGGATGGCTGGTGAGGAGCCACCTTTCACAGTGATGTTTCAGTGACACCAGCCGTGCTGAGCCTCGCTCTGTGCACTGTCAGACCTGCAGAAAGGGCAGGAGAGGCCCCAGGTGTGCTATGGAAGGCGGTCCTTGGTTGATGAGTTGGTGGGGACAGAAGGGAGAAAGGGAAAGAAGAACTGGGGGCGGCTTCCTAGAGGACGTGATGCTTGAGGTGAGGTCTTCAATACGGTTAATCTTTGCCTGGCGGTCAAGGGGTATGGAGCGGGCATTTCAGGGAGGTGAAGCAGTGTGAGCCGGTGTGTGGAGGAGTGACACAGCGTGGCGTGTTCCGAGGATGCGGTCTGGTGGAGTTGGACAAAGGAGCCTGTTTCAGGTGGGGATAGGCTGGTGTGGGACAGAAGTGAAGCTCATTCCAGCCAGGAAGAATTCACAGGGACTTCCGGTCTGAGAGTCAGTCCAGCTATTGGATTCTCTGTCACAAAGATTTGAGTAGACCTCCTGGGCCAGTGGTTCTCAACCCTAGTACACATTAGAACCACGCCCATGGTTCTGACTCATCGGTCTTCGGTGGGGCCTGGGCCTCCTCAGAATTAAAAAAAAGAATGCCACCAGTGTTATTAATTAACTTTTAGATAGTGACTAAAACATTTATTAAAACGGTAAGGGAGACTTTATTCAAGACTATTGCAATGGGGATACTGCAACAGCGGAGAGAGATGAGGTCCATCTCCGAATCCAACCCAGACAACTAGGCATTTACAGCCAAGCAGAGTGCCCAGGGCACAACTGGCGACATTAAGAAGTAGCTGACGTTAAAGTAGGATTCTGTGTAAGGAAGGAAGCTCAGGAGACATGATTTCCTAGCCTATACTTATGCCCTGCTCCCTCACCAATAATAATAATGGTAAGTGATAATAATAATGATAATATATGATATACTATACAACATGCTATTTATAAAGTAAAATGTAAGTGATGCTTTGGATTCTGTTGTAGTCATAAAGCCTCAGAGCTGCAGGCCCACCGGGGAAGAGTAATGGGATTACTGAGCACAGGCAGAGCCCACGTGGGGCTGGGTAACATGATTTGACTTGACATGATTTATGATTTGATGCCAGCAGGCTGGGTGGCTCAGAGGTGGAGACAGCGGGATAACAAATCTTTAAGGCTGGCGATTAGCCGAGTAGGGTTGTGAATAAAATTCACATTTTAAGGTGGTTGGGAGGATATTATTAAAATGACTGACCTTGGGGGTTTGGATAATAGGAAGGAGGGAGATGAGGACAAGTTTGGGAGACTGGGGTCCACGGAATCTGACACTTAAATAGGCTGGTCATTCTTCTCCCAATAACCTTGTAAGGTGGGTAATACTATTATTCCCGATTAACCGATGAGGGAACTGAGGCTCAACGTGGTCTTATTTACTCCAGCTCATAA